>NC_090935.1:854950225-856403763 GCF_040938575.1 Ambystoma mexicanum | reverse complement strand
AGCGGGGGGTGGGGGGGAAAGGTGGGAGACACGGGACATGAGTGGGGGATGGGGAACAGTAGGGAGACACAGGGCATGAGCAGGGGATGGGGGAACAGGGGAAACACATGAGCATGAGCGAGGGGTGGGGGAAGAGGGGAGACACGGGGCAGGGGGTGGGGTGGAACAGGGGTGACACGGGGCATGAGCGGGGGGTGGGGAACAGGGAAAACACAGGGCACACACGGGGCATGAGCGGGGGTGGGGGGAAAAGGAGGAAGACACAGGGCATGGCAGGGGGTGGGGTGGAACAGGGGAGACACGGGGCATGAGCGGGTGGGTGGGGAACAGGGAAAACAAGGGGCATGAGCGGGGGGTGGGGGGGAATGGGAGGGAGACACGGGGCGTGAGCGGGGCGTGAGGGGAACGGGAGGGAGACGCAGGCACACACGGGGCATGAGCGGGGGTGGGGGGAACAGGGCACAACGGGCATGAGCAAGTTGTGGGGGTTACAAGGGAGACACGGGGCATGAGTGGGGGTGGGGGGGAACAGGGGAGACACGGGGCATGAGCGGGGGTGGGGGAACGGGAGGGAGACACGAGGCATGAGCGGGGGTGGGGGGAACACGAGGGAGACACGGGGCATGAGCAGGGGATGGGGGAACAGGGCACACGCGGGGCATGAGCGGGGGGTGGGGGAACAGGGGAGACAAGACATGGGGCAGAAGAGGGGGTGGGGGAACACGAGGGAGACACGAGGCATGACCAGGGGTGGGGGAAGAGGGCAGACACGGGGCATGATCGGGGGTGGGGGTACAGGAGGGAGACATGGGGCATGAGCGTGGGGTGGGGGGAACAAGAGAGAGACACAGACCATGAGCAGGGGTTGGGGGGAACAGTAGGGAGACACGGAACATGAGGGGGTGTGGGGGGAACAGTGGAGACACGGGGCATGAGCGGGGGGTGGGAGGAACATGGGAGACACAGGGCATGAGCGGGGGGTGGGGGGTAACACAAGGGAGACACGGGGCATGAGCGGGGGTGGGGGAACAGGGCAGGTACTGGGCATGAGCGGGGTAGGGGTACAGGAGTGATACACAGGGCCTGAACGGGGGTGGGGGGTACAGGAGGGAGACACGGGGCATGAGCGGGTGGTGGGGGGAACAGGAGGGAGACACGGGGCATGAGCAGGGGGTGGCGGTAAACACGAAGGAGAAACGGGGCATGAGCGGGGTGGGGGGCAACAGGAGACATACGGGGCATGAGCGAGGGGTGGGGGCTACACGAGGAAGACACGGGTATGAGCGGGGGGCAGGGAGGGTAACACGAGGGAAACACGGGGCATGAGCGGGGGGTTTGTAACAGGGGAAACACGGGGCATGAGCGGGGGTGGGGGGGCACAGGGCACACACGGGGCATGAGCGGGGGGTGGGGGGAAAGGAGGGAGACACGGGACATGAGCGGGGCATGGGGGGAACAGGGGAGACATGGGGCAAGAGCAGGGGTGGGGGGATAAGGAGGGAGACACGGGGCATGATCAGTGGGTGGGGGGAACAAGAGAGAGACACGGGACATGAGTGGGGGATGGGGAACAGTAGGGAGATACAGGGCATGAGCAGGGGGGTGGGGGGAACAGGGGAGACACATGAGCATGAGCGAGGGGTGGGGGAAGAGGGGAGACACGGGGCATGAGCAGGGGGTGGGGTGGAACAGGGGAGACACGGGGCATGAGCGGGGGGTGGGGGAACAGGGAAAACACAGGGCACACACGGGGCATGAGCGGGGGTGGGGGGGAAAAGGAGGAAGACACAGGGCATGGCAGGGGTGGGGTGGAACAGGGGAGACACGGGGCATGAGCGGGGGGGTGGGGCCAGGGAAAACAAGGGGCATGAGCGGGGGGTGGGGGGGAATGGGAGGGAGACACGGGGCGTGAGCGGGGGTGAGGGGAACAGGGCACACACGGGGCATGAGCGGGGGGTGGGGGGAACGGGAGGGAGACGCGGGCACACACCGGGCATGAGCGGGGGTGGGGGGAACAGGGCACAACAGGCATGAGCAAGTTGTGGGGGTTACAGGGGAGACACAGGGCATGAGCAGGGGGTGGGGGGTAACACGAGGGAGACACGAAGCATGAGTGGGGGGTGTGGGGACAGGGGAGAACGGGGCATGAGCGGGGGATCCAGGAGGGAGACACGGGGCATGAGAGGGTGTTAGGTGTACAGGAGGGAGACACGGGCATGATCGGGGGGTGGGGGAACAAGGGAGAGACACGGGGCATGAGCGGGGGGTGGGGAGGAACAGGAGGGAGACACCGGGCATGAGCGGGGGCTGGGAGGTAACAGGAGGGAAACACGGGGCATGAGCGGGGGGTGGGGGGAAACACGAGGGAGACACGGGGCATGAGCAGGGCTGGGGCAACAGGAGACACACAGAGCATGAGCAGGGGGTGGGGGAACAGGGGAGACACGTGGCATGAGCGGGGGGTGGGGGAACAGCGGACAAGGGGCATGAGCGGGGGGTGGAATGGAAAAGGAGGGAGACACGAAGCATTAGCAGGGGGTGGGGGGAACGGGAGGGAGACACGGGGCATGAGCGGGGGTGGGTGGAACAGGGCACACACGGGGCATGAGCGGGGGGTGGGGGGGAACAGGGCACACACGGGGCATGAGCAGGGGTGGGGGGAACAGGGCACACACGGGACATGTGCAGGTGTTGGGGGGAACAGGGCACACACAGGGCATGAGCAGGGGGTGGGGGGAACAGGGGAGACACGGAGCATGAGCGGGGGGTGGAAGGGAAAAGGAGGGAGACACGGGGCATTTGTGGGGGTTGGGGGGAAACATGGGAGACACGGGGCATGAGCGGGGGTGGGGGGTACAGGAGGGATTCACGGGGCATAAGCGGGGGTTGGGGGAACGGAAGGGAGACACGAGGCATGAGCGGGGTGTGGGGGAACAGGGGAGATACGGGGCATGAGCGGTGGGTGGGGGGAACACGAGGGAGACACGGGGCATGATCGGGGGGTCGGTGGAACAGGGGAGACACGGGGCATGAGCGGGGGTGGGGGGTACAGGAGGGAGACATGGGGAATGAGCGGGGGTGGGGGGAACAAGAGAGGGGCACGGGGCATGAGTGGGGGGTAACACAAGGGAGACACGAAGCATGAGCAGGGGGTGGAGGGGAACAGGGGAGACACAGGGCATGAGCGGCGGGTGGGGGGAACAGGGGAGAAAAGGGGCATGAGCGGGATTTGGGGGAACAGGGGAGACAAGGGGCATGAGCAGGGCGTTTGGGGGAAAAGGAGGGAGACACAGGGCATGAGCAGGGGGTGGGGGGAACGGGAGGGAGACACGGGGCATGAGCGGGACATGGGGGGAACAGGGCACACACGGGGCATGAGCGGGGGTGGGGGGAACAGGGGACACACAGGGCATGAGCAGGGGGTGGGGGGAACAGGGGAGACAAGACACGGGCATATGAGGGGGGTGGGGGGAACACGAGGGAGACACGGGGCATGAGCAGGGGGTGGGGGGAACAGGGCAGACATGGGGCATGAGCGGGGGTGGGGGTACGGGAGGGAGACATGGGGCATGAGCGGGGGGTGGGGGGAACAAGAGAGAGACACGGACCATGAGTGGGGGGTGGGGGGAACAGTAGGGGAGACACGGGGCATGAGCGGGGTGGGGTGGAACAGGGGAGACATGGGGCATTAGCAGGGGGTGGGGGAACAGGGGAAACACGGGGCATGAGCGGGGCATGGGGGGGAATGGGAGGGAGGCACGGGGCATGAGCGGGGGGTGGGGGAAAAGGAGGGAGACACGGGGCATGAGCAGGGGGTGGTGTGGAACAGGGGAGACATGGGGCATGTGTGGGGGGGACAGGGAAAACACGGGGCATGAGCGAGGGGTGGGGAGGAATGGGAGGGAGACACAGGGCATGAGCGGGGGGTGGGGGGAACAGAGCACACACGGGGCATGAGCGGGGTTGGGGGGGAACAGGAGGGAGACACGGGGCATGAGCGGGGGGTGAGGGGGAACAGGGCACACATGGGGCATGAGCGGGGGTCGGGGGCAACAGGGCACACACGGGGCATGAGCAGGGGGTGGGGGAACAGGGGAGACATGGGGCATGAGCACAGAGTGGGGTAACACGAGGGAGACACGGGGCATGAGTGGGGGGTAACACAATGGAGACACGAAGCATGAGCAGGGGGTGGAGGGGAACAGAGGAGACACAGGACATGAGCGGTGGGTGGGGGAAAAGGGGAGAAAAGGGGCATGAGCGGGGGGTGGGGGAACATGGGAGACAAGCTGCATGAGCGGGGGGTTTGGGGGAAAAGGAGGGAGACACAGGGCATGAGCAAGGGGTGGGGGAACGGGAGGTTAACAAGGGGCATGAGTGGGGTGTGGGGGAACAGGGCACACACGGGGCATGAGCAGGGGTTGGGTGGAACAGGGCACACACGGGGCATGAGCGGGGGGTGGGGGGAACAGGGGAGACAAGACACCGGGCATGAGAGGGGGGTGGGGGAACACGAGGGAGACACGGGGCATGAGCGGGGGGTGGGGGGAACAGGGCAGACATGGGGCATGAGCGGGGGTGGGGGTACAGGAGGGAGACATGGGGCATGAGCGGGGGGTGGGGGGAACAAGAGAGAGACACGGACCATGAGTGGGGGGTGGGGGAACAGTAGGGAGACACCGGGCATAAGCGGGGGGTGTGGGGGAACAGTGGGGACACGGGGCATGAGCAGGGGTTTGGGGGAACAGTGGAGACATGGGGCATGAGCGGGGGGTGGGGCGAACATGGGAGACACGGAGCATGAGTGGGGGGTGGGGGAACAGGGCACATACTGGGCATGAGCAGGGGGTAGGGGGTTCAGGAGGGAGACACAGGGCGTGAGCGGGGGTGGGGGTAAAGGAGGGAGACACGGGCATGAGCGGGGGGTGGGGGAACAAGAGAGAGACACGGGGCATGAGCGGGGGGTAGGGGGAACAGGAGGGAGACACGGGGCATGAGCGGGGATGGGGGTAACACGAGGGAGATACAGGGCATGAACGGGGGGTGGGGTGGAACAGGGGAGGACACAGGGCATGAGCGGGGGTGGGGGAACAGGGCACACACGGGGCATGAGCGGGGGGTGAGGGGAAAGGTGGGAGACACGGGACATGAGTGGGGGATGGGGAACAGTAGGGAGACACAGGGCATGAGCAGGGGGTGGGGGGAACAGGGGAAACACATGAGCATGAGCGAGGGGTGGGGGAAGAGGGGAGACACGGGGCATGAGCAGGGGGTGGGGTGGAACAGGGGAGACACGGGGCATGAGCGGGGGGTGGGGGAACAGGGAAAACACAGGGCACACACGGGGCATGAGCGGGGGTGGGGGGGAAAAGGAGGAAGACACAGGGCATGGCAGGGGGTGGGGTGGAACAGGGGAGACACGGGGCATGAGCGGGTGGGTGGGGAACAGGGAAACAAGGGGCATGAGCAGGGGGTGGGGGGGAATGGGAGGGAGACACGGGGCGTGAGCGGGGGGTGGGGGGAACGGGAGGGAGACGCAGGCACACACGGGGCATGAGCGGGGGTGGGGGAACAGGGCACAACGGGCATGTGCAAGTTGTGGGGGTTACAGGGAGACACGGGGCATGAGCGGGGGGTGGGGGTAACACGAGGGAGACACGAAGCATGAGCAGGGGGTGGGGGGGACAGGGGAGACACGGGGCATGAGCGGGGTGGGGGGAACAGGGGAGACACGGGGCATGAGCAGGGCGTGGGGCGAACAGGGGAGACACGGGGCATGAGTGGGGGTGGGGAACGGGACGGAGACACGAGGCATGAGCGGGGGTGGGGGGAACACGAGGGAGACATAGGGCATGAGCACGGGATGGGGGAACAGGGCACACGCGGGGCATGAGCGGGGGGTGGGGGAACAGGGGAGACAAGACACGGGCATGAGAGGGGGGTGGGGGGAACACGAGGGAGACACGAGGCATGACCAGGGGTGGGGGGAAGAGGGCAGACACGGGGCATGATCGGGGGTGGGGGTACAGGAGGGAGACATGGGGCATGAGCGTGGAGTGGGGGGAACAAGAGAGAGACACAGACCATGAGCAGGGGGTGGGGGGAACAGTAGGGAGACACGGAACATGAGGGGGTGTGGGGGGAACAGTGGAGACACTGGGCATGAGCGGGGGGTGGGAGGAACATGGGAGACACAGGGCATGAGCGGGGGGTGGGGGCACAGGGCAGGTACTGGGCATGAGCGGGGGTAGGGGTACAGGAGTGATACACAGGGCCTGAACGGGGTGGGGGGTACAGTAGGGAGACACGGGGCATGAGCGGGTGGTGGGGGGAACAGGAGGGAGACACGGGGCATGAGTGCGTGTGGGGGTAACACGAGGGAAACACGCGGCATGAGCAGGGGGTGGCGGGAAACACGAAGGAGAAACGGGGCATGAGCGGGGTGGGGGGCAACAGGAGACACACGGGCATGAGCGAGGGATGGGGCTACACAAGGAAGACATGGGCATGAGCGGGGGCAGCGAGGGTAACACGAGGGAAACACGGGGCATGAGCGGGGGGGTTTGGTAACAGGGGAAACACGGGGCATGAGCGGGGGTGGGGGGCACAGGCACACACGGGGCATGAGCGGGGGGTGGGGGGGAAAGGAGGGAGACACGGGACATGAGCGGGGGATGGGGAATAGGGGAGACATGGGGCATGAGCAGGGGGTGGGGGGATAAGGAGGGAGACACGGGGCATGATCAGTGGGTGGGGGGAACAAGAGAGAGACACGGGCCATGAGGGTGGGGTGGGGACCAGTAGGGAGACACAGGGCATGAGCAGGTGGTGGGGGTGAACAGGGGAGACACATGCGCATGAGCGAGGGGTGGGGGAAGAGGGGAGACACGGGGCATGAGCAGGGGGTGGGGTGGAACAGGGGAGACACGGGGCATGAGCAGGGGGTGGGGGAACAGGAAAACACAGGGCACACACAGGGCATGAGCGGGGGTGGGGGAAAAGGAGGAAGACACAGGGCATGGCAGGGGGTGGGGTGGAACAGGGGAGACACGGGGCATGAGCGGGGGGGTGGGGAACAGGGAAAACAAGGGGCATGAGCGGGGGCTGGGGGGGAATGGGAGGGAGACACGGGGTGTGAGCGGGGGGTGAGGGGAACAGGGCACACACGGGGCATGAGCGGGGGGTGGGGGGAACGGGAGGGAGACGCGGGCACACACGGGGCATGAGCGGGGGTGGGGGGAACAGGGCACAACAGGCATGAGCAAGTTGTGGGGGTTACAGGGGAGACACGGGGCATGAGCGGGGGGTGGGGGGTAACACGAGGGAGACACGAAGCATGAGTGGGGGGGTGTGGGGACAGGGGAGACACGGGGCATGAGCGGCAGGTGGGGGAACAGGGGAGACAAGGGGCATGAGCAAGGGACGGGGGAAAAAGGAGGGAGACACAGAGCATGAGCGGGGGTGGGGGGTACAGGAGGGAGACACGGGGCATGAGCGGGGATGGGGGAACGGGAGGGAGACATGGGGCATGAGGGGGTGGGGGAACAGGGCACATACGGGGCATGAGCGGGGGGTGGGGGGAACAGGGCACACACGGGGCATGAGCAGGGGGTGGGGGGAACAGGGTACACAGGGGCATGAGCGGGGGGTGGGGGGTAACACGAGGGAGACACGGGGCATGAGCAGGGGGTGGGGTGGACCAGGGGAGACACGGGGAATGAGCGTGGGTGGTGGGAACAGGGAAAACACAGGGCATGAGTGGGGGGTGGGGGGGAACGGGAGGGAGACACTGAGCTTGAGCAGGGGGTGAGGGAACAGGCACACACGGGGCATGAGCGGGGGGTGGGGGGGAACAGGGCAAACACAGGGGATGAGGGGGGTGGGGGGGAACAGGGAACATACGGGGCATGAGCAGGGGTGGGGGAACAAGAGACACACAGGGCATGAGCAGGGGGTGGGGGGAACAGGGGAGACATGGAGCATGAGCGGGGCGTGGGGGAAAAGGAGGGAGACACGGGCACGAGCGGGGGATGGGGGGAACAGGGAGACACGGGGCAATGAACGGGGGTGGAGGGTACAGGAGGGAGACACGGGGCATTAGTGGGGGTTGGGGGGAACAGAAGGGAGACACGAGGCATGAGCGGGGGGTGGGGGGGAACAGGAGAGACACGTGGGCATGGGCGGGGGGTGGGAGGGTATGGAGGTAGACATGGGGCATGAGCAGGGGGTGGGGGAAAGGAAGGAAACACGGGGTATGAGCGGGGGGTGTGGGCAACAGTAGAGACACAGGGCATGAGCGGGGGTGCGGTGGAACAGGGAGACACAGGGCATGAGCGGGGGTGGGGGGGAAAAGGAGGGCGACACGGGGCATGAGCAGAGGTGGGGTGGAACAGGGGAGACACGTGGTATGAGCGGGGGTGGGGGTACAGGGAAAACACAGGACATGAGCGGGGGTGGGGGGAGCGGGAGGGAGACACGGGGCATGAGCGGGGGTGGGGGGGTACAGGGCACACACAGGGCAGGAGCGGGGGGTGGGGGGAATGGGAGGGAGACACGGGGCATGAGCAGGGGTGGGGGGAACAGGGCACACATGTGGCATGAGCGGGGGGTGGGGGGACAGGGCATACACGGGCATCAGCAGGGGGTGGTAGGAACAGGGGAGACACGGGGCATGAGCAGGTGGTGGGGGTAACACAAGGGAGACACGGGGCATGAGCAGGGTTTGGGGGGTAACACAAGGGAGAACCGAAGCATGAGCGGGGTGGGGGAGAACAGGGGAGACACGGGGCATGAGCGCCGGGTGGGGGGAACAGGGGAGACAAGGGCCATAAACGGGGGCTGGGGGGGAAAAGGAGGGAGACACAAGGCATGAGCAGGGGGTGGGGGGAACGGGAGGGAGACAAGGGGCATGAGCGGGGGTGGAGGGGAACAGGGCACACACGGGCCTTGAGTGTGGGGTGAGGGGAACAGGGCACACACGGGGCATGAGCGAGGGGTGGGGGGGAACAGGGCACACAAGGGCATGAGCAGGTGGTGGGGGGAACAGGGCCCACCCTGGGCATGAGCGGGGGTGGGGGAAACATGAAAGACAAAGGGCATGAGCGGGGGAGGGGGGAATGGGAGGGAGACAAGGGGCATGATCAGGGGTGGGGGGGAACAGGCACACATGGGGCATGAGCGGGGGGAGGGGGGACAGGGCACACACGGGGCATAAGCGAGGGGTGGGGGGGGGAACAGGGTACATGAGGGAGACATGGGGCATAAGCGGGGGTTGGGGGGAACAGAAGGGAGACACGAGGCATGAGCGGGGGGTTGGGGGGGACAGGGGAGACCCGGGGCATGAGCGGTGGGTGGGGGGAACACGAGGGAGACACGGGGCATGAGCGGGGGGTGGGGAAACAGGGCAGACACGGGGCATGAGCAGGGGTGGGGGGTACAGGAGAGAGACACGGGGCATGAGCAGGGGGTGGGGGGAACAAGAGAGACACGGACCATGAGCGGGGGTGGGGGGAACAGTGGAGACACGGGGCATAGCGGGGGGTGGGGGGTAAAACAAAGGAGACATGGGGCATGAGCGGGAGGTGGGGGTACAGGAGGGAGACACAGGGCATGAGCGGGGGCTGGGGGGTACAGGAGGGAGACATGGGCATGAGCGGGGGGTGAGGGGAACAGAGAGAGACACAGGGCATGAGCGGGGTGTGGGGGCAACAGGAGGGAGACACGGGGCATGAGCGGGAGGTGGGGGTAACACGAGGGAAACACGGGGCATGAGCGGGGGGTGGGGGGAAACACGAGGGAGACACGGGGCATGAGCGGGGGCTGGGGGGCAACAGGAGACACACGGGGCATGGGCGGGGGGGTAGGGGGATACACGAGGAAGACACGGGGCATGAGTGGGGGGGTGGGGAGAACATGAGGGAGACACGGGGCATGAGCGGGGGGTGGGGGGGAACAGGGCACACACAGGGCATGAGCAGGTGGTGGGGGGAACAGGGCCCACCCTGGGCATGAGCGGGGGGTGGGGGAAACATGAAAGACAAAGGGCATGAGCGGGGGGAGGGGGGAATGGGAGGGAGACAAGGGGCATGATCAGGGGTTGGGGGGGAACAGGGCACACATGGGGCATGAGCGGGGGGAGGGGGACAGGGCACACACGGGGCATAAGCGAGGGGTGGGGGGGAACAGGGTACATGAGGGAGACATGGGCATAAGCGGGGGTTGGGGGGAACAGAAGGGAGACACGAGGCATGAGCGGGGGTTGGGGGGAACAGGGGAGACCCGGGGCATGAGCGGTGGGTGGGGGGAACACGAGGGAGACACGGGGCATGAGCGGGGGGTGGGGGAAACAGGGCAGACACGGGGCATGAGCAGGGGTGGGGGGTACAGGAGAGAGACACGGGGCATGAGCAGGGGGTGGGGGGAACAAGAGAGAGACACGGACCCATGAGCGGGGGTGGGGGAACAGTGGAGACACGGGGCATAGCGGGGGGTGGGGGGTAAAACAAAGGAGACATGGGGCATGAGCGGGAGGTGGGGGGTACAGGAGGGAGACACAGGGCATGAGCGGGGGCTGGGGGGTACAGGAGGGAGACATGGGGCATGAGCGGGGGTGAGGGGAACAAGAGAGAGACACAGGGCATGAGCGGGGTGGGGGGCAACAGGAGGGAGACACGGGGCATGAGCGGGAGGTGGGGTAACACGAGGGAAACACGGGGCATGAGCGGGGGGTGGGGGGAAACACGAGGGAGACACGGGGCATGAGCGGGGGGCTGGGGGGCAACAGGAGACACACGGGGCATGGGCGGGGGTAGGGGGATACACGAGGAAGACACGGGGCATGAGTGGGGGGTGGGAGAACATGAGGGAGACACGGGGCATGAGCGGGGGGTGGGGAGAACATGAGGGAGACATGGGGCATGAGCGGGGAGGTGGGTGGTCACACGAGGGAAACACGGGGCATGAGAGGGGGTGGAGGGTACACAAGGGAGACACGGGGCATGAGCGGGGGTGAGGGGCAACAGGAGACACAGGCATGAGCGGGGGTGGGGCGGGTACACGAGGAAGACACGAGGCATGAGCGGGGGTGGGGGGGTACACGAGGAAGACACGGATCTTGAGCAGGGGGTGGGGAAACAGGGCACACATGGGGCATGAGCAGGGGGTGGGGGAACAGGGCAAACACAGGGGATGAGGTAGGGTGGGGGGGGAACAGGGAACACACGGGGCATGAGCAGGGGGTGGGGGGAACAAGAGACACACAGGGCATGAGCAGGGGGTGGGGGAACAGGGAGACATGGAGCATGAGCGGGGCGTGGGGGGAAAAGGAGGGAGACACGGGCACGAGCGGGGGGTGGGGGGAACAGGGGAGACATGGGGCATAAGCGGGGGTTGGGGTTACAGGAGGGAGACACGGGGCATGAACGGGGGGTGGAGGGTACAGGAGGGAGACACAGGGCATTAGTGGGGGTTGGGGGGGAACAGAAGGGAGACACGAGGCATGAGCGGGGGATGGGAGGGGAACAGGAGAGACACGAGGGCATGGGCGGGGGGTGGGAGGGTATGGAGGTAGACATGGGCATGAGCAGGGGGTGGGGGGAAAGGAAGGAAACACGGGGTATGAGCGGGGGGTGGGGGCAACAGTAGAGACACGGGGCATGAGCGGGGGGTGCGGTGGAACAGGGGAGACACGGGGCATGAGCGGGGGTGGGGGGGAAAAGGAGGGCGACACGGGGCATGATCAGAGGTGGGGTGGAACAGGGGAGACACGTGGCATGAGCGGGGGGTGGGGGTACAGGGAAAACACAGGACATGAGCTGGGGTGGGGGGGAGCGGGGAGGGAGACACGGGGCATGAGCGGGGGTGGGGGGGGAACAGGGCACACACAGGGCAGGAGCGGGGGGTGGGGGGAATGGGAGGGAGACACGGGGCATGAGCAGGGGTGGGGGGAACAGGGCACACATGTGGCATGAGAGGGGGGTGGGGGGACAGGGTACACACGGGCATGAGCAGGGGGTGGTGTGAACAGGGGAGACACGGGGCATGAGCAGGTGGTGGGGGTAACACGAGGGAGACACGGGGCATGAGCAGGGTTTGGGGGTAACACAAGGGAGAACCGAAGCATGAGCGGGGGTGGGGGAGAACAGGGGAGACACAGGGCATGAGCGCTGGGTGGGGGGAACAGGGGAGACACGGGGCATGAGCGGGGTTGGGGGAGTACAGAAGGGAGACACGGGGCATGAGCGGGGGCTGGGGGGTACAGGAGGGAGACACGGGGCATGAGCGGGGGTGGGGGGAACAAGAGAGAGACACGGGGCATGAGCGGGGTATGGGGGGCAACAGGAGGGAGACTAGGGGCATGAGCGGGGGTGGGGGTGGTAACACGAGGGAAACACGGGGCATGAGCGGGGGGTGGGGGAAACACGAGGGAGACACGGGGCATGAGCGGGGGGTGGGGGGCAACAGGAGACACACGGGACATGGGCGGGGGGTGGGGGGATACACGAGGAAGACACGGGGCTTGAGTGTGGGTGGAGAACAAGAGGGAGACACGGGGCATGAGCGGGGGGTGGGGGGAACATGAGGGAGACATGGGGCATGAGCGGGGGTGGGGGAAACACGAGGGAGACACGGGGCATGAGCGGGGGTGGGGGGAAACACGAGGGAGACACGGGGCATGAGCCGGGGTGGGGGATACACGAGGAATACACAGGGCATGAGTGGGGGGTGGGGAGAACATGAGGGAGACGCGGGGCATGAGCGGGGGGTGGGGGGAACATGAGGGAGACACGGGGCATGAGCAGGGAGGTGGGGGGTCACACGAGGGAAACACGGGGCATGAGGGGGTGGAGGGTACACAAGGGAGACACAGGACATGAGCGGGGGGTGGGGGGCAACAGGAGACACAGGCATGAGCGGGGGTGGGGGGGTACACGAGGAAGACACGGGGCATGAGCGGGGTGGGGGAACACGAGTGAGACATGGGCATGAGTGGGGGGTGGGGGAACACGAGGGAGAAACAGGGCATGAGCTGGGGGTGGGGGGTAACATGAGGGAGACCCGGGGCATGAGCGGGGGGTGGGGTGGAACAGGGGAGACACGGGGCATGAACGGGGGTGGGGGGGAACAGGGGAAACATGGGGCATGAACGGGGGTGGGGGGAACGGGAGGGAGACACGGGGCATGAGCGGGGGTTGGCGGGGGAAAAGGCGGGAGACACGGGGCATGAGCAGTCGGTGGGGTAGAACAGGGAGACACGGGGCATGAGCGGGGATGGGGAACAGGAAAAACACAGGGCATGAGCGGGGGGTGGTGGGAACTGGAGGGAGACACGGGGCATGAGCGGATGTGGGGTGGAACAGGGGAGACACGTGGCATGAGCGGGGGTGGGGGTACAGGGAAAACACAGGACATGAGCGGGGGTGGGGGGAACGGGAGGGAGACACGGGCATGAGCGGGGGTGGGGGGGAACAGGGCACACACAGGGCAGGAGCAGGGGGTGGGGGAATGGGGAGGGAGACACGGGGCATGAGCGGGGGTGGGGGGAACAGGGCACACATGTGGCATGAGCGGGGGGTAAGGGGGGACAGGGCACACACGGGCATGAGCAGGGGGTGGGGGGAACAGGGGAGACACGGGGCATGAGCGGCGGGTGGGGGGAACAGGGGAGACAAGGGCCATAAACGGGGGCTGGGGGGGAAAAGGAGGGAGACACTAGGCATGAGCAGGGGGTGGGGGGAACGGGAGGGAGACAAGGGGCATGAGCGGGGGTGAGTGGAACAGGGCACACACGGGCCTTGAGTGTGGGGTGAGGGGGAACAGGGCACACATGGGGCATGAGCGAGGGGTGGGGGGAACAGGACACACACGGGACATGAGCAGGGGGTGGGGGGAACAGGGCCCACCCTGGGCATGAGCGGGGGGTGGGGGAAACACGAAAGACAAAGGGCATGAGCGGGGGGTGGGGGGAATGGGGAGCGAGCCAAGGGGCATGATCGGGGGTTGGGGGAACAGGGGCACACACGGGGCATGAGCGGGGGGGTGGGGGACAGGGCACACACGGGGCATAAGCGAGGGGTGGGGGGGAACAGGGTACATGAGGGAGACATTAGGCATAAGCGGGGGTTGGGGGGAACAGAAGGGAGACACAAGGCATGAGCGGGGGGTGGGGGGAAAAGGGGAGACCCGGGGCATGAGCGGTGGGTCGGGGGAACACGAGGGAGACACGGGGCATGAGCAGGGGGTGGGGAAACAGGGCAGACACGGGGCATGAGCAGGGGTGGGGGTACGAGAGAGACACGGGGCATGAACAGGGGGTGGGGGGAACAAGAGAGAGACACGGACCATGAGCGGGGGTGGGGGAAACAGTGGAGACATGGGGCATGAGCGGGGGCTGGGGGGAACAGTGGAGACACGGGCATAGCGGGGTGGATGAGGGTAAAACAAGGGAGACACGGGGCATGAGCGGGGGGTGGGGGGTACAGAAGGGAGACACGGGGCATGAGTGGGGGCTGGGGGTACAGGAGGGAGACACGGGGCATGAGCGGTGGTGGGGGGAACAAGAGAGAGACACGGGGCATGAGCGGGGTATGGGGCAACAGGAGGGAGACTAGGGGCATGAGCGGGGGGTGGGGGGGTAACACGAGGGAAACACGGGGCATGAGCGGGGGTGGGGGAAACACGAGGGAGACACGGTGCATGAGCGGGGGCTGGGGGCAACAGGAGACACACGGGGCATGGGCGGGGGGTGGGGGGATACACGAGGAAGACACAGGGCATGAGTGGGGGGTGGGAGAACATGAGGGAGACACGGGGCATGAGCGGGGGGTGGGGGGGAACATGAGGGAGACACGGGGCACGAGCGGGGAGGTGGGGGGTCACACAAGGGAAACATGGGGCATGAGGGGGTGTGGAGGGTACACAAGGGAGACACGGGCATGAGCCGGGTTGGGGGCAGGAGACACTGGCATGAGCAGGGGTGGGGGGTACACGAGGAAGACACGGGGCATGAGCGGGGGTGGGGGGAACACGAGTGAGACACGGGCATGAGCGGGGGTGGGGAACACGAGGGAGAAACAGGGCATGAGCTGGGGTGGGGGGTAACATGAGGGAGACACGGGGCATGAGCGGGGGGTGGGGTGGAACAGGGAGACACGGGGCATGAGATGGGGGTGGAGGGGGAACAGGGGGAAACATGGGGCATGAACGGGTGGTGGGGGAACGGGAGGGAGACACCGGGAGGGAGACACGGGGCATGAGCGGCGGGTGGCGGGAACAGGGGAGACAAGGGCCATAAACGGGGGCTGGGGGGTAAAAGGAGGGAGACACTAGGCATGAGCAGGGGGTGGGGGAACGGGAGGGAGACAAGGGGCATGAGCAGGGGTGAGTGGAACAGGGCACACACGGGCCTTGAGTGTGGGGTGAGGGGGAACAGGGCACACATGGGGCATGAGCGAGGGGTGGGGGGAAACAGGGCACACACGGGACATGAGCAGGGGGTGGGGGGAACAGGGCCCACCCTGGGCATGAGCGGGGGGTGGGGGGAAACACGAAAGACAAAGGGCATGAGCGGGGGGTGGGGGGAATGGGAGCGAGACAAGGGGCATGATCGGGGGTTGGGGGAACAGGGCACACACGGGGCATGAGCGGGGGGTGGGGGGGACAGGGCACACACGGGGCATAAGCGAGGGGTGGGGGGGAACAGGGTACATGAGGGAGACACGGGGCATAAGCGGGGGTTGGGGGGAACAGAAGGGAGACACGAGGCATGAGCGGGGGGTGGGGGGGAAAAGGGGAGACCAGGGGCATGAGCGGTGGGTGGGGGGAACACGAGGGAGACACGGGGCATGAGCGGGGGGTGGGGAAACAGGGCAGACACGGGGCATGAGCGGGGGCTGGGGGGAACAGTGGAGACACGGGGCATAGCGGGGTGGGTGGGGGGTAAAACAAGGGAGACACGGGGCATGAGCGGGGGGTGGGGGGGTACAGAAGGGAGACACGGGGCATGAGCGGGGGTGGGGGCAACAAGAGAGAGACACGGGGCATGAGCGGGGTATGGGGGCAACAGGAGGGAGACTAGGGGCATGAGCGGGGGGTGGGGGGTAACACGAGGGAAACACGGGGCATGAGCGGGGTGTGGGGGAAACACGAGGGAGACACGGGCATGAGCGGGGGGTGGGGGGCAACAGGAGACACACGGGGCATGGGCGGGGGGGGTGGGGGGATACACGAGGAAGACACAGGGCATGAGTGGGGGTGGGGAGAACATGAGGGAGACACGGGGCATGAGCGGGGGGTGGGGGGAACATGAGGGAGACACGGGGCACGAGCGGGGAGGTGGGGGGTCACACAAGGGAAACACGGGGCATGGTGGGGTGTGGAGGGTACACAAGGGAGACACGGACCATGAGCTGGGGTGGGGGAAACAGTGGAGACATGGGGCATGAGCGGGTGCTGGGGGGAACAGTGGAGACACGGGGCATAGCGGGGTGGGTGGGGGGTAAAACAAGGGAGACACGGGGCATGAGCGGGGGGTGGGGGGGTACAGAAGGGAGACACGGGGCATGAGCGGGGGGTGGGGGGAACAAGAGAGAGACACGGGGCATGAGCGGGGTATGGGGGCAACAGGAGGGAGACTAGGGGCATGAGCGGGGGGTGGGGGGTAACACGAGGGAAACACGGGGCATGAGCGGGGTGTGGGGGAAACACGAGGGAGACACGGGCATGAGCGGGGGGTGGGGGGCAACAGGAGACACACGGGGCATGGGCGGGGGGGTGGGGGGATACACGAGGAAGACACAGGGCATGAGTGGGGGGTGGGGAGAACATGAGGGAGACACGGGGCATGAGCGGGGGGTGGGGGGAACATGAGGGAGACACGGGGCACGAGCGGGGAGGTGGGGGGTCACACAAGGGAAACACGGGGCATGGTGGGGTGTGGAGGGTACACAAGGGAGACACGGGGCATGAGCAGGGGTTGGGGGGCAACAGGAGACACAGGCATGAGCATGGGTGGGGGGGTACACGAGGAAAACACGGGGCATGAGCGGGGGTGGGGGGAACACGAGTGAGACACGGGCATGAGCGGGGGTGGTGGAAACACGAGGGAGAAACAGGGCATGAGCTGGGGGTGGGGGGGTAACATGAGGGAGACACGGGGCATGAGCCGGGGTGGGGTGGAACAGGGGAGACACGGGGCATGAGAGGGGGGTGGAGGGGAACAGGGGAAACATGGGGCATGAAAGGGTGGTGGGGGAACGGGAGGGAGACACAGGGCATGATCGGGGGTTGGGGAGGAAAAGGGGGGAGACACGGGGCATGAGCAGGTGGTGGAGTAGAACAGGGGAGACACGGGGCATGAGCGGGGGATGGGGGAACAGGAAAAACAAAGGGCATGAGCGGGGGGTGGGGGGAATGGGAGGATGACACGGGCATGAGCGGGGATGGGGGAAACAGGCCACACATGGGGCATGAGCAGGGGGTGGGGGGAACAATCCACACATGAGACATGAGCGGGGGGTGGGGGGTACAGGGCACACTCGGGGCATGAGCAGGGGGGTGGACAGGGGAGACACGGGGCATGAGCGGGGGGTGGGTGATAACACGAGGGAGACACGGGGCAAGAGCGGGGGGTAACACAAGGGAGACACTAAGCATGAGCAGGGGGGAACAGGGGAGACACTGGGCATGAGCGGCAGGTGGGGGGAACGGGGAGACAAGGGGCATGAGCGTGGCGTGGGGGGGAAAGGAGGGATACACAGGGCATGAGCCGGGGGTGGGGGGAACAAGAGGGGGACACGGGGCATGATCGGGGGGTGGAGGGGAACAGGGCACACACGGGGCATGAGCGGGGGTGAGGGGGAACAGGGCACACACGGCGCATGAGTGAGGGGTGCGGGGCACAGGGGAGACACGGGGCATGAGCGGGGGGTGCGGGGTAACAAGAGGGAGACACGAAGCATGAGCAGGAGGTGGGGGGACAGGGGAGACACAGGGCATGAGCGGCGGGTGGGGGAACAGGGGAGACAAGGGGCATGAGCGAGGGATGGGGAAAAAGGAGGGAGACACAGCGCATGAGCGGGGGGAGGGGGGTACAGGAGGGAGACACGGGGCATGAGCGGGGGTGGGGGGAACAGGGCACATACGGGGCATGAGCGGGGGGTGGGGGGAACAGGGCACACATGGGGCATGAGCAGGGGGTGGGGGGAACAATCCACACATGAGACATGAGCGGGGGGTGGGGGGTAACAGGGCACACTCGGGCATGAGCAGGGGGGCGGACAGGGGAGACACGGGGCATGAGCGGGGGGTGGGTGATAACACGAGGGAGACACGGGGCATGAGTGGGGGTTGGGGGGAACGGGAGGATGACACAGGCATGAGCGGGGGTAGGGGAAACAGGCCACACACGGGGCATGAGCAGGGGGTGGGGGGAACAATCCACACATGAGACATGAGCGGGGGGTGGGGGGTAACAGGGCACACTCGGGGCATGAGCAGGGGGGTGGACAGGGGAGACAGGGGGCATGAGCGGGGGGTGGGTGATAACACGAGGGAGACACGGGGCAAGAGCGGGGGGTAACACAAGGGAGACACTAAGCATGAGCAGGGGGGAACAGGGGAGACACTGGGCATGAGCGGCAGGTGGGGGGAACGGGGAGACAAGGGGCATGAGCGTGGCGTGGGGGGGAAAGGAGGGATACACAGGGCATGAGCCGGGGGTGGGGGGAACAAGAGGGGGACACGGGGCATGATCGGGGGGTGGAGGGGAACAGGGCACACACGGGGCATGAGCGGGGGTGAGGGGGAACAGGGCACACACGGGGCATGAGTGAGGGGTGGGGGGCACAGGGGAGACACGGGGCATGAGCGGGGGGTGCGGGGTAACAAGAGGGAGACACGAAGCATGAGCAGGAGGTGGGGGGACAGGGGAGACACAGGGCATGAGCGGCGGGTGGGGGAACAGGGGAGACAAGGGGCATGAGCGAGGGATGGGGGAAAAAGGAGGGAGACACAGCGCATGAGCGGGGGGTGGGGGGTACAGGAGGGAGACACGGGGCATGAGCGGGGGTGGGGGGAACAGGGCACATACGGGGCATGAGCGGGGGTGGGGGGAACAGGGCACATACGGGGCATGAGCGGGGGGTGGGGGGAACAGGGCACACATGGGGCATGAGCAGGGGGTGGGGGGAACAATCCACACATGAGACATGAGCGGGGGGTGGGGGGTAACAGGGCACACTCGGGGCATGAGCAGGGGGGTGGACAGGGGAGACAGGGGGCATGAGCGGGGGGTGGGTGATAACACGAGGGAGACACGGGGCATGAGCGGGGGTTGGGGGGAACGGGAGGATGACACAGGCATGAGCGGGGGTAGGGGAAATAGGCCACACACGGGGCATGAGCAGGGGGTGGGGGGAACAATCCACACATGAGACATGAGCGGGGGGTGGGGGGTAACAGGGCACACTCGGGGCATGAGCAGGGGGGCGGACAGGGGAGACACGGGGCATGAGCGGGGGGTGGGTGATAACACGAGGGAGACACGGGGCAAGAGCGGGGGGTAACACAAGGGAGACACTAAGCATGAGCAGGGGGGAACAGGGGAGACACCGGGCATGAGCGGCAGGTGGGGGGAACGGGGAGACAAGGGGCATGAGCGTGGTGTGGGGGGGAAAGGAGGGATACATAGGGCATGAGCCGGGGGTGGGGGGAATGAGAGGGAGACACGGGGCATGATCGGGGGGTGGAGGGGAACAGGGCACACACGGGGCATGAGTGAGGGGTGGGGGGCACAGGGGAGACACGGGGCATGAGCGGGGGGTGTGGGGTAACACGAGGGATACACAAAGCATGAGCAGGAGGTGGGGGACAGGGGAGACACGGGGCATGAGCGGCGGGTGGGGGAACAGGGGAGACAAGGGGCATGAGCAAGGGATGGGGGAAAAAAGAGGGAGACACAGCACATGAGCGGGGGGTGGGGGGTGCAGGAGGGAGACACGGGGCATGAGCGGGGGTTGGGGTGAACGGGAGGGAGACACGGGGCATGAGCGGGGGTGGGGGGAACAGGGCACGTACGGGGCATGAGCGGGGGGTGGGGGGAACAGGGCACACACAGGGCATGAGCAGGGGGTGGGGGAACAGGGTACACACGGGACATGAGCGGGGGTGGGGGGTAACACGAGGGAGACACAGGGCATGAGCAGGGGGTGGGGAGACACAGGGAATGAGCGTGGGTGGGGGAACAGGGAACACATGGGGCATGATTGGGGGGTGGGGGGAACGGGAGGGAGACACGGAGCTTGAGCAGGGGGTGGGGGGAACAGGGCAGACACGGGGCATGAGCAGGGGGTGGGGGGAACAGGGCAAACACGGGGGATGAGCGGGGGTGGGGGGAACAGGGAACACACGGGACATGAGCAGGGGGTGGGGGAACAAAAGACACACAGGGTATGAACGGATGGGATGGAGGGTACAGGAGGGAGACACGGGGCATTAGCGGGGGTTGGGGGGAACAGATGGGAGACACGAGGCATGAGCGGGGGGTGGGGGGGAACAGGAGAGACACGTGGGCATGAGCGGGGGGTGGGAGGGAATGGAGGTAGACATGGGGCATGAGCAGGGGGAGGGGGGAATGGAAGGAAACATGGGGCATGAGCGGGGGGGTGGGGGTAACAGTGGAGACACGGGGCATGAGCGGGGGTGCGGTGGAACAGGGGAGACACGGGGCATGAACAGGGGGTGGGGGGAACGGGAGGGAGACACGGGGCATGAGCGGGGGCGGGGGGGAAAAGGAGGGTGACATGGGGCATGAGCAGAGGTGGGGTGGAACAGGGGAGACATGTGGCATGAGCGGGGGTGGGGGTACAGGGAAAACACAGGACATGAGCCGGGGTGGGGGGGAACGGGAGGGAGACACGGGGCATGAGTGGGGGGTGGGGGGGAACAGGGCACACACAGGGCAGGAGCGGGGGTGGGGGGAATGGGAGGGAGACACGGGGCATGAGCGGGGGTGGGGGGAACAGGGCACACACGTGGCATGAGCGGGGGGTAGGGGGGACAGGGCACACACGGGCATGAGCAGGGGTTTGGGGGAACAGGGGAGACACGGGGCACGAGCAGGGGTGGGGGTACAGGAGAGAGACATGGGGCATGAGCAGGGGGTGGGGGGAACAAGAGAGAGACACGGACCATGAGCGGGGGTGGGGGAAACAGTGGAGACACAGGGCATGAGCGGGGGGTGGGGGAACAGGGCAGACACCGGGCATGATCAGGGGTGGGGGGTACAGGAGAGAGACACGGGGCATGAGCAGGGGGTGGGGGGAACAAGAGAAAGAGACGGACCATGACCGGGGGTGGGGAAAACAGTGGAGACACAGGGCATGAGCGGGGGCTGGGGGGAACAGTGGAGACACGGGGCATAGCGGGGTGTGGGGGGTAAAACAAGGGAGACACGGGGCATGAGCGGGGGGTGGGGGGTACAGGAGGGAGACACAGGGCATGAGCGGGGGCTGGGGGAAACAGTGGAGACACGGGGCATGAGCGGGGGGTGGGGAAACAGGGCAGACACGGGGCATGAGCAGGGGTGGGGGGTATAGGAGAGAGACACAGGGCATGAGCAGGGGGTGGGGGAAACAGTGGAGACACGGGGCATGAGCGGGGGCTGGGGGGAACAGTGGAGACACGGGGCATAGCGGGGGTGGGGGGTAAAACAAGGGAGACACGGGGCATGAGCGGGGGGTGGGGGGTACAGGAGGGAGACCCGGGGCATGAGCGGGGGCTGGGGGGTACAGGAGGGAGACACAAGGCATGAGCAGGGGTGGGGGGAACAAGAGAGAGACACGGGGCATGAGCAGGGTGTGGGGGGCAACAGGAGGGAGACACGGGGCATGAGCGGGGGGTGGGGGATAACACGAGGGAAACACGGGGCATGAGCGGGGGGTGGGGGGAAACACGAGGGAGACACGGGGCATGAGCAGGGGGTGGGGGGCAACAGGAGACACACGGGGCATGGGCGGGGGTGGGGGGTACACAAGGAATACACGGGGCATGAGTGGGGGGTGGGGAGAACATGAGGGAGACACGGGGCATGAGTGGCGGGTGGGGGGAACATGAGGGAGACACGGGGCATGAGCGGGGAGGTGGGGGGACACACGAGGGAAACACGGGGCATGAGGGGGGGTGGAGGGTACACACGGGAGACACGGGGCTTGAGCGGGGGGCAACAGAAGACACGGGCATGAGCGGGGGTGGGGGGGTACACGAGGAAGACACGGGGCATGAGCGGGGGTGGGGGGAACTCGAGTGAGACACAGGCATGAGCAGGGGTGGGGGAAACATGAGGGAGAAACAGGGCATGAGCTGGGGGTGGGGGGTAACATGAGAGATACACGGGTCATGAGCGGGGGGTGGGGGGGCAGGGCACACACAGGGCATGAGGAGGGGGTGGGGGGAACAGGGTACACACGGGGCATGAGCGGGGGTGGGGGGTAACACGAGGGAGACACGGGGCATGAGCAGGGGGTGTGGTGGAACAGGGGAGACACGGGGAATGAGCGTGGGTGGGGGGAACAGGGAAAACAAGGGGCATGAGTGGGGGGTGGGGGGAACGGGAGGGAGACACGGAGCTTGAGCAGGGGGTGGGGGGAACAGGGCACACACGGGGCATGAGCGGGGGGTGGGGGGGAACAGGGCAAACACGGGGGATGAGCAGGGGTGGGGGGAACAGGGAACACACGGGGCATGAGCAGGGGGTGGGGGGAACAAGAGACACACAGGGCATGAGCAGGGGGTGGGGGGAACAGGGGAGACACGGAGCATGAGCAGGGCGTGGGGGGAAAAGGAGGGAGACACGGGCACGAGCGGGGGGTGGGGGGAACAGGGGAGACACGGGGCATGAGCGGGGGGTGGGGAAACAGGGCAGACACGGGGCATGAGCAGGGGTGGGGGTACAGGAGAGAGACACGGGGCATGAGCAGGGGGTGGGGGAAACAGTGGAGACACGGGGCATGAGCGGGGGCTGGGGGGAACAGTGGAGACACGGGGCATAGCGGGGGTGGGGGGTAAAACAAGGGAGACACGGGCATGAGCGGGGGGTGGGGGGTACAGGAGGGAGACCCGGGGCATGAGCGGGGGCTGGGGGGTACAGGAGGGAGACACAAGGCATGTGCAGGGGTTGGGGGAACAAGAGAGAGACACGGGGCATGAGCAGGGTGTGGGGGGCAACAGGAGGGAGACACGGGGCATGAGCGGGGGGTGGGGGATAACACGAGGGAAACACGGGGCATGAGCGGGGGGTGGGGGGAAACACGAGGGAGACACGGGGCATGAGCAGGGGGTGGGGGGCAACAGGAGACACACGGGGCATGGGCGGGGGGTGGGGGGTACACGAGGAATACACGGGGCATGAGTGGGGGGTGGGGAGAACATGAGGGAGACACGGGGCATGAGTGGCGGGTGGGGGGAACATGAGGGAGACACGGGGCATGAGCGGGGAGGTGGGGGGACACACGAGGGAAACACGGGGCATGAGGGGGGGTGGAGGGTACACACGGGAGACATGGGGCTTGAGCGGGGGGCAACAGAAGACACGGGCATGAGCGGGGGTGGGGGGGTACACGAGGAAGACACGGGGCATGAGCGGTGGTGGGGGGAACACGAGTGAGACACAGGCATGAGCAGAGGTGGGGGAAACATGAGGGAGAAACAGGGCATGAGCTGGGGATGGGGGGGTAACATGAGAGATACACGGGTCATGAGCAGGGGGTGGGGGGGCAGGGCACACACAGGGCATGAGGAGGGGGTGGGGGGAACAGGGTACACACGGGGCATGAGCGGGGGTGGGGGGTAACACGAGGGAGACACGGGGCATGAGCAGGGGGTGGTGTGGAACAGGGGAGACACGGGGAATGAGCGTGGGTGGGGGGAACAGGGAAAACAAGGGGCATGAGTGGTCAGTGGGGGGAACGGGAGGGAGACACGGAGCTTGAGCAGGGGGTGGGGGGGAACAGGGCACACACGGGGCATGAGCGGGGGGTGGGGGGGAACAGGGCAAACACGGGGGATGAGCAGGGGTGGGGGGAACAGGGAACACACGGGGCATGAGCAGGGGGTGGGGGGAACAAGAGACACACAGGGCATGAGCAGGGGGTGGGGGGAACAGGGGAGACACAGAGCATGAGCAGGGGTTGGGGGTACAGGAGGGAGACACGGGGCATGAACGGGGGTGGAGGGTACAGGAGGGAGACATGGGGCATTAGCGGTGGTTGGGGGGGAACAGAAGCGAGACACGAAGCATGAGCGGGGGTGGGGGGGAACAGGAGAGACACGTGGGCATGAGCGGGGGGTGGGAGGGAATGGAGGTAGACACGGGGCATGAGCAGGGGGTGGGGGAAAGGAAGGAAACACGGGGCATGAGCGGGGCAGTGGGGCAACAGTGGAGACACGGGGCATGAGCGGGGGGTGCGGTGGAACAGGGGAGACACGGGGCATGAATGGGGGGTGGGGGGAACGGGAGGGAGACACGGGGCATGAGCGGGGGCGGGGGGGGAAAAGGAGGGCGACGCGGGGCATGAGCAGAGGTGGGGTGGAACAGGGGAGACACGTGCCATGAGTGGGGGTAGGGGCAACGGGAGGGAGACACGGGGCATGAGCGGGGGGTTGGGGGGTACAGGGCACACACAGGGCAGGAGTGGGGGGTGGGGGGAATGGGAGGGAGACACGGGGCATGAGCGGGGGTGGGGGGAAAGGGGCACACACGTGGCATGAGCGGGGGTAGGGGGGGACAGGGCACACACGGGCATGAGCAGGGGGTGGGGGAAACAGGGGAGACACGGGGCATGAGCAGGTGGTGGGGGTAACACGAGGGAGACACGGGGCATGAGCAGGGTTTGGGGGGTAACACAAGGGAGAACAGAAGCATGAGCGGGGGTGGGGGGGAACAGGGGAGACACGGGGCATGAGCGGCGGGTGGGGGGAACAGGGGAAACAAGGGCCATAAACAGGGGCTGGGGGGGAAAAGGAGGGAGACACAAGGCATGAGCAGGGGGTGGGGGGGAACAGGGCACACACGGGCCTTGAGTGTGGGGTGAGGGGGAACAGGGCACACACGGGGCATGAGCGAGGGGTGGGGGGGAACAGGGCACACACGGGGCATGAGCAGGGGGTGGGGGGGAACAGGGCCCACCCTGGGCATGAGCGTGGGGTGGGGGGAAACACGAAAAACAAAGGGCATGAGCGGGGGTGGGGGGAATGGGAGGGAGACAAGTGGCATGATCGGGGGTTGGGGGGGAACAGGGCACACACGGGGCATGAGCGGGGGGTAGAGGGGACAGGGCACACACGGGGCATAAGCGAGGGGTGGGGGGAACAGGGTACATGAGGGAGACATGGGGCATAAGCGGGGGTTGGGGGGAACAGAAGGGAGACACGAGGCATGAGCGGGGGGTGGGGGGAACAGGGGAGACCCGGGGCATGAGCGGTGGGTGGGGGGGAACACGAGGGAGACACGGGGCATGAGCGGGGGTGGGGAAACAGGGCAGACACAGGGCATGATCAGGGGTGGGGGGTACAGGAGAGAGACACGGGGCATGAGCAGGGAGTGGGGGGAACAAGAGAGAGAAACGGACCATGAGCGGGGGTGGGGGAAACAGTGGAGACACGGGGCATAGCAGGGGGTGGGGGGTAAAACAAGGGAGACACGGGGCATGAGCGGGGGGTGGGGGGTACAGGAGGGAGACACGGGGCATGAGCCGGGACTGGGGGGTACAGGAGGGAGACATAGGGCTTCAGCGGGGGGTGGGGGGAACAAGAGAGAGACACGGGGCATGAGCGGGGTGTGGGGGGCTACAGGAGGGAGACACGGGGCATGAGCGGGGGTTGGGGGGTAACATGAGGGAAACACAGGGCATGAGCGGGGGTGGGGGGAAACACGAGGGAGACACAGGGCATGAGCGGGGTGTGGGGGACAACTGGAGACACACGGGGCATGGGCGGGGGGTGGGGGGGTACACGAGGAAAACACGGGGCATGAGTGGGGGGTGGGGAGAACATGAGGGAGACACGGGGCATGTGCCGGGGGTGGGGGGAACATGAGGGAGACATGGGGCATGAGCGGGGAGGTGGGGGATCACACGAGGGAAACACGGGGCATGAGGGGGGTGGAGGGTACACAAGGGAGACACGGGGCATGAGCGGGGGGTGGGGGGCAACAGGAGACACGTGCATGAGCAGGGGTGGGGGGTACACGAGGAAGACATGGGGCATGAGCGGGGGTGGGGGGAACACGAGTGAGACACTGAGACACGGGTATGAGCGGGGTGGGGGAAACACGAGCGAGAAACAGGGCATGAGCTGGGGGTGGGGGCGTAACATGAGGGAGAAACGGGGCATGAGCGGGGGTGGGATGGAACAGAGGAGACACGGGGCATGAGCGGGGGGTGGGGGAGAACACGGGAAACATGGGGCATGAATGGGGGGTGGGGGGAAACGGGAGGGAGACACAGGGCATGAGCGGGGGTTGGGGGGAAAAGGAGGGAGACACGGGGCATGAGCAGGGGGTGGGGTGGAACAGGGAGACACGGGGCATGAGCGGGGGGTGGGGGAACAGGGAAAACACAGGGCATGAGCGGGGGGTGGGGGGAACGGGAGGATGACACAGGCATGAGCGGGGGTGGGGGAAACAGGGCACACACAGGGCATGAGCAGGGGGGGCGGACAGGGGAGACACGGGGCATAAGCGGTGGGTGGGTGATAACACGAGGGGGACACGGGGCAAGAGCGAGGGTAACAAAAGGGAGACACTAAGCATGAGCAGGGGAGACACCGGGCATGAGCGGCAGGTGGGGGGAACGGGGAGACAAGGGGCATGAGCGGGGGGTGGGGGGAACAGGGGAGACAAGGGGCATGAGCGTGGCATGGGGGGGAAGGAGGGAGACACAGGGCATGAGCCGGGGGTGGGGGGAACGAGAGGGAGACACGGGGCATGAGCGGGGGGTGGGGGGAACAGGCCACACACAAGACATGAGCGGGGGTGGGGGGGAACAGGGCACGCACAGGGCATGAGCAGGGGGGGCGGACAGGGGAGACACGGGGCATGAGCGGTGGGTGGGTGATAACACGAGGGGGACACGGGGCAAGAGCGGGGGTAACAAAAGGGAGACACTAAGCATGAGCAGGGGAGACACCGGGCATGAGCGGCAGGTGGGGGGAACGGGGAGACAAGGGGCATGAGCGGGGGGTGGGGGGAACAGGGGAGACAACGGGCATGAGCGTGGCATGGGGGGGAAGGAGGGAGACACAGGGCATGAGCCGGGGGTGGGGGGAACGAGAGGGAGACACGGGGCATGAGCGGGGGGTGGAGGGGAACAGGGCACACACGGGGCATGAGCAGGGGGTGGGGGGAACAGGACACACACGAGACATGAGCGGGGTGTGGGGGGCAACAGGAGACACACGGGGCATGGGCGGGGGGGTGGGGGGATACACGAGGAAGACACTGAGCATGAGTGGGGGTAGGGAGAACATGAGGGAGACACGGGGCATGAGCATGGGGTGGGGGGAACATGAGGGAGACACGGGGCATGATCGGGGGTTTGGGGGAACAGGGCACACACGGGGCATGAGCAGGGGGTGGGGGGACAGGGCACACACAGGGCATAAGCGAGGGGTGGGGGAGAACAGGGTACATGAGGGAGACACGAAGCATAAGCGGGGGTTGGGGGGAACAGGGGAGACCCGGGGCATGAGCGGTGGGTGGGGGGAACATGAGGGAGACACGGGGCATGAGCGGGGGCTGGGGAGAACATGAGGGAGACACGGGGCATGGGGTGGGGGGAAAATGACGGAGACACAGGGCATGAGCGGGGAGGTGGGGGGTCACACGAGGGAAACACGGGGCATGAGGGGGGTGGACGGTACACAAGGGAGACACGGGGCATGAGCGGGGGGTGGGGGGCAACAGGTGACACAGGCATGAGCGGGGGTGGGGGGCTACACGAGGAAGACACGGGGCATGAGCGGGGGTGGGGGGAACACGAGTGAGACACGGGCATGAGCGGGGGGTGGGGGAAACACGAGGGAGAAACAGGGCATGAGCTGGGGGTGGGGGGTAACATAAGGGAGACACGGGGCATGAGCGGGGGGTGGGGGGGAACAGGGGAAACATGGGGCATAAACGGGTGGTGCAGGGGAACGGGAGGGAGACACGGGGCATGAGCGGGGGTCGGGGGAAAAGGAGGGAGACACGGGGCATGAGCAGGGGGTGGGGTAGAACAGGGGAGACACGGGGCATGAGCGGGGGGTGGGGGGAATGGGAGGGAGACAAGGGGCATGATCGGGGGTTGGGGGGAACAGGGCACACACGGGGCATGAGCGGGGGGTGGGGGGGACAGGGCACACACGGGGCATACGCGAGGGGTGGGGGGAACAGGGTACATGAGGGAGACACGAAGCATAAGTGGGGGTTGGGGGGAACAGAAGGGAGACACGAGGCATGAGCGGGGGGTGGGGGGAACAGGGGAGACCTGGGGCATGCGCGGTGGGTCGGGGGAACACGAGGGAGACACGGGTCATGAGCGGGGGGTGGGGAAACAGGGCAGACACGGGGCATGAGCAGGGGTGGGGGTACAGGAGAGAGACACGGGGCATGAGCAGGGGGTGGGGGGAACAAGAGAGAGACACGGACCATGAGCAGGGGTCGGGGAAACAGTGGAGACACAGGGCATGAGCGGGGGCTGGGGGGAACAGTGGAGACATGGGGCATAGCGGGGGGTGGGGGGTAAAACAAGGGAGACACGGGGCATGAGCGGGGGTGGGGGGTACAGGAGGGAGACTCGGGGCATGAGCGGGGGCTGTGGGGTACAGGAGGGAGACACGGGGCATGAGCGGGGGGTGGGGGGAACAAGAGAGAGACACGGGGCATGAGCAGGGTGTGGGGGGCAACAGGAGACACACGGGACATGGGCGGGGGGTGGGGGGATACACGAGGAAGACACAGGGCATGAGTGTGGGGTGGGGAGAACATGAGGGAGACACGGGGCATGAGCGGGGGGTGGGGGAACATGAGGGAGACACGGGGCATGAGCAGGGAGGTGGGGGGTCACAGGAGGGAAACACGGGGCATGAGGGGGGGTGGAGGGTACACAAGGGAGACACGGGGCCTGAGCGGGGGGTGGGGGTCAACAGGAGACACAGGCATGAGCGGGGGTGGGGGGGTACACGAGGAAGACACAGGGCATGAGGGGGGTGAGGGGAACACGAGTGAGACACGGGCATGAGCGGGGGGTGAGGGAGACACGGGGCATGAGCGGGGGTGGGGTGGAACAGGGGAGACACGGGGCATGAGCGGGGCGTGGGGGGAACAGGGGAAACATGGGGCATGAACGAGGGGTGGGGGGAACGGGAGGCAGACACGGGGCATGAGCGGGGGTTGGGGGAAAAGGAAGGAGACACGGGGCATGAGCAGGGGGTAGGGTACAACAGGGGAGACACGGGGCATGAGCGGGGGGTGGGGTAACAGGAAAAACACAGGGCATGAGCGGGGGGTGGGGGGAACGGGAGGGAGACACGGGGCATGAGCGGGGGCGGGGGGGAAAAGAAGGGCGACACGGGGCATGAGCAGAGGTGGGGTGGAACAGGGGAGACACGTGGCACGAGCAGGGGTGGGGGTACAGGGAAATCACAGGACATGAGCGGGGGTGGGGGGGAACGGGAGGGAGACACGGGGCATGAGCGGGGGTGGGGGGGAACAGAGCACACACAGGGCAGGAGCGGGGGGTGGGGGGAATGGGAGGGAGACACGGGGCATGAGCGGGGGTGGGGGGAACAGGGCACACATGTGGCATGAGTGGGGGGTAGGGGGGAACAGGGCACACACGGACATGAGCAGGGGGTGGGGGGAACAGGGGAGACACGGGGCATGAGCAGGTGGTGGGGGGTAACCCGAGGGAGACACGGGGCATGAGCAGGGTTTGGGGGGTAACACAAGGGAGAACCGAAGCATGAGCCGGGGTGGGGGGTTCACAGGGGAGACACGGGGCATGTGCGGCGGGTGGGGGGAACATGGGAGACAAGGGCCATAAACGGGGGCTGGGGGGGAAAAGGAGGGAGACACAAGGCATGAGCAGGGGGTGGGGGGAACGGGAGGGAGACAAGGGGCATGATCGGGAGTTGGGGGGAACAGGGCACACACGGGGCATGAGCGGGGGGTGGGGAGGACAAGGCACACACGGGGCATAAGCGAGGGGTGGGGGGGAACAGGGTACATGAGGGAGACACGGGGCATAAGCGGGGGTTGGGGGGAACAGAAGGGAGACACGAGGCATGAGCAGGGGTGGGGGGGAACAGGGGAGACCCGGGGCATGAGCAGTGGGTGGGGGGAACACAAGGGAGACACGGGGCATGAGCAGGGGGTGGGGAAACAGGGCAGACACGGGGCATGAGCAGGGGTGGGGGGTACAGGAGAGAGACACGGGGCATGAGCAGGGGATGGGGGGAACAAGAGAGAGACACGGACCATGAGCGGTGGTGGGGGAAACTGTGTCAACATGGGGCATGAGCGGGGGCTGGGGGGAACAGTGGAGACACGGGGCATATAGGGGGGTGGGGGGTAAAACAAGGGAGACACGGGGCATGAGCGGGGGGTGGGGGGTACAGAAGGGAGACACAGGGCATGAGCAGGGGCTGGGGGGTACAGGAGGGAGACACGGGGCATGAGCGGGGGGTGGGGGGCAACAGGAGGGAGACACAGGGCATTAGCGGGGGGTGGGGGGTAACACGAGGGAAACACGGGGCATGAGCGGGGGGTGGAGGGAAACACAAGGGAGACACGGGGCATGAGCGGGGGGTGGGGGGCAACAGGGGACACACGGGGCATGGGCGGGGGCATGGGGGTATACACGAGGGAGACACGGGGCATGAGTGGGGGGTGGGGAGAACATGAGGGAGACACGGGGCATGAGCGGGGGGTGGGGGGAACTTGAGGGAGACACGGGGCATGAGCGGGGGGTGGGGGGTACAGAAGGGAGACACAGGGCATGAGCAGGGGCTGGGGGGTACAGGAGGGAGAAACGGGGCATGAGCGGGGGGTGGGGGAACAAGAGAGAGACACGGGGCATGAGCAGGGTGTGGGGGCAACAGGAGGGAGACACGGGGCATTAGCGGGGGGTGGGGGGTAACACGGGGCATGAGCGGGGGGTGGAGGGAATCACGAGGGAGACACGGGGCATGAGCGGGGGATGGGGGGCAACAGGAGACACACGGGGCATGGGCGGGGGGGTGGGGGTATACACGAGGGAGACATGGGGCATGAGTGGGGGGTGGGGAGAACATGAGGGAGACACGGGGCATGAGCGGGGGGTGGGGGGAACTTGAGGGAGACACGGGGCATGAGCGGGGGGTGGGGTGGAACAGGGGAGACACGGGGCATGAGCGGGGGGTGGAGGGGAACAGGGGAAACATGGGGCATGAACGGGGGGTGTGGGGGAACGGGAGGGAGACACGGGGCATGAGCGGGGGTTGGGGGGAAAAGGAGGGAGACACGGGGCATGAGCAGGGGGTGGGGTAGAACAGGGGAGACACGGGGCATGAGTGGGGGGTGGGGGAACAGGAAAAACACAGGGCATGAGCGGGGGGTGGGGCGAACGGGAGGATGACACGGGCATGAGTGGGGGTGGGGGAATCAGGGCACACACGGGGCATGAGCGGGGGTGGGGGAACAGGTCACACACGAGACATAAGCGGGGGTGGGAGAACAGGGCACACACGGGGCATGAGCAGGGGGGCGGACAGGGGAGACACGGGGCATGAGCGGGGGGTGGGTGATAACACGAGGGAGACACGGGGCAAGAGCGGGGGGTAACACAAGGGAGACACTAAGCATGAGCAGGGGGGAACAGGGGAGACACCGGGCATGAGCGCAGGTGGGGGGAACTGGGAGACAAGGGGCATAAGCGGGGGGTGGGGGGAACAGGGGAGACAAGGGGCATGAGCGTGGCGTGGGGGGGAAAGGAGGGAGACACAGGGCATGAGCCGGGGGTGGGGGGAACGAGAGGGAGACACGGGGCATGAGCGGGGGTGGAGAGGAACAGGGCACACATGGGGCATGAGCGGGGGTGTGGGGGAACAGGGCACACACGGGGCATGAGTGGGGGGTGGGGGGGACAAGGGAGACATGGGGCATGAGTGGGGGTAGGGTGGAACACGAGGGAGACGCGGGGCATGAGCGGGGGGGTGGGGAACAGAGAAAACAAGGGGCATGAGCGGGGCGTGGGAGGGAATGGGAGGGAGACACGGGGCGTGAGCGGGGGTGAGGGGAACAGGGCACACACGGGGCATGAGCGGGGGTGGGGGGAACAAGGCAAAAACGGGCATGAGCAAGTTGTGGGGGGAACAGGGGAGACACGGGGCATGAGCGGATGGTGGGGGGTAACACGAGGGAGACACGAAGCATGAGCAGGAAGTGGGGGGACAGGGGAGACACGGGGCATGAGCGGCGGGTGGGGGGAACAGGGGAGACAAGGGGCATGAGCGGGGGTGGGGGGGAACGGGAGGGAGACACGGGGCATGAGCGGGGGTGGGGGGAACAGGGCAAATACGGGGCATGAGCGGGGGGTGGGGGGAACAGGGCACACACAGGGCATGAGCAGGGGGTGGGGGGAACAGGGTACACACGGGGCATGAGCGGGGGGTGGGGGGTAACACGAGGGAGACACGGGGCATGAGCAGGGGGTGGGGTAGAACAGGGGAGACACAGGGAATGAGCGTGGGTGGGGGGAACAGGGAAAACACGGGGCATGAGTGGGGGGTGGGGGGAACGGGAGGGAGACACAGAGCTTGAGCAGGGGGTGGGGGGAACAGGGCACACACGGGGCATGAGCAGGGGTTGGGGTGGAACAGGGCAAACACGGGGGATGAGCGGGGGTGGGGGGAACAGGGAACACACGGGGCATGAGCAGGGGGTGGGGGGAACAAGAGACACACAGGGCATGAGCAGGGGGTGGGGGGAACAGGGGAGACACGGAGCATGAGCGGATCGTGGGGGGAAAAGGAGGGAGACACGGGCACGAGCGGGGGGTGGGGGGAACAGGGGAGACACGGGGCATGAGCAGGGTTTGGGGGTACAGGAGGGAGACACGGGGCATGAACGGGGGGTGGTGGGTACAGGAGGGAGACACGGGGCATTAGCGGGGTTTGGGGGGGAACAGATGGGAGACACGAGGCATGAGCGGGAGGTGGGGGAGAACAGGAGAGACACGTGGGTATGAGCGGGGGTGGGAGCGAATGGAGGTAGACACGGGGCATGAGCAGTGGGTGGGGGGAAAGGAAGGAAACACGGGGCATGAGTGGGTGCAACAGTGGAGACACGGGGCATGAGCGGGGGGTGCGGTGGAACAGGGGAGACACGGGGCATGAACGGGGGTTGGGGGGAACGGGAGGGAGACACGGGGCATGGGCGGGGGGGAAAAGGAGGGCGACACGGGGCATGAGCAGAGGTGGGGTGGAACAGGGGAGACACGTGGCATGAGCGGGGGTGGGGGTACAGGGAAAACACAGGATATGAGCGGGGGTGGGGGGGAACGGGAGGGTTGACACGGGACATGAGCGGGGGAACAGGGCACACACAGGGCAGGAGCAGGGGGTGGGGGGAATGGGAGGGAGACACGGGGCATGAGCGGGGGTGGAGGGAACAGGGCACACACGTGGCATGAGCGGGGAGTAGGGGGGGACAGGGCACACACGGGCATGAGCAGGGGGTGGGAGGAACAGGGGAGACACAGGGCATGAGCAGCTGGTGGGGGGTAACACGAGGGAGACACGGGGCATGAGCAGGGTTTGGGGGGTAACACAAGGGAGAACCGAAGCATGAGCGGGGGTGGGGGGGAACAGGGGAGACACGGGGCATGAGCGGCGGGTGGGGGGAACAGGGGAGACAAAGGCCATAAACAGGGGCTGGGGGGGAAACGGAGGGAGACACAAGGCATGAGCAGGGGGTGGGGGGGAACGGGAGGGAGACAAGGGGCATGAGCTGGGGTGGAGGGGAACAGGGCACACACGGGCCTTGAGTGTGGGGTGAGGGGGAACAGGGCACACACGGGGCATGAGCGAGGGGTGGGGGGAACAGGGCACACACGGGGCATGAGCAGGGGGTGGGGGGGAACAGGGCCCACCCTGGGCATGAGCGGGGGGTGAGGGGAATGGGGGGGAGACAAGGGGCATGATTGGGGGTTGGGGGGGAACAGGGCACACACGGAGCATGAGCGGGGGGTGGGGGGACAGGGCACACACGGGGCATAAGGGAGGGGTGGGGGGAACAGGGTATATGAGGGAGACACGGGGCATAAGCGGGGGTTGGGGGGAACAGAAGGGAGACACGAGGCATGAGCGGGGGGTGGGGGGGAACAGGGGAGACCCGGGGCATGAGCGGTGGGTGGGGGGGAACATGAGGGAGACACGGGGCATGAGCGGGGGGTGGGGAAACAGGGCAGACATGGGGCATGAGCAGGGGTGGGGGGTACAGGAGAGAGACACGGGGCATGAGCAGGGGGTGGGGGAGCAAGAGAGAGACACGGACCATGAGCCGGGGTGGGGGAAACAGTGGAGACACGGGGCATGAGCGGGGGCTGGGGGGAACAGTGGAGACACGGGGCATAGCGGGGTGGGTGGGGGGTAAAACAAGGGAGACACGGGGCATGAGCGGGGGGTGGCGGGTACAGGAGGGAGACACGGGGGCATGAGCGAGGGCTGGGGGTACAGGAGGGAGACACGGGGCGTGAGCGGGGGGTGGGGGGAACAAGAGAGAGACACTGGGCATGAACGGGGTGTGGGAGGCAACAGGAGGGAGACACGGGGCATGAGCGGGGGGTGGGGGGTAACACGAGGGAAACACGGGGCATGAGCGGGGGGTGGGGGGAAACACGAGGGAGACACCGGGCATGAGCGGGGGTGGGGGGCAACAGGAGACACACGGGGCATAGGCGGGAGGTGGGGGGGTACACGAGGAAGACACGGGGCATGAGTGGGGGTGGGGAGAACATGAGGGAGACACGGGGCATGAGCGGGGGTGGGGGAACATGAGGGAGACACGGGGCATGAGCGGGGAGGTGGGGGGTCACATGAGGGAAACACGGGGCATGAGGGGGGGTGGAGGGTACACAAGGGAGACACGGGGCATGAGCGGGGGTGGGGGGCAACAGGAGACAAGGGCATGAGCGGGGGTGGGGGGTACACGAGGAAGACACGGGGCATGAGCAGGGGTGGGGGGAACACGAGTGAGACACGGGCATGAGCGGGGGTGAGGGAAACACGAGGGAGAAACAGGGCATGAGCTGGGGGTGGGGGGTAACATGAGGGAGACACGGGGCATGAGCGGGGGGTGGGGGGAACAGGGCACACACAGGGCATGAGCAGGGGGTGGGGGGAACAGGGTACACACGGGGCATGAGCGGGGGGTGGGGGGTAACACGAGGGAGACACGGGGCATGAGTAGGGGGTGGGGGGAACAGGGAAAACACGGGGCATGAGTGGGGGGGGTGGGGGAACGGGAGGGAGACACGGAGCTTGAGCAGGGGGTGGGGGGAACAGGGCACACACGGGGCATGAGCAGGGGGTGGGCGGAACAAGAGACAGACAGGGCACGAGCGGGGGGTGGGGGGCACAGGGGAGACACGGGGCATGAGCAGGAGTTGGGGGTACAGGAGGGAGACACGGGGCATGAACGGGGGGTGGAGGGTACAGGAGGGAGACACGGGGCATTAGCGGGGGTTGGGGGGAACAGAAGGGAGACACGAAGCATGAGCGGGGGTGGGGGGAACAGGAGAGACACGTGGGCATGAGTGGGGGTGGGAGGGAATGGAGGTAGCACGGGGCATGAGCAGGGGGTGGGGGGAAAGCAAGGAAACACGGGGCGTGAGCGGGGGCAACAGTGGAGACACGGGGCATGAGCGGGGGTCCGGTGGAACAGGGGAGACACGGGGCTGAACGGGGGGTGGGGGGAACAGGGGGGAGACACGGGGCATGAGCGAGGGCGGGGGGAAAAGGAGGGCAACATGGGGCATGAGCAGAGGTGGGGTGGAACAGGGGAGACACGTGGCATGAGCGGGGGTGGTGGTACAGGGAAAACACAGGACATGAGCGGGGGTCGGGGGGGAACGGGAGATAGACACGGGGCATGAGCGGGGGTGGGGGGGAACAGGGCACACACAGGGCAGGAGCGGGGGGTGGGGGCAATGGGAGGGAGACACGGGGCATGAGCAGGGTGGGGGGAACAGGACACACACGTTTCATGAGCGGGGGGTGGGGGGACAGGGCACACACGGGCATGAGCAGGGGGTGGGGGGAACAGGGGAGACACGGGGCATGAGCAGGTGGTGGGGGGTAACACGAGGGAGACACGGGGCATGAGCAGGGTTTGGGGGGTAACACAAGGGAGAACCGATGCATGAGCGGGGGTGGGGGGGAACTGGGGAGACACGGGGCATGAGCGGCGGGTGGGGGGAACAGGGGAGACAAGGGCCATAAACAGGGGCTGGGGGGGAAAAGGAGGGAGACACAAGGCATGAGCAGGGGGTGGGGGGGAACGGGAGGGAGACAAGGAGCATGAGCGGGGGTGGAGGGGAACAGGGCACACACGGGCCTTGAGTGTGGGGTGAGGGGGAACAGGGCACACACGGGGCATGAGCGAGGGGTGGGGGGAACAGGGCACACACGGGGCATGAGCAGGGGGTGGGGGGGAACAGGGCCCACCCTGGGCATGAGCGGGGGGTGGGGGGAAACACGAAAAACAAAGGGCATGAGCGGGGGGTGGGGGGAATGGGAGGGAGACAAGGGGCATGATCGGGGGTTGGGGGGAACAGGGCGCACACGGGGCATGAGCGGGGGGTGGGGGGGACAGGGCACACACGGGGCATAAGCGAGGGATGGGGGGAACAGGGTACATGAGGGAGACACGGGGCATAAGCGGGGGTTGGGGGAACAGGGGAGACCCGGGGCATGAGCGGTGGGTGGGGGGAACACGAGGGAGACACGGGGCATGAGAGGGGGGTGGGGAAACAGGGCAGACACGGGGCATGAGCAGGGGTGGGGGGTACAGGAGAGAGACACGGGGCATGAGCAGGGGGTGGGGGGAACAAGAGAGAGACACGGACCATGAGCGGGGGTGGGGGAAACAGTGGAGACATGGGGCATGAGCGGGGGCTGGGGGGAACAGTGGAGACATGGGGCATAGCGGGGGGTGGGGGGTAAAACAAGGGAGACACGGGGCATGAGCAGGGGGTAGGGGGTACAGGAGGGAGACACGGGGCATGAGCGGGGGCTGGGGGGTACAGGAGGGAGACACGGGGCATGAGCGGGGGGTGGGGGGAACAAGAGAGAGACACGGGGCATGAGCGGGCGTGGGGGGCAACAGGAGGGAGACACGGGCATGAGCGGGGGGTGGGGGGTAACACGAGAGAAACACGGGGCATGAGCGGGGGGTGGGGGGAAACACGAGGGAGACACGGGGCATGAGCGGGGGGTTGGGGGCAACAGGAGACACACGGGGCATGGGTGGGGGGTGGGGGGTACATGAGGAAGACACGGGGCATGAGTGGGGAGTGGGGAGAACATGAGGGAGACACGGGGCATGAGCGGGGAGGTGGGGGGTCACACGAGGGAAACACCGGGCATGAGGGGGGGTGGAGGGTACACAAGGGAGACACGGGGCATGAGCGGGGGATAGGGGCAACAGGAGACACGGGCATCAGCGGGGGTGGGGGGGTACACGAGGAAGACACGGGGCATGAGCGGGGGTGGGGGGAACACGAGTGAGACACGGGCATGAGCGGGGGTGGGGGAAACACGAGGGAGAAACAGGGCATGAGCTGGGGGTGGGGGGGGTAACATGAGGGAGACACGGGGCATGAGCGGGGGGTGGGGTGGAACAGGGGAGACACGGGGTATGAGCGGGGGTGGGGGGGAACAGGGGAAATATGGGGCATGAATGGGGGGTGGGGGGAATGGGAGGGAGACACGGGGCCTGAGCGGGGGTTGAGGGGGAAAAGGAGGGAGACACGGGGCATGAGCAGGGGGTGGGGTGGAACATGGGAGACACGGGGCATGAGCGGGGGGTGGGGGAACAGGGCACACACGGGGCATGAGTGGGGGGTGGGGGGAACGGGAGGATGACACGGGCATGAGCGGGGGTGGGGGAAAGAGGGCACACACGGGGCGTAAGCGGGGGGTGGGGGGAACAGGCCACACACGAGACATGAGCGGGGGGTGGGGGGGAACAGGGCAATCACGGGGCATGAGCAGGGTGGGCGGACAGGGGAGACACGGGGCATGAGCGGGGGGTGGGTGATAACACGAGGGAGACACGAGGCAAGACCGGGGGGTAACACAAGTGAGACACTAAGCATGAGCACGGGGGAACAGGGGAGACACCGGGCATGAGCGGCAGGTGGGGGGAACGGGGAGACAAGGGGCATGAGTGTGGCATGGGGGAAAGGAGGGAGACACAGGGCATGAGCCGGGGGTGGGGCGAACGAGAGAGAGACACGGGGCATAAGCGGGGGGTGGAGGGTACAGGGCACACACGGGGCATAAGCGGGGGGTGGAGGGTACAGGGCACACACGGGGCATGAGCGGGGGTGAGGGGGAACAGGGCACACACGGGGCATGAGTAGGGGGTGGGGGACAGGGGAGACATGGGGCATGAGCCGGGGGTGGAACACGAGGGAGACACGGGGCATGAGCAGGGGGTGGGTGCCACAGGGCAGACACAGGGCATGAGCGGGGGTTGGGGGGTACAGGAGGGAGACACGGGGCATGAGCGGGGGGTGGGGGGAACAAGAGAGAGACACGGACCATGAGCGGGGGGTGGGGGGAACAGGGCAGATACTGGGCATGAGCAGGGGGTGGGGGTACAGGAGGGAGACATGGGGCATGAGCGGGGGCTGGGGGTTACAGGAAAGAGACACGGGGCATGAGCGGGGGGGTGGAGGGAACAGGTGGGAGACACGGGGCATGAGAGGGGGGTGGAGAAACAGGGCAGACACGGGGCATGAGCAGGGGTGGGGGGTACAGGAGAGAGCTACGGGGCATGAGCAGGGGGTGGGGGGAACAAGAGAGAGACACGGACCATGAGCGGGGGTGGGGGAAACAGTGGAGACATGGGGCATGAGCGGGGGCTGGGGGAACAGTGGAGACATGGGGCATAGCAGGGGGTGGGGGGTAAAACAAGGGAGACACGGGGCATGAGCAGGGGGTGGGGGGTACAGGAGGGAGACACGGGGCATGAGCGGGGGCTGGGGGGTACAGGAGGGAGACACGGGGCATGAGCGGGGGGTGGGGGGAACAAGAGAGAGACACGGGGCATGAGCGGGGCGTGGGGGGCAACAGGAGGGAGACACGGGGCATGAGCGGGGGGTGGGGGGTAACACGAGGGAAACACGGGGCATGAGCGGGGGGTGGGGGGAAACACGAGGGAGACACGGGGCATGAGCGGGGGGTTGGGGGCAACAGGAGACACACGGGGCATGGGTGGGGGGTGGGGGGTACATGAGGAAGACACGGGGCATGAGTGGGGAGTGGGGAGAACATGAGGGAGACACGGGGCATGAGCGGGGAGGTGGGGGGTCACACGGGGCATGAGGGGGGGTGGAGGGTACACAAGGGAGACACGGGGCATGAGCGGGGGATGGGGCAACAGGAGACACGGGCATCAGCGGGGGTGGGGGGGTACACGAGGAAGACACGGGGCATGAGCGGGGGTGGGGGGAACACGAGTGAGACACGGGCATGAGCGGGGGTGGGGTAAACACGAGGGAGAAACAGGGCATGAGCTGGGGGTGGGGGGGTAACATGAGGGAGACACGGGGCATGAGCGGGGGGTGGGGTGGAACAGGGGAGACACGGGGTATGAGCGGGGGTGGGGGGGAACAGGGGAAATATGGGGCATGAATGGGGGGTGGGGGGGAATGGGAGGGAGACACGGGGCCTGAGCGGGGGTTGAGGGGGAAAAGGAGGGAGACACGGGGCATGAGCAGGGGGTGGGGTGGAACAGGGGAGACACGGGGCATGAGCGGGGGGTGGGGGAACAGGGAAAACACAGGGCATGAGCGGGGGGTGGGGGGAACGGGAGGATGACACGGGCATGAGCGGGGGTGGGGGAAAGAGGGCACACACGGGGCGGGGGGTGGGGGAACAGGCCACACACGAGACATGAGCAGGGGGTGGGGGGGAACAGGGCACGCACGGGGCATGAGCAGGGTGGGCGGACAGGGGAGACACGGGGCATGAGCGGGGGGTAACACAAGTGAGACACTAAGCATGAGCACGGGGGAACAGGGGAGACACCGGGCATGAGCGGCAGGTGGGGGGAAAGGGGAGACAAGGGGCATGAGCGGGGGGTGGGGGGAACAGATGAGACAAGGGGCATGAGTGTGGCATGGGGGAAAGGAGGGAGACACAGGGCATGAGCCGGGGGTGGGGCGAACGAGAGAGAGACACGGGGCATAAGCGGGGGGTGGAGGGTACAGGGCACACACGGGGCATGAGCGGGGGTGAGGGGGAACAGGGCACACACGGGGCATGAGTAGGGGGTGGGGGGACAGGGGAGACATGGGGCATGAGCCGGGGGTGGAACACGAGGGAGACACGGGGCATGAGCAGGGGGTGGGTGCCACAGGGCAGACACAGGGCATGAGCGGGGGTTGGGGGGTACAGGAGGGAGACACGGGGCATGAGCGGGGGGTGGGGGGAACAAGAGAGGGACACGGACCATGAGCGGGGGGTGGGGGGAACAGGGCAGATACTGGGCATGAGCAGGGGGTGGGGGTACAGGAGGGAGACATGGGGCATGAGCGGGGGCTGGGGGTTACAGGAAAGAGACACGGGGCATGAGCGGGGGTGGAGGGAACAGGTGGGAGACACGGGGCATGACTGGGGGGTGGGGGGTAACACGAGGGAAACACGGGGCATGAGCTGGGGGTCGGGGGAAACACGAGGGAGACATGGGGCATGAGCAGGGGGTGGGGGGCAACAGGGGACACACAGGGCATGAGCGGGGGGTGAGGGGGTACACGAGGAAGACACGGGGCATGAGCGGGGGTTGGGGGGAACATGAGGGAGACACGGGGCATGAGCGGGGGTGGGGGAACATGAGGCAGACACAGGGTATGAGCGGGGAGGTGGGGGTCACACGAGGGAAACACGGGGCATGAGGGGGGGTGGAGGGTACACAAGGGAGACACGGGGCATGAGCGGGGGGTGGTGTGCAACAGGAGACACGGGCCTGAGTGGGGGTGGGGGGTACACGAGGAAGACACGGGGCATGAGCGGGGGTGGGGGGAACACGAGTGAGACACGGGCATGAGTGGGGGTGGGGAAAACACGAGGGAGAAACAGGGCATGAGCTGGGGGTGGGGTGTAACATGAGGGAGACACGGGGCATGAGCGGGGGTGCGGGGAACAGGGCACACACGGGGCATGAGTAGGGGGTGGGGGGGACAGGGGAGACATGGGGCATGAGCCGGGGGTGGGGTGGAACACGAGGGAGACACGGGGCATGAGCAGGGGGTGGGTGTCACAGGGCAGACAAAGGGCATGAGCGGGGGTTGGGGGGTACAGGAGGGAGACACGGGGCATGAGCTGGGGGTGGGGGGAACAAGAGAGAGACATGGACCATGAGCGGCTGTTGGGGGGAACAGTAGGGAGACACGGGGCTTGAGTCTGGGGTGGGGGGAACAGTGGAGACATGGGGCATGAGCGGGGGGTGGGGGGAACTGTGGAGACACGGGGCATGAGCAGGGGGTTGGGGGGAACAGGGGAGACACAGGGCATGAGCAGGGGGTTGGGGTTGTACACGGAAGACACGGGGCATGAGCGGGGGGTGGGGGGAACATGATAGAAACACGGGGAGTGAGCGGGGGGTGAGGGGTAACACGAGGGAGACACGGGGCATGAGCGGGGGGTCGGGTGGAACAGGGGAGACACGGGGCATGAGCGGGGGGTGGGGGAACAGGGGAAACACGGGGCATGAACGGGGGTGGGGGGAACAGGGCACGCACGGGGCATGAGCGGGGGGTTGGGGGTGAAAGGAGGGAGACACAGGACATGAGCGGGGGATGGGGGAACAGGGGAGACACGGGGCATGAGCTGGGGGTGGGGGGGAAGGAGGGAGACACAGGACATGAACGGGGGGTCGGGGGGAACGGGAAGGAGAAACAAGGCATGAGCGGGGTGGGTGGAAAAGGAGGGAGAGACGGCGCATGAGCGGGGGGTGGGGGGGAACAGGGGAGACACGGGGCATGAGCAGGGGGTTGGGGGAACAGGGGAGACACAGGGCATGAGCGGGGTGGGGGTAACACAAAGGAGACACGGGGCTTGAGCATGGGGGTGGGGGGAACAGGGCAGATACTGGGCATGAGCAGGGAGTGGGGGTACAGGAGGGAGACATGGGGCATGAGCGGGGGCTGGGGGGTACAGGAGAGAGACACGGGGCATGAGCGGGGGGGTGGAGGGAACAGGTGGGAGACACGGGGCATGAGTGGGGGCTGGGGGGTAACACGAGGGAAAAACGGGGCATGAGCTGGGGGTGGGGGGAAACACGAGGGAGAAATGGGGCATGAGCAGGGGGTGGGGGGCAACAGGGGACACACAGGGCATGAGCAGGGGGTGGGGGGGTACACGAGGAAGACACGGGGCATGAGCGGGGGTTGGGGGGAACACGAGGGAGACACGGGGCATGAGCGGGGGTGGGGGGAACATGAGGGAGACACAGGGCATGAGCGGGGAGGTGGGGATCACACGAGGGAAACACGGGGCATGGGGGGGGTGGAGGGTACACAAGGGAGACACGGGGCATGAGCGGGGGGTGGGGGGCAACAGGAGACACGGGCCTGAGCGGGGGTGGGGGGTACACGAGGAAGACACGGGGCATGAGCGGGGGTGGGGGGAACACGAGTGAGACACGGCATGAGTGGGGGTGGGGGAAACACGAGGGAGAAACAGGGCATGAGCTGGGGGTGGGGGGGTAACATGAGGGAGACACGGGGCATGAGCGGGGGGTGGGGGGAACAGGGCACACACAGGGCATGAGCAGGGGGTGGGGGGAACAGGGTACACACGGGGCATGAGCGGGGGGTAACATGAGGGAGACATGGGGCATGAGTAGGGGGTGGGGGGAACAGGGAAAACACGGGGCAAGAGTGGGGGGTGGGGGGGAACGGGTGGGAGACACGGAGCTTGAGCAGGGGGTGGGGGGAACAGGGCACACACGGGGCATGAGCGGGGGGTGGAGGGGAACAGGGCAAACACAGGGGATGAGCGGGGGTGGGGGGGAACTGGGAACAAAAGGTGGCATGTGCAGGGGTTGGGGGGAACAAGAGACAGACAGGGCACGAGTGGGGGGTGGGGGGAACAGGGGAGACACGGGGCATGAGCAGGGGTTGGGGGTACAGGAGGGAGACACGGGGCATGAACGGGGGGTGGAGGGTACAGGAGGGAGACACGGGGCATGAGCGGGGGTGGGGGAAAAGAGAGACACGTGGGCATGAGCGGGGGGTGAGAGGGAATGGAGGTAGACACGGGGCATGAGCAGGGGGTGGGGGGAAAGGACAGAAACACGGGGCATGAGCGGGGGGGTGGGGGCAACAGTGGTGACACGGGGCATGAGCGGGGGGTGCGGTGGAACAGGGGAGACACGGGGCATGAACGGGGGGTGGGGGGAACGGGAGGGAGACATGGGGCATGAGCGGGGGCGGGAGGAAAAGGAGGGCGACACGGGGCATGAGCAGAGGTGGGGTGGAACAGGGGAGACACGTGGCATGAGCGGGGGTGGTGGTATAGGGAAAACACAGGACATGAGCGGGGCTGGGGGGGAACGGGAGGGAGACACGGGGCATGAGCGGGGGGTGGGGGGAACAGGGCACACACAGGGCAGGAGCGGGGGGTGGGGGGAATGGGAGGGAGACACGGGGCATGAGCGGGGGTGGGGGGAACAGGGCACACACGTGGCATGAGCGGGGGGTAGGGGGGACAGGGCACACACAGGCATGAGCAGGGGATGGGGGAACAGGGGAGACACGGGGCATGAGCAGGTGGTGGGGGTAACACGAGGGAGACACGGGGCATGAGGAGGGTTTGGGGGGTAACACAAGGGAGAACCGAAGCATGAGCGGAGGTGGGGTGGAACAGGGGAGACATGGGGCATGAGCGGCGGGTGGGGGGAACAGGGGAGACAAGCGCCCTAAACAGGGGTTGGGGGGAAAAGGAGGGAGATACAAGGCATGAGCAGGGGTTGGGGGGGAACGGGAGGGAGACAAGGGCCATGAGCGGGGATGGAGGGGAACAGGGCACACACGGGCCTTGAGTGTGGGGTGAGGGGGAACAGGGCACACACGGGGCATGAGCGAGGGGTGGGGGGGAACAGGGCACGCACGGGGCATGAGCAGGGGGTGGGGGGAACAGGGCCCACCCTGAGCATGAGCGGGCGGTGGGGGGAAACACGAAAAACAAAGGGCATGAGCGGGGTGGGGGGAATGGGAGGGAGACAAGGGGCATGATCGGGGGTTGGGGGGAACAGGGCGCACACGGGGCATGAGCGGGGGGTGGGGGGGGACAGGGCACACACGGTTCATAAGCGAGCGGTGGGGGGAACGGGGTACATGAGGGAGACACAGGGCATAAGCGGGGGTTGGGGGGAACAGAAGGGAGACACGAGGCATGAGCGGGGCGTGGGGGGGAACAGGGGAGACCCGGGGCATGAGCGGTGGGTGGGGGGGGAACACGAGGGAGACACGGGGCATGAGCAGGGGGTGGGGAAACAGGGCAGACACGGGGCATGAGCAGGGGTGGGGGGTACAGGAGAGAGACACGGGGCATGAGCAGGGGGTGGGGGGAACAAGAGAGAGACAAGGACCATGAGCGGGGGTGGGGGAAACAGTGGAGACATGGGGCATCATGAGCGGGGGCTGGGGGAACAGTGGAGACATGTGGCATAGCGGGAGGTGGGGGGTAAAACAAGGGAGACACCGGGCATGAGCGGGGGGTGGGGGGTACAGGAGGGAGACACGGGGCATGAGCGGGGGCTGGGGGTACAGGAGGGAGACACGGGGCATGAGCGGGGGGTGGGGGAACAAGAGAGAGACATGGGCATGAGTGGGGTCTGGGGGGCAACAGGAGGGAAACACGGGGCATGAGCGGGGGGTGGGGGGAAACACGAGGGAGACACGGGACATGAGCAGGGGGTGGGGGGCAACAGGAGACACATGGGGCATGGGCGGGGGGTGGGGGGTACACGAGGAAGACGCGGGGCATGAGTGGGGAGTGGGGAGAACATGAGGGAGACACGGGGCATGAGCGGGGATGTGGGGGGTCACCCGAGGGAAACACGGGGCATGAGTGGGGGTGGAGGGTACACAAGGGAGACACGGGGCATGAGCGGGGGGTGGGGGGCAACAGGAGACACGGGCATCAGCGGGGGTGGGAGGGTACACGAGGAAGACACGGGGCATGAGCGCGGGTGGGGGGAACACGAGTGAGACACGGGCATGAGCGGGGGTGGGGGAAACACGAGGGAGAAACAGGGCATGAGCTGGGGGTGGGGGGGTAACATGAGGGAGACACGGGGCATGAGCGGGGGGTGGGGTGGAGCATGGGAGACACAGGGCATGAGCGGGGGGTGGGGGGGAACAGGGGAAACATGGGGCATGAATGGGGGGTGGGGGGGAACGGGAGGGAGACACGGGGCATGAGCGGGGGTTGGGGGGGAAAAGGAGGGAGACACAGGGCATGAGCAGGGGATGGGGTGGAACAGGGGAGACACGGGGCATGAGCGGGGGGTGGGGGAACAGGGAAAACACAGGGCATGAGCGGGGGTGGGGGGACCGGGAGGATGACACGGGCATGAGCGGGGGTGGGGGAAACAGGGCACACACGGGGCATGAGCGGGGGGTGGGGGGAACAGGCCACACACGAGACATGAGCGGGGATGGGGGGAACAGGGCACGCACGGGGCATGAGCAGGGGGGGCGGACAGGGGAGACACGGGGCATGAGCGGGGGGTAGGTGATAACACGAGGGAGACACGGGGCAAGAGCGGGGGGTAACACAAGAGAGACACTAAGCATGAGCAGGGGGGAACAGGGGAGACACCGGGCATGAGCGGCAGGTGGGGGGAACGGGGAGACAAGGGACATGAGCGGGGGGTGGGGGGAACAGGGGAGACAAGGGGCATGGGGGTGGCAAGGGGGGGAAAGGAGGGAGACACAGGGCATGAGCCGGGGGTGGGGCGAACGAGAGAGAGACACCGGGCATAAGCAGGGGGTGGAGGGGAACAGGGCACAAACGGGGCATGAGTGGGGGTGAGGGTGAACAGGGCACACACGGGGCATGAGTGAGGGGTGGGGGGACAGGGGAGACATGGGGCATGAGCCGGGGGTGGGGTGGAACACAAGGGAGACACGGGGCATGAGCAGGGGGTGGGTGCCACAGGGCAGACACAGGGCATGAGCGGGGGTTGGGGGGTACAGGAGGGAGACACGGGGCATGAGCGGGGGGTGGGGGGAACAAGAGTGAGACACGTACCATGAGCGGGGGGTGGGGGGAACAGTGGAGACACGGGGCATGAGCAGGGGCCTGAGGGGAACAGGGGAGACACAGGGCATGAGCAGGGGGTTGGGGTTGTACACGGAAGACACGGGGCATGAGCGGGGGGTGGGGGGAACATGAGAGAAACACGGGGAGTGAGTGGGGGGTGAGGGGTAACACGAGGGAGACACGGGGCATGAGCGGGGGGTCGGGTGGAACAGGGGAGACACGGGGCATGAGCGGGGAGTGGGGGAACAGGGGAAACACGGGGCATGAACGGGGTGGGGGGAACAGGGCATGCACAGGGCATGAGCGGGGGGTTGGGGGTGAAAGGAGGGAGACACAGGACATGAGCGGGGGATGGGGGAACAGGGGAGACACGGGGCATGAGCTGGGGGTGGGGGGGAAGGAGGGAGACACAGGACATGAACGGGGGGTCGGGGGGAACGGGAAGGAGAAACGAGGCATAAGCGGGGGTGGGGGGAAAAGGAGGGAGAGACGGCGCATGAGCGGGGGGTGGGGGGAACAGGGGAGACACGGGGCATGAGCAGGGGGTTGGGGGAACAGGGGAGACACAGGGGATGAGCGGGGTGGGGGTAACACAAAGGAGACACGGGGCTTGAGCAGGGGGGTGGGGGGAACAGGGCAGATACTGGGCATGAGCAGGGGGTGGGGGGTACAGGAGGGAGGCACGGGGCATGAGCGGGGGGAGGGGGGAACAAGAGAGAGACACGGGGCATGAGCGGGGGGGTGGGGGGAACAGGTGGGAGACACGGGGCATGAGTGGGGGGTGGGGGGTAACACGAGGGAAACATGGGGCATGAGCTGGGGGTGGGGGGAAACACGAGGGAGACATGGGGCATGAGCAGGGGGTGGGGGCAACAGGAGACACACAGGGCATGAGCGGGGGGTGGGGGGTACACAAGGAAGACACGGGGCAAGAGCGGGGGTTGGGGGGAGACACGGGGCATGAGCGGGGGATGGGGGAACAGGGGAAACACGGGGCATGTGCGGGTGTGGGGGAGGACAGGGCCTGCATGGGGCATGAGCGGGGGTTTGTGGGTAAAAGGAGGGAGACACAGGACATGAGCGGGGGATGGGGGAACAGGGGAGACACGGGGCATGAGCTGGGGGTTGGGGGGAAGGAGGGAGACACGGGTCATGAACGGGGGTTCAGCGGGAACGGGAAGGAGAAATGAGGCATGAGCAGGGGGTGGGGGGAAAAGAAGGGAGACACAGCGCATGAGCTGGAGGTGGGGGGGGGCACAGGGGAGACACAGGGCTTGAGCGGGGGTGGGGGGAAAAGGAAGGAGACACGGGGCATGAGAGGGGGGTGGGGGGAACAGGGGAGACACGGGGCATGAGTGGCGGGTGGTGGGAATGGGAGGGAGACACGGGCCATGAGCAGGGGCTGGGGGGAACAGGAGAGACATGGGGCATGAGCGGGCGGTGGGGGGAACAGGAGAGAGACACGGGCCATGAGCGAGGGGTGGGGGGAACGGGAGAGAGACACGGAGCATGAGCGGGGGGTTGGGGGAACCGGAGGAAAACACAAAGCTTACTGTGCAACGCTCTGATGAACCGATGAACAAAGATGGCGGGCATCTCTCACAATACGATGCACTGAACGCTTCACGGCAGCCAATAGCAAATAACGTCAGATGTCAGCGGACATCACGCAAGCCGCTTGCCCAATCCCCGTCCTGTACGTGGAGCGAACAGGGAAGTGTGTCCGCGAAGCGGACACAGAGATCACTAATTTGTTTCACTTACATTTTTTTCATGTTTAAAAAAACTACTGGACGGATTTACACCAAATAAAAAAAAGCACGCTTTCGGGACCAAGCCGCCGCTCCCACCACAAATTTGGTGTAAATCCCTCCCGTAGTTTGGGCTCTAGGTGTTAGCAAAGTTTGGTAAAAAAATAAGTTTTGGGACCCCCCCTATAACTTTGCCCTCCCTGGATACCATAACTACATGGCCACTACTATATATCACATGGCCACGGTAGTGGCCATGTAGTTATGGTTAAGTTGGTGTTTCCATAGGAAGAGCACTTTTTGGGCGGCTTATAACTTTGCTCCCCCTGGACGAATCCTCACAAAACTTTGTAAAAAAAGTATATGGCCCACTCTGAATATGTCTGCAAGGTTTGGTGAGGATTCGTCCAGGGGGGAAAAAGTTATAGGGGAGCCCAAAATTTATTTTTTTCCCATAGACTGAATGGGAAAAAATGTTTGCTTGCGTCTACAGCCCAAACCGCTGGACGGATTTTCACCAAATTTGGACCAGGAGCAGCGGCCTGGTCCCGAAAGCGTGCTTTTGCAGATTTGGTGAAAATCCGTCCAGTAGTTTTTTTTTAAAAATGACAAAAAAGTGGGTCATAAAAACTAGTGATATCTGTGTTTGGTCCATAGACACACTTCCCTGTTCGCTCCGCGGGCAGTCTCCTGATTGGCCGATCGGCTTACGTAATGTCCGCGGACATGCGACGTGTTCGCTGATTGGACGGTGTGGAGCGTGAAGCACGTCAGATTTTCGGTGCGCCCGCCATCTTGGATTCGCGGACGTCTGCGGACAGTGCAGTGAAAAGTGAGTCAAAATTTGTATTTAGTAGAGTGTGTTGGTGTGTAGGAGTGTTTGGGGAGTGTGGGAGAGTATGAGATAGGTTGAAAGTTGTGTTTTTTCATGTGGTAGACGTTCTTGTTGTGTTTTCGATTTGTCTGCGGACATCAAGGGTGTTCTGAAATGTTCTAAATAAACTGAATACGGGGTGTTCTGAGGACTCAATATGTGTCCGTCTTGTTCGGAAGCAAGCTGAAACTGTTCTAAGAACACTCGAGGTGTCCGGAAATGTTCGTAAATAAACAAAATAGGGGTGTCCTGGGGGCGCTGTCCGTATTGTTCTCTTGTAAGTTAAATGTGTTCTAAGAACATTTGCGGTGTCCTGAAATGTTCGCAAATAAACAAAATGGGGGTGTCCTGAGGACGCTGTCCGTATTGTTCGTTGTCAAGTTGAAAATGTTCTAAGAACTCTCACGGTGTCCTTAAATGTTTGTAAATAAACTAAATGGGGGTGTTCTGAGGACGCTGTCCGTATTGTTCGTTGTCAAGTAGAAAATGTTCTAAGAACTCTCACGTTGTCCTGAAATGTTCATAGGGGGTGTCCTGAGGACGCTGTCTATATTGTTCTGTGGCAAGTTGAATGTGTTCTAAGAACACTCGCGGTGTCCTGAAATGTTCGCAAATAAACAAAATGGGGGTGTCCTGAGGACGCTGTGCGTATTGTTCGTTATGAAGTTGAAAGTGTTCTAAGAACTCTTGCGTTGTCCTGAAATGTTCGTAGGGGGTGTCCTGAAGACGCTGTCTGTATTGTTCGATGGCAAGTTGAATGTGTTCTAAGAACACTTGCAGTGTTCTAAGAACACTTGCAGAACACCCCCCTACGAACACTTGAAATGTTCGTAGGGGGTGTTCTGATGACGCTGTCCGTCCTGAGGACGCTGTCCGTATTGTTCTCTGGCAAGTTGAATGTGTTCTAAGAACACTTGCGGTGTCCAGAAATGTTCGTAAATAAACAAAATGGGGATGTTCTGAGGACGCTGTCCGTATTGTTCTGTGGCAAGTTGAATGTGTTGTAAGAACTCTAACGGTGTCCTGAAATGTTCGTAAATAAACAAAATGGGGGTGTTCTGAGGACGCTGTCCGTATTGTTCTCTGGCGAGTTGAATGTGTTGTAAGAACTCTAGCGGTGTCCTGAAATGTTCGCAAATAAAGAAAATGGGGGTGTTCTGAGGACTCTGTCCGTATTGATTGATGGTAACTTGAATGTGTTCTCAGAACACTCGTGGTGTCCTGAAATGTTCGTAGGGGGTATCCTGAAGGCGCTGTCCATATTGTTCGTTGTCAGGTTGAAAATGTTCTAAGAACTCTCGCGGTGTCCTGAAATGTTCGTAAATAAACAAAATGGGGGTGTTCTGTGGACGCTGTCCATATTGTTTGTTGTCAAGTTGAAAGTGTTCTAAGAACTCTCGCGGTGTCCTGAATTTGTTGTCAAGTTGAAAGTGTTCTAAGAACTCTTGCGGTGTCCTGAAATGTTCGTAAATAAACAAAATGGAGGTGTTCTGAGGACGCTGTCTGTGTTGTTCGTTGTCAAGTTGGAAGTGTTCTAAGAACTCTCGCGTTGTCCTGAAATGTTTGTAGGGGGTGTCCTGAAGATGCTGTCCGTATTGTTCGCTGGCAAGTTGAAAGTGTTCTAAGAACACTCATAATGTCCACGGACATTAAAAGTTTCCATAGGCCATAGTTGAAATGTTTGACTCTATGGGTGTGATATGCTGCGGTGGTTGTGGCCAGGGCATAGAGTGTTGGGTGCATGGCCAAATGGTCATGTGGCCATGCACCCAACACTCTATGCCCTGGCCACAACCACCACAGCATATCACACTTATAGTTGCTTATAACTTTGGGTCAAAAACAAATTTATAAGGAACAAAGTAATAAGATACTATGGGTGTGATATGCTGCGATGGTTCTCCTTATTATTGTATACTTACTGTTTGGTCTAGTAACAGGAGTACATGTATTTCTTGTTAATTTCTGTGATAAAAGAAAATAGCATGTTAGTATTAGTATTTAGTAATTACTTATTACATTGTATAATCAACATTTATTTTTTTTGGACCCTCATATTTAGTAGATTACAAACCAGAGTACTGCGCAATTTGCTCAGTTTCTGTGTTCGTTGCTAAAATCATTGGGTCTGTGGGAGAAAAAAAAATCCATGTTGGATTAAAAAAAAAACTTTTTTCTGTTATGCTACAGTTTATTTGTTTGTTTGTTTTCAGCGTTCACTTGTTGTTTCTGAGTAATGCTTTATACATTGGCTTGTTGCACTTTTTTGGAGCAGTAACATATTATTTATTTGTTTGGATATTATAAAATTTTGGAGCAGTTAGATACCAGTAGGTGTATTCTAACTGTCTATTTTTTATATATATTTTAGTGGTATTGATTTATCTGTTTGTATATTGTTAAATTTTGGGACAGTTAGATACCAATTGGCATATTCTAACTGTCTATTTTTGATATATATTTTAGTGGTATTGATTTATCTGTTTGGATATTGTTAAATTGTGGGACAGTTAGATACCAATTGGCGTATTCTAACTGTCTATTTATTGCTCTAATTTACTAGTATTCATTTATCTGATTAGTTGTTGTAGAATGTTTGGGCAGTTAGACAGCTTTTGGAATATTCTAACTGTTTACATTTTTTTACTACAAGTTTACTTAGGGTTTAAGTACAGTTTAGTTATCAAATTTTGGTTTTAAGAACATTAAATAAGCGTTTGTAAGATTTGCTGGTAATCTCTGCTTTAGAGTAATGGTACTATCATTACATTCAAACCATCCACATTTCTTTTTTATATCTGCAGTGTAGTGCCCTGAATTGGTTGGGGCTCCTGCGTGGTCGATTATACCTATTGTTGTGAAGGTTTTCTTACCAACGTGAACTTGACCGTGTGTGAATCCAGTCAGCTTGCGGTTGTTTTTGGTACCATCTGCATTGTAACGTAGAAGCATTAGTATTACGTATTTACTATGTGTTTGTATTAGTAACATGGAGCGATTATCTGAATTGCAGTTAGAACATAATCTACCATGGTTTGCATTTTGTACAAGTTGCTGAAATGGAATGGATTCACAATTAGGTATTGATATATATACAAAGCGTTCATTGAGGATTTGTTCTTGTGTCACATTGTTGCAGAGAGTGCATGTATGTTTCCACATGTATGAAATCTGGAAGATTTCATTTATAGGTATGCCTTTATTTTCCAGTACTTGTAGTAAGTACATTAGAAATTCTTGTGGATCTTCCTGTGAGTTTATAGTGAATTGCACCATTCCAGCACAATAGTCCAATTGTTGTCTTATTCCATAAACACTATGGCCCTCATTACGACCCTGGCGGAGATCGCGGTGCAAAATGCACCATGGAGCACGGCGGAAAGCTGCCGATACCGCCATGGGGGTTGGCGGATTTACCGCCCCATTCCGACCTTGGCGGGGCGGTAAATCCCCATTCCCCATTTTACCCTTCCCCATTCCCATTTTTGCCCCATAGGGTATAATGGGAGTGGGGAAGGCGTTAATTACGCCACCGTAAAATACGGTGGCGTAATTAACAACAAGGTCCCGTAGCGCCATGGATTTCTCCGCCCGGAAAAACCAGGCGGAAAACGGCTCCATGGCACTACGGGAACTCGTAGTAGGGCGGACGGGTCCGCCGCGAATACCGCTGGCGTAAACCCACTCCGCCAGGGTCGTAATGAGGCCCTATATGTGTTATCAGGATTGTTTGCTGCATTTCTGTGAAGCACTAACATTTGCAAACACAATTGGTCTGTACGTTGTAAGTAAATGTTGTCAACAATTGGTGGCAATTGAAATAGAATATTCATTGCTACATTTGCGTAGCAATTTACACCAACTATATTTGAGAGTTTAAATGGACCAGTTAGTTCTGTATCTGACTGCTTTTTTTGGAGTTTGTCTTCCTTCTTTGAAGAAGTGCCTGGTTTACTTTCCCTAACTAATTTTTTTTTTCTTTTGGTACTTGATGAAGTATTCGTTTCTTTTACTCTCTTTGGAGGATTTGCAGTGAAATCCTCTTGCATTTCTGTTTGATTTATTTTTCTTTTATAACATTTTATTTTTTGTGGAACAGAATATGTGTTTAGATGGGGGGTGTATAGTGAGCGAAGTCTATTGTATTCTAAAATGCAAGGAATATCAGCGTTTACTTTACTTGCATCAAAGCTGATTAGAAATAGACCGTCAAGTGTACGTAAGCGTGATAGTGCTATGTAGCTCATGCCTTCTTTAAAGACTGTGTTACCAATATCTATCATTGCTTTGTCTAGGGTAAGACCTTGTGATTTATGAATTGTGACTGCGTATGCAAGAGTTAGAGAAAATTGTTCTCTGCGTACATACATGTCTTTGAAGAGAAGGAATCAAGCTGTTGAGCGTCCTATCCTTTTTACTTCTGAAAGTTTGTCAAAGATAATATTGACAAACTGAATTTTGTTGTCACGTTGGGTATGTTTGAAAGCCAACAACTGTACCCAGTGCTCCATTAACTAGTCCTTGGTCCACGTCAAGGTTACGTTTAAGCACTACTCTGCAATTTAAGGATAATTTTAATATCTTTTCTAAGTCTGCTGTGTTTGAGATTGATTTTTCTAAACTATTTAGTCTTGTTGTGGCTTGGTCACACATAGGTATTGTCATACCATGTACATCTAGTTTGTCTGTGGCGCTAATTTCCATTATTGGTTGCATTTCTTTACTTAACATTGTTTCATTGAATTTGAAACAGCTTGCAAGAGTTGGCATTAAGGCCATACAATTGACATTTTTGTGGGCTAATTGTTCCATAACATCTGTAGCACATGCATTATCGCCATAAAGTGCATTAATGTGCCGGGTTTTCAATATTGCTTCTGCTTCTTTAGAAAGTATACCAACTCTGATACTTTTTAAGATGTTGGCATAAGTGAGATCTGCAGATTGCCGCATGTTTTCTGTTAATTCTCTGTATTGGAAATGTTGCCAAAGGTTGACATTTCCAATGCTGCCAACAATTTTACGGCAGAGTTTGTGTCCTAATGTTTTAAAAATAGGCACACCTTTTACTGGTGTCAATTGAAGAAGATTTCCGAAAACAATAATGTGTTTTCCTACAAAGAGCTCTTCATAGTTTGTTTTGAGTACTTCTTGTAATCTGAGGCGAATCAAAGCCAACATTAGGTTTGAGACCATGCTCACTTCATCTATTAGTAGCATTTTCATTTGTTTCAATACTCTGCGTAGTTCCATTGCAGTTTCTGCAGAAAGTTTGTAATAGTCTAATTTGTTCTGGTCTTCTATTGGCAATAGTAGTAATCGGTGTAACGTGACACCACCTATGTTGTAGGCAGCTAAACCTGTGGGAGCAATGACAACAGCTGACAGTTTGTTGTTTGTCAATTGTTGAAGGAACTTACTGATTATTTTGATTAGGAATGTTTTGCCAGAACCAGCTTCAACACTGACGTACAGTAGTATAGGTTTATAATTATGGTAGGAACATTCTTTATTTTCGTGTTGTACACCATGTGCAATTTGTTTTGTTACTTCTTGAAAAATGCTACGTTGCTCATTGTTTAGTTTTGATTGTAGTATAGTTAAGTCTTCTTTATCTTCATACTGACACATGGTGTTTTCTACTTCTATCATAGCTAATTCTGCCCCATTTGCTATTAGTGGCTCTCCCAGTGGTTCTTGGCTTCCTGTTACAGAAGGTTGACTACTGTCAGGAGTGTCCTTTTCTAGTTGGGCCTGGAGTTCTTCTTCCTGTTGCTGTTCATTGTGCAACATTGTTTTGTACTGTGTAAAGTTTACATCAGTTATAGTGCTTTCATTTGCTTTGAAAGCATCTTCATATGAGTCATAGTTATCTAGTATTTCTTCTTCTTTTCTCCATGGTTTAAAGGGTTGAAGTAGGGACATATAATATATGTCTTTATGTTGAGGAGTCTTTAATGACAATTTGATATGATTAATTAAATTTGGTTTAGTGAGTTTAACTAAGCTGCCTTCACAGTTTGTCACTCTGTATTTATCTTTTTTTTCATCAGGTTTTATATTATTTTTGTATGTGTAGTTTTGGGCTATGTGGTATAGACACATGGTTTCCAAAGTATTACTTCTGTTTGGGTAGTATGTGTCCAATAAATTGTTTTTTAAAATGTCTTGGCTGTTGGGATCACGTTTGGCTATTGTTTCTATATCTTCGTAGGATTTTAGAACTCTTTTTCTAGATTTAGCTGGACCAAGATTTAGCCATACTATATTTTCAGATTTACCATACAATGCAGTACCAGTTAAACGATCAGCTGCTTCATATGATCCACATTCTCTATGGGAGAGCATTTCTATGCCCAAGCTGTATAATTTCTGAGACACTGTTTTATCTGATGACAGGTCATTCCAGAGGTCTTGTAGCTCTGTCTTTTCTGCTTTGGTTAAGTATGCTGTGACATATCGTGCAACTGCAGTAGAATTGTCTGCAATGTACTGCACATCTATGTTTTCATTCCATAAGTGGGCAATGATTGCATTGTAATCATTGATATATTTTTCTTCTTTTCTTTTTATGTAGTATGTATTTTTAGGTGACTTACCTTTAACACTATGTCTAACTGAAGACATGAGGTTGTTCACTTGACCTGTATTTGTAACTGGTCTAGGGAAACCAAATCGGCATTTGGTGTAGTATTTCCCTTTGTTTTTGTATTTGCGACGACAATATTTTCCACATTTGTGTCTTTGAAATTGTAAAATGTGTGCATGAAGATCACTATTTGTGGATTCTTTTGGAATTTCACAAGTGACATATTTTTTAATAATCTGTAAAACAGTGGCATCACTGTCTTGACCAAATGTAGGAGCATCTTTAATCCATAAAAGCATGTGGATATGTGGTGCTCCTCTGGCTTGGTATTCTTTTCTCCAAAAGAAGTGTTGCACTTCTCCAAGGGGAGGAACATTTTTATTACAAATAAAATGTAGCTTAGCAATGAAGCGATGATGAAAATATCTTGAAACATTAACAGGATCCAAAGAACAAAGTTCTCCAGGTGTTAGTATATCTATGTTTGTTTTGTTTTTGTTTGATATGCGTAGGAAATCATGTAAATCTTCCCATGCATATTCTGCACAACTTAATGTAACAAACCAAGTGAGTGGCCCAAGGTTTCTGATCATACAACGTACATCTCCATGACGTCGAAACCAGTACTCTTTAGTACCACACATATTTGCTAATAGATTTGTAATATTTGATTGTAAAACCTCATCCGTTTGTTGCACTTTTTGTAATAATTGTGTAGCTCTCATATTTTGAAAGTGTGATCCTGATTTTAATATGTGTGCAACTCCGTAACATAAAGTTGCTAGTTCACTTTCAAAGAGTAGGTGGAATATGTATTCCACATTTTGTCTAAATCTGGGCTCTTCAGAATTCATCCGTAATGGATGGTATTCTGAAGCTGATATTTGAATAGGTCTATCATCGTAACTTCCTCCTTTGCCATTAGGAAAGAGTAGAGGAAAAGCATCTGCTTCTATACTTTTTCCCATATGCTGATTGGTGATCCTTTTGTTTGACGCATTTGGTACGTTTACAGTGCATCTTCTATGGTGTCATTAGAGTGCAAAGGATGAATTGTACAATGGTCTAAAGTATTTGATATTGTAGCAGGATCTAGGAGCTCAAATTGACCAGCTTCTTGTGTTTCTTGAATTATTTCAGTTGTATCCTTCAAGTTTTCTTCAATATTAATTTCTTTGTAATATTCATTATTCCCTTTAAGATATTGCAATGCATGTCTAACTTTATGTAAATCTACCAGCGGTTGCCATATTTTTTTGTCTTTTGTAGGTACTCCATTTACTAAGATAATTAAAAATTGCTGCATTGGACGTTGCACTCTTAGAGTATGCACATTTTCTTTTAAATCTAATGGTAAATAAACTACTTTTCCACGAAGGCCTTTTACCAATTCAGAGGGAGGTAATTTTGTTGTTTTTGGTTGAAGGCGTATTATTGCTTGAAATGGGTGCACTGTTTGAATTATGATGCTCTCATATAAATTAAGTTGTTGTAGGGGTTTTGGTAGTTGGTATAATTCCAAATTATTTGTGATAGCATGTGAAGGAGTTTGGTTGTTGTCAAGTTTTGTAGTGCAGTAACTGCAAAGTATTAAGGGGTCAGTTATTTCGAATTTGTTTTCTGCTACAAGGTAGAGAGCTAATTCAAACCATTTAGAATCTTCATTGTCTTCTATTTTGTATGATAAGTCTACAGTTTTTGTGTTACTTTTATAAAAAGTTCTGCGGCAACATACACACACATGGTTTGGTACTTCAGCTGATGTACTTTTAAATTTTAGTATTTTGTTTTTGTATGTGTTTAGTAAAAGGTTGCCATGTGTAGAATTGTTGCTAATTTGGTTTAAAGCTATTTCATTCTGTAAGTGGCTTTTACTTTCAAAATATTTTTTCTGGATATAGGTCTTTTGCTGTACCATGTAGAAGAATGTTATTTAAATTTGCAGTGTTAAAGCAGGACTTTTAGCATAGTACAGTTTATAAACTAGATTTCTTATAGTTGAATGATGTGTTGATATCCTTTTGATATCATGGAAGGTGGTTTTACAAGCAGGTCCTGTAATGCAGGCCAATGAATGTCCTTGTAGTCCTGTGTACTTACGCACTGGACAGGTATCCATATTTTGCAGTAGTTTAATTTTGATTTTGTCTTTACTTTGATTTTTACATATTGATTGAGGAATTGGCGTAAAGACTTGAAAAATGGTTTGGGAATGTTACACATTGACGTGCATGGCCATTTGTACTCTAGATGTTCTGATTCAGTTGAATGGACGGGTAATTCTAAGTTTTCAGGGCACATTTTTGTAAGGAGTACTTCTTGTTCCATTATGGTATTATTCACTTTTTCATAACCTCAACCACTGCTATGTAAGGCAATTGTATTTGTTTGCTTTTGTTTGTACGCTTCTTCATTAAAGTATGGTTCTGTGCTCGTAGTGTGATTCCATTCACCTCCGCAGATACTTAAGAAGTTCTTTCTGCTGACATTTTGTTTATTGAGAAGTCTTTTTTGTAATATAGTTATTAGTTTTGTTAGTGGTTTCATTATGTTTAACACTAAAATAAATAACTTTCTTTTGAGAAGAATTGAACTATCTATCAACGCTTATAAGATTAATTTCCTACGATAGGTTTTAAGGGTTGAACCTGGTTTCTCTCCTGTTTTATTAAGATTTTGAAGGACTCTGTGACGGAACATTTTGGCTAAAATACTTTTCTTGGTATGCTTACTTTGTACTTTATCAAGATTTATAGAAGCTGTTTTATCTGATTTTTTGTTCATTGTTTTCTGGTTTGTTTTAAATTTTGATAGAGGAGGCAAAGTATTTGCACTTGAAACTTCTTTTGTTTCACTAAATGACTGTATTAGCTGTTTTGTTCCAACTTTTTTTACAAATTCTGCTAGAGATGGATGCTTATGTTGGACACATTTATTTTCATTTGTTCTACTTCTGCGTTGCTTTCTACAGACTTGACTTTTGGTAGGCATTCTTTAGGGTCTATTGAAAAGAATAAAGAAAGTATGGGCTGCGGTGTTCTTAATGTATGTGTGCTGTGTGCATGAGTGTTTGAGTAAGATGATAAAGATGTATGTAATGGTGTGTGATTGTGCATTGGGAGCTACAACTAGTAGGGATGGGTATTCTTGAATTCATGTGCTACTAAACTGGGGTTCAGATGACAGAAAAAAGTAAGCTAATGGTGTGGAGAAGTACAAATAGTACATTTAATGTATACAATTAAAACAGTTGTTTGTTCTATAATATCAAAATTGTAGCGGTTGAGTTGGGTAATTTGTGTGTCCAAAAATAGGAATTTGTGGGCCATTCTGGCTGTAAATCCCTGTTTAAGACGTTTGGATTTTTGGACAGAATGGTGCACAATCTCTATTTTTAGGCACAGAAATAGCATGAATTAACTTTACAGTGTGTTTCAGTAATAATACAAATATTATGGTGATATTCTACTTACTTTTTTTCTGAAATGAACAGGTTACTTCATAGTTCTTCTTTGTTCTTCAAATTCGGTTGCTTCTTTTCAGGAGAATGGTCTTCACTGCAATTGTAAAAGAAACAAATTAGTAATTTTATTTGTACATAGCACTGTTTTTAAATTAGACATTGATTTTTTTAATTGAAATCCTCAGCGCCTTCTTCAGAACTATTAAAACTATCTTATTTACATAAGATACGTCGCACAAGTTCAATACATATGATATGTTCTTAATGAACAAGTTGTATTGTAATGACTAACTGTAACAAACAAAATATCTTTACCATGTTTGTGAAATTCATAATGTACCACTGAATACCACTATTTCTGTAACTAAGCTCTTCCAGGTAATAGTGCCTCAATGTCATGCTTAAATTAAAGTAATTGAATAAATAAAGAAAAAAAAACAAAAATATTAAGTCAGTTTGAAAATGTGTTCATGTACTGTACAGAAAATATGCATACCTGTAGTTTCTGTTCATGCATATGGATATGCCTGGACCTGCAAGTAGAAATCTTGGAGACTTGTACAGTATTTCTTGTAGATGGTGCTTGCCAATGATATGACAATTGTACTCAGAGAGATTCACAGTACATTTGCAGTGCTGATCTATGATGATGCAGTTAGATGTAGAGGTCCTGAATGTGATTGGTGGATGGTCATGTGACTTCTTAGCTACATCCAATGAGGGAATGGCACAGAAAGTGAAGTGGAAATGGTAGAAGGGCTGTTCATGTTACGATATGTCCGCGGACATGGCAGTAGTTCGCAGACATCGGATGTTACATCTGGGGATTTTTGAGTTCAGAAGTCATGCAAATGAGAATGAGCACTGAAAGGGATTGGTCAGGAAAGTTTAGTGGGTGTGTTGTGCCAGGAGAGAGCTTCTCAGATACTCTTTTTGCTGAGAGAACAACAGATAGCTATGGCTGTGTGTTTCAGAAAACAGATTGTTTGCATTTTGGGAGATTCATGGATACATTGGTTGAAGGTGCATGCAGAAAGCTGTGGAGTAGCTGTAGATCTTGGATTTCCACATGTGGAAGTACACTGGCATGGAGTACGTGGAATGAAGTGGTTGGACTTGCTACCTCTTTGTGCTAGTTTGGAGACAGAGCAACATCCAGACATAATTGCAATTCATTGTGGAGGGAACAGTTTAGGACATGTGCCTGGAATTTCTTTGCAATTTTCTATGAAAGAAGGACTTGTTCCCTAATTCTCAAGTAATATTTTCACGGATTGCACAGAGACAAATGTGGCTTCGTTCTTCTTCATTTGGTCCACAAATGGGAAAAGCAAGGCACAATGTTAATAAGGCTGTTTGTGCCTTTCTAAGAGATTTTTGCATGTCCTCTTTTCACAATGAAAATATTATGTTTCGTAGTACATACATTTTTCGCAGAGATGGAGTCCATCTTACTTATGCTGGCAATCAGATTTTTTTGAGAAATATACAAAATGCATTACAACCTTTTGTAGAATTACAGCATCCATTTTGAAGTAGGTGTTAAGTATTTATAATTTTTGACATACAAACACCTCCCAAAGGCTCTTTTCAGATCTACCACTTCCTACCAGAGAAAATTGCAATGATTATGATAGGGTAGCAACCCAATTTTTTAGATGTCCGCGGACTGTCCCCAGACTTCTAAAAAGTACAAAGGGCCCTGCTTCGTTTATTTTCACTTCTTTTTTTTAACTGTGAAAGGCGGCTCTGAAAAGAGCCTTATTTCTTTTTTGATTTTTGTAATTTTGTATTTTTTTTGGTTTTTTATACACAAGACACTAGGAGAGGAGGGGAAAGGGGGGGACACCAACCACAGGGATAAGAAAGGGCGAGCTGAGAGAGGAAGATGTAGAGTGGGTTTTATTTGGGTAGTGAGCAGGTCTTCTCATGCTCTGAGACAATAGTTTGAAAAGCACTGTGAAGTCGCTCCCCCCTGCAGAGTACTGTGTCACAGTACATACATACAACTGTGACCCTCGAAAGGTAAGGGTCATCAGAATTCTGTATGGCCTGTGAGGCAGCTTGAGGAAGACGCTGTCCCACAGAGGTGGTCTTTGTGGTGACAGGATCAGAAACGGAGGATGAAGTAGAGTAAATCAACCTACTACGTTCTTCGCAAGGTACAACCTTGCGAATAGCCCCAGAGTGAAATGACCTCAGGTGTCGCTTCATGGTAGTGGTTCCAAAGCTGTACGAACCGTGCATACCGCGACTGAGTATCATTTTGCACTCATTGCAGGTGACGTGGTTTGCACGAGCCTTAGGACCATTGCCATGAATGGTAAACAACCGCCACACCCAAGACTCACGCCTAGTGCGGGTAGTAGGGATTTCCTCTACCTCATTCTCGTCATCCTCTTCCTTCTCTACATCCTCACTCCTGTTCCCCTCTTCAGGCCCCTGGGAAGGTGGTGGTGGTGGAGGGGGTGGGGGTGGTGCTGAGGCAGACACAGCACCAGGTGGCAGCAGTGGAGCCACAGAAGCCATCCGGTTGAAGATGGAAATCTGCAGGTTGCAGCAAAAATCTCTGTGCTCTGTAGAATAGCCAGAAACACAATGAGAATAAGCTCTAGGGCGTGGTCTTTTATAGGGGTGCTTGTGCACGGTCCGCGGACATGCGCGCTGTCCGTGGACAGATCGAATACAAAAAAGGTTCAAAAGGTTTCAAAAAGTATGTATAAACTTATAATTAGTATGTGAGACTTGTGCTATGGTGAGTTTCTATTGAAAAATATTGTGGATTACTTGAAAATGTACTTTTAAATTGTTCGGGGACACAAACAGTGTCCGCATTCAGAACACACGATCAGCGTGGGCCCGGTCACATGGTCGCTTTGCGAACATGTTCGCGAAGGAAGCGGCTGTCCACAGGACACCAAATGCACGGGCATTGGTTTGCGCATGCGCATTGATGTTCTACGGACACTGTTCGGGTCCTGAAGTAATTAAAAGTGTGTCAGACGTTAAACGAACAGTTACGTACAGGCGTTTGTTCTTAGAACAGTGTCAACTTGCTTGCAAACAATACGGACAGAAATAGCGTCCTCAGAACACCTCCATTTTCGTTTCTTTGCGAACATTTCAGGACACTGCGTGTGTTCTTAGAACAGTTTCAACTTGATAACGAACAGTACGGACAGGTATAGTGTTCTTCAGGACACCTCCATTTTCGTTTATTTACGAACATTTCAGAACACCAATTGTGTTCTTAGAACAGTTTCAACTTGCTAACGAACAGTATGGACATGTATAGTGTTCTTCAGGAAACCTCCATTTTCGTTTATTTACGAAAATTTCAGGACACTGCGTGTGTTCCTACAACAGTTTCAACTTGCTAGCAAACAGTACGGACAGGTATAGTATTCTTCAGGACAGCTCCATTTTCATTTATTTACGAACATTTCAGGACACCAATTGTGTTCTTAGAACAGTTTCAACTTGCTAGCGAACAGTACGGACAGGTATAGTGTTCTTCAGGACACCTCCATTTTCGTTTAATTACGAACATTTCAGGACACCAATTGTGTTTTTAGAACAGTTTCAACTTGCTAGCGAACACTACGGACAGGTATAGTGTTCTTCAGGACACCTCCATTTTCGTTTAATTACGAACATTTCAGGACACCAATTGTGTTCTCAGAACAGTTTCAACTTGCTAGCGAACAGTACGGACAGGTATAGTGTTCGTCAGGACAGCTCCATTTTCATTTATTTACGAACATTTCAGAACACCTGTGCTGTCAGCGGACATCTACATTGTTTTTTTTTTTTGAAAACGGAAACTAATTACAACACAATTTAAAAATATAACTTTATGTAACATATATTAATAATTTATGACAAAGAAGGTGAGGCAGAAACGGAAACAAAAACAGGAGAATTACGGGTTTCAACATGATTTGTATCAGGTGAAGAAGGGATGGAAGTCTCATCAAAACGTTTTGGGTTATGGAGAGGATTTGGGGATAATTGACTGGGATATGGTGAGGGGGGACAAGTACATGTGCGACAATGGTATGAGGTTTTTGTTTTAAAATGATCTTCAACAAAAGTTTTCAAATTATTAAAATTGGTCAACAATAAATCCATTTTCTCTTTTATGCTGTCAAGCTTGTTATCCATAACAGTTTTGTCAGAGGTATTTTCTATTTTGGCATGCTCTGTACAAAACAATATATATATGTTAAATGTATATAAAATAATAATAATTAAATGGTTTATATTGTTAAGTGTTTACCATTAGTTTCACTATCTTGTGACATTTCCTCATGTGGGAAATGCTCCTCTAGCCATTCCAGAGTACTAGACATTTCTGTAAGAAAAAAAAAGATAATATATTTTTTTTTAACTAATACAGAACGTTTATAAATATATGAGTAAAATGAAGTACACTTACTATTTCAGGTAAGATATGTTCTAAGGACTGTGTAGGTCTGGTCTTGTTCTTAGTTCTGTAGTGTCTGTGAGGTAATTATGTTGGAAGCCAATTTATCTTCTTTTGGTATATTCCATTTTAGAACATATGGTATTTAAATGAATGGTTAGTGTGTTACATATATGGGTTACATTTCTTATGTATCACTACATATAATGTGTATGTGTGCTGCTTTTTGAATTTGTTAAATGTTCCTATGACATGATATAACAATCAAACATACCCCCTCCATAGTTTTTAGGTAGTGGTACTGTTCTCCGAACATGTCCGCGGACATTAAAAGAGTTTGCGGACATCATGTTCAGTAGAAGAGGTTCAGTATGTTCCATATTACATGTACATAAAGTCAAAGTTATTATTGTTAAGTTGCCCTACTAAAAACCTATAAAATTGTTTTTTATGATGTGACTGATGTGACTGGACTCTAAGGGAATTACTGTAAGAACCTACTTGAAGGATACGTCTACAAATAAAATAAATGTTTTAGTTTCTGACTGTTGCTGAAGAAAACCATGTGGCCTAGATATGTCAGCAAAAGAAAAAAGAGTGAGCCAGACATGTGATGTCATCGGTGATGTCATCAATGACATTTCTGATGTCATCTTTGATGTCGTGGGTGTTAGTCTTAGCAGTGCACGGTGGTGACGCGAGTTATGGTTGCTTAGCTTACCATAACTGGCGAATTTCAAGGGTTTTTCGGTTTTACTTGGAACCATAACATCCCTTTAACAAAGTTTTTTTACTGAATTTCATAGGTTTTTTGTAGCGCAACTTAATGATAACATCCCTTTAACAAAGTTTTTTCACTGAATGTATATATAAACATATATATATATATATATATATATATATATATATATCACCATTTTCTGTACCGTGGACTGGCACAGTCTTGAGCCGCACTCCCGGAGTGTCATGCAATATAGTCTCAAAGTTGATTCCAACGTTCTCAAAGAGCCAGCTATACCAAAGTTCGATTAAAAATGTCTTCTATATTGAATACAAAATTAAAAAAAATTCCATGTGGAAACCTCCTGCCCTCGCCCAGCAACACAAAGGTAAACCTCCGACGATGACGCGTTTCGCTACAACTTGTAGCTTGTTCACATATATCTCTGCCATGTTACTACTTTATCTGTATAGATTTTGTTAGGGAGAATCCTCATAATTGTGCTAATTCCCTTCACCTTAGAGACCCCCAGCAACTTTGCTGGATTTTGAGGACTTGATTTTCTAAACTGGAAAGAGTGTGAGCCTTTTTTTCTGACTCTTTCATGTATTTTGATGTGTGTTTTACACTTGCATTCTTTTTTATTATGGAGTTTTAGATAACTCCACAGGCATCATCTTTTCATGTGTGTTACCCTGCACCCTCAGTGCAGTGACACAGGGATGTCTTTTACACTTCCCAAAGGTTTAAATACCTTCTCTGGGATAACGTACTGTTTCCCAGAGAATGTAAATTGAAATTGACTTTACTAGTCTTTCCAAATTCCTAGACCCAGCACACACCAACTTTCAATGGAGTGCTGGAGGGGTTACACAGTATCCCCTGTGTCTAAATATTCTTGTTGCAGTCAAATGCTACCCTTTCCTATTGAAAAAGCTGGTGGCAGTGATTTTGCAATGAAGTCCCATGATTTTTCCTGAGGTGGTCGGTCAAAATCTCAAAAAATTTTTAGTATTTTGTTTTTGTATGTGTTTAGTAAAAGGTTGCCATGTGTAGAATTGTTGCTAATTTGGTTTAAAGCTATTTCATTCTGTAAGTGGCTTTCACTTTCAAAATATTTTTTCTGGATATAGTCAATTTCTTCAAGTAGGTCTTTTGCTGTACCATGTAGAAGAATGTTATTTAAATGTGCAGTGTTAAAGCAGGACTTTTAGCATAGTACAGTTTATAAACTAGATTTCTTATAGTTGAATGATGTGTTGATATCCTTTTGATATCATGGAAGGTGGTTTTACAAGCAGGTCCTGTAATGCAGGCCAATGAATGTCCTTGTAGTCCTGTGTACTTACGCACTGGACAGGTATCCATATTTTGCAGTAGTTTAATTTTGATTTTGTCTTTACTTTGATTTTTACATATTGATTGAGGAATTGGCGTAAAGACTTGAAAAATGGTTTGGGAATGTTACACATTGACGTGCATGGCCATTTGTACTCTAGATGTTCTGATTCAGTTGAATGGACGGGTAATTCTAAGTTTTCAGGGCACATTTTTGTAAGGAATACTTCTTGTTCCATTATGGTATTATTCACTTTTTCATAACCTCAACCACTGCTATGTAAGGCAATTGTATTTGTTTGCTTTTGTTTGTACGCTTCTTCATTAAAGTATGGTTCTGTGCTCGTAGTGTGATTCCATTCACCTCCGCAGATACTTAAGAAGTACTTTCTGCTGACATTTTGTTTATTGAGAAGTCTTTTTTGTAATATAGTTATTAGTTTTGTTAGTGGTTTCATTATGTTTAACACTAAAATAAATAACTTTCTTTTGAGAAGAATTGAACTATCTATCAACGCTTATAAGATTAATTTCCTACGATAGGTTTTAAGGGTTGAACCTGGTTTCTCTCCTGTTTTATTAAGATTTTGAAGGACTCTGTGACGGAACATTTTGGCTAAAATACTTTTCTTGGTATGCTTACTTTGTACTTTATCAAGATTTATAGAAGCTGTTTTATCTGATTTTTTGTTCATTGTTTTCTGGTTTGTTTTAAATTTTGATAGAGGAGGCAAAGTATTTGCACTTGAAACTTCTTTTGTTTCACTAAATGACTGTATTAGCTGTTTTGTTCCAACTTTTTTTACAAATTCTGCTAGAGATGGATGCTTATGTTGGACACATTTATTTTCATTTGTTCTACTTCTGCGTTGCTTTCTACAGACTTGACTTTTGGTAGGCATTCTTTAGGGTCTATTGAAAAGAATAAAGAAGGTATGGGTTGCGGTGTTCTTAATGTATGTGTGCTGTGTGCATGAGTGTTTGAGTAAGATGATAAAGATGTATGTAATGGTGTGTGATTGTGCATTGGGAGCTACAACTAGTAGGGATGGGTATTCTTGAATTTATGTGCTACTAAACTGGGGTTCAGATGACAGAAAAAAGTAAGCTAATGGTGTGGAGAAGTACAAATAGTACATTTAATGTATACAATTAAAACAGTTGTTTGTTCTATAATATCAAAATTGTAGCGGTTGAGTTGGGTAATTTGTGTGTCCAAAAATAGGAATTTGTGGGCCATTCTGGCTGTAAATCCCTGTTTAAGACATGTGGATTTTTGGACAGAATGGTGCACAATCTCTATTTTTAGGCACAGAAATAGCATGAATTAACTTTACAGTGTGTTTCAGTAATAATACAAATATTATGGTGATATTCTACTTACTTTTTTTCTGAAATGAACAGGTTACTTCTTAGTTCTTCTTTGTTCTTCAAATTCGGTTGCTTCTTTTCAGGAGAATGGTCTTCACTGCAATTGTAAAAGAAACAAATTAGTAATTTTATTTGTACATAGCACTGTTTTTAAATTAGACATTGCTTTTTTTAATTGAAATCCTCAGCGCCTTCTTCAGAACTATTAAAACTATCTTATTTACATAAGATACGTCGCACAAGTTCAATACATATGATATGTTCTTAATGAACAAGTTGTATTGTAATGACTAACTGTAACAAACAAAATATCTTTACCATGTTTGTGAAATTCATAATGTACCACTGAATACCACTATTTCTGTAACTAAGCTCTTCCAGGTAATAGTGCCTCAATGTCATGCTTAAATTAAAGTAATTGAATAAATAAAGAAAAAAAAACAAAAATATTAAGTCAGTTTGAAAATGTGTTCATGTACTGTACAGAAAATATGCATACCTGTAGTTTGTGTTCATGCATATGGATATGCCTGGACCTGCAAGTAGAAATCTTGGAGACTTGTACAGTATTTCTTGTAGATGGTGCTTGCCAATGATATGACAATTGTACTCAGAGAGATTCACAGTACATTTGCAGTGCTGATCTATGATGATGCAGTTAGATGTAGAGGTCCTGAATGTGATTGGTGGATGGTCATGTGACTTCTTAGCTACATCCAATGAGGGAATGGCACAGAAAGTGAAGTGGAAATGGTAGAAGGGCTGTTCATGTTACGATATGTCCGCGGACATGGCAGTAGTTCGCAGACATCGGATGTTACATCTGGGGATTTTTGAGTTCAGAAGTCATGCAAATGAGAATGAGCACTGAAAGGGATTGGTCAGGAAAGTTTAGTGGGTGTGTTGTGCCAGGAGAGAGCTTCTCAGATACTCTTTTTGCTGAGAGAACAACAGATAGCTATGGCTGTGTGTTTCAGAAAACAGATTGTTTGCATTTTGGGAGATTCATGGATACATTGGTTGAAGGTGCATGCAGAAAGCTGTGGAGTAGCTGTAGATCTTGGATTTCCACATGTGGAAGTACACTGGCATGGAGTACGTGGAATGAAGTGGTTGGACTTGCTACCTCTTTGTGCTAGTTTGGAGACAGAGCAACATCCAGACATAATTGCAATTCATTGTGGAGGGAACAGTTTAGGACATGTGCCTGGAATTTCTTTGCAATTTTCTATGAAAGAAGGACTTGTTCCCTAATTCTCAAGTAATATTTTCACGGATTGCACAGAGACAAATGTGGCTTCGTTCTTCTTCATTTGGTCCACAAATGGGAAAAGCAAGGCACAATGTTAATAAGGCTTTTGTGCCTTTCTAAGAGATTTTTGCATGTCCTCTTTTCACAATGAAAATATTATGTTTCGTAGTACATACATTTTTCGCAGAGATGGAGTCCATCTTACTTATGCTGGCAATCAGATTTTTTTGAGAAATATACAAAATGCATTACAACCTTTTGTAGAATTACAGCATCCATTTTGAAGTAGGTGTTAAGTATTTATAATTTTTGACATACAAACACCTCCCAAAGGCTCTTTTCAGATCCACCACTTCCTACCAGAGAAAATTGCAATGATTATGATAGGGTAGCAACCCAATTTTTTAGAAGTCCGCGGACTGTCCCCAGACTTCTAAAAAGTACAAAGGGCCCTGCTTCGTTTATTTTCACTTCTTTTTTTTAACTGTGAAAGGCGGCTCTGAAAAGAGCCTTATTTCTTTTTTGATTTTTGTAATTTTGTATTTTTTTTGGTTTTTTATACACAAGACACTAGGAGAGGAGGGGAAAGGGGGGGACACCAACCACAGGGATAAGAAAGGGCGAGCTGAGAGAGGAAGATGTAGAGTGGGTTTTATTTGGGTAGTGAGCAGGTCTTCTCATGCTCTGAGACAATAGTTTGAAAAGCACTGTGAAGTCGCTCCCCCCTGCAGAGTACTGTGTCACAGTACATACATACAACTGTGACCCTCGAAAGGTAAGGGTCATCAGAATTCTGTATGGCCTGTGAGGCAGCTTGAGGAAGACGCTGTCCCACAGAGGTGGTCTTTGTGGTGACAGGATCAGAAACGGAGGATGAAGTAGAGTAAATCAACCTACTACGTTCTTCGCAAGGTACAACCTTGCGAATAGCCCCAGAGTGAAATGACCTCAGGTGTCGCTTCATGGTATTGGTTCCAAAGCTGTACGAACCGTGCCTACCGCGACTGAGTATCATTTTGCACTCATTGCAGGTGACGTGGTTTGCACGAGCCTTAGGACCATTCCCATGAATGGTAAACAACCGCCACACCCAAGACTCACGCCTAGTGCGGGTAGTAGGGATTTCCTCTACCTCATTCTCGTCATCCTCTTCCTTCTCTACATCCTCACTCCTGTTCCCCTCTTCAGGCCCTTGGGAAGGTGGTGGTGGTGGAGGGGGTGGGGGTGGTGCTGAGGCAGACACAGCACCAGGTGGCAGCAGTGGAGCCACAGAAGCCATCCGATTGAAGATGGAAATCTGCAGGTTGCAGCAAAAATCTCTGTGCTCTGTAGAATAGCCAGAAACACAATGAGAATAAGCTCTAGGGCGTGGTCTTTTATAGGGGTGCTTGTGCACGGTCCGCGGACATGCGCGCTGTCCGTGGACAGATCGAATACAAAAAAGGTTCAAAAGGTTTCAAAAAGTATGTATAAACTTATAATTAGTATGTGGGACTTGTGCTATGGTGAGTTTCTATTGAAAAATATTGTGGATTACTTGAAAATGTACTTTTAAATTGTTCGGGGACACAAACAGTGTCCGCATTCAGAACACACGATCAGCGTGGGCCCGGTCACATGGTCGCTTTGCGAACATGTTCGCGAAGGAAGCGGCTGTCCACAGGACACCAAATGCACGGGCATTGGTTTGCGCATGCGCATTGATGTTCTACGGACACTGTTCGGGTCCTGAAGTAATTAAAAGTGTGTCAGACGTTAAACGAACAGTTACGTACAGGCGTTTGTTCTTAGAACAGTGTCAACTTGCTTGCGAACAATACGGACAGAAATAGCGTCCTCAGAACACCTCCATTTTCGTTTCTTTGCGAACATTTCAGGACACTGCGTGTGTTCTTAGAACAGTTTCAACTTGCTAACGAACAGTACGGACAGGTATAATGTTCTTCAGGACACCTCCATTTTCGTTTATTTACGAACATTTCAGAACACCAATTGTGTTCTTAGAACAGTTTCAACTTGCTAACGAACAGTATGGACATATATAGTGTTCTTCAGGAAACCTCCATTTTCGTTTATTTACGAAAACTTCAGGACACTGCGTGTGTTCCTACAACAGTTTCAACTTGCTAGCAAACAGTACGGACAGGTATAGTATTCTTCAGGACAGCTCCATTTTCATTTATTTACGAACATTTCAGGACACCAATTGTGTTCTTAGAACAGTTTCAACTTGCTAGCGAACAGTACGGACAGGTATAGTGTTCTTCAGGACACCTCCATTTTCGTTTAATTACGAACATTTCAGGACACCAATTGTGTTTTTAGAACAGTTTCAACTTGCTAGCGAACACTACGGACAGGTATAGTGTTCTTCAGGACACCTCCATTTTCGTTTAATTACGAACATTTCAGGACACCAATTGTGTTCTCAGAACAGTTTCAACTTGCTAGCGAACAGTACGGACAGGTATAGTGTTCTTCAGGACAGCTCCATTTTCATTTATTTACGAACATTTCAGAACACCTGTGCTGTCAGCGGACATCTACATTGTTTTTTTTTTTTTAAAAACGGAAACTAATTACAACACAATTTAAAAATATAACTTTATGTAACATATATTAATAATTTATGACAAAGAAGGTGAGGCAGAAACGGAAACAAAAACAGGAGAATTACGGGTTTCAACATGATTTGTATCAGGTGAAGAAGGGATGGAAGTCTCATCAAAACGTTTTGGGTTATGGAGAGGATTTGGGGATAATTGACTGGGATATGGTGAGGGGGGACAAGTACATGTACGACAATGGTATGAGGTTTTTGTTTTAAAATGATCTTCAACAAAAGTTTTCAAATTATTAAAATTGGTCAACAATAAATCCATTTTCTCTTTTATGCTGTCAAGCTTGTTATCCATAACAGTTTTGTCAGAGGTATTTTCTATTTTGGTATGCTCTGTACAAAACAATATATATATGTTAAATGTATATAAAATAATAATAATTAAATGGTTTATATTGTTAAGTGTTTACCATTAGTTTCACTATCTTGTGACATTTCCTCATGTGGGAAATGCTCCTCTAGCCATTCCAGAGTACTAGACATTTCTGTAAGAAAAAAAAAGATAATATATTTTTTTTTAACTAATACAGAACGTTTATAAATATATGAGTAAAATGAAGTACACTTACTATTTCAGGTAAGATATGTTCTAAGGACTGTGTAGGTCTGGTCTTGTTCTTAGTTCTGTAGTGTCTGTGAGGTAATTATGTTGGAAGCCAATTTATCTTCTTTTGGTATATTCCATTTTAGAACATATGGTATTTAAATGAATGGTTAGTGTGTTACATATATGGGTTACATTTCTTATGTATCACTACATATAATGTGTATGTGTGCTGCTTTTTGAATTTGTTAAATGTTCCTATGACATGATATAACAATCAAACATACCCCCCCATAGTTTTTAGGTAGTGGTACTGTTCTCCGAACATGTCCGCGGACATTAAAAGAGTTTGCGGACATCATGTTCAGTAGAAGAGGTTCAGTATGTTCCATATTACATGTACATAAAGTCAAAGTTATTATTGTTAAGTTTGCGCTACTAAAAACCTATAAAATTGTTTTTTATGATGTGACTGGACTCTAAGGGAATTACTGTAAGAACCTACTTGAAGGATACGTCTACAAATAAAATAAATGTTTTAGTTTCTGACTGTTGCTGAAGAAAACCATGTGGCCTAGATATGTCAGCAAAAGAAAAAAGAGTGAGCCAGACATGTGATGTCATCGGTGATGTCATCAATGACATTTCTGATGTCATCTTTGATGTCGTGGGTGTTAGTCTTAGCAGTGCACGGTGGTGACGCGAGTTATGGTTGCTTAGCTTACCATAACTGGCGAATTTCAAGGGTTTTTCGGTTTTACTTGGAACCATAACATCCCTTTAACAAAGTTTTTTTACTGAATTTCATAGGTTTTTTGTAGCGCAACTTAATGATAACATCCCTTTAACAAAGTTTTTTCACTGAATGTATATATAAACATATATATATATATATATATATCACCATTTTCTGTACCGTGGACTGGCACAGTCTTGAGCCGCACTCCCGGAGTGTCATGCAATATAGTCTCAAAGTTGATTCCAACGTTCTCAAAGAGCCAGCTATACCAAAGTTCGATTAAAAATGTCTTCTATATTGAATACAAATATAAAAAAAATTCCATGTGGAAACCTCCTGCCCTCGCCCAGCAACACAAAGGTAAACCTCCGACGATGACGCGTTTCGCTACAACTTGTAGCTTGTTCACATATATCTCTGCCATGTTACTACTTTATCTGTATAGATTTTGTTAGGGAGAATCCTCATAATTGTGCTAATTCCCTTCACCTTAGAGACCCCCAGCAACTTTGCTGGATTTTGAGGACTTGATTTTCTAAACTGGAAAGAGTGTGAGCCTTTTTTTCTGACTCTTTCATGTATTTTGATGTGTGTTTTACACTTGCATTCTTTTTTATTATGGAGTTTTAGATAACTCCACAGGCATCATCTTTTCATGTGTGTTACCCTGCACCCTCAGTGCAGTGACACAGGGATGTCTTTTACACTTCCCAAAGGTTTATAAACCTTCTCTGGTTATAACGTACTGTTTCCCAGAGAATGTAAATTGAAATTGACTTTACTAGTCTTTCCAAATTCCTAGACCCAGCACACACCAACTTTCAATGGAGTGCTGGAGGGGTTACACAGTATCCCCTGTGTCTAAATATTCTTGTTGCAGTCAAATGCTACCCTTTCCTATTGAAAAAGCTGGTGGCAGTGATTTTGCAATGAAGTCCCATGATTTTTCCTGAGGTGGTCGGTCAAAATCTCGAAAAAAAAATCTCGACTAACAATAAGGTTGAAAAAAAAAGACCGAAAATTTCTCTTTTTTTAATTATATATTTATTTTGGGGTCCTTGATTAAAAAAAAAATGGTAAAAAAAAGAAAATTAAAAAAGGGGGGCTGGGGGGGAACCCCCTCATTTCGAATAAAAAACGTCATTAAAAAAAATGCTACTTTTTTTTTTTCGGCCTTTTTTTTCGAGCTTTTTTTTCGAGATTTTTTTTTCGGTCTTATGACCATAAACCTTTTTCCGACCGTGACCACCAGTAGCTAAAATCACAGGAGCCATGTTTTTCAAGATGGCGCCTTAAGCCCCTTTGTTTAAACAGGCCCTGGTCTTCTTTTTTCACCATTTCCTTAAGTTCCTTCTAGTGTTTGTCTTTTCGCGGCAAACCAGGTGTGGTCCCTTTGTTCTTATGCCTTTGGCGGGCTTCAGAACTGAAGACCTCCTCTGGCGTCTGAGTGTCTGGGGTGGGCAGGAAGTGAGGGAGGTGACCGAAACTCCCGGTGCTTAGTGTCCTAGGAGACCCAAATATTCTGTGGCGTGATTGGCTGGCTGACTGTCCGGCAAGGACAGCCACCCTGCTGGGTGAGTGAAAGCTAGGCTGGAATGAAAGGGAGAGAACTGTTTAAAAGGGAAGTCTCTTGGACTGGAAACCAGAGTCTACCACTGGAACGAAAGAACTGAAGATGAGCTGGAAGAGGACAGCTGCTGCAACTCCTGGACCGTTGGTTTACCCGGTGAAGCCCTGCTGCAGGTCCAAATTGCCAAGTTCATCTCAACAGAGAAGCCCCTTCAAGGATGACTTTTTCCTTTGAGTTGGTGGGACCAGTCAACTCATAAACCACCTGGATATCATTCTCGAAGCTGATTAGGATTAACCAGGGGGAAGGACACCAGCTTGTGTGCTTGAAGAACAGCTACTCAAACTGAAGTGACTCCATTTTGGTTGCGTTTTCCGATGATCCCGTCCAGTGCAGGAGTCCCCCAACGTCCTCCTTCTTGTCCCCACCACTGAGGCTCAGGACCAGTGAGATCTGCAGGAACTGCTCGGAACCAACAACTTCAGCTGCATTTGTTTCTTCATACTAAGGTACTGTGCCAATCCGATTGAGAGGACGCCACTCTCGCGGTGAAAGTTTGTGAAACTTTCCCAATTTGCAGGTCTAATCAGCTTGTGACCCAACAAATGATTCTTTGTCGCCTAAACTACTTCTGAGAACCTTTGCAAAGACTTTACCGTTAGATATCAGAACTGCTCTTTCCTGTCCAGAACACGAGCCCATTGACTTTGGCTAGGCCTATTGACTTGAATTGAACTCTTCTGGTGAACTGAAACTATTTGCACTGTCTAACAAGTATATGTGATCTATTCTACTTACCTTGTGTCTTTTTGCTCACTTCTAATTAACTGAACTGCCATTTGGCTCCTATTTCAGGGGAGCTCAAACTGTCTCAAAATCTTAGAGTTTTGTATTGAAGTGTATTGGTATATAATCTTAAGTTGCCTCCTTCTAGTTGAAATGTTTTCTAAATGATTGTGTAATAAATTAATACGTGTTTTACCAAGAAACCTTGAGTATAAGTGTCTACTTGAACCACTGTGATTGAAAGTCCTCTGTGTATTGACTTGTACTGCTTACATCCACTCTTGAGATAAGTCTGGCTGCTCAGCTCGCTACCAAAAACTGTGTGGTACAGACTTATACCAAAGGATGGTTTGACTTACACCTGTAGTCCTAATTGTATGTGGTGGTCCCAGGGGGTACTGCATGCAATTCTGCCTACCAGATGTTCTTTTCATCACAGGCGAATAATTTCTCCTCACATGCTCCCATAAACAGGTTGGCATAGGTCGGAGCGACTCCTGTGCCTATGGCAGTGCCAAATACTTGGTTGTAAAACTGCCCGTCAAACATAAAAGAATTATGTGGGTGGCAGAAAAGTAGCATGGCCAGCATGAATTATCTCGATAGTTCAAAGATCTCGTTGAGAGGTATCTCTTGAATGCTCTAATGGCAATGTCTCGACAAAACGGAAAAGGAACTCATTAATGAATCTCAATGTGTTTTCCAGTAGAGAGTCTATGGAGGCTACAATGGGACAGCCTGGTGGTCTTTTCCTGGATTTTTGCACTTTGGGAATGAAATGGATTATTGATGTTGTTGGACAATCCTTCGTTAGATACATTTTTTCATCCCAATTTAAGAGGCCTTTTTCAGACCAGTTTGCAAGTTTAATATCATACTCTGTTTCATATTGCGGGTATGGATCAATAGTTAATCTTGCTTAACTATGGACATCTTTTAGTTGGCACATGACTTCTGCTTTGAAATCTTTTGTATTAAGTATAACTACGTTGCCCCCTTTGTCTGAGGGTTTGATCATAATTGATTCATCTGTCCTTAGGCTCTCTATCGCTTGCCATTGCGGAGATGTCAGATTTTGCTTGTTTTTGACTGCCCTGGGTCTTGCAGCCAGTGCTTTGAGTTTATCAGTTATTAAATCCTCAAAAAGTTTAATGGTGGCGCTGTTGGAATTGGGTAGGTTGAATTTCAATTTCCTTTTGAGATTACATTTATGATATCAATAGTAAAGGAGGAAATGTCCCCTTGATGTACCTCCTCAAAGTGCTTAGCCAGCAGATTGAACATATCGCGGTTCTTTATTGCTCTAAGAAGTTGTAGTATTCACCTCAAGTTTAGTTCTGCCAATGTAACATAGGTTTGAGTTACATTTATGTAATTTATATTTATTTATGTATTGGATATTTGCATGGCACCTGCACACAAGTATTTCCAGGCGCCACAAGACAAGATGGGGGGCAAGCAGGAAGTAGAACAAAAAACAGTTATATTGGCCTTGTGACGATCCTACCATGAGAATGCAGGACAAGGTGGTAAGTGCAGGCGGGGGGTACAGGGAGAGCTGCAGGAGTGGGGTACACGAGGGAGGGTGTGGGAAAGTGCTCGAAGGGCCAGGACAACAAGTGCCAGGGGAGGTAGAGGGGTGAAAGGGAGGATGAGTGTGGTGGACATGGTGGACCAGGTTTAGGGCTAGTCTAGGGAAGTGGGCCCAAAGGCAAATGCTGGTGAGGGATGCTGCGGGACCAGTGGGGATAGTCTGGTCCCTGTGTGACTCTGAAGTGACCAGGACCCAGCCTAGAATCTAATCCTTGCGGTCACCAGGAGCGAGTGGAGAGATTTTAGGGCTGGAGAGATGTTGTCCAGGGGCTTGAGTCTAAGGATAAGTCTTATAGTCCTATTCTGGATTAGTTGAAGGGGACAAAGGAAGGAAAGTGGCAGATTGAGGAAGAGGCTGCAACAGTTGTCCAGCCTCGAGAGAACAAGGGCTCTGGAGATGTTTAGCTTCTGGGAGAAGGTGAGGAAATATAGAATGCCCCGAGCAGGTGGAACTCAAAGTTGGACTTCTTGACAAGATCTATGATGTATGGAGAGAAAGAGAGAGAGGATGATCCAAAGGTTTTTTGCCTCACAAGTGGGTGAGGGTAAGGGCCCCAAGGATGCTGGCCAAAGAGTGGGGGGGGAGCAAGGAGCAGGTGTCCCAATGAGAAGGATCTCCATCTTACTGGCATTAAGGCAGAGATCCTTGGTAGAGCACCATGTCTGAATAGCAGTCAGACAGTCCGGTATGAGAGAGTGGGAGGAACAGGTAGAGGATGGCAGCTTGAAGGAGAGCTGTATGTCATCTGAATAACACTGGAAATGAGGAGAGAAGGTAGGATCAGGTGGGCGAAGGGGCCATGTAGATGTTGAATGGTAGATTCTATTGTTAATCACTTTTGGTTCCAGTAACGGATTTGAGTGAAATTTCAAAAGTGATTAAGGACTTGGGGGCTCCGCTAGACTGCAAAGTTTTGTAAAGATTCGTTAAAAATCAAAAAAAAAGTTTGCCATATTTTGCATTCATTTTCCCATAGACAAACGGTCAATTTTTGTGAAAGCGCACAGATATGGATCAGGTCTGAAACAACCTGGGCACCAAGTGCTGACTCACGATCCATGCATGGTTTGAGGTTATTACATGCAATAGTTATTTATATATTCAACAGAGAAGGGGGTGCTCCCTTCTCAAAAATAGATAGATACATCTCAGGATTTACCTGAATCCAGGGTTTTTTTAGAAATGAAATGACCGCCATCTTGTTTTTCTCTCGGTGTGAGAGATATTCAAGGTTATAGCCCGAAGATAGGCAAAAATTACACGCACAAAAAAAGCTATCTGTAGGTCAGAAAACATGCAAATGCATCAGGCTAGAGGTGGGGGTGGTATAGGGCACAAAGTGAAATTCTGGAGTTGGAGGAGGTCTAGGGACTGAGTTTGCAACTCAAAGCTTTCTGTAGCCTCCAATAGCTGACATCTCAAAGCAAACTGCGTCACAGAAACAGTATGTGCTGTGGGGAGAAAGGGAGGGAGCAAGACATATGGGGAGTGGGGGGGAGCTGCCAGAGATGAGGGGCACTAAGTGAGGGCTGGAAATCATTTTTCAATTGTCGATATTCACTGCTATAAATGACTATGAATAGCCTAGGTAAAAAGTATCAGCTGTGACATGTATTTTTTTCTTAACAATATATGTACAGCTTTAGTGATGTTGGGGGTGAAAAATCTATGACCATGAAAAGATTGCCATCCAGGTATCCCATCCATGGGGTAACCAGGACAGACCCTGCTTAGCTTCAAGGTGAGGAAATAGCCAGCCTCCCTTGGCCATGTGACCTGATAAAAGAGCCCCCTTTACAAGACTTCTTAGAAAAATGGGCCTGTCCTTTCGTTGCTTTGACACTAAGCAGCGTCAGTCCTGCTTTAAATCTAAGCAGGGTCAGTCCCAGTTACTGCATGGATGGGCAGCCAAATGGGCAACTGAATAATAGTTTGTTTTTTTAAACTGTTCTGCTGTCAGTCCTAAGTTTTGCACTTAGAGACCATTTTTTGTTTTTTGCTGAATTTCATTCTGGTATTTGTAGTCTCCCAGTAATTAATAAAAATAATTGATATTTTTACAGCAACAGTGGGTTTCCCATTCCAGCAGTAACTCAGATGATACCTGCTTAGCATCTAAGCAAAGAAGGGGTCAGGCCTCTAAGGCCATGTTGCCTAACAAATGAACCCACCTTACAACACCAGTTAGAGAAACATGGCCTAGGGGGGTTGGATCCTTCTTCGCTTTGAAACTAAGCAGCGTTGGTCCCAATTACTGCATGGATGGGAGAGAGCCCACAGTCATGAATGGCGTGTGTTTTCTTAGTTTTAATTATCTCATATCACACAGCATCCACATTATTTATTTTTAACCATGCTACTGTCGTACCTTGAAAGTTTTGCACACAGAGACCATTTTGTTGCCTTTTGCTGAATTGCATTCTGGTAGATGTAGTCTCACAGTCAAGATGGGGGGACTAATGCCACAATTGTCCACTTTTTGCCTAACATTTCTATAAGGATTTATATATTTGAGTGACACTATGGTATGTGTACTTTTAAATTAGCTTTATAAAGCAGAGTATTGTTGAAAGCCAGATATGGGGGTGAGGAGGGGAAATGATGAACGGGCAAGTAAGTCATGACTATTTTCCCATGATTTGGCAAGAGAGTTTGCAATCCTGAACATAGTGCTGGTGCAGTTATTTTGCCCTGATTTTGGCTGCTTTTCAGGGCACCAATAAAGGACACATGTGGGTGGACGCAACCCTTTGAGTTTTTTTGAGATTGGAAAGCTTTCTCAAGTATTTGGCTACCAGGATTTTACGCAGGCTGTCATGTTCCCAGTGCAGACGCTTACTCACAAGACCACAAACACTTGTTTCGTATTGGGATGTTTTCCTGGGAATATTTCACGACAGATTACTGGGTTTAAAAGGTGAGCACCTTTTATACTTTGCCAGCATATTTATTGGAACATGTCCTCTCTCAGGGTTTTTTTCTGGTGTTCAATACTTTTTTTTATAGTCCAATGCTATTTTGTCTTGCGCACGTTCGTATAATGAGTAGGCCTGTTGAACTACATTTGTATATTTCACTTTATGATATATGTTCACTTACTGTGCATATATTCATGGGTGCCAGCTTTTAATTTTTGCTATGGGGCAAAAGTACCTGGCATATTTTTGCAGCTGGTCATTTTTTTTTCTTTTTACGTGCTGCTTAAATGCGGTTAGTTGGGGTTGTGCGATGTATGACAACTGTCACCAAGAGACCATAAAACAAGAGGCTTGTAGCACACTGTTTAACCAAATTGTGTGATGCTCGACAAATAATTTAATCGCACAGGGCATTTACTAAATACCCAGGGAGTTCTTAAAGCCTGCAACCTTTTATAAATAATAAAAAAATAGATATGTTTACAGATACAGTGACATCGGGGGTGGTAAATCATCAGTGACCCCCATCAATGCAATAACCGGGACTGACCCTGCTTAGCTTCAAAGTGAAGAAAAGGCCAGCCCCCTTAGCATTAGTGCCTAATAAGTGAGACAACGTTACAAGACCACTTAGTCCAACATGGACTGAGGCGGCCGGCCCATTCCTCACTTTGAAGCGCAGGAGCACTGTACGTATATTCATGAGTGCCAGCTTTTAATTTTCGCTATGGGTGCAGAAAGTACTTGGGCATTTGTTATTCTTGGAGCCGGTCATTTTTTCCCATTTATGTGCTGGTTAAATGTGGTTAGTTGGGGTTGTGCGATGATTCAAAACAGTCACAAAGAGACTGGCCATAAAACAAGGGGCTTGGAGTACGGGACAAGACATTTCGGCATGGCAAGTTAGGCACACGCAGTTATGTTGCAACCGTTTTGCTGCAGGTTCCGTTTTGGTGCGCCCAGTTAGACGCAGCCAGTTGGGTGCAGGGACCTCTCGGCTCAAGGATGTTTTGGTGCGAGAGGTCACAACTGGCGTGGAATTAACCTGCAAGCACTTTACATTTTGTACCTCTCAGCGCAAGGATGTTTTAGCACAAGAGGTTGCAACTAGCATGAACCTGTAGGCACTTTGCATTTTGTAATATGGATTAAACATGAAAATCATTTAATTACTGCAACATTATAAAACAGAATCTAACATGTATTACACCGTCTCTGGCCAACATTTTAAAACTGAAAAAACAAAATAAAAAAACATTTGTGCTGAACGATGCCTTCAAGAAGCATAGCCAGCAGGAGCTCAAAATGCAGCACTTAACCATTACACTACAGTGATAACACTGTTTGGATTTTCACAAGTTTCATACTTAGTCTTTTACAATTGGACATATTAAATTGTAGGCTAAGTATGAAATGTATGCCCCACAAAGCACTAAACTATCGTGGTGTAGTGGTTGAGTTCTGGTCCTTGAACTCTGGCAGACCTGGATTCAAGACTGTATTATTATTATTTTTTTATTTAAAATTGTATATTTTGATAGACATCTGTATTCTGGACTATGTAGTCTTAACAGGGGTTATAGGTCAAAGTTTCTAATTAAAAGGATCGAATGACAAATGGGTTGAATCAAAAGGACCGAAAACAAAAGGGTAAATTTTTTTTATTTATTTGGGGGGGGGGGTTTCCCCCCAAACCACCTTTTTGTGGTAAAAACCACTATATGTTCCTATACGGAAACCCCCAAAAAAATATACATTTAAAAAACAAATCAACCCTTTTGTTTTAGGTCCTATTGACTCGACCTTATTGCATTCCATCCTTTTGGATTACAACCTATGACTGGACTCCCTTAACAGGCATGCCTTTGAGCCATGTGGCATCCATCATGGAAACATTCACCCAATCACTCATGATTTTAAGAAGGTCTTTTGAGCTGCACTACCAATGGGTTAATAATAGTTGTGTGTCTTCCATTGCACATGAGCCAGCGCAAACAAGACTTTCTTTGCAGCTCAAGGGAGGGACTTGCCACACAGACCCATTATTCCCTTAATATATTGTGCTACATTTAGACTTTGAAAACAGTGGGGCAAGTAGACACCACTCCTCTGAAGCCCCTTATTCTCAGTTTCCCAAGCTGAAAAAAAAACATTTTACTTTTTTCCCCTCCTATGATTCTACACTTCGTACCTCCTCCTTCACCAACTTACAGATCCCCTCTGCCATTCAACCAAAACAAATAGGGGTGCAATGTAGCCAAGTGACATGTCTTGGATATATTGTTATATTCCACACATCTGCAGTTATTTGGAAGATGATCATTCAGATTTCCTTTTTACTTTGCATTTGGGGACTTATAGTACAGGATACTTGATGGCAAAACAAAACTACAAGTTACAAAATACATAAAGACAAGAACTGAATGGGCATCTTCCGAATTACATGGAGACGTGCACACACACACACACACACACACACACACACACACTGACACTGAAAACTCACACTCGACGTATCACAATGCTCACATACACACACCGGTGCATATGTGTGCGCACACACTACCATTTGTCTTCACGCAGCAAATGCCCACTGCACGCACAATCCCTCACACACACCTTCAAACACATGCTCACATCAAACACACACACATTGCATGCACACCCTCTCAGATGATATGTACACCCTCACACCACACATTCCCCCTTACGCTGCACATATATTCAAAAAGAGTACTAGACCGTCTGCGGGCAACATTATAAAACAAAAAAAATGAATTGAAAAAAACACATTTATGCTAAATCCTGTCATCAGAGAACCCTGGACTGCAGGATTTTGAGATGGAGAATTTAACCATTATGCTACAATGAGGTTACGTTTTGGATTCTCACAAGTTTCATACCTAGCCTTTTATCATTGAACATATTAAATTATAGGCTAAGACCAGGGTGCAAGGCAGTATGTTATTTATTTTTTATTTAACTAATTTAATTTTAATTTAAATGCAACTGGGAGGTGGTAAATTTTATTGCAGTGCAGCCCTATGATCTTATTTGGCATGAGGGTGTTTAGACGTGCCTGCAATGTCAGCCACGTCCAAACATCCCTCGCACCAAAATGATGGCGCCGGAATGGCTTTTGCACCGAAAAGGGTGTACTGAAATGGCTGCTGCATTGGAATGGTTGCGCCACACCAGCGCACTGAAAAATTAAGGCATTGAAAAGGGATGTACTGCTTGGAGAACGTTGCTTAACCAATGTATGTGGTCCATGGCAACTAATTTGATCTCACTGTGCATTGCCTAAAAACATTGTGAGTTCTCAAAGCCTGCAATCCGAAGGCAATGGCTAGTGGTTTTGTAGTGTTTTAAAATGGACAGTTGGCCGAAGACCATGCTAGTGGTATGGAAGTGTTCTAAAAATCTGAGGAATACCTAAATCCTTGACATTTAAGGAATAAACTTTAGTTGCAGGGGTGGCTGTAATCTCATCATTGAGGTCATAGGCTGCGCAACAGGAGGAACAAAGTTAAGGTGGCTTTAGCTGAATTTTAGGGGTTTTGTTGTGTTAAGTTCTCACCTTAACGTCCCTGCAACTAAATTATTTTCCTTGAATATTTATATGTATGTATTCAGTACTCCTTTTAACTTAAATTTTAAAATATATATACCGCAAAACATGAAGGAACTATGGTGCACTACCAATGATACATTCCATGAATACAAATTCAAAAGATATACATAAAATGTATATAATATACAGAAGTCAGAATTAGGTAAACTCAGTAGATTTCATATTAGATATGGACTTTTAATACATATGATAATAAAAGTATAACATCTTCTCTTCTGTCTGTAATTCTACTTTGTCATATTTTTTTCTAAGTATTTCCATTGTAAATGGCAGCTTCCTTTTTGTAGTGTTTTTTTCAGTTTTCTTTTTTTTCTCCACAATCTCACATTTAAGTAAGTCTCAAAACACACTTCCAAAATAGACAAGACTTCCAAATACATACTGAGATTTTTTAATCCCCACGTCACAATATCCCGGTAAAAATATCTTTTACAAAACAATAAAACACAAACACCCCAAAATCTAAAGCTGTGGGCACAGAACTACTCATAATCCCAGCCATCTGTAGTCTTATAAACGTGGTTTATGGGAAAAGTGATTGTGCGAAAAAGATCTCTCCCTGACCCCCCAATCCCAAACCAACTGTCCCCCCACTCAGTGCCAGCTCCCCACACTACATACATGGACTCCTCACCTCCCCTACCCTACCCTCTCCCATTGCGCCCCTTGACACATGTGGTTTCCATGACGCACTTTCATTTCAAATGTCGGCTATTTTCGGCTCTAGCCGAGGCTACTGAAAGCTTTGTTTTGTAAACTCAGTTCCTGGACTTCATCTAACTCCCAAATTTCATTTGGTGTCCTCCAGCCTCCTCCCCACCGCTAGACAATGTCATTTGCAATTATTTTGACCTGCAAATATTGTTTTCATTACTTTTTATCCCTGGCTATAGCCACAGCTATCTCTCGCAATGAAGAAAAAAAATATGGAAGCCGTTCCTTTGCTAAAAACCCCTGGTTCTGATAATTTAACCGAGATATAGGTATCTATTTTTGAAAAGGCGGGCACTCCGTTCTCTGTCAAATATTTTAAAAACAACTGTGTGGAATAACCCCAACACACAAAAAGGCCTCTTTTAAACACTTTTTGCACAAGTTGTTCAGGGTCCTGGACCAAATCCATCCAGTGGTTTGGAATATGCAATTTGACAAAAATTGACCTTTTTCATATGTGGGAAAATTAATGGGAATTAGCCCACAACTTTGGAAACAAATCTTTTTTGTCTTTTTAATAAATTTAAAATTTTTTAACAAATCTTTACCAAACTTTGCATTTGGGGCATAGGAGGGCACAAGTCCCTAATCACTTTCAAAAGTTCTACCAAATCCGTTACTCAAATCAAAAGTTATTAACAAAAGAATTTTAAGAGGTTCCAATGGGAGTCCGACTCACCTTCACTATAGGGCGGCTATTGCCACCCCATGATATATATGTATATGCATACATTCTTTTTTTGTGTGTGTTTTTTTGCAACTGTTGGTTACAGAAAATTCCATCTCCCTTCCCCTAACTCTTGACCCAACCACCCAAAAGCCAGGGTTCGACTGTGACAAAAAAAGGGCGCAGGTGCTAATTAAAAAGGTTCCCAAAATCAGAAATCAATGTTCATGTATATAATGTGAGGAGCTCCCACTCTCTCCGGCTTTCAACACACAGACCGACCCTCTCCACCCACCCACCTGCTTTCATAACCTAAATGCTTCTGCTTTACCAATCACTCTTTTCCATGATTTTACCACCAACTGCCCCTCTTGCTTCTGCCACTGACCCACTCTGCTGCTTTACCATCTACCCTCCTGCTTTTAACACACACCCACCCTGACTCCTGTTTTACCACTCACACTCCATCCTGCTTTAACAGCCCACCCTCCTGCTTTTTCTACCCACCCTCCTGCTTTTAACAAATGTTTACCACCCAGCCCTCCTTTCCATGCTTTTAGCAAATACCCCAGCCCTCCACCTGAGAAGGATCTGTGGATGCAGAGCTGGTGTCTTTGAGCTGGTGTATCTCCCTGATTTTGTGGATGAAGAAGGTGCTGATGGCAGTGGATTTGTTGATGGAGTATGGTCTGGCAGGGTTGGGTAGGATGTTGATGCAGTGCCTGACCATTTTTTTACAGTGCTCTGCTTTTGTTGTTGGATTCTGCTATGGTGTCCTGATAGTAGGAGTCCTAGGCTGTGTTGATTAGTTGTTGGTGGGTTGCTCAGAGTTCCTTGAGGAGCATCAGGTCAGATGCGGTCCTGGAGTGGTGCCAGATTTTCTCTTGTTTCCTGATGACTCTTTTTTTAGGTTGAGTTCTTGTGTGTACCAGGGTGACAGTTTCGGTTTGCAGGTGCATTGTTTCAGACACATGTGTTGGTCAATAGAAGCTGAGAGGGTGGCGTTGAGTGCTTCCAGTAGACAGTCGCGTGTTCGGTTGAAGGTGTTCGGTACATGTGAGGTGGAGGATGGCACAGTCTTACATGAGGGCTTCCACCAGGAAATTCTTGACGGACTTGAAGGTTTGTCTGATGGGTTTCTGCTGGGAGTTCTTGACTGGGGTGATGTGCAGGATGTTGAAAGGCAGGGCCAATTGTCAGGCCAGTCAAATGAGGAGAAGAGAGCTGTAGTGGAGAGAAGGCAGTGCAGTGATGATTAGGTTGAGGATGTTACATTTCTCGTGCATTAGGTCTTTAATTTACTGTATTAAACTGAGAGTGTTGAGAATTGACAGGAGAGCTTCCTTCATTGGTTTGGTGGCCTTGATATTTGGAAGGTTGAAGTTGCTTAGGAAGATTGTTGGCATGCGTAAGGGACTTGGTGGTGACCAGGTTGGTGAAGTCTCTGATGAAGGTGGTGCTAGATTTGGGTAGTCTGTAGATGAGATGGAAGGTGACTTCGTCTGTCAGGGAGAGCAAGAAGTGGCAGGAGTGCATTTCAAAGGAGCAAATGTTGTTAATGTCAAGTCCGGTGCAGGGCCACAAGGTCTTGTTGAGACTTCTAAGTGCTGTTATTCAAACAAAATAGAGCATCTGAGATAAAGTTTCAAAATTGTAAGGTGACATTTAATTTGCACATATCATACACTCGAGCGGACTTCAGGTTCATCCACGACCAGTATTTCATGGAGAGTGAAGAAGTGAAGCGCCTGAATGGTTCACTGTTTCACTTCTTATATAAAAATGGATCCTGCATCAATATAGGTCATTTGCTATTCATTTGCAAAACATAAAAATGCAAATATGTTCAAACTACATACACAATGATACACCTAATCGCAAGAGGGCAGGACGAATTTTATATTCAACAGATGCTATGCTATGTCAAGAGGCTCCACTTAGCATGCTCTATCAACCAGTTCACGGATGGGGACTTGTGTTTGCGGTCCTTAAACACATAACCCGCCTGCCCATCATTCCAACAATGCTCACCCTATTTGCACAACCTTTAAAATACACCTTTCATGCTTTTAACAAAAATGGAAGGGCTGAACACTATGACTCAGTATGTAACTAACCTCTGCTTAGTGCAGTCAGTCTTTACATAGCATTTAGCTAAGAGAACGAAATCATATTGTAACAGCTTTTCTTACTTCGCTGAATGTTATTTAACCTAGGTTTATCGGTGAAGGCCAGGCGGCTAAAACACGTACTCTACATGGACCCAGTCTTTTCTTGTAATGACTGACAGAAAAAGCCACAAACACATTTCAATTTTGTTTTACTCGATGACTGACAAATGCACCCCTTTTTTGAACATTACTAAGAAAACGGGGGTTTCGATTGCAAAAAGGAATTAGCTTGGGGCTAAGATAAATACATATTATTATATTCTAACAAACCTCCTTTTAGCCTAAGCTAATTCCTTTTTGCCTAAATCAGTTTGACTCTCAATATCTATGTCTATTAAATCCTGAATTTGCATTTCTTCCATCATCATCATGGTATTAATTTTACAACTATCCATGGGGAGGGTCTTCATTCTTTTTACTTCCCTAACACAGCTCTGAGATATAAGACAACAACATACAGGACTGCAACCTAACATTAAGCCTAATACCACTAAAAATATAGACAGCAATTTCCATCCCCAATCCTCTAGCAAATTCCAAAACCATTGTGACCAGCTGTTCTCCTGTCCAATCTCATAATGTACTGCTTCTCCTAATACCTGTAATCGATCAATAGCATCAAAGATATCTCTAGAGCTATCAGGTGTGTAGGTACAGCAAGAGGAACCTTCTATTTAACAGACCTCTCCTTTCACAGCCATGAGAATGTCCAACACCATACTATTTTGAAGTACCACCAATCTAGTAGCGTTCTGTTCAGTAGTTAAATTCACAAATATATTCGCAGTCTCATTCAACATACTTTTTACCACTCTACTGTGTCTAAGAATGCTTCTGGAGTTAAAGGCAACCCCTAACAATGGTATTACACCTTTCCCGAAATCTGCTGCTTCCTGGGCATCAGTATCAGTCTGGTTCACTTCTCTTTTCCCTCTCTGCAGTTCTGCACAGCGATATACATTATCTGTGCAGGCCACATAAACTCCAGGAAATACATTAGCAAGGTAACATAAACCTGTTCAACCCTTCTTCAACCATTTATATGCTTTCCTGTCCTCAAAAAATAATACCAACTCCCATAAGGAAGAATGGAATTAGTATAATTGGTATAGTCAACGATTGTATCAAAATATTGCATATTATATTTATCTCTTCCTATAGCAAACAGGGCTCTCCTACCCTATGAATTACCTGGAAAAAAGGATATGTAGCATTCATGTAAGAGGTATAGGATCTCCATGGAAGGCTAGACAACATAACCATAATAAGACTTGAATGATTGCTATTAAGGGTGTTATTACATATTTCATGGTTTTTAATAGTAGTGTAAAGCATTATACTTCCAGGAGAGGCACATGCTTTATCCCAATCATTTATCAACCTGATATGAGACAGAGAAAGTACAGCACATAATATTGATCGATTAACTGGTACTGCATAATACGGTATTCCTACGCCATCTCCATTCGCACGACATGTCAACAACACCAATAATTTGTTCTATTATTACATTTTTTAACTTTGTCCAAAACCTGTACGTATGAATTATTTCTGTAAACATATCTCTGATATACATCCAATGGGTGATGAGTATGGGTTAAGACATGGGGGGAAAAATAGAGCTTGGCAGTGGCTTCAGTGTCATTGGGAAGAAGTGTCTTTAAAAGTTGTACAGAATCATGTTCAAGGAACCAAAAGAAGGCAAAAATTCCTATCACTAAAATCATACAAAATGTCAATATTACTATTCGGTCTTCAATTGTCCATAGTTTTGTGAGCGAGAACGTAGTTACTTCATTGTTTTTAATTCGAATTTGATCACTAAGTGGATGCAACTCCTTAGATACCCCATCACCTCCTGGTGTGCACAGGGATCAGAACATGCTGATTTCTGATGGGTACAAGGCTGACCTCAATATCAAACCTGCACTTGTAGGTTTCCGGTGGACCCAGACTGACATCAGTACCAGACCTGCACTTTGTAGGTTTCCGGTGGGCACAGATTGACATCAGTACCAGATCTGCACTTTGTAGGTTTCGGTTGGGCAATCCTATTCCTTCCTAGGGCTTAGATTGTATCTAGCCGCTCCGGGGATAGTATGATCTTCAAATAAGGTGGGTGTCTGTATTGAAGATTTTATATCAGATTTTGACAGACTCACAGGGTTGCAGGAATCCTTCATTTTAGACAAAGGAGAATGATCTCCATTGGAGGTGGAGGGCAAAGAAAACAACTTGATGTGAACAGTGTGAATCCAGTGCCTTTTCCCTTCTACTTGAACTGCAGTTTGTGTGGCGGCCAACAACACCTGGCATGGTCCTTTCCAACATGGTTCCAGTGCACTGCTTCTTTGAAAGCTTTTGACCATCACCAGGTCGACACGTTTCCCCTGATGTCCTTCTTGCAAATTTTTGTCCGGCAAACTATCCTTCACCTGCTGGTGGATAGAACACAATTGTTCAGTGAATTGTTTACAATAATCAACAAGCAGTGGGTGTTCAATGTCTTTCAATGATTGTGGTCTAGGAGTGCACCAAACATTAGCTGGTCTGCCCATAATGATTTCATAAGGGGATAACCCTGATTTGGACGCAACTGTAGTCATCATAGAGAGTAATGCTAAAAGTAGAGCTTCTGGCAGTTAAGTCCTGTGTGCGCACACATTTTAGCTATTTTGTTTTTTTAAGGTTTCATTGTTGCACCCAATTAACCCCGCACTTTGGGGATGGTTAGCTGCGTGAAATTTCTTTTTGATCTGCAATCCATTACACACATTTCGTATTACTTCTGCAATAAAGTGGGGGCAATTGTCAGACCAGATTACCCTGGGTAATCCAAACCTGGGGAAATATTTTTTCAACGTGACTTTCGCAGTGGAGATGGCTGTATTATCTTTCAAGGGAAATGCCTCTACCCATTTGCTAAAGGCACAAATCACTACTAGCACATATTTCAAATGATTACATCTTTCTAATTCAATAAAGTCAAAATTCAAAACTTCAAATGCGAAGGTAGGAGGTGTTGGGATGGAAATGAGCCTATCCCACCCCCCTAGGTGCTTCCACATAAGGCAACACCCTTATGAGGCAATCTCACTTAGAAGGGGGAAACAGTCTCCATCACTGGTCACCATATAGAGACCTTGTAGCTAGAAATGGCCACACTCTGCAATTCCATTTTGTAATAGGCCCTAAACGAGAAAGGCTGCAGACCTATGCTGCTTGTGTTCCCCGTTCAGAGAGCCCAATGTCCACATAGCAGGCTGGGTCCACTTGAAGTCCATTACCCTCTTGTCCCTGCAATGTTGCGAATACTCAGTATCGCCTTCAGGAATGTGCCCGACACAGAGTGTGAGACAGGACCAGGCACAGGGATGTGTCTATTCATCTCCACTGAACTGCCATCGAGCCTCTGACCCCCACTCAGCCAGTCCAGTGCTGAGTACACATCACTAACCCAACCCCCTCTCACCTGGCTGCAAGGGTTGCCAGGGAGGCAGTGCAAGTGGAGAGTGGCTGGGCCAGGGACCGAGATCGGTGAGGGTGGCCCAGTTGCAGATTCAGTGCAGTTTCAGTCAAGAATTAGCAGGGGAGAGGGGGAGAGAAAGCAGAAGCAAAGAGGAAGGTTTTGAGGTGCTTCTGGAGCCGGAGATGGTTCTCCTCAAGTTTCAGGGAGGCAGGAAGGCTGTTCCAGAGGGAGGCCCCTGACGCGGAGAGAGATCTAACCCCAACTTGTTGCTTAGAGAAGCGGCTGACCCTGAGAGAGTTAGAGGTGGATGAGCGAAGAGCTCGAGAAGGAAGAAATTTAGGAAGAGAGAGTTGAAGGTATTTAGGCCCCAGACCCCAGAAGGCCTTGTGGACAATGCAGAGGGTTTTGTACTTAATCCTCGCTGCCACTGGGAGCCAGTGTAGAGATTTCAGTCCTGGAGAGATACGGTCCCTAGGCTTGAGGCCAAGGGCAAGTCTCGCAGTCCTGTTCTGGATAAGTTGTAGAGGACGGAGTGTAGAGGCAGGCAGATTTAGATAGAGGATGTTACAGTAGTCCAGCTTCGAGAGAACCAGGGCTCGGGAGACAGTGAGCTTCTGGGGGAAGGAGAGGAAAGGAAGAATACCTCTGAGGAGGTGCAGCTGGTAGTGTGACTTCTTAGAGACATCAGATATGTGAGGAGAGAAGGAGAGTGTGGAGTCGAAGATGACCCTGAGGTTTTTTGCCTTGCAGGTAGGAGCAGGAAGAGGGCCAAGAGAGGCCGGCCAGAGAGCTGCAGGGAAAGAGGGAGTGGGTGTGCCGATGAGTAGAATCTCAGTCTTACTGGCATTAAGGCAGAGGTCATTGGCGGCACACCATTCCTGGATAGCAGACAGACAGTCTGAGATGAGGGAAGGATAGGAGGAGGCCGAGGGTAGCCTGAAAATGAGCTGGGTATCATCCGCATAGCACTGAAAGTTGGGACAGAGAGCAGCGATGCGGTGGGCAAGGAGTGCCAGATACTGGTTGAACAGCCAGGGAGAGAGGTTAGATCCCTGGGGGACACCACAGGTAGAGAAAAAGATTTCAGAGAGGAAGGATCCCAGTTGGACCTGGGAGGGTCGATTGGAGAGGAAAGAGGTCAGTCACACCAGAGCCTGACCAGTGATACCCAGGTTATCACGGTGACGGTTGAGCAGGATGGCATGGTTGACGGTATCGAAGGCAGAAGAGAGATCGAGCAGAATGAGAACACATGGAGTGTTGGAGTCAAGGTTCGAGAGCAGGTCCTCACGGATGTTCAGGAGAGCAGTTTCCATGCTTCTGGCAGCTCTGAAGCCAGACTGATGGTCATGAAGACTACCAACAGATTCAGCATGCAGATTAAGATGGGAGATTGCCAGTTTCTCAAGGAGCTTGCCCAGGAAGGGAGCGATGGAGATTGGGCGATAGTTAGCCGGGCAGGAGGGGTCGGAAGAGGGTTTCTTAAGAAGAGGGTGCACAAGGGAGTGCTTAAGGGGGGATGGGATGGGAATCATTGGGCCTCATTACGACCCTGGCGCTCCCGTAATGAAGGGTGCCGGTACGGGACCAGCACCCTTCATTACGGGAACACCTATTACGAGTTTCCCTTGGCGGGACTCGGAACAGATGTCTGGTAAAACCGGACGTCCTTTCCGGGTTCCGCGAGGGGAACAGGGAGCTAATTGCGGGCCGTTATTTAAGTGCCCCTTATTATCTCCCTGTCCATTGATGACCTATGAGGGCTCAAATGGGAATGGGGAATGGTTCCTTCAAGGAGGAATAACCGCGTCCTCCAATGTTGGAATGACCCGGTTATTCCTCATTGAAGGAACCCGGTATTGGAGCCCGGTATGGAGGCAGCCATGGCGCTAATAGCACCATGGCTACATTCATAACCGTAATGAGGCCCATTGTGTTTTATGTCTGCACTGACCTTTACCATGAGGATAAGCCCTGCTGACCCACGTGGAGCCATATTGATGGAGAAGAACCAGCATATTACTGCTTGACATCTGCTATGGAGCAGGCCCATGTGTAGGGTGCCTCCAATCAGGAGCACCAAAATGTCCTGTATAGTGAAGATGCTTTTGTGCTTATAACCCCATGTTTGATGATGTAAGACCAAAGCACTCTTGAGCAGCAGAGATCTTTGCTGGCACTCGTATTAAAGCTATCTCCTGGCCTATTTCCCTAGTGGGCTGTATTTACTCTGGAGTGTGTGTTTAGAGGGTCAAAATGCCCTGCGGAGACCGTAGTCCCTTGGGCTATATTATGTTTGAAGCATATCAGGCAATTTCTAACCACATTATCAGCTGTTGTAGTAATGAATGAATTACACTAAAGATTCTCCAATTGTTTGCAAATAGCTTTAGCCTGTATGTAGGCAGGTCCCTGGGTCATATGCACAACCAAAGGTACATGGGCATCAGATAACATGCATAGGCCCTCATTACAAGTCAGGCGGTGGACCATGGTGCTATTAGCACAATGGTCCATGCCGGATTCCGCCATGGTGAATGGCGGAATTACCGCCCCATTTCAAGGTGAGTGGGGCGGTAATTCCCCATTCACCATTTGCCCTACCCCATTCCCATTTTTGCCCCATAGGGCATAATGGGGATGGGGAAGGCGCTAATTACGGCACCGTAAATTACAGTGCCGTAATTAGCACCAAGGTCGCTTAGCGCCTTGGACTTTAACGCCTGCAAAAAGCAGGCGTCAAAGTGTGAATCAGGCGTTAAGGGTTAACAGCGCCGACGGCGCCGTTAAACCCTTAACGCCTGACTTGTAATGAGGGCCATAGTTTTTTAGACCGTGTGACCCAACACCCCTCTTCATCCTGTATGGCAAAGCTGTATTCCCACCCTCTTATTTCTTCTTCAGTGGCCATTACTTGTATCTATTTAATGCTACCAGAGGTTTCCTCCATGTATCCTAAATCCTGAGCCCTTCTAATGTTTTCTGCATTATACATCCCCGAGGTAAAATCTAATGCTGTTTGCTTAGCCATGGAGTCAGCAAAATAATTTCCTTTATGAATTTCAGTCAATATTTTCTGATGGGCAGCACATTTAACTATAGCTAGTTTCTTTGGTAGCATTAGAGATGATAACAGTCTCAATATTAAGGAACCATGCTGTATCTTAGTTTCATGTGATGTCAAAAATCCCCTTTCCACCCATAGTTTTCTGAAATGATGTGATACTTCAAAAGTATACTGACTGTCAGTAAAATCATTTACAGAAAGGTTTTCCGATAATTCACAAGCACAAGTCAAAGCTATGATTTCTGCTGCTTGTGCTGAATTAAAGGGTATTCGTTTGGTCTCAACTATAGTTTCTAAAGTAGTAACCGCATAAGATGCGGTTGTAGTTCCATCAGGCATTTTAAAACATGATCCATCACAATATAATCCTCCTTCCACCTCTGGAAGGGGGCTATCTAGCAAATCATTTGGGCCCTTGGTGTCTTCTTCAATTGCGAAGATGCTATTATGGTTAGCTGCCTCATTGTCCCTGATACACTGATTTGGTATGGGTAAAAGCTCAGCGGAATTGAGTGTGTTGCAGCACTTCATTTTTTAAAATAAAATATTTGTTATTGTTTTATGAACATAATACCATACAATACAAACATTCACTTCCCTATGATAGTGTGACTTGACTTTGTCAGCAATAAATCACCAGTGTAATTAAGTTAGGACAAGTCACATTGTATCGAGCACAGCCATAACATGACATCACAAAACTCCTCTAGCCTCCACCCTCCTCCCATTTGCCCCAGATGTTCGTAGCCTTTGCTGGACAACGCAGTGAGGTATATATTCGGTGTTCCACTGCCGCACATATCCGCGACCCACTGGGCCAGCACTGGTTACTCAGGTGAGCCCCACTGTTGAGCTATATTGCAGTCCAACTGCAGTGGATAAGAATAGTGTTTCCCATCGGTTGGTAGTGTTTTCATCAGGAATACCCAATAATAATAGTTTACGGTCCATTGGCACCATTCTTCTCAGAGTGCCAGTCAGTTTGTTACAACATTGTCGCCAGAAGTTTCGTACTCAGGGGCATTCCCATCGGATGTGTATGAAAGTGCCTTCCGCTTCCCAGCATTGTAGGCAGTTCGGGCCAGGAGCCCGGTTCCACCGGTGCAGCGCAATCTGGGGGTAGTGCATGCTGTGGAGAATTTTAAGTTGTATCAGATGGAGCCTGGAGGCCATTGCAATCTCCTGAGGGTGCATTAAGTCTACTATCCAATCTTCCGGGTCACTAGTGCCTACATCTGTTTCCCACTTCAGTTTGAGATTGGTCAGCTCTGAAGTGGCAAAGGCTGTTATGGCATAGTATAGGATGGAGGTGACTCTAGTCAGTATGTGCTCTACTAAAAGGTTGTGTTCCAGAGGCGTACATTCAGGCGTGTTAGTAAGTGCTGGTAGTTGTCCTCGCAGGGTGTGGGTGGTTTACATATAGTGATAATGTTCTGTGTCTGGGAGTCCAAACTTCCGCTGCAGTGTTTCAAATGAAGCGATATTACCCTCAATGAGAATATCCCCAACCTTTGTCATATGGGCCTCCACCCACCTCGGTCATCCACTGAGTTTCCTCATTTCAGTGAGATTGCTGCTGTTCCAGAGGGGTTGCATCTGAGGTACCTATTTCCCCACCCAACATGCTTGTGTGCTGCCTTCCAGATCATAGCAGTGTGCACTGCCATCGTCTGTGTGGAAGGTTTAGTGAGGGCCTGGTGGAGTGTTGCAAGTGGTGACATTTTCTGCTGTCCCAACATTTCAGCTCTGATGTGTGGTAGCTCTTGGCTGCCATGAAACCAGTCATTGATTACTGCCATTTGGCTCACCCAGTAATATGATTGGAGGTGTGGCATCCTTCCCATATAGATCTTTGTAGTGTGCTGAGGGTGGTGCAGGGTTGTCTGCCACCCCATATAAGTTTCCTAAGGATACCGTCTATTCGGTGAAATTCCGAATCAGGAATCCAAAGTAGGGCGTTCTGTAAAATGTACAAGAAGTGTAGCAGTGCCAGCATTTTAAAGAGTGCAGCCTTAACTAGCAGTGTGATGGAGAAAAGCATCCAACAGCGAGCATCATTGGAGAAGCGGTCAGTAATTGGGTGTAGGTTACAAGATGTGTAGCTCGGCACATCTCTTGAGATCTGAATATCCAGATAGCGGAAGCTGTCGCATTCGACCCAATATGGGCAGTCTGGTGGGATCGCCTGTTCCCCTCCTTTCACCGGGAAGAAGACAGACTTCCTCCAGTTAACTCGCAGTCTGCTAAACTCACTGAAACGTGTCAATATCTGTGTGACCAACTGGGAGGATTGGGCTGGGTCGCTCGGGTATATCAGAGGATCGTTGGTGTAGAGGGAACGCCTGTCTTCCCCACCTTCCGGCCATGTGAAACCCATTCACGTGTTAACCTGGCGCAGCCAAAGGGCCAGAGGCTTGATCACTAGTGCGAACAGTAATGGGGATAAGGGACACCACTGTCGTGTTCCCCTACTGAGTGGGAAGGACCTAGAGGCCCATTTGTTAACCCTAACCTCTGCATGCAGGGCTTCGTACAGTAATTTCACCCATCCCAGAAAGGTCTCCCTGAACCCCATTCGCTGCATAGTTTCTCATAGGCTCTCCCATACTGCAGAGTCAAATGCCTTTTCAAAATCAATGGCCAACAAGGCAAGGCGTGTGTCAAGGATGGTGGCGTGCTCCAAGAGCAGGTGGAGACATCCTAGGTTCATGTGTGTCGATTTATGTGGCATGAAGCCACATTGGCTGGGGTGAATTAAAGAGGAGATATCTGGTTACAGCCTGGTGGCAAGAGGTTTAGAAAGGATCTTGGCCTCGCCATTGATTAAAGATATCGGCCTGAATGAGCTACATAATTCCGGGGTTTTTCCCTGTTTGGGAATAACCACAATGCTGGTCTTGCGCAGATACGGGGGGAGGGCCCCTTGTTCTTTAGATTAAAGGAACATCTTATGGAGAGGAGTCACCATTTTTCCCCCATGCAGTTTCTTCCAGGTCAACCGGGTAGGCCATTAGGCCCTGGCGTTTTCCCTGAGTGCAGCTGGGCGACGGCTTCAGCTATCTCTGCTTCGGTCAGATCCTTGTATAGTTGTGTGCATTGTAGGTCAGATAGTTGAGGGATCACTATATCGTCCAATATGGAGTGATCTACTGGGGTGGTTGTACCCTAGTAGAGCAAGGCATAAAAGATTGTGAATGCCTCCGCAACGTTGGGATTTTGCTGGACCTGATCATTCTGTGCGTTTAGGATTTCCCTAATATGTCGATGTCCCTCATCCCTTTTCTCCAGTCAGGACAGCATCTTGCCCGCTTTATCCCCTTGTTCGTAAATGCGAGCCCGCGCTTCATGATGAGCGTGCTTAGCGTTATCTAGTGCAGTGTTCTGGAGGCATTCTCTGGCCTTGAGAAGGGATTGATGCGTGTCCGGGGTGGCATTCAATATGTACTTAGCCTATCATTCTTCTGCCTCTCTTTCCGCATCCGCTACCTTTCGTGAGTGTTCTTTCTTTTTGGTGGATGTCCAGGAGATCATTTCTCCTCGAAGTACTGCTTTATAGGCCTCCCATAGTACTGCAGGGCTTTCAACCGCATTAGAATGTATCTAAAAGTATTCAGTTGTTTTCTCTGTGATGTGATCAACGAATTCAGGAAAACTGAGATAGTAGCTATTTAGTCTCCATGTTCTGGGGCGGGAGTGGGGCTCTTTGTGTGTATCTCTGTTGCCAGGGGTGAATGATCAGAGATGTCATGCAGCACCAATGCCGCATTGGTGACCATATACGCCTATGGGGTTGGGAGAAAAAAGTAAACCAGTCTGGATAAGGAGGCGTGGGCCCCAGAGTGGAATGAATAACTACGGTCATGTGGCTGAAGTTCTCTCCACACATCACAAAAGCCAAAGGCTGACGTGAATGTCGCCAGTCTGGTGAGGGTGTCTGGGTTCTGTCCACGAATGTGTGTGCAGTAGAGTGTTTTGTCCATTACGTCGTTAAAATCACCCCCAAGGATCCAGAGAACAGGTTGGTATTTTGCAAGTATAGCCACTAATTCTTCTGTGAGTTCCTCCCCAAGTGCAGGCTGGGCATATATGGCCAAGATGGCAATGTATCCCCCCACAGTACCCTGTACCACCACAAACCTGCCTCTCAGGTTTTGCTCCACCAAGGCCAGCGTAAATGGGAGTTATTTATGCATTAGGACCAGGACCCCACGGGAGCCCCTGGTGAATCCTGCCTGTACTGCCGTGCGGTAGTTCCTCCTCCGGTCATGCCAGCTAGGTGTGCCTCAGTAAGGAGGGCAATGTCAGGGGAGTGTCTATTGAGGAATTGGGTGACGAGATGCCATTTATTTCCGGATCCCATGCCATTCACGTTCCAAGTGAGGAGCTTAAGGGATCTGCAGGCGTTGTCAGCCCTTAGTGGAAGTTGGGTGCCTGCCATGGGTGTTTGTGGGAATTCAGGATTGTGTAAGCAGTGTTATCCACATGTGTGACTTGGTTAGGGTAAGCAAATGTGTAGGTCTCCCCCTCAAACTTGCAACAAACTCAAACAGTAAATGAAAATCAAACACCCATCCTCCCCCCACTCCATATTCCACCACAACCCAAAGCATATGTTGGATGAACATTGCTAGCAGTCAAAAAACTTTGCTGTCAGCACAAACCAAGAGCATATTGTTAAAGGAGGGTTTGTGAAAATATGTTTAGTTTTAGTGTCTTGTAGCTGTACATATGGGCCTAAGCACATTCACATCGCACTATGAACCTATTGACACACTAATGGTGACCATTCTGCCATTTTGTGTTGTTCTCCATTTTGGATGCAATGTTCAGTTCAGTTCCCTGCTCACTTTTTCTTTTTCACTCCGAACGCGGTGGAAGACCGTGGCGTGAACCTTTAACTAATTGCACATTCTGCTGAGTGTCTTGTTTATCTTACACTGTAGGACCTTGAAGTGTCGGTAGAAGCATTGCTAATCTATGAGTTAGGTGCCCAGTTGTCTCAACCATGTTTTTCCTCATCGGGCAATCTATTGCAATAAATGTACAGCTGCTACGAGTTCCTCTAAAGAAAAGCCTATTTCCAAGCTTTAGAGCAGACTGACCTTATGCGCCACAAGCAATACAAATAAGCTGTCCAGCAAATGTTACCTTGTACCAGGGAACCCAATATTCCCTCGCGCACTGTTGTGCCCTGCTCCCAGACAGTAAATTGTCAATTGGAGGATGGGGAAAAATGCAGACTTGTTGATTTAGTAATACTGCTTACGTGGAAAGGTCATGAACCCTATGGACCCTGTCACATGAAGGGGCTGGTCAAGTGTTTCAAAGGTGATTCTCTTTTGTATATCTGTGTGTACTTTTGGTTGTTCATGGCTCTCTCCTGCCACGGTGTCTGTACGCATGCATCGTGGGGTGCAGAGACCCCAACTCGGGTTGCGAATAAAAGCACATTTGAACCTCTTGACTGGCTATTTCCATTTCTTTGTAGTAAGCCTCATTTTGTGGTGTTTCAGATGGCGCCCCGAACAGGGACCCTCCTGTTGATATTCCGTTCGTGTTGGATGAAGTCGAGGCTGTCGGATCGGGATCAGTGACTAAAAAGGGCCCCTGCAAAAGAGATGTGTTTCCTCGCAGACTGCTACAACTGATCTCTGCCGGTCTCAGCATCTAGAAGGGCCATTGCACCGAGGGTTCCAGAATCGAGGCCTGTTCTGCTGCTTGAGCAAATTGCCGGCCACAATAATATTTCCATTGGACTTGGAAATCAGGTGAGCATGTTTGAGTAAGGAACTGGCCTGGTGATTTTGAATTTGAATTTGATTGGTAGTATATTTGTGCAAATATCGTTGATCAGGTAAGACTGTGATTTTAGAAAGCCTGGAAAGTTGTCATCCTGTTTTGCAATGTTTTGTTGCCGAGGAAGACAATCTAAGAATTTGGAACATAGTCAACCTGCACCACCCGCGGGGTTGGCAACGTATGACATGTATGTATCCTATAGCCTAGGCGCAATTGTATTTAATGATGTTTGGCATCAACAAACCAGACATGCACCCGATCTTCAGTGGCCAGTCCTGGTTTGTTTTGAGTTGGCGAGAAAAGAATATTGGGAATCTGTATTGTTACGTAAGAATGCTAGACGAGCTGCTTTTGACACGGTTAGAGATTGGAAGAAGGAAGCGAATAAGTGACTCAGAAGTAGAGAAAAGTATGCACGTAGGCATATGACAAATGCCGAAAAGGCTTTAGTACATGATCAACAGAAACCGAGTGAGGACATTAGGAGCATGGATAGGGCCATTCAATTAGACGTGCAGAAAATATACCCATCGCAAGATTTGCATGCATCAGATGAGTGTTGAATAAGTTACTGAATGAGCCAAGATCTGATTCAGGAGCCGATTCAACTGCACTGCCTCCTTATGTACCTCCCCCTGCACCTGTACCCGGTCCCATCGTAGCAGCTGCCGCTACATCCATTGTTCCCACTGCACCAGTATTTCCTCCACCACTGAGCGCGCAGGATTTATTCTTACTTTCTTTACCAGCTGCCTCCTCTTCCACTCCACTACCTGTGATTGATACTGAGTCAAGAATAGTGATGCGTAGTACGATATCCACATAGAAAAAGAAGGAGATGCGTGATTGGGCTGATACGTACATGGAGGGGGGGTGATGAAACGGCTACAATAAGTGCAATACCTGACCACAGGGGTATTCCTGAACCGAAAGTGTTAATAGAACAAATGGGAGTGTATATTGCTGAGATATGGAGTGATTTGACTGATTCAGCTATTCCACAAGAATTGCAGGATTTGATCTTTTGGTCTCGTTCGAGATACCGCAACCAAAATACGTGAGCATGTTGTAAAATTGTTTGTGTATAAGAGAGAACTTGATTGCCTACATAGGGATGAATTGAATAAGGGAAAGCAACATGCATCATCCGTGCAGAAGCGATCCTTACCTCCTTTGAAACCCGTTAGTGAAGAAATGCGCATTTGTACAAGGGATGTGCTTAGATGGATTTCAGACGCCTCTATTCCCCCTATTGAAGTGCATGATACATTTAGCCAGTATACTCCAGATATGCAACGGAAGGTGTTACAAGTGATGGTTGAGTATTTACAAGATGAATACATGAAGAGAAATGTGTGTTGTTCTGCAGACATGAGGGTGATTTATAAAAGAGCATTTTCACCTAACACCACGATAGCTTCCTTGTCACTCGATTTGGCCCTATTTCTTAATAAGCGTTCATTACTCCCTACTCTGCAATTACCTATGAGAGAGGTTCCTCTCACACTAGTCCGGATATAGCAGAGATTTTAGCGGTAGGTAATGAACCTGCTTCCACTTTTGCAGCGCACTATATCGCACAGTTTGTTTACGTTCCATTTTCGAGACAGGAAGTGAAGATCATTAAACAGTCTATTCCAGATATTAGGAAAAATACCACAGGGTTCTTTAAAGAGATAGAATCAGTTTAGAATTTGTCCGTTTTTTACCTTGTGGGATATTGTCTTATTGTTTTCCCGTGATCCTCCCGGGCAGATATATGGAAACAGATTAGAACTGTAGATGATCAGGTGAGTCTGGGCAATACTTGGGAAGCGTTGACACAGGCTGATGTGGGTATAAATGCAGTCGAGAAATGTTGCTGAATAATATAGTAACCAAACTGAAAGCTTTAGTGACCGAGAAGAGAATTATATGGGACAAATTGACAACTTGCATGCAAGGTAAAACCGAAGGTGCAACTGAATTCTTTAACAGGTTTGAACAAGTGTTTTCAGATTTTAGTGGGCAGGATTTGAGTACGGAACCGGGGAAGAGACTATTTGTCGACAAATTTGTATGAGGGTTGGTGCCTAACACTCAAACTCAGATCCTGACCTCCGAGAGTGCATGGCAAGCAAAATCGCAATCCGAAGTACTACACATGGCCCAGTATTATGAGAACAGGGTAAACACAGAGAAGGAAAAGGTAGAAAAGAAGAAAGGTGATTTGAAGACTTGAGTCCTTTTGCAGCAAATAGCACGAGGATCAAGGAGTGGGAATACACAACCGAGAGGTAAGTTTGTACCACAAATGGGGGCGCATACTGTAGACAGGAAGGCCATTGGAGGGCACAGTGTCTGTCTCTCCAACAGTGCGCTAATAACCCATATGGAACTATGAACAGGCAATCGAGGGGTTGCCCGGAATTGCGGGTCCTGGTAGATACCAATTTGCACAGAATCAACAGAGCCAACCACAAGATACGAATGTGGGTAATCAGGGAGGGGGACAACCACAAAATGTGGATCGCAGGAATGTTTTCCATAATCCTACACACAAATATTTCATAGAAGATTTCACATCCGACAATGTACTGTTTCGCTAACACAGCCTCAAGCAGAGTCTGGAACCAATACCTATGTCCATAGATCAGAAAGGGCCCTACTTTAAAATGAAGGTGGGGAATAGGGAGCATGTTTTCCTAGTGGATACCGGGGCACAGAAGTGTTCCATTGATCATATGTGGGTTCCAGGTATCCCATTGTCAGGGCAGAGTAACATTTCTGTAAGGTTCTCTGGTACACCAGTAATTAGCCCAGTTTCTCGACCGGTGCTGATTGCATTGGGTCCATTTACTGATTCATGTCAATTTTTGTGGACAAGTAATTGCAGAGAAAACTTGTTGGGATTAAATCTGTTGAAGAAATTGAATGCTGTGATTTATTGTTCTCCAGATGGAGTGTACTTGACGATTTCTCCCCAACAAAATTCTGCTGCACAATTTTTGTCTATGCCTTTGCTAAGTGAGTTCGGTTAAGTGCCAACACACTTATGGGCAGTGAATGATAATGATGTGGATATTTTAAACATTAAGCCAGTGCAAATAATTTTGAAAACAGGTATTACATTACCGCGTTTTCCGCAGTACAAAACTTCAGTAGAAGGCGAGCGTGCATTGAAGAGTATTGTTTCAGATTTTGTACACCGAGGGGTGATTGAAGAGATTTCTGGAAGTGGGTGTAATAGCCCGATTCTTCCCGTATATAAGAAAGGAGATAATGTCTTACCCTACTGTTTTATAATTGATTTGCACGCAATTAACAAGATTGCAGGGTCACAGTTCCCGATTGTCCCCGATGTTACGACTATCTTAACTATGATTCCAGTATCGGCCACACATTTTAGTGTCATTGACTTGAAGAATGCTTTCTTTAGCATTCCTGTACACCCAGATGTTAGGTATCTGTTTGCGTTTACCGTAGGTGGACACTCCTTCACATTCACTCGCGTTCCTCAGGGTTACACTGAAAGTACAAGCATATATAGTAGGGCATTGAAAGAACAGCTTGACATGCTTGAGCTGCTGTCAACCTGCACATTGCTGCAATACATTGATGACCTGCTCATTGCTGCAGATTCTGAGGACGCTTGCAAGGAGGGTACATTCATTTAGCTATGCATGGTCACAAAGCATCATTGAAAAAGTTTCAGTATTGTAGACAGGAGGTCGCCTATCTCAGCTATCTCCTGTCTAAGGAGGGAAGATGGCTGACACCTGAACGTGTACGGAGCATCTCAGACATGTCTGTTCCAAACACTCCGAAAGAAGTTAGAGCCCAGATTGGCATGACTTCATACTGTAGACAGTGGATCCTTAATATTTTGCTTTTGATTAAACCTATGTTGGAATTGACAAAGAAGATGTTTCTTTGTCTTTGCCGTGGGACATGGATTGCCAGAATGCTTTGATCTGCTCAAAGCTGCGTTGTGTTCAGCTCCAGTTTGGGGCACACCAAATTATGAGAAGCATTTTGTTCTGTATGTGCATGAACTTGAGGGTTGTGCTTTGGCTGTCTTGACACAGGAACATGGGGGAAAGAGTAGACCGTGCAGCTACTTTTCCTCCATGTTAGACCCTGTTGCATGCGCTTTGCTGAAATGCTTGCGAGCTGTGGCTGCTGCTGCATCAGTAAAAAAAGTGAGGGTATGGTTTTAGGTTACTCTTTAACAGTGATGGTGCCCCACTCTGTTGATTTTCTATTAAACAGAACACAAACACAGCATCTCACTCTGCTCGAGTAACGAGATACAAGTTGATTTTATTTGCACCACACATCCAAATTAACAGATGCTGTACTTTGAATCCGGCCAAACTTTTGCTGTCTCCAAAAGAGGATGATCGCACCAATGACATGTCCCATGATTGTCTATACGTTACAGAACAAGAAACAAAGGGTAGAATTGATTTGGGCTATGCACCTTTGAAGTCCCCGGATGGAGAACTGTTTTGTGATGGTTCTTGTTTTAAGCTACCTCATGATACCTCCACTGCTGCCTATGCAATTACGACATTAGACATTATTGTTGAGAGTAGAAAGGTACTGCACAATTCTGCCAAGGCTACAGAGATTATTGCATTGACAAGAGCATTTGAGCTTTCTAAGGGACTTAGTGTAAACATTTTTACCGATAGCCAGTACGCTTTCGGAGTGGTTCACAATTTTGGCTAACTATGGGCGGAGAGGGGATTTTTGACATCACATGGCACCAAAATTCAATATTTTACTCTGATAGTGCAATTGTTGTCAGCACTAGTGCTTCCTACACAGTTAGCAATGATAAAATGTGCCACACACCAGAAAGTGACAGACAACATAGGAAAAGGAAACGCTTTTGCTGACAGAATATCTAAACAGACAGCCACCGATGCACAATCAGGAATGCATGTGTTAGACTCGGCTAAATGGATTACTGACACTAATGCGATGCAAGAAGGGGTTAACAGTGTGAAAGAAATTCAGGCTGAAGCTACAGCAGAGGAAATCAAACAATGGGGAAATGGTCTGGCAGGATTGGACGTTGAGGGTTGTTGGGTGGATAATGAGAAGCAAAGATGGATGCTGTCTAATGCTTATGTTACTGCCATAGTCACTATAGCTCATGGTCCAGCACACATATGTGCGAAAAAGATAGGCCAGCATATAGAGCATGTCTGGCACAATAACAATATTCTGAAAATTCCTGAACATTTAGTACAAAAATGTTTGGTATATCTACAATGCAATATTGGAAAGGGCACAGCAACACCGAAGGGAAGTTTTGTACCTGCCTCCATGCCATTCAAAGTGATTCATTTCGACTTCATCGAGATGGAACGCCTCCAGAATTACAGATATGTGTTAGTTGTGATTTGCGCTTTTAGCAAATGGGTCGAAGCTTTTCCCCTGAAAAAGATAATACTGCACTGTCAAAGGCCAAAGCCATGTTAAAGGAATATTTTCCTAGGTTTGGTCTGCCGAGAGTCATTTGGTCCGACAATGGACAGCACTTTATCGCTGATGTTATTCTGCAAATCTGTGCAGGTTTACAGATCGATAAACATTTTTACTCAGTGAGACATCCTCAGAGTGCTGGTTTGATGGAATGCCACAACGGTATTTTGAAGAATAAACTAGCGAAGGAGTGGGCACACAGTAAATTGAACTGGCCTGACGCTTTGCCAATAGCCTTACTTTCAATGCGGTTATCCGAAACGTCGAAAACAGGGCTTTCCACATATAAAATAATTATGGGAAGGCCTTCAAATGTATGGAATGCACGAAGACCTCGAAAGTTGGCCAACATTGAATACTCATTACTGTCTGATTATTGTGACCAGTTGACTCAAAACTTGCATTTGATTCACCAACAGGTTTGAGCAGCACTGCCCGTGAAATACGCGGGCACAGCCCATCGAATCAGGCCTGGAGAGTATGGTCTGCTGAAGAATTTCAAGAGGAAAACATGCCTTGCACCGTGCTGGAAGGGGCCTAATGAAGTCCTTTTGGCTACACAGACAGTGCTGCGTGTGTCCGGCAAGAAACATTGGATACATGCAATGCACGTGAAACAAGTGCCATTGCCTTTGCCTCTTAATCAGAGCGATAAGAAAGAGATTGATCATCATGTGCCTGATTTAATCGACGTCAAGTGTGATACAAACCCACTTTCTGGGTCCATGGGGCCTGGGGAAAAAAGATATTTTTCTTCTTCTGAATCGTCTAACATTGTTGTTCCTTCAGAAACTGATGATCCTTTGTTCATCGACCATTCAGTACTTGGAGCTTGAAGGTACAACCTGAGACCATGGAATCAGATTTAGTTAGGGATTGACATTACGTTTTATAATAGATTAGGAAAGTGTGGTAGGATTGCTGCACCAACAAAGATACCAACGCCATTCTCTCATCATCCCCTTTGGATAAATGAAGGGGCAGGGAGCGGCAAGAAGATTACGATCAAGATTGGCCACATGGTCAGGTGCCACCAACAGATGAACTCATAAAGCCTATCAGTGAGGCTTCTTAACAGACGCTGAAAGACTACGTCCGCGTTTGGGTCTGCTTGCTTAAACGAGGACATTGTACGTTTGCAGTTTGATGGGCCTGTATATCAAGGGACATGGTCCCCGAGGATCAAATGAATAATTGTTTTAGTGATAATCTGTATTATGGTCACATTGATACAGGTGCTATGGTATTTAGAAACTACGCATCCACTTAGCACTCTATTGCCAACTGTCAGTGCATCCACAATGTCTCCTTTACATGTGTACGAACACACGCTTTGCCCCCGAGATCTCAGTCATAGAGGAGGTTATCATAACAACACCCTCACGATGATTATGAATACAACTCATGCTATTTTGAATAAAACCAATTGCTGGGGTTGAACACATTTGCCACAGCATGGTGAGAAGGGGATAGGTTGGTATAGTTATCCTCTCCTGCTGTGTACTGCACGTTTAGGGCACTGTTCTTTGGACGATGGAATGACAGTGCCACTGGTCATTTTGATGGAACAAATATAAATTCATTTGATTGACTAGTGTTGCTGCCTCTAGGATGTTCAGTGTTTGTGAACAGAAGTACCCTCAATGTTGCCACTGCCAAACGTGCTGATAAATACTCCAGACCCTATCAATCAATGGTTTCCTTTCAGATGACTCCTGTAGGGAACAAGGAGGTTGTTCCACCATCGTACACCCTCAATCATGATCCTGATTCTGTCCCATTCTGCTTGCAAAAAGAAGGTTCCCGACCTATGCATGAGCACAGCTGTTCTAGTGAAGGAGGATAGGCCTCTGTATGTAGGGGGTTCTATCTATTTCGTTTGTGGAAGTGAAGCTTATCCCTGGTTACCGAAGGATTGGCAAGGAACATGTTATTCAGGTATACTCTTGCCAGGGCTTATATCACTTCTACAGCCGACATATTAAAGACCCGCCATCGGAGGGAAATCGAAAGTGACCCATCACTACAAGTACTGGGGGACATTTCTAAATCTTTCATTCCATTCTGGGGACAAATAATTAACTCCCAGGACATCAGAAAACTGGCTAGGATTTTGGAGAAAACTATCAATGAACCTGCCAACATTATGTTCAATATGACCCTAGAGCAAAAGGCCATAAGATAAGTCACCCTTCAGAACTGGATGGTGTTAGACGTCATCCTGGCTTAGCGTGGTGGTGTATGCAAAATGGTTGCGTCCGTGTGTTACATTTACGTACCTGACTCTGCCCCCACCATTTTTCAAGCAATAAAGAGATTGCACCTTCTGGGTTCTGACGTATATATTCCCCAAGGGGATTGGGACCTTAGTTTAAGGTTTGGAAATCTACTACGATTTGGGGTTGGAAGATATTCTCTGTTTTAGCTATAATCCTTGGCATAGTTCTATTCTGCTGTTGTAGGATCCAATGCCTGCCTGTCCTGGTTTCCATGATAGGGGACTGCTGTGCACGTTCATTAGTTAAATTGAAACCAAACCCACATTTGCCAGTACACGCCACAAATGCACTGGTCATGCAGGATGCTGCAATAAAAGGGTTTATGGCCATCAACATTGATGATAGTGATGATTCAAGGTGTTCTCATGACGACTCTTCAACCTGGTCATCTGAGGAGGCCATGTATGGATGATGCTCTTGGCTTAGGCCAAAAAGGAGGGTTTGTGAAAATATGTTTAGTTTTAGTGTCTTGTAGCTATACATATGGGCCTAAGCCCATTTGCATCGCACTATGAACCTATTGCCACACTAATGATGACCATGCTGCCATTTTGTTTTGTTCGCCATTTTGGATGCAATGTTCAGTTCAGTTTTCTGCTCACTTTGCCTTTTTCAATCCAAACGTGGTGGAAGACCGCAGCGTGAACCTTTAACTAATTGCCAGGCAGGAATGCACATTCTGTTGAGTGTCTTGTTTGTCTTACACTGTAGAAATTTGAAGTGTCTGTAGAAGCATCGCAAATCTAGGAGTTAGGTGCCCAGCTGTCTCAACCATGTTTTTCCTCATTGGGCAATCCATTGCAATAAATGTGCAGCTGCTACGAGTTCATCTAAAGAAAACTCCATTTCCAAGCTTTAGAGCAGACTGACCTTATGCGCCAGGAGCAATACAGATAAGCTGTACAGCAAATGTTACCTTGTACCAGGGAACACAATATGCTCCCATGCACTGTTTTGCCTTGCTCCAAGACAGTAAATTGTCAATAGGAGGGCAGTGAAAATGCAGACTCGTTGGTTTAGTAATACTACCTACGTGGAAAGGTCATGAACCCTACAGACCCTGTCACATGAAGGGGCTGGTCAAGTGTTTCAAAGGTGATTCTGTTTTGTATATATGTGTGTACTTTTGGTTGTTTGGGGCTCTCTCCTGCCACAGTGTCTGCACGCAAGCATCGTGGGGTGCTGAGACCCCAACCCGGGTTGCAAAAGATGCATATTTGAATCTCGTGACTGGCTATTTCCATTTCTTTATAGTAAGCCTCATTTAGTGGTTTTTCAATATTTTTCCCCAGAAAGACCAACCTAGAGGTTATGGGCAGAAAGCATCAGTTAGGACTGATATAGGAACTAGTCCGAAGAGAACCAAACTGAAAAGAGAAGAAAGGGGGGGAAATAAAGGGGGGGAGCTTTGAGGGGTGCACTGAGGTGCAGAGTATGAGCTGACGCCATGGCAGATCCGTGGCGCGTTCGATTCTGGGTTTCAATGGGTATGTCACATATCCGCCCTGTAAGTATTGCCTCAGTTCTCCTCTCTCCCTTAGTTACCGTCTGTATCGTGGACTTGCCATCAGGGTGCCGCCTCTTGCTCGGGCTCATTCTGTTCTGGTGGCACTGGACATCTTTCTGGGGGGCACGCTCGGGTCAGAGGTGGGGCCTCCTACTGGGTCTTTTCTTTTCCAGTTCCCAGTCGCCCTCGAGGTGTCTTTCAAACCAGTTCCAGGCCTTCCATGGGTCAGTGAAGTGCACTGTGTTGCCATTGTGGTATATCTTCTGTTGGGCCAGGAATAATAGCCCATAGTTCACATTCATGGAGTACAATCACCTTTTCAACTGTTCAAATGATTGTCTAGCTTGTTGTACTTCACAAGTGCAGTCTGGGAAAAAGGAGATCCGGGAGCCATTGTATGTGATTGACCCCTTCATGCGAACCATCTGCAGCAGCGTGTCCCTGTCTCTTTAGTTTAAAAGCCTAGCTATCACTGTTCGGGGCGGTGAGCCCGGGGTAGGACTTCCAGCTGGAATATGGTGGGCTCTTCCCACTGAGAAAAATTTTGAGAAAGATTTCGGGACGAAGATGTCAGCCAACCATTGCTCCAAGAAAAGTTCCATGCTTTGCCCTTCCATTTTCTCAGGGAGCCCCAAAATGCACACTTCATTGCGATGCGATCTCCCTTCCCCTTTCTTCGACTCGGGCCTCCAAGGTCTTATGGTGAGTCATTACCTGCAAGAGCTGCTGGTTAGCTTCTCTGAGGCTGTCCTCCATTCCATAGATGCATTGTTCAGCCTCCCCGGTACAAGAGGACAGTTTTTTTAGGTCTTGTTGGAGGAAATGCCATCCATCTTCTTCTCCATCTAAGAGCAGGAGCTAGCTATGGCAGCCATCACATCTTTCAAGGAGAGAGTGTCTTCCATGGCCGGAGTTTCAGGCTGTGGTGTGTGGTCCATAGATACTGTTGCAGTGGTAGTCGCATACTGGTCCATTTTGATTTGCGTAGATGACTTTTTGGGCTTGTCCTTAACCATGTTGCGTGACTGGCCAGTCGGATGAAATTTTAGCAGTATGGATTTTGTGACCGGGTAGTTAGCCCGTTTAGCTTAGAAATGAGAGTTCTTGGGGTTCCTCCCCCCTACTGCATGGTCGTTTTCTGTGGGAGACCTGTCCCGGGGCATCTAGGTATCCCTGGCAGGCCGGCAGGGTGTTTTATAATATGTGGTGCAATGTAGTGAGGAGTGGTGGAGTCTGGTGCTGTTGTGCATCCTAAAACTCAAGCAGACTTTGCTGAGGTCCGCCCCCCCAATCTGGGGTTCCGCGCCCCTGCTCGCCCCTCAGTTGCACACTGGTGCTCAAGCGTTTTCTCATCATCATATCCGTGCGATATTAGTGCCATAGAAGACTTCCATCTTGGTCTAGGTGTAGCAGCCAATACCCTATGCACTGCAGTCACGGGAGAGGGGTTAGTTCCACCTCCAGTCGCACAGTCGCATCCGATCTGTTGTGTGCACTGATAGGCATCTTGCCCCAGTGGATCGGCCGCCCCACTCCCACTTGATGCTTTGTCTAGATGGAGCAGACGGGGGACAGTTGCCGCCGGGAGGGGGCAGGTCACATCTGTCTGTGGTCCTGGTTATAGGTATTGGTAAGAAGCCAAAAGAATCAGCCAATGTAGGTCTGGGTCGGTCCACTTCCCGTGGGTTGGCGCTGTGTCAGCGCTGTGCTGAGAGGACGCCCCACAGGTCAGCAGGTGTTTAGGGCTTTCAGCATTCTTCCTCTATCGAGTTTCGTGTCCTATCCCATGGGTGACCTTTGCTGGAAGTTGTAGCCGCTAATAGTGCATTTGCAGTGGTTGTGTAGTACGTCGTGTTGCAATTCTGCTGATAGTGAAGTCGGGTGTGGTCCTGTGCAGAGGGTTAGGAGGAAACACAATGTCCCGGTAGGTGATCAGCGCTGAGTCACCTAAGTGTCCCGGGTTCTCCCACAACACCCCTGTCCACGGGGAGATTATCCCAATTATTGTTTTTCCTGCATACCACCCTTTTGAGTTGTGCAACTATCATAGTGGAAGGTTAAGTACTGCAGAGCCGGTCTTTCACCAGCTGTCCTGTTAATGTCAAGCTGAAAAAGTGTGTCCCATGTCCACCCCAAAGTTGCAGGCTCAGTGATATTTCTAATTGGTATCCAAATACCTGATGGCAAAATTACTGAGAATAGAGTTTCCAAATCCCTACTAGTGAAGATAGAGGTACTCAAAATCGCTTTCTATCTCTCTATTTATTATTTTGCTGATATTTTTGCTGATCATGAACTAAAGCTTTATCAGCCTGTGACATATGTCTTAGAGCAAATTTTTGTTCACCTTTGATCTTCTTCGTGGCTTCCTTGCACCAATCGCGGATAACATCAAAGGCGGAGGGGTCAAGCTTTATTCTTTAATAATCCAGATTCTAAATGCTGAATTATGTATACGTCGAAAGAGCCATTACCTGGCCATCTCAAGCTAGACGTATCTTTAGTCTGTGCCATGAACTGTTAAATACTATCGCCCTTAACCCTTATTTGACATACATTTCATATGCTGGGGTACCTTCTGGGGGAGCAGGCTGACCAAATTCTAAGTTGTTCGTAGAGCGAATGCAACAAAGTCCGGACCAACATTTACGAAGCTAACTGGGACCAGGCATCATAAAAAACGTTCATATATTTCCAGTCAAAAGAAGGTATTTGCAAATATCTTTGTTTTAACCCACCCAATCAAGTCTTACTGGCCAAACAGCTATACTTACTGACAAAGTTCTGTTTCAGTTGCGCTGGGTGAAATATCGCATGCAGTTCACAGGGCCAGAGCCGGAGAGGGCGTTTATGGAGAGAAGACCGCCGATAGAGGCTAGCGTCAGCTGCGAGCAATTAAATCTCCATGATAGCATGGATCCCTGAAACCAAGTGGTCCATTCAGCAGGTTCCTCTCCATCACGTCTAGTCAACGGGCCTTCGTTCTCGGTGAGGCCCCATGTTGGGTGCTATTTTGAAACTTCTAAGTGCTATAATTCATACAAAATAGAGCATCTGAGACAGAGTTTCAAAATTGCAAGGTAAGATTTAATTTGCGCATATCATACACTCAAGGGGACTTCAGGTTCATCAATGACCAGTATTTCATGCAGAGTGGAGAAGTGAAGCGCCTGAATGGTTCCCTGTGTCACTTCTTATACAAACAAAGAGCCTGCATCAACATAGGTCATTTGCAAAAGATAATAACGCAAACATGTTCAAACTACATGCACAACCATACACCAAATCCCAAGAGGGCACGACACATTGCATATTCAACAGATGTTATTGCTATGTCAAGAGTCTCCACTTTGCTTATGGCTTAATTACTTGCTCTATCCACCAGTTCACGGACGTTGACTTGTATTTGCGGTCCTTAAACACAGAACCCACCTGCCCTTCGTTCCAACAATGGTCACCCTATTTGCACAACCCTTAACAGATACCTTTTGTGCTTTTAACAAAAATGGTACGGCGGAACACTTTGACTCAGTAGGTAACTAACCTCTGCTTAGTGCAGTCAGTTTTTACATAGCATTTAGCTAAGAGAATGAAACCATATTGTAACAGCTTTTCTTACTTCGCTGAATGGGAGGACCTGCCTTCAATGTTATTTAACCCAGGTTTATCAGTGAAGGCCAGGCGGCTAAAACATGCACTCGACACGGACCCAGTCTTTTCTTGTAAATACTTACAGAAAAAGCCACAAACACATTTCCATTTTGTTTTACTGTATGACTGACAAACGTAACCCCTTTTTGAACATTACCAAGAGAACAGGAGCAGCTGACCTCATACATCCCTGCAGCATCATTTCCAAAGGTAAGCCTGTGAGGCTTAATCAGGCTGGAAAGGCACCAGAGCTGCCTGTAGCCAAGATGCAACTTTGCATTATTGCATAAATATTTGCCCTCCAATAGCAGTATTCTTGCTCAGCCACAAGATTTCTACCTGCTAATTTAATACCATAATTGAATATTTTGGATATTGGAAAACCGCGAGGTTCGTACTGCAAAGATGGCTGCCGCCATCTGAATCTGACGTTGCCAGGCAGTGTTTGTTGTGCTGAATACTGATTGGTTAGGCCTCCTGCCTTAGCCAATAGCGGGGCACCGGCAGGTGATAGTTGGCCCCAACGGAGGCACACAACCAAGGTACCTGTCCTCTGCCTGTCCCATGACGTACGGACTCTGGCGCCAAGGACCCCTGCCCATTTCAATGCGACCCTGTCATCCAGGTACTGCCTGCCCGCGACACAATACTCCACAGACTCACCCGGAGCTGTACAATAGCACCAGTAAGAACACTGCACCTATTGAACTACACCCCAACCCTTGCATTGAGGTGCAACCCTCTTCTACTGTAATGTTTATAGTATTCCTCTTCTTGCTGTAAGTACACCGTGAACAGCCTATTACATGATATGTTGTCGTAATCCTACCTGTACTAAAATGGCGCAAACCTATAGCTGATGGCACACTGCATTTATCGCACAATTTAACATGATTCAAAGTCTGTATGCTGAAAATGTCCTCTCATATGGCACTCGCCTGATGATCTATCTTATTTCTTGACCACACATTTTTAATTTCCTGAACAAATATTATTGTCAAAACAACTGCATATGTTTAATTGCTACATCTATCATTCCTGATCAACCTCGTCATTGTTAGCTCCACCATTTAATTTTACACCTAAATGGTCATAGAAATCTCTGTCAGCAGAAACGGTGCCACTGTGTATAAACCGATAGCTGATTGCGCAAGTACTGAAATGTCATTTGAGATTTTTTCTGTAGAAAACTGTGAATCCGTCTTTAAATTGCCAGCTGTTTAAATTCCGAGATTTACATCGCCTAGCTCCTACTCCCCTCTACGTATGAGACACCTTCTTGTGACCGCTTTGTAGATACTGAGCCTGTGCACTATATTCGATCTTTAGCACCTAAGTTTACCAATTGTCTACAATATGCTATTGCCTTAATACAAAATAATGATTATTCACGGATACTAGACCACAATTGTGTAATCATGTATATTGCTAATGTATATTGCTTCTCCACACTGGGGACAATTTTATATACAGATATCCTTATCCTCCTTATGTCTAGTGTACAGTCCATCATGAGCCAGAACGCAAACCCCAGGACTATTGATCCCATAAAGGTGGCTGCCATCAAACCTACAGTATTTCTCCCACAGTTGATACTTCCCAATAGGATCAAACCTACCCCTTTCCTTCCACCTCTAACAATCATTCAGCCTATAAATTATAATAACGTCTCCACCCAAATGCACAATCTGAACTCCCTCACTTGGGGACGCTATGCAATTTAGCAGTCAGAATACTGTGGACATTAGCCCTGAACCTAGACCCACTATGCCGTCCACCCCGACTCACCCCTGCCCAACCTTAGCAAGAAATACTAGACTAGGATTGAGAATGAAGAAATTTAACAATCCTACACTTAGACTCCTACACAATACTTCGCTCATCCAAAGCCCTTTAAAAAAAATCTCTATGAAAAACAGGACATTGTACATAGATAAGGGGCAGATATCCAATCCCATGACACCTAAGACCACCTCACCCAATCCTCTTCCAGACAAAGCAAGCCCTCTAGTTATCTCTGGAGCATTATATTGCTGACCTGATTCTTGACAAAAAGCTTGACTTCCTGGCAATTACCGAGACCTGGCTACATACTGCAGCAGGCCCCGTTCTTCTTATGGCGACAACTGACAACTACATAGTTCATGGAGGAGACAGAGAATCATCCAGAGGAGGCGGGGTGACCTTTATTGCCAAAGCCTCTCTAGGACTCAGAATAATTACTCATGACCCCATCACTTCATGTGAATGACTGACTGTGAAACTATCTCTCTCCTCTTCACGGACCCTAACCATGCATTTAATCTATAGACCTCCAGGCCCATTAGGTTCACTTGAAGAAGATATTAATACCATGATCTCTACCAATACTAAACCATCCTTGCAAATTCTCTTACTAGGAGATTTTAACGTAGGATTTAATGACACTGCCGATGCCTCTGCACTGATCCTAGCCAACGCATTATCATAACTCGGCCTTACACAAAGAGTTCTATTACCTACCCACGACAAAGGTAGAACCCTTGATTGGGTAGCAGACATAAACTGCAACACTACTATATCCTCGGTTGAACCTCTACCATGAACAGACCACTTCCTACTTACATTTAATTTGCAGGACTGCATACCCCCTACTGAGACCAATGCCCTTGCTCCTGCCATTCCAACAAGAAACAAAAAAAACATTACCGTTGAGAATTTCATACCTTTTCTTGATCTTCTACTTAACCCTCAACCTTTTGAGAACCCAGCAGAGCTAGTGGAACTGTATAAGACAATCAATAATGCACTAGACACTATTGCACTGTTAAAAATATGCAAAAGTAAACCTATTGCCCACCTGAACACTTGGTTCACCCCTAAAGTCAAAGACGTAAGGAAAGAAAAAAGGAAATGTGAAACCAATTGCATAAACAACCCATCCATTCTAAACAAAGACCTCCACTTCAAAATTTCAGCCACATACAAAAAAGAAATCTTATTAGCCAAACGAAATACTTACAACGCACAAATCGATAAATCTGAATCCAGCACAAGAGAATTGTTCACTAGTCTTAGGGAACTTGAGTCACCTGCACCTCAACCTGACAACTGTTTCAAGGATAAAACTTGGTGTACCAAAATTCAAGAAGCACTAAACAGTAAAATCGTAATGCTTCAACAAAAAATCACTAACAAAAAAATCACAACTACCCTTGCAAAACAATACCTTGAAACAAAGCCCCAGCTGTACTAAACCAACACAACGCTTTAAATCTACGTCAGTATCCATCCACGAAGTAAAAAAAATCATAGCCTCACTTAAGCCATCTAATTGCCATGGAGATGCCTGCCCAGCCACAGTCATTAAGGAAGCAGGTAATATACTCGCCCCCTTTATTACATTGTTAATAAATGCCTCCTTCCGTACCTGCACGGTGCCTTCAAACTTGAACAACTCATGGGTGCACGCTCTTCAAAAAAAGGTGTTGCTCGACCCAACTATACCAACCAACTTTAGACCGATTACAATGGTTCCATTCATGTTAGAGATTATAGACAAAGCTGCCTACAACCAAATTCAAACATATCTAGAGACTAACAATTTATTAGGCCACCGTCAATCAGGGTTAAGACTGAAACATGGTACGGAAACAGCCCTGATTGACCTAAAACCCCAAATTGATGACCTCAAAGACAAAGGAACCTCTGCCCTCTTTCTCTTGTTAGATCTGTCCACTGCCTTTGATTTAGTCGATCATAAGTTATTGTTCAAGTATCTCGCCAACACCTCACACTTTTCAACTGAAGCAACTGCATGGATTAACTCATTCCTTAACAACAGGACCATGCAAGTGTTCTCCTCCTCAGCTGCCACCGACCCCATCCCCATAACTTGTGGAGTCCCCCAAGAATCTTGTGTAATGCCTACCATGTGCAATACATTCACCAAACCATTGTTTGATGATCTGGATCATCTGGGTGTCACCTACACCAACTATGCAGATGACACCAAGATCCTCATACCACTGACAGGCGACTACAACAAAGACTTGGCCCTTGTGAACAGAATCTATCTCATCATCCAGGCATGGATGACCACACATGGCCTATGCCTGAATAATGAGAAAACCGAGCTGCTTATTTTTGCCACTCCTATCAACTCTGCCAAACTAGGCGATAAATATCCCTCATTTAGTATCGATGAACATATTATTAAGGTCGTAAATGAAGTAAAAACCTTTGGTTTCTACCTTGACTCCTCCCTGAATCTGAACAAACAAGTGAGTGCTACAGCATCATCTACAGCCTACACTTGCAGGCTTATCCGCGCCTATAAACCCTTCCTATCTACAAAAAGCTGCATAACTTTGGCTAGAGTCTTAGTACTTTCGAAAATCGGCTACTGTAATGCCCTATACATAGATGGCAACAAATATGTAATTACAATATTACAGATCCTGCAGAACAATGCACTAAGATCAGCTTTGAGAATTCCTTGCAGACAACATATCTCCTCAATAAGACACAACAACCAATGGCTGTCCATCAAGGAAAGAATCCAACTAAAAACAGCATCACTCACACATAAATGTCTTTACAATGTAGCCCCCGGTACCTCACAGACAAATTCTCCAAAACCTACACAGCACGCCTGATCAGATCCTCTAGTTCAGGTTGCCTCAAATACCAAGATATAAACTCAAAAAAGCTGGAGGTAGCAGTTTCCCAGTATTGGTCGCCAAACTCTGGATCTCACTACCGGTGACCCAAAGATCTGACCTACCATTCCATAAGTTTAAAAAAGACGTGAAGAGTTGGTTCATCTCAAATAATACTCCATATTAGGCCATATTCTGCATGAAACCTGAACTAGCCTAAGCTATTGTGTAAATAGAACAACATTGTATGTACTTTCAATCATTCAAATGACTTTGATGTCTTCTGCTACAACTGACATTACCTTTATATTTATTATGTACATTAACTGTATGTAATGATAAACTGTGCAACTATTAACTGTAAGTAATGATAAATTGTGTAGCTACCTAAGCTGCATATTCATGTAATCCGCCCAGATAGATCAGGGTGTGGTGCACACAATAAATAAATAAATAAACAAACAAACAAACAGGGTTTCGATTGCAAAAAGGTATTAGCTTGGGGGCTAAGGAAAATGCATATTAATATTATATTCTAATATTGTGGATGACTGCGAGACCTCCGCCTGCCTTGTTCGGCCGGTCTCTGTGTTGGATGCTGTAGCCGTTGTGGACAAGGACATCTAGGATTTAGTTGGAAGTGGGTGTCAGCCAAGTCACAGTGATGAAGATGACATCAAGGCCATGTGAAGTGATTTCGGTTGGCAATGTCTGCTGCATGAGTGATAGCTGAGAGGATGTTGATGAGCATCAACTTCCATGTTGTGGACAGTGAGGGGGTACTGTGGGCTTGGACCTGATCTGGGTGAGGTTGCTGCATTGTGGACTCCATGCCTTACAGGAGGGGAGATGTCGTTGGCATTGCCTGGTGATGGTGGGGATGGCCTATGGGGATGGAGGGAGAAAATACTTGTCAGTGCATGCTTACCTGTTGTATGAGCAGGAGTTCAGACCCTCCCTGGTTCGAACAGGTCAAAATACAAATTGGCCAATGGCTCAATGGCCACTCCCGGCTCCAGCGAGGGGTACTATGTGTTTTGTGAAGTGGGACCCGTACCTTCTCGCCCTACTGCGTGCGCACGTCTAAGCGTACTGGTTGCCATAGGTGGGCAGCTCTCTTGAGGGGCGCACCGTGCGTTACCGTCGTAGCCGGGGATTTCTTGTGCCAAAAGGGACAAAAAGACAAATCACGTCTAAGGGGTCACCACTTGAAAGTGAGCATCCCCCAAAAAGGCATTTAAACTCTACAATGGGAGTCAATAATGGACACACCCAAGCAGGGAATGAGACCAAGACCAAGTTCGGGTGAATTATAAAAGGTTTTATCTAAATCAATATAGGGCATACAGAGGACTCTGCATACTCCGAGAGCGCTCTGCCAGATAATAGAAAGACATTCATATTTATTACAAAAACATGTCATTGGTGAGGTAAGCTATAGGGGGCACATAATCGTGGGGATTGGGTGGTGAAGACTAGCTACTTATGTACGATGTAGGTGCTGCACTCCATGGTTGGCGGAGATCCACGTGGTGGCAGCGCGGGGTGCTCGGGTCAGCTGGGCTCATCGGGGTGGAGTATCAGGTCACAAGCTGTTCGAGTTGATACATCACGGCTGCACTAACATTTTGCCCTTGTGGCCACACGTACTCATTCATTACTAACTTCTACTTCAATCTGTCTTATGAATCCTACAAGTTGTTAATCTAACATCACAAAAAGAAATAGCATGTAACTCTGGGTCTCCTCAATACATCATCATAAAGTCATTGATAACAGAGAGGGGCAGGTTCATGAGCCCAGGTGTTTTATCAGGCGGCATGAGTCGGAGTACCTTTATCATCATTTTGCTTTGTTAGATGTAGTAAGAGACATTTATAGTGTGTTAGTACAAGAGTGAATAACTGCCACCATGGCCAGTCGAGGTTGGAGTGAACTAAAATACCATTGGGTCAGGGGGGGCGCATAGCTGGTACATCAAAAGGTGGCAGCATGTGGGGCCTTGTTACTCATAATTCTAACCAGAACGTGGAGGTACACCGTGATTTTATGGTAACGTGGGTGTCAGGGGGCATGGGGAAGGTAAATACCTTGAGTGGGTTCAGCAGGAAAGAAAGCAAGGAGGTGTATCTGTGTTATTCTAACATCAATAAACCAGAGACCTTCAATCCCATGCCGGGCCTTGTAGGGAGGAGAGGGGGGGCCGAGTACGTGGCTTGCCAGGGGAACGGGGAGATGGCCTTGTAACTTCTCACGCATCTACATTACGGGGTTGCATGCACATCATTATAAAATGAAAAACTGAGGTAGGCCAGTACAATTGCATGTATACATACATATATATATATATATGTATCAACAATCATGTGAGCTTATGAACACTATTTGTGTTACACTTTTTCGTATTTCATAGGTGCTGTATTTGCAGAATCAATGAAAGGTTTTGTTAACATCACATCATTCATAGTTTTGCATTTGGGTGCGGGGAAACATGAGGAAAGCTAGCATAGAACGTGAGGTAGAACCACGTTGGTGTATACATCAGCATCAGTGCAAGTTTACTACATTCTACCTATGATCAGACTTGTGTACATGCTCAAGGGTTAAACAATTACTTCAAACGACATTTCATTGATAAACAGGTGGTGCTTATTACCTTAAAAAGGCTTATATATGTAGCAACACTTCATTATCTACTTGTAAACTTGCGTGTTTTATGGGAAATCATATGTTTGATAACTTTACATGTGGGTGTTCTGGGATGGGCAAAGGTCATCCCATTTTAATATGAACAATCAACCTCATGGACTTGAGGCTATTTCATCCTCCTTGCACACAGGCTTAATATTCATGTCTGAAACCTCAAAATGGGAACAGGGTTGGGGGTTATTCACAACATATGTTATAGATGCAGGGGTCTGCGAGGAGACAGGACATGGTTTATAGAGGCAGCGTTGTTTTTCTCAGACCCCAGCTTAATGTCCGGTCACCGTCAGGTCAATGATGTACTGCGGAAGGTGAAAGATACAGTGGGCCTCATTACGACCCAGGCGTTAACCATGCCACTATTAGCGCCATGGTTGACACCGGTAATTTACCGATTCCACCATGGTGAATGGCGGAATTACCGCCCCATTCCAAGGTTGGCGGCGCGGTAATTCCCCATTCACTATTGGCCCTTCCCCATTCCCAGTTTTGCCCCCATAGGGCTCAATGGAAATGGGGAAGGCGGTAGTTATGGTACTGCAAATTGCGGTACCGTAATTACCTCTGAGGTCCCTTTGTGGGTCCAATCCTTAACAGCTGGTAAAACCAGCCGTTAAGGTAGGGACCTCGTAATTAGGTGGTAAGGGGTTAACGGCGCCGCCACCTTTTATGGCGCCGTTAACCCCTTACCGCCTGGGTCGTAAAGAGGCCCAGTGTTTGTACTGTTACTTGTTGGCGCCTAGGCGCTTTTGAGAACAGGCCTTCAGCGGAGCCGCCATGGGGAGGAGGGTGAGCGGAGTGCTGGCTCACTGGGCGTGGTCGGGTGGGGGAGAGCTACAGCCCTGCAGGCTGCTTGTGCCACTGAGGCCTAGATTGTTGTACTCAAAATGGAGTCTATGTGTATCACAAAATGGAGTCTGTATCATGCTACATGGTGAGCCGTGCAGACTCATGCGTCGGCGCGCAGCCATCCCACATCCCGGGCCCAGGTGCATAGATGGCTGCTGGCGAGTCATAAGCCCCACGTAGGTGAGAAATGTAGGAGGAGGGGGTTCCTAAAGACCTTTCCTCCCATACATAGGGTACAAATCAGTAAATACAGTAACAAAGAATATGCTATGCTAGATGCATAGGTACATATAAGAATAATACAATATAGGAATAAGGCACTGTACAGGTAGGATATAGTTAAATCGATAGGGCACTCTGATGTCTATTTACAATACCGATGAAAGGCAGATGCATAGCTGGTCTGTAGTGAATGCATAGATACATATAATCTGGGAGTAATATAATATAGACAGGATATACTGTAAAAGGGACACTCTGAAGACTGATGGTTACAGAATAACAGCAACTCTCAGTCAGCTGAGCGCAACAATCTTATGATCATGGTTACAAGTTACGGCACCTTAAGAGTATGGTTACAAGTCTTAAGGTGGCTTGCAGGTGACAAATGTCATGTCAGTTACTCCCCAGATGGAGAGATGCAGGTTAATCCTGATTGCTTGCAGGAGGGAGAGCGTAATTTGGTGTCCTGAGTAAAGAGCCAAGATTTTATTTTTTTGCGAAACGAGAGTTGGGCGGGTCCAATTTTATCTCGAGGGAGGGCATTCCGGTAATTAGCTGCAATCACAGGGAAACTTGACCCCCCTGCTCTTTGTCTTTTAAATCTCGGCACGCTTAATTGACCGAGGTAGGCAGAGTGAGTGGGTCTGAATGATTGGTTTCTAGACATCATGCTGGACAGATAACGTGGTGCAGTATTTGAGAGGCATTTGTGAGTCAACGTGAGTATTTTGAATTTGATGCGGTCCTTCATTGGGAGCCAATGAATGTTTCTTCTGGTGGAGGAGATATGTTCTGATTTAGGGATATTTAGTGCTGCTCTTATGCCATTGTTCTGCACTATTTGAAGTTTTTGGATGTTTTTGGATGAGGATCCTGCAAAGATAGCATTGCAGTAGTCGATCCTGGAAAGGATGAGTGCTCTTGCCGGGGCGATACGGTTATCTACAATGAGATACGGTCTGCAGGCCGTAATAGGTTTGGCTGTGTAGTCAGATGCTGATGTGATAGCATTCACTTGCTGTGTAAGGGTAAGTGAGGAATTGAGATAGACTCCTAGTGTCTTAACTTATTTGGCAGTATAGATGATGTTTCCATCTATGTTAAAGGATTGGTACAATGGAGAAATGATTTTGAGTTTGGCTTGGCTGCCCAGGATGAGAATCTCTGTCTTATCGTCATAAAGACATATCTCATTCTGGGCCATCCATGATTGGATTGTGTGGTAGAGTGCATTCAAGGCATTCAAGTCTGTGATGTATTCTTCTGTGATTGGGATAAGTATTTGGGTATCGTCCGCATAGTTTGTATATATGACACCCAAATACTCCAGTTTATCAAAGAGATGTTTCGTAAATGCGCTGTACATAGTGAGGGAAACGCATGAGACTTGTTGCACACCACAGGTGACAGGCATGGGGCTAGCAGCTGTTGGCGAAGAGAAGACTCTCATGGTCCTGTTGGATAGGAATGATTTAATCCAATCTAAAGCATTATTGGAGAAGTGGGCATCGCAAGCTAGGTGGCGGCATAAGATGTTGTGATTTACCAGATCAAATGCCGCCGACAGGTCTAAGAGGAGAAGGATGGCTAAATCGCCTTTATCTCTGATCAGATCCATTTGAGCTTTGAGGTCCACCAGGGCGGTTTCAGTTCCATGGCCAGGACTGAAACCTGATTGACGGAGGCCCAATAGGTGTTGTGTTTCTAAGTATTTTTGAATCTGAACATAAGCTACCCTGTCCAGGATTTTAATTACCGTTACCGCTGGGGTAACGCAGAAATTCAGGTAAATCCTCCATATTCTGAGCTGATATTATTCACCATTTTGGAGTCCCATCGGGTTTTGCGGAATTACCAGCAGAGGTAATTTTTCCGGCAGTATTTCTGCCAATTTTTGTAGGTAAACTGTTGGAAATACCTACAGCCAAGTGCTGGAGGTAATTCCTCCACTGTACCTCCACTGTACCTCCAAAGTCAGAATTTGGCAATGAGGTAATTCCATTATCGCCACTTTTTTACTGTACTGCCAAACTTGGAATGAAGCCCCTATGTGTGGGACAGTTGAAGCAACCCCGACCCTAAGCAGTGCTACCACATCCTGTAGCCTCACCTGACCCGTTCTCATGCTTCCCTTCCTTGATCCCTGGCAGAGTTTTACCCTGCATATTTTTTCTTTCCCATAGCCAGACCAAGTAGCAATTACAGTATACGTCAAGGTGACAGTCTTGGCGTCATCATGGATTCTGGCGCTTTCTGTGAATCAAACTGGCAGTGTGCCTTTGTTCAAGGGATCCACTGTTTAGGACCATCTGTGCACTGTGAAGCAAAATGTACAGCCCAGGGTATTTTCCCTTCCTCTGCCCAGGCAGCGTATGGTGTGCCAGGCCACTGTGCTAGGTTTACACTTTGATGCTTTAAGCAGCAGCACATACAGAGTGAATACATTTTCACTATCATAACATTTTGCAAACCAACCAACTCTAAAATGTATATTTCTTCAGTTAAAATGTGCACAGTGTGGCGTTGCCCGATGACGGGCGAACGCGGCGGCGTGACGCGTCACGCCGCCGCGTGGTGTTTAAATAAAGGGGGCGTTCCCGGCCGCGGGAGAGCGACCGGGAAGCCCGAACGAACAACACCGTGTCTCCGTGTGCTGTCTGTTGTGGGGCTTGCGGGACCGCATCGGGGGCGCGGATGGCGACCCCCAACAGTGGCGACGAGGTGTAGAGGAGACCCGGGCCCGGCGGTGAATGTATTCATCACAATTTTTCTCGTGGGAGCGGATCGAAGATTCGCTCCGATCAAGGCCGGGTCGCGAGGACGCACACGCGGCCGGCGGCCATTTTGTTTGAAGGCCATAAATATTTCGAAGGCTCCGGTTCGGAGCGGAATCACTTTATGGGCCTAATTTTTGGACACATCAGGAGCGGACAGCTCCATCTGCACGCCCATACCTGTGATATGGGTTTTTGAGTTTTCCTGGGACTCACACGTCGTGTAGAAGCCCGGAGAAGGATTGCCATGACTGGGCTTGCCTGATACCAATCCAAGGCTCCAGGCTTAATTTTTGGAACTTTCTGAGTTGGAAGGGACATGACACAGTGGCTGCATGCAATTTTCTTCATCACCCTCATCATCAGTGTGCTGTGCAGTCTTTTTCGTCTCCTTCATCATCAGGTGGGTCTGAGTTGCGGCCCCCAACGCTGTGGCTGGGGGTGCCTGTGCGCTCAAGTCCATGGATGAATCGGATGGTGCTGACAGTGACTCTTCATTAACGTCGCAGCCCCGGGATCAGAGCCAGGTGACTGCCCCGCTGACCAACCAACAGCCTGCTGCTGCAACACCAGGTCGGCCACTGGGTCAACCTGCACCCCCCATCATGGCTCAACTCCCGGTGCCCATCGCACATGCAGCTCTGCAGCCCATCCCGGAGTTTGATGCATCGGGTCCGCCCTCAAGCATGGGGCCTCGATGGAGGAGATGGGTGAGTCGTCTGGACATGTATTTCAGGGCGGCACACGTGACGGATGATGACAGCCGAATTGCCACTATGCTGTACTCGGCTGGGTCGGCAGTCCAAGACATTTTTGAGTCCCTGACGCCTGCCAACAACACATATGATGCGGCCAAAGCGGCACTCCTGAATCATTTTATCCCCCTCGCCAACGCGGACTATGAGAGGTTTATCATGCTCTCGGCCAAACAGAAGGAGGAAGAGACGCTAGACACTTTCTATGGTCGCCTACGCCGTCTCTCTCTGGGATGTGCATGGGGTGATGCGGACGACATGATGCGCACTATGCTCATTCAAGCATGTTCTTCCGGAAAACTCAGGAGACAAATCCTCCGGGAGCCCGGTATCACGCTACAGCGCATACTGGAACTAGGCCGGTGCCATGAGGTAGCGGAGGCCAGGGCCGTCAAGATGGAGTCTGGATCTCGATCAGTGAGGTCGGAGGAGGTGTGTGCCGTGTGGCGAGGTGGGCGAGGAGTGAGGCGTCCAGGCGGAGGACCCAGAGACAGGGCAGGGAGAGCCGGTGAGTCATGCCAAAAGTGTGGCTACGACCTCCCTCATACCGCGGAGTGCCCGGCGGCCGGAAAGGTCTGTGGAAGATGCGGACTGGCAGATCATTTCTCGAGGGTGTGCCGGGCCGCCCTGCCCGTGATGGTGCCGAGAGGTCAGGCTAGGATATGGGCCCCTCGCCAATACCAGCAGCCCAGCGTAGCCCAGGTGGAACAGGGTGAAGGTGATCCTCAGGCGGAGGTGGCGGATGAAGAGGACGAGGAAAACATATTCATCATCTCGAGCGTGGGGATGCTTAAAGGAAAGAGCAGAAGGCAACCACGGTGTATTGTAGGGATCAACAACGCCCCGGTCCCAGTCCTGGTGGACACAGGTGCCTCGGTCAATGTGATGGCCAGGGAACATTATGACTCTCTCAGGCCTCCCCCAGTTTTGGTAACGCCGAGGGCCCGCATATTTGCGTTTGGTGGTCAAGATCCCATACCACTGGACGGGGCATTTATAGCGCAGGTGGAACATGATGGGTCGCACATCAAGGCTCGATTCTACGTAACACCAATCAGTAGCAACACCTTGCTCAGTTGTGCGGCTGCGGAGGCGTTGGGAATCGTAAAATTTGCGTACGCCGTGCACCGAGAGGACATCAGCGACCTCCTAGACCGCTATGCCAAGCTCTTCAAGGGGATCGGCAAGATGGCTGGAGAACCGATCCGATTGCATATTGACGAGTCCGTGCAACCGGTGGCGCTGAAACACCGCAGAGTGCCATTCCACCTCAGAGAACTTGTGGACAAAGAGCTAGACAATTTGGTACAACTCGACATCATCGAGAAAGTGGAGGGCCCGACACCGTGGGTGTCCCCGATCGTGGTTGCCAGAAAGCCCAAGCAACCTGACTCAGTACGCATTTGCGTCGACATGAGGCTCCCCAATAAGGCCATCCGAAGGGAGCGGCACCTTACACCGACTATTGATGACATTATTGCGGAGGTTCAAGGGGCTCGCGTATTCTCCAAGCTGGACCTCCGAGCGGGCTACCATCAAGTCGTACTCCACCCTGAGTCCCGGTACATTACGACCTTCACCACCCATCGGGGATTGTACCGGTACAAGCGGCTGAGCTTTGGAGTGTCATCGGCCGCCGAGGTATTCCAGAATATCATCAGGGGCGCGCTGGCAGATCTGGAGGGCGTCCTGAATATAAGTGATGACATTCTGGTGTTTGCCAGGACCGAAGCGGACCACATGCAGAGACTGGACAAGACCCTGGAGCGTCTCCTGTCGCTGGGCCTCACCCTTCACCGGGAAAAATGTGAGTTCCTGCGCTCGTCGATCGAGTTCTTTGGATTCATATTTAAGGAGGGTGGGGTATCGCCAGATCCAAAGAAAGTCCAAGACATTAAGGCGGCGAAAGCACCTGAGTCTGTCACGGAGGTGAGGAGCTTCCTAGGTATGGTCACATACTGTGGGCGGTTCATCCAAAGTCTGGCCTCAAGATCGGAACCCCTCCGGGCGCTCACTAAGAAGGACACGCTGTGGCACTGGGGCCCACTGGAACAAGCTGCCTTCGACGACATCAAAGGTGCCCTCGCCAGGGAGGATACGATGGCATTCTTCGACCCAGCGCTGGAGTCCGAAATTGTGGTAGACGCGAGCCCTTTCGGGCTGGGCGCTGTGTTGACCCAAATTGATATCACTGGGACCATCAAGCCCGTGGCGTACGCCAGCAAGGCTCTCACGGACACGGAACAGAGATACTCCCAAATCGAACGGGAGGCTCTAGCGGTGTTGTGGGGCTGCCGCCATTTCCGGCTCTACGTGCTGGGGCGCCCGGTGACGGTGGTGACAGACCACAAGCCACTGATCCCAATACTGGCGGGGTCCTCATCTAAACCCCCGGCAAGGATCGAGAGATGGATGCTGGCCCTACTGGAATACTCCGTAACACTTGTTTACAGACCAGGAGCTAACAATGCGGCGGACTATCTATCCCGCCATCCTGGAGCGAGTGGGGGAGAGGAGGACGAGGCCTGTGAAGAGGAAACTGACAGTCACATACGCATGGTCGTGGAGGCGGCAACACCAAACGCGATGTCCATAGAAGAACTGGAAGTCGCCGCCGCAGGAGATGAGTGCTTCCGAATTCTGAAACAAGCCATGCACAGTGGGTCCTGGAAGTCCGTGCTGGAGGCCGGGGCTGGACGCACGCCAGGAGCGAGAGCATGCCTGGAACAGTTGTGGAAGGTCAAGGAAGAGCTATCCTTCTCTAACTCAGGGCTGCTGCTCCGGGGGGACCGCATTGTCGTTCCACAGTCAAAGGTTCTTGAGGTAATCAGCCTTGCACACCATGGTCATCAAGGAGCGGCCAAGACCAAGGCGCGACTCCGTTTGAAGGTTTGGTTTCCCGAGCTCGAGAGGAAGGTCGACGAGTTCGTGGCCGCATGTGTGTGGTGTCAAGCGGCATCCCCCCTCCAACGGGAGCCCGCCATTCAGGCCATGCCCCGGGGCACGAGGCCGTGGGAGATCGTCCATGCGGACTTTGGCTCGACATCGGTGGGGACCCATTTCCTGGTGATCATAGATGAATACTCCAGATATCCAGAGGTTGAGTTCGTGGAGTCCGTAGCATTCGAACATGTGGTGATCGCCGTTGAGAAAATATTTGCGGCCCATGGTTTTCCACACACGCTCTGTTCCGACAATGGTTCACCGTTTCAAAGTGAGAGATTCTCTGAGCTGATGGAGAGCTGTGGAGTACATCACCGGAAGGTGTCCCCCCTGTGGCCCCGGGCCAATGGGGATGCCGAGAGACTCATGCGGACCTTGAACAAAACATTCAGAATTGCTCAGGGACAAGGCCAATCACTACAACGGGCCCTGTACCAGTTTCTCCGTGTGTATCGCACCACTCCCCACGCCGCCACTGGAGTGGCCCCGGCGGAGGTGTTGTTCCAGAGGTGCCCCCGAGGACTGCTGCCGGAAGTGGGGGACAGGGAACCAGGGGTCATCGATGATAATCGTGTTGAGAGTGAAAGACGGCTTCGGATTGAGCAGGAAAATCTACGACGGGGCCTCCAACCACAGAGTCTTGAGCCAGGGGATGAGGTTTTAATCCGGAATAGACGTCCCCAGGGCAAACTCTCACTCCCCTACGAACCCGACCCCCTGGACGTGGTGGCGGTGAAGGGTTCCATGATCACGGCCTCGGACGGCAGGTCGGCCGTCACCCGGAACGTTAGTTTCTTTAAGAAGTTGGGTGATTCGCGAACTGAAACCCCCCCTGAGCCTGATCCCCCCTACACGTTGTTCAATGACAGTTTCCCGGCCGAAGTGCCGGAGTCTCCCATCCGAGGTGAAGGAGCCGAGGGGCATCAAGTGCCAGAGGTAGGCCGGAGGTACCCCCAGAGACCTGGGCGTGGGAAGCCCGCCTACCTCAGTGACTATGTTGTGGGGCAGATGGCCCCTGAGTCTGGGGATCCGAATGGGGGCGGCTGTCATTAAAGGGGTCCACGAGTTTGGGTGTGCAGTGAAGTTTTTATAAGTGTGGGTTTAAGTTAATAAAGTTGACGAGTTTGCAATGTTTGTTGATCCTCCCGGAAAAGGAGGAGTGTGGCGTTGCCCGATGACGGGCGAACGCGGCGGCGTGACGCGTCACGCCGCCGCGTGGTGTTTAAATAAAGGGGGCGTTCCCGGCCGCGGGAGAGCGACCGGGAAGCCCGAACGAACAACACCGTGTCTCCGTGTGCTGTCTGTTGTGGGGCTTGCGGGACCGCATCGGGGGCGCGGATGGCGACCCCCAACACACACCTTCATTTTTATTGCTGAATCTATGTTTAATTGAATATTGGGCATAATAAACCTTTGCATTCCTCACGAAACTAGAACATTTACAAGGAGACAAAGAGCCTGAGTTTCCAAAAACACATGAATGGGAAAACCTCATTGAAAGAGGCTAGAAATCTAGCAAGTATATTATTTAATTTTTGTTTTGGATTTTCTTGATAGAAATTCCAGCTAGAATATAAGAAAGTAGACAGAAGTAACATTTTGAATACTTTAAACAACATATTTCTACTGATGAATTAGAGATAACAGCATACGCTGGACGTTTGATTTGCAAGCTCCTGGAGCAACAGGCACACTGAAGAATGTTGGTTGAAATCTTGCAGTAAAGCCATGACTTCTGCGTGGGATTTGGTGCATAATTAAGGCTCAGTTGTTTCCTTTTAGGACTTTGCAGAGAGGTTAGTGTTTCTCTCTCTAGGCATCTGCCTTGCAGGGAGCCATTTCATCCTTGCTGCTGGGCGTGATGTATAACGCTGTTTTACTTGGCAATGTGTGTGGAGAACTATTTTCCCATCTATTGTTGCCTCTCATCTTCAGCTGGCAATTTCAAAATGCAGCACACAGCAGCACCATCAACAACGTATGAAAGCTCCTCTTTAAAATGTAAAAGTGCCAATTGATCTACACTCTTAGCATGCCGACTTGCTTGCTGGTAAAGAACAGCGTGCACATGCTTTGTGAATAAAGGATGAAGCGGGGAGAGTGCAGAGGCTTGACAGCTGTTAGTCGAACAGGTCAGACATATTTCTGAAATCAGTAAGTATACATTAATTCAAGAATGCTCCCAAGCTGGCTGGCTTACAACCAGGGGTGTTGCTAGGCCTGGAAAAGACCTGGGGCTACGCTGATGTCGGAACTGTCGGGACTGGGGGCTAGCTAGCCTTTTGGTTGTAACTCCTGAGATTCTATCCGGGGCTACAATCAAAAGATCAGGGGCTATAGCCCCCTTAGCCCCCCTAGCAATGCCTCTGCTTACAACCTTTTGAAGTAGTCTTCTGCCACATGTAAAGTCGACTGGCTCGCTTATGCTCCATGAAGACGGATCCTTGTATGCTACTCCTTTTTGTATCTGTTCTGCATTGTGCATGCTTGCCCGGCTTTAGTCTTTTTCATTTGCATATTTATATTGTACATGCTGAAAGGATATTCATCTTCGAAACGTTTTTTTTTTTAAGTCAAAGGGACTTGAATACCCATGTGATTAGTCGCAGCATTAGTCACTTTTATGAATTCGACATTATCAAAAGAATGTTATTAACATATGCATATATTCTTTTAGAACTTCACAAATATGTTGATCGCAAACACAACCAATCTGTTATTGAAGCTTGATAGATGTTTGTGGCAGACAATAAGTCAGAAAAAGTGATGTTCAGTTTGTAGAAGGTGCTTCTGGGAGCTGCAGCATGTAAGGGGAAATGGCCACTGCTGGTCCTGATCATTCAGTCTCTTTATCAGGAGATATATTGAGGCTGTTCAGGTGCTTTTAGTCACGCAACCTGGTGCCAGCTCTAATCTAAAATGTCACCACTAGCATTGACAGAAGGAGCTCCGATAGGGTGGAGAACAGATCTCGGGGGTGGAGGAGATGTACAGCACTGCTCGGTTTTGCACCTTATAAATCCATTGGGATCGCATCTCTCCGGCACTGAAATCCCTTCACTGGCTCCCCACGGCTGCAAGGATCAAGTTCAAGACCCTCTGAATTGTCCACAAGGCTTTCTGGGGCATGGGGTCTACCTACCTGCAACGCTGCCTGCCTAAATACTGTCCCTCTCGAGCCCTCTACTCATCTACCTCCAACTTTCTGAGAGTGAGCCGGTTCTCCAAGCAGAGGCTTGGAGGGAGATCCTTATCCTCAGCAGGTACCTCCCTCTGGTAAGCATCCCTGCCACCAGGATCTATCTCCACCTTCTTAGAGGACATCTCTTCCCTCCTCGCAGTCAACACCAAGCCTAACTCACAAAGTATATTACTTGGAGATTTCAATGTTGGTTTCCAAGATCCGAATGATACAAAAGCCCTTGATTTAGCTAGTACATTATCAGACCTAGGCTTCACTCACCACATTCAGGAGCCTACACACATCAAAGGGAGAACCCTTGACTGGCTTGCGGACCTGAAATGCATGATGAACCTGATGTCAGTCTCACCATGTATCTGGTTTGACCATCATAAAATAATATTCTCAATTAAATCTACCCCCCATATTCCCAAACCTAATATTGCTCCATCCATCTATATCCGAAACAAGAAGGATATCACAAAGGATAAACTCCTCCCTCTAATCCGTCCCCTTCTCAATAAAGCCTCATCATCCTACACTGACCCCACAGTCTTAGTGGACATCGATAATCACGCCATTCTAAAAGCGCTAAGCGCTATAGCTCCATTAAAACTCTGCATACGAAAACCATGCCCCCATCTCAACTCGTGGTTCACACCATGTTTAAGAGATCTTCGCAAAGCGAAAAGAAATGCAGAGGCGCGTTGGAAAAGTCTCCCCTCAGAAGCCAATAAAAGTATTTTGACCATTGCTTCCACCACTAAAAAGAAGCTATATTTCTGGCAAAAAAGATACCTATAATAAACAAGTTTTACAAGCTAAATCTAACACTAAAGAGCTCTTCAAGATCCATAAAGAACTTGAGTCTCCCATAGCTCCTCTAGACAAGTGCAGCACTGACTCGTCCTGGTGCACCAACATCCAAAAGGCACTTCTTGACAAAATATCCACACTGCAAACTAAAATGAATACTAAAAAATATAACGTACTCTCAGAGCCAGAATCTAATTCCGCCGCTTACAGCATCTCCGCTCCTGAGCACTCATTCAAACCTTTTCGTTTTTCACCCCTGTCTACATGGGAAGCTGAAAACATTATCAAGAAGCTTAAACCTTCCAATTGTCAAGGTGACTCATGCCCTGCACCTATCATCAAGGAGGCCACTCACGACCTTGCTCCTTTCATTGCCACCTTTATAAATGCATCCTTTAAATCAGGGACCGTTCCTGATAACCTTAAGGATGCTTGCGTCATCCCCTTAATCAAACAACCTACCATTGACCCTATCAATCCTTCTAACTATAGACTGATTACTATGGTGCCCATTATATTAAAAATCCTGGACCGTGCAGCTTATCTCCAAATGCAGGACTATCTAGAATCCAACAAACTCCTGGGCCTCTGGCAATCGGGCTTCCGTCCTAGACACAGTACCTTATCCAGAGGTTGAGTTCGTGGAGTCCGTAGCATTCGAACATGTGGTGATCGCCGTTGAGAAAATATTTGCGGCCCATGGTTTTCCACACACGCTCTGTTCCGACAATGGTTCACCGTTTCAAAGTGAGAGATTCTCTGAGCTGATGGAGAGCTGTGGAGTACATCACCGGAAGGTGTCCCCCCTGTGGCCCCGGGCCAATGGGGATGCCGAGAGACTCATGCGGACCTTGAACAAAACATTCAGAATTGCTCAGGGACAAGGCCAATCACTACAACGGGCCCTGTACCAGTTTCTCCGTGTGTATCGCACCACTCCCCACGCCGCCACTGGAGTGGCCCCGGCGGAGGTGTTGTTCCAGAGGTGCCCCCGAGGACTGCTGCCGGAAGTGGGGGACAGGGAACCAGGGGTCATCGATGATAATCGTGTTGAGAGTGAAAGACGGCTTCGGATTGAGCAGGAAAATCTACGACGGGGCCTCCAACCACAGAGTCTTGAGCCAGGGGATGAGGTTTTAATCCGGAATAGACGTCCCCAGGGCAAACTCTCACTCCCCTACGAACCCGACCCCCTGGACGTGGTGGCGGTGAAGGGTTCCATGATCACGGCCTCGGACGGCAGGTCGGCCGTCACCCGGAACGTTAGTTTCTTTAAGAAGTTGGGTGATTCGCGAACTGAAACCCCCCCTGAGCCTGATCCCCCCTACACGTTGTTCAATGACAGTTTCCCGGCCGAAGTGCCGGAGTCTCCCATCCGAGGTGAAGGAGCCGAGGGGCATCAAGTGCCAGAGGTAGGCCGGAGGTACCCCCAGAGACCTGGGCGTGGGAAGCCCGCCTACCTCAGTGACTATGTTGTGGGGCAGATGGCCCCTGAGTCTGGGGATCCGAATGGGGGCGGCTGTCATTAAAGGGGTCCACGAGTTTGGGTGTGCAGTGAAGTTTTTATAAGTGTGGGTTTAAGTTAATAAAGTTGACGAGTTTGCAATGTTTGTTGATCCTCCCGGAAAAGGAGGAGTGTGGCGTTGCCCGATGACGGGCGAACGCGGCGGCGTGACGCGTCACGCCGCCGCGTGGTGTTTAAATAAAGGGGGCGTTCCCGGCCGCGGGAGAGCGACCGGGAAGCCCGAACGAACAACACCGTGTCTCCGTGTGCTGTCTGTTGTGGGGCTTGCGGGACCGCATCGGGGGCGCGGATGGCGACCCCCAACACACACCTTCATTTTTATTGCTGAATCTATGTTTAATTGAACATTGGGCATAATAAACCTTTGCATTCCTCACGAAACTAGAACATTTACAAGGAGACAAAGAGCCTGAGTTTCCAAAAACACATGAATGGGAAAACCTCATTGAAAGAGGCTAGAAATCTAGCAAGTATATTATTTAATTTTTGTTTTGGATTTTCTTGATAGAAATTCCAGCTAGAATATAAGAAAGTAGACAGAAGTAACATTTTGAATACTTTAAACAACATATTTCTACTGATGAATTAGAGATAACAGCATACGCTGGACGTTTGATTTGCAAGCTCCTGGAGCAACAGGCACACTGAAGAATGTTGGTTGAAATCTTGCAGTAAAGCCATGACTTCTGCGTGGGATTTGGTGCATAATTAAGGCTCAGTTGTTTCCTTTTAGGACTTTGCAGAGAGGTTAGTGTTTCTCTCTCTAGGCATCTGCCTTGCAGGGAGCCATTTCATCCTTGCTGCTGGGCGTGATGTATAACGCTGTTTTACTTGGCAATGTGTGTGGAGAACTATTTTCCCATCTATTGTTGCCTCTCATCTTCAGCTGGCAATTTCAAAATGCAGCACACAGCAGCACCATCAACAACGTATGAAAGCTCCTCTTTAAAATGTAAAAGTGCCAATTGATCTACACTCTTAGCATGCCGACTTGCTTGCTGGTAAAGAACAGCGTGCACATGCTTTGTGAATAAAGGATGAAGCGGGGAGAGTGCAGAGGCTTGACAGCTGTTAGTCGAACAGGTCAGACATATTTCTGAAATCAGTAAGTATACATTAATTCAAGAATGCTCCCAAGCTGGCTGGCTTACAACCAGGGGTGTTGCTAGGCCTGGAAAAGACCTGGGGCTACGCTGATGTCGGAACTGTCGGGACTGGGGGCTAGCTAGCCTTTTGGTTGTAACTCCTGAGATTCTATCCGGGGCTACAATCAAAAGATCAGGGGCTATAGCCCCCTTAGCCCCCCTAGCAATGCCTCTGCTTACAACCTTTTGAAGTAGTCTTCTGCCACATGTAAAGTCGACTGGCTCGCTTATGCTCCATGAAGACGGATCCTTGTATGCTACTCCTTTTTGTATCTGTTCTGCATTGTGCATGCTTGCCCGGCTTTAGTCTTTTTTATTTGCATATTTATATTGTACATGCTGAAAGGATATTCATCTTCGAAACGTTTTTTTTTTTAAGTCAAAGGGACTTGAATACCCATGTGATTAGTCGCAGCATTAGTCACTTTTATGAATTCGACATTATCAAAAGAATGTTATTAACATATGCATATATTCTTTTAGAACTTCACAAATATGTTGATCGCAAACACAACCAATCTGTTATTGAAGCTTGATAGATGTTTGTGGCAGACAATAAGTCAGAAAAAGTGATGTTCAGTTTGTAGAAGGTGCTTCTGGGAGCTGCAGCATGTAAGGGGAAATGGCCACTGCTGGTCCTGATCATTCAGTCTCTTTATCAGGAGATATATTGAGGCTGTTCAGGTGCTTTTAGTCACGCAACCTGGTGCCAGCTCTAATCTAAAATGTCACCACTAGCATTGACAGAAGGAGCTCCGATAGGGTGGAGAACAGATCTCGGGGGTGGAGGAGATGTACAGCACTGCTCGGTTTTGCACCTTATAAATCCATTGGGATCGCATCTCTCCGGCACTGAAATCCCTTCACTGGCTCCCCACGGCTGCAAGGATCAAGTTCAAGACCCTCTGAATTGTCCACAAGGCTTTCTGGGGCATGGGGTCTACCTACCTGCAACGCTGCCTGCCTAAATACTGTCCCTCTCGAGCCCTCTACTCATCTACCTCCAACTTTCTGAGAGTGAGCCGGTTCTCCAAGCAGAGGCTTGGAGGGAGATCCTTATCCTCAGCAGGTACCTCCCTCTGGTAAGCATCCCTGCCACCAGGATCTATCTCCACCTTCTTAGAGGACATCTCTTCCCTCCTCGCAGTCAACACCAAGCCTAACTCACAAAGTATATTACTTGGAGATTTCAATGTTGGTTTCCAAGATCCGAATGATACAAAAGCCCTTGATTTAGCTAGTACATTATCAGACCTAGGCTTCACTCACCACATTCAGGAGCCTACACACATCAAAGGGAGAACCCTTGACTGGCTTGCGGACCTGAAATGCATGATGAACCTGATGTCAGTCTCACCATGTATCTGGTTTGACCATCATAAAATAATATTCTCAATTAAATCTACCCCCCATATTCCCAAACCTAATATTGCTCCATCCATCTATATCCGAAACAAGAAGGATATCACAAAGGATAAACTCCTCCCTCTAATCCGTCCCCTTCTCAATAAAGCCTCATCATCCTACACTGACCCCACAGTCTTAGTGGACATCGATAATCACGCCATTCTAAAAGCGCTAAGCGCTATAGCTCCATTAAAACTCTGCATACGAAAACCATGCCCCCATCTCAACTCGTGGTTCACACCATGTTTAAGAGATCTTCGCAAAGCGAAAAGAAATGCAGAGGCGCGTTGGAAAAGTCTCCCCTCAGAAGCCAATAAAAGTATTTTGACCATTGCTTCCACCACTAAAAAGAAGCTATATTTCTGGCAAAAAAGATACCTATAATAAACAAGTTTTACAAGCTAAATCTAACACTAAAGAGCTCTTCAAGATCCATAAAGAACTTGAGTCTCCCATAGCTCCTCTAGACAAGTGCAGCACTGACTCGTCCTGGTGCACCAACATCCAAAAGGCACTTCTTGACAAAATATCCACACTGCAAACTAAAATGAATACTAAAAAATATAACGTACTCTCAGAGCCAGAATCTAATTCCGCCGCTTACAGCATCTCCGCTCCTGAGCACTCATTCAAACCTTTTCGTTTTTCACCCCTGTCTACATGGGAAGCTGAAAACATTATCAAGAAGCTTAAACCTTCCAATTGTCAAGGTGACTCATGCCCTGCACCTATCATCAAGGAGGCCACTCACGACCTTGCTCCTTTCATTGCCACCTTTATAAATGCATCCTTTAAATCAGGGACCGTTCCTGATAACCTTAAGGATGCTTGCGTCATCCCCTTAATCAAACAACCTACCATTGACCCTATCAATCCTTCTAACTATAGACTGATTACTATGGTGCCCATTATATTAAAAATCCTGGACCGTGCAGCTTATCTCCAAATGCAGGACTATCTAGAATCCAACAAACTCCTGGGCCTCTGGCAATCGGGCTTCCGTCCTAGACACAGTACAGAAACTGCCCTTACTGACATAAAAACGCAAATTGAAGACATAAAGCTGGCCCTTCTACTTCTGTTTGACCTATCAGCAGCTTTTGACTTGGTCAACCACTAAACTATTTGCCATCACCTGTAAATAGCTGCCCATTTCTCAGATGAAGCCACCTGCTGGATCAGATCCTTCTTGGCAAACAGAACTATGAGGGTCTTCTCTCCCTCCGCCTCTACTGAACCGTCACCTGTCCCTTGTGGGGTCCTGCAAGGGTTCTGTGTTTCCCCCACTTTGTATAATGTGTTCACAAAGCCACTCTTTGATATTCTCGACTATCTGGGTGTCACCTACACAAACTTTGCAGACGACACCCAGATACTCATCCCTATCACTGCTGACTACGCAATCAACTCAAAAGCACTTAACCAAGTTTACTCAGTCATCTAGGCCTGGATGGCACCTCACGGGCTCTGCCTCAATGATGAAAAAAACAAGTTACTTATTCTCGGCTATCACCTCAGACTTAACAAACTGGACACTGCCTTCAAATCTTTAATTATTGATGGGAATACCATCAAGGTCACTAATGTTACAAAAACGATAGGTATCTACCTAGATTCCACTTTGTCGCTCATGAGACAAACCAACGCTGTGGTATCAGCTTCAGCCTATACCTGCAAACTTATTACTGTTTGCAGACCTTTCCTCACTGCCCCAAATGCATCATCCTTTCTAGAACTTTCATTATCTCCAAAATTGACTACTGCAATGCCCTCTACCTAGGGACTAGCCAAAGAAACATTAACAAGCTACAAGTAACCCAGAACACTGCCATCAGCGCTGCCCTTAACATTCCGAGGAAACTCCACATATCTGACACTCAACATAACCTACATTGGTTACCTGTAGCACACAGAATATCTCTTAAAACTCTTGCACTGACTCATAAGTCACCGGCCAACCTTGCCCCGGTATATCTTGCCAACCGGTTTACTGCCCACACCTCCACCAGACCTCTGAGATCTGCACAATCCCACTCTCTATTCCTAGATTCAAGCTTCAGAAAGTTGGGGGATCAAACTTTCCAGTCCTTGCTGCTAAATTGTGGAACACACTACCCATCACACTTAGATCTGAACCCTCTTTTCATTCATTCAAGAGCAAAACCAAACTTTTGTTACACAAGTTGGACTTAGCTGCTTCACGCACATAAGGTATACTTCTCTTGTAATTGTGACTAAATGGTCTTTCCTACATCACTTCCCTCACCTTATTGTTATTATATGACAACAATTGTAATTTATGCACCCTTCTCTGTAACTTGTACCTGCCTAAATAACTTTGTATGTACCTGCCTATTTCACTTATGTACCTGCTCAAGCAATGTGTATATATCCACTATGTAACTCATGTACTTTTTAAAGAAATGTGGCCAGAGGTCCCAGGGCCATGTGTGCAATACAAATAAAATACATTTAAAAAAAAATACAAATACAAGTCAGGGATCTCCTTCCGCTACAATGAATGTGGCACACAATAAAAATGCTTTTATTTCTACAATTCAGGTCCTTTTTGAGATGGCCACCTGCTGTCTCGCACACAAGCCCAACAAATACCCAGTGCCCAAATAGACTAAGAACCAGGCCGGTGTGTATTAAGAAGATATTTATTAATGCATTATTTATGTCAAATTAGAATTAACAGCTTACATCAGCCACCAATATTGCGGCAAAACGAAATAATCTTTTGTAAGTAGCACACTGAGATAACTCAAGAATATACATTGACAAGAATTTCCTTTTACATCTCCCACCACTACAATCAGAGAACAGTTTAAAGCGCACAGGGACAATTAATGTCAACAAAGTTATGCTTTTCTCCAAAGTTATGATTTTTCCTCCAGCAATCTTCACCCTCCAAATATCGATTTGACTTGATTCGTTTGAATGGAAGGCAGTGGCAAGGAATGAAGAACACAAGGGAAAATCGTTTTTTTGTGTGGTGCTCTGAGAAACAATATGGGAGACAGAAAGGAAAGGGGAAAATTCGTTTTGCAACACAATGGTAAAATTTGTTTTTAAATGTATTTTTCACAACTGCTATGGGAAAGAATAGAAAGAAAGGGAATTCATTTTTTCTTACACTTAAAAGGACAGGCAGGGCTGTGGGGAATCGTAGTCAGCACACAATGGGGAAAATAGGATTATGGGGGACTTGATCACAAAAGCAATAAAAAGGAGACAGAGATGCAATGGGAAACATGTGTTTTGCCACACCTGACAATAACACACAGGCCTTTACATTTATTGTTAGAACAGAATGGGAAAATCGATTTTGGGATGTTTAGCACAAGGGCAATGAGAGAAAGAAAATGCAAATTGGAATTTGTTTTTCAGAGCACAATGGACACAGTGACAATTTTGTTTTCACACCCTGTGCACACATGTGGAAGCAGGGCTTGGGGTTTAACTCTTTTCGCAAATCTTTATGACTATACCGCCTCACAAAACACTGGGAAAAGATTGCGGGTTTCAAATTCCACCAATACAGATCCCGTTGATTCAATATGGAATTCATTGATTTACTTTGATAAAATTGCTAAGGGTCTACACAGGCGAATGGGGGATTTTTCAAGGGGACAATAACTTCAATACACAGGCAAACAGGGGATGGGGTTTTTCAATGGGGAAATACCTAAGGCAATGCTGAAAAAATATAGGGCTTATACAATCGATCGCTTGAGGTATTTCTACTTACAGCAGAGTTCTGGACTGGGGGTCAGAGCACCAGGGCACACCGCTGCGACAGCCAAAGGTGGGTGAGTCAAGGTCTCTGCTGAGTCCTCCAAGGCGTTCCAAGTCAGCTTTTCAGTCTTCTGGCTCCTCTGCACTCCAGGATTAGACCTCCCTCTACGGGGATGTTTCTGCAGATTTTGGCAGTAGATCACCTCATGGAATTAGTGGGAAAAGTCCTGCTCTGAAAAAAGTTAGCTTAGTTATAGGGCAGATGACATCAGAAATGTGTCATGATTCCCTCAGAAGGGATTGGTTGAGTGTCACTAATCCACTCTCTTATGTGTGCTGATATGACCAGGGAATGTGGGAGTGCTTTGGACTGGGTAGAGGAGGAGAGATCTTCATCATCTCACTTTGACAGTTGAGCTCGGTCATGTTTTTGCACTTAAACTCTCACTACATTTCCAAAACTTTAGATGTATTAATACATTTTTGACACCTATATTTTACTGCGAGTCAAATTACCCTAATCAGAAGTCCATATGTCATTTCTGTACAGTTTTTCTTTGTTAACTCCGGAGCCATATCAGTGAAAATTATGCCCTTTTATGGGTGTCATGGGAATTATGGCATGTTTTATCAATTTTTCACATTGTTGGTAAACACAAGGAGGCCCAAAGTACATTTTCATTAATAACTTCAGTTGTGTTTCTTCCACCAACATCGTTTTTGGATGATCAGAAGGGGTTTACTGTCATATTTTCAAAAATCCTACCATGACGGTAGTGCAATGAATATTGTCAATTTTAAACGATAAAATACATTTCTCCCATTCTAGTCAATGTGCAATCTCACTCCTCATCTGGCGTAGCCCCCACCCTCTTGGAGCACATGACATCAGCAGAATGACTAATGACTAGCTAATGCATGTTTTTATTGAGGCTAGTGACCTGAAGGTCATCAGTGCTGGTGAACAGACCTGTCTTTATCAGGTCCACCCCATGAGTTTGATCTCAAAGCATCTTATTTCTTGTGTTTATAATTGAAGGCACTGATTTTTGAAGTTACAGGCCAGTGCTAGGTCTCCAGGACAACCAAGGGAAAGAATGCAGTTTCACATCCTGAAGAAGTGGCAAGTAGCCCAAGGTCTTTCCAACTTAGCCGCAAATTGCCTTTTAACTCACATTTTACTTTTAAATAAGCTCTTTAGAATGCACACCATTTTAGTATATATAAGTGTCCTGCAAAGTTGTCCCTTGCATACATCTGTTAAAGAAGATCATAATCACACTTTTAATGGCTTTGGTGAACATTTTGCTTTGCAGATTGTCACTTTGGAGGAAAAACGAAATGCCATTTTATTTATTTTGCCCATAAAAGAAACTAAATTTTACTGGAGCTGCTTGAACCCATTTCAGCATCCCATTATGGATTCTGTGCACTGTTGTTTTATATGTGATGGGCTCGTGATAGACAGAAACCAAGTTCACATTTGGAAAGTCTTGCAAACATTTTGCTGAACATATTATTATTAGTCTTGGAGGGAAAAACACAATTACATGATTTTATTTATTTGCCATGCAAAAATGCTTTGTTTCACCACAGCGGCTTTGAACCCAATTCAGGAAATGTCATTTCAGCTTCTGGGCACTGCTGTTTCTGGGACTGTCATAGCAGCTCTCCAAAAATGTGTGAAACATTGCCACAGGTCTTTCCTTTATGCCAGGCAGTTTGCATATTTAGCATCTTGAAGTTTTAAGGCCCAATTTCACACATTTTTGCTTTGATTTCATAGGCCTTAAGTTCGACATCAACTCTGTAAAGGCCTAGGAATTTGGTGAGTCCACATAACTGACTGTGGACTCTTTATTTTTCCCATCCATGAGCTATTTCACCTCACATGTGTTATTCCGTAGTGTTCCTAATTAGTTTGCCTGTAAACCATGCCTTCTAACATTAACCATTCTATTCGGGTGACACTAGTCCCGTCCTGGTTTTAACTTTGCATTCTGTGACTTGACGTTCTGGATTTCACAATTATAAACCCAGGACTACAAGGCCCAGAATGTAAAATTAAAAGCAGATCTGGACTAAAGTTCCCAGAATAGAATAGTTATTGTTGGTATCTATGTTTAAACATTCAAAGTTGCCTTATAGGCCCCATACAGTACCATTGTTAATTTTCCTTTGCATTCAGGGACTTGTAGTCCTAGATTGGCCATTATAAATCCTGAACTACATATCCTATAATGTACAAAAAAAGGACTGGACTAGCTTTCATTTGTTGAATGGAAGGTGGCATGCATTAAGTACTAGGCACTGATGTTTTTAAAAGATCCCCTGCTCTGCAGCCCAGTGACATTTCCACTTATGCCCAGTTCATCTGCCAGAAGCTGCTAGCAATGATTCGTCAATTGCCAAAAGCATTTTTTGGAAGCATCCATAGCAAGTGATAGATCAGGGTGATAAAAGAATGATTCAAGCAAACCATTCACCTTTCCTGGGACAGCAAAGTCCAACCTTTCAGCCCTAGATTGCAAGAGGTGGGCTGCTGAGCACCCCCACCCCTCTTGTTGGTTTCCTCAGACCGCAGCTCTATAACAGACAAAGTATGTTGCACAGCGGGTGAGTACCATTAAATAGATCCCCATAATTCCAGCCTTGTTACAAAACTGCAGGCAGAGGAAACAAAGAAGAGGGGAAGGGTGTTTAGCAGCTCAGCTTTTGAATTTCATGCTGAATTTCATACTGAATGGGCTGGACGTTGTTGTCACTGGAGACGAGTAAGTATGGGAGACAATTGCTCAGCAGGAATTGGTCATGAGGGGTCATGCGGGGGCCATGGCAGAACCCGGTTCAGGGGCATAGCGGGCTAGCCCCATCTAAGGCCCCCTTGAGCCATGTAGCTTACGTAACTTAAACACAGGGCCTCATTACGACTCAGGCGGTAAGGGGTTTACGGCGGCGTAAACATCGCCGACCCTTACCGCCTGATTCCGAGGTCCCTTAGCGCCATGGAGGTTTTAACACCCAGGTGTTAAAATCCATGGCGCTAAGGGACCTTGATGTTAATTACGCCACCGTAATTTACGGTGGCGTAATTAACGCCTTCCCCACTCCCATTATGCCCTATGGGGCAAAAATGGGAATGGGGAAGGGTAAATGGGGATTGGGGACTTACCGCCCCGCCAACCTCGGAATGGGGCGGTAAGTCCGCCAACCACCATGGCGTAAACATAGTTTACGCCATGGTGGTAAAGGTACGACCCAGGCGGTAACCTACCGCCTGGGTCGTAATGAGGCCCACAGTCATTTACAATGGAATAAAAACAGGCAAAATATTGGCCAGGATCGGCCACCAGGGGGCGCAGAGATGTGGTAGTTTCTCTGTGTCACTCTGTCACCACTGAGACAGTAAGGGACCTGAGCCCCCCTACAAGCCCCCACTTGGCAGACCTGGTGCCCCAACCGTGCTCCATAGCACTCGCGGCACACTTGTGTGACATTTGAGCCCGTAAACCCCTGGAACACCAGAGATACGGCATGACAAAAGGAGACCCAGTGATGGTGGTGTAACCACGCCATCCCCAGCTCCAGCTGGAGCTCACGCCAGTCTGCAGCATGCCAGTGGAGCTAGGCCTGGGGGCAAACAGAGGAATTTCCTTTAGGCAGCAGCCCGCTGGGGGCAGATACTGCATTCTGCCCATGATCCTTGGGAACAGCGAGCAGTGGTAGCTGGTGTGCGCAGGGGAGCAATCTTGGACTGACACTCAGCCATGGCGGTGACACCCTCCCACTGCCTGATTGTGATCCCCATGCCCAATCCTGGGCAAAGTGAAGCTGCAGGCTCCCGGTGAGCGTTGTCACCTGGATTTCCAAGCTCGGCCGCGTCCCCCTGAATTTGGGTGGGCTGTGCAAAGAATCTTGGTGGACTATCCCTGGCACCTGCAAGTGCTCTGACACACTTAGGCAGGGAGACCCCCGCTCCCGAGGGCAGCCCCCCCCACAGTCCCTGAGAATCAGGTGGGAGATGCCCACCCGGGGATCCAGAGCCCAAGAGGGGATCCACAGCACCTCACAGGGATCCTGTTGGCCTGAGAAACCCTCAGAGCTCTGGGGGTGAGCCACAGGGGAGCCTCTGTGTGCTTGGCAGATATGCATACCCATCCCCACCCAGGACTGCAAGGAGGTGGGTCGGATCATTCCAGGGGTGCATGGGCCTTGCAGAGTTGGAGTGACTGGTCCCAACCCCGCCTGAACATTGTACTATGTCCTAGACCAGTGGAGGGGGGGCCAGGCATTTGATGAGGAACACCATGAAGCATTGCCCAGACCAGGGGGACAAGACTATCAGTATCCCTGAAATCTAGGAGGGGGCGCACTCAGGCCCCCCACAAGTGATAGCGTTCACCACCCCCCCTCGCCCACCTGGATGAGCTTGAAGGGGGCCCGGCATGAATTTCACTTTTAGGAAACCCTGGAGAGACAAGGAGGCAAGACCCCCCACAAAATAGCAGACCAGGCAGACGACACCATGTCCACAAAGAAGGACATTGAAGGACTAATGCAAGGACTAATACAAAAAATCAGGGAGATGCAGGCCGACATTGGCCACAGACTGGAAAAGATGGACCAAAATTTGGACAAGATGGAGGATAGAATACAGGGTTTGGAATCCAACCAATCCTCAGTGGACATATTAGAGGCACAGATCGACACCAGACTGTCTGCCCTGGAGAAGAGGGATGAGGAAAAGACCCTACACATGGACGATTTCGAGAACAGGGAGTGGAGGAACAACTTCAGGTTCTTCGGCCTTGCAGAGGTAGAGGGGGCGATGGAAAGAGACATCTGCCAAGCTGTTAATGATGCTGTCTGTATCCTGTTTGGCGATGAGGAAACTAATGAGCCCACTATAGATAGAGAGGACAGGGCTGGAGGTAGAACCAGTGTGCTACGCTCTGTCCTGTTCCACTTCCACTACTATGCCAAAAAAGTAAAGATCTTGGAGGAAGCCAGGAAATCCACCAATATTACCTACAACAATGCAGCATTCATGATCTTTCAGGACCTCTCCTCATTCACCATGGTTAGGAGGATGATGTGTGCCCCGTTGACATAGTGCCTACGAGAAAAGGGGATGCGTTATCATTGGGGGTTCCCCTTTTCACTCACATTTGAATACATGGGGCCAGCAGTCCAGACTGGTCTCTGAAGAGGATATCAAAGGAGCAATCCAAGAAGATGTGGAAACCCCGGACGGACAGAGACAGCCCTCAGGAGAAGCCGCTGAAGGGAGAAACGGGAGGGGGCTGCCGAGGGACAGAAGACAGGTCCTAGTCCCAAGAAAATTCAAGAAATTGAACACACCACCGCACAACGGTGTCCCCTAATACCATCGAGAAGAGGATGTCACTTTTGGCTTTGTCCTCTCAATGCTCAGTCTAATGGGTGTTGGGCTTCGGGGTGCTCCCTCTTACGAGCAACAACCCGGGGAACATGCTGAGCACTCAAACTAGGGGCCAGAGTGGAGTGACCTGTGGGGCTGTGCAAGAGAAGATGGGTGGGGAGGTGAAGGAGGAGGTTTAATGGCTGTCAGGTTGGTTTTGAGGGGTTCAATCCATAGAGCATTGGTGAGGATTGGACCGAGTGTACTGGTCAGGTTGGTGATCCAGTCAGGTACCAGTAATGGTCATAGTCCCTGACTTGGCACTTGGGGAGGCGAGAGTAGGAAGACATTGGGGATGCGGGGAAGGGAGTTCAGGGAGCTGTTGGAGAGGAATCCGGGGAGAGGTTGGGGTTTTGCTCCCTTTGGGAGGGGGGAAGGGTTTACAGGGATCAGGCAGGGTGTTGGGGGTTACAGGTTTAGTGGTTTCTAGCAAATGGAATGGTCCACACTTGGGGCCTCAAGCAGTAATGGATAGATACTGAAACAACTGCAGGATTCGCAAGGTGTCCGGGGGAAGCGATCGTCTCCTGAGATCTAATGGCTGATGTGCTACCAACCCTGGGGATAGGCTCTTTGAATGCTAGGGGAGTGAACTCACTGATAAAAAGATCTCTCCTGTATCAGGAATTCTCTCGTGCTAAACTAGACTTGCTCTTCTTACAGGAAACACATTGGGTGATGGGGAAGGAGCCAACCCTCCGTGGGTGTGGGATAGGGGAGGTCTATCAAGACTTGTTCACGTCCCAAAATAGAGGGTGCAATCGTCAGGTCTAATACACTGGGGCATAAGACGGATGCCACACGTAGGGACCTGGAGGGCCACTACCTGTTAATTTGAGGTGATATCTAGGGAACCCAGCTAATGCTAGGAGTGGTCTACTGCCTGAATGAAGGTCAGATACCCTTCTGGGAGAAAGCTAGGGATAAGCTGCAACTCTTTGTGTGAGGCACTCTCATAGTGGGAGGAGATTTTAATATGGTCCTGGACCCCTCCAGATATAGGAAGAGGGTGGCTGCACAGAGACCCCCCTCCCCACTAGAAGAAGTCACATCACAAATGTGATTAACTCAGACTTGGGTTTGGTAGATTCCCTGGCCCCCCCACCCTTTTGGGACCCCCCGTTACGTACTATTTAGGAGTTCACAAATTCTTCTCAATGATCAATTACATCCTAGTTGACAGCTCTTCAACTGGCTACATGGGGGATTCTGAATCCGTGGTAGGATCACGATTTTGTGCATGTGACACTGGGAGAGGGCTGGGTATTTCGGCGAAGAGGGAGATGGAAGTGTAATGACTTCCTCCTGAAAGATAAGGGGATAGACGGTACGGTGCTCACCAACATACTAGAATACTTCTAACTAAACGACAATGGGGAGGTGGGTCCCCACACCTTATGGGATGCATTTAAGCCTACGATTCGGGGTGTTTTAATACGGATAGGGTCCCAAAAGAAGAGAGAGGGGAAGAAACAGGAAGACTTCCTTAGGGGGAAAATTGCAGAGCTCCAGTTTGGACAAGTCCCGGGAGGTTCCATCTCCCTAGACAAGACGAAGACACTAGAGAACTATAAAGTCCAACTAAAAGACATGTTGCTGAGCAAGACAGAAAATAATTTACTGTTTCTAAAACAAAAATATTATGATAGGGATGATAAGGCGGACTAATTATTGGCCTGGAAACTGAGGGAATCCCAGAAAAGTAAGATGGTTAGGGCCATGAGGATTGGCGGAGGGACAATGAACTATGATACCACGAGTATACAGACGGCCTTTAAACAATATTATAAACTGTAACATAAGTCAGAATTTGGCAGAGACAAAGCCCATATAGAGGATTTCCTAGCACAACTTCCTGTACCAGGACTAGCCAGAGGTACCGCTTCTAAGCTGGAAGCCCCAGTGACGAAGGAGGAAGTTGTCCAGGCAATCAAGGCAATGAAAGCGGGTACAACACCAGGGGAAAAGGGGTTCTCGATTAAATTTTTAAGATATACCAATCCACCCTGGCCCAACACTTGGCGAAAGTTTTGAACGCTGTCCTTGAAGGAGTGAATGATGGGGGCCATTATAGTGGTACTCACAAAAGAGGGTAAAGATCTGACACAGTGTTCATCATACCTACCAATCTTCCTACTTAATACAGATGTGAAAATCCTGGTGAAAGTATTGGGTAAGAGGCTTGGAGGGGTCATGCCATCCCTGGTCCATGGTGACCAGGCTGGCTTCATTAGAGGGCCCAGGGATCAGACAACATCCGGAAGACAATCAATTTAATGCACCATGCATGAGAGACCGACCTTGATGCATGCCTCCTCTCAGAGATAGCCTTTTATAGGGTGGAGTGGAAGTACATGACTATCCTCCTAGAAAAAATGGGAATAGGGGAAAACATCCAGAAATGGGTGGGGCTCTATGTAGGGGGCCATGCCCGTGGGTCCAGGTAAACAGTGTACTTACAACTCCTTTTCAACTGACTAAAAGTACAAGACAATGGTGCCCTTTGTCCCCTTTATTGTATGCGCTTACGATAGAACCCCTGGCAAAAGCAATAAGGAATCAGCAGTGAATAAAGGGAATTCAGAGAGGGGATGTTTAGTTTAAGCTTTGCCTATTTGTGGACGACATACTAGAATACCTTGTAGATGCACCCTCCTCACTCCCAGTCCTATTCTCCTTTATTGACACCTTTGGGGCCTTCTCGGGCCTACTTATTAATAAGTGTAAATCGGCACTGATGCCACTACATGTAATTGACCCAGGCCTAAACAAAAGGAGCTGCATTTTAGGGGTAAGAGTGGAACAATCAGTGATCACATACCTGAGGGTGCAGCTCGCCAGAAACCTATCAATACTTGCAGCAGTTAACTTTGAGCCGCATAAGGTGGCCATAATAGCTGCCTTGAACCGGTGGGACACTATGATACTATACTGGAATGGATGCATGACAGCGATAAAAATGAATATCCTCCCACAACTTCTATACCTGTTTACGGCCCTACCCACTAGAATCCTGGAGACCTTCTTCAAAGACCTCCACTGCATCAATAAGAGGTTTGTCTGGCTGAATAATACCCTGAGGATCAAACCATCCACCCTCTCCCTACCCAGGGAAGAGGGAGGCTCCGGCCTCCCAGACGTTGTTCTATACCACAAGGAGTCTCAACTGAGAGTGATCTTGGAACATATGCGAGATGACCTCAGAACGTATTGGACATACCTGGAAGACATGGTCACACATCCGGCCAGAGTGAAGGATTTCCTCTGGGCCCCCTATAGGAATATATCTAGTAGACTAAGGGAACACCCTTGCCTGGGAGTACACTGGTCCTTTTGGAGGGGGGGGAGACGCACAGAGAACCTGTCCACGTGGCCTTCCCCGATGTCCTCAGTTTGGTGCCCAGATATAGGATTGGGGAAAAGGGTTTCTGCAACGCACAAGCATGTTCTGAGAGAGGACTGGAGAGGGTGGGACAGCTGTTCAAGGGATGAGGTGTTCCTAGACTATCGGGCAGTGGTACTTGGGGGTGACAAGATTGCTATATTAGAATACCTACGATTGAACGGAATCCTAACTGACCATAGATTGGCTGAAAAATTGAGACACCGGCTCAGACAATTTGAGAAAAGTACTTGACACCTTGCAACCAAGGAGGAAATCACAGAGGAGGCTTGGGGGAAGATATATAAAATAGCATTTCATGGGATCCTCTTTCTTTTTTTTTTTAAACATCTTTTTATTGGTGGTCTCAGCAGATACATCAGCATTCACTCAACATTGCATATAGTCTATCTTACAGTAATATCATTATCGAGAATCAAACAGCATACAGTTTACATGGATGTTTCACTGTCCAAAAGCAGTTCACATAGGTATGCCCTGAAGGGGCCCCAAATGTCTTTTGGCTGGCTTGTGCTTGGTTGGGTAAGAACATACTGTTCTTCGCATTCGTTAATAAAAGTAAATTCACGCAAGAAAGTGTTCATGCTCGGAGATTTCGGGCTTTTCCATGCTTGCAATATACATTTCTTAGTGACAGCACATGACACATTAAACAGCCTTCTAATTTTTTCAGAACATTTTTCAATGTCTCCAAACAAATATTTTTGAGGAGTCAAATGCGGTGGGATCTGTGTCATTTCTGCCAGCATTTCAGCCACCATCTCCCAGAACCGTACCAGAGCCGGGCATTCCCAGTAAATATGATAGGATTCCGCATGCGGGGTCCCGCATTTGGGGCAGCTGCCTGAGTCGTCCGGTGTGAATTTGGCAATTTTGGCAGGTGCATAGTGCAACCTATTTAGAATTTTAAATTGTATTTGGCGTAGTCCAGCATTAAGTGACACCCTTTTCGTGAGTGCACAGTATCTTCCCCATTTGTCATCGGGTATTGGCATTTTCATATCTATTTCCCATTTTTCTTTCACCCGGTTTGTCGTGGGAGTATGGGTCTGCACCGACCTATACAATTTGGAAATTCCCAGCCCTCCTTGTGTTGTAACCAGTTGTATGCATGGGTGGGAGGGGGGTTCGTCAGGAAAGGATGGTCATCGTGCCTGATATGCAGATCTCATTCGATAATATTGTAGTGTTTGGAGCAGGCCCCCTCCCATACCTCTCGTGAATACTGTCAGGGTCGCGAACCTCCCATCTATGTACATATCTCCTATTCTCATTTCTTTGAGGGGGTCCCAGGTTTCCTGTATGCTGGTGTCAAATGTGGGGGGGATGTTTGGGTAATTCCATAGGGAAATCTCAGGGTTATAGGGGATCTCTAGTTTCAGTCTTTTGCATATTGCCCTCCAGGCTATCACGGTGCAGCTCACAGGGTCGAATTCCCATGAATCTCTATGCCGTGTGTCAAGGATAACTGTGGGTGAGGTGGTGTGCGCCTCTATCCATGTGTGGGGTGAGTTATCTGCTGCATCGTACCAATGTTTTGCAAACTGCGCCAGTGCCACCAAGTAGTAGAGCTCGAAGTCTGGTGCCGCTATTCCGCCTGTGTCATATGGTTCTGTCATCTTTTCCCACCACATTCTGGCCACCCTACCATTCCAAAGAAATGCCACTGCCATAGATCCGAGTCTGGAAAAAAGTCCTTTCCCGGCCATATGGGGATATTTACAAATAAGTATAGCAGTTTTGGAAGTACAATCATTTTGAAAATTGCAATCCTGCCATGTAATGAAATTGGGAGGTGCCTCCAGACCTGTAGTTTTGTATTGAGTGCTTGCAACGTATGGTCATGGTTATCTGCATAAAGGGTCTGTCTACTCCCCAAGACCAACACCCCCAGGTATCTAATATGTCGCTCTGACCACTTAAGGCCACAAGTCAGTGCAGGGCATTGTGTGGAGGGGGTGAGCGGGAAAATTTCTGATTTAGAGTTGTTTACAGTATATCCAGAGGATATCAGCCATTATGGGGGCAATGTTCTTATCGGGCTCACGAACATATAACAGTGTATCGTCGGCATATAGTGATATTAATTTGGTGGCTCCTTTCAGTGTGATACCCTTGCTTGTATGTCTCAATCGTACAGCCGCTGCCATAGGCTCTATTGTTAAGGCGAATAGAATGGGGGAGAAGGGGCACGCCTGTCTGGTGCCTCTAACCAGCTCGAACAACCAAGATGTGGTTCTATTAGTGCACACTTTCACCCCAGGGGCAGTATATAATAACCTGAAATATTTCATAAAGTAGGGGCCCACTCCAAATGCCTCCAGCACTGAAAAGAGGTATTCCCAGGAGACAGAATCAAACGCCTTTTCAGCGTCAAGGGACACTGCAACCGCCTGCTTATTTGGGTTTATTTGTGACATTATGCCGAATAGCCTGCGTAAATTCAGGGCAGTGGACCTTTGCGGGATAAATCCACTTTGGTTTGCATGCACCAGCATGGGTGTTATGGGCAGCATGCGGTTTGCTAGTACTTTCGCGAAGATCTTCGCGTCCACATTTATAAGAGATAGGGGCCTGTAGGATGACATGTCTTGTGGCGGGTGTCGAGGTTTAGGTAGTACCGTGATTAAGGCCTCACTCATTGTTGAGGGCAGTATTTGCTTCCCCAGGGCCTCTTCCCATGTTTCTAACAGTATAGTGACCAATTCTCCCCGGAATCAAAATTCAAAGCTCAGCCCGTCTGTGCCCGGTGCGTTTGCCGGATGTGAGACCCATGATTGCTTCTGTGAGCTTCTGCTGTGATAGGTTGCTCCAATGCCAGTTTGTCTTCATCTGGGAGCCTTGGAAGATCTAGTGTTGCGAGGTAACTTTTAATCTCAGTGGGGGATTTCTTATCTTTATTCGCGTAAAGGGTCTTGTAGAATTTGTCAAATTTGTCGTTTATTCCTTCTTCACTAGTAATTATCTAATTTTGTGCCGTTTGGATAGTGGTGATTGGGGTTGGTTCTTTCTCGTGTTTTAGCCAACATTTTCCCTGCTTTATTACCCTCTCCACATCTGTGTGCCCGGGTAGGGGCTGCTATATACTGTATCTCCTTCATTGCTAGACGGTCAAAGTCTCTAAGGAGCTTGAGTATTTTGGCCAGGGTGTCCCCACTGTGTGTGCGACTGTAAGTTTCTTCTAATTCATTCAATTCCTCCTCCACCCCCTCCAACTTGTGGCATACACCTTTCAATAGGCCCGTGGTCTTGGATATCAGAACCCCTCTAACCCAGACTTTGAAGGACTCCCAGACTGATGACACATGATCTACTGACCCAACATTATCTGCAAGAAAGTTGGCAATTTCAACATGCAAGGTTTCAACAATATTTGGGTCCTTTAGTACATCTCTAGGCATTCTCCATCTCATCATTGGTCTAGGGGTATCTTTCAATTTAATCTCCAGTAGCACTGGGGAGTGGTCAGCTAGCGTGCGGGTCAGGATTTCGCAGTCCTGTAATGTGTGTAAAATGTTTGAGGATATAAACTAGTAATCTATGCGTGACTCACTATCGTGCACCGACGAGTAGAATGTGTCTCGTTTACTGGCAGGATGGAGTACTCTCCAGGCGTCCAACAGGGACAATTGCGGGAGAACTTGCCCTAGAGTTAATGCCGTCCTGGTGGGTGCCCTGGCCACACTAGCAGATCTATCCAGGGGTGGGTCAAGTGCAACATTGAAGTCTCCCACCCATATTATACTAGTTGTGTTGTGTTTGTTAAGGATCTCAAACATGTTCAGGTAAAACTCTGGGTCGTCTAGGTTGGGACCATGAGTGTTCACCAGGGTTATTTGTTTCCCCGCTATTTCCCCCCAGACCAATACATATCTACCCATCGGGTCCACCTTGTGTCCCTTGGCCAGGAAACCCATTGAGTTATGTATGAGGGTACAAACCCCTCTAGACTGCGAGGAGTAATCCGTATAATAACGTAATTTGCCCCATTTAGCCAATATTTTCTCATTAACCAAGCTCTGTGCGTGTGTTTCTTGCAGCATTAGAATATGTGGGCCGTGTCTAGGGACATAATTCCCAACTTTTCTGGCTTTCATCGGGTTATTTAGGCCACAGACATTCCATGACATTAATCTTATCTTTAACCCGTCACCCATCCTGCATGCATGCATATTGTGACATATCATAATGACCATTAGTTTGTAGTTCAACAGCATTTGAGTAGCACCAGTGACCGCAAGACCATATTTCAATTAAACTAAAACTTCCATAAATGCATTCCATTTCCCAAGACTAATCTAGATGGTCACAATAGTCCAAAACACTCTTCAACTTCCCTACCCCCCCGCCACCCACATCATCTACCCCAACTTGACGATGGACCCTGATAACCATTAGGAACATTCCTGAGGGTGCTTCGTTGCCAACACCAGGCTACCAGATCGGGCTCACGGCCCGCTTTAACGTTACTTGGAGGCCCCCACGGGAGCCGAACATTTTCCAAACACAAAAGGATACGCATATGGCCTGAGTCACTCAGCAGGGTCTCGATCATCCGGTGCAGGTGGGTGTCTCCCATTCTGGTCTGGTCCACGGCCCCCGGGGGGGCAGCGGAATGGTGGCTTCTACATAGGGCAGGGCTGTGGCAGGTGTCTCAGAGAAGTGTGCCCTTCCTCCATATTGGATTCGCATCTTGGCCGGGACAATTAGTGCATATGGGATCCGTCGTGCTCTTAGAAGTTTTTTGACAGGTTCATATGATCTTCGGCTTGCTTGAACTCCGGCAGAAAAATCAGGGTAAATGTGCATACAGCTTTCTTCGTATTGTAGTTTCCCAAGCTCTCTCGCCATCCGAAGGATAGTGTCCCTGTCTCTGTAATTGAGCAGTCTTGCAATAATCGTGCGAGGTGGGGACCCAGTTTTCGGCATGGGAGACAGAGTGCGGTGTGCATGTTCGATCAGGAAGTGTCCTGAAAAGGAGTTTGTTCCAAAGAGGGTCTTAAGGAGTGATTCCACCTGTATTTCCATTTTATCTTTACCAAATGACTTTGGCACTTCCACAATTCGTACGTTGTTCCTTCTTGAATGTGATTCAAGGTCCTCGCACTTGTTCTGTAGTTTGTTCATGTTTTCTCTGAGCTGGGCATTGTCTTGGTCGTGTCGCGCGACCGTGTCTTCAGTTGTTCCAATCCTGTTTTCTGCTTCAGTCAGTCTCAGGTTATGCTTGTCCACCCTGGTTTTCAATGTTCCAATGGTTGTTACGATATCATCCAGTTTCATATTTAGGGATAGGAAGCCATTTTGGACTATGTTGGTCAGGTATTAACCCTGTTACCGCTCTCCGAACCAAGTTCAGAATTAGATGTCGTTGGTGGTTCAAGCTCGCTGTTCCCCACCTGGCTGATTGTATATGAATCCATCGGCCCTTTCTTTTTAGCTCTTGCTCCTTCCGCCATTCTGTCTTGCTTCATCGTGTTCCCCATGGCGAGCGCGCCATTAGGTGTTTAATCCCAGTCTGTTCCAAGAGATAGTGGCGTCCGCAGTTAAGTGGTCTTGTCTGGCAAGGGACAGGTCTATTCCACACACCGGGGCGTTGCCTGCTTACTGCACTGGACCAGGGGCTACTCTGTCAGGTCTTGCGTAGGGGATCACTCAGCGCAGGGACAGACCAGCACACCCAATGCTGCCAATGGACTGTGCTCTCCCACGTTTTCTAGGTGCAGGATGTTAAGTCTTCCCAACGGTGTATAGTCTGTTCAGTAGCTGCCGAGGGAACCCGCCTTCTGCAGCTTTGCTGATTGTCCATATATATAGCAAACAGCTGTGGTGTTACCAGATTTTCAGCTTAGCGCTGGAAAGTTCAATATTCACTTATTTGTGGGCACAGACACCCGTGCAGCACCTGGTACTTCAGGGTTCACACGAATCGTGGCTCAGCGGCGTTCTGTTACAGTTGATTTGGGCACAGTATCACTCCTGCAAGCACGTAATCGACCAAAGGCACGAATTATGGTGTTTATTATGTGTTGCACGCCCTGTTTTGCGTGCCCGTTCAGTGGGGCATCTGCGCAGCGCGTGGAGAAATGCCCCGCGTCACGTCTTGTATCAACAAAGTTCACTGCTAGTGCATTTTGCGGCTCTGCAGCTTCCCACAGCCTGGATATGTGTTTGTGGATCAGTTTGGTATATTCACCGGCATCTCATTTGCCACAGGGTTTCTGTGTCCCCCACCACGCCGCCGCACACCCACGGGGGTCCGTGCAGGCCAGTCGCCTCGCAGCCTTCAATGCAGCTTCCCTGCCCAAGCGAGGCTAAAGGGGGTGCCCACGCCGGAGGGGGGCCCTGTCTAGGGATCACACAGCGCGGGGCGGCACTCACCTTACCCGGGACTGCGAGCTCAACAAACGCAGGAACTCTGCTTCACCCCGGCCTGGGCGTGTGGCTCCCTCCAGGGGCGGCTCCCGTCAGTCGGCTTCCTCATACAGCCACAGTAATGCTCGGGTCCTTTCGTGTCCGGTTACAAGGTGGGTATGGAAGGGGGAATAGGCCATCAGCGTCGGGTCGCGCTGCTTCCCCCTGGCGCTGTGCTCTTCTGTTTCGCGGGCCTCTCCTCTCGATGCTCCTTCTGGCTAGAGCGTCAGCGGCTCAGGGCTGCAGTCTTCTGGTTGCGAGGAATGGATCGCGCCTTGGCCCCGTCCCACTGAAGCTTCTATTCGATGTATCTCTGCAGCCAGGGCACTCTCAATTACAGGATTTGCTGTGCAGGTACTACCACATCTGACACGCGTTTTCCTTGCTCGGTGTCCCGCAGCGAGCTCCGAATGCAGGATTTATTGCCTTACGGATATTTCTCAAGCCAGAGCACTCTGATCAGGCAGCCATTACTGTTGTGCGCAACAGCGTCCCTCCCCCCTCATGGGATACTCTTTACAGCACCCATGGAACATTACTTCAAAGTAATAGATGGGTGGCACAGAGACACCCTGAACATTTTCCGAATCAAGGAGAGGGATTGTGTCTAAACTTTACAAGATCTGGAACACAAGTGATTATACGGGTAGGCAGGGGTTTAAAAAATATTGGAATGAGTTAGCTGGCTAGGAAATCACAGAGGAGGCTTGGGGGAAGATATAGAACATAGCGTTTCATGGGAACCTTTTTACAACAGCCATGGAACATTACTTCAAAGTAATACATGGGTGGCACAGAGACACCCTGAACATTTTCCGAATGTTTGCGGGGTCGTCCCCGTTGTGCCCACAGGGGTTTGGCTTGGTGGGCTCGAGAGAGCGCATGTGGTGGCACTGTCCATGTGTCCAACTGCACTGGAGGGATCTACTGGGGTGGATGTCAGAGATCATAGGCAAAGTCCTCCCACTTGACCCCCTTCAGATGTTACTGGGTCTCCCCCCGAGGGCCTCCGACACCTACAGATACCCAAGAATGTGGTAAACGATGTTAAGGGTGGGCAGGGTGTCATTGGCCCAGAAATGTAAAGGTGCCACAGTACCTCAAAAAAATGATTGGTTGCAGAAACTAAGAGACATGTATCTTATGGATAAACTGACGCCTATGGTGAATAAAGAAAAGAGTTTATTCAGGGTGGAGTGGAATTCAGCCAAACGCAAATGGGGATGGAATGTGCACTAGAGGGTGAGGGATGCCATAACATCATGATGGGGTCGGGGGACAGCAGAATGGAGGGGAGAAAGAGTGGTAAACACAAAACGATGTGCATGGAGATGGAACAGGAATACATCAGACTGGCAAACCCTGGGTAGCCTGAGGAGACTGGGGAATTCCCCACTGAAAGGCCAAAACAGACTCGAGCCTGACCCACTTTGGAACCGGAATAGGACCATTGTTCACAACTGGGAAATAGAGACACTTGGCCCACATGAGGTTGATGCACAAAACCTCTTTCCTTTGTTTGGTTGGGGAAGGAGAGGTGTGGGGGGCGGAGGGGGTGTTTACCTTGAAAACCTGTACTGCTGCACTGTGACATGTAAAATTGCTTTGCTTTAATAACAAATGTTAAGTTTAAAAATAAATTGTGGGCCAGTGGGGCATCCCACTATGCCCACTGCACCTCTATCGTCCTCTTTGGGGGCTGGTGCAGCTACTTAGCGGGCTAGCCCCTAATAAAAACCCCTTGAGTCGTGTACCTTAAATAACTTAAACACAGTCATTTATAGTGGAATAAAAAACAGGTAACTTTATTCCAACTCAACTTACAGCCGATCTCAGCGATGCAAGGCCCCTAGTGAACCAAGCTGCAAAAATGATCCTCAGGTGGACCTTTGTCATTCCCAGGCTTCCCAACCGATGACCCCATCACTTCGGTTATACATTTCTTCCGGGTGAACATGTCACTTCTGGTTCCGTCCTTCGGGTCAAGACCTGTCTCTGGCTGCCTTTCTCTGGCTGGTGTCACTATCGCAGGAGGAAGTCCTTTCACAGGTACGGGAATAAGTATGTATCCACAATAGGATAGCTCACAGGGTGACTTAGGTGTTCAGTACTATCAGTGACACCACATCCTCAAGAGGAACCGAGGGTTGATGTGATCATAGTAGGCAAATCTTTTTCTTTTTTAGTAGATACTGGGGCAACTTGCTCATGTATACGAAAGGGAACATTTTAGTTATCAGGAAATGCCATGAATGTGCAAGGTTTCTCTGAGCTACAAGTAGAGTTTGTTTTTCTGATGAATTGCCAGTCTCTATAGTTGAATGTGATATGTCTGTACCTTTATTGTATTCAAGGCAGACACCAGTTAATATTCTGGGCCGAGACTTAATGACAAAGCTAAATATGATGATTTCTTTCACTGATGAAGGCATTGTGTGTTCCACTCCAGGGATACAGTATTTAAAAGTGGGTGAATTTATCATGGTATTTACAGGGCAGATAGATCTGTGAGGAGTGCCGTTAGAGCAAGAGGTTTTCCTTTATGGGGTGTGCATTTTGTTAACGTGGCTACCCGGCCTAGTGGGTAAGATTAATAGCATACCTGATACATTTTTGTTCAGGCGACAGATACCTATAGATGAAGAGGGGGGGCAGATGTTTCCCTTACAGGTGCAGGCAGCCACAGTACGAGGGGAAGTGGCCATGCTTGAAGGATTTGATGACTAGGGCAAGCCTTGGAGAATGGGAATTGACATTGGGGAAGGGAATAGATTGACTGACATCATGGATGAGGGTATGTTTAGGGATTATCCGTCAGACGACGAAGTAGTATTCGAAATGAGTATTACATATTGGATCAGAATAGAGAGAAGTGAGATCCCACAGCGAATGTTGATTGTGCAGCATGGAAAAATTGCCAACCTCTTTACGGACCACAGGCCCTTATGATGTGAGCTATTGAAGTGGGTGGGACAAGTTAAGATTAAGCTGAAACCAGGACCAATTTTACCTGGAGCATGGCAGTACCTCAGGCCATGGCAGTACCCAATGTCTCAAGAGGCAGATGCTGGTATTTTTAAGTCTGTATCAGCTATGATTGAACAATGCATTTTGGTCACGTCAGAGTCACTGTGTAACACTGCTGTGTACCCTGTGATAAAATCAAAAGGACGGTCATGGTGTTTAACTCATTAACTCAGGACATGAGACCAATTAACCAGATTGTAGAGGCAAAGTTTCCTCTAGTTCCGAATCCTACGATATTTCACGGTGATTAACTTGAAAAATGCATTTTTCTCAATCCCGTTGCATAAGGGCTCTCAAGACCTCACATCATTTACGTTTCGTCAAACTAAGTTGAAGAGTACTCATTTGCAACAAGGGTACTGTGAGTCTCCGTCAAACTTTAATAGGCGCCGGCAGATGGACCTAAGAAATACTGATTTGCCAAGCATTGCGTTGCAGTACATAGATGATATTTTAGTTTGTAGCACGACAGAAGATGACAGAAAATGAGTGTAGGCGAGATTCTATTCGGTTAATGACTATTTTAGCAGACAAGGGATGCAAGGTAGACAAGGGGAAATTACAATATTGCCAGGAAGAGGTGTTGTACATAGGTCCGTTAATCTCACATGAGGGAAAAAAGATTACACCTGAAAGAGCTGAGGCGATCATGAAAACACCAAAACCGCACACGATAAAGCAAATGCAGCAGTTTTTGCGATTGTGTAACTCTGTTAGAGCCTGGGTATTTCATTATAGTTAATACACGAGACCCCTTTTGCAGGCTTTAAAGAAAGCCCAAGTGAATTAGGATGGACTGAGGAAATGGAGGAAGGGTTTGAGGAGTTGAAGAAAGCAATTTGGACAGCTCCAGTTTTAGGAATTCCCAATTACTCTGAAGAATTCTTCCTTTTTTTCGCACACGAATGGAACAGTTATGACAGCAGTGCTTACACAGAGAACCACACTTGGATATACACCTTTGGCATATTATAGTGGGATTCTAGATCCAGTTATGAGAGGACACTTTGCGTGCGAACAATCACTGGCAGCAGCCGCATTCACTATTGAGAAGACTACGATCATCGTGATGGGGTCTTCCATGACTTTATTTGTTGAGAACGCTTTGGTTTTTGTTTTAGAGAAACCTAAGGGTACATTGACATCTCAGAAGGCTTCTGCATATGATGTGGTTATTTCAAATCCAGCAATCAAAAGAGTTAGGTTTAAAATAGTGAACCCTGTACCTGAACCTGTGACAGAGGACGAGAAAATGCATGATTGCTTAAATTACAAGGAGTTCTATGACGAGATGCAGAGGATAAAAGAAAATTCTCTATCAGGGGGGAGGTTCTCCTTATTGATGGGTCATCGAAAATTGATCAAACTGATGGGGAAAGGAATTCTAGTTCAGCTGTGGTAAGGCACAGAGCTAATGGGAAATTTGAAGTGGTAGCAAGTGCAAGACTACCATCTCACTTTTTGCCACAGGCTGCATAATTGGTGGCACTTGTTGTCACGCTCGAGAATCACGCAGGGCTGGAAGTGACGGTGTACAGTGACTCTCTCTATGTGATGTCAACCGCGCATGCAGGACTAGGATGCTGAAAAAGGAGGGGCTACCACTGGCACTCCAGTGCAAAACACTGAATTATTGGAAATGCTTATTGAAGCACTACATCTCCCAGTAGCCATTACAATAGTTAAATATGCAGCACATACTAACTGACTTTATCTCACGCAGGAACGAATCCGCAGACGAAGAGACCAAAAGTTTTCATACTCCTAATGTAAAGCAAAAAATGGACAATGATTATGATTGTTAATGAAGGATTTAATCATTTGTCTAGAACGTAATTGATGGAAGTTCAAGCCAGAGTTCGCAGGAAGAAAAGGAGCAATGGACACGCAGGGGGTTTTCTTTATCCCCTTCTGAAGCATTGTGGCGGCAGGAAAGCATTGTTAAACTGGTGATGCCTGTTGCCTTATTGAAGGTAGTGTTAGAACAGCTACACTACCCTACACATGTAACTAGGGAAAGCCTTGCAGCATCTATTGTGGAGGATTGGTTTGTAACAAATTTGTTAGAACACGTTACTTTTTATGTAGTAAATTGCATCGCATGTCAAAATGTAACTCCTGGGTACACACTGCGAACAATCAGAGGAGTAATTCCTTGACCGAATGGTCCTGTTCAGCATTTACAAATCGATTATGTTGGAATGCTGCAAGTATGTAGTGGATACAAGTATATGATAGTGATGGTGTGTCCTTTTATTCGAGATGGATTGAAGCATGTCCATGTACACACCCAGATGCCACTTACGCTGCAAAGTTTTTAGCATGAGAAGTATTTCCTAGATGACGAGTATGTGAGGTGCTGAGATTGGACCATGGGCCCCATTCTGTAAATGAAGTATTTGAAGAAATCAGTCTATTATTTAATATTAAAAATAGGTTTTCTTCTGTTTATCACCCAAAAACAAACGGAAAATGTGCGAGACTCAATGGTCTTCTTTTTTAAACAATTTTTATTATTTTATAATAAACACGTCAACCATGGTAACTTTTTAGGACACACATAATCAATATCAAAAAATCACATTATACATTGTCGCTTCCCGTCCTCCCCCCTCCAACCCCACAAACTCGAGCCATCACAGCCTCATCATCTACATGAGCATTTTCGGGAATCTCAGTGTTCGTTGACTCATCTGAGTCTTCTGTATCATGATTGACCTGGTGGGGGCTTGCCATTGAGGTCACCAGCTGCCTCCAGGCTATCAAGGGGCCCGCTTCCTCCTCCCCCACTTGGTGACAGCTTCAAACCATACCACAGTTTCTGCTTCCGCCCATCTCAAGAGGTCCGCCCACCATATCTCCACTCTGGGTCTGTGGGCTGCTTTCCAACACATTGCTATTCTGCGTTTAGCCAAAATATAGGCCAGGTCCTTAATTTTACTGATATGCTTCGAATGACGTGGCCTGGGGAAATTCCCGAGAATGCAAGCCCAAGCAGATCCTACGTCCAGTACCACTCCCCCACCAGCCATTTTCATCTTTACTTCCTCCCAGAATCTGTGCACCTCAGAGCAGGACCAGAACATGTGTAGTAGTCCTGCCTCCTCCTCCCCACACCTGGGGCATTTTTGTACAGCTGAGCCTCCAAACCTAGCTATTCTACTCAGGTAAGCTCAATGAGTGACATACAGCTGGGTCTGCTGGAGTCTTGCATTCCGGGACACCTTTTTATGATAGCTTTGGGCTCTGTCCCGCTGTCCCTCTGTCATGGGTTCCCCCACTTCCTCCTCCCAGTCATGCCTCAATTGGAGCAGCTCCTTCCCCACCTTCGCCCTCAGGAGCTCATATATCCTAGATATTTCGTGCCCACCCTCCGAGACATCATACATCGTTTCTAGGGAGGCATCGGGTTCTTCCTCTAGCACAGTCTCAGGCCACCTCTCTCTCACCTTTTTCATGAGCCTGGTATAAGTGATAAATTGGCCTCTATGCACCCCTGTCTCATCCTGCAGCCTCTGGAATCCCAACGCCTCCCCTTCCTGCCATATGTCTCCAAGGGTGGCCAACCCCACTTGTTCCAGTACCTACGGACCGCTTCAAACAATTGGGAGTCGTCCCCGCATAACACTGCCAGCGGGGCCTGCTGGGAAATTGGATCTGGGTCACCCACCGTTCTCCATGTCCTGTGCCATACTTCCCAGCCCAGCTTCAATAATCTCCCCACCCTCGCCATTTTAGTTTTGTGCAGCCATACTGTCTCCCTCAAAAAGTAAGGAGCTGATTCACCTTGCAAAAGCCTAGCTTCTGCAGAGTCTTCTGCAGACAACCACCTAGCCACATACAACAACTGTCCTGCCATGTAATACAGCTCAAAATTGGGTAGGTTTATGCCCACTTATCACATGTGTTCTGTAGTCTCCACAGGGCCACCCTATTCGTGGAGTTGCCCCATATGAAGCCCCTGCACATGCAATGAAGTTTCACAAAAAAGCGTTTGGGGATTAAGTACGGGACATTCACAAAAAAGTGCAAGAGTCTGGGCAAGACCACCATTTTGAGTAGAGCTGCTCTCCCCATCATGGCTAAGGGTAATTTAGACCAGAACACCATGTTATTCTTAACTCCCTCCATCGCCTTCTCTGTGTTATGTTTGTGCTTTGTCTCTATATTGTGGTAAACATTTACGCCCAGATACCTGAATGTCACGGTCTGCCAGGGTATCTGCAAGACGGGCAGCCTCTCCAATGGGGTGCTCTTGTATCTTCCCAGGGGGAACAAACTGGACTTCCCGGGGTTCACCGATATGCCCGAGAGGGTGGCGTAACGACCCATCACCTCCAACACATATTGCAGGTTCTCCTCTGGGTAGCGCAAGTGGAGAGGCACATCATCTGCATACAATGATATCAGGTGTGTGCCCCCTGTCGTGCGGATCCCCACCTCCCCGTATTGTTGCCGCAGGCATATTGCCAGCAGCTCTAATGCCAGGATGTATAACATTGGTGACCAGGGGCATCCCTGTCTGGTCCCCCTGTCAAGTTGCCATTTATCTGAGATTGTGGTTCCGGTTTTGACTCTCGCCGTCAGGGTACTATATAGCATCTGGACCCATCTAATATATCCTGGTCCCATCCCGTATCCTTTCAGAGTCGCTTTCAACCACAGCCACCACACTGAATCAAAAGCTTTCACCGCGTCCAACGACACGATAGCCAGCTCGCTCGAGTATCCCTCAGTTTGGTCAATGATATGGTGTAGCCTCCTGTGGTTATCTGTAATATTTCTACCGGGGACATAACCCGTTTGGTCTGGGTGTATCAATTTGCCAATTACCCTCTTCAACCTATTAGCCAGCACTGCCGTGAGTATCTTGCTATCCTGATTGAGCATAGACAAGGGCCTGTACAATCCGCATTCCGCGTCCGGTTTGCCTGGTTTCAGGAGCGGAATGATCACCGCCTCGCGGAGGTACGCCGGCAGTTCCCCCAGCTCATATGCTTCATTAAACATGGCCAGCAGCAGCTGGAGTAGCTCCTGCTTGTAGGTTTTATAAAACTCGCTGCGTAACCCATCCGCCCCAGGCGCTTTACATGTGGGCAGGTGTTGGATCACCGCCTCCAGTTCGTCCACGGTGATGGGGGCATCTAGGTCCACCCGTTCTAGGTCATCCAAGGTAAGCAGCCCTATGTCCTCTATCATATCTAGTATATCTTGACTCATGTCCTCTCCTGTGTCCTTGTATAATCATCTGTAATACTTGAGGAACACCTCATTTACCCCTTCCTGGGTATTATGGATTTGACCCTCCGCGTCCCTGATCTCTCTGATCACAGAGCGGGGGGCCTCATTCTTGTATAACCAAGCCAATAACCTACCCGGCTTATCCCCCCCCAGCATGCAGCCTCTCTGTGTATTTATTATAGTTCAGTTTGCATAATCTGTCCCAAAGTTCACTACAAGCTAGCTGTAAATCCTTTATTTTAACCCTGTTCGCACGGGTGGTCCTCTCATTTCGTATCAGGTCCTCTAGCTCTCTTTCTGTCTCTTGCAGTTCCTGCTCAATACCCCCTTGGAGCACTTTGGATTTAGATATTGCTACTCCCCGCACCACCACCTTGAATGCCTCCCATACTGTTCCCACCGAACTTACACTGCCCGTATTAATTTCAAAGTATTCCTCGATGGCCTCCCTCAGATCCTTTCCATTGGGTGTAGCCTTCTCCACACATCCTCTAGGCCGAGGTCCATCAACAGTGCCCTCAGCGCTTTAGCTACTGGCGCCGGCTTTTCTGATTTGTCATCTGACCTATCTATCCTGGGGTTCAGAGTGCAATTAAAGTCCCCTCCCCACACCATCGCGCCACCCGCCAGGGGGCTAATTTTACTATGTAAAGACCTAATATATACCGCTGTATCATGGTTAGGGGCATACAAATTTATGATATTCACTTCTCTGTTCTCCAGGAGTCCCGCCACCACCACTATTCTGCCTTCCGGGTCTATTGTCGAGCTAAGCAGCTGAAATGGTACATGCGGTGCCACCCATGTAATCACCCCTCTTGCATATGCCGAATATGTGGCCCCCATGACAGTAGACCTCCATTTCCTCCTGATCACCTAGAACTTCTCCTTGGTGAGGTGGGTTTCTTGTAGCAGAGCTATGTCAATCCGCATCCTCTTTAGGTACATCATCACCTTGTTACGTTTTAGATAGCTATTAAGGCCCCGCACATTCCAGGTCACAATTCTGAGATTACCCCATGCCATTGATTTGTTCATCATTTTCCTGTAGGCTCATACACAAACTAAAACTAAAACTCCCCAAAACTATATACACCACAAACTTCCCCTCCCCCCCCCCACCCACCTCCCCACCCACACCCGACAACACCCTCCCCAACCGTTGCCCAGCTCCATCCCTGGATCTCAGGCACCCCCACATCTAGCCCTGCCTAGCAAGTCTATACTCAGGGCTCAGCAGGGTAAAGTCGCCCTAATGGCTACTTAACTACCAATTCTCGGGGGTAGGTTGCTACTATCCCATTGCTCCTACTACCCATACTATCACGCATGATGTTAATGCTATTCAGTTCCAGCATGCAGTTGATACTCTATATTCCAGTTCAGCGAGAGCACAAGGTCCAAGGGCTACAAAAATTCACTCAAATCTCCTGTGTTCCCGAAACAAGTCCACCTTCCCACTTATCCCCTTAATGTCCCTGGCACCGACTCCTCACTTGTCACGCTCAAGGCGATCTCAGTCAGCCTCCTGTTCCGGGCAGCCCTGCAGGTCCAGCCTCGACGCCGCCTCCTCCAGAGTGTCGAAAAAAAGCGCCTTGCTCTTATGCAGCACCTTTAGCCCCGCCGGGTACAGAAGCATATATTTGATGCCCGCAGCACGTAGCCTCCTCCTGACGGCCTAGTAACTATACCTTTGCCTCTGCACCAGCATCATATAATCCGGGTACGCTGTGATATTGGTGGATGCTCTCTCAATCGTCCCGCCCTTACGGAAATATTCCAGGATCTTCTCCCTGTCTTTGTAATTCAGGATCCTTGCGATTATTGGCCTCGGCGGAGCTCCAGGTCGTGGCTTCCTCATCAAGGCCCGATGGGCCCGCTCAACATTAAACCCCTGTGAGAGTTTTTCTGCTCCTATCCCCTGGAGGATCATGTTCTCTACATAGTCCGTGGGGTCATGGCCTTCCTCCCCCTCGGGCAGGCCGACCACATGTATGTTGTTCCTCCTCGTTCTTCCCTCCGCCTCCTCCACTCGATTTTCAAGGTTGGCGAACTGCTGTTTTAGCACATGGACATCTTTTGCATTGCTTGTGCTGACCTCCGTGTTGACTTTCACTGCCTTTTCCAGGCCACTTGTTCTCTCTGCCAACGCACGGACATCTTGACGCAGCAGGGTAACTTCGATTCCCACAGCGTCAATTTTATTCTCCAGGGCCTTCCGCAAGTCCGCCATCGCTGTGCCCCATTTGGTGCTGAAATCCGTTATGGCCGCCAGGACCTGACGGTTATTTCTTTCTGTGGCACCTTCAGCGGAGGCCGCGCCCGTGCTTTGCGCCGCTGTCGTGGGGGTCCGCTGCGTTTTCGCAAAGACCTTCATTGTGGATTGTTTGGATTTGGCTCTCAGTCCTTTCACAGACATCTCGCGATTCCCTATCGTATCTGATCCCCACACTGCGATGCTGTTGTGTCGTGCTCAGGCCCCTCAAATGCTAGGGCGCTAGTTGCAGCGGGTTGCGATGTGCTGTGGAGCGTGGCAATGTATTCAAATGGGCGGTCTTCTCCCATGTATTCCTGCTGCACAGAATCATCTATGCGCCATCAGCGTACTCCGAGGTGCCACACAGAACTCAACAGCTGCTCACCTCCTTTGCAATGGCCTAGTCACATGTAGGTTTTGCCAGACCGGGGTATGTCCTGGTAATAGTGTGTTACACACTTGCATGTCTCAGCCATGTCAGCAGCCGGGCTCGGCTGCAAATGTCTTTACTTCAATCCATGGCCGTCGCCCGATACAGTGACTGCATCAGAGGGCCGGCAGTTTCGTTTCGCCACCACGTCCTGCTAGATCCCTTTGTTTTCTGGGAGCGCCGCCATTTTAGTGTTTTCATCCACGGCCGCTCCCCAGGATACAATGTGTCAGTTCGGCAGTTCTCCAGTCTCCCCCGAGCCGCTCACAAGCTCACGTTCTTCCCGGGACCTTCCCACACGCTTGTGTGTGTTTTGCTTCCAGATTCAAGTGGAATACATGCGTTTGTTGAACGGATCAGGATGTCGGATCACGGAACACACGGGACTCACAGCCTATTCCATGGCTGTCCAAGCCACGCCCCCGCCTAAACCTAAGTTATCACTAAAGAAAGGGTGGTGTACTGCCTCCCCCTTGCATTATATGCATTAAAGAATCAGCCTGGGTTGGACCACCAGCTCACACCCCATGAGATAGTTACAGGAATGCGAATGAGAACCCCCTGTCACCTCCAACGAGCAGTAGAAGTGATGCTCAGACAACTGCAGAATTCTTAGGAAATTAGCTACATGTGTATTTAACATGTATGACAGCTTGTATCTCTGTCATTTCAGATCAACTCAGGCATAAGGAGTGTCGGTCTCAGGACTTAGATGAAGACCATTCAGGAACCAGACCTGAAAACCTTTTAGCAGTACCAAAACTCTTTATTGGTGATCCCGTGTTAATCCGCAACTTCAATAGGAAGTGGCATGAGCCCCGATTTAGTGGTCCTTTCATTGTGGAGTATGTCACTGCCTCAGCAGTAAAAGTTCAAGAACGATGTGCATGGAATCACCTCAGCAACGTCAAAACGTATGCTGGTGAGACCGGAACACCCCCAGCCAATTCAGAAGCAAGTCGAGAAGAAGTAGTTCAGCATGTGCAGGCTCGATCGTTGACGAGGAAGAAGGACGCAAAGATTACTTTTTAAATAAATGCAAGTGTGCATTTGGACTGTGGCTTCCCCAGACACTCTTTAAAGATATTTTAGCAGGAGTGAGAAAGTAACTATTCTTGAGCCACAGGAACTCGTTGAAATTGTACTTTAGAAAGTGCTGATATAAATGAAAAATGACAGATCTTGATTTCCTTTTTGATGACTGGAAAAGGGAGCAGTTCCCTGATTCGTTTCTCACAGAGTTTCTTTTTTGCCAGACAAATGGTCCTGTCTGATGTCGATAGACATAGACTCTTTCTTGCTGTCTTTGTTTTTATACTCAGAGCTTATCCTGCTCTTGTTGGGTGCAGCACTGATGTTTGCACTTTTGTGCGGGATCCTAAAAAAGGCCCTGCAATTAGAAGATTATTGGCAGCAATAATCAAGCAAATTCGGCAGCTACCTGAGCATTTAACGAGACTGCCTGATTAAAAATGTTTTTTCCTTCCTTAAAAATAAGTACACAGGCACAATGGGGTTTATTGAGCATAATGCAGTTCCAGAAAGTGAGAAAACGCAACGACGTGTGGATAGACATCAATGGTGGGGCTTCATGTATTGGTGCATAATTTATATATGCATGGCATCTGTTATTGTTTTTCTATTGTTGCTAATTTACGCTGCTTACTTTGTTGGTTCCAGAAAGATAGAAGTCCCTCTGATTCTCCCCACTCCAGTGACCTATGCAGAGTTAGAGGTTGTAAGGAGGCCAAAGTCATATGATCCCTATTTCAGTGACACATTTGAAGTAACCTATTTCCCTGACAAGTGTTCCTATGATTCGACCTGTAGGAAGGATGATGTCTGATGTACTTCATGAGCATTTTGCACATATTCTTTTGGAAAGACAGAGACCAGAGAGAAGTGCAAGGGAAGATGATTATGAGTTAAATGATTATTTAGACAGCACAGCACATGTGGGGAACAACATGTGGTATCAACACATGAAGGAGGTAGGAAAGAGAACCTCTGAGGAGTATTGCTATGTTTGTGCTCTCCTACCTTATGCTGTGGGAAGTCCAATATTTTCATAGCTATAGAGATGGACGTCCATACACCTCATTGCCTGACTCACCTTGCACTCTGCCATACAAGAGGTAAATTCCAGGTTCGAACATCATCTTTGGTAGGGACAACTGAATGCACAGCTCCAGAGGAAGACAATTATGTTCAAGATTTAAAGACAAGAGCAAGGCCACACACCAGAGATCATGTGATAAGATACAAACAGCTTGGCATGAAGGGAGCAGTAATCCAATGGGAAATAAATAAAAAGCTCAATTGCCAAGGAAAAACTGATGAAGAAATACGAAGATGCAAGGAGAGAGGCCAGATGCATTTCTGTGGAACAGAACTTCCTCCAGATGGCTGGGAAGAAGGCATAGTTGTCTGCAAAGCTGTGGCAGTAACTGGACATCATAAACCAGTTATATATCATGTGGAAAAAGGATACAAACCTCTCTGTCCGAGGCTGGCAAAGTTGCTGACATGGGTCGAAGATAAAGGAGGCCCGTTGCAGATAGTGCCTCTGGCTAGTGCAGAGCTGTGCTTCAGAAATAATGGCACACGAAAAGTTGGAGAAAATCATCAGTGTGGGTGAATCTTCGATGTACCAGGAATGAAGGATGGGACAGTAGTTATAATGGATCACTACTGGGCCTGCGGATCCAGAGCATATATGAAGTTGCCCAGAGATTGTGGAGGACTATGTTCTATGGTGATTGTTCATGTTCCAGCATTAGTGATTCCGAAGAGCGACCTGAACATTGATGAGTTTCCAAAAGCAGATGCTCACCTGAGAAAGAAGAGATCTGTTGGACTCCTCAATCGAATAAAGAGGAAGAATTACTTCTCAGCTAAATCATAGAAGCCTTTGATGCTATTCCATATGAGCACAAATTGTTCAGCAAAACTGCCTGAGTCTTTAAAGTTATCTTTTTGCCTGGGATTCAAATGATGGCAAATGCCAAATGGTTACAGATAACCAGATGGGAGCTTCTGCAGACGATCAACACTACCATAAAGGGATTCAATGCTATCAAGGAAGAGCTGAGAGCCATACAAACTGATGACTCTTCAAAACAGATATGTCCTGGACATGATTACAGCTATGGATTGAGGTGTTTTTGAATGTGCAACATGATCAGAGAATCATGTTGCACATTCATACCTTCTCATGATGACGAGAATGGCACCTTGACAGAGGCCATAATGATGTTGACATACTTGCACATCAAGATGGAAGACGAAGTAGAAGACATTGCTGATGACAGTTGGTTTGCGTCACTCTTCTCATGGGTTCCACAATGGATGGCAAACATTTTCAAGTTCCTTGGAGCCCGGTTAGTGATGATCATGTTTGGATTCTGTGTGGTCAGAATAATAATCACACAGTGCAAAAAGACTGCAAAGAATGCAACAGGAATGAAAATCATGATTGATGTTAAGTTTGTGTTCAAACCCAAAGAACTGACAGATGAAGAGATCAGAGACTATGTCAAGGCCAGTATTCATGCACCTGAGGGAACAAAATTACTGTATCCGAGAAATCATAAGAAGCATGTGGGAAGATGGATCTACTGCAGTCAGAATGGACAGTGCAGTCTAATGACCTGGAGTATTGATGAGTATGTGAAATCAGCAGGATGCCTGAAGGGAGTAATAAAGATATGGACTCCAAAGAAACATTTCTTCAGACGAGGATGTCTGGATGTGAAGTCTGATGGGAGAGTGGTCAATCAATCGCCCAGAGGGGGGAGTGTAGAGGAGGAGCCAAGTACCTCTACCGGAAGTTCCACCCCTATTCTGCCTATATGTTGGCAACCAAAAATTGCAACATGCGCAATACCAGTGAGGATGCCTATACCGCAAAAAGTCCTTGAAACAAGGTATCCATTTAGAAAACCCTGTATGTATCTGCAGAGAAATTACGATCTTCTGAAGGAAATTCTGGAAGAAGTGTGAAAACAAATGAAAGAGAAGACTGGTGATTTCACGTGAAGTAGAGGTGACGCACCCAGAAGAGATGCAAATGAAGTAAGAATATAGATCTTATGGAAGCTGATGACATAGTAGTGAAGTAAGCAACATTTCGGGAGCAAAATGAAGATTGTACGTGTGAAGAAGCAGTGAAGAAAGTGCAAAGCCATTTTACAAATGTACAGACGCAGTAACGCAAGTAGACCAAGTAATCATAAGGCTGGCTACATAGTGACTAGATTGCGGCAATGCACCAATATATGCATCAATATATAGGAATGTATAGAATCTGGATGTTTCACAATGCACTTTACCAAACTTGGACCATGTGAATGAAAGGGTTGGCAGAAGAATAAAGATATCTGACAGCGAAGAAAGATCTGAGGAAGGCTTGCCTGGCCCAGTGTCAAGAGTTGGGGCCGCTGAGAATCTTGCCATGTAATTTGAGGTGGAACGAAAGTCACTAAGGGTGTCAAGATTTCTTCATTTAATAGTATTAAATACAACAAAGAGCTCACAAACGTGGTCCCCATTTACATGGTCAGTTGAAAATAGACTTTGGGCAAGCTACACCGAGACCAGAAGATAAAGCCATACCATAATCCCTTTTATTCTAAGGCATAGTGAGCCTCTGCACAGCGGAGTTCAAATTGAATGGTAGTCCGCAGGAGTGATGATGGATGTTGGGCTAATAGGGTGGGGAGGAATGACCGGGCCAAACCCCCAGCACCAGGGACACCAGCTTGCATGCTGCGTGCTGCTAGCAAGTGGAATATTTCAGAAGGGTACAAGCATGCCAACCAATTATAGAGGGCCATGTATTAAGGCACCCTATAGTTTGAGAAGCCAATAGTATGTTGTGTATGAGACTGACACAGAAGGTGACTTTATCTTAAAGACCCATTCACATCCCTGTATCCCATAGAAAGTATAAGCAGATGTTCCCGTTGACCAACCACAACCCCTAGTAGGTTTTCTTATTTGCCATGTAGTATGACGTCGCGTATGACAAATATTTAGTATAAAAGAACTGTTTTTTAAATGTGTTGAGATAATTCTGTGCGGCGTCGGTTGATGTCTGTTGTACTCCCTATTTTAAAGACTTGTTGTTAAAACAGCTTTGACTTTTGCCAAATCCTTAGTCGGTCTGATTATTGATGTATGAGTACGATCTGCATCCACATCCATATTATATAGTGATACCTAATCTTAAAGGACCCGTTCCCCAGGTTCATTATTCTGTGTGAAACTTTGTAGTAAACTTGAGAAATGGGGCAATGACCCTGTTCTACTGTATTTTATCAAGGCGTTATATAGTGATACAATGATATTTGTACGCCTATCCCATGATGGGGAATTAACAGAACAAATTAGTGCCAATGTCGGATTAAAACAAGGATGTATTCTTGCACCTTTGCTATACAATATATACACTTGCGATTCGACTCTTGTTTGGCCGAAGTGAGAAATGTCTCTCCTCGTATTGGAAGAGATTTTATTCCCTGGCTAATGTAGGCTGATGATACGATCCTTTTGGATCATATATCTATTGGCCTACAGCATTCTATTGATGCATTGGCCAGGTGTACAAAGGAAAACAACTTGCTTATAAATTCTTTAAAATCAAAAATGATCGTATTTGAGAATAGAACCAAAAATCAAGGCCGTTTTAGATGGAAACTCCATAAGACTACATTGGAATTGGTTGATCATTATGTATACTTGTGGGTTCCTATGTATGCCTACCCAACCACCTCACATTATGGAGACTATATAGTTCCCTGTATATTATAAACATTGTATTTATCTAAGAAATATTAACAGTTTAACTGATGACCAATGGTTGTTTTTTTCTAATAGCACTCGTTTAGGGACATTCTAGTATTTGCTTTAATTGGGTCTTGTGGATTTTCTGATTTAATATGCATTTTAGAAAATACCATAAACTATTAAAACACCATCTTTACAGACAGATGAAATCCATTTATTCCAACCAAATATTAATAAAAATGGTATTTAATCAAGAGATGTATAAATAGTTCAGGCGGAGACAACAGGGAAGGTCTTATAAAAAATATATCAAACTAACATTGTACCTGCAATAACATATGGAATTTAATTACTTCCAGAAAGATATGTGAGATGGTTTGACAGGTATGAAGGGAAAATTCTTAGATCAATGCTTAAGGAACCGAATGGTACCGGTAGAAGCAATTTTTTTGCGAACTGGGCCTGTGTTCTTTGCGTGCTCATTGGCTATTAAAGCAAACCAAATTATACTGTAAACTAGTATTTAGAACATCTGACAAGAGCACGGTAATGAACCTAGTGGCCTCTAGACTAATTATAGATTCCCTTAACACTTTTTTGTTGTCCCTGCAAAGAACAGCCTGCTATCACTGTGATAATATTAATTTCTCAATACAAGAGATATCTGCAATACTGAATTATGTGGAACAAATTAAGAAGAACACCTGGGTATGGGATAGAATAGATACTATCTAAAAGCTAAACAATAAAAGATGGTATCCGGAGCATACGCAGTAGGGTTTCCCTCTAGATGGCCCTTGTTCATATCTGCTTAAGGCATGACATGGGAGATTTATGGAATTTATTACCTTTCTTCGTCTAAATATCTTGCCTACCTATGAAAACACGGGATATTGGCTAGGTGTACTTTATGAGGATCGCAAGTGCAGATTGTGCCATACCTCAGTAGAAACAAATTGGCACAAATTGACACAGTGTCCTTTATTGGAAGTACAATATTGTAAGGCATATGCCCTGTTTGCCACTGACCTTAGAAATGTGCAAAAAGATCAGTTTTGGAGTAACTTGTATGATGCATCCTCGCTGGTAATCAATGGAGCAGATTTTTATGTATGAAGGAGTCTGTGAAACTCCTTTTAGGTTCATAATTGTTATATTAGGAAAACGATTGCATAGTGTAATTGGAATGGGCCTCATTATGACCCTGCCGGTCCGGAAACAATGGTGGTGGTAAACCCACTGCCACCGTTGTTTCCGGACTGGCAAACTACGAGTTTTGCAGGGCGGGTGGCGTTACTCTCGCCAGATCTGACCTGGCGAGAGTAACGCCACCCGCCTGCAGACGGAAATGGAAACACCGGCACCGTTAACGCTGCTGGTGTCTCTGTTTCCATGGTCCCCATCCCCATGGAGTCCTGAGAATGGGGAGTAACGTTATTCTGCCTCTGGAATTACCGGACCATCCGGGCTGTAATGCCCCGGTAAATCCGGCAAGTCCGGAGGCGGTAATTCATTCCGGATCCGGCAGCAGCCTGACGGTTTTTCCGGCACGGTTACTGCCGGACTTGAAATGAGTCCCAATTGATTATGACATTTATGTTTTATATTGATCATTACTGGATTGACAAGTGAGAAATGTATTAATTGTTGATAATTGACTGATAATTGTTATGAATTTTAATTGTAATACTGTGCTAAAGGTTTAATATTTCTTTTTAACCAAATGCACAATAAAAAAAGAAGAAAAAAAAATAATCAGAAGCTCAGGCTACTCAAGGTAAACACGCCCCTCCCATTCGACACAGAATTCGAAATACATACCTTAAACAATCCAGGCTTAGGCTAAAGCAGCAGAAATGCGGGGGGGGAAGGGTGCATGTATAATAGTTTAGATGATACACTTTACAGGGCTTCCACTTCTTTAGTTTTTCTTAACATAATTTCAAATCATACTTTTAACTCTGGTTGTGCTCATACCTCTGTTTCCACTTGTGGTTTAATAGAGGAACACATATTTCTGTATAAGCATATGGGCATATATTAGTACACTACAGTCAGCGAGATACGTTTGAGGAACCATTTGCAAGCACAAAATGACAACATATATTTTCCCTTACGAGTGAATGTGTAATTATTTTCAATTGTACAGCCCCGTGTTAGTGCAGTGTATTGTGTGCCAACAGGGAGTAGACCTTTGCTTTCAAAACCTCATTTTATAAATGTCACTGCAATTTTGATTCCATGCTTGGTACGGGTTTGCTCTTTGTTGATATTGCACTCTTTGCAAACCCAGGCAGATGCAGAGGAAAGCCTTCAGGTCGAGAGATTAGGACCTTATTCAAACAACGTAAATGTTAAAGAAACTCATGAAATAAAACACAATAAAATAAAAAGGAAAAGGGGAAATGCAGCATCTGGACGAATTGAAGAAAGAACATACTTTGCGGCACGCGTTCATCCAAAATTCTTGCAACTAATATTTGAGCCACAGCTGTTAAGAGAAATGTTCGGTCTAATCTATGGTGATAACTTGGCAATCGCAGATAGAGCATTGTCCAAATGAAGCACTCTTTCAATTGGATAATCGTGTATGTATTGCATGTATTTACAGGTTTTGTATCCCACACTGAATGACTTCTAAGTATGGCAAACGTTTTGCCCTGATAGGGGTGATACTTTTCGCCAAGAAATATGAAACCCATCGTTGCTGACTGTAGTAGTAATTAAGGACATTTGTTAGGCATTTCCCAATAGGCAAACAAGCACTGGCAAGGGCAATATGTCTGGCATTATACATTAACAGTACCGTGTGGGAGGACAGACCCTGCAAGGCTGTAGCCCAATGGGTTTCATGTTCTTTCATCTGCAGTTTTTTTTCCGATGAGTATTTTACCTAAATATTTTACGGGGGTTCCCCATCCCAAACCCAAACTCCATCCCCTATTATTTAATTCCTATCCCCAATCCCCCTTACCCTTTATATCCCCTTACCCACCCCCCTGTATTTCTCAATGAGTTTTTTCGTTGACATTTTTCTGTAAAAAATGCATTGGAAAAAAAAAACAGCTGATGAAACAACGTCGTACCAGCCCAATGCATTTGAAAAGTCAGACTGTGACAGATCCTGAACATTTTTGATGTTTTGCCATACAAAGTGAAGATGGATTTTGTGCAGGAGAGTGGTGCTGCTAAACAAACATCTTTTCCACATATAGGGGCTCATTATGGGTTTGGCGGTGTATGTTAAAAGGGGTGGTAATGGAATTACCACCATATTTACCATACCACCGAATAAGTAGTTGAGGCTAACTCCACCAGTGGAATTAGCCTCAGTGGAATTAGCTCTTGTGGAATTACCGTCAACATCTGGTGGAATTGACACCAGGGTTATTTCCCCCGGAATTACTGGCCAAACCCAAATGTGTAATTACACCGTATTACAAGTACAACTATAGCTGAAATATTGTGGAAAAAAATGGGCGGCAATACTGCCAAATACACAGTGCAGCTACCTCCACCTGAAAGGTGGCGGTAAAAGCAGACACGTGCCAGAAATGAAGCCACAGGTCCACCCAATACACTCAAGGAGGTTAGGTTAGGCACACACCTTCCCCAAACACCCTTTTCAACACCATGCTGCCACTAGCCATAGAGAGCTGGGACATGTAGCTGCTCATGCAGCACATTCCCTTACAGAGGCAGGCAGATCAGTACAGGGAACAGGGTGCAGAGAGGAGGAGGAGACGCCATGTAAGGCCAATGCCCATACCCGGGTCACGCCCTCACCCTGGAGCTTGACTGACAACCAGCTGGTCACCCTGTACTGACTGACTGAACATGGAGACTGTAGATGAGCCGCTCACCTTAATCCAGGATGACCTAGCAGGATCAACATAAGAACAGCTGTACCCTGCTACTGAAGCTTGAGTCTGTCCCACAATTCCTGTAAATTGGCACCATTCAGCACTCCCTGGTCATGCTGCACGGCATGTCACGACCCACATTTTCCAACATGCTCGTGCAGGTGCTCGATGCCCTCCTGAGCCATGTGTCCCAGTACATCCCCCTGCTGACAACCCTGGCACAGGAATATGCCATGAAGCTACGGTTTTATGCAGTCACCCACATGCCCAGCGTCATTGTCACCCTGGACTGTACCCATGTGGCGTTGGTGGCGCTCCAGGCATGTTAAGAGGTATACCACAACAGGAAGCAGTATCACTCCCTCAACGTACAGGTCACCCGCAATCCTGACTCTTTATCACAAACTGCTGTGCCCGCTTCCCTGGTTCCACCCACAATGCCATGGTCCTGAGCAACAGCCCACTGCATGGATACATGGAGAGGCACAGAGGCCATCGGACATGGATAGTGGTTCAGTACAAGTGCAATCACACAAATGTATCTCACTGCACTCCAGAAAAGCAATGTGAAAGGGAGTGGGGGTGGATAGTCCCAACTGATAAATGCATGCCCTTTTAAGGTCCTGTACACTGCACCAACGACAGTCTACAACCCTCTGGACTGGGACAAGATGGACAATGCTGTTTGAATTTGCAATTGCCCCAACAGGCTTCCAACACATACCCATGGCCACAGATACCACAATGCAACATTTTACATCCCTATTCATTGAACCAGAAGGTACAACACTGCACCATAAATATGTAACACTGGCAGTAGTAATGTGGGAAACAGGCTATATGTTTTTGCACAATGTCAACCTACCACTGGGTATCTTACATTCTTGTGTGTTGTTTTCCTTAGCCGTAGATATATGTAACAAGACAACAGTAACTGCGTAAAAGGGATGGGTAGCCTTTTTCCCAGTGTTTATAGTTTGAAGTATTCCTTCCCTGTATGAGACAGTCCCCCGTTATCAAAAAAGTGGGAAGTGCCCATATGTATTTCATCTCAGGTATATGATGCCATCATAGAATAGACGCAGACAACAGGAACCTGCTGAGGTACACCTAACCAACGCTCAGGGCAAATGCATGAGAGCAATGCACAGGCCCAAAACAGGCACATTGACATCCCGCCATGACAATCTCATACCCTGAAAGTGACAACTGCTGACTGTGAGCTGTGCGCATGGTGCAACATGACAGTGAAAATACTGAATGAGTCCACATGCTAGTACTGTGATAGGTAGACATGTTGTGCGATAATACTCGTAAAATGCATGCACAGAATTACCGTCAACATGTTGTAAAAGGCAAAACATCCACAATGCTCTGTTACTGACACCTTACACCTTTGCCCTTGCAGGTGACTGTGGATACCCACACCTACCTTGGCTCATGACACCTGTGCAGGATCCAGGGATGCCACAGGAGGTGGCCTACAATAAAGGACACTTCTGGACCAGGATCTGTATTGAGCAGACCTTTGGCCTCTTGAAGGCTTGTTTCAGTGCCTACAATGTACTGATGCACAGGCCTGAAAAGGTTGGAAAAATTGTGCTTGTCTGCGCCATGCTGCACAGCATATGCCTTCGGCGGAATGTCCCTCTAGCCCCTGATGTGGACATCCCACCCCCTGAAGAGGTGGACACACTGCTAGTGCGTGCTGCACTGCCACGCAGTGTGCCGGAAGAGAGCAGGGATGGACGTATGGTTCATCAAAAACTCATGGACAGTTTGTGTTGAGCACATGAATATCCACATGCTATGCACCACTGTAAATATTGCCACATCAAGAATTAAATGCATTGCTTTAAGTGAACTGCTATTTAATGTTAACTTGTGCAAATCCCCTCCCCACCACCTCCTCCATCCCCCTCCCCACAACACCATTCCCAGCACACCCGCCTTCCCCTCCTCACAACATTCCCAACACACCCACCCGACCTCCTACCTCCCCACAACACCATCCCCAACACATGCTCACCCTTCTTCCCCCGCCCCACAACACCATCCTCAACACACCCGTGTGCCTTTCAACAAATGCCCAGTCCCTTGCATGGTCTCTTTCCCTTACTGGTCTCCCCAGCACCTTTGGAGCTAGTATGAGTGCTGAGTGGCACCTTGGGGTGCTGGGCAATGATCACTCTGTGGAGGTGATGGAGGTAGATTGCAAAGACTCTTGTCCACGGATGTTTTGCATTGTGAACAACATGCTGGCCTGCATAGCCTCAGCAAAGGCTGAGATGCCCCCTGTCAATTCCTGCGCCCTCTGTCCGACGACAGTCATGGTGGCAGATGTTGCAGTCACCTGTTGTCGTTTACGGTCCATGACCATCACTACCCTCCGTGTGGTGCCCTGGACACCGTCCCTGATGGCCTGGAGGTGTAGGACATGCATGTCGCAAGAGTTTCCAGGTGCACTTGGTGCTGCTTCATTGCATCCAGCCTTCTCAACATGGCTTCAACCTGTATGGCATGGAGAATGGGTTGAGGGCTATGGGGAAGGCTGGGGCTGACCCATATGATCGGACGTCTGAGTCACCCTCTGACACCTGGCCATGCTGCCCATGATGCTAGCTTTACTGCTCAGGTGACGAGGGGGCTTGATGGGCCATTTGGGGGTGTGTGCAGTGCCTCCTGCATGCCTGCCAGCAGCTGGCTCCACTGTCGCGTCCACATTGGCTGGCTGTTGGTGGGCGGGTGCAGGTTTCAGGGGTGCAGTCCATGTGGCTGTGTCTCTGTTACTGCCAACATGTGCATTGCTGGCACTGGCAGGTGTGGTGGTGCTGGGCCCTCGTGTCACATGCTTTCCCTTTTGCCTTCCCTTACCATCGCTTGGCGGCACAGGGGTGGTGTCTGATGGTGTAGCCCTGGAGGCTTGCCCATTAGACATAAATCGGCTATCCTCCTCCTCATCCTCCTCCCGAGTCTCTCTGAACCTGTTAGATGAAAAGTGACATGCTGTCAGTCATCATGCATACTTGTACGTGGGTTCAGGACAAGGTGGTCCATGGTGCTGCCTCCTGTGGCCGATGACTCCTGCTGGCGTTTGGAGAAAAGGCTGCAAACCCTGACCTTGAGGTTATTCCAGTGCTTTCCTGCAGTCCTCCCCATCCCGTGGCACTGTGCCCACAGCTGTCACCTTCTCGCTGATGGCCATCCAGATGGCTGCCTTTCGCTGCCCCTTTGTTTTGCAGCGGTGAGAGCCATATAGTTCCTAAGCATGGCCCCAACCTCATCAGTGAGGACATTTAGCTTTCCCTCACTGAACATTTGCTTTCTCAGCCTGTGTTCTGGCAACTTGCCCATGCTTCTCTCCTGAGACATGATTCCACTGTCCTGTTTGTTTTGGAAGGCTACAGGAGATGGTGGGTTCAGATTGTATTTTTCAAGATGCCCGCTGCCATGCTTCCCGTTCTGGCGATGGAGGTATTTCTGTCAGTGGTAATTCTGCCAGCAGAATTAGACATAATTAGACCAGCAGAATTAGCCCTGGAAGTATGTGGTAACGGTAATTCTGCTGAATACAGTTGGATTTACTGTTGTCTGCTCAGTTTCAGCAGTAATTATGCCGAGCAGAATTACCATTACCGGCAATGGTGAGTGTGCGCTCCCGACAAGTTTAATGTGGGGGTAATTCCACCTGCCACCACCATGGTAATTGTAATTCTGCAGAGACAGAATTACCGCCGTATTACCACCCAATTCGTAATGAAGGCCATACTCTGTTGCTAAGAAGGTATTGTCAGGGATAACATCTGGGTTGGTTTCCAGCATGATCACTGAATAGCCGACACATGTAAACTTCTCTGTTGCATAGTTTCCAAACATCCTAGAAGTAGAAATGTGAATTATTCCCCTTTCAGAGAAAAGTATCATGTACTTGAAATGTGCACATGCATTGGATTGATAGCAGCCTCTAATGTGAGTTTCCTTTTAAAAGCTCTGTTGGTGCTAAGGAAAATGAATGGACACACCCTGTCAAAGAGCGCCTGCAGTAGCTCTCACAGTATCTGGAGATCCAGAACTTCCAGGATCCCTGTTCTACTGCATTGAACCAGCCAAACCGCATTCTACTGTGTTCACCACATTCGAAACAGAGGGAACCACCAGTGCAGGTTTTGGCACTCTACCCAACTTTAAACCACTGGTGCTTTGCATCTGTCGAACTAACTCACCACCACATCATGCCACATAGAGCATGACACCTGTTTGGCTTGAACAAACCCCTTGCCGCTGTGGACAAACTCAAATTGCTGCCTCTTTAAAGCCTGCATTAGGTCACTAAGGTCCCAACATCAAACTAGTGGACATCAACTGTTCATCGACCCAAGCCAGTGGTTACCAACGTCTGGAACTGATTCTACACTAGTGATCGATTCAAACTGCACTACCAGAACGCCGCACTGGAACGGCACCTAGCTCCTGCTACAAACCAACTAGACATCAACTCGCTGCTTGCAACAGCCCAACTTTCTGCAGCTGAATATGGTTCGACCCACACAGCAGTACAGCTTGAAGTCTGGTTCTACGCTGTTGAACCACCGAACATTGGAATAAAGTACTTTGCACTGGCCCTGTCCCCCGGCTCCACTTTTTGTGTCCCTAGAGAATAGGCGAGTCCCTTTTACACACCTTTTCCCCTGAAGAACATATCCTTTTTTGATTTCTTGTTCCGATTATTGCCTTTTTTCCCGACCTGCTGAATACCCAGATTGCACATTGCTGGAGCATTACATTCAGTATTTTCTGTCATTGCTTTATAAGGTTCGATTTTTATAGTGTTTTTTAATAGTTGAGTGTACAATTGATTTGTGTAATTACAAGTAGATATTTTAATAGAACCTTGATTGGACATTAATTTATGTGGTACTATTTACATTTTGGTTGCTATTGGGAAACAGTCACACCCCTTCTGAGAGCATAGCCTTCCCTCTGTCTATGTTACCACAAAAGATGAAGGGGAAATATCTTTTAACTGTTCCTGTTTTACCTTTATGATTGAGATCACTGTTGGTTTATACAACTGTGGTGGCTGAGTAGTTAGTTCAGTGACTACTCATCCTTATACTCCTGCAGAGCAGAAGTCATTGTCTCACACATACATGCTTACATACTTCATACATTCTTCATGAGGAAGGAGTGTCCATTCTGTGGAGTTAGGGTGTACGATTGATTGGGGGTGAAGTATTAAAATTCCCTTTTGCATCCTGAACCGCTCTAGTACCTGCCCTTATGTGTCTGGATGATCAGGTGGACCGGGTTACAACTACTACGATATAACCGAAATAGGGGTAGCCCCTTATTCCAATGGTGGCTGGGGTAAGGTACTGGAAAGAAAGTAGGAAATTCCACCGCTGGGTTTATTTCGATTTGAATTACTTCAAATCATTTTTATACTGTGCAGCCAGGTATATATCTCTACCACAGAGATATATACCTGACCACACAGTATACAAATGATTTACAGTAATTCAAATCGAAATAAGCCCAACAGTGGGATTTCCTACTTTCTTTTGGTTACAGCTACTGCATCATCTGAGGTGTAGCATCATCATCATCCTCAGTATAATCAGACTGATTACCACCCCCAACATAAAACATATCATATCTCTCACAATACCCAAGTAGTGTCGCAGCTCGTATAGTCTTTGCTCTCTCAGCCAGAACCATTACCCCCTCCCAGCCTGAAGAGTCACGTGGGGTGAAAGCCCCTATCCTCAGTAATCATAATCCCGGGGTGTACATTTTGCAGTAAGAAGAACCTGGCACCTATCCGCTTCGCTCTCCAGGTGTTTCCTTTTTGAAGCCCTTGGCTGGGCACCCTTCCCTACCCATGGGAACAGTTGGGGCCTTAACCAAGAAGAACACACACGCTAAGATTGGTTACTGAGATTCAGATAGAGCATTAAATATGGGTAGTAAAGGACTAGTGAGAAGGAGTATCAGCATGTTCCTTAGCAGGGAGTCTTTCTCTGTATGACATCCGTGGCCCTCTCACGAAGCGCAACCTCCGTAAGGTAGTCCACATGCTCACTATTTCCTTTTCTGTGCATTTAAACGTCTGCTTCTGTGACACTTTTGTTCAAGACTAATAAAGGGTTATTAGGACCCAAGATCACGAAGAACCTGATTTATTTAATTGGAATTCTTCATACACTTTACGGCTCAGTTGACCCAGAGTGTCAGCACACAGCACTGAAGGTTTTCTCATTCAGTCTTTGCTTTGATTTATCTGTACCTGATGGTGCCAGGTTGGGTATCCCTGCTGCTCCTTAGAGCTTAGGGACCCGGGTGTGAACTCTCACCAGAGCGTGTTGGTGGTGCCCACTCGCCCCTATTGCCTAGTACAGGATTCAGCGTTTTCAATTCTTCTTCGGTTCTCTTCCTCAGGTCTCTCTCCTAATACCCGAGGAAGCAGAGGAGACCCAGTTCCCCAGTGCATCAATTCACTGCTCCCCTCATGGCTTCCCCCTTCACCACCACAGCACAGAACGTGGAGAAGGGACACAGAAGACCTTCCAGAAAATTCACTCATAGACGGGAAGCTTTCAACTATAGAGTGCATTCCATCTCAGGAACTGGATTTCTATCACAGTGAACTGGAGCTTCGCTTTCATTGACTATCAGTTGTTCTTCTGACTCCTGTGGTGGATAACTAGCCAGGTTTAATTCTATCCATCCATCCGTAAGGCTAAAGCTGGTCTGTGCAGTTATAGGCTCTGTGACAGGCAGATCCTTGCATTGCCATATGGGAAAGCTATACTGCGGCTCATCCTTTGAAGGAGCAAGGCAATATTACTAGCTTTCTAGATCTATTGAAGTCTAGGTAAGAGCAAAGAGCTTTGGCAGATGAAGGGCTCTGAACTTTCAGTGGACCGGTAATAACGTGGCATTGTGTGACAATCATACTGCGTGATTCACTAGGATGAATGTTCACTACAGAGTAGGCTTAGTGATTTAGCTACTCTCCGTCTCGCTTACGCCATTTGTCAGGAATCTCATTCTCAATGTCATGCAGACTATCATATCCTCCCGGTTAAAAAGGAGCCGATTCTGATCTCCATGAACAACAAGGAATTTCCAATTTTGATGGGAACACGCTTTCCTGATTTGCTTCATGGTTTGTGCCTATATTTATAAAGATACAGAATATGGCGCAAATAAGAAACATGTTCTTCAAACACAGAAGGACACTTTTCTTTTTTTATCTGGAGCTCAGAATCATGCCTCCATTCCGCATTTAATGACGTGAAGTGGTAGCTCAACCTAATGTGCTCGCCGTGAATGGAGACTTATTCCAAGGATGACCATTAGGAATGAAACGGTTCCTTTTCGGAACTCTTTTATTCTCAGAGGTTTGTAAAATGAAGTTACTTTAATGTGAAATGATACTGTGCATAGCGGGAACCGGGAATGGGTGGCCTGTAACCCACCCATGCTGATTGCAAAGCTTCTTGTATGGAAGTACCGCTCACCTAGCTTTAACTTGGTTAGTTCAATCTCAAACACACATATAATGCATGAATGCAATAACCCTTACATATGTAACCTAATAAGGAAGAGGATACGTGGTTGATAATGTCTGACAGTCCAATGGAAGGAAAGAGAGAAGAGTATTGTTGGCCACTGCCTCTGAGAATGAGCTAGCTTTCACCCCATAATCTCTTGTACGCAACGCTTGTTTCTTTCAGGGATATCCTATCGCGCTGGAGAAAAGGCCCCACTCTGTGGCGGAAGCAAAATCCAAAAAAAGATCTGTAGACAGTGTGACAAAGTTGATGCCAATACAATTCATTCATCTGGGAAAATCGAAGATAACAAAAGTGGCAACCATGTGAATTTGGAAACCCCTGCTGAAATTAGGTTATGCTGGAGTACTCGTTGTCCATTCAGATGATGGTAAATGGCTACTGTGAAAGTCATTGCCAGTCAGTTCTAAATAACAGAAAAACAAGAAATGGTTAAAATAAAGGATGCAAGAACTTTTATAAGAGACCCAAAGATGGGTGAGCTCAAAGTCTGGTTACTCAGTCCATAGAAAATGAAAGAGAGAGATCCCAAGTGGTCTAGCTAATAATAATGATCAGACCACTATAAAGGTAGGGAAATAAAAACACGGATATACAGCCCCGGGGTCTACCTCAGTCCACGTTTGTCTTCCCACTGCTTACACTGCAATTAGAAAAAAATGATAAGGTCATAAGCTGGGCTCTGAGCAGGGAACTGTATATACAGCCCCACTGTATCGAGTGGCTCAATTCCTTCTTTTCAAACACATTATTGTTGCGTCTCAATAACTCCTCGGGTATTCAATTAATCATGTTTCTTGACGCAGAGACCTCTTGGGAAAGTGCTATTTCCCTCTTCAATTTGTGTGCATATGATAGGGGAGAATGCTAACTGTTTTGGAATTAGTTTATGTTCAGGAAAATGGCCGTGGTGACATCAGTGCTTAATTTGAGCAATTGGTGAGTGTCCAGGACTGGGAACCTAGACATTGGTTACAGAGCAATCCCTAATTCGCATCCTTTCCCAGGCACTGTCTGTAATGGAGGTGGTGTGATATCAGCAGCCTAGGCTCTCTGCTTCCTTTTCCCTTATTGGCCTGGAGCTGCCCAGGAGAACTTGCAATGCACACAACATGGTAAATCAGTGTCTTGGAAGAACCCATGTTAGCGCATCTCACGGATTACCATAATATCAAATGCGGTCTTTCATTCTTAAGAGAAATCCTTGCAATATATAACTCCAAAGTAATGCCAGCAATACTACTGGATCTAGTTAGCTGTACCATATTTTGAGGGGTTGGCTTTCGATCTTATCAATACATTGCATCTCTTCTATATAAATGACCAACACGCTAATTCCGAGGCAATTATCCTTTCATATCATTTAAAGATTTGCATGATTTGGTACTAAAAAAACCTTCAGACTGCATAATTTTCCTCAATGCTAACATGGCTTTAGCCTTTTGTCAAATTAGGTATCAGCCAATAGTGGCATCTAACCTTTATAATTGCATACCACATGTATTCATGGATTATTAATTGGCAATTTAAAAGCAGATTTTTTTCCATTTATCATTTAACATTACAGTAGCTGTTTTCTATATATTTGCCTCCAAATTGTGTGCTTTTGGATAGCTAGAACCTCCAATCAGCTCACACGGAACACCTATAAGTGTAAAGTCAACATTAACTGTGCCATGCGCAAATGATGATGGAAATTGCCAGAGGTCAGGTTGCAGAGTTCTTGGAGGGCTCAGTATCATTATCAGATATGTGGTGGCCACCTCATATTTCAACAGCAAGGCTACTCCCTAGATTAAATATATGCGGGCATTAGGAGTAGCTGCTGTGATGGAGATCATCTGGGCTTGGGCGTTCCAGTGCTGCAAAAGAACTTTGGACCAAACTTCTAGAAAATGGGCAGCAATGTGATGAAAGCCGACACAGCAATGTATTACAACACAATGCCAGGTTGTGTGGGCCATAGACATGGGGTAGAACTAATTGAGACAAGGGTTTAATTTTCGGTGATAATTCTGATTCGGGTGATATCTAGAACTATACTTCTTCTCCAACTTAACATTTTGTCAACCTGGTGAGGTGAGCGTTGGGCTCTGTCACCCATTTAAACATAATATTTGGATTTTTTGAGGCAAAATCGCCTTCTCCCACTCCACTGCTGGTGCAACATCAAGCTTCCTGGTGTGGCTAGAGCCCGCCTCCTGATCCCTCCCAGAGCCTGTGATTGGGCCTAGGAGTCCTTTGTGGAATACAGCAATGTGGGTCTATTAGGCCCAGCATATGCAGCTCAAATCTTTTCTCCTGCCTTCACGAGGTGAACGTTGGAGTCTGTGACGAATTTAAAACATAATATTTGGCTTTTTGGTGGAAAAGCGCCTTGTCCCACTCAACTGCTGGTGTAATATCAAGCTTCCTGGTGAGGCTAGAGCCCACCGCCCGATCCCACCCAGAGCCTGTGATTGGGCCTAGTAGCCCGTTGTGGAATACAGCAAGGAGGGAGTATCACGCCCAGCATCCACAGCTCAAATCTTTTCTCCTGCCTGCCTGAGGTGAGCGTTGGGGTCTGCGACCCATTTAAACATAATATTTGACATTTTTGTGCAAAGGTGCCTTCTCCCACTCCACACCTGGTGTAACATTTAGCTTCCTGGTGTGGCTAGAGCCCGCCTCCCGATACATACATGGAGGTGGTTCTGGAAGCTGTGTCGGATGTCGGCGATAGTTGTCCAGATCTCACAAATTGGCCTGTTTCTTAGGGTTAACCATGCCACCACTCTCAAAAGCTTGCGTGTCATAGACCTGGCAAAAAATATCACTGTATCCCTGCAGTTAGCCCTAGGATGACTATCAGTGGCCCCACTCTCCTTGCAGGGGGATCCAGGCCTAGCGCCCAGCAACGCTCGAATTGTGCCTGAATTAGCATCGCTATCTGCAGAGCTAAAATGGAGTCCCTTCCATATGGCCCTACTTCACCTGGCCGAGTGCACCACTGCAGCCCTACGTTCCATTTGAAAATCGCAAGGGTGGGCCTCCTTGGATACCCCCTTTCAACTACCAATCTAGGGTTCCCCATAGGGAGCAGGTACATCAGTCTCTTCAGTGCCCCCACTCCCCAGGTGGCGGGAGCTGGGGCGTAAGCCTCCTGCTGGTGCACAATTCATCACCGAGGTTAGGAGCCACTCGCTGCACCAGCGCTGCCACCAAATGTCTTACACAGTCTCTCCTGCTACTCACTGTGGTCTTGTTCTAAAGTGCCTGATATGTTGGGCAGTTTTGTGATGAGAGACAGGAGGCACCTCTCAATAGCTATCTAACTCTGGTCTGGCAGGAGCAGGGATTAACAAATATACCCCCTCCCCTGCCGTATGCTCCCAATCGCCAGGTGCTACCCTTGGTAATACTGCAATGGCTGCTGGCTTTCCCGTCTCATCACCATAGACACACAGCCTGCGGTATTCCCCACCCCTCTGGGCCAGCTCTGTGCTAGAATGGATAGGCCGCGGTGAAGTGTCAGCTTCTTTCACTGTGCCCCACTGGGATGAGGGAGGCTGTGATGACCAGGGTGCGTCCTATCTCCACACTGCCACACTTCACACTCCAGAGTCCCAGGCCGACTGTTAGCTCGCTTTCTCTGCAGGAGGATGTTCTTGGCACCGCTAGGCTCCCCAGCACCTCTGCTAACCGGCATCAAGTTTTGTGCAGCTCCAGTGAGGCAGGAAGAAGGATATTTAGCAGGATGTTTTGAGCAGTCGGCCAGAGCTCTTTTAGGCCGTGGCTATCTTGCAGCCGCAAAACAGTGCCCCCCATACCGCCATGCCTCTTATGCCACAGTTTCAGTGTTGGTTCGGAAGGTGTGTTTAATAGCTTGGATATAATTTCCATGTACCTGCAGGCTCTGTAGATTATCATGTTTTTTTAGAATTCATGTGTGAAATTCTTATACATGTTGCAATAATGTATTCATTGCTGTGGTTGGTGACCTGCATGTGAAGTGCCTGCGTGACAGAATGACGACTGCCTGCAGGAGTACTGTGTTGAGCAGGGCTTCTAAGCTCTTATTTAGCTCATCCCTACTACTAGAACAGTAGTGATCTCAATCACAAAGGTAAAACAGGCACAGCAGGTATAGCATACCTCCTTCACTTGTTTAAGGTGGCATGGACGCATGCTAGACACTCTTCAGGAGGGTGTAAACCAGCATGAACGCTGCAAAAACAACAATAGCTAAGTACCAGAATAAAGTAAATGTACAATCAAGGTTCTATAAAGTCGGAATCAATTAAAATATAAGGATATACAAACTATCAAAACACTAACAAATCACCCTTGTAATGGAATACACAGAGAATGCAGAGTGTGGGGAGATTTGGGGGCATTGAAGAGCAGGTGTCCATTGGAATATAATCTTATAGAAAAGTCAAACAGGTTCATGAATATGGGGTTTAAATATCACTAGAGCCCATAGAACAATGCCAGTGGGACATAACTACTGATTTTTTTTAAAAAAAAACAATATAATGTTCATTTATACTTTTTCATCTTCTTTCAGGAGCTCAAAAGAATTGAGCTGTGTCTCTCGGTGCTTCCCAGTGCATCACGTTGGGTTCAAGTTGGTGAGCTGGCTCTGCAGGACTTGACAAAGCATCACAGTTCTACAAACAGAGATGTCTTCAGGCTCGTAAAAGCTTGGGACAGACAGGCCATGTCAATTCGGTGTGGCTTGAAGGCTTGACAGCATTTCAATATGGGTCAGCAGACAGCTGACTCTCCTGTATTCAACAAGGAAATGCAGTTTGACAAGCGGCTGGTGGCTTGAAGAAGCTTTGGACAGGCCTGTTTGATTCAGTAAAGCTCGAAGGTGCTTGAAGTGGCTCAAAGTAGAGACAGTGTCAAAGGCAGCTTGGTTGTGTGTTTTCAGTGGATCAAAAAGGTTTCCACACTCAATATGGCACAACGTGGGTTGAAGTTGCAGTGAAAGCCCAACGTAGCTTATTTTGGCAGTTGGGACCCTGTGGAGTCCTTCACCAGGTCCACCTCGGACGGTGTACGCGTCCTCCGCCCATACCAACCAAGAGGCTGTCTGGGACACTTGCATGGCTTGCCACTTTAGTAGGCAGAGTATTGGATAATAGTGCCCAGGACCAGTCAGGCTTAATCTCTACTGAAAACCTTCCCCGGAATCAGTTAGGGAGACTGTCTGTAACCTCCTTGGAGGTCCTTGTCTTCTCGAAGTGGATGGGAAATTTGGGATGCTTTTATTCCAATAAAGTTCTAATGAAATCCTCTTCAAGTTTTTCCAAGGTGATTCCAAGATAGTTTGTAAAGGTATTTCACAAAGGGATCCTACTGATGATTCAATTAAGGGACAAGCTCACCTTCTTGTATAGCCACGTTACCGCAGTAGTTTGGTCCCTTCCCTTGTGGTGGAAGCCGGTGCTGGGACACATGGAGAGGGCGGTGAGTACAACTTGCAACACCAATACAACAATACACAGTGGGCAGGAAAATGCAGCACACACTACACAGAGACATGTCCAACACCATGCCACCAAACCACATCCAACCCCTAGATTGTCCAACAAATTATGGCCGTTGGCCAAGGGTACCTGAGCATTGCCCCCAAAACATCCAAACACACATATACCCACAAGAGTACAATTGCTGGTCTTGTGCAAAAAGTGACAACATGATCAGCAACACGTACACAAGGCCCACACCCTCCAAGGTGGCGTGTGTGCACCAGGAGCAATGTACCCCAGCAGCACACTCACATGCACGCAAGTATAATAGCCGTCCTGATGGACCGGGCCATGGCATGGTCATCCACCTTCTTGTCAAACCGACCATCCCAAGTGAAACTGGGCCCTTCCTCCTCTTCCTCCTTACACACTACCTGTGGTGACCCTCAGGGAACCATCCAATCGCTATGGCTCCTCAACACCTACCTTGCCCCTCTGCCCCACTTCATCTCCACCTTTCCTCTCTCCTCACTTCCAGTGTCATGCTGATGGCACACACCTCACCCTCAAGCACACATCCACTGCCTCCCCTTCTTCCACCCCATGCATGATAGCCCGACTGCCATACATGCATTGTACACTGCCAAAAATCACTGCCTTAATGCCAGTAGGAGAGAGAAGCTACTCAGTGTGACGTCTGCACCCTGTATCCCACCACCTCACTGGCCACCTTCCATGGGCCCTCCTGTGAGGCCAAGAACCTTTCGGTCATCTTTGACTCCACCCTCTCATCCTCTCCGCACATCACAGACCTTTCCAAGGAGTCCAACCCACAGCTCCACCCTCTCAGAGGCACCCTCCATTTCCACACCTTCCCCCAGAAGGCCATTGCATGCAGATCTCTGGTGCACTCTAGTCTTGAATACTGCAACAGCCTCTTCCTCAATCTACCCTTTTCCTCCCTATGCCTCCTCAAGCCTACACAGAATGGGGCTGCGAGGCACAACCTAGGCCGCAAGACTTGGGACTGAATCTCAACAGCCCTGAAATCTCTCTACTGACTCCCAGTGACCACAGGGATCCAGAACCAGACCTTTCCATCATCCACAAGGCTGTCTAGGCCTGCTCCCTCACGAGTCCTACTGAGGCCATCCCATCCTCGACCATTCTCCCCCAGCATACATTACCAGCACTGCCATTGGGTACCCTTCACTGGACTAGCCTGATTCTGGTCCACACCAACCTTCCCACTGTACTCCCCTCCCCTTTTGCTCCTTGCACCTGCCGCTGTGGCTGCCATCAGCACTGGCACAGCCCTTTGTGCCCCCCCTGCACATCACCTCCTCCCATCCCTGCCCCTATACTCCACTCTCCCCAGCACTTTTCAGTACTCTTCACTTGCCTAGCAGGAATGTCCCAAGGCCCAGTACGACCGTCCAATCTGGATGTCTCCCCCATCTACTACCTCTTTTTATCTTATGGCACCTGGAATCAAATCTGCATAGGCCCCACAAATATGTCAAATGAACGAACAGCATGGTGCAAGGCCATAGGATGCCTCAGAAGTGAATAACGGAATGCCCACCTCATCCCCACAGGCACCTCGTCTGACAGCGAGCAAGGTGGACCAAGCACCTCACGCAACCTGCAGAGAGGAGGAGAGCCACACCCCACAAGTCCACTGCCAAGGCCACACCAGCACTGGCCACACAATCCACTGGTCCAGTGCTCATGCCGCCTGCCCCTGCAGCAACACCTGCTAGGCCAATGGAGGCACAGCAAGCTGCCCCTGCAGGAACATCTCAGGAAGCTGCCCCTGCAGAAACTCCACAGGAAGCAGCCCCTGCAGAAACAGCCCCGTCAACAAAACCTGCTCTGCCAACTGAGGTTTAGCCGGTTTCCTCTGGCACACAGCAGTGTGGCCCAGCATGACAGCCATTACTCCCCTCCCCACCAGCCTCCCTTGTATATCGGCACCTTGACGGAGGACGATGCTGGGCAGGAAGGTGGGTACACTTCTGAGGGGTCGCCAGAACACCCCTCTACCACCGTCCATCATTCAGCCCCTCAGGCCTACACAGTCCATCCCCACCACCGATCCCCAGAATCAGAGACATGGATGCACGTATTCAGTGCATAGAGGCACAGCATGAGGAGATGGCAGGACTCGTGCTCCAGCAGCTGCAGGAGACCCGGATGATGCAGGAGAGTGTGCAGGCCACCGGCTGGCGCAGTGCACGTGCCCTGGGCCGCTCAACATGTCCAACGGTCCTGCTTGTGCAGGGGGTCTGGGAGGGGAACAAGGTAATCTCTGCACTGGGATAGTCCCTCACCCTTTCCCTGCTGGCAGCCCTGGAGCACAGGGGCATGGCAGTTTGCAGCCCCCCCTCAACCATCACAACACCTTCTAGCTCCCAACAGATCAGCTCGAGGGTCCGATCCCTGCCACTGTCAAGATCACCACAAAAGTGCAGGTCTGGTGGGAAGAGGTCACGGAAGTGAGCCAGTTCCAGACTTCCTGTGACACTTATGCAACCTCAGGTGTGTTACTGGGAGGGTGTGTTTGGGCGGGTATGTTGGAGATGGGTTGGTGGGGAGGGGGTGGTAGGGAGGGTTAGTTGGGGAGGGGCTGGTGGAGAGGGTTAGTTGAGGAGGGGCTGGTGGGAAGGGTTAGTTGGTGAGGAGGTTGTGTGGAGAGTTAGTTGGGGAGGGGTGTTAGTCCACACATTTGTTGATGCATGTTCAACCCACAATACACATGGTTAGGCAAATGATTTCATGTCTGGACATTCAATTTGTGTACTGGTGTCTGCATTAACTGCAGTGTGTGACATGGGTCATGTGCAGGTGCTGTATTCTCAAAGGTAGTTCACAATAAGTTCCTGGCGGGCTGCAAAACCATCCCTGACTTCCCTGTGATGATGCTGCTGCATCCACGTCACCATCACCATCACCATCACCATCATCATCCATCGGAGCCATGTCCATGTCTGGGGGCAGGGGAATGTTTCGCCTGATGCACATATTGTGTAACATGGCAACATGGCACAGGCCAGGATTATCTTCCCCATTTTCACTGTCCTGTACATCAGTGTCCCAACGGAGTGGTGAAGGCAAAGAAAACGTGCCTTCAACAGTCTGAAAATCTGCTCTATTGTCGTCCGGGTTCTAATGGGAGCACGGTTGCAAGCTATTTCTTGGTGGGTCTGTGGATCTCTCACAGCGGTCATCAGTCATGGTAGGAGGGGGATGACCGGAATCACCTGCATGGAATGGGACACAGGGAGAAGCATTTTACTAAGGTGACTGGGCTGTGCATACATATTGGGATGTTGGTGTGTGACGCACGCATCTGGGTCTGTGCTCTTGTGGGTGCTCATTCACCTTGCTGCACCCTGTGATAGGCAATGCTGGTCATGCCATGTGTAGGGTCTGACTCCCAAGGATGGGTTGGTGTGGTGGGTGGGTCAGAGTCAGTATATGTTGTATTTTGTGATGTGGCAGTGATGCATTCTGGTACCTGTAGTGCATTCCATGGGCCTGTCCGTCCGTGCCCAGATTGTGATGGGGTGTCCATCCATTGACACATGTGGTTGATGCCAGTCATGGCCAACCACCAGCACAATTTAAAATGCTGGCTGGCAAATGCCATGCACCTCCCCGATTGTGTACTGGAATGTTCCTGTGGCAAGAAAGTGCAGCACAGACACTACCTTCAACAGGGGGGGCTTGCAGTTCGGATGCCAATGATGTTTTGAATGTATGAATTGCATTGGTGATCTATGTAAGCAAAATCTAATTGAATTCACAGATTAAACCATGAATCTGTGAAGATAGGGTTGACATCTGTGACGTTTCAGCCTTCTAATCAAGTGCCTTCCTCAGGGTCAACGAATAATTGAAGGGGACTCTGTGTGTTGTAACAAAAAATGAAACTGTCAAATGAATTACATTCTTGAACAATAATTGTGTGGTTACCATGAATGAAGAGAGTAAGCTCATCACACATCTGTCACAGCTTGTGGGAATTATTGCCAGATATCATCCAGAGGGATCGGTTGTAGTCCATCAAGTAGGTGATAAAGCATTCCAACAAGGGAAAAAAGATACTGGCAATATGGAACCATGATGTGATATATTTTTTTTATCAGAGCTAAACAAGTGTGTACATATATTCACTGCTATCTGAATTTAAAAAAAATCAGGATTGTAATATATTTAAGGTGTAAGTCCTTCAGACACAGGCCAACAGTACAATATTTATATACAGCTCCTCCATTGGGGCAAAGACATTCTGAAGTAATATAAAATAATCAGGCTTCATAGTTAGGGAATATGACATGATTATCTTGCCTTGAGTTTAGTCCTTACAATCCCCCACAATGTGGTTCAAAATGTCAAACTAGCATGTCTCCCTGCCCAGCGCTTAATAATACTCACCGTGGGAAAAAACGCAGGCAAAGCGGTGGACATATGTGTGTGTAATGACATCATTATGTCATGACATCGCCATGTATAACTGTAATTTTGAAAATTGTAAATGTACCTATGGGAATATATCCAAGATCTAAGTTTCCAAAAATGATCGGCTTGGGGTAACTGTTTAAGGGAAAGCACAATTCATTTAAGTTCATATAGGAAGTAGAAAATTGGGGAAAAGGTTTTGAAATAGAATGACAGCATCAGTGTGTTGTGTAAAAGACGTGAAGAACGTCATGGTGTCATTATTCATTAAATATCATTCTTTTAAAAACTCTAATGCAAATGATGTTGTATGAAGTAAATACATATTTTAAAAAACAGAGGTTTATGAAGGGTGGGCACACATACTTAGGTATCGCATAGTGGAGAAAAAATGTCCTCATTAAGCCCAGAAATGTGGGGTCTCTTTTGGTGAATCCATCTAACCTCCTTATGCAGAGGGAGTTCTGGATTGGGGCACATGGTAGAAGTGTTCATGACCCACTTAGATATATATATATTCAGTTGATGTTCTATAAAGTTGTGGATCATGCGTGCATTAGGACTTCTACAATATTTTCTGGAGCAGTGTTCTGTGATATGTGTGTTAACAGCTCACTTAGTTTGGCCAATGTATCTTCTTTTACACAGACATTCTATGCAATAAACTCATTCGCTGCTCTTACAGTTTGTCATTTCGTTAAGAAACCACTGTTTGTCAAAGATTTCAAAGCATTCGTTTTTTATTTGAATTTGCACAGTGAGCATTAGCCACGGGGTAAGTGGGCTGCCAATGGCACTAGATAGCCTGTTTTTGGTTGGTTCTAGAACATTTGGCGTGGACCAGTTTATCCTGTAGATTCTTGGACCATTTAAGGTCAAACATGTGTATATCCTCATTCGGGAGACTTATCCTAAACAAAGGCCGATATTTCTTGCTAAATCTTTTTAAATCCACAGTATTGGGACAGAAGGGAGTAGCACATGTCATTCTGTTACTTTTGTCTTGCTTAGCCATTAGAGTAGTTAAAATGTCCCTACATATATATTTAGGTCTCTTTCTGGAGTGACCGATAAGTCTTTTAGGATATATTTTTTGTGTCAATTGTTTATCAGGTATTTATATTGGCAATCCCCTAGTGTAGTGCAGTTCCTCTGAATTCTCAAAAAATGGCCTTGTTTTCTATGCTACATTCCAGTTTACCATCAATGTTTTTAATAATCAGAACTAAAAAATGGATGTTGCATAGACTGTGTTCTTTTTTGAGATTGATATTTTGATGGCTAGTTTTAAGCCAAATATAGAATAATTGCAAAGTTTCAACACCACCGCGCCAGACCAACAGGATAACATTGATTTACGTCTTCAAACCGTTTATGTTGGCAGTGTAAGGCTTGGTGTTCATATAGAGAAACTAATCTTCAAATTGTCCCATATATAAAATTACCAAACTTGGTCAACCACCACTCCCAGGGCAGTGCCAAAAACCCGTAAAATGAATTTATTGTAGAAGTGAAAGTATTTTTTTTTAAGAGCAATCATCATGAGATCAATAATAAATTTAGCGGGCACTCTATCATTGATCCTGCTTCTCGTTTGGACCTGTCAGATGCAAATAATGGGCTCATTTTATGGAATGCTAGTATATAGAGAATGTACGTCCATTGTGACTAGAAGATCATTCAAAGTATCTACATCCAGCCCTTCAAAGGTATTCATCACTGAGGTAGTATCTAGAAGGTATGATTCAGTATTTTGCCACAGTGGTTTAAAGAAGAAATTCACAAATTGCCAAAGGGGTTCTAATATAGAACCACATCCGTATCCTATAGATATGATATTATATATGAGTAGTTTATAACGCGCCTTTACACAAGTGTTTCTAGGCACGACAAGAAGAGGTAGGGAGACATAGAGAGGACTAAACAAGCAATCTTACTAGGCCTGTGTCGTTCAGATCATGCAAGTCTATGGGGGGAGTGGAGAAGTGCCAGGGGGAGGGAGAAGGGAAGTGCGGTCAGGGTAGAAATGCTCTTAGTAAGTGCAGCCGGGGGAGCCAGCTATGGGAAGGGCAAGAAGGGGTGGACCGAAGGGTTGAGGATACATCCCCTAGTGTACAGAGGCCCGAAAGGCAGTGCAGGTGTTTTGGGTTCAGAGGGTAGCCAGGCGACAAGCTAGCTCGGCAGACAGTTGGTCAGCAAGGGAGAGAAAGCAAGGTCTTGAGCTGCTTCCGGAACCTGAGGTGGTCCTGCTCGAGTTTGAGAGTGGCATTGAGGCCATTTCAGAGGGAGGCCCCGACAGTGGAGAGAGATCTACCTCCAACTCTCTGCCGGGAGAAGCGTCTGACCATCAGATAGTTAGAGGTGGATGAGCGAAGGGCTCAAGAAGGAAGAAGTTTAGGAAGAGAGAGTTAGATGTAATGTGGGCCCCAGCCCCAGACAGCCTTGTGGACAATGCAGAGGGTCTTGAACTTGATCCTTGCAGCCACAGGGAGTCAGTTGAGGGATTTCAGGGCTGGAGAAATACAATTCCTGTGCTTGAGGCCAAGAACACAGTCCTGTTCTGGATTAGTTGCAGAGGGCAGAGAGTAGAGGAAGGCAGGTTGAGATAGAAGCTTTTGCAGTAGCCCAGCCTAGAGAGAACCAGGGCTCTGGAGACGTTGAGCTTCTGGGGGAAAGTGAGAAAATGAAGAATACATCTGAGGAGGTGCAGCTGAAAGTGGAACTTCTTCGAGACATCCGTGATGTGAGGGGAGAAGGAGAGAGTAGAGTCGAATATGACCTCAAGGTTTTTTGTGTCACAGGCAGGTGCAGGGAGTGGGCCCAAGGAGGGGGGGCAGAGTGGAAGAGGGAAAGCAGGAACAGGACTCCCAATAAGGAGGATCTCTGTCTTGCTGGCATTGAAACAGAGATTGTTGCAGGCACTCCATTCCAGAATCATGGATAGAAAGTCATGAATGAGCAGAGAGGAGAAGAGGTAGACGGGAGCCTGTAGGAGTGCTGAGTGCCATCAGCAAAACACTGAAAGTTAGACGATAAGGTAGAGATGAGGTGGGCCAAAGTGGCCACATAGAGGTTGAATAGCCAAGGGAAGAGGTTGGAGCCCTGGGGGACACCACATGAGGAAAGAGAGGTGGGGGAGAGAAAGGTTTCCAGTTGGACCTGAGAGGGACGGTCCAGCAGGAAGGAAGTCAACCAGGCAAGGGCCTGATTCGTGATGGGCAGTTTTTCTCAGAGGCGATTGATCAGGATGGCATGGTTGATCATATCGGAAGCAGAGAAAAGATCAAGGAGGATCAGGACAGAAGGAAGGCTAGAATCAAAATTAGTGAGCAGGTCTTCACAGGTGTTCAGGAGAGCAGTTTACCTGCCTCTGGCTGCTCTGAAACCAAACTGATAAACATGGAGACAACCAACAGATTCAGTGTGGAGAGTGAGCTGGGAGATGGCCAGCTTTTCCAAGAGTTTGCCCAAGAAAGGAGTGATAGAGATCGGGCAGTAGTTTGCCAGACAAGAAGGATCGGCAGCTGGCTTCAACAGGACGGGATGCACAAGGGAGTCCTTAAGGGGGAGAGGAAAGTTCCAGTGGCAAACAAATGATTTCAGAAATCGGCCAAGGCTAGAGTGAGGGTGTCAATGTGGTTTTCATGGTTTTGGAGGAGCAGGGGAGCACCTGCTTGGATGACACTTTCATAGATCAGACTTGTCTAGAAACATTATCAGGAGCGATCACAGAAAAAGAGGAGAAGGGAGGAGGAGCCTGAGGGACAGACAGTGTCAGGTGGCCGGAAAGCAGAGAGCACAGGTCGAACCGGTGGGTTGATATTAACTTTATGCACCTTTGATAATGCATAGAAATTAGGAATTGTATTAGTATTACTATTGAAAATTGTTTAACCCATTCATAGAAATCCAATCCCGGGTCAAAACAAACATTGTGGTTACAGAAATAATGTGTTTTATTTCAGTCATGGGGTTATAGTTCAGAGTCTTGTTGATCATTAACAAGCTTAAGAAACATCTTTCATATTGTTCGCTTCTCAAAATGACTATACCACTCCTTTTATCGGTCACTTTGATAATCAATTCTCTATTATCTATTAGTTTGTTCAGGGAAAGTCTTCATGCATTGGTGAGATTGTGACTGAAATTGTACTAATCTCTGTAACACTGTGTAAGAAGGTGGGGGTCGGTGGGGTTTTTGACCAATGTTCTGCAATTTTTATAAATAACTAAATAAAAAATAAAAGAAATATAAGAGATTGTGACATATTCTTTTAGCTTGTTGTTTCAGAGATAAAAGATCTTTCAACATGCATTTTTCAAATGTGATAATCTCATTTGGAAGTTGCCTCTCATGGGGTCTGAAGGACAGTTTTGGCTGAAGACCTGTATCGTTTGCGTGGGGCATTTCAGGGGATACATAAACAAATACCCTAAGTCTGACTTTCCAAAAGAATTGTCTGATTTCCACCTCAGCTTTGAACCAATCAGTGGGATTTGTGGTCACAAAGGAAAGTCCTTTGGTGAGTGCTTGAACTAGAATCCAGATTTGAGTCAGCATGTTCAAGTTTCTTAACAATTTGTGGTTCAAAGTGGCTAATTGCAGAACATGATTGGCTGGCGGCAGAGAGAGAATGATGGGTAGACGTTCAGTTGGGGGGACTGGATTAGAAATGGGGAGGATTAGAAGAGAGGAGAAAGAGTGAGGTGAAGGGAGGCATATAATGATGGAGGATGTGTCCCATATTTCATTGATTTAAGTGGAGAGGCAGGATGCAAAGTCACCAGCGGATAGAGAGGAGTAAACAGAATGGTTCCTAGGAGGTGAAGTGAGGTTTTAAGGGTCTTGATTAGTTTGCGTTACCGCTGCATTACCACTCCACCCACTCCAGAGTTTGGGCGGAAAGTTGCAGAGGTAAATCTTGCCACTTTATAATAGGCCAGCACATGTGTCGTCTTATATGAGTACAACCTTGCATGGCAAACTACTGCTATCCCATGCCAATCAAAATCTCACATGCCAGCCATAGTGGTAATATACAAAATGCATCTACAAATTTCCAGGCACTGATATAATATCTTAGGTACAGCCTTGCATGTACAAGGGGTGCCATATTATGCCAGGTTGTGCTGCAAGTTCCCATGCATAATACACGCAATGTAAAGCCCCACAACTCCAAGTGCTTGTTATCATATGCCAAGCGCATATCAATTATTTAAATGCTGTATTTTCATACCAGGTAAAAATTGATATACCAGGTACAGTCATGATATGTAATGTACCGCTGTCTCACACAGGCACATGTGGGTGTTGTGTACACGATTCTGATTGATGTTTGGCAAACTGCAGTGAATCACTTTTAGGTGATCTTGGTTTGAGCGGTAAATCAAAATAAGTCCCTATGAAGAAAAGAGATTTGCCTGGGATCACACAATTTGGTCAAGTGGAGAAGCTAGTATTTGAGACTAAGGGCCTCATTACGAGGCAGGCGGCCACGGAATAGAGGGGGCCGGTAAGGGTCCGCCCCATTCATTCTGGTCCGCCCTATTCTGAGGTCTGCAGCGGGATCCGCTAAGGACGTCTGGTAAACAGGCCCATTTTTAGCACCCTACCCATTCCCATTGAGCCCTATGGGGGCTTAAATGGGAATGGGGACGTACCGGGTCCGGGTCCTGTGAAAGGGATTTACCGGGCCCTCCAAGGTCGGAATGGCCCGGTAAGTCCCCTTTCACAGGACCCAGACCTGGAACCCGGTATGGAGGCCCTAACTATCCTTGTTTCACATTCTCCAATTTAGCAAGTAGACCACATCTTCTGTCACTGTATCCTTATTTTAACATCAAAATACTAAGATTTCTGCAATATTGTGTAAAATAATGCGGAAATGCAAAGCACCAAACCAAATTTTCAATGAACCTGAAAACATACAAAGACATCTTTATCAAAATGTTGTGTGTAAAGCAAGTCTGATTCATTCACTTCTTGGTGCTTCATGACCTGGGCATCATCAGTGGTTGGGCAGCATCCCGGCGCTAATTGCGCTGGGATACCGGCCAACGCTATTAGCTTTACCGCAACTCAACTTTACCGCAACTCGGACGATGCAATTTGTGCCAGATCCCGAGTTGTGGTAGGGAGGTAAATCCCCATTCCCACTGGGTCCGTTGGACCCAATGGGGGTTTCTTGGCGCTTTTAGGACCAGCGCAATTAGCGCTGCACTATTAGCGCTGAAAACTGGAAGAAAGGGGAGATTTTTACATCCACCAAAAAGCTGGAGGTAAAACTTTCACTTTTCACCCAACTTCTGATTGGGTGGAGCGCTAAATGCAGCAGCAATAGCGTTACCGCCACATTTTACCACTGTGCCCAACTCATGATGAGACCAATAATCTTTTCCATTTGTTAGCACTGCAATTTTATTTATGTATTTGTTTATTTAGGCATTTTTAAAGTGTGCCTAACCCGTGGGCATCTGGGCGCTGGTTTACAAGATGGCACAATTGGCACTTAGTTACAACAAGGTTGTAGGTTACAACAAAGTTACATAGGTAGTATATTAGTTACAATTAGAGGTAATGGCTGCAATGGTTATGAACATAATTGATACATACATGTTACTTGGATCAAAGTTTCTGGTCAGGGTGGAGGTGGCGGTGCTAAGAGATGTCGTGTTGTGCGGGTTCAGTTAAATTTGCGGGTCTTGAGAAAAGAGCCAAGGTTTTGATGCCTTTGCGGAAGGACCAGAAGGAATCATCAGATATTAGGGTTAAAGGAGGGCATTCCAGAGTTTAGCCCCGATCACGGGGAAGATGCTTCCCCCTGCTTTCTGGCACCTGTATCTAGAGATGTCAAGAAGGTGCGAGTAGACAGCCTGGCTAATGTTATACAAAAATAGCATTCAATTTATCAACATTATAAGGATGAAAGGCTGAGTAGATTCTTCTGGGATTCAATCCTGTGACAGGCTGCAGGCTGCAGGATGAACACAATTACAAGGGGCGCTCACTTAACTCATTGAACCATCTCCATCTCTTCCTTTTTCATACTGTGATCATTTCTGAAAATGTATAAAGGTGCATAGAAATAAAAGTCTCATTCATAAGACATAACAGGTCTCACCTAAGCACACTGTAAACACGACCCCCCACCCACACTGCCATTATATAAATACATCTCCTCACACAATGATTCTGAAGATGCCATTGGAAGCAAGATCGTGGAAAATGGTTAATTTCCTTATGGTAAGGGAAAAAGCTCTTAATTCTGCAGGAATCTCTTGGGGTGATGGCTTCCGCCGAGCAAGCAGTTAATATTTAGGAAAGGAACATGAGATGTGCACAGACAAACTGTCAGAACGGAAGTGATTGATTTCATGAAAATAGTGCGTTGTAAATGAGAATCTATTCATCTTTGTCAAAGATGTAATTGAGGATGATGGAAGCCTCTCTCATAATTCTCACAACACGTGGCAGAAGGTGCATACATGCCAACATCTAAACAGCAATGAAAGCCTCGGGTTCCACCAGCAGTAAGTTTATTGAAAAGCCTTGGTTTGACACAAGGAACTAATGTTGTGCCCACAGGCTTTTACACTTTTTTTACACTGTACATTCAATTTTCCTGGGTTTGTGTGGCAGAGACGAGGGGCAAAAGGTAACTTAGTTTTCCACCTTCACTTCTCCATAAAAATACTCCAGCATTGAAAATGCATGCCAGCACAAATCAAATGCTGGGGGTTCCTATGGAGCAGCTGACTTTTTGCATCATAAGTTCAAAAAGGGAGGGTAAGAGATGGCGTGCAAGCGTGTACACTGCCTTTGACCCTCCCCTTTTGTACTCTGCCATGCAAATGATGAATACTTGGCAGAGGGAACCCGTTTACATAAAGATGGACACATCAAGGGTCCCCGCTGACAAATTACAGGGAACTCGAATGTGAGCCCTATAGTGTCATATGACTGAAAAGGGGTGTGGGCAAACATGAAACCAGCAAATGTCTATCTGAGACTGTACACCCACACCTGCACGGCAAAGGGAATGTCGGTGTGAAAGGATGTGTCAGTGTGCAGTGTAGGAAAGCAGTGTATTATAATGCTGCAAGTGGCTACACTCAAGAAATGCTTCCTGCATGGACTGTCTGTCCATTCATATATTTCAGGCCAGTTCGGGCATCAGCATGTGGCAAAGTAGTCCTGACCCAAACCATACAGTTGTGTAGAAATCTCACACACATCTATTGCACAGTTCACCATCATAGTGCAGTACATTTGCCACTATCACATCAAGTCATCATCTGTTCCTAGCTACCATTATCAGTACTATACCTGTCATACTCATGTTATGCAGGTAGGAAATTGATGTAAAGACATATGCTACCAACAACCATGATTTAGATGATGCAATGAGATTTCGATGTGAGCAATGTAGACCGCATCGCAGGATATCAGAGCAATAACAGAAAAGGTACGCCCACACTGTAATCCACCCCAATCTCTTGGAATTGGACTCTGCACTCTACAATCAGAGAGGACTGCCCCTACACTTCAGCTATCGATTTCACTGATAAGCCTCCAAATCTACCAAGGTCAAAACCTCCCACCAAAATGTCCCCAACCGTCATTAGGATGGGCTCAATTAAGACAAAAGGAATACCCTCAGCCAGAGTAATAGTGAATAAGACTTAAATGAAAAGAAAAGGTCTTCCTTGGCCTGCCTCAAACACCAAGACAATAGACAAGATATGATTTGTGGCTACTCTCTTCTTCGAAATGCTCTTTCTTTACTTTATCCTGAATCTCCTTTATCCAACCTATACCTTTAGCAGAAACAACTCTAGCAGAACTCCTTTTAGCGCCCTCATTGGTTCTTTGATTCCACAAGGGAAGTTCTCAAGTCGATTGTCAAAATCATATCTGCCGATTAATTCTTCTAATAGGCCACATCCTTGCTTCACCCAGTTCTTTAGGCACAATCACTTTGAAATGAGGTACAAAGCAGTACTTTGGCACCAGGTAAAAATTCACAAATGCATATTATTTCAGTATTGCAATCATCTTGTATATTCAGTTAAGCATCAATCTTAACACAATGCTTTCATGTTTGTCAGTTTACCAATGTATCCCGCGAGGGTCATCGGGCTTTAAACTGTAATAAAGTATCAATTTTCTCAAATGTTTATAGAGATTCAGCATTTAGTTGATCTGGCATGATGGTAATGATCTGTTTGCCACAGTCCTTTTGCAGATTCCTACCTGAAAGGAGAGGCTTTTCGAAGAACCCATGGGGGGATGAAACTGCTGCTGTACTGTGTCAATTTGTTTAGGTGGTTTAGTTGTTCAATGATAGGCCTGCTGCCAAGGAAGCCAAGTGTAAGGCAAAATGTTCTGATAACACTAGTGAGGCAAAAGCTGAAAGAAGCACAGGCTTAGGCATAGTTATGTGTATAGAAGTCACTTTCTTTTATGATTTAATTTCAAACTAGCTGTCCCCGGCCACGCGTTGCTGTGGCTCAGTCTGGTTAAATGGAAAAGAAAGAAAAGAGAATAATATGTTTAATTTTGACAATGCTTGTGGGTAGTTATTGGCTCTGGCGGTTCTCCAAGTTGAGGCAGTTTAATTTTCCCGGCGGCGCAACACCTTCCTTTCGTTTCTCCATTAAATTTCAGAGCCTTGCAATAAGGACACACTTCAGTCATGATGCCGATGAGAACCTGCCGGCTCAAACTATAATCATCAGCTGGGTTGTACTGTAATGCAAGGCAATTGTAATCGCGTGATTGCTGAGCATGGAGTCGTGTTTGACACTGATCTGCTGTTTCTCGGTGGTGTCTTTCAGCCACTCTCAGCCTGTTGCGTTCATTCTGTCGAGAACGAAGCAGATCTGAAGCTGCAGAACACGATCGCCCTGCTCGCAACCGTGCATCCTAAAGTCTGGCTGCACGTCGCTCTGCTGCTTCCTCGGCATGTATATGAGCCATTCTAAATCGGAAACATTGAAATGGAATCGTAAAATAGCCTGTGTTGCTTTTATGTCCAACAGATTGCGCTGTTTTGCAGTAAAATGTTCAGTATAGCGTGTGTTGCTTTTACATCCAACAGATGGCGCTGTTTTTCAGAAAAAGCATGTTTTTACCTGTCACAGGTGTGACACCTATGTACAGTAGGTATATAAAACATGCGCCTATTCGAATGCAACATTGTGTCAAAATTTCAAAGCAATCAGTGAAGAACTTTCAGAGATTTAAGATTTTGAACAAATGAACATTTGCATTTTTATTTCTATAGATTGCTTATTTTCCTAAAGGGAAATGCTTAGAACAGAAGTCACAATGCTTGATCAATATATTAGGTCTGAGTGCCTTTTACATTTCGTGCATATCTAGAAGGGATACAGGCTCTGTAATTTGACTTGGAGTGTAAATATTCTAAATGGTACATACACATTACACATTGTGGTTTGCTTAATATTGACAACTGCTTTCACACTAACAAACAGGCAAACCTCTAATGTCTACTGGCTTATCAATTTGAAGAGATGCAGTCCTCCTTGGTCAGTTAAATATCAGTTGTGTGAGTGGAGCTTTGGAATGATGAGTTATTCAGTACATTTATTAGGGTAGTAGCTCGTTTCTAAACGATTTTCTTTATGCTATACTTAAGCCATAATGATGAGTTCTCTGGGCTGCTCGTGCCTCTTAACTTGGGCTACAGGTAATTACCATCCAGTATGGCCGTGCAAACTCGTCATTCCAACTATTAGCACCCCGGGTTTACATCCTGTTGCGCTAATAGGCATTTATTTGAAGAAATGGGTTGTGACACGTGCGCAAACCGTTGTTTTAAAGACATACCAAACTAACATGGCTGTCATGAAAAAATTGAAGCAAGCCTCTAATCAGAGCCCCTCTTCCCTTCCCATGGTGACTGGTGGAGCCGAGAGGACCGGTGCCATGGTGCTGCGGCGCCCCAGCCTCTTTAGGTGAGTGGGAAGAAAGAGATGCGAGGGGAGAGAAGGAGAGGCGTTGGAAGAAAGGATTGGGAAGAGAAGCGGGGATGGTTAAAGGAAGGGATGGAAAATGGTGCAGACGCTGGCAGCTCTGAATTTGCTTGACATGTAGGCTTATACCATGAGGTACAGCCCACATTCTGTGCAACCTGATTGGAAGCGGTGCTAATGGATTTTATTTTGAGCATATTCTGTAATCACATACTGTCTCTATAACAATATCAGATACAACTAATAATGCTAAGCATCAATTAGACTATCATTCACCTATGACATAATATCTACTAATATTATATAATGCTGTGGGTGTCATTTCCGGAATTGGCATTGCAAGCGCTGATGTGATTTAGATAGATGAGAGGTGAGTCATCAATATTTCAGTGATCCTAAAGTCACATGACATACCAGGGAACAAAATAGCATACAAGTAGTGGATATCATCTTGCAATATGATCGTCACATCACAGGGATGTGCTTGTTTCACATATAAATATTTTCCTTAACTTTGAGTTACCAGTGCCTTGCAAAAATGTATTAAACAAGAGTATATTAGTGGTCCGGCATTGTGTGTTATGTTAAGGATTTTAAAGGCACAGTACACTCCAGACCAGGACTCTTGCTACTGGCCGGGGATGCAGAGCACAAATAAAACACTTTTATTTTATTTATTATGAATTCAGTTTGCGAAGGTACCCAACCCGTTTCACACCCCCCTTCACAAATACCCTGGGTCGCAGAGGACCATGAACCAGGCCGGTGGGTTAATAGATACAATATTTACATTATTTATTTATTTTTAAAGTCCAATGAACATCACACAATTTTAATATAGGGCAGCAATCACCAGGGGGCTGATCATTACACTGTAAATTGATAGAATACACTTAACTTGACCTGGTTACATAAGATATACAGTGCATAATTCAATTAAGGCAAGATTACTTTTCGGGTGGTGTTTTCCGATAGCACCACAGTTTCCCCCTGCAACACTCCCCCAAACCACTGTTAACCGAATTTTGGGTGGGTAGAAAGGAGTAGCAAGGAGTCAGGTATACTAGGCAACACGCAGAATGACAATCTGACTTTCCACCTCTGAATGGGAGGCAATATTGGATTGAAAACCCTTGAAATTTAGCAAAATAGCACTCAGAATTACTAAACAGTTATTTTACATATGCGGTTGAATGAATGAGGTAGATATGAGTATGGCTGTATCAAAGAAGTAAGAACACTAGCAAACTACAAGACAATGTACTAAAAACAGGCATACAGTTCAGAAAATCGACTATGGAAGGAAAAACACAGTGCAGAAAAATCTGTAAGAGGATTCAATTCAACACTACAGCTAAGTCAACGCCTAGTCTATAATACTGAATGAAAACCCTTATTGATATATCTTTATGTCCAGTTCATGCGTTCTGGATGACTACCCCTATATAACACCCCTCTCTTGGAATCCTCCTGACCCCACTGAGCCAAGAAGTAGTTCTGTTTTGCAAGTTAAAAGGTTTATTTGATAATTTAAACAATAGATATATATATCACACTTTATAATAAATTAATAATTGAATAGCACACTTAATCTGATATGATAAAGATTAACAACGGAGAATCTGGCACCAACACGCTTCTCTATAATCAATAAGGAGTTGACATGAAATGGATAAGGTAGCACACAGGTGAATAGGAACAAAAGAAGAAGGTGGTCCAGAATGCTTTATGTAAGCTCAGGTGGATGCAATATTCAATGAATGCAGTACAGAAAATACTCAATATGATTTCAACAAAACAATGTAATCACTTTTCTCTGGCAATTCACCCCCCCCCTTTTATGCAATGCAAGGAAATGGAAGGAAAAGCACACAGTTCTCAGAAATGCAATCAAATGTGATTCAGTTCACCCAGCAACTTAGACTACAGAAGTTGAAACACAGGCAAAAGTGCTTTGATATGTGCTGGCAATGATGTGAAAAATATATGCTAAAATGCTTTTAATTCCCTCTAGAGGTTCAGGGTGAGTGGTATCTAGTTAATATTAGTCCAGGCTCACTTTAGCAAGGATCTAGGAATAATTGGTAGGTTAAACAAATTTTTGGCAAATGGAAGGCAAGCAGCAGCTGATTTTTACATGTGAAGAAATTTGCAAATCGCGGTAAAATTCGCGAATGCGTTTTTCACGATTGCGGCAAAACTATATGAATACGATTCTAGGTTCGTAGAAAAGCCACGATTCCCAGCTTTCTGAGGAAAGTTACTGCAAGTCTCTAGCACAAACGGTCACGGAGATATGAGCGATTAAATAAAGGTCGTTTTTCAGATTTGAAATTTTAAAGTTCAAAAAGACAAGTGCAGCTTGCAACTAAAAAATGACAAGTGACAGCTTTACAAATGACAGGTGACAGTTAGGAGACAGTTCTACTTAGATTAAAATAGGATTGAATTATATTATTTTAACTAAGAGATTGGTTCTGCACAGTTTACTATGTACTCACACTATATTCTTGAATTAGAATGGGCCACGCCACGGATCTGGTCAGGTTTTAGACCCGCCTCTGGTCTCTGCACTTCCCAGTGATCTGGGTCAGCTCTCTCTGGTTCTGCTAACAGGTCAGCTCTACTCTGCTGGTCTGGTCTGGGTCTCTGAAGGTTGATGGAGGTAAAGTATGGATTTTCCCGGCAGAGCTTCCAGCTGCAAATGGATTTGAAGGTCCCTATCTGTCCTGTCTGTCTGCTTTTATGTGTTTAGAATGTGGGTGTTTTCTAGCATCACTGACCCTACCTCTCTCTCAGCTTCTAATTGGTCAAACTTCCATTTCTCACTTGATTGGGGGAGCTAAGTTGTGTCAGAGTGATGTCATTTTACAGCCTGCAGAAAGTCCACTCCTTCTGTCAACTTACACACGAATCTAGATTTGAACCAAATACATATTTGCAGAAGTACATGTTGTTTTAAAATAATATGCACCCACCATGCATTACAGGAGGTATACCCTGTTCAAACTCTGCTCTTCCTGGGGGCTTGCATTCAGAAATGGCACATATTTCACTTTTTAACTGGTTTGCAATTCCGGACATTACCCCAAATTTACACACATGTGCGCAAGGAGTATGGACATTAGTTGATGAAGTGTCAGATTTTTCACATGCACACATTTTGAGTAATATCCTCTTTTCCGCTAAAACCCCCCTGAACATGCCACCGGTTCTAAAAACCTCTTAAAATGTGGGCAGAAAAATCACAAGAATTATGGTATCATTTATAAAATTTTCACATGTCCGTACTATGAGTTATTCATCTTTTTCTAAAACCATATTCTGGCTATAGAGGTGTGTCTTTTCAGGTCACATGGTACAGAAACCAGTCTTTCCAGTTTCTGCCAAGCTCAGAGACCCTGCCCCTCCCAGCTTCTGCCAAGAGGAAGCTCCATTTACGACTCCCGCCAATAAAACATTTGCCTGAGTCAGGACAGGGCTTTGTTCAATTTCCTGCAGAGCCCAGGTAATTCAATCAGGGAAGTGTCATATCCCTTTTGGTGTGAGCAGCAAAAGGGCAGCTAGGCCTGGGAACACAGCTGTGACTCAAGTTTCACTCCTGATGGGGGTAGTTGCCAGGCAGAATTCAGTTCCTTAAGCCAGGTTTCAGATAAAATGTCACTTTTTGTTCCCCAGTTTAAGTCAAGACAATTTTTTTTACATATGCAGCTAGAATGCTGATTCTAAGTTCAAAACTATGACATTTAAACAATTGCAACCTATGTGACACTCAGAAATAGGTCACTCATTTCTTTTAAACATTTAGATTTTTAGTGTCTTTCAGTCCACATTTACTTAAACTGCTGAAATCACAGCTCAGCCAGTCTTGTTGCGTTTGGCAATCAGCATTGCCATTCCCAATGGTTTCAGACTACTGTGTGGGTAGTCCAATGGTGGTTTTAGGCAGTGTCCTTCTGTGCCCATAACATCGGCAAAAATGGGTGGCAGCCTATTCTTCCTGCATTTTCCTGTGCATTTTCTGGGAAGCTCTGGCCATCATGATGTTTTCATGTCAGTACTGCACAGTTTTGAGGTAGGGCTCGGATGCATGGGTAAATACATCCCACAAGCCCCCCTCTTGCGATGGCCATTCGGTGTCACTGATGGGACTCGCAAGACCTGGGATGTTTCCTCATCTTCTTCCAATAGATGGCACAGTTCAGCATCTTTTTCTCCATCCGGTCGGATCGATCGGTTCTCCTCGCCGGTCCTGATGGGAAAATTGGGCGGTACCCCGGGCCCGTTGCGTCTCTGCTCCCGGTCTCCGGATCGTCCTCCTTGTCCCGTCTCCATGGTTTCATCTCTCCTAGGATGATAAAGCAAAAGCGGCAATACCTACTCATAGATGTTTTTTCCACCACTGTTGAGATAGTGGGGCAGCATATGCATTTCATCATAACAAAACATTACATTCTTATTTTGAAGAAAAAAAAACAGTATAACTAAGAGACAGTTTCATGCAAATCACAATATTTTAGAGAATAGATGTGGTATGTTTTATGGTTGGAACTGAATTAGTCTGAGACAGTACCCGCTAGGATTCCAGAGGACTCCTCCAGTTGTTGCAGAGTGTGCCTGGGATGGCAACATTTCAACTGGTTTATGTGGACCCACTTGTCTTCCCCCGCTGCCAAAGGACCTTTGGGGATGTGGATTTTGTAGGCCACAGGGGAGATCTTGTCGATGATCTCAAAGGGTCCCTTCCACGTAGGCAAAAATTTGCACTGCTTTGCCTGGTTTCTTTGGAAGTTGTATAGATAGACCCGGTCTCCCACCTGATATTCCTTCCTGGAAGTTTTCAGGTCATAATGGGTCTTCATGCTATCAGCTGATCTTTCTAGATTCCGCTGAGCATAAGCAAAAGCATGTTGGAGGTGTTTCCTTAAATTCTCCACATACTCATGAGTAGTGGAGGCATTTATCAGTGTCTGCTCTTGGGTCCTGTAGAGCAAATGCTGAGGAAGCACCATCTTGCGCCCAGTCATCAACTCAAATGGTGACATTTTGGTTGCAGATGAAGGGGTAGATCTGATGGCCATTAGGACCAGAGGTAATCGGATATCCCAACTTGGCCCAGAATCTGCCACAAACTTCTTTAATATGCTCACAATTGTCCGGTTATATCTCTCTACTGCCCCAGAAGAAGCTGGCCTGTAAGCAATATGCAGCTTTCTCTTGACCCCCAGTATCTCCCCCATCTTTGTCATTACTTCACTGGTGAAGTGGCTACCTCTGTCTGACTCAATCCTTTGAGGTAGACCAAAACGGGAAAAGATGTGGTTAATCATCAAGGCAGCTGCAGTTTCTGCCTTGCAATTTGGGGCTGGGAGACATTCCACCCACTTGGTAAACAAGCATGTCACAGTCAACATGTACTTATTCCCCCTAGCCGAGCGAATCACGGGGCCTACAAAGTCGATTTGTAAATCTGACCATGGCAGTGTCATCCCCCTCTTTTGGAGAGGCGCACGGTGCGTGAGGGATGATGGCTGAAATTGTGCACACACAAGACACCCCTTCAAATATTGGTCGAGGTCCTGCCCCATGTGTGGCCAGTATGCAACCTCTCTTAAGATTTCCAGTGTTGTGTGAAACCCCCTATGACCGGCGGTGGCCGCATCATGGGCGTGACTTAACATCAGGCTTCGGAATGAGGTAGGAACCACCCACTGATCGTGGCCAGCTTTGGATTTCCTTACCAGCAAACCGTCTTGGATTCGGAACATTTTTGGACATTTCATCAACACTCTTAGGTCCTCTTTCCCAATGTAATTGGTATCCGTCAGGGGAAAGTTCTCAGGGTCCTCAAGGTGCTGGTAAAATTTACCAATTATTGGATCCCCCTTCTGAGCTGTAATCAAATCAGCATCAGGGGTCTCCTTACTCCATTGTGCAATTGAAAGGTCGTTGTGAGCATTTGTCTGGGACCTAGTGATAGCAGTGACCTGGATTTCCCCCAACAGGGACTCAATCTCAATTAGATCCCCTTGGATGGCCCCGGTTTTGGCCAGCTGATCAGCTAAGTCATTTCCAGTTTTGTCTGGTCCCTCTACTTTGGAATGACCCTTGATCTTTTTCCAATAGATGGTCATCTCATTCGAGGTGACCAGATCATCAATGTTTTGGATCAACTTCCCATGTTTCAAGGGTTTGTTGTTAGCACATAACATGCCTCTGGTTTTCCAATTAACCAGGTGCTCCACGAACCCGTTCCGTACATAATCCGAATCTGTGATTATGACCAGTTCGTGGAGTTGATGCTGGACAGCAGTGAGGATGGCCTGATGCACGGCCATCAATTCTGCCACCTGACTACTTCGGGGACCAATTTTGTATCCAGCGGAGGGTTCGGGGGACTCATTCACCCATGCATTCCCTACGCCGGCCACCAGTTCTTTCTCCCCGTTGTTGTCAACATGGTAAGAGCATCCATCCACATACACAGTGGGCATTCCCTCACACTTGTCTTCTTCAAAGACTTTGTGTGGGGAATTAAGGTATGCCTCCGTGTTGTCCTTTATTTTTAGACTTTCGTCCTCGAGACAGTTTTCTCTGGCACAATCATGCAAGTCAGCCAGACCTTGCGCGAGGGGACTCTTCTTGTTTTGACCATATCTGACCTCCACAGTAAAGCCTTGCATTGACAGAATCCAGGAAGTAATTCGGGAATTACTCATATTTCCGGCCCGGATTCTGTCACTTTGGAGATATTGCAGAGGCTGGTGTGGAGTCTCCACTATGATGTGTTCCCCCTGGATAAACGGGCGGTAATTCTTCAATGCCCACACCGTTGCCAGGAGTGCCTTCTCACAATCGTTGAATTTTTCCTCCACAGAGGATAAAGTTTTGCTCGCATAGGAGATTACTTTATTGACCTTGTCATGCTTTTGGTATAATACTGCCGTCAAGCACGTACTAGAGAACCCCGTCTCCAGGAAGAACTCCTTGTTTCTGACAGGGTAAGCTAGGCAAGGCGCTTGTGAGAGGCTTCTTTTGAGTTGTCTTACTGCCTCGGCTTGTTCTGGACCCCATTCCCACTTGAACCCCCCTTCAGGAGATGAATCAGGGGTCTAGTGAACTCTGCGTAGCCCTCGATGAACTTTCTGCTGTAATTGGTCAGTCCAAGGAGGCTCCTTAGTTCCCGCAGAGTTGTGGGGTCTTTCAGTTTCTGAAGCGCTTCCACTTTCTTTTCCTGGGGACAGTGACCCTGAGGAGTAATCTCATGCCCCAAGAAATTAACACGGGTTCTACACCACTGTGCTTTCTGAAAGGAAAGTTTTGCTCCGGCGGCCCTCAACTGTGTCAGAACATAACGGATCTCCGCTATGTGTTCCTCCACAGATGAACTTTTGATGAGGACATCATCTACATAAGCCAGGTTACCCCTCGCACCCAGGTTGGGCATGGCCTTATGTAGGAAAATGTTGAATTCATTGCCGGAGTTGAGGTATCCGAAGGGAGTCCGGGTCCATGTGTATTGCTGGCCCCCAAAGGTAAAAGCCAGTTTGTATTGGTCCCCCCTACTGACAGGCACGGTCCAGTATCCATTGGTCAGGTCTATTGCAGTGAATACCTGTGACCCCTGGATCTGGGCCAGCCCTTGGTCAATGTAGGGCAGAGGCCATCGGGAAGTATGGACCCGTTTGTTGAGCTCCCTGAGGTCAGCACAGAGTCTCCACTGGCCGTTTGGCTTCAATATTCCCAGCACCGGATTATTGAAGGTGCTGTGGACTGGACGGATTATTCCCCGGGACTCAAGGTTCTTAATTATTTCAGTAAGGGACTCCATTGATGCGAGAGGCAAGTGATATTGCTTCACAAACACTGGAGTCATGCCAGGGTCCGTGGGGATTGTTGTTGTGTGGATGTCAGTGCGACCACAGTCATATGAGTCTACCGCAAAGAGATCTTGGAAATCCAAGAAAACTTGTTTCAACTTTTGCTTTTGTTCCAGAGTCACACAGGCATCAGCTAGGTTGACTCTCTCTTCCACCATCTGCCTGAAGCCTGGAAAGACTTCTGGTTTGGCTATTTCAGCGGCCTCCTCCAGCTGGGTGGAGAAGTCCCTGGTCAGAGTGCTGATTTGGACTGGAGGCTTCAGGTGGGAAAGGCAGCCCTCATGGACCTGGAAAATCACCTCATCCCTCCTGAAGTCACAAGTCACATCTTCCTTACCATAGGGGCAGGAAGTGTACACCAGGAAGTTCCCCCCATGCCGGGTAAAAATACTGTCTGGTGTTGTATTGTCATCACTGTCACTGTCAAAGCAGTCCTTGGGGATTGGCCCTAACAGTTCATTTCCAAGCACAATGGAGAAATGTCGGTCATCAACCGCCATTCCAATAATGGTGCCTGCGGCTAGAGTAATACTCTTTAAGTCGCTGTTATCCACCTCTATTGGAATGGTGTCATGTTCTATGTTGACTAATGGAGTTGGGTTTACCCCCAACCCTTGCTGTTGGAGAGAAGCGTTTAGATGTATGTAAGCATCAGGGTTTTGCAAATATTGTCCTCTTTTAACTTTCACTTCCAGGGAGAATTGTCGGGTCCTTTCCGGGATGGTGACTTCCTCTTTGATCTGAATTTCAACTGCATAAGGTAGTAATTGAGCTGACCTAAATGCTTTTTCTGGATCATCAAAGCCCATGGGATTATCCGCTAATCGGGACCAAGCTTTGAAGTTTATTAGGTCCAAACTAATGGCAAAGCGATTGAGAATGTCACTGCCTAAGTAAAAGGCGGCAGGGACGTCTCGCACGACCCAACAATTGTGGACTATGCTCTTGTTGCCAATGGAGATTTTGAGCATACACCTGCTTGGCAGGAGATGTTTTGAATTGGGTGCTTCCAGGTCCATTTCCCATTTGTCTATCAGTTTGAATGTGGGAATGGCTGGATCTTTTGGGAGTTGGCGGAACATGGCTTCGCTGATGAAGCTCTTACCATTGTTCACGCACACTCGAGCGAGAACAGAGTCCTTCCCATCATTTAACTGAACAGGGATGAACAACTGCTCTCCAATTTGCTGAATATCAGCCAGGCTCTGAGCTGATTTCACATCTTTCTGGACTATAGGAGTGGGAATTTCTGATTGTGGATTAATATAGAATTTCAGAGTGTTTCCTTCCAGCGTGGAGTACCACTTTAGACTGGAAGGAAGGTTGATTTTCAGAAATAGAGAGGACCCTCCACCACCAGTCTCTTGTCCTACTGCTATTACTGTCACGCCTGGAATTTGGTTGTTCTGGAAGTGAAATTCTACTTGGTCAGATTTTTGTTCAACCATGTGGCAGGTGCCGTTTAAACGAACATGGTTGACACTCCGTTTCAATTTTATGGGTCGGCTAGTCTGGGTCCAGAGGACCTTGTTTACACAATCTATTAGGGGTGACAACCTTCTCAGGAGGTCATTCCCTAGTAAACAAGGGGTGCCCTCTGCGGTCACTACTATGACCGGGTGTTTCAACTTATGTCGCCCAATTTTAATGTCCAAGTCTGCCGTCCCCTCAACGGGAATTTCCTTCCCGTCAAAGTTCTGGAGTTGTCCAGGAAGAGAGGTGAGAGGAATTTGGTAATTCTCTCCCCTTCCTGCATTCAGTTCGTCAAAGGCCCTTCTGGACAGAAGGGTAGCTTGAGATCCAGTGTCCACCAGTGCCGAGATTGTACCCTGCCCCTGTACTTGTACCGGGGCATAATAATAATATCTTCCCTCCTTCTCCTCAAGGGGGCACAGATAATGTACATTTTTGGACAACTGGTGGGCTAATTTTCTGGTTCTGGACATCGCGAGAGAAGAATTTTGGGCAGAATTCTGTGGAGAGCCTTGGGAATCTGAAAGAAAAATTTGGCAACTGGAGATCAGAGCCATTGTGGGTTCCCCTGGTTCCGGTTCTGGGCCGCCCCCCCCCTTTTGGAGGCAGTCCCCAGGGTGGGTTTGAACCAGGGGATTTTCTTGCTGTTGGTTCTGGGATGAGATGGTGGGCGGCGGTAGCTCAGTCTCCACATCTCCCCAGTCTGGATTTGCATCCCTAGGGACCCATTTTTCTTTGGGAGGAGTTCCCCCCTCCCTGAAGGAGAAGATCCTTTTCCCAGGATCCTCTGAGGATCCCTCTCCCTCAAATTGGAAGATCTGTACCTCCTCCTCAAACTGAGTCTGTTTGGGTCTTTTGTTTCTCCTACCCCCCCTCTGCTCCTTAGGAGGCAGACTTTCAGGGGCAAGAGATTTTGTTTCCGGTTCCTGGGTTTCGAGGGGCTGTTTACAAGTAAGGAAGGAAGCTTCCTCCAAGGCTTTACACCCCCCTTCCCTTTGTGCCTCCTCCCTGGGGACCGGTGTGTTATCGGGTTGCTGCCCCCGTCATTGTTCTGGGGCCCAGGTCCAGAGTTGGGTGCGTTCTGCACTGGCATGCCGATCTGAGGGTTCTGCTGAGCCCTCAGTATGTGACCCAGATCCCGCGCCATGTTTTGAACCTGGCGCTCTAACTGGGAAACCCGCTCAGGCTGATACGGGGCCCTGTTTTCTCCCCTGGGCTGATCCCGGGAAGGGTAGCTATCCCTTCTTTGGTAGTACCCCTGGTTGGGAAGATTTGGGTACCCCTCCACCCTTGGCCTCCCCTCTCCCGGATTCAGTGGTCTGGGCTCAGGGAATTGGGGAAAGAAGGATGGATGGTTTCGGGGCTGAAAGTCGGGTGGATATCTGGGGAAAAAGTTCTGCCCAGGGTTTGGTAAATTTCTGCCCTCCTGTGGGAAGTTTGGAGGGAAGTTCCCTGGGTTAGGTGCTTGGCTGGATCCTCCCCCTTGGGCTGGAGGAGTCCACACATAACCCAGGATGGGTCGATTTCCCTTGTAACGGGGACTTACATAATCAGGAGAGCAAGGGACCCCATTTGTGGGGCTGCCTCCTTGGCTCCCTGTCTGTGACTGACCCGAGGACCTCCTGGGCCTAGCATTATTAGGTGCAGGTAGGTTTTTAGGCCCCCCCATCTCCAAATCCAAAACGGGGGTGACCTTTACGTCTGCCACCTTGGCAGCAGCAGGGGTGCTGTTGGCTTTGGGGTTTTTCTGGGCATTACTTTTGCTATCTATCGGTTTCTGCACCTCATAGATCCGGGTAGCCTGTTCAATGACCCAGTCTAAAGATCTTTTCTCGTGAAAATCCCTCACGAGCTGGGTCATGATATATTTGGGCAAGGCATGGAAAAACGTATTAATGAATTCTCTGCTATCCGTGCGCACCCTTCTTGTGGTCTGTGCAAAGGCACGCTTTAACTCCTGCACAAATTATTGTGGGGCGTGATCCTCCCCACATTGCAAATTGTAGGCTGCCTTGCGAGCCTCTTGAGGATTTCTGTGAACAGAAAAATGTTTCAAGATGGCCACCTTATAGGTGGACCATCTTAAATGATTTTGGTCCTCCAGCCCCGCAAAGAAACTGGAGTATTCTGGGGAGAAGGTCCACTTTACATATTGAATACAGCTTTGGCTGTCCTTCAAATGGAAAGTCTCCATCATTTGTTCAAACAACTCTAAGTGCTCCCAAACAGAATACTTAGCGTTCTTATGGTAAGGCGTGATGACGCTCCTGATCGCCTTAATCTGCTTTAAGGGGTCCTTAAGCAAGGCCCTTTTTGCCTTATTGGCCTTTTTGGTTCGGGTAACCCTTGTCCATTCGTCCTCGGACTCAGAGGCACTGCTCCCAGAGGTTCCTGTCTGATCTTCCAGGTTTTCCCGGATTCTGCGAGCCTGGGAATGGCTGGCAGAATGTGGGGACCTGGTCTCCTGTGTCCCGCGCAGTTCAGAGGAGTCTTCAGATTCCTCCTTGCTGCCAGGATTTGCTGGGTACCCCCCCCCCCACATGACCTAACTGGGCAGAGGTTTTCAGGATGCCCTTAATGGGCCTATTCTCCCGGGGTTCCCCACTAAACTGTACTGTACTTGGGTGCCCATACCCGGATGCCCACCCCTCCATTCCTGAGTGGTACTGGCCTATGAGCCCCATACTTTTAGCTGGATAGTAATCTGCCATCCCTGTGGCCCTGTGCTCATGTGCACCAGGGGACATGGGGGTGGCAGAGTCCAGGGACTGATAGGTATGAGGGCCTCTGGTACTGGGGCTCCTGAGGTTATGCTCCTGAGTTTCCATTTCCCAGCGAACCTCTTCTCTATCCGCCCCTGCTCCCTGTTGCAATGCAAGAGCCTGCATTTGTGCCTTCAGTTCCTCAGTTAAGGCCTTACTAGACTCTATCAGTCTCTCCTGCATCGCTACCTGTTGTTGGAGTCTATCATTGCGCTGGCAGAGAGCCTCATTCTCTCTCTGTGTTTCCAGATTGGTCCTGGAGCACTGGGCCAGTCTTTGCTGCAGGAGGGTTACCTCCTGAGCTGTGTCCCTATTGGCCTGCTCCTTTCTTGCTAGAGCATCCTCCACCCTCCTGGTGTGCTCTAACAAGTTCTGGTTTTCTTTTTGGAGGTCACCCAGTCCCTGGTGGGCCAGGTGATTTTCTTCCATTTTCTTTTTTAAATGGCAGACTTCCTGGCCTAAGGCGTCTCTTTCCTGACTAAGAGCCTGCATTTGTGCCGCCAGGTCGTCCCTCTGCCTTTGAAAGGCACCAGCTTTCTGGCGTTCTTCATCAAACTCTGCCTGGGTATCCAGGTCTTTCAAAATCAGCTTGTTGCTCTCTGCCTTCACTCTATCTAGGTGGCCTTGCAGGGTGACTACCTGCTCCGCACATACCCTGTTGAAGTCCAGTTGTTGCTCCAGCTTTTTCTGGCTTTGCAGTAGGGAGTCCAAAACTTCTTGGTGTTCCTTCTGCAAGGCCAGAAATCTGGCATCCTGTTCTGACTTTTCCTTTTGCAGCACATCCATATCCTCCTTTATTTTAGTGATGTACTGCCTGGTCTCATTTTCTGACTCCTGGCTCCTGTGCAGCCTTTGCTCAGAAGAGTCCAGATCAGATTGGGCCTTCTCTAACGCCATCTGTTGTCTTTTTGCCAGATCATGGCCTTCAGCACATTTATTCTGTATGGCTCCCATACATAAATATAAATATGCCGCTATCCTAACAATCTTGTCGTGTTCATCTTTGGCCTTAGGAGCCATATATAGTTCACTCAGGGCCACATGTAATGGACCCTGATCTCTCCATAAGTCTGACCCTGTTTCAGTGACCTGTCGCGTGATGGCCTGCAACCAGGCATCCTGGCCCTGCTCAGCCCATTCACCTCTCACAAATAGTTTATGTAAGAAGTGCTCTCTGGCTATTTTCATATCTACCAAGGTCGTCATTCTAGAGATTGGTCTCTGTCCTGACTTACAGAAGTTTGTATTTTATTTTTGCAGAACAGAACTTTTCTTGGAGTGTCCCTTTTGAGGAATGCTTCACAGCGTAATGCAGCGTGGTGATCCGACTGGATATGTGTATCTGGTCAGCTGGCACGCTGTATTAAACTGCACAATGGGTATTCTAACCCAAACGTCCGGCCCGAGCCCCCAATTTGTAAGAGGATTCAATTCAACACTACAGCTAAGTCAACGCCTAGTCTATAATACTGAATGAAAACCCTTATTGATATATCTTTATGTCCAGTTCATGCATTCTGGATGACTACCCCTATATAACACCCCTCTCTTGGAATCCTCCTGACCCCACTGAGCCAAGAAGTAGTTCTGTTTTGCAAGTTAAAAGGTTTATTTGATAATTTAAACAATAGATATATATATCACACTTTATAATAAATTAATAATTGAATAGCACACTTAATCTGATATGATAAAGATTAACAACGGAGAATCTGGCACCAACACGCTTCTCTATAATCAATAAGGAGTTGACATGAAATGGATAAGGTAGCACACAGGTGAATAGGAACAAAAGAAGAAGGTGGTACAGAATGCTTTATGTAAGCTCAGGTGGATGCAATATTCAATGAATGCAGTACAGAAAATACTTAATATGATTTCAACAAAACAATGTAATCACTTTTCTCTGGCAATTCACCCCCCCCCCTTTTATGCAATGCAAGGAAATGGAAGGAAAAGCACACAGTTCTCAGAAATGCAATCAAATGTGATTCAGTTCACCCAGCAACTTAGACTACAGAAGTTGAAACACAGGCAAAAGTGCTTTGATATGTGCTGGCAATGATGTGAAAAATATATGCTAAAATGCTTTTAATTCCCTCTAGAGGTTCAGGGTGAGTGGTATCTAGTTAATATTAGTCCAGGCTCACTTTAGCAAGGATCTATGAATAATTGGTAGGTTAAACGAATTTTTGGCAAATGGAAGGCAAGCAGCAGCTGATTTTTACACGTGAAGAAATTTGCAAATCGCGGTAAAATTCGCGAATGCGTTTTTCACGATTGCGGCAAAACTATATGGGGTAGGAATGCGGTTCTAGGTCACGGAGATATGAGCGATTAAATAAAGGTCGTTTTTCAGATTTGAAATTTTAAAGTTCAAAAAGACAAGTGCAGCTTGCAACTAAAAAATGACAAGTGACAGCTTTACAAATGACAGGTGACAGTTAGGAGACAGTTCTACTTAGATTAAAATAGGATTGAATTATATTATTTTAACTAAGAGATTGGTTCTGCACAGTTTACTATGTACTCACACTATATTCTTGAATTAGAATGGGCCACGCCACGGATCTGGTCAGGTTTTAGACCCGCCTCTGGTCTCTGCACTTCCCAGTGCTCTGGGTCAGCTCTCTCTGGTTCTGCTAACAGGTCAGCTCTACTCTGCTGGTCTGGTCTGGGTCTCTGAAGGTTGATGGAGGTAAAGTATGGATTTTCCCGGCAGAGCTTCCAGCTGCAAATGGATTTGAAGGTCCCTATCTGTCCTGTCTGTCTGCTTTTATGTGTTTAGAATGTGGGTGTGTTCTAGCATCACTGACCCTACCTCTCTCTCAGCTTCTAATTGGTCAAACTTCCATTTCTCACTTGATTGGGGGAGCTAAGTTGTTTCAGAGTGATGTCATTTTACAGCCTGCAGAAAGTCCACTCCTCCTGCCAACTTACACACGAATCTAGATTTGAACCAAATACATATTTGCAGAAGTACATGTTGTTTTAAAATCATATGCACCCATCATGCATTACAGGAGGTATACCCTGTTCAAACTCTGCTCTTCCTGGGGGCTTGCATTCAGAAATGGCACATATTTCACTTTTTAACTGGTTTGCAATTCCGGACATTACCCCAAATTTACACACATGTGCGCAAGGAGTATGGACATTAGTTGATGAAGTGTCAGATTTTTCACATGCACACATTTTGAGTAATATCCTCTTTTCTGCTAAAACCCCCCTGAACATGCCACTGGTTCTAAAAACCTCTTAAAATGTGGGCAGAAAAATCACAAGAATTATGGTATCATTTATAAAATTTTCACATGTCCGTACTATGAGTTATTCATCTTTTTCTAAAACCATATTCTGGCTATAGAGGTATGTCTTTTCAGGTCACATGGTACAGAAACCAGTCTTTCCAGTTTCTGCCAAGCTCAGAGACCCTGCCCCTCCCAGCTTCTGCCAAGAGGAAGCTCCATTTACGACTCCCGCCAATAAAACATTTGCCTGAGTCAGGACAGGGCTTTGTTCAATTTCCTGCAGAGCCCAGGTAATTCAATCAGGGAAGTGTCATATCCCTTTTGGTGTGAGCAGCAAAAGGGCAGCTAGGCCTGGGAACACAGCTGTGACTCAAGTTTCACTCCTGATGGGGGTAGTTGCCAGGCAGAATTCAGTTCCTTAAGCCAGGTTTCAGATAAAATGTCACTTTTTGTTCCCCAGTTTAAGTCAAGACAATTTTTTTTACATATGCAGCTAGAATGCTGATTCTAAGTTCAAAACTATGACATTTAAACAATTGCAACCTATGTGACACTCAGAAATAGGTCACTCATTTCTTTTAAACATTTAGATTTTTAGTGTCTTTCAGTCCACATTTACTTAAACTGCTGAAATCACAGCTCAGCCAGTCTTGTTATAAACCTTCAAGTCACTTCAGAATATAACTTTAGATTGTATCCACCTCTCAGTAAGTCTTTCTTTGGCCTGTTTTGGGTTCATTTATTCAGTTTTGCAAAAAGTAAAATCTGGTGTTGTTTTAAAATGCCGGCTTTTGGATAGTGGTGAGTACTGGTACTGCACCCCTTTTTGGGATTTAAGAAAATGAATTCCCAACAGTTATGGGTTTGCTTTTGGCAATCAGCATTGCCATTCCCAATGGTTTCAGACTACTGTGTGGGTAGTCCAATGGTGGTTTTAGGCAGTGTCCTTCTGTGCCCATAACATCGGCAAAAATGGGTGGCAGCCTATTCTTCCTGCATTTCCCTGTGCATTTTCTGGGAAGCTCTGGCCATCATGATGTTTTCATGTCAGTACTGCACAGTTTTGAGGTAGGGCTCGGATGCATGGGTAAATACATCCCACAAATCACACGTGGAGAAATTGCATTTGCTTAGTTTCACAGGTTTAAAACAAAACAGCTTGGAAAATGAGCGTAACAGACGTAATCAAAAATCGTGTTTTATGCTAAGATACAAAGACACCTCAGAAGTAGGATATGAAAGTGAAAGGGTAACTCTGAATGGATGACAGGATGGGCTTCTTAAAGGGGAAGGAAAAATTGGTTTTTAAAACGAAAGCAGTTGCACAGGAAAAATCGGTTTGAAAAGGATACTATATTTTCTTGACTAGATTATCAAAAAGAGAAACACTGCCCGTGGAATGGGTTAAGCTTCAGTTTTAACCTCCTCACGCTGTGTGCCTCTTTATGTGGGAATTAATTAATTTATTTTAAATAGTACTAAGGACTTATACAACAGACTAAAATGATTGGAAAGGATGGCGCTAACACATGGAGATTAAAGGACAGGATACACAGAGAAGTTTGACAGTTTTAAGGATACTTATAGTATTTCTTATAGGGTTGAGCAAATGGCAAGATAACAGAATGCGATATGCTGCATTTTGATATTGGGGAGGGGAAATACTCACAACAAACACTTGAATGGGGTAGCTTGGACATGGAACCAGGTTTCTGGACAGCAAGGCAAGATCTGTTCACTGCGCAGCGGGCTCTCCTAAAAGGGGACACCTGGTCCTAGTCTGGTCACTGGAGACAGTGAGGTGCATCAGCTGGGCAAGCAGGTAGCGGGGCAAAATTTGGTCTGGTCACAGGATACTCCCAAAAAGGGTACCACAGCCTTTCCCCCTTCCTCCCTGAATTATAGGGATTTTAGTAGCGTTTTAATTCTGGATCAGTGGTTCTGCCTGGATAGGGTCAGTTAGCTCTGGCCTGGCTTCTGGAATATGGAATCTGCAGGGTGAATGTGGTTTATCTGGCTCTCTGGATCCGTGGGAGTTGGAAAAGTCAGAAGAGAGTCCAGAGCTCCCTATGCGTCCCCCTTATATCAGGAGGATGACATCATAGGATTTTACAATGGGGGCTGACTCAAGCTGGACATACCTCTTAAAATCAGATAGGTTAGCGGTGGATGTCACTGCCTCCCTGTCAGCTGGCTGGTCTCACGGACATGACATCAGTTTAATGGTGTGTGCTTTATGATGTACATGGCCATCCCACAGTTACTTTTTCCAAAATTACTTATGACACAAAAATGCAAATTTTTACAGTTGTTGTGCTTTTGAAAATCAAATAGGCAGATTCCATACTTTACACAGGACCTGCCATTCCAATTCCCAAGTTTGTACGATGTTGTTTAGTCCTTCTAATCATCTTTTGCAACTTTTGTTGGGAAACATTTCCCCTAGAAATCTACAAATATATATATGTATACATATTATCACAGGGCATGTTTTCATTAATTTTCAAAGCTGTACCATGTATGCTTTTCCCAGAAATTACATTTGCCTGGTATTTACATCCCCAACATGCTAGGAACACCTACAACGTCTTATTTTGATGGCGGAAACATGACATTTAAACGGTCATAATTTCACATTAATATGTCTTTTGAATACTGAACTAAATGACATGATCTGAACAGTCTCTAAAATCAAAAGGGCTGGCTTTGTTTTCCAAATATGGGCATTCCTTCCAACCCCCAGCCAAATGTCAGGCTCTGGTCAGCTTAGCTTAGTGTTTCCATGCATTCGCCTTTGAAGTACTGCAGTTTGAGTTGAGGGAGGTGTCACCAGGAATTCACACCTGTGTGCCATGGCAATCCATTGTCTCATGCTGGAGCAATGCCGCTCCATCTGACGTGGGTGCTAGATTCTCGACCTTGGCCCCTTTCATGTGCCCAAGGGACCTGGTCCACATGGGGAAGGTGATTCTATGTGTGTATGGCAATATAGGGTTCTGGCGCCATTTTGAAAATGGTGCTGTTGCACGGCACAAAAATTGGGTCACGCAGGCTGTATTGGCAAAACTGTGGTAATATAAGGAGGAATATAGAGGGTTAATTTTTTACTTGACATGGAGGTATAAAAAGCAAGGCCTATTACTTTTACACTGTGCCCCATTTTCCTGCTCTTTCAAGGTGAAGGCGGGCAGCGAAGCAGAGTTTGAATCTCTGCTTTCCTTTCCTCATCCATCTTGAAGGAGCGAGCACATAGTTTTACAACTGCATGATATTTTAATGCAGCTGCAAATCTGAGGGATTCCAATGGAATACGCCTTCTAATTGCACTGTTCAAGAGTAGGTGGATTCCAATTCAATCCATTATAAAATCATTATAAAATACCACCCGCAAAGCGTAATTTGCTGGCCGTATTTCATTTTTCTCAAAGCATAGAGTAAAACTGAAGATTAAAGGCCATTTCTCCTTGTTTTACTCTTCAGTTTTCTAGTCCATTTTGAGAGTGGTGTTATTTGCATGCAGGGAACTGAACAGCACCCAAGAGCACGCGTTGGTGGTCCCTAGCATTCAAATAAAATGTTGTTCACACAGTGTCCCCCTTTGTGTTTTTATTTCTAGATGTCTGCCAATTTCGATACCCGTGTTTTATGCCCAGTCTCCTCTGTTCACTGAGCTTTCCCATTCTAATATGGATAGTTTATTCCCATTTCCTGCCATATGGCCCTGTATCTTTTGTAAGTGTCCAGTCACATGATTGGTAAACGTCCCAACTGCTCTGCTTCTTAATGGCTGTTGCTGATCTCATAGGCAATTATGTTTTGATCATCTGGGCTTTAAAACTCATGACATACTTTAGTGTGCTGATTTATTATAGCCAGTGGTTTGTCCGTTGTGAAGGTAAATGGAACCCAAAAACTAATTCCCTAAAGCAAACTGATGCTGAAATCCTTTGCTGGTCCTTTCAAGTGTGAAGCAGATCGCTCAGTGTAAGGAGAATACCAAAGGCAAATGATGATTGCCTCAATTCAAAGTGAGAGGTGCCGGAATAGTACCTTTTCCTAATTCACTTGGGTAATATGTCTTTCATTGCTACAAACAGTGTGTACCTGTAGGACAGCACCCGACACATGGTGTGGATTTCACCAGAAACTGAACTGTTCCAGGTAAAGGATGAGCTTGGTGAAGTCCTGGCTTGAGCAGGGGTTCTGGCCATAGGCACTTTCCAGGCCTAACAAGCCCAAACAAGTAGTTGGCCATTGCTGCTATTGAACCTTGGCTGACGATCCTGGGCTGAACACCCACGGGAGACTGAGTAAGGGAGGCAGTGTGTCACATGTTACTCTGGTAGCCAGTCACAGTGTTTTAGATGGCTTCCACACTTGCAGGCAGAGACATCTTGACTATAATGAAAGAGTGGGAGTAGGGCCAAGGACAAGGACTAGGATGGAGCACTAGGATTATGATGGAGTAGAAGGATTATGATGGAGAAGAAGACTGTAATAAAGACCTATGGTGAAGGTATATGAAAAAAGAGATACATTTTGGATTTTGACCACAGACTATGATAAAGAATGATGACAAATGATTATGATGAAGGAGAAAGACTGTGGCAAAGAACTATGGTGAAACACTATAATGAAGCTTTATGATTAAGGAGAAGGTGTAGGGTGAAGGACTATGACAAAATAGAAGGACTATGACAAAGCACTATTATGAAGGAGAAGTACTATAACAGGAATGATTATGATGAAGGAGAAGCAGTGTGGTGAAAAAGAGGCTATGATGATGGATAAGGACTATATTGAAGGAGAAGTATAAACATTAGGTGACTATGGTGAATTAGGACTCTGATGAAGGACTAGAAAGAAAAGGACTTTGAGGAAAGAGAACAGCTATGGTGACGTAGAGGTATGAGGAAGGAGCAGATATATGTTGGACTATGTTGAAGGAGAACGGCTATCATAAAAGACTAATGGAGGACTATGATGAAAGATGATGACAAAGGATAAGCACTGGGATGAAGAATTATGACATAAAAGAACGACTATGACAAATGCAAAGTACTAGGATGAATGAGAAGGACTAGCAGGCACACTTGCAGGCAGAAACAATCTTGAATATAATGAAAGAGTAGGAGTAGGGCCAAGGACAAGGACTAGGATGGAGCACTACGATTATGATGGAGTAGAAAGATTATGGTGGAGAAGAATAACTGTAATAAAGACTTATGGTGAAGGTATATGAAAAAAGAGAAGCATTTTGGAGTTTGGCCACAGACTATGATAAAGAACAATGACAAATGATTATGATGAAGGAGAAAGACCGTGGCACAGAACTATGGTGAAACACTATAATGAAGCAATATGATTAAGAAGAAGGTGTAGGGTGAAGGACTATGACAAAATAGAAGACCTATGACAAAACACTTTTATGAAGGAGAAGGCCTGTAACAGGAATGACTATAATGAAGGAGAAGCACTATGGTGAAAAAGAGGCTATGATGATGGATACCGACTATATTGAAGGAGAAGGATGACGGTTAGGTGATTATGGTGAAGTAGGACTATGATGAAGGACTAGAAAGAAAAGGACTTTGAGGAAAGAGAACAGCTATGGTGAAGTAGAAGTGCTATGAAGAAGTAGCAGATATATGATGGACTATGATGAAGGAGAAGGGCTATGATAAAAGATTAATGAAGGAGGACTGTGATGACAAAGGATAAGCACTAGGACGAAGAACTATGACATAATAGAACGACTATGACAAATGCAAAGCACTAGGATGAAGGAGAAGGTCTAGGATGAAAGATTCTGTTGGTGGAGAAATACTATGATCAAAGTGGAGGACTATGATGATGTAGAGGGACTTTTACAGACAAGAAGGACTAAGGCAAGTGTCTTTAAAGAAGGATTATAATGAAAGAGCTTGACTAGCATGAAACACTATGATGCAGGATAGGTACTGTGATGGGATTATGGCAAAGAACTTGACTAAGTTCTAAGAAGATGGACAAGGATGAAACACTATGATGAAAGAGAAGGAAAACAATGAAGAACTATGAAAAAGGAGAAGGACTAGGATGAATGAGTAGAACAAAGGATTATGATGAAGGAGAAGGACTATGGTCAAAGCCTATTATAAGTGTAGAGGAGGAGCCAAATGCCTCTACTGGAAATCCCACCCCTATTTTGCTTATATGTTGGAAACCGGAAATTGTGACATGCACGATGCCAGTACTGGTACCTATCCCATGAAGAACCCTCGAAACAAGGTATCCATTGAGAAAGCCCTACATGATGTATCCGTGGAGAGATGAGAGTCTCTTAAAGGAGGCCCCTGAAGAAGTGTGAAGCGATGAATGCAAGAGATTGGTGACGTCGCAAAAAGGACATCCTGGTCTCAAACCCAGGACACCCTATCGCTGACACCCATACCAGCGCCTTCTCCAGGCAAAACCTCACTGACATCCTTTTTGTCGTTCCCTAGCCACACCTATAGACTCTTCATTTGGTCTCTGTGTTTTCTCCTTTCTCTTCTTCTCCCATTAATGGTGGCACCCGGTGGGAGGCACTCCTGGCCTCCTTCGACTCCTCTTAGGTCATCATAAATGTTTACCTGAATTGTACCATCTTGGTACAAGGCCCAACCTTCTGCTCTTTGATAGATACTTCCCGCGCCTCATCCACTTCCTTCCTTCTGATGATATCCCCCCCTTCCCTCCATGGCTTCCTTGCCTCCCCCTGCTGTCTCCTCATTGGCTACCTTGCCCTCTCATCCTTCCTCTTCTGCCCCCCCTCAGGCTTCTTCTACACCTCCGCAGGGGAAACCTATGATTTGTACCCCTCCCCAGAAATCTTTCAAGGGCAGCAACCTTCTCCATATTGCCACTCTTAACTCTCACTCAGCTGTCAAACACTCCTCTGACATCTGCCACCTCCTGGAAGAACTTGACCTCGATGTCCTCGGTCTCACCGAGACATGGTTCATGGCCAGCTCTGGAACAAGTTTTGACACTCTCCTCCGTGATGGCTACAAGATCATCTCCGTGCCCAAGTCCAACTGTTCCACAGGGGTTGTAGTCCTGATCTTCCCTGAGTGGATTCCTGCCTCTTCATTCCTACGCAGGCCTACTCCTCTTTCAAATGCCTCGTCTGCAGGCTCTCTTTCTCTCCTAGCCATTCCCTTACTGTGGCTACAATCTATCGGCCACCTGGTCAGATCTCCTCCTTCCTCTCTGAGTGGGCGGACTTCTCTTCTTCCCTTCTGGTCTCGGCCACTCAACTCCTCCTGCTTGTAGACTTTAACATCCAGCTGGAGGCCTCCTGTCCATCCTCCGGACTATTTTGTGACCTGTGCGACTCTCTCTCACTCTCTATTCTCTCCTTTGGCCCGACTCACTCTGCAGGGCACACTCTGGATGGTCTGATCTCTTCAGACCTTCCCTTTTCTATCCCTCTCACCACTCCTCTCTCCTGGAGTGATCACTTCCTCCTTATCTCCCAGCTCACCTCGATACTCTTGATGTTTTGCCCCTGTCATGAGGATCCGCTTGAAGCCCAAAGCCAAGTGCAACTCCTAGTACGACTCAGACGTCATCACCCTCAAACGCAAGTGCAGGGTGGCTGGGAGGAAATGGCATGCTTCCGGTACATCTTCTGACAGACAGGCCTGTTGCCTGCTCCAAAGGCAATACCAAATCTCTGGCCCCACCAAGAAGAGAGCTCACATCCCAGCCTGCGTCTCTGCGGCATCTAACAACTCAGCCGTACTCTTTAAAATCTGCAAGGAACTGGCCAATCCTGCTGCAGTCTCTACGTCTCCTGTCCCCTCCCAGCCCCTCTGCACAGCTCTGGCTTCTCATTTTATCTAAAAAAACTCAGGACATTCTGTCCTCTCTCTCTTCCTCCACACCCTGCTCTTCCTCTGGCCTTTCTTCTGCCACTTCTCCTTCTCTGCCTTTCCCTTGTTCTAACCAGACAAGGTTTCCAGACGAGTCTGATCTATGAAAGTCTTGTCAAAACAGGTTCACCCCTGTTCCCCAAAACCATCAAGGACCACATTGACACCCTGGCTCCTGCTCTTGCTGACTTCTGCAACCACTCCTTCGCCACTGGAGTCATCCCCTCCCCGCTGAAGCACTCCCTTGTGCACCCTCTTCTTTAGAAACCCTCTGCCGACCCCTCCTGCCCAGCTTACTATCGCCCAATCTCCATCACTCCTTTCCTGGGCAAACTCCTGGAAAAGCTGGCCATCTCCCAGATTAATCTTCATATTGAATCTGATATTTGTCTCCATGACCATCATTCTGGCTTCAGAGCTGCCAGAAGCACAGAAACTGCTCTCCTGAACATCTGTGAAGACTTTCTCTCCAACCTTAATTCCAACAGCCCCTGTGTTCTCATCTTACTTGATCTCTCTTCGGCCTTTGACACAGTCAACCATGCCATCCTGCTCAACCTTCTCTGTGATAACCTGGGTATCACTGATCAGGCCCTGACTTGGCTGACTTCCTCTCCGATCGACCCTCCCTGGTTCAACTTGGGTACTTCCTCTCCTCTATCTCTATCTCTACTTGTGGTGTTCCCCAGGGTTCTAAACTCTCTCCCTGGCTGTTCAACCAATAGATGGCACTTCTTGCGCAATGCATTGCCGCTCTCTGCCCCAACTTTCAGTGCTAAGCGGATGACACTCAGCTCATTTTCAGGCTCCCTTCTGCCACCTCTTCTCCCTCTCTCATCTGCGACAGTCTGTCTGCTATCCAGGAGTGGTGTTCCGCCAATGATCTCTGCTTTAATGCCAGTAAGACTGGGATTCTTCTCATTGGCACACCTGCTCCCTCCTTTCCTGTCTCTCTCTGGTTGGCATCTCTTGGCCCTCTTCCTGCTCCCACCTGTGAGGCTAAAAACCTTGGGGTCATCTTCAACTCCATACACTCCTTCTCTCCTCACATCACTGACGTCTCTAAGAAGTCACACTATGAGCTGCAACTCCTCAGAGGTATTCTTCCTTTCCTCTCCTTCCCCAGAAACTCACTGTCTTCAGAGCTCTGGTACACTCTAAGCTGAACTACTGCAACAGCCTCTTTCTAAATCTGCCTGCCTCTACTCTCCACCCTCTGCAACTCATCCAGAACAGGACTGCAAGACTTGTCCTTGGCCTCAAGCACATAGATCGTATCTCTCCAGGACTGAAATCTCGGCACAGGCTCCCAGTGGCTGCAAGGATAAAGTTCAAAACCCTCTGCATTGTCCACAGGGCCTTCTGGGGCCTGGGACCTCAATACCTTCAGCTCTCTCTTCCTAAATATCTTCCTTCTCGAGCTCTTCGCTCATCCACCTCCAACTCCTCAGGGTCAGTCGCTTCTCCAAACAACGAGTTGGTGGTAGATCTCTTTCTTCGGCTGGGGCCTCCCCCTGGAACAGCCTCCCTGCCTCTCTGAAAATTGAGGAGAACCGTCTCCGGTTCTGGAAGCACCTCAAGACCTTCTTTTTTGCCTCTGCTTTCTCTCCTCCTCTCCCCTGCTGATCTCCTGGCTGAAACTGAAACTGCACTGGTCACCTGGCTACCCTCTGTTCTCTGGCCCAGATCCCCTCCCCACCATTTGCACCCCTGCGCTGCCCCCCTGGCATCCTTTTCACTCTGGGGCTGGTTCTGTATCCCTACAGCCCCCAACCAGCGCTTGACACCTGATTCCGGCACTTACCCATGCACCTGCCACCAGCGTGCCGCACTTCTTATTTATTGTTCCTATTTATTGTTTTTATTTACTTACTGTTTATCCTATGTACTGCACTTTCCCTCTCCCCTTCCCCGTTTGCACTTTCCCCTTACCCCTGCATTTGCACAATCTCAATGTTACCTGGCCTAGAAAGATTGCTTTCTCTGTCTTCCCTCTGTTCCCTTCCCTTGCCTCGTCGCGCCTTGAAACACTTGTGTATAGGCACGTTATAAATGCCATATCATATCATATCATAGCACATGAAGTAGAGATGACGCACCAAGAAGGGATGCCAAGGAAGGAAGTATATAGATCTTATGAAATCCGATGACGAATTAAAGAATCGGGTAACATTTCATGTGCGGAATGAAGATTGAACGTTCACAGAGCACTGAAGAAAAAATAAATCGCTTTGCAGATGGGGAGCAGGTGCAAGTGGATCTAGGTCACCTGGCTTAAGCCCCGCCCACCTGGTACCTTCCTGCCTGATGCTCTTTTTCACCACTTAGCAAGCCCCGCCCACCTGGTGCCTTCCTTCACCATCACTGCCTTGTGGCCAGTGCTGGATTTGACTTTTATGGACTTCATTCATTCACGGTGCGTCACTCTTTCTCAACTCTCATGCTGGACTTCCTTTGCATCTTGTACTCACGGTGGCCCGGAATCATGCTGTTCCCATCTTCATCTTGTATCCTGGCTTGCAACATTATGTGTTACTACTGACTTCTGCAACTGTATTCGCTCTCCGCTCTTGCTTCTCGACTCTTTTTGATGGCTTACTCTCTTTTCTCTCCTCCTTTCCCTTCTCCCTTTTCCTATCTCCTCCCCTTACTTTCTTCTATGCACTTACTCTATCAGAATTGTCCCTGGACCTAATATGATGGCAACCTCGTCTGTTTCCTCCACCGTCCCATTACTGTTTTTTTCCTCCCCACAACTCCTCCAGCACTATCTGAAATGTCGTCAGGCCTAGTATGATAGTCGCTTGTTTGGTTCCTCCCCTCCCTTTCTGCACCACTCTCCCTCACCTTTTGTTATTTCTCTGGCTCTACCAGAAATGTCGTCACGCCTAGTATGGTAGTCACCTGTTTCCATTTCCTTCCCACTCTCCCCCTCCCTTCCTTATCTATGTCTTAGCTCTTGCACTATCTGAATGTCGTCAGGCCTAGTACGGTAGTCGCCTGTCTGTTTCCATTTCCTTCCCACTCTCCCCCTCCCTTCCTTATCTATGTCTTAGCTCTTCCACTATCTGCAATGTCGCCAGGCCGAGTACGATAGTTAATTTCACATCCTTACTGTTCATGGCCTGTAAGAATGTGGTTGTATTTTCCCTTGTTCCCTCCCTTGCCTTGAAGCGCTTTGAAACACATTGGGGGTAATTCATAGAATTCAGCGCACAAGTGGCGCACGCGGCTGGCGCACAGTGTGCGCGTGCGAATCCCTGCGCCAGCCGCGTGCGCTAAAATCCTTTTCCGCGCACAGCGTATTCATGGGTTCCAGCTACCAAAACCAGCCGTGGCGCACAGTGGCGCAGCGACCCTGCAGCAGCGCCAGTTACGCCCCCAAGAACGCCTCTCGCGCAGGGAAAAGCCATCAAAATCCCCAATCCAGCGCAAAGGGCTGCGCTAACCCTGTACCAGCACGGCAAGCGGGCTACGTGTATCACTGGGGTGCGCGGGAAGTACCTCACGTCATTTCAGCTCGGTACGTGCATTTCAGGGGTGCGCGGCAAGTTCACACGTGATTTCAGCAGGGTACGTGTATTTCAGGGGTGCGTGGGTAGTTCCACACGCGATTGGTCCTGTGCGAGCAGGGTATGCATATTTCAGGGGTGTGTGGGAAGTTCCACACGTGATTCCATCAGTGTACGTGTATTTCCGGGGTGCGTGGGAAGTTCCACACGCGATTCCATCAGGGTACGTGTATTTCAGGGGTGCGCAGGAAGTTCCACATGCGATTTCAGAAGGGTACATGTATTTCAGGGGTGCGCAGGAAGTTCCACACGCGATTGGCCCCGTGCGAGCAGGGTAGGCGTATTTCAGGGGTGCACGGGAAGTTCCACATGCAATTCCATCAGGGTACGTGTATTTCAGGGGTGCGCGGGAAGTTCCACACGCGATTTCAGCAGGGTACGTGTATTTCAGGGGTGCACGGGAAGTTCCACACGCGATTGGCCCCGTGCGAGCAGGGTACGTGTATTTCAGGGGTGCGCGGGAAGTTCCACACGCGATTTCAGCAGGGTACGTGTATTTCAGGGGTGCGCGGGAAGATTCACATGCGATTTCAGCAGGGTACGTGTATTTCAGGGGTGCGTGGGAAGTTCCACACGCGATTTCAGCAGGGTACGTGTATTTCTGGGGTGCGCGGGAAGTTCCACACGCGATTGGCCCCGTGCGCGCAGGGTACGCGTATTTCAGGAGTGCGCGGGAAGTTCCACACGCGATTCCATCAGGGTACGTGTATTTCAGGGGTTCGCGGGATGTTCCACACGCGATTTCAGCAAGGTACGTGTATTTCAGGGGTGCGCGGGAAGTTCCACAAGCGATTTCAGCAGGGTACGTGTATTTCAGGGGTGCGCGGGAAGTTCCACACGCGATTTCAGCAGGGTACGTGTATTTCAGGGGTGCGCGGGAAGTTCCACCCGCGATTCCATCAGGGTACGTGTATTTCAGAGGTGCGCGGGAAGTTCCACACGCGATTTCAGCAGGGTTTGTGTATTTCAGGGGTCCTGGGGAGTACTACACATGAATTGGCCGTGTGGGTCCTCCCAGGTGTTCGCTCTACGACCTCCACGGCCCCTGCAGGCAGCCCACACCACGGGGGACTACCCTGCACCCCTGCTCATGTCCCGCAGGCAGCCCATCCACCATGGGCATGCCCCCCAGCCAAGCCACATGTCACCTTGCACTACTGATCAACAATGCATGTCTCCCAGCACCCCCACCCCCCAGCAGTCAGGGGCACCCTCCACCAGGCCCCCACTCCTGTCCCCCTGCACCCCCACCCCCTGGCCGTCAGGGGCACCCTCCACCAGGCCCCCACTCCTGTCTCCCTGCACCCCCACCCCCCAGCAGTCAGGGGCACCCTCCACCAGGCCCCCACTCCTGTCTCCCTGCCCCCCCACTCCCGAGCAGTCAGGGGCACCCTCCACCAGGCCCCCACTCATGTCCAACTCATGTTCCCCTGCACCCCCACCCCCAGCACTGTGGGGCACCTGCCAGCAGGCCCCCACTCATGTCCAACTCATGTTCCCCTGCACCCCCACCCCCCAGCACTGTGGGGCACCTGCCAGCAGGCCCCCACTCATGTCCAACTCATGTTCCCCTGCACCCCCACCCCCCAGCATTGTGGGGCACCTGCCAGCAGGCCCCCACTCATGTCCAACTCATGTTCCCCAGCCAACATGTCATCACAATCTAGATCCCTGGTCCCTATGGTCAGCCTCCAAATGCAAAACACCCACCCAAGTATTGCATCCACCCACTTAGGAATGGCAATAACACGATAGAACATCAATTGCAAGTTTGAAAACGAACACATGTCCCTCACATACACCCAATGGGTGTCAGTGAATCTCAAAACCCATATCATGATATGCATGAAACCAATGAGATGATACCACACATTGAAGTTTGGTCAAAAAATATGTATTAAAGGAAACATGAATTGAATCAAAAATAAACTAACAGAAATGGGAATGTAAAAAAAGTAAAAAGAAGCATGTCCGTGAAAAAATGCAAAACCAAAAATCAGAATCCAAAGGAATGGTGTCCAAAGTCACAGTCCACAAAAGAAAATCCAATGGGAAATTATAATTGAAAGCCATTGCTCCATGGGTAAATTTTAAAAAGAAAAGAAAATCCAATAGTGAACTATATACAGGTGAACAAGCCAGGGTCCATGATCCCAACAAAAGAAATGAAACCTATCTAACAACACTACCTAATAAAAAATAACTATATACAAAAATGTGGCCCATTGTCCAAAAGGTCCAAAGAAAATGCAAAAACAAAGGAAACCTAACACTAACTACATAACTATTTACATGGGCAGCGGGCTAGTCCAACGGCTCACTGGATGTTGTCATGGGCCAGGGCATCATCGAACTCCTGTTCAATGGCTTGGAGGCGGGCATGTTCCCTGGCCCCGAGGTCTCGCAGGGATAAAGCAGTGTCCAGCTCCAACTCCCTGCGAAGACCCTCGAGGCACTCAGCCCGCCTCAGCGCCCTCCGCATGGAGTTCTCCGCCCTGACCATTGTGAGCCGTTCCTCCTCTGCCCGCTGCCGCTCCGCACCTATCTGCTGGCCCAACCGCTCCCACATGGAAGCCGCTCCCATTCCAGGGTTCTCCTGCCCTCCGGCCGATGCCTGCACCCCTGATGTTGATGGCCCCGAGCCATGATGCCTCCCACGTCGAGCCTGCCGCTGCCTCCGACGCAACTGCCTGTGCCAGCACAACGGCATCCAGGCTGATGGAATCCACCGACGCCGTTGTGCACGTGCCCTGCCCGATGATGCCATCACATCCTCCATCTGCTGGGGTCCAGTTGCTGGTTTGTCCACCCCTGCTGGACCTCCGACTCCCGACTGTGGCAGGGATGGGATCCCCACCGAGCCGGCTGCATTGGTGGGGGCAGGTCCACAGGGGGCCCTGGTGGCATCTGGGCCGGAAGACCACATGGAGAACGACTGGTGCATAGTCTCCACAGAGGAGGAGAGGGTCGCCAGATTGGGCGACACATGTAGGAAACCGCCGACCATGGCCGATCCCAACTGGGCCACATCGGCACGGTGCTCTCCGTGATGACGTGCATGCTCCTCTAGGGAAGCACGCACCTCATCACGAATTGCACCTGTGCGCAACGCGACACCAATCAGGACCTTCTCCATACAGCCAGGGGTCCCCTCGTCCGCAGGTGGAGGGGAGTCAGATGACATGGACATCCCCCTACCTGCGGACGGGCCTGGGATGGGGCATCCCTGCTGGTGCATGGTGGTGCAGTCACAGTGTCAGGGACAGTGACATGCACAGGCCCTTCCACGGCGACCTGTGCTGCCTCCTGCCCCTGCCCCTGGACTGCAACACTTGCACCAGCAGGGATGCCCCCACCAGGCCCCATGTGCGCCTCAGTAGCGGCCTCCTCCTCCTCTGTGGAAACCACCAACCTGGATGGCTCCACCCCATCTTCTGCCGTTGCAAGCCCCTGTGGGGACTCACCCACCCCTTCTGCTGCAGCCGTGGGGGCATCCCCGCCGCTTTGCTCCACAGAGCCGTCTCCGCCCTCTTCTTCACGTGGCACTGTGTAGAGGGAGACATAGAACACAAGCATCAGGTACTGTACAATGGTCCCCTAGACAGGAAGCAATAGCAGATGAGTGGCACTGTCAAAGATCCCTTCCATTATGTCCCTCCACAACACATGGCTCAGTGCAGGTACAACACATGCGGTAACAGGCATGGCGCATGCTATGGACATTAGCATACATGTCCAAGGGATTCTTGAAACATACAATGTTGTTTTGGAACTCACATGCATCATGGGCCATGCCTATCACATGCACACACTTCACCCTAGTTTCATCCATCTGGCCTCGTACACCACAGACACAGTGGATACAAGGATGACTAGGCTGCATCAGTGAACCTGAACATTGCGACAGACATGTGTCATGCATCCCTGGCATTCACAAGTCACAGACACGCAGGTCAGACACAGACATGGACAGCATACATGTACATGGCATCAGCACCCATCCCTCACCCCCACCCATGTCCAGGAACAGAGACTGACATGCTTTCATGTGGCCATTCCGCATAGGGCAACCCATGTTGCATTTGAACACATGCACCAACCGTGTGGTTCACACATTACTGGTCTCACATGCATGACGTCCCTGCACACACACATGCATACATGGCTTATGTCACACATACAGGCAAGTATCAGACAACCAGCACACTGCGACATGCCCTGTCTCACACAGCAATGCTTGGCCACTTACCGCTCAACTCCAGACGGGTCTGCCTCTCAAGGATCTGGACGTGGAGCGCTGGGCCTACGCGTTCCAGGACCCTCATCTGGATGGTACTCATGCGGCCCCGGCCCCCCTCCACGAGGCGCCGGGCCTTCAAGAGGGTCCTGGACCTGCAGGGCTGTGGAGTGATGGTATCCCAGTCGGGAGTCTTCTGTTCCAGCAGGGGTGGACACATCAAATGGACCCCTGCAGATGGCTGATGTGCAGGCACCAAATGGCAGGGCATGGTGGCAGCAGGCAGGCAGGCAGGCAAGCAGCTGCAGATGGCTCGTGGGAGGCTGCTCAGGGCTCTGGGGGGCAGTAATTCGGCCTTTTGGGCAGGAGCGTGGTCTTCTGTGTGCTTACGCGTGGCCAGCTTGATACAGAGTGATTTGGCACGTGAAAATCTTGCACGTCTGCGTTTAAATTGAGGAAAGGCCCTTAGCACGTAAGCGCGTCAGCACGCATACGCGATTTCATTGGACCAAAGGCCCTTAGCGCGTAAGCGCGTCAGCACGCATACGTGATTTCATTGGACCAAAGGCCCTTAGTGTGTAAGCGCGTCTGTGACGTTTCGCGCACAGCGTTTCCCTGGCAGGGCTTGTAGATCCCACATGCCTTTACATTGCTCTGTACGTGCTTTTCGTGGGGTGCGGTGTGTGTGTTTTCCCGCCTTTGGGGTTCACACGCTATTACTTCACAGCGGGTGTTGGCTACGCGTTCTTCTACACGCAAGGCAGACGGTGAGTGGTAGCCCGCTCCCCAGGCCCGATCGCGTGAAAAACTTCACGCGAACCCCCGTGATACACGTAGCCCGCTCCCCCAGGCCCGATCGCGTGATTAACTTCATGCGAACCCCAGGCACAATAGCAGTATGAGACATTCATCATTGCTGTATATTGGCGCTTTTGTGATGCGCAGGGACGCTACCGCCTGCCTTCGTGTGATGGACGTGTTTAGGCCCGTGCGTGTCTTTGGCCGTGCGCGGCTTTGCCCTATTCGATTCCATGAATACGTGTGGTTTGCGTGCGTGTGGGCGTTCCGTCTGCTTCCCAGCAGTACATCCCAGTTACGCCCTTATTTTCGCACGTTGTTCCCCATTCCGCGCGTTAAGCCCCGTGTTCCGCCCCCTTTTTGGTGTCTGCGCCGAGGTTGTGCGCTTTCACTGTGCGCGTCGCGCACGCCGTTCGGGATGTTTCAGTGACGTGGTTTGGTGCACATCCCGAGGAAAACACGCGCAGGGACTTCCATGAATCGCACGTGTGCGCGTGTGCCTGTTTTTTCGCGCTTGCGCCTGCTTGCGCATAGATTTTCGGTGCACGTTTGTTCCATGAATCGGCCCCATTGTGTATAGGCGCTATATAAATAAACGATCATATCATATCATATCATATCATAATTCTAAAGATGCTGGAATGCAAACAGACTAAGTAATCATGAAGGCTGGCTATGCGTAGAGAATAGACTGCAGGCGGTGCCACCAATAAATATATGTGTGTATAGAATCTGGATGTTCCACATCGCATTTTAGCAAGCCAGGACCCATGAAGGAGAAGGGCTGAAAGTGTGGAGCATCAGAAAATAGCAGCTGAAGATTGAGGAAGAATCGAGAAGGTTTGTCTGGCCCAGTGTCAAGGGTTGAGGCAGTCAAGAAACAGGTTATCTATTCGAGAAGATACAATGAACATGAGAAGCGAGGCAAGCTCCTTTTGAGGTGCAATGGAAAAACGCTATGAGTGCCACGTATTAGTCATTTAATAGTATTAAATGAAAAGAAGGAGCTAAAACACGGTCTGCTGTCACATTGGGTAGATGGAAATAGACTTTGGGCAGGCTACATCGAGACTGAAGATATGAACGTACTCATACTCCCTTCTATTCTCAGGCACAGTGATACTTTGCAAGGCCGAGTTCAAAGACAATTTGAATGGCAGACAGCAGGAGTGATCATGGATGATAGGTTAATTGGATGGGGAGGCATGGTCAAGTCCAGCCACAAGCACCTGGGGTACCAGCTTGTGTGCTGCTAGCGAGTTGAATATTCCAGAAGGGTACAAGCGTGCCAACTAATTGTAGAGGGCCACGTAGCAAAGAGCAATATAGTTTGCGAGCCAATGAAACGTTGTGTATTTGATGACAATGAAGATGACTTGCACTAGGGGTGGGCATAGTTGCCCACCTGACTATAAAGACCCAATCATAATCCTATCCCCCATAGAAAATGTACCTAGATTTTCCCCGTAGACCAACCACAACCACATATAGGCTTTCTTAGTTTGCCACGTAGTATGACATCAATGAGGATGAGTTTTTGCTATAAATGTGTATTTTTTCATGTAAAACATTGAGAGGTATGCTGTCAGATATCTGTTGATGTCTGTAGTACTCCTTGTTTTAGACAATTGCTAATAAAACAGCTATGTTTTGCCAACTTCCTGCGTCGGTCTTATTATTGGTGTTAGAGTAAATTCTGCAGCCCCATTCATCCAATAAAACATTACCTCGTTTAAAAGGCCTATGTGTTCATAAGGCAAAAAGATTAAGGATTCTAATGCAGAAGAGGATGAAGATGAAGGTTTATGATGAAGGAGAAATACTATGATGAAGTAATATGACAAAGGAGGAGGACTACTATGAAGGAAAATGTTGCAGGAGAAGAACCGTGACAAAGGGCTATGATGAGGATACAATACAAAGACAAGTGATTATTATGAAGGTCTAAGATGAAAGGGAGGGCCCAGGCAAAGGAAGGAGTATGCCAAAGTAGAAGAAATAGGATGAAGGATTATACTGCAGAAGAAGTACTAAGGCAAATTACTTTGATGAAAGACTATGATAAAGAAAAGGAACTATGAGGAAGGGAAAAAGAACTACGATGGACTATGAGAAAGGGGAAGGACCATGGTGAAGGACTATTATAAAGGAAACGAGCTGTGATGGGAAGAACCAGAACAATAGAGAAGGACTCTGACAAAGAACTATGGTAAAGGAGAAGGATTATGACTAAGGACTAAGACAAAGAAGCAGGGCTATGACGGACTATGATGAAGGATAAGGATTATGATGAAGGAGATGGAAGATGCTAAGTAATAGGATGAAGGTCTATGACAAAGGAAAGTGACTATGGCAAATACATTTAATGAACGAGAAAGATTAGGTCAAAGGGCTATGATGAAGGACTATGAAGAAGAATTATTAGGATTAAAACACTTTGATAAAGGAGAAGGGCATTGTCCAAGGACTATGTTGAAGAAGAAGGACTAGGACCAAGGACATTGATGAAGTAGAAGGTGTATGAGGAAGAACAAAAACTAGGATGAAGGACTATGATGAAGGGGAAGGACTGTGATGAAAGACGATGATGAAGGAGAAGGACTATGACAAAGGACATGACAAGAAGGACTAGAACCAAGGGCAATGTTAAAGGTGAAGGGCTATGAGGAAAGACGTGGGCCTCCTTATAATTCTACTGGTACGGAAATAAGGGAGTCAGTAGCAACGTACTAGCACCCTTTCCGGACCGGCAGACTACAACTCTGCTTTCCGGGGCACCTGGCATATCTGACCTGGTGGGCGCAACGGGCCCGGAAAGCAGAGTAGTCACAGAAGTACCGGCACTGTTAGCAACGGTGCCTGTGCTTCCAAGTCCCCAGGAGTCCACGGAAATGGGGACTAACATTTATAAATGTATATGTGAATTGCATTCTTTTCTCTACCAATCTGTCTTTCTGGCACACTCATTGTTTATTATTAGGCAAAACTAATTTCAAAGGTAAAATCTTATAGAGCGTGCCTTTGAATATGACTATGAACATTTTCAGCCAAAGAAGAATATCTATAACTTGGTTGACATTTAGTCAAATAGCCAGACAAAGCCATCATTTATTTACAGCACAAAAACATAAGACGGTTGAACCACAACACCTTGTCTTTGCCATTGACATCAATGCGTTTTGGGTTTAAAACAATTATCTTACACAATATGGTATCTTAAATATCATTCCACTAATTCTTGATCAGGACCTAACAGTGGAAGTGAAGAGTGTAAGCTTAGTTCTTAAGGTGGTAGACCAGGCTTTGCTTAGGAGACCTTAAGCAGAGCTCTGGAGACTCTTTGGACTTAAAGGGGATTACAGTGCTGAAGATAACTATGGTGGGGTATGGTCTGCAGTTGGGGACATAGATGGGTAGATGGTTACTAGATGACTGTGTGTGTAGAAGGGATAACCATTCAGGGTTCGGGAGGAGGCACATGCAAGGGCAAAGAGAAGAGCCTATACCAGCTACAGTAATATATTTAGAAGTTTTTATATTTTTGTTATTAATGTGTCACAGCACAAATGCTTTGCACATTATATAGAGCAAAAGTACATTTATACTAAATGAAACACGATGACTGTCCCTGTAAAGTTAATATATCAAAGTATATACAATAAAATCAATCAATCTAAAGGATTTCTGCACAACATTAACCTGCAGCGATGGCTTTAAATGCAATCCTTAGTAATGGGCCAGCAATTTCCCACAAGTTCATATGGCAATTGTCAAAGACATAAAACTATCAGGCATACACCTACCCCAAAGGTCAGGGCACTCCAAAGTATGAATGTTGTGAACAAAGGAGCCAATAGTTTCTATGTGCTTCTCCTGTAGTCCAGAGCATTGAGTAAGGACATGTATATGCATTTCCATTTTTATTATTCTCAGAACAAAGCGACATACTCTTTAATTCCTCGGTGAGTTCATACAGGCACCAATTTCTGACATGCAAGGCAGCTGCTTGAACCTAGCTAACATGATCAACCTTCTGATCCGCAATCCAGGGCACTTAAGTAAGTACGTTTACTCAGCATATATTTTTGGGTCACTTTCTCTTGGATAGACCAATATCAGTCCAGTAAGTTTAAGTAGTTACAGGAGTCCCAGCTAAAATCCTTTTACGAAGTTGGGTAATCAGAATAGGCAACTCCATGCTCCAGTCAATGGACCATTAGATTTTCTCTGCAAGAGCAAGGCAGCACTTCCTGTACCAAGAAAGTTTCTGGCTTTGACCTTCAGCCACTTATTGTGCCAAAAGCACACACATGGGATTAAAGGATTGCTTAATTATTTTTAGTTACATGGATATTTTCCTGATTTCAAGCATAGTAGCCAGTGACGTGAGACCCAATTCCAACCTTATAGTACATACTGGAACGCAATTGGGAATAACCAGGATGCTCCTCAAAATGGTACCCTCCAGTTGCTCAAACCACTGATTGTCAGGATAGTCACTTGCTTCCTGGCCATATAAAATAGTGGGTACCACACTTTGCTTATAAATAGGATAAACAGCATGATGCACCCCAGCTTTCTTAGAGCTTTCAGCTCAATAAAATGTGTTAGTTCTCGTCTTTTTTTGCAAAAAATTAAGGTACCCAAATATACATAGGTTGGCAAAATAAAAATGTCAATTTTATTTAATCGAAGAACTGTAATAGGTGAACCCCTTTTAGGACCAAAATAAATCAGGCAGGAATTTTTGGGATTTATCATCACTTCGTTCTGCTCTGAATACTTAATTAAATCGGAAATAGTCCTTTTTTTGCCAATCTGGGGATGATCCATTATGATCAAATCGTCCGCAGAGGACAGCATGGGAAGATGCTTGTTGCCTCATTTAGGAGGGACATTTCTGCAATCTCATAGGACTTCCGGAAGGTCCACCATATCTAGGTTAGAAATCGTGGGGAACAACACACACCCCTGATTTAACCCTCTATTTCTGTGTATACGTCTAGTAAAATGACCCAGGTCATTCAAACGAACTCGCACAGCTGTGTCAGAATGGAGCTGACATGGCATACTAAGGAGCCCACTATCTATGCCCCAATTCTGGAGCTTACTCCATAATTTAAAGCGGTTCATCGAGTCAAATGCTCGACTATAGTCAGCATATACCACATAAAGCAGCAGTTCCCTACCCACTTTTGCTCGCCGAGTGAGAGTGCTAAAATGAGCATGTTGTGTGCAGTCAAGCATTGTCTGCAGAAACTGGTTTGTGTCACATGCAACAGGTTCCTCTCAGAAACACATTGTTTGAGGGTTCTTAGTAAGATGGTTGCAAAGGCACAACTGGAAACATCCTACATGTTCCAATAACCTGTAGTTAGTCGGTAGATTTCTCAAAACAGTTTTATAGACTGAGACCAATAAGGATTGTTCCATGAATGGGGGATCCTATTACATGTCACAATATGACAAATGCAATTATATAAAATGAGTGCCCATGTTCCTTAGACATGTTAACAATCATGTTGGTCAGGCCGTCACCCCCGGGGCATCCAACCTTTTAAGGGCTTTTACTAGACCTTCTACGTCTCAGGCATCATGCTTAGCAATGTCACATTTCTCTGATGGAGCTCTAAAGGAAGAATCAGTAGGCACATGGTAAATGCCAGTGACATATTCTTGCCAGTCATTTTCAGAAATGTTATTTATCAAGGTGGACTTTGCGATCACCATATTTTCATTGGCTACGTCCCACATTTCTTTAGAATCATTGGTGGCTGTAATTAGAAACATGGGGCCTCATTATGAGGATGGCAGTAATCCGCTGGTGCTACTGGTGGGTTGCCGCCATTCTCGTAATACTGAATCCATCACCTGACTTCCTGGTGCCACCGGGACATTACAAGTCCTGGGAGAGCTGGAAGTCAGGCAGCGTATTTGCTAAATCCTCATTCCCGTAGAGCCCCATAGGACTCCATGGGAATGGGTTCACAGTAGCACCGTCACTGTTGTTAGCAGTGCCTGTCCTTCCGTGACAACTCTGCAGGTGGGTGCCATTGCACTGAGCAGGTCAGATATGAAGGGCGTAATGGACGCCGCCCGTAGAGTCGGAGTGTGGAAGTCCAGAAAGGGTGCTGGGTGCAATGTATTTCCGGGCGGCCACACACATAATGAGGCCCATGGTCTGCCATTTTATTTACCTTCGCAGCCAACCCATGCTCCTTCACCTAATGTTTGTGTATGTTTTTCTGCGACTTAATGTCCCACCATTTGTCTTCCATAGCAATAGTGTGATTGATCATTAAAAGCTGTATAGACCATCTGATAGCACGCTTCTTTACAGCAATCTAGGGATCATAGGTATCACAGTGTTTTTTTGGTATTACACTGGGGGTTTGTTTCCCCCAATAATTAATCACAAGAGTGATCCAACCGTTGAGTTTGTTAATACAGGAAGAGCTTATATTGTAATTAGATTCGCAAACCATTTTCAGATTACGATTTAGCGTCCTGATATTACACTGTGACCAGTATAGTCGAGTACCTTGATCATTAGTAAGAAGGGTGCCTTTCATACATGGCTCGGCTATCTCATACATGTTGAGTAGTCTCCATTTCGTAATGCCATGGTCACTCTACACTGCATGGATTATGCTCAGTTTATCGACATTAGCCCAGTTGGCTATATATATGAACATATAGTCCAAGGTTGCTTGTCTAGGACCAGGTGCCACATGGGATGTTGGGTTGTTTCCCCATTCACACAACCATTGACCATGACCATTCCCTGTGCCACCAAAACATTGAAATCACTTTTCATTAGGAGTAGCTGAGCCTCTGGAACAGAAGGAGATCTGTCTGTATATTGCTCATAATTATACGGAAGGCCACATGAGCATTAAAATCACCACTGATTATGGTCATCAAATTCTCAGAGCCGCAGCTTAGTTCTCTAAGACATTTCACTACTGCAGTAGCCTTCTGTCAGGTACAGTGATAGCCAATTTAAAAACATTTCAGATTACTCAAAACGGTGCAGTGCTTGCAGTTTGTGGTTTGGGCAGGAATGCTCATGTGACCAGAAGATCCTTCCACTGGCTGCCAGTTCCACACAGAATATCATACAAGAGTCTTTCCATCATGTACAAATGTCGTGCAGGTAAGGCCCCTGGTTCCTTGTCTGGGCGGCTACATGACACCACTGTTACTAGCTCTTTACGATCTAACTTCATTAATAAGCTTTACCTTCCCCCTTTTAAACTGAAAAACTTTGGAGGGACACGTTATGGCTTATTTGTGTTCCTGGAATTGTCTTCCTCCTTTCTTTTTTAATTCTAATGACTAAGATGACAATCGTTCTCTTTACTGAACATTCTGGACCTTGATTATGTGTCTCTCATATGATATATTGTTGGGCGTGCTGCGTGTTATCACACTTTGTGCGATTCGCGCAAGTGCAGGCTTTTAATGCACAGCTCTTCCTCTTCCAATGCAGGGACAGGCACAGCAGTAATCCACGCGCCAAATCAGGTCCATTCTCAACCGGCTCCGTGGAAGTTACGCTGGTTGAATACACTGGATGGTCAGCAACAAAGCAGAGCAAACAGAAAACACCACATACATATTGCCTTGGCTAGGCAGGGTTTTTAAACATTCAGTGGCCAATTTGATCCAGTAGACAGTCTCACGGCCCTGTGAGGCACAACATTACTAATTCTTCCTTGCCGATATGGGTGGAGGCGTTTACTGCAATATATGGACTGCAGCCGGCTGGTACAACATTGGATTTAAAGTATTATTTGCGGGGCTGCTCCTGATGATAACGGATGCTGCTGCTGGAATGTCAAGAGGAGTGGCACGAGCTGGCTCTGAGGGTGTGCTATTGTTGCATGGATACTTGTGCTCTTCTTGGGGTAGCTAACAAATGGCGCTGCTGCCGAGGAGCTGCCTTTGTTGTGTGGTAGCAGCTAATATCTGCTGTTTGATGCAGAGAATCTGCTTCTGTTAAAGACGAAGGAGCTGGGCACTGCAGGAAATATGCGGCTGCCTCCTGATGGCGAACCAAAGTGAGCTCATGACGAATATAGGAATGATGAAAAGGAACTGCAGGTGATGACCAGCTGCCGATTACTTGCGCGTTTGCTATTGATGAAGACATCGCATGCTGTTTTTAATTATAAGAATGCACTGCCATTGCTGCTGATGAGGTACAGCTGAGGTTAAGTTGTTAGATGGCTGACAATGATAGAATCGTAGTAGATAACTGATTGGGATGATGATGCGAATGTACTGCCATTCCTTCTCAGAGGTTAGGTTGTTAGAGCCTAATGATGCATTGATACTGAGATGGTGCTGCTTGCTCATGGCGGGCTGACAGTTGAACTCCCGCATGCTCACAGCTATGTGTAACAGCGTGGCAGAGGTTTCTGTAAAGGGGGAAGATTACTTGAAGGGCCCTCTCCAGGTAAAGGACTGAACACCCAAGGGTCCTTACTAGTGAGTGCCTCCACACAATTAGCGCTGAATGAAAAATGGGGCACCCTTATAAATAGTCATGGGTCTGAGTCAACAGTGTGCATGGGATAGCTATGCTGCAATCCTCACCTTATGCGGATGCCTGGAGCAGGTGAAGTAGTGGACTGGGTGGCAGGGGAGTTTGGTGGCCAATTGGTAATACAATGGGCAATGAAGAACCAATGACACTAAGTACGACTTTTTAACAGTTGGTTTGTTGTTTTTGCTGCAATTGTCGCTTATTTGCCCATTCCTGCTTATTCTTATTAATTTCCTTTCAACTCGCTATGTTACTGGGGCGTGTGACTTGGAGCCTAGCTTTTTAGTTGTAAAAACGTTTCTTCACATTTTTATTTTTATTTCTTACTTTAATTATTTCTGCTTTCCTTGTAGCTGGACTTGCCAGCAGGAAGGTGCCCAGCTTCCTCCCTCAGCCACCAGGGTCTTGTGCCTTGTTGGAGGCAGTCTTTCTTTCAAACACTCAATGAGCACCCGGGAGTCTTTCCTCACTGTGTTCACAGTGTGAGGGACCCGGCTGCCACGATACAATCTGTATAAGTATGAAAGCGCAGCGGATGAACGCAGCGGGCTAGAGCCTTACGTGCCAAAGTGTAACCCGTCTGTGCTCGTCCATGGCAGTCCGGTATTGGGCCACGCAAAAAAGCCTTACAGGGCATTCTAACATCACATGGTCCCGTGAGGATTTACTAAAACGTGCCCCACGTAACACACTGCTTCCGCCTAATATTGATTCTGAGAAGTCAGCTATAGCAATTTGTACTGCAGCTCTCACTTCATTATTAGTAAATACACGTTCTCTAGTTAAACATGCCACCTCCTGCTATGATCTGCTAACTGGCCTGGGGCCTGATCTTCTCTTTGTTACTGAAACCTAGTTAAAGGATACATCTGGACCGGCCGTCAGACAAGCTCTTCCTTGTACCTATGACCTACTATGAATGATTCGCACAGTGGGTAGATCTGGAGGGGGGGGATGCTATAATTTTAAGGCCCCTTTGATGGCCAAAATCATCCTTGAGCCATAACTTCAAAGCCGAAATTCTTCTGGGATGCATCAGGACTTCCCAAATGTTTGCCATCCATATTCTTACAATCTATCTACCGCCTGTATCAGACTGTTTGTTTTGTAAGCAGTTTCGTGAATTAGCTGCTAGCTCATATCTGGAATTCCCAAGCCTTGTGGTTTTGGGGATTTCAATCTGAACTCCATTAACACGCACATATTGCGGAGCAGCAATTCATGGATGCCATGAATGATCTCAACTTAGAGCAGTTAGTTTATGGGCAGGGCAACACCCTGGACTGAATTGTTGCCGCTCCTTCTTTAGCTACAGTTTTTGCGTCATTTCCCATTCTTTGGTCTGACCATCATGCGGTACCTTTTTTGCTTCAGACGCTTGCCCCCTGAATACAACCCATTCATCGAAAGGCACATAAATGCTGCTGGCATCAGGTCTCTAACCAAGACATCATTTCGAGAATTTTAATCACAGGGGATAACCCATTAATAGTGGATTTGTCTACAGGCACTCAGACATTTAGGGCAGTAAATGACATGCCAGCCCCTCTGCAGATGTGCAAGTGTAAACCCTACGTTTCTGAACCATGGTTTGATGAGACCCTAAAAGCACTGTGTCAAAAAAACCGCCAACTCGAACGCAAATGGCTGGTCTCCTACACACCGTCGGATAAACTCCTGTTTAAGCTTAGCTCCCAAGCCTACCACCAAGCAATTCGCCAGGCCAAAACTAAATACTACACCACTCACGTGGAAGAGACCCTTAACAAGCCTAAAAACCTTTTTTTCACTGGTGTATTCCCTTTCTACTAATAGTGACTTAAAGACACCATCATTCCATCACAAGCTTTATGCGACACATTAGCTGACTTTTTTGTTAGCAAAGTCAGTAATATGCGAGAAACTATTTCCACCACTGGGTTGTCACAGACCGAGACGGATCCACAGGCCCCAGTTACAAACAACCTAAATACCTGGTCTGTCTTTTTAGTATTTACACCTTAAATGATAATTAGGGCTACGAAGGGCTTAAAATCGGCTTCTCCATCAGATGCGATACCTCTTACTACCCTGCAGGAGATTATATATCACATTGCCCGGTGGCTATGTATAGCAATCAGACCTGAAACAATTTTGGGTAATTCCCCTACTTAAAAAGACCTTTCTCGATCCGGCGATTTCAGCTAGATTTTGCCCAATCTCACTGCTCCCATTCTTGATGAAGCTGCTTGACTCTCTAATATCCCCTCTCCTCACAGCGTTCTTAGAAAAGAAACACTTCTTGAACATGTTTAAATCTGGCTTCTGCCCAGGCCGGGGCACGGAAAGTGTCCTGGTTTTGGTCATGGATGACCTGACCAGATTAGTAGATCAGGGGGCAAATGGGGCCTTAAGTCTATTAGATCTCTCAGCGGCCATTGACACAGTGGACCATCCAACCTTGCTGCTCCGTCTCTCTCAGGCTGGCCCCTTGGATCAGGTGCTTGCCTGGTTTTCTTCATTCCTGTTTGACAGGTCACAAGTTCTCTCTTTGGGGTCTTTTCTCTCAGATTCTTTTGGACTTGTCTGTGGTGTCCCTCAGGGCTCTGCACTGTCCCCCACACTTTTTAACATCTACATTCACCCTCTTTTGCTCCTCATCTGGTCCCATGGTTCTCGATCATACTCCTATGCTGATGACACCCAAATCATTGTCCGGCTGGACCTTGCCAAGCCAGACACCGCGGCTCAGCAGCTGGGATGTCTGACGGCAGTGAGTGACTGGATGTGGAGAAACTGGCTGAAACTCAATGGGGAAAAAACAGAGATCTTGGTGGTGGGTCCTTCAGCCTCCCCTTGTGGCTCTCTTGGTTCTCCTCCTCCTTCATGGCTCTGGTCTTCTGCCTTCTGGTCCTCGGAAATAGGCCTCTGTCCTGTACCTGGCTGGTAGTAAGGAACTTGGGATTTCTGTTTTCAGACTGCCTTTCGACCACAGCCCAAGTGAGCTCAGTTTGTAAATCTGGCTATTTCCAACTTAACGTACTAAGAACAAGTTCTGCCTTTTCTCCTGGAGAACCTTCACCATCTGGTAGTGTCATCCTTGGCACTGAGCCAGCTCGACTACTGTAACTCTCTGTACCGAGCCCAGCCAGCTTATATCAACCACAGGCTTCAGCTGCTGCAGAACTTAGCGGCCTGCGTGGCCACTAAAACTGACTATGAGGCACATATTTCCCCAGTCTTGCAGTCACTACACTGGTTGCCAGTACAGAAGCAGATTATTTTTAAGTCCCTCTGTATTGTCCAATGCGCCTTTATGGCGCGAGGCTGGAATTCCTGGAGCAGACATTTCAACACTATATGCCTGGACGCTCGCTAAAATCTGAGAGAGCTCGACTGCTGATCATCCCTCTGTTTGAGCGAGCCCAAATGGATGGCCAGTCCTTCTCAGTTGCTGCTGCTAAACTATGGAATGGCCTACCGTTCCTGATTCGGGCTACCCCGGACCACTTCAGCTTCTGCTGCTTGTTAAAACCTTTCTGTTTTAAATATACTTTCATTCTAATGACCCTGAGTGCCATGATGCTTTTGCGAACGAGCGCTTTATAAAACCCAGTAACATAACATAACATAACATAACATAACATAACATAACATAACATAGATAAATATCTGTAGCAAACAAAACACATTCACAGCGAAACATGGTAATGGGAGACAAAAGATATGCAACAAGGCAGAAAAAAGCAGCTTTATCTGACATGGGCTAGATGATATGAGAGTAGTATTTACACAATTCAATTGGGAATACTTTAAGTGAGGTGGAATCATTGCAGACAGTTCGAAATATGCAGGGGATATGTTGTATGAAAAGGCAACTGAAAATGTTGTTACAGGGTCAGCATCATGACCATGTCAGCGAAGAACAGGGACTCCTCCCAGAAGTGGGGTGAGGGAGTTGGGTGGATGTCAGTAGATAAATCCCCCAAGTATGCTTTTTTGTAAGGACTGATGGTACCACTGTCCTTTCCAAAATGCCTGTCATCCCCTCTTCTCGCCATAGTTTACTTTTTCTTTTTCAGAACAGCAGCTCCCAGTATCACCTTGGTGCAACAAAGAAAACCCAGACTGGAACCAGGGGAATGGAATCGAGAACAGAAATGTAATGGACTGGGTAAATGGTGGGTAACTGAAAAAAAAAGAACTGACTGTACTACAGCAAGCACAAGCCTCCCAAATGAAATATGAAGCAAACTCACCAGCACATGAAAAAAACCACAAGGAAAACAAGCAGCCTGAACACAGAGCTGCTACTCTGCAAATGGAGATTGAAAACGGGCCAGGCTTAAAGCAGTTTGGAAGCCTTTCAGGGATAGTTTAGCTAGATAATTGCCCTGGGTATCAAGTGACCAGGGTGACCAATGGGAGTGGGAGAAGTGTACCAAGGGCAAAAGCTGGGCTATAAAAGCCCAGCCAGCACAGAGGAGATTGGAAAGTGTTGGGGTGAGGTCAGGGAGAGACCAGTTATAAGACCAGGTGGAGAAAGGAGAGTGGGGCAACAAGTTGTTCACATTGCTGGTGAAAATGGGGAGGATGAGGAAGAGGAATACGTTCCACCAGAAGTCGAAATCGTGGTAGCAGGGTGTTCTCTAAAAGCATTAGCTGACTCAGGGTCCCCATACACCATGATTTATGTGGTTGATGTGGAGGTGGGGCAATGCATTCCTTGTTCTGTAAGTGACAAAACTCTCAAAATGCGGAGGGTGGAATCAGGTAGAGTGGATGTCCCTGATAGAGCATGGGAGAAGATTTCCATTGATTTCATGGGACCTATATTTACTCTTGGTTGGGAGAATAGGTTTGCAATAGTTGTTGTAGATTATGCTTCGAGGTGGTTTGAAATTGCGTTTGGAGATTCTGTATCGACAGGCGTTGTAATTGATTATTTGGAAAAACTGTTTGCAAGGGAAGGGTATGCAAAGATTATTGTATCTGACAACAGTGTACAGTTAGTGTCAAACGAAATGAGGAAGTATTTAGAACAACACAGGATTGAGAATCATTGCACATCATTATACAACCCAAGACCAAACTGGTTGGCTGAATGCATGAATCACGTAATCAAGGATTCTAAAGTGAGTGGGATGGATTTGAGGAAAGGATTGTGTGATATGATGATGGCTCATCGTGACACACCACATGTGTTGATGGAAGTTACCCCTTTTCAAGTTATGAGAGGAAGGCCTATGCGTTCTGATTCTTATCCAGATTGGGTGATGGACCAATGTGGGAAGATGAATCGCAAATATTTGAGAAGACAGCATGGTGTAATGGTGGGTGATGTGGTCAGAATCAAAAAACCTTTTCGAGTGCCAAAAGGGTGTTCTCAATTGTATGACCCAATAAAAGTTATAAAGGTGGGTAAGAAACATGTGATAAAAACAGTGGTAAATGTTGGAGTATGAACCGAGTGGCTGTGCTGAAAAATCCTGAAGTGAAGGAAAGAATTATGGAAAACAGGAGTCATGTAAATGTGGAGGATGAGTGGTTCAAAGAAGTATCACAATGGGATGGTTTTCAGTGTAGTAAGAAAGCTGAGGGAAATTTGAGCTTTGGTGAACATGAAACTACTTCCGATGAATCTATGGGTGGTGGGTTTCGACCTAATCAGTTGGATGAGGAGGGAAGTAACAGGCTGGAACATGCTGATAGTGAGGGTATCACAAGACGTATGAGGAAAAGATCGGCCAAATTTGATGATTTTGAACTTAATAATTGAGTGTGCCTTGCAGGCTCATTCATGCAGAAAGTTAGGGGATCTGAAGACGCATGACCAAAAGACCATCCATATCTGATATTTTGAACTTTACTGTTCAGTGTTCTTTTGCAGGTTCATCCTGTGTTTCCAGTTTTCACATGTTTGTTTATTCCCTTTGCATTTCATTACATGCTGCCCTTAAGGGGGAATGTATGTTGTATCTGTCCTCGGTGCGTGAGATGATTCCCCCTCCTGCCTCACATCGTGCACCGAGGCTATGAAGTAGGCAGAGCTTCCCCAATTGTCATTCCGGGGCTTGCCTCTGTGTCTTGCCACTGGGGTCTTTTTGCTGAATACTTAAGTAAAGAGAATACATATATATATATATATGTTACTTACCACAGAGCTTCTTTTCTTTTCTTTACTACATCATGGAGCTTATGAAAGGGGAGTCTGATTAGTAGATTACCATTTGTGAGATGCAATTACCTGCACCATTGTATTAATTGATACATGCCAAAGAATCCAGGGATTCTACACCCTTACCTGATATCAAACCCTCACATGGACTCAATGTGCAGCTGATATCACCTTGTGCAAATGAACATGTCTATCGAACCTGCAAGATGCAATATACAAAGTATTCTCCCAGAAGAATTCCCTGGATGTCAGGAACCACGAGGGGATTCAGTTAGATGAATCAGGTATGAACGAATAGCACAAACAAATACATCACATCTGTTGTTACTTATTTTAGTATTGAGATCTGTAAAATCCCACATTGGGTTAAGAACTAACACAAAGAGCAAATTTCCTGTTGCAAAAAGCGGGCTCCATTTTTCCCAGATTATCAGCGGCCATTGGCATCGGAATACAGCTGAAATACTGTCACGTGCGGTGGGCTGGAAACTTTAATACAACATTATTTGTGGAGATAATTTAGTGGTCTTTTCCCATATATAATTTCTTGCCGCAAGGTCAGTGTTTCACAGGAGCACTGTGCACCAGACATTGGTGGCACCTGGAGAATCAATGTGCCTATTCACTAGAGCCAGAGCGCTAGCATTTTGCATTGCTTGACGTACCATTTTGGTCATTTAATCTGTGATAAAGTTACATGGCATTACGTGAATGTGAGAATTGCACCCACAGGGTGAATCTAATTGTAATTTTTAGTATGCAAATTTAATGTAATTGATTAAAGAAGTGGGGTCCATTAACGATCATTGAGAGACATTGATTTGGGTTGGTAACGTAATGCTTCTCTTGAAGAAGTTCCAGTGCAGAAAGAGTGCAAGCATTTAGTTAATGGATTAAGGAAATCCTGAACTAACATAGTTGCTGCTTGTAACAAGACAGGCATTGTGACTGAGCAACAGCTGTTTACTTCCCTCTGTCAGTAATTGGTAAAAGGCTCATATGTCAAAATCAAGTTCATAGAACATAATTTAGATAAGAAAAGGTTTGGATCAAAATAACTATCACAGCTTGTCAGAATACTGTAAGGTTTTTTTTTCACCCATCCGTTCCTGTCTTTCTAATGTATATCCCTTCCCTCCTTCACCTTTTGTACAGAATGTGTAGTACATTTTTGAGTGATGTCAATCTGGCAGTCTACCCTTCCTTGGGGTTGAGAATCAAGGTTGATTTCCACTACTCTTAAAGTTGTTTTCAAGTGGGATAGTTTGTGAAGCTCACCATCTTACTTCCACTTTGGTGATATGGATTCAATATGTAGTGCATTGGCAAATACTACCAAGTTATTGCATGATCTGTAATGGGCAGATACTATGAAACTGGACGGCGGCATAAATCCCATACAGGTAAACCATTTATCCATGCAACAATTGAATCCCAGTCTATCCCTTTAAGTGATGCAGTATATTAGACATCTTGCATTATAAATGCAATGATCTTGCATTATAAATGCCATATCATATAATATCATAATGCAGTGTCAGCTGAATGTGTTCTGCTCTCAATTATCATTTCCAGATGCTCTGATGAGGGCAGCATTTGTGATTGTCAAAGTGAGCTGAAATGCAGCTTTGTGGGCATCATCCCTTATTCAGAGGGACAACCTTATTCTCAATGATTCTTACTGACCCATGAAATAATTCAGTATGCCTTTTTACGGGTGCACCCATAAACATACATTGGCAATAAACTAGAGGACCCGTCGATGGGAAACAAGCAGAAATAATCGTGGTAATTGTTAAAATGTCTTACATGTGGGCCTCCAGATGTTTTGGAGTGGCACATGTCTCGAATTATTCTCACCTTGACCATTCTGTCTAGGACTGATGGGAATTTTACTTTGAAACACATGAATCCAAAGGTTGCAAATGCCTATATTACATGTATTGACTGTGGATTGTGTTCTAGGGTCTTCTTTTCTATGTTAAATAACGTTAATAGTTTGCATTTTACAAACAACTATTTTGCATCCAGACCTCAGTGGTCACTTAAAGTTTTCAAGAAGGTGCTTATTAAATTGGACTCACTGAAAAAGAATTGGGCTTAATCACTCAATTCGACCATTCCAGTAAAATACATTTGCAAATGTAGTTGATGAACAGGAGGCTCCGACTCTGCCTTTGTAATTGGTTGTTTACAAGCATACCGTCTTACCTGAAAAAAGACAGAGGCATCAGTACTTTGAACATCGTATACAAGACAATTATTGTAAATGTACAGCTTCCAGCAAAAAGTTTGCAAACCCACCAGTAAAGGATTCGATTTTATAGGTAAACAATATTACCGTGCTAAGATGGAGGTACCTATGTAAACAGTCAGACACATAGCCTATAGTAAAGAGGGATGTAATGTTGATGAATAATAGAGCAATTATATATTTGACACACACTTAGTATGCAACACAAATAGCATTGCCCAATTGTGACGAATCATCTTTTGAAACTATATAAGACGCACTAAACAGAGGGAAGTTGATTACATCTTCGTCATCACGCATACCTCTACTATGTCAAGCCGTTATTGGCGTGATGATGTAATTCACATGAAAGAAATAAAATGGCGTCCGCCGTGAGAAAAGAAATACTACCCTTGTCATTATGTAGACGCACACTACGTTAACACTGTTTTGACGTGATGATGTAATTCACATAAAAAAGATACAAAATGGCGCCCACTGTGACAAACAATGAGGCTGTCAGGTGTTCACAAACAAAAAGAAGCAACAGGCAACGGATTATAAAATGGCCATTCATTTACAAGTAGCAATTCACTTTTTAGGAGGAGGGCAGATCTGTGCCTTTGCCACCCAACTAATGGTCCCTTTCCTGTTTTTCCTTTTTAGTCTTACGACAACAAATGGATGCTTATTAAAATACAGACCCACCAATAAGAGCAGTATATTTTAACTGAAAGTGGGTATTTGTTTTCGCCATACCATTTTCTTGGGTAGTAAAAAGAGCAATAATTGCAAAATCAATGTCAAATAATAATTTGTTCTTAGCGAAACCTCCCTTTTTATTGTTGTGTTTTCCTTTAGAACAAAAAGAATGCCACATAATAATTACCACAGCAAACACATTTACTGCAATAAACCCTCAAGCAGACACTTCCAAAATCGAGGTTGTTGAAGAGTCCTGAGGAATGCGACCCAATAATCAATTTCACAGAAACTGGTCGACCAGAAAACACAGGGATATCTGACATTTGCTAGTGATACCCTGAAAGTTGAAATATAATAGTTTGCTTTTTGACCTATGCTTAAGGAATCTACAAGAGGGAAGAATAAAGGAGTGATAAAAGTTCCCTCTTGTTCCTCCGTTTTTAACTGTTTATAGGAACATTGCTACTCGTGGGTCAAGTCAATACAGCCTTTTTTCCATGTTCTTTTTAGTTTGCTAGCCACTCAAACATTGGTGCTTCAAAGTAGTTACATTAATTTAGATTCTCTCCTACGCATTTTATATAGAGGCACACCACTGCATGCCCTGGAAGACTTGCACACGTGCAGAATAGGATAGTGCCTTTCTATAGGGAACCAGTCAGTGATGTATAGCAGTAGAAATTGTAAGTGATGTGTTCCCAAATGTGTTATAAGAATCACATACATCAGTAGTGGGCAATCAGTAGCCATCCAAATGATTTGGCCTAAAACTCCAATGATTCATCACTATTTACTATCCTGGAAAAGTCTGTTGGAATGTGTAGGCCAAAACAGCTGGGGGAAGCTGGTTGCTCAGCACTGCCAAATATGTAATGGGCACCTCTTACTGATGTAGCTACTCTCACTGTAGGCATGTACAATGACATTGATGCACATCTTCGAAAATATGTACCCTCTTTTGAATACATTCATTATGTTCTGGTCACACCTGTAACAACTTTCCTAGCGCTACAATACAAAGCACCACCAATATTTGTTATTCCTTTTTTCGTGATTCATCTATTTCTGGCACTTGTCTGTGATCAACTGCAACCCATGACTCCTTTCATTACTGTTGTGTAGTCATGTCCTTAATTTACCAGCACAGAAAAGACACAGAAATTTTGAACTGTTTTTTCTGGGAACTATGTTATTGATGACTCACGTCGCTTTACTGCAACACATGTTTTGTAATTTTGCAGTGCCAGTATTGTATGTAACATGTACCTAGCGACTCGACAATATTCGCTCAATAGCCTTTAACTTGATTTCCTCATGGATGTTTCATGGAATAACAATGCATGTTGCAAATGGTGCCATTATTAATTTTTTCGCCCATGATCAATTCATGACTCATTTAGTGCACGCACCAATATACACATGACCAAAATATACGTGCATACCGACGCATTCAGTGCGACTGCTCCCACCCCTCACACTATCCCCAGACGCATGCGCAGTCCCTGCAGGCACTACGGCCTCGTTTTAAACTCCTGACATGCGCAGTCAGTCCAGCGCAACCGACAGCAGTGACACAGCTCTTTTTCCTGTCTCTCGTACAGGTAAGATCCGTAATACCCCGCGCTGCTGTAACCACCGTTTCTGGTCACAATCATATCCCAACGTTTCACTTGCGGTTTTGTCCTCCGTACTTAGGCTAGGTACCTCTGTACACTACCTGCATATCCCAGCACCACGCAGTAACGGACTCCCCACTATTTACCAGTACTGCAACTCCCACTCACTTTTTGACTCGAGCACTCTTCATCTACAAACTCTGAGTCACGGCCGCTCACTGGACATAGCAGCACGAGTTAGTCCTTGTTGTAGCCACTGCCTTATGCACAGATTAATTCGTATCAGTAATTTTTTGACCTTCTTTCACTTAGACTGGGGCCTCTGACATTTGCAGATCGTCCCCCCCCGGCCGCTAACTCCAGCAGCCGCTATTTACTCATACAGCCATGGCGCCTATCAACGTCCACACGGTAGGTCCTTTTGCCTTGCCCTTCTCACCATTAGTGGACACTCTATTCTCACCGTTTTTTAACATAGCCTCTTTTACCATAGGACGACACCTCACTCATTCATCCGGTCTGAACTCGACCTCCAAGTCCTGAAGACAGTTCGGTATTTTCAGTGCAGCGCTTTTCCATCTCTATCAGCTTCTGCCCTTGTCAGCTATCAACCGAACCAGAAACACAAACTCAAGTGTCGACAACGTCAATGTGTTGTGATAAAAAACAACACAGAAAATAGACTGTCACCACTGTATACTAATCCTTCACAATGCAGATTTAATGTATGCATATATGCCAGATTATGGCACAAAAATGTCTTCCTGTTTAATAAATTTATAATGTTTTATTCATCCACGGTGATTCTTTGTTCTGAGCTAGCAGTTATCTAGCTCCTTTTGCAAGGCTATAGCGACCTCCTGTCACGCTATTGGCTTGGGAAGCCTTTGACTCTACCCCCACGTATCTGTATACTTCTCAACCCTCTCGAGTCAGGCCCCCTAAAAAAGAGGGTTCGCCCATTTTCTTTCTCTTTCCTTGGGTCATGAAGAAAATATGATGAAATGATCAGCTACAGCAATCAATATTAATATAAAGAGTAAAAATAGGAGTACCATTTTCACAATTTAACAAAGCAGTAAGGACATTGTCATGGTGGGTATCTAAGAAAGGTGGTAGAAACCTACAAGAAAAGGGGCATGGCAAGGCAACATACATCACAGCAATGAGAAGTTGCTTGTTTTAAGGATACCTCAAGGCCAACCAATAAGGACAGGGTGATCATTGATTCAATTATGGTACACATACTCTACAGATCAACCTCCCATCTCCAGAAGCATCGATTCTGGATCATTTGGCCAACCTATATGCCATTCATAACAACCTATTCCGATCATTTCTAGTAGCCATCTGTAAAATCATGTTATTCATTTTGATCCCTTTTTCCTGAGGATACAAAACATGCTACCATAAACGTTGTGATCACCCGCCTACAATATTTAGACAGACCTTACTGCATTACAGCACATGCTACCAGCATGAATGTCCAACCTACAATATTGTTAAATTCAGTGTGGAGACAGTCTCAGAACAATTTCAAATCATCACACGACCATAATGTGTCCTTAATGTTGGCACAACCTAAACCACATCTCCATCAGGCATCTCTATGAATGTATATAATTGTATGGTGGAGAGTGTCAGTCCTGTAGAGAACTCTACCCTGCTGAGTCTGTTCACCCTGTTCATTCCCTACCGAAGGAGGAGCTACTGAGGCACCTACATCTCCTCTCCAGACTGCGGAGCAGACGCTGAGTGGCGGAGAGTGGCAGTCCTGCAAAGAACCCTACCCTGCTGAGTCTGTTCACCCTGTTCATTCCCTACCAAAGGAGGAGCTACTGAGGCACCTACATATCCTCTCCAGACCGTAGAGCGGACGCGGAGTGGCGGAGAGTGGCAGTCCTGCAGTCATGGCTGTCGTGACTGGACTGACTGCTTCCCCCCTGGCTCTGCTCGAAGAAGAAAATGGGTGCCTACGCAGTTTGCGCCCCCACCCGCATTTAGAAAAACTTTCACAAGTTGAAACTTTTAATTCAGTGAATACGCTGTCAACCACTGTCAAGCCCGGCAAAATTCCTGGAAATAAAACAGGAAAGAAACTGTGCAAGTTACCATCACACTCTCCAGGATCAAATCTTTGGCCTACATCAAATTGTACTCTGCTATCATCTGGCCCACCAATAATTTTATCACAGCCCTCCAATCAACTCTAAAAACAAGCAACTGCCGAGACAATTGCTAGGTGTAACAACACAGTTCCCCTCGTCGAGTCCCTTCCCGCTCGCTTAATGGCTTTCCCCGGTGGGGGGGCTGAGTCTGCAGTTGGGGAGACAACCCCCAACGAGTGTGGGATGAGTCCGGGCCTCCCGCCAATGAATGCAGTGAGTGCAGAGAAGATCGAGGAGCAGCGACACGCTGGTGAGCCTTCGGGAGCCCCTGCCTGCCCTCGCGCCGAGACGTGCTGGGGCCTGGCAGAAGTGCGGGTGAACTCGGACCCAGTGGTGGGCCCGGGGCCTCGGGAGTCCTCGAGTCACGTTAAACTCTCGGATCACCAAGTGGTCCCCGTTCACGCAGAGGGTGGGGGCTCCAAACCTCGGGCTCAGTTCCAGGAGCCGGCAGACTCGGGAGAGCCGATGCCTGGTCCGAGCCCATAACACACTGATGACACTCCCCTTAAAGCGTCATCAGAGCTGGAGTCCTTCAGCCCCTTTGTGGAGCCTGAGCCATGACTCCGGGTGCTCAGCAGCTCCATGCTTTGAAAAACAAAAGCACGCCTAACCCAAGGAAACTCCCTCGTCAATCACTGGACACAAACCAGGATAAAAGAAAAAGACGCTTTAAAAACAAAGCAGGTAAACAAAACCTGACAAATACTTTTAACCCACAAAGAGACTCAGCAAGATTAAAACTGCCTGTATATAAGGCAGATTGTCGAATGTTAAGACCTCAGGAGTTGCAGTTTCCCCTTTGTCGACGCTGGCAAACTTTTTTTTAAAAAAGCAACAAGGGACAAGATGCACCAGTGCACTGAGAGAACTCACGGATGCTGAACTGCTTGATGCAGTACATGACCTACAACCATTAAATAAACAAAGGAAAATTCACCAGGCACCAACGACCATGCCAACTCCTTCCAACGCCAGTCTTCTTTCTATAGAAAAGACAATTCCGTCTACAAATAATCTGGAAATTCGATCTGCACTTGGTCAAATAAATGCAATCTTGGTTCCTAATGATTTCGTTTTTGGCCAAAACCCATGCCTTCCTCAAACTTCAATCTCGTCACCATCCTTATCGAACACTTCACCACCCACACCAACTAATGAGCAGATGCACACTATTGAGCCTGAGGCCGTTCCGGGCCGCTGTCCAAAGTAGGAATCAAGCGGTTGTACCAACTTCCCCTCCGCTCTCATCATTACTCTTTTCTGAATCGCAGGACATAACAGTACCAACTTTACCTCCTTGTACCAAAAAGATGAGACCACATCAAAACGAACTGGACGAACAAACAGAACCTCTTCAAAATGGCCACCAGACCCATCACCTCTGGATGCCAGAGATAAGAGGAAATCGTACCATGACCATGATTCCCGCTCGGACAGATCAGGCTTTTCCATTCCTTCCACTCCTACGCATGGCCCAAATCACAAATCTTCATCATCTGTCAAAGAAACACCATCAAAGAAGACAGACTTACTTTCATACATGCTTTGGTTCCTTTTACCAAACTTTATGAATCACTGTATGACACATTAAAGGACCACACAGTTCTACAGGCCATGATTCACACTAAGCTTATTTTTCTAGAAGGCCACATCATGGCCCAAGAGGAAACAAAAAAACAGCTGGTGCAAATATGGTCGAGATATCTACATGCCTGCAGGCAATAGAATCCACCTTGAACCATCTAGAGAAAAGGGTTTCTTCAAATGGTCCAGTCACTCCATCTACAAACTCATTGTCCCCTATTGACCTGACCTTTGGCCATTCCCATAAAACCATCTCCCTTGGGAAAACCAACTTGGTTCCCGAAAAAGCGCACCAATTGCTCAACCAAACAACAAATGGATCGGCTACCAACATCGTCCTAGTAATTGATGAAGAAGAAAATAGAAACAAAGCGGCATTCTTACTCAATTTTTGACCCAGCGAAGACCAAACATACAAATCATCTGCCGACTTTCGACCTTCCGGCACAAAACCACCTTAAAAAAAAACAACCAACTGAGCACGTAAACCTGCTCTGGCAACTCAGACACATCACGCTTCCCAAACCCAACTACCTCAACAGGACCGTGATCCCTTGAGTCCCCACGTCTCACCTGTAAAGCAAAACACCAAGAATACATCAATAACAACTGAGGATTTCCTGTCAAACACAGACTTGATGAACCTTACAGAACATTCTGACGCGGCTGCTCCCACGGGCTCCTCGGCTCAGTTCTCCGAAGATGCAAATAGTTCCCCCTCATTGGCGCACACATCAATGTTCCCGCGACTAATACCAGACTAGAAGACGTAGGCAGTCTATCGCCTTTTATGACCCTAGAGGAACGCCGGAAGAAGATCGAACTTTCAGCATCAGCTAGGGCAAAAACAGAGTTAAAAAAAAAAACCAGCAACCTACCCACACACCACAGTTCAAAGGATGGACCAAACAAACTTGAACCACGCCCAGAAGGACACAGGCGTAAATCCCCCGACCGCCCAAATGTTCCGAACTTACCTTCTACGCCCAGACATCCTCCCCACTCAACAAAGCGAAACCATCAACGGGAGGACAGTCTGAATCAAAATAAACCTCATGTACCCCGGCACTACAAATCTAAGACAAATATATCCCAAAAACCAACATTGATTGGGAAATTAATTCTCAAATTGGAACAAACCAAAGAAAACCGTGACAAAGTAATTCTAAATAGAGGAGGAATCTTGATTCTGATACATCTCATACCAAAACTTGCTCAAATTACCTCAGATGACTTGTGGATAGTTGAACCAAGCCACTACCATGGAAGAGCGGTGTGCCATCTTCACATTGTCTCAATAAGAGTCAAAAAACATTGATGGACTGAGAGAGAGACTTTCTAAGTCTGGGATACTACCTCTCTCAACAGAGAGAGGCGTCTGAACATGAAAACCTTAAAATCACTGAACCCACACGGAATAAGGAATGGAAAAATAGTGAAAATAGCTATCGATCAAGACCCCAACGTGTTTTAAACACAACTTCGCGCAAACGAAGACCCTCCTACCGACTGCCTCCTACGAAGCTTCACCATAGCCCAAAAGTGAGTTTCTCAAGCAAGAACCAAAACCCAAAAGAAGTGGGAACCTCAACAATCACTGGTACCTTGAGGTAAGAACATATGACAATACACGAAAGATGGTACCAGGAGGGGAGGAGACTCTAAAAAGAAGGGTGAATGGATGCAAATTCAAATAATCATTTTCATTTTATTTTGAATTATATAATACATAGTACTTAGAAAATATTTATTTTACTACTCATACATTCAAACACATTCAATCGAAGTTATTTGCACATCTAAAAGTTATATAAATGTAATAAAGTGCCATAAAAAGAATAATTCATTTCATTGGTACATTTCATTATAAACCTAATTACTGGTCATAGTTCATTCCAGAAAAAATATCGACTATTGGTGCTTTAACAGATAGTTCTTTTTTTCGAACAAGCTCCCCAGATGGTGAATAGTTTCGACTTGACCAATTTAAGTGTCTTCATCAGGATTGGATGAACATTTAACAGATACTTCTAAAAACAAAACAAACATACAGTTATAAAAAATCATTTTTTAAAAAAAAAACGTGTCTAAAATTGCAATGGTCCTCTCTTAGTGCCTCCTCTCAAAAACAACATGTTATAACACCTCAGGGTATAGAGCATCCCTATAAATTTTAGTCCCTCGATAGGCATCTCTCTTATCCACCGTGTTATTAAACATCAAATCAACCTAACCTGTTATAACAGAACCTCTTAATTGACTTAATCAATCTGGTTTCATCTCTAGCATCTTAGGTTTATAAAAGGCTAAAGGATATCCGAGAAAACTGGAACGAAAACACGTTCCTATAATCTCCGTAATATGCACTTCTTAGTTAGTGCTGAACAAACCCTTCTCGTCACACTCAAAAGCCCCACTATCGTCAGCATCAGTTCGCAGTTTCAAAAAATGATAATAATAATAATAATAAACCAGATCCTTCCTACCTGCAAACCCCATTTGGTTTGCCCAATGGTATGAGTTCCAGCAGCCTCTGGTAAAGAGCTAAGTGCTGAATATCCTACAAATGTTAAATACCTAGCAGGCTAGCAGGCCTTTTTGAATGTAAGAGGAGAATCGGCTCTTACGGCAAATTGATATTATTCAAAGGACTAGTGTGGAAGATATTCTTTGGGAAAGAAGGTATTTAACATTTGCCTTCTCCACACAGTAATATTGTTGCTGTTTATGTTTGTTATCGGTATTTTCTAAAAATATTTTTTATTTTTTATATATTTTTGTAGGATATTCAGCACTTAGCTCTTTACCAGAGGCTGCTGGAACTCATACCATTGGGCGAACCAAATGGGGTTTGCAGGTAGGAAGGATCTGGTTTATTATTATTATTATTATCATTTTTTGAAACTGCAAACTGATGCTGACGATAGTGGGGCTTTTGAGTGTGACGAGAAGGGTTTGTTCAGCACTAACTAAGAAGTGCATATTACGGAGATTATAGGAACGTGTTTTCGTTACAGTTTTCTCGGATATCCTTTAGCCTTTTATAAACCTAAGATGCTAGAGATGAAACCAGATTGATTAAGTCAATTAAGAGGTTCTGTTATAACAGGTTAGGTTGATTTGATGTTTAATAACACGGTGGATAAGAGAGATGCCTATCGAGGGACTAAAATTTATAGGGATGCTCTATACCCTGAGGTGTTATAACATGTTGTTTTTGAGAGGAGGCACTAAGAGAGGGGTGACTTAGGTATGCAATTTTAGACACGTTTTTTTTAAAAAAATGATTTTTTATAACTGTATGTTTGTTTTGTTTTTAGAAGTATCTGTTAAATGTTCATCCAATCCTGATGAAGACACTTATATTGGTCAAGTCGAAACTATTCACCATCTGGGGAGCTTGTTCGAAAAAAAGAACTATCTGTTAAAGCACCAATAGTCGATATTTTTTCTGGAATGAACTATGACCAGTAATTAGGTTTATAATGAAATGTACCAATGAAATGAATTATTCTTTTTATGGCACTTTATTACATTTATATAACTTTTAGATGTGCAAATAACTTCGATTGAATGTGTTTGAATGTATGAGTAGTAAAATAAATATTTTCTAAGTACTATGTATTATATAATTCAAAATAAAATGAAAATGATTATTTGAATTTGCATCCATTCACCCTTCTTTTTAGAGTCTCCTCCCCTCCTGGTACCATCTTTCGTGTATTCTCAAGCAAGAACCACCTCCTACCTCAATCTACCTTAATTCCATCCAAGGTCGAAACTGAAAACTCAAACAAAGATGATTCCGAAGCAAAAATCGATTTCCGTAAAGAATGACAAGATTACCACAGGAAGCTTACCAAACTATTCATCCAAAGAACGGTGCCCCTCCAGCGCCCCACACCAAAAACTCAACCTCGTCCAGCTTTTGGGCGTGGCTCCCAAAAGCACTGGCAACGCACCGTTCAAAATAGCAGCGCAAGAACAGGACCCCCCTTCTAGACTCAGCGGATCCACGAAAGAGCGCCCTTTTTGACTTTAAGCTTGGATCCTGGAACACCAGGAGCTATAAGCACCTAACTTCGCTCAGTGGTGTTAACTTGGGCTCCTTCGACCTGTGGTGCCTTCAAGAAACCTGGCTGACCAAAATGCCTTCGCTCGATGGATTAGAACTTCGCCTGGCCCCGGCATCAAAAGGTCCTGTGGGCCGACCCTCTTCGGGATTGCTTATCGCCTGCCGAATGGATAGAGCCCTAGTAATATCTGACATTACTGTCTCAAACTACTCTCTACTTGCACTCTTGCTAACCTGGTCACCTTTTTCACCAGATGATGCATACCAACAGACTATCTCCATAGCAGCTCTCAACGTTTACTGGAATCCTGCTGCGATTGACCAACAAAAATTCCTACAATTAATCGAGAAAACGATTGACGAAGTACGATCCACCCATAACACCTAACACACTATAATATGTGGGGACCTGAACGCCCTCTGCAATCAAAACAATTCTAAGAAAACTTTGCCCGGCGAACAACAGGGTGAACTTTGGCTAAACCTGATGAAGTCAAGAAACTTTTACAATCTTGATATGGTATATAAAAACAACAACCGCCTTCCAACTTGGGTCAATGGAAAATCTACATCAATTACACCTTTGTTTCGGAGCCCATCCTGTCTCTAACAACCTCCTTTGACGTCCTTCATACTTCATCTAGCGACCACAACATCTTGCTAACTACTTGGAAGTCATCGCTGCCTATGCTAATTATGACAGGATGAAGGTTGGACTAGAGCAAAACCCTCAGGGAACCGGACTGCGCGTTACAACACACAGCATAAGAGATCTTACGAACCTTTACACAAATCCAAGTCTTGTACCTACCATTAACCCTGTCGACTACGGTCCCCTTCTGACGCCATACAGAATGCTGAGGGATAAATCTAACAAAGCCCCGAAAACGACCACCCACTCATATGACAAACTTTTGGTCCAGAAATGTTGTGCCTTCAGAAAAACTAAAAGAAGCGCAGTAAGCCTTCCGATGGCAGAAGGAAAACTAGCAATTAAAGAAGCTACTAGAGAATACAAAGCCTGGGTGAGATCGTATAGATGGAAGCTACACCAACAAAACGCGGAAGCCATACTGTAAACAATCTGCTCCAATAATCCAAAGGAATTCTGGTCGTTGCTGAACAAATCATTTTCACCAAACGGACCGGAAATTACGAACAGTATTAGCGAAGCTACTTGGGCAATTCATTTCAGATTGTTTTTCAATTATCCATTGCCAACCCACTTGAGCCCAGCTCTTTGCAGGCGACTAGGCTCGGTCTTAAACTTCCAAACCAGAGTGACCGCTGGATAAAACTGGATGACCTAGATGACATCTGAGAAATCCTCAAAAAACAGAAAAAATCCCGGGCACCAGGCCCAGACGGTATCACAAATCTTGACCTAAAATTGCACCCGGACGAATGGGCTAAGTTTATAAGATCAGTGTTTATGAGATGTGCAGCTACACAATCTGTTCCCCCTTCATGGCTATCCGCTATAGTGTTCCCCATATACAAAAAAGGAGACAAACAAGACCCTATAAACTACCACCCAATTGCCTTATTGGACCCTATAGGAAAAGTCTTTGGATCACTACTTCTGAAAACATTTCAAGCTTGGGCCTTGCGAGCCCCATGCAACGACAATTTTCAAACGGCTTTAAAAAAAACACTGGGAACAGCATTCAACATCTTTCTATTAACCATCCTAAAAAGTAAAGTGAAGGAGGGCAGCCCTAAACTATTCACGGCATTTATAGACTTTTCCAAGGCCTTCGACAGAGTCAATCATACCAGACTCTGGGAAAAACTGGCTGCTTGGGGTTGCCCAAGTGACATCCTTAACCCCATCAAAGCACTTCACACAGACACTAATATCAAAGTGAGGTTAAACCAACAAGGATGCTTATCTGCCCAAATCGAGACAAAAAGAGGCCTTAAACAGGGTTGCCTGTTGGCCCCGGCCCTTTTTCTCGCCTACATGGGGGATTTTCAGCACTCAGAGGTCCTGATCAGATCTTACCCTCCTAAACGTGTGCAAATAAACATCAGCACATTACTATATGCTGAAGATCTTATCCTACTAGATCTGACCCCTATAGGCCTCCAGCGCCAACTCGCCAACTTAAATCAATTCTGCACTGAAAACAACTTAGAAATTAACATCGACAAGACTAAAATTATGGTGATCAAATGCTCTACCAAGAAGCTGGAAAAATTTGATTGATCTCTAGACAAAACAACAATTGAAAAAGTCAAGAAGTTTAAATACCTGGGCGTAGAATAAAACAACTCAACAAAAGACTTGGCCATGCAAGACTCTCTTTCTAATAAAATCCGAAGCTTGGCAACAAAAGGGAAAGCAATAGATAGAAAATTTGGCAAATTTTCAACCATTCCACTCTTAAACTTCTACAAATTAAAAGTAGCTCCTACCATGACCTATGGCTCTAAGGCAATGCCGTGCCTACCCAAAGCTCTCTGGCCTAAATTGGAGGCTTACTTTTGGAGGATGGTTCTTTGTTTACCAAACTTAACTCCTGTTGCACTGATACGATGAGAACTTAGTTTGCTGTCTCTCCAGGGCACGGTTGACTGTAACACGCTCACCCTCTACAGAAAATGTGTTCTTCCAAACTGTTCCTTTCTCCACGGTCTAGTACTTAAAGAAATCCAAGCCTCAAGCTGCAAAATGCTCATTCTATGGAAAAAAGAAAATCAAGATTTACTAAAAACTATCAAATGTACAGAAGAGGAATTGATCAACAATCCAACAAGGATAACCAAAAAGTAAAAGAGATGGACTGGATCCGCACTCTCACTGCAGCTTCCAACAACAAATTGCTTCTCATTTGCCTCCAATATGGAAGAAATTCCCCAGTCGATGGCACGCAACCTTATAATGAGAGCAAGATTATATCTTCGTGATACCAACGAAGTACGTCACATTAGAGATCAATCACTGACTAACATCTGCAGATTCTGCGACAAAGAGACAGAGACCATTCGCCACTTATTACTGACTTGCCCAAGTACGATGGAGATACGGCTTCCCTACATGAAATATCTCCTTCGACAATCCTCAATAACCGACAAAGAGACATGGTGGGAAAGGATGATAAGTGGAGACCGAACGTCATGGCAATTAGTGACTTTCAAACTCCTCCAACAGCTAGTGGAAAAACTTGAACTCAAATGAAACGAAACCACTTAGGACTTTTTCCTCTACTGCTCCTTTCTTCTTTTACACCTCCAACATCAAAAGTCTTCCAAAGCGCACGGCTCTCTCTAAAGTAACGAAACGTTCACAAAGGAGAACAAACTGAAGATGTAAAAAAATCAATTATTTGATTAACAATAAACAAATATATATATATAATTGTATGCACTATGTGAGGTATCCATTGCAAGTGATGTAATAGTGTGTATTGTGTAAGCGTCACTCTTCTGAGACCCTCATTATGAATGGTAAACACCCTATCCCACCATGTTTCAGTGAATTGCAAGTCTAATTTACATTTCCAGATTGCAGTAATTTGAAAATAGTGTCATGGTGCAGTTATCATTAATTGTACGCCCACCTAGTAAATAAGGTAGCTATAGGGGAGTCAGTAATGTGATGATTTATTACATAGTTTTTTTTAGGCAAACCTAAGCTGTATGTATCACCAAATGCTCGTCCCATCCAGGTAGAACATATGGCAATATGGTTTCAAAAGGGTAGCGCAGCTCCTTCATCCATGTTACATATAATAGCAATATACTCGGAAATTTGAATGAACCTAAAAGAAAGTGGTCACAGATATATGCAATTTCTGATTATGTCTGAGACAATCTTCAATGCATATACAGGGTACTACCCTAAGTAGTCCATACATTCTGATCTGAGCCAGCAGTCCTTGATTCATTCCAAAATCAAAAAGGTTTGAATCTTCACAGGTGCATGCCATTCAACACTGAGCCATCAGTTTTGGTGTCTTAATGACACCTGTCTATACAAATCCATTGCGTCTCAGAAAGTGTCAAAAGGAAGGTCTTACTGGGCCTCATTACGAGGTGGGCGGTAAGAGATTACTGGCACCGGTAAGGACAATGGTGCCGGTAATCCCTTACCACCCTAATCCGAGATCCCTTAGCGGGTCCCTTCCTCAATGCCTGGTTTTACCAGGCGTTATGGAAGGGACCCGTTAAGGTACTTCAGAGCTAATAACGGGCCCGCTAATAGCGGGCCCGTTATTAGCTCTGAAGTCCCTAATTCCCATTAAGCCCTATGGGGGCTCGAATGGGAATGGGGAATGGTTCCCCGAATGGGGATTTACCGGGTCCTGCAAGGTCGGAATGACCTGGTAAGTCCCTATTCCGGGAACACGGACCCGGAATGCAGTAAGGGGGTAGCCATGGCGCTAATAGCACCATGGCTGCATGCAACCTCTTAATGAGGTGCATTGTGTGTAGAAATGTCAGTGAATAAGCAAAAAGGTTTTATCTTCAGAAGACAGGGTCCTCCATAGCTTTGTTTTCTCCCCAAGCAAATTGTTAAAGGTCTCTGTTTATTGAAAAAAGCCAAGCTCTGACTTTAAGGAGGAGCATTTCAAACAGGAATCCGTAGAAAAATTCGAAAAAAAACGAATGGTAGATTTGATGGAATTTTGGCTGAACGAAAATTTTGAACAGCCGAAAATGTTGATCAAATCTCCTATTTGCGGCGATTATAGTGAACAAGGGAGACGGGGGTATCCCGCACCCTTGTTCTCTACAACTGAATTGGGATTTGCAGGGGTGTCCCCGCGACCTAATAATAAAGTTGCAGGGAAACATTTTTTAAAAAAGGATACTGCGGCGCCGGTCTCATGCACGTAAGTGAAGAGAACAGGCATCGCAGAGGGATGACAGGGTCAGCGGCACACTGCGAAGTGTGCCGCCCAATGGTAAGTAAGGGTGTGGGGGGAGCGGGTTGCATGAAACGCCCACGGGAGACAAAACCGAAAGTTCTTTTCGATAAAATAACTTTCATTTTTTTCTCACTCAGACGTTACGATTCCGAACAATTCATGGTAAACCTTTCAAACAAGTTGTTAAGTTTCAGGACAATTCATCTTTTTCACCTGTATTCTTTTCCTAAAGGAAAATCCCTTTTAAAATCTAAGCATGCCTACAACTATTGATTATCCAACACAATGTCACACAATCTGTGGTCACGTTTAATTCCCAGCAATGCCATCACTTTGGACAGCCAGCAAAATGTATAACCATCTATATCTGATTTGGTGGTCACACGGGCAATCATACTACCACATTTAAGCGATAAAAAAACAGACAAGGCCTTTGCCGTTTGCATGTTTCCCGATGGGTTTTGCTGGATCAGGAAATGTCTAACAAATTCTATCCGCAGGCAACATTAATTATTTCAGTTGTAACCCATTGTATTGTGGAATTATTTCTGATTGTGGCTGAAAGTGGTTTTAGAGCCAATAGAAACAACAATGAGGATGGGGTATTGTTTTCTGGTTCCGCTGACTATGTTAAACCTTTCTGATACATGGTCCATACAGATGACTCTAGCTTTGGGATTGATATACAGAAGTTAAACCTGGTTAATGAAATTATCAGTAGGCTGAAAAACATGTACTCCCATTCAACTCTGTCAAAGCCTTCTTCAGCAGAGTGTGCAGGTTTGTGTATCTTGTGTCTGTTATAGAAGGTAGCAGCACCCCTGTAATTCTGCCTGGTACATTTCCCACTGGGGAGTTGAGATTGGGCCGAATGCATAAGGACACCTTACAAACCATTCATTGGTAGCATAGATATCCCATGGAATCCAGCCAGAAAAATTGAGCTGCTGGCTCGGCTTCTTTATAAAATACGTGAGCCCCACTTGGCTCCTCTACTGGCAAATTTGATGAAACAGGCATTTTTTGAAGATTGGTTGAATCTCTTGCTCTGATATTGTCGTCCACAGGAAAGCACCACCTTTTGCCTTCAGACTGAGCCGTTTGAGATGACTCATGAAATCATGTTGAATTGGAAGAATCAGTGCAATAAAGTGAGCAATAAAAGTCAGCAGAAGATTCAAAAATGTATGTCGGACTGGTAACACATTGCACAGTCCCACTCAATAAAAGAAATATACCAACTTGGACATGTAATTTCTTGTTTTGAAAGGCAGGGAGTCTGTATGCCTTTTCTCCCTCTCGTAAAATACAACAAGTTATGCTTGTCTGGTAAAGGAAATTTTACATTTGTATATTGCACAAAATAAAGTGTTTCATCTGAGTTTCAGAACTGTTGTCCAAGCCCATGTCATCTCTCCTGGGCTGATGCAACATCCTTCTCATTTCTTCTTCAGTCTATTCTGTCATAAATCAGAAAAGAGGGGATACCATCTGACACTACTATCGGCCCTCTCCCAGGAAGAAACACCTGAGCAAAAAGATCAGGCAACCATCTTCCTCGACTGCATTTCAAAATATATCTAAAGTAGAATGTGTGACCTTGAGTAGACAGGCAGAGGGGCATAATGGCAGGTACTTTTTATTTTTGACAGAATTGGGAGGTGTGACATATCACAGGATTCAGTCATTTGTCCCCAGAGGGGAGTCTTTCCTTGTGAGACTAGGGAGGCATGCCGCCTACACAATATTCCCCCTAGGGGTGACAGCAAGCGGGGCCTCTCAGGTAGAGACTCCCCTCTTGGGGACAAGGAATCCCGTTCTGCAGAGGAACTCCCAAAAGCCTTCTCTCTTGGACCAACAGTACCATCAAGGTTTCAGAAAGACCCATCAGACCAAGCCACTGTTTGTTATTGTGCATAAAATCCAAGATCCCAACTGAAGAAATATTTGGTAAAACTACAGTGAAGAAGAAGAAGAGTGAGTGAGTAATACAGATCGCTCATTGGTTAGAAACCAGCAATACTGTGACGAGGAGAAATGAACAAGTAATGGAGAGTGCTCTACTGGAAGAGAAAAGTGACTATAATCCTCTGCTGGGGAGGGCCCAGCAATGTATCATAAAAGAGAAGAAGGACCATTGTCAGGGAGACATGAAACCTGTGAGTTTCAAATCTGCAGTGTCGTGAAAGCTAACTGAAACCGACAGACCCTCCGCAGGGAGGAAGCAACTAGCTGGTGTGCACGAGAAGCATCAAGATAGCTGAAGGCAGAGGAGAGCAGGGGAAGAAAACCCCAAGAGAGAGAGCCAGTCATGAGTGGTGGCGTAACCCGTCAGAGGTGGACTATGCAGTCTGGGAATGATGCAGAGACTGATGTATTGCTGGCACCAGGGAGCCATGGACAATAAGCAGAGAAAGTCAGACGGAAAGCAGAAGCCGTACTGACCAAAAGAAGAGAAGTCCTTATCCTGCATGAATAGGAAAAAGGTAACAGGGACAGCGCGAGACCCAGGACGAGTAGGATAAGTCATGTATTAAGTCTCACTCTCTCTGCTCTTTCTGATGTCACTGGGATGAGTCCTTTGATAAGTCTCACTCTCTCCATTCTTTCTTGTATTACTGGGATGAGTAGGATGGGTCTGTGATGTGTTTCACTCTCTCTGTTCTTTCTCTTATCACTGGGACTTGTAGGATGCTGTTACTCATTATACCCATGTTCCCTCCTTGGTATAATGACAATTTACAAGGGTATTACAAATTTTGTCGGAGCTTAATGGTGAGGAACAAGAAGAGTGTATTCAGGCAAAGAGAAATAGAGACCGCAGAGGTTCTAGACCCCAAAGCGCAAGAGCAAGTGACATTGGGGACATAATACACAACAAAATTGCTGAAGAGGTAGAGTTCCCCAAATCCCATGAGCCACCAGTACATCATCCTGAAAGCATTTAACTCCAGGGCTGTCTGTGAATTGATGCATGACCTTTTGAAGTACTGCAGTGGCTGATACCAGCCTGAACGGCATGTACCTGAATTGGAACACTCCTACGTGAGTCGCCAAGGCAGTCAACTTGTGAGAACTAGGGTGCACACGTACCTGTTTGTATGCCAACATCAAATACAACCTTCTAAAGTATTGACACCTGCCCATTGTTGTCACAAGTACATTATGTTAGAAAACGGATAGCTAGCTACCTCTAGACACTTGTTAAGCTGACATAGGTACACACCTCTTTACTGGGTTTCCTGACCACTACCAGAGGTGACAGCCACTCAATGGCAATTGTTTGTTTAATAATGTTCTCATTATACAACCTTAGAAGTTCCTTTTGCACTGCTTTCCACAGGACCAATGGCACAATCCTCACATCTTGAAACCACAGGTTGAGCTCCTTCTTGTTGGGCACAATCTTTTGAACAATACCCTGTAGACACCTATTGTGTGGCTTAAAGGCTTTGGGAAACTCTACCTCTTCAGCAATTTTGTTGTGTATTATGTCCCCAATGTCACTTGCTCTTGCGCTTTGGGGTCTAACTTGATGCCCATTATTTTCTGCTCCCTCCATCCCAGGAGAGTTGCCCCTCTGACTGTTATATATACCTTACAGAGTGGCTTCCCTTATGCCCCAGCTTAGCTTGTGATATCTGTAGTAATCGCTGCTTTTTCTCCTTTGTGTAGCAGTCTGGAACAATGTTAGGTTCTACTGTTCTGTTAAAGATTTCCAACCACTCTCTCTTTTATAGCAGGGTTGCTTTAGCTCCAGAATCTAGCAGAATCGTGCATGTCACATCATCTACAGCAATGTTAGCCCACGGGCATTCACATTATTCCTCATTCCCACTCTCCCAGTCACTTTGGACAGGGACGTCACCACTCAAACGCTCTGTTTATTATCATGATCTGATCTTCATGTGGGATGTTTTTAGCCATGCATCCGAGCCCTACCTCAAAACTGTGCATTACTGGCATTGAAAACATCATAATGGCCAGAGCTCCACAGAAAATGCACAGGAAAATCCCATTTCGCCTATGTTGTGAGCTCAGAGAGGCAATGCTGGTTGCCAAAAGCAAACCCATAACTGTTGGGAATTCATTTTTTCTTGAATGTCAAATATGGCAAAATCATGGGCACAGAATTACTTTACTTCAGAAACACACCAATGCCATGTCCTGAACATGGACAATATACTCCATGTAATATCACTTGCTGAAATGAATCAATCTAAAAAAAAAATCCCAAGGATGGATGCAGTAACCACAAAATCCTGATGGTGGCGCTAGCGGTCTAAACTCTGACAGGAGAGCTGTCTTGCAAAACTGTCTAAGTGCAAAGAAAGGGGTCCCATGTCATTAAAAGTTCAAAGGGGTTGCCTGTCCTGAGAACTCTTGACACTTCAGAACTCAACACAAGGAGCCAGGAAATCACAGGGTTCTGTTAATTAAATGCAAAGTGGCTCCCTGGCCTCCTGATGTCAGCTTGCCAGACACCACACAAAGGACCCTTTCCTCTGAAAGGAATATGTTGATTTTTACTGTTTTACTGTCAACAAAGGCCTGCCTGCCAGAGGATGCATGTGACTGACCCACCCAAGTCTTGGAGGCGGACTCCAACACTCTGAGGACTGGATTGAAAGTAAAATATATATTTTACAAAAACACTGATAACTCTTTGTAATCAAATGACAGAAATGTATAACTTTGAGAGACTTAATTTAAAAAATGTACCTTTAATTCAAGCCCAAACTCCAAATTGTGGGATATTCTGGGACAAAACCCTGCTGTTTATTAATATTACAGACTCCCTGTTTCAGCTAGACAAACGAAAATGCATTGGTATGTGGGTAGATATGTGAGGAACAGTTGTATAAAATTTAATGAAGATCCAATGTTGTTTAGCACATTAAAAAGTGCTAAAAGTTGCCATTTTGAATGCAAGCTCTTAGAAACAGCAGATTTGGGACAGAGTATACCTCATGTGATATGTGACATGGGTATGTAATTTCAAACAACTGTGTAACTGTGAAATATGTCTTTTGTTATCAAATATAGAATGTGTGCAATTTGACAGGGGAGTGTCCTCTCTGCAAGCCATAAAATGACATCACTCTGACACAACTTAGCTCCCCCAATCAGGGGAGAAATGAAAGCTGGACCAATGGCAAGTAGAGAGGGGTAGGGTCTAGTGATGCTGCATACACACCCACTCTCAAAACCAATAAAAGCAGACAGTCAGGACAGATAGGGACCTTCATTTCCATCTGCCGCTGGAAGCTCTGCCGGAAAAATCCATATTTACCTCCATCAAACCTCCAGCGAGACAAACTAGAGACTTCAAATCCATCAATCTCCAGAATCCAGAAGCAGTGCTGTACCCAGAGAGAGAGCAGAGCTGACCCAGACCCATGTTAGCAGTTCCAGAGACCAGACCGCTGTGCGGAGAGACCGTCCGTGGCGAGTGAAGAAAACCTGACCAGATCCGTGACGAGGCCCATTTAATTCAAGAATATAGTGTGAGTACATAGTAAAACTGTACCAAACCAAAGCTCTTAGTTTAAATTCATCTAATTCAATCTATTTAACCTAAGTAGAACTGCCTGATAACTCCAAATCTGTCACCTGTCATTCTAGCTGCAAAATCTGTCACTTGTCATTTTGAGCTTTTAAAATTTCAAATCTGAAAAACAACCTTTACAAAATCGCTCATATCTCCGCGACCGTTTGTCTTAGAGACTTGCAGTAACTTTCATTTGGAAGCTGAGATCCTAGGCTTTCCTAGGACCCCAAAACGATAGTGATAGTCCTTGTAGTTGCGATTTGCAAATTTCTCCACGTGTAAAAAAATCTGCTGCTGCTTGCCTTCCATTTGCCAGAAATTCGTTTAACCTGCTAATCATTCCTGAATCATTGCAAGAGTGAGCCTGGACTAATATTAACTAGATACCACTCACCCTGAACCTCTGAAAGGGAATTAAAAGCATTTCCAGCATATTTCTCATCCATTGCTAGCACATATAAAAGCATTTGGGCCTGTGTTTTCAAAACTCCTATCTGTTTTCTTTAAGCGTGCTTGGGGGGGATTGAACTGAATTACATTGATTGCATTTCTGAGAACTGTGTACTTTCCTCCCATTTCCTTGCATTGCATAAAGAGGGGGGGAGTGAATAGCCAGAGAAAAGTGATTACATTGTTTGGTTGAAATCATATTGAGTATTTTCTGTACTGCATTCATTGAATATTGCATCCACCTGAGCTTACATAAAGCATTCTGTACCACCTTCTTCTTTTGTTCCTATTCACCTGTGTGCTACCTTATCCATTTCATGTCAACTCCTTATTGATTATAGAGAAGCGTGTTGGTGCCAGATTGTCCGTTGTTAATCTTTATCATATCAGATTAAGTGTGCTATTCAATTATTAATTTATTATAAAGTGTGATATATATATCTATTGTTTAAATTATCAAATAAACCTTTTAACTTGCAAAACAGAACTACTTCTTGGCTCAGTGGCGTCAGGAGGATTCCAAGAGAGGGGTGTTATATAGGGGTAGTCATCCAGAACGCATGAACTGGACATAAAGGTATATCAATAAGGGTTTTCATTCAGTATTCTAGACTAGGCGTTGGCTTAGCTGTAGTGTTGAATTGAATCCTCTTACAAATTGGGGGCTCGTCCGGGATTCTGGGTTAGAATACCACTTGTGCGGCTTAATACAGTGTGCTAACTGACGGGATACATACATCCAGTCGGATCACCACGCTGCATTACGCTGTGAAGCATTCCTCAAAAGGGACACTCCAAGAAAAGTTCTGTTCTGCAAAAATAAAATACTATTTTCTGTAAGTCAGGACAGAGACCAATCTCTAGAATGACGACCTTGGTAGATATGAAAATAGCCAGAGAGCACTTCTTACATAAACTATTTGTGAGAGGTGAATGGGCTGAGCAGGGCCAGGATGCCTGGTTGCAGGCCATCACGCGACAGGTCACTGAAACAGGGTCAGACTTATGGAGAGATCAGGGTCCATTACATGTGGCCCTGAGTGAACTATATATGGCTCCTAAGGCCAAAGATGAACACGACAAGATCGTTAGGATAGCGGCATATTTATATTTATATATGGGAGCCATACAGAATAAATGTGCTGAAGCCCATGATCTGGCAAAAAGGCAACAGATGGCGTTAGAGAAGGCCCAATCTGATCTGGACTCTTCTGAGCAAAGGCTGCACAGAAGCCAGGAGTCAGAAAATGAGACCAGGCAGTACATCACTAAAATAAAGGAGGATATGGATGTGCTGCAAAAGGAAAAGTCAGAACAGGATACCAGATTTCTGGCCTTGCAGAAGGAACACCAAGAAGGTTTGGACTCCCTACTGCAAAGCCATAAAAAGCTGGAGCAACAGCTAGACTTCAATAGGGCATGTGCTGAGCAGGTAGTCACCCTGCAAAGCCACCTAGATAGGGAGAAGGCAGAGAGCAATAAACTGATTCTGAAAGACCTGGATACCCAGGCAGAGTTTGATCAGGAGCGCCAGAAAGCTGGTGCCTTCCAAAGGCAAAGGGACGACCTGACGGTACAGATGCAGACTCTTAGTCAGGAAAGGGACACCTTAGGCCAGGAAGTCTGCCACTTAAAAAGAAAAATGGAAGAAAATCACCTGGCCCACCAGGGACTGGGTGACCTCCAAAAAGAACACCAGAACTTGCTAGAGCACACCAGGAGGGTGGAGGATGCTCTAGCAAGAAAGGAGCAGGCCAATAGGGACACAGCTCAGGAGGTAACCCTCCTGCAGCAAAGACTGGCCCAGTTCTCCAGGACCAACCAGGAAGCATGGAGGGAAAATGAGGCTCTCTGCCAGCACAATGAGAGGCTCCAGCAACAGGTAGCGATGCAGGAGAAACTGATAGAGTCGAGTAAGGCCTTAACAGAGGAACTGAAAGCACAAATGCAGGCTCTTGCATTGCAACAGGGAGCAGGGGCGGATAGAGATGAGGTCCGCTGGGAAAGAGAGATTCCTGACCATAACCGCAGGAGCCCTAACACCAGGGGCCTTCATCTCCCCCAGTCCCTGGACTCTACCACCCCCATGTCCCCTGGCGCACATGAGCACAGGGCCACAGGGATGGCAGATTACTATCCAGCTAAGAGTATGGGGCTCATAGGCCAGTACCACTCAGGAATGGAGGGGTGGGCATCCGGGTATGGGCACCCAAGTACAGTACAGTTCAATGGGGAACCCCAGGAGAGTAGGCCCATTAAGGGCATCCTGAAAACCTCTGCCCAGTTAGGTCAGTGGAGGGGGTACCCATCAAATCCTGGCAGCAAGGAGGAATCTGAAGACTCCTCTGAACTGCGCAGGACACAGGAGACCAGGTCCCCACATTCTGCCAGCCATTCCCAGGCTCGCAGAATCCGGGAAAACCTGGAAGAACAGACGGGAACCTCTGGGAGCAGTGCCTCTGAGTCCGAGGACGAATGGACAAGGGTTACCCGAACCAAAAAGGCCAATAAGGCAAAAAGGGCCTTGCTTAAGGACCCCTTAAAGCAGATTAAGGCGATCAGGAGCGTCATCACGCCTTACCATAAGAACGCTAAGTATTCTGTTTGGGAGCACTTAGAGTTGTTTGAACAAATGATGGAGACTTTCCATTTGAAGGACAGCCAAAGCTGTATTCAATATGTAAAGTGGACCTTCTCCCCGGAATACTCCAGTTTCTTTGCGGGGCTGGAGGACCAAAATCATTTAAGATGGTCCACCTATAAGGCGGCCATCTTGAAACATTTTTCTGTTCACAGAAATCCTCAAGAGGCTCGCAAGGCAGCCTACAATTTGCAATGTGGGGAGGATCAGGCCCCACAAGAATTTGTGCAGGAGTTAAAGCGTGCTTTTGCACAGACCACAAGAAGGGTGCGCACGGATAGCAGAGAATTTATTAATACGTTTTTCCATGCCTTGCCCAAATATATCATGACCCAGCTCGTGAGGGATTTTCACGAGAAAAGATCTTTAGACTGGGTCATTGAACAGGCTACCCGGATCTATGAGGTGCAGAAACCGATAGATAGCAAAAGTAATGCCCAGAAAAACCCCAAAGCCAACAGCACCCCTGCTGCTGCCAAGGTGGCAGAGGTAAAGGTCACCCCCGTTTTGGATTTGGAGATGGGGGGGCCTAAAAACCTACCTGCACCTAATAATGCTAGGCCCAGGAGGTCCTCGGGCCAGTCACAGACAGGGAGCCAGGGAGGCAGCCCCACAAATGGGGTCCCTCGCTCTCCTGATTATGTAAGCCCCCGTTACAAGGGAAACAGACCCATCCTGGGTTATGTGTGGACTCCTCCAGCCCAAGGGGGGAGATCCAGCCAAGAACCTAACCCAGGGAACTTTCCTCCTAACTTCCCACCGGAGGGCAGAAATTCTCCGAATCCTGGGCAGAACTTTTTCCCCAGGTATCCACCCAATTTCCAGCCCCAAAATCCTCCACCCTTCTTTCCCCAATTCCCTGAGCCCAGACAACCTAATCCTGGAGAGGGGAGGCCAAGTGTGGAGGGGTACCCAAATCTTCCCAACCCGGGGTATTACCAGAGGAGGGACAGCTACCCTTCCCGGGATCAGCCCAGGGGAGAAAACAGGGCCCCGTATCAGCCTGAGCGGGTTTCCCAGTTAGAGCGCCAGGTTCAAAACATGGCGCGGGATCTGGGTCACATACTGAGGGCTCAGCAGAACCCTCAGATGGGCGTGCCGGCACAGAACGCACCCAACTCTGGACCTGGTGCTCCAGAACAATGACGGGGGCAGCACCCCGATAACTCACCGGTTCCCAGGGAGGAGGCACAAAGGGAAGGGGGGTGTAAAGCCTTGGAGGAAGCTTCCTTCCTCACTTGTAAACAGCCCCTGGAAACCCAGGAACCGGAAACAAAATCTCTTGCCCCTGAAAGTCTGCCTCCTAAGGAGCAGAGGGGGGGTAGGAGAAACAAAAGACCCAAACAGACTCAGTTTGAGGAGGAGGTACAGATCTTCCAATTTGAGGGAGAGGGATCCTCAGAGGATCCTGGGAAAAGGATCTTCTCCTTCAGAGAGGGGGGAACTCCTCCCAAAGAAAAATGGGTCCCTAGGGATGCAAATCCAGACTGGGGAGATGTGGAGACTGAGCTACCGCCGCCCACCATCTCATCCCAGAACCAACAGCAAGAAAATCCCCTGGTTCAAACCCATCCTGGTGACTGCCTCCAAAAAGGGGGGGGCGGCCCAGAACCGGAGCCAGGGGAACTCACAATGGCTCTGATCTCCAGTTGCCAAATTTTTCTTTCAGATTCCCAAGGCTCTCCACAGAATTCTGCCCAAATCTCTTCGCTAGCGATGTCCAAAACCAGAAAATTAGCCCACCAGTTGTCCAAAAATGTACATTATCTGTGCCCCCTTGAGGAGAAGGTGGGAAGATATTATGCCCCGGTACAAGTACAGGGACAGGGTACAATTTTGGCACTGATGGACACTGGATCTCAAGCTACCCTTCTGTCCAGAAGGGCCTTTGATGAACTGAATGCAGGAAGGGGAGAGAATTACCGAATTCCTCTCACCTCTCTTCCTGGACAACTCCAGAACTTCGACGGGAAGCAAAGTCCCGTAGGGTGGACGGCAGATTTGGACATAAAAAGTGGGCGACATAAGTTGAAACACCTGGTCATAGTAGTGACCCCAGAGGGCACCCCTTGTTTACTAGGGAATGACCTCCTGAGAAGGTTGTCACCCCTAATAGATTGCGTAAACAAGGTCCTCTGGACCCAGACTAGCCGACCAATAAAATTAAAACAGAGTGTCAACCATGTTAGTTTAAACGGCACCTGCCACATGGTTGAACAAAAATCTGACCAAGTAGAATTTCACTTCCAGAATAGCCAAATTCCAGACGTGACAGTAATAGCAGTAGGACAACAGACTGGTGATGGAGGGTCCTCTCTATTTCTGAAAATCAACCTTCCTTCCAGTCTAAAGTGGTACTCCACGCTGGAAGGAAACACTCTGAGATTCTATACTAATCCACAATCCGAAACTCCCACTCCTATAGTCCAGAAAGATGTGAAATCAGCTCAGAGCCTGGCTGATATTCAGCAAATTGGAGAGCAGTTGTTCATCCCTGTTCAGTTAAATGATGGGAAGGACTCTGTTCTCGCTCGAGTGTGCGTGAACAATGGTAAGAGCTTCATCAGCGAAGCCATGTTTTGCCAACTCCCAAAAGATCCAGCCATTCCCACCTTCAAACTGATAGACAAATGGGAAATGGACCTGGAAGCACCTAATTCCAAACATCTCCTGCCAAGCAGGTGTATGCTCAAAATCTCCATTGGCAACAAGAGCATAGTCCATAATTGTTGGGTCGTGCGAGACGTCACTGCCGCCTTTTACTTAGGCAGTGACATTCTCAATCGCTTTGCCATTAGTTTGGACCTAATAAACTTCAAAGCTTGGTCCCGATTGGCGGATAATCCCATGGGCTTTGATGATCCAGAAAAAGCATTTAGGTCAGCTCAATTACTACCTTATGCAGTTGAAATTCAGATCAAAGAGGAAGTCACCATCCCGGAAAGGACCCGGACTCCTTTCGGATACCTCAACTCCGGTAATGAGTTCAACATTTTTCTACACAAGGCCATGCCCGACCTGGGTGCGAGGGGTAACCTGGCTTATGTAGATGATGTCCTCATCAAAAGTTCATCTGTGGAGGAACACATAGCGGAGATCCGTTATGTTCTGACGCAGTTGATGGCCGCCGGAGCAAAACTTTCCTTTCAGAAAGCACAGTGGTGTAGAACCCGTGTTAATTTCTTGGGGCATGAGATTACTCCTCAGGGTCTCTGTCCCCAGGAAAAAAAAAGTGGAAGCACTTCAGAAACTGAAAGACCCCACAACTCTGCGGGAACTAAGGAGCCTCCTTGGACTGACTAATTACAGCAGAAAGTTCATTGAGGGCTACGCAGAGATCACCAGACCCCTGATTCATCTCTTGAAGGGGGGGGTCAAGTGGGAATGGGGTCCAGAACAATCCGAGGCAGTAAAACAACTCAAAAGAAGCCTCTCACAAGCGCCTTGCCTAGCTTAGCCTGTCAGAAACAAGGAGTTCTTCCTGGAGACGGGGTTCTCTAATACGTGCTTGACGGCAGTATTATACCAAAAGCATGACAAGGTCAATAAAGTAATCTCCTATGCGAGCAAAACTTTATCCTCTGTGGAGGAAAAATTCAACGATTGTGAGAAGGCACTCCTGGCAACGGTGTGGGCATTTAAGAATTACCGCCCGTTTATCCAGGGGGAACACATCATAGTGGAGACTCCACACCAGCCTCTGCAATATCTCCAAAGTGACAGAATCCGGGCCGGAAATGTGAGTAATTCCCGAATTACTTCCTGGATTCTGTCAATGCAAGGCTATCCTGTGGAGGTCCGATATGGCCAAAACAAGAAGAGTCCCCTCGCGCAAGGTCTGGCTGACTTGCATGATTGTGCCAGAGAAAACTGTCTCAAGGACGAAAGTCTAAAAATCAAGGACAACACGGAGGCATACCTTAATTCCCCACACAAAGTCTTTGAAGAGGACAAGTGTGAGGGAATGCCCACTGTCTATGTGGATGGATGCTCTTACCATGTTGACAACAACGGGGAGAAAGAACTGGTGGCCGGCGTAGGGAATGCATGGGTGAATGAGTCCCCAGAACCCTCCGCTGGATACAAAATTGGTCCCCGAAGTAGTCAGGTGGCAGAATTGATGGCTGTGCATCAGGCCATCCTCACTGCTGTCCAGCATCAACTCTGCGAACTGGTCATAATCACAGATTCGGATTATGTACGGAACGGGTTCGTGGAGCACCTGGTTAATTGGAAAACCAGAGGCATGTTATGTGCTAACAACAAACCCTTGAAACATGGGAAGTTGATCCAAAACATTGATGATCTGGTCACCTCGAATGAGATGACCATCTATTGGAAAAAGATCAAGGGTCATTCCAAAGTAGAGGGACCAGACAAAACTGGAAATGACTTAGCTGATCAGCTGGCCAAAACCGGGGCCATCCAAGGGGATCTAATTGAGATTGAGTCCCTGTTGGGGGAAATCCAGGTCACTGCTATCACTAGGTCCCAGACAAATGCTCACAACGACCTTTCAATTGCACAATGGAGTAAGGAGACCCCTGATGCTGATTTAATTACAGCTCACAAGGGGGATCCAATAATTGGTAAATTTTACCAGCACCTTGAGGACCCTGAGAACTTTCCCCTGACGGATACCGATTACATTGGGAAAGAGGACCTAAGAGTGTTGATGAAATGTCCAAAAATGTTCCGAATCCAAGACGGTTTGCTGGTAAGGAAATCCAAAGCTGGCCACGATCAGTGGGTGGTTCCTACCTCATTCCGAAGCCTAATGTTAAGTCACGCCCATGATGCGGCCACCGCCGGTCATAGGGGGTTTCACACAACATTGGAAATCTTAAGAGAGGTTGCATACTGGCCACACATGGGGCAGGACCTCGACCAATACTTGAAGGGGTGTCTTGTGTGTGCACAATTTCAGCCATCATCCCTCACGCACCGCGCGCCTCTCCAAAAGCGGGGGATGACACTGCCATGGTCAGATTTACAAATCGACTTTGTAGGCCCCGTGATTCGCTCTGCTAGGGGGAATAAGTACATGTTGACTGTCACATGCTTGTTCACCAAGTGGGTGGAATGTCTCCCAGCCCCAAATTGCAAGGCAGAAACGGCAGCTGCCTTGATGATTAACCACATCTTTTCCCGTTTTGGTCTACCTCAAAGGATTGAGTCAGACAGAGGTAGCCACTTCACCAGTGAAGTAATGACAAAGATGTGGGAGATACTGGGGGTCAAAAGGAAGCTGCATATTGCTTATAGACCAGCTTCTTCAGGGGCAGTGGAGAGATATAACCGAACCATTGTGAGCATCTTAAAAAAGTTTGTGGCAGATTCTGGGCCAAGTTGGGATATCCGATTACCTCTGGTCCTAATGGCCATCAGATCTACCCCTTCATCTGCAACCAAAATGTCACCATTTGAGTTGATGACTGGGCGCAAGATGGTGCTTCCGCAGCATTTGCTCTACAGGACCCAAGAGCAGACACTGATAAATGCCTCCACTACTCATGAGTATGTGGAGAATTTAAGGAAACACCTTCAACATGCTTTTGCTTATGCTCAGCGGAATCTAGAAAGATCAGCTGATAGCATGAAGACCCATTATGACCTGAAAACTTCCAGGAAGGAATATCAGGTGGGAGACCGGGTCTATCTATACAACTTCCAAAGGAACCAGGCCAAGCAGCGCAAATTTTTGCCTACATGGAAGGGACCCTTTGAGATCATCGACAAGATCTCTCCTGTGGCCTACAAAATCCACATCCCCAAAGGTCCTTTGGCAGCGGGGGAAGACAAGTGGGTCCACATAAACCAGTTGAAATGTTGCCATCCCAGGCACACTCTGCAACAACTGGAGGAATCCTCTGGAATCCTAGCGGGCACTGTCTCAGACTAATTCAGTTCCAACTATAAAACATACAACATCTAGTCTCTAAAATATTGTGATTTGCATGAAACTGTCTTTTAGTTGTACTGTTTTTTTTTTTCAAAATAAGAATGTAATGTTTCGTGATGATGAAATGCATATGCTGCCCCACTATCTCAACAGTGGTGGAAAAACGTCTATGAGTAGGTATTGCCGCTCTTCCTTTGTCGTCCTAGGAGAAAGAAGACCTTGAGACTGGCCAAGGAGGATGACCCAGGGACCGGGAACGAAGATCCAATGGGCCCGGGGTACCGCCCAATATTCCCATCAGGACCGACGAGGCGAACCCATCGATCAGTACCGGATGGAGGAAAAGATGCTGAACTGTGCCATCTACCGGAAGAAGATGAGAACTACATCCCAGATCTTGCGGGTCCCACCAGTGAAGGATCAGATGGCCACCGCAAGAAGGGGGGCTTGTGGGATGTTTTTAGCCATGCATCCGAGCCCTACCTCAAAACTGTGCATTACTGGCATTGAAAACATCATAATGGCCAGAGCTCCACAGAAAATGCACAGGAAAATCCCATTTCGCCTATGTTGTGAGCTCAGAGAGGCAATGCTGGTTGCCAAAAGCAAACCCATAACTGTTGGGAATTCATTTTTTCTTGAATGTCAAATATGGCAAAATCATGGGCACAGAATTACTTTACTTCAGAAACACACCAATGCCATGTCCTGAACATGGACAATATACTCCATGTAATATCACTTGCTGAAATGAATCAATCTAAAAAAAAAATCCCAAGGATGGATGCAGTAACCACAAAATCCTGATGGTGGCGCTAGCGGTCTAAACTCTGACAGGAGAGCTGTCTTGCAAAACTGTCTAAGTGCAAAGAAAGGGGTCCCATGTCATTAAAAGTTCAAAGGGGTTGCCTGTCCTGAGAACTCTTGACACTTCAGAACTCAACACAAGGAGCCAGGAAATCACAGGGTTCTGTTAATTAAATGCAAAGTGGCTCCCTGGCCTCCTGATGTCAGCTTGCCAGACACCACACAAAGGACCCTTTCCTCTGAAAGGAATATGTTGATTTTTACTGTTTTACTGTCAACAAAGGCCTGCCTGCCAGAGGATGCATGTGACTGACCCACCCAAGTCTTGGAGGCCTGGATTGAAAGTAAAATATATATTTTACAAAAACACTGATAACTCTTTGTAATCAAATGACAGAAATGTATAACTTTGAGAGACTTAATTTAAAAAATGTACCTTTAATTCAAGCCCAAACTCCAAATTGTGGGATATTCTGGGACAAAACCCTGCTGTTTATTAATATTACAGACTCCCTGTTTCAGCTAGACAAACGAAAATGCATTGGTATGTGGGTAGATATGTGAGGAACATATGTGAGGAACAGTTGTATAAAATTTAATGAAGATCCAATGTTGTTTAGCACATTAAAAAGTGCTAAAAGTTGCCATTTTGAATGCAAGCTCTTAGAAACAGCAGATTTGGGACAGAGTATACCTCATGTGATATGTGACATGGGTATGTAATTTCAAACAACTGTGTAACTGTGAAATATGTCTTTTGTTATCAAATATAGAATGTGTGCAATTTGACAGGGGAGTGTCCTCTCTGCAAGCCATAAAATGACATCACTCTGACACAACTTAGCTCCCCCAATCAGGGGAGAAATGAAAGCTGGACCAATGGCAAGTGGAGAGGGGTAGGGTCTAGTGATGCTGCATACACACCCACTCTCAAAACCCATTAAAGCAGACAGTCAGGACAGATAGGGACCTTCATTTCCATCTGCCGCTGGAAGCTCTGCCGGAAAAATCCATATTTACCTCCATCAAACCTCCAGAGAGACAAACTAGAGACTTCAAATCCATCAATCTCCAGAATCCAGAAGCAGTGCTGTACCCAGAGAGAGAGCAGAGCTGACCCAGACCCATGTTAGCAGTTCCAGAGACCAGACCGCTGTGCGGAGAGACCGTCCGTGGCGAGTGAAGAAAACCTGACCAGATCCGTGACGAGGCCCATTTAATTCAAGAATATAGTGTGAGTACATAGTAAAACTGTACCAAACCAAAGCTCTTAGTTTAAATTCATCTAATTCAATCTATTTAACCTAAGTAGAACTGCCTGATAACTCCAAATCTGTCACCTGTCATTCTAGCTGCAAAATCTGTCACTTGTCATTTTGAGCTTTTAAAATTTCAAATCTGAAAAACAACCTTTACAAAATCGCTCATATCTCCGCGACCGTTTGTCTTAGAGACTTGCAGTAACTTTCATTTGGAAGCTGAGATCCTAGGCTTTCCTAGGACCCCAAAACGATAGTGATAGTCCTTGTAGTTGCGATTTGCAAATTTCTCCACGTGTAAAAAAATCTGCTGCTGCTTGCCTTCCATTTGCCAGAAATTCGTTTAACCTGCTAATCATTCCTGAATCATTGCAAGAGTGAGCCTGGACTAATATTAACTAGATACCACTCACCCTGAACCTCTGAAAGGGAATTAAAAGCATTTCCAGCATATTTCTCATCCATTGCTAGCACATATAAAAGCATTTGGGCCTGTGTTTTCAAAACTCCTATCTGTTTTCTTTAAGCGTGCTTGGGGGGGATTGAACTGAATTACATTGATTGCATTTCTGAGAACTGTGTGCTTTCCTCCCATTTCCTTGCATTGCATAAAGAGGGGGGGAGTGAATAGCCAGAGAAAAGTGATTACATTGTTTGGTTGAAATCATATTGAGTATTTTCTGTACTGCATTCATTGAATATTGCATCCACCTGAGCTTACATAAAGCATTCTGTACCACCTTCTTCTTTTGTTCCTATTCACCTGTGTGCTACCTTATCCATTTCATGTCAACTCCTTATTGATTATAGAGAAGCGTGTTGGTGCCAGATTCTCCGTTGTTAATCTTTATCATATCAGATTAAGTGTGCTATTCAATTATTAATTTATTATAAAGTGTGATATATATATCTATTGTTTAAATTATCAAATAAACCTTTTAACTTGCAAAACAGAACTCCTTCTTGGCTCAGTGGGGTCAGGAGGATTCCAAGAGAGGGGTGTTATATAGGGGTAGTCATCCAGAACGCATGAACTGGACATAAAGGTATATCAATAAGGGTTTTCATTCAGTATTCTAGACTAGGCGTTGACTTAGCTGTAGTGTTGAATTGAATCCTCTTACATTCACGAGTACACTCTCCCATGCTATCCTCTTCTTCATCCTGATGGGTGGCTCATCTGTGCTTCACACTCAATATTGTGTCTCCATTTTTGATTTTCCCTATCTTGTCATGGGTGGACCTGCAACAATTAACAAAGTGTCCCACAACTCAGCACCAATTACATACATCTCTCCTCGCAAGATGATTCCTGCGTCCACACCTTTAGCTTGCCCAGACTATGTTAGTGTTACCACTACCCTTATCACCAACATGTGTCCCTCAGATATTTCTCTGACCATGTCCAGGCCATTCTTTAGCAGTCTTTTGGGTTGTTCCTTTTGTTTAAGTCCACCCTCATGATGTCCCATGTTCAGGGTGAGCAGTATTTCATTTCTAGCTTAGCTAAACAAACCAATCTATGTCCCACCCTTTCTGCTATGGTAACTACCTATTTTAGGGTGGCGGGTCAGTCTAAGCCCATCGTTCCATGATTTTTCTTATGGTAGCCCACACCCATGAATTGATCCCTGATGAGCTCATCAAATGTTCTTCCAAAATTGCATGTTAGGTGCAGACCCTCATGAATTCATTCAACCACATTACCCAAACAATGAGGAAGCAGGGCTGTCTTTCACTTCATGCTGCAGATGGAACCATATGCGGCCAGCACATAGTTCAGAAATCCTTTCCTCCAGCTCATGCCTGCATATTTGGCCTCTCCTGGATGGCTAAGAAAAATACTGGGACTAGGAATATTTGGATCATATCCACACAGAATTTATTGAGTTAGTCTAGATCCTGCAGGTCACCACAATCATTAAGAATGCACCTTAATGACCTTGTCCCTGCATTAAATGAATCATGTGCTAATTCGGACATGAAGGGTTAACATGTGTAACTCTCTGAGGGTTGAGGTGATGTAGTCATATTTCTTTAGTCCTATGATGGGGCAGGTGTCAAGTGCTGGACAGTTTTCAGTAGGGCCAGGGAGAAGGCCAGGACTCTAGCAAGGAGAGAGTTGGCACTCCCAAGTGGGAAAGGATCAGCGCCTGGATGGCGGTTAGGAATCTTTGCAGCTGCGATGGAGAGCTGGTACCAGGATGCCTGTTTTTCTTCAGAAAGTGGGTTTGGAGGGCAAGTGTGTGGTTGATGATGAAGCCAAATTTTCTAGTGGTGGATATGAGCTGAGGATAGAAGAAATCAAGTTTAAATTCGGACAGTCAGTTATTGATTTAAGCCGGTTTATCGGGGGCATGCTAATGCAATTCTATGTCAGGTAGGTGCTTGACATCCATGCTTGAACGAGCTAGAAGATGCATTTTGGTTGATGGATGTCATTTTTAGAATTTACCTTTAGGTAGAAATGACTACCATCAGCATATTTGTGGATCTTGGTGTCAATTTTAGTGAGGCATTGATGCAGTGTGTCAATCCCATGTATCATGCTGCATCCTGTCTGGAGGGACCACAACTGTAAATGGAGACTCTAATTCATGATCTCTGAATCCATCCAGCAGAATCCATCATTCACCATCTTCAGTAATTTACATGTGTTGCACAGATGTATAGGACTGCTAGAGCACAGAATATCTTGGGCAGCAGTGTCTTTCTTTGCAATATGTCTGAAAAGAAACACAGTGGTTATTGTGTGGCATTCCTACTGGTTATAGCATTGGCTCCTCTTTTAATCAGCATGTAGTAAACGTGCACTTTTTTGTCACCGCTGGATGTCCCTGAGTATCTTCTTATTCAATAGCCTTCATGTTCTCCCTTGTGCCTCATTTCTGGGCTCTGCCGTCTGCAAGACGTCGCTCAGTTCTAAGGAGTGTATATGTATAGGTATCAACAATAGGGAAATCTTCCACCAATGGCATCTTGGTAACTTTGTAGACTTGGAGAGTGAAGTGTTGTTTGTCTATGTTACTTAGAATTCTGAGCAGTAAACAAAATTCCCTGTCTTAATATGCACACATGTTGCTTTCAAATTCTCCACTCACCTCTGAAGTCCCATCCTCCCAGTATAGCTTTCCTCATAATTCAGCCATGTAGTTGATGACGTAGCGAGTCTTAGGGGAATCTAGATATAACATATCCTTCCCCAAAGAACTACAAATAATTGCTTTCTGACAACCATTACCAAATGCACTAGACCTCCTCTGTGGTAGGTCAGAAGAAGGGGACAGACCATTTCTGCAGATGTTTTATGAAAATAATGAGTAAAAAGGCTCACAATCATTAATCTATGGATTGTCCTGCCTAAAAAAACTAATAAGGGTGCTTGTTGTCTGTTGGGAAGTCCAAAGCAAACAGTCTGTGCTCCATCCAATACTAAACTGCACTGACCCTACCACTAAGACAAAACAACTACAGCCCAGTAGAATGACTCCCTTATCCTGGATAGGCTTCCCCAGCCATAACATATTATTCTTAGATAGTTTTTGGCTATCTCTTGTTTTACCTTGTCAGGTTCTCTGGGGGACTTTTCCAAGTCTTTGGTTCCCTTTTCTCTTGACTTTGTAAACTTCTCCTTCTCAGCGTTCTTGGTCTTGGTCTTTGAATTTCTCTAATGCTTTTCTCATGTGGGGAAACAGAATCCCTCTTTACGTTGTTCATGTTCTCCATATTCCTATGGTTCTTTAGCTCCTCATGAGTAAGATATCCGATATCAGGATTCTCCTCTTCTGGTTGACTAATTCTCTCATTGTGGCAAGTATAATAGACCCAATAATTACTCATATATTCTTGGCCCCTTTTGGTATTACTGAGACGAGTAAGATGAATCCTGTAATGATTCTCACTCTTTTGGTTCTGTTTTGTGTCAGTGGGATGAGTAGGATAAGTCCTGTAATAAGTCTCACTCTCTCTGCTCTTTCTGATAGTCACTGGGATGAGTAGGATGAGTCCTGTGATAAGTCTCACTCTCTCCGTTCTTTCTTGTATCACTGGGACGAGTAGGATGAGTCCTGTGATGGGTTTCACTCTCTCCATTCGTTATTCTATCACTGGGACAAGTAGGATGAGTCCGTGATGTGTTTCACTCTCTGGGTTCTTTCTCGTATCACTGGGACTTGTAGGATGATGTTACTCATTATGCCCATGTTCCCTCCTGGGTATAATGACAACTTACAAGGGTACTACAAATCTTGTCGGAACTTAATGGTGAGGAACAAGACATGTGTATTCAGGGCAAGAGAAATAGAGATCGCAGAGGTTCTCACATCTGATCAGGCACCAAGGAATAGGGAGGAACTGTCCTCCTTTTTCAGCTTGATAGAGTTGTATCAGAAATGTGTACCAAATGTTTCCAATTAAGTGCAGAAGATGGTGATGTTGTTTAAATGAATATCTCCAAGTATGTCTGGGATGAAGAGTGTGAGATGGAGTTCACAGGGGTCAACGAGGAAATAAATCTGGCCCTCCCAGTAGCATAGTTCGATACCAGGTAGCTGTTAATGCTGCTGACTGATGCAAGTGAGGTTGGCTTGGAGCAGACCTGACACAAATACATGAGGGAGAGGAAGTTGTAATAACTCATGCTTTGCGAATGCTTAAGGGGCTGGGGTGCTGCTACTCAGTCATAGAATGAGAGGCACTAGCGTGAAATTGGGTATAGAGAATTTGAAGTATTTTCTGTGGGGTGCAAGATTTACCATGCACACAGATCATCAGTCTCTCAAATGTATTTTTGAAAAGTGATTTGATGGAGTATACAGGTAAATAGCAATGGTTTCTTTTTCTGCATACAGTACTGCGTCATTGAAATAGAACACATTGGCCCTCATTACGACCCTGGCGGAAAGTGACTGACCGGACCGCCACAGCGTAAATAGCGTTTCCGCCATTGCACGATGGAGCAAAGTGCGGCCCATTCCGACCCATCGGGCACGAGCACCACGGCATGGCGGAAGTGCAAAGTCCGCGATGGCGGAAATGAACCCAAAACGGCCCACACCGCCGCCGTACGGCGCCCTAGGTGCAATACCGCCACCCATCTTAGCGGACACCGCAGTGAGCGCCTACCGTAAAGTACGGTGACCGGAAATATACGGAAACGGAAGTTAAAACATGGGCCCGGAACGGGAAACATCCCGCCGTACCCCTATAAAACCACTAAAACCACACAACCACTAAAATCACTACCCTGAGACACACCCCAACCCGTCATCCACCCTAGCGAAACCAAGAAAAATGGGAAAAGTAGCGAAGAAAGCGTGCGACCGCAAGCGGCAGGTCCACTTCTCCCGTGAGGAACTCACCGTGCTAACAGAGACCCTCCAGGAGAATGCTGCCGTCGTCTTCTCCACGCAAATGACCAGGACGGCACTTGCAAACAAGAAGGCCATATGGGCTCTGGTGGCACAGCGGGTAAGTGCGGTGGGGACCGCACCCCGCACCCCACAGCAATGCCGTAAGCGATGGGACGACCTGCGGATACGCATCCGCAGCATACTCTCTGCCAACCGCAACATTGCCACAGCCACCGGGGGAGGTCCTGAATCACCCATCAAGTTGACCCCCTGGGAAGAAATCTGTGCCTCCACCATCGGAATGGAGAGCATAGAGGGAGTCGGAGGGATGGAGAAAGGAGTGCAGACATCCGAAGATTCAGGTAGGTGGCCCAAATAAAACAATGCCAAATCCACAAAGTCCATCCATGTGAAGTACGATGCGTCCACATAGTGCAACAGAAACACATGTCCAGGAGAACGTCCACACACATCGGCCTGATAGCGCACGTTAAAACCCACAATAAATACATAAATAATTAAAAACCCCTAAAACACGCACCACACGTGCAGCAGGCACACCCTAACTGCAGGCTGCCAAACAACTGCACCCTCACTCCACACACAAATGAGAGCACCTCCAAGGCCCCGACCCAAATCACCCTCAGGTACCACCCCAATGCATGTGATACAATGCCATTCCAATTCCCACAGACCCATCAATAACCCTCGCCCTCCTTTACTCCACCACAGGGTCCGATCCAAACGACGAGCTCCAGGACACCCCTACCAGCACACCTGCAAAGAGGGCCAAGACCGACGGCCAAAGACCCTCCACCTCAGCTGCACGCATCAAGACACGGCAGCAGCACAAATCAGGTGGCAGCACAGAGGAGGGAACATCAACAGGCACCCCAGCAGCCAGCATGCCCACACCACCACCACCACAGGTCCCCCCAACGGATGCCACAGAAGGCACTGCCTCCGGTGGCAGCAGCACCATAGGTGACACCCCATTGATGGCAGCATGCTCCGACACAGAAGACGGGGATGTCGAAGTCAGATCCATCCATGACCTGTCCCAATCCCCCTGTCTGTCCCATCCCGTACAACATGAGGATACCACGCAGGGGCACCCACAAGACGACGACTGGCCATCCCCCACAAGCCCTGTGGCAAGGCAACATGAGGACAACAGCCCCTCTGTGACACCCCCGCAAATGGCCATGGCCCAGCAGAGGCAACAGTCCCTCGACCAGTTAATCGTGCAACAGCAGCAACTGGCCACGCTCCTCAAGGACCATGCCGATGAATGTGGGGGCACTAAGGCAGACATAGAAACATCAACTGAGACACTTAGGGCAGAAATGGAGAGAAGCACAGAGACACTAAGGGCACAAATGGAGAGAAGCACCGAGAGCCTGAGGGGGGAACTGCATGCGACGGCCAAGGACGTATGTGCCGAACTTGCCGCAGTGCGCCGTGTGCTCACTGAGCTCTCGCAAACCCTTAGGGACATGCATGGACGTGAGCAGGCAGAGACATCATCCGTTGCAAGTTCCGTCCAGGGCAGCCCCCAACGTAGATCTGGGAGGAACCTGCGCTCCACAGGCAGGGGTGCCCCTGATACCCGCAGAGGGGGCTTGCAATAGCGACTGCCCACTGACAATGAGCATCTTTGGACACTGGTGTTCGGGGGGGAGGTAGGAGGGTGGAGGGGGTGTGTTGGGCTCACTTGGGTGGCGGGTCGATAGGGTGTACAACATGATATCACATATGCCATAAAAAGTGCACGATCAACCAATGAGATGTGTGGACATTGATCTTTGTGTACTAGGCCATCATAGGCGTACAGTCCATATTGTGCATGTCCCAGACACACACAGTGCCACGGGTCCCGTGTCCATGTATCAGCCACCAGGCGTGAGTGCTAGAAGCATGCATCAATGAGATGCTGACGAATGTCACGGCCCTCCGGTGCCTCGCAGACTCCTTGAGGTGCTGCCACATCCCCACCCTCATCATGACCATCATCAGGTGCTTGCAGTTCTGCGTCAGGGGGCATGGGCACATTTCTATGCACGCACATGTTGTGTAGCATGACACATGCCATCACCATCTTTGCAACCTTCTCATGGCGGTACAGGAGTGCCCCGCCAGACCTGCTGAGGCAGCGGAAACGACCCTTCAGTAGGCCGAATGCCTGTTCAATGACTACACGGGTACGTGAGTGGGCATGGTTGTAGTCCTCCTCATGCTGGTCCCGTGGGTTCCGGACTGGTGTGAGGAGCCATCTCTTCAGTGGATATCCAGCATCACCTGTATGTGGACGAGAAACGTATGATGTGGAATGCCATTGCTACGTACGCACACCCCCCCCCTTCCTGCCAGGTCATTGCCGAATCACATACCCCACATTATCATGCATGTAATGAGACTCACCGAGTAGCCAGGATCTGTTCCCTGCGTGTCGCTCCATGTAGCGTGGTATTGTAGAGTTCCTCAAGACCATAGAATCATGGGTTGATCCAGGGAATCGGGCACAACAATGTGTAATGATCCTGTTGGAGTCACACACCATTTGTACATTCAGAGAATGAAATTGTTTTCGGTTGCGGTACTGGGCCTCCATGGCATGTGGGACGACCAATTCCACATGGGTGCAGTCGATGGCACCAATGCAACCCGGTATGCCGGCAAGTGCATGGAATCCCACTTTTGTGTTGGTAATTTCCTGCTCCGAGCGTGGTAGAGAGATGTAGTCGTCTGCGTGCTGCAGGAGGGCATCGAGCACTTGCAATAGTGTCCGTGAGAACAGTGGCTGAGAAATGCCATGCAACTGTCCGACTGTGTGCTGGTAGGTGCCTGTGGCCAGGAAGTGGAGTACAGACAACACCTTCAGTAGGGGTGGGATGGCGGTTGGGCTGTCTATCATGCTGACAAGGTCAGCCTGTGTCATGTCCACAATGGCGGCTATGGTGTCCCGGTCCAGACGGTAGAGGGTGTGGATCTGCTCATCAGTGAGGTTGAACGGATGTGCTCGGAGGCGTGGGATTGCGGGCTGCCTGCGTGGTGGTAGTGGCTGTGCTAGCGGCCCTTGCTGGCCCTGCCTTGGCCTCCTCCTCCTCCTGCGTCTCCTCCGTGCGGCCGGTTGTAGTTGGTGTTCGTCTTCTTCTTGGAGTTGGAGTACTTGCAGTGCTATCAGGTCCCCCAGGGCCAACATCGCGAGTCCTGCCGGTAGCATTTCGGTGTGGTTGCGGGAGGAGACTGGCTGTGCAATTTATGTGTTTTCAGGCTGAATGGCCTCCACCTGTGGTGATTCATTCCACCTGTGCAAGCTGCTCTCCCCTTTGGCCGAGCACGTCCCGCACACAACGCTGCAATTCGACGAATGGCATCTTGCTATTGCAATCATGTATTTGTACCCGATGGCCGTGTAACATTGGTTGATATGTTCATTCTGCTGTGGTCCCATTGTTTCACATACTATCTGTGCAGTCGCTAACAGAGTTGTGAAGGGTCAGTGGAACGTAGTACTCGAGTAACGGTGGGCCCTCATGCATCACTGTACCGAGTTGCAACGACGGGCGGGGCGTCCCATTCGTGGGTGAAGGCAGTTGCCATTTTCACACACAGCCGCACTCGATGGATTAATTAGTGTTTTCAAACGGCCACAGATGCCTCTTCGACGTGATGTTACAAATGAGGAATTTGAAGGGCGGCGCTTTCGGTTTTCAGCTAGCGGCGAGGAAATGCCCACAGGTCTGACTGCAAATATAACGTACTATTGTACAATGTCCTTGAGACAGGGGCCATGGCGAGAATGCAATGATTGATATGAATGGTTTGGGATGCGCAATAGCGACGTGGGCGATGAGGCCAGACGTTCCCAAATACATGTTACTTCACTACACTGGAATTACGGGCTGGGGCACTGTGGATTTTGCAGGCTGCATAACGCACAGACTCAATGGATATTTCTAATGTTATGTGAGTAAATATTCAGGCGTTTTCATTACGGGATGAGGGAATGATGAATGGATGCATGGGCAGATGATTTGATACAGAGTTTGCCATGTATAGGGCTTCTTGGAATCTGTCCGCCTCCCCTGCGCTATGTGATGCAGGGCTGCCATAGTGGGACCATCGTCTATCTGGCCTTGTTGAGCCCTCCCTGTCTCGACGCGCCTTCAGACACTTGTGTCCATGCACGTTAACAATCCCATCAGATGGATTCTGTTTTCACAGACACATGCACAGGTACACTCATTTGTGATGGTGTTTACACCTCGATATAGATAGTTATGAGTCGCAAGTGGTTTTGGGGTGGTGATGATCCTTTGGAGTGGGCTAGCATGCATATGGCTGTGGATTTAGTGTGATCATTGCTGTGAGTTGTTGGAATGTAGTACTGATGGCCATTCTGTTCTTTTTCTTTTCTTTTGGTTGACAGGTATCTCCTCCCCTTTTGCCACTGCCATCTGTATGCCACTCCTGCAGATGGGTTTTACTCCCGACACCTGCTGCTTCGTGTTAATCAGTGGAGCAGCATTACGATCTTATGGGACGATCGCCAATGGGCCACATGCCCTTACGCAGTACTAGTGGCTCGGAGCAACATTTCGGCCTTTCAGCTGGACTAGTGCCTCCCCATTGGGACGGCCCTGCGGTTCTGTGCGCTTCCATGTTGCCTTTTCGTACGTGGATGTGGCTCTGTGTACCATGAGGGAACAGGGCGTCACACAAGTAGTGGCTGGTCATTTCTTGCGGATGCAGCCCACAATGGTGAAATGTGTTTTGGAGTTCATGGCCTGATGGCTGTATGGGCTTGGTGATTTTGATGTGCATTAAATTTCTATTCTGATTTGGCCCGTGTAGCGTTCTTCTTTGCAAGTGATGTGGCATATGCCTATTTGGGGGGCGATGTATTGTGAGGAGATCTGCACTGGGTTCCAGCTTCGGAGTTTAGTTGCGTGGTACTGTACTGGGCGCGTTTGCCTACGAAGCCCGTGAGGTCAGGGATGGGGGCTGCCAATATGACAGTTTGAATGTTGTCATGCTCAGGGGCGGGGGATTGGGTTTTGTGTAACAGATGCCGGTCAGCCAGGTGGACTGGTTGAATGATGTGATTTTCGGAATATTGCTGGTCACAGGTGCCTGTGTTTGCGTGCGTTTCTTGGTGGGGGACTGTGGTCATGTCCATTGGGATGGCTTCTGTATTCGTGCCATCTGTGCCCTGCTACTCCCATTGGCCCCTGTTGTGTTTCTTTTGTTCGTTGGCATGCATGGGTGACTTGTACATTTCAATGGTTGCATTGTGACTTCATTGCACCTACGGGGAGTTGTACTTTGTGGGCAGGGAGCGGTGTACGGGCACTCAGTGGGGCCGTTTACGGTTGATTCGCGATGCCGTACTTCTCACCATGGCGGAATGGTGCATTCCGCCATGCTTGATGGCGTTAGGTACATGTCCGCTAGGGTCGGAATTGGCGTACCCTTGCGCCATGGTGGTGTTTACGGTTTGGCATGGCGCGCGCGCACGTGCTTGGTGCAGTTTGCGTTGGCGTTCACTACGGTGTCGCTAATGGCATCGTACTTTGCGGTGACGGGTCATAGTCGCACCGAGCGCTATTTGATGGCGGCATTGCATTTCCGCCATCGTTTTCCGAATTCCGCCAGGGTCGTAATGAGGGCCATTGTGAGTAGTATGAATGCCATGACAAACTATCCTGGTTTCCCATGATGAAAGATGAGTCAGTGGTGTTCATGACATACGATGGAGAGGTATCTGGAGAGGATTGGGAAGAAGCTTGACGGGAGGACAACATGCTGTTGAGTTGGAGGCTTAATGAATGTCAAGGACAGTTCTGGCAAGTGTGTGACCAGCTAAGGGTAAAGGGAGACATAATGTATAAATGTGGAAAAGTTGCCGTTCTGATAGGGATCAGAAAGTGGACTGACAGACATAGGGGGTCATTCTGAGTTTGGAGGTAAGAAACTGTCCTTACCGTCATTGCGCAAATAGCGTGTCCGTGTAGTTAAGAGCCCGCTAATAGAGGGCTATTATGACTTCGCGGACACAAGCTTTGCGCCATGCCGGTAAGGGCATTACCGCCATGCCGTAAAAGGCCCAAAAAAGGCCCTTAGCGGCATCATGCATAGTGCAGATAGCACTCCCGGCATTAACCAATGCGGCATTAACGGCCACCGCTAATAACGGTCACTGTAAATAAGTGGAACCGGAAGTAGCGTCATCGCACAGGAACGGGAAGGAGCACGGCGGCCATCTTTAAAAACACAATCCATTGCCATCCTCAGCAGCCAGGACTTGTGGGACACTGCTGTTCGTGTAAACTCATCCTCTAACACGCGACAATGCCCAAGGCTGTTAAGAAGGGCGCCTCCCACCAGCGCAAGGAGCGCTTCAATGAAGATGAGCTGGCCATGCTAGCTGAGAGCCTGCAGGAACATGCTGACATCGTGTTCGCCCAGAGCATGAGGAGGCCATTATTCGCAAGAAAGAGATCTGGGCACTTGTGGCGCAGAAAGTAAGTGCATTCGGGAACACCCCACGCACTATAAAAGACTGCAGGAAGCGGTGGGACGGCTTGCGGCTGCGAGTACGCAACATACTCTCAGCCAACAGGAGCCAGGCAATGGCAACAGGCGGAGGAGCTAGCTCCCCCATCAAGCTGGCCCGATGGGAGGACATCTGTGCTAGCCTGATTGACATGGAGGGCATAGAAGGTGTCGGAGACATGGAGTGTGGCACCACAACATCGGCGGATGGAGGTGAGTGTCCTAAGAAAAAACTGTAATGCAGAGTCTGATAAAAGTCCACCAATATGTCTGTCCAAAGAGGCAAGCCATGGCCCAACACACACACATTCCCAGCAAAGTTGTCGGACACATCACAGACACATGCAGTTGCCTGCAGCAAGGCAATGCCGTACCTGACACATACCACACAAAGATGCAAATGGCATAAGTCACACTGCATGCAGGCCCCAACAAATATGCATGTCACATACCATACGTCTTCCCCAACATGAGTGACCCCGACGTATGCCTGCATCACCCACCCATGTATCAAACAACGTGATCATCCAAACTCAAATGCCTATTACCCTCGATTGTGTAGATGATCAATTGTACAAATGTATGTATGATGCCTATCAAACCATCACTCATGCCATCCCTCTCTTCGACCCCCACAGACGCAGACCATGACAGCGATGCCCAGGACTCACCACCACAGCAAACCACACCCCGGAAGAGGGCCCGGGATGACGCCAACCGGCCTTCCACCTCGAAGGGCCAACCCAAAGCCCGCCGTGGACCACCATTGAAACCACCTCAAGTTGCCAGGGCACCGGTGCTGCCAAGGGGCATTGAGGCGGAAGCGCCAACACCTGTCGCACAGCCACAGGAAACAGCTGAGGCTCCATACTCGGCAGAGTCCAGTTTGGTTGGGGAGGTGGCAGCCACAGCACCCCAGGCTGAGGAGGAGGCACAGGAATAGGTTTGGGTGCCCATGGAGGACAGTTCCTCTAAACTGCACCGCACTGCATCCCCCCAAATCACATCCCCCCAAATCACATCTCTTGAGTCAGACCACAGCACCACCCCGGAGCAGTCTGGGGGGGAGTTAAATGAAGGGGCCATGAGTCCCATAGTGGAGAGCAGTGAGACCGAACATGAGACCCAGGCACCGTCCACCTCCACAGGTGTACCCGCAGGGCTGCAGCGTTATGAGCAGCTGACTGCCTTTGTGCGGCAGTTCGTGGATGATAATGCCCAGGCAAGGCAGGAGTGGCGGGAGAACATCGCCTCTCTAGGCAAGACAATCACTGACAACACAGCCTCCATGGGCAAGATATTTGCAGAGAATACTAGCCGGCTGTGTGGGGTGGTATCCGCCCTGCGGCAGGTACTCAGCCGCTTCACCGATGCCATGGAGTCTGAACATCCGGCAACCCAGTTTGAGCCGGCAGCCACACCATCGTCATCAAGCTCAACCCAGACGAGCCCACTCTGCAGGTCGTTGCACACCTTGCTCCGGCCGGACATGTCGCCACCAGGTAAAGGGAGTTAAAATAAATAGGCTGGCCAGCATGATGAAGGCTTTAGAGACTTGTTGGGACATGTTTGGGCGAGTTGTGGGGGGAGGTGGAGAGAGGGAGGGTGTGTGGGGGAGTTGTGGGGGGAGGGTGAGGAGGAGGTGGGTGAGGGTGTGTGGGGGAGTTACGGGGGGAGGGTTAATTTCAATACACCAGTTGTGTCAAAAGCAAGACCTGAGTGGACATTCATCATTGCGCATGTGTCATTTATTCATATACAATGCATAGTGTACATGTACCCCCACACCCAGTGCCCTCTGTCCAACTATCATGTCATCCTCTGCAGCCATGTGTGTCAGTAATATTGTGCAATCACTGTGTCGGGGGGAAATTCTGCCGGGGTCGGCTGGGCCGTCCGCGGACCTCCGGGCAGGGAGGCCCCAACTCCTCCCGCGTATCACAAAAAGTAGTATGAGGCACACGCAAGAAGCAAGGTGGTTCTGCTGTTTATTATACAAACGGCAGGGATGGGTCAAGGATCGTACGCGTCCGTCCTGACACACACACAATCGTGGGGCTTGCAGGCCCTTTTTACCTTGGTATGACGCGCTACTTGCGTCACCTCGAAAAGTTAGCAAAAAACCTATCTCCACTCTGGATTGGTTACTTGAGTGGTAGGGTTAGTATAGCATACATATAGAGAAGGGTATTAGTGGCTGAGGGTCAGTCAGGTGGTATACCTGGGTTGTCCCTGCAATTAGATACATGAGAATTGTTACATGAAGACCCCTGAAGATTGGTCAATGTTAATGGCGTCAGCCCCATGTTCTGATTGGTGCGCTCGCGAGCCTCCCAGCCTGGGACCATCGCCGTTCCCAGCTCGCGGTGTACCTGTCATTTGCAACAATGTTTCACTATGGGTACGTGTAGACAATGCGAGGATTTATTCATAGGATGGAAGGCCGACTACTCCCACTGTCGCAGATGTCCATTGAGTCTTTTATTTGTATCTGCCTGTGTCTTGTAACGAGGGATCCAGGCGCCTCCGTTCTCCTAGCCTTGGCATCCTTTCAGGTTTGGCTTGGTCACGTGAGGCGGGACCGTGTTTGAGGCCGGATTCTGCACAATTAATATTGTTTTTCCCACTGTGTGCCTTGTTTAATTTGCAGTTGCGACCTTGACGTTGGTGTGCGGCGTGCGAGATTGCAACATTGTGGCTTGGCTGTCTGCTTTTCGCCGAGCTCATTCTGCAGGATCAGCAACCGGACTCTTGTTCCTTTTAATGTTCATGGAAGCTCTTGCTTGCGGCCTACTTGAATCAGGTGCATAAATGGAGCCGTTGAGTGCACAGGCACTTTAGGTTATAGGGTTTATGTGAAGCGTAAGCAAGCCATTTAGATAAGTTCATCGTGCGTCTTGCGTTTCTGCATCTTAAAAGCCTATGTGAAAAATAATAAAGATGCACGTCCGTGGATGTGTTCGTCACCTACGTCATAGCGTTGAGTATATTCTTCGTGTAGGTTGGTGTAGGAGTGTCCAGTGTGCATGGTCGTACAGGTGTGACCGTTGGCTAGGTCGTCATGGCATCTCTAACGATGTGTTGGTTTAGTCGAGTTGATCCATGTTGCAGGTGTCGGCCTGGGTAGGGCGAGCTGCTGGGCAGGTAGGGCAGGTAGGTGGGCACATCTGTAGGTTCCTGTACCAAGGTATTTGGTCGTCTGGTAGATGGGCAAACTCATCTTGTGGCGGGTGCCTAGGCCGTGATCCTCTAGGCCAAGCGCGAGAGGGGATTGGTGGGAGCCTGTTGTTCCATTCTCCCACTTCAGTCCCCCCTCTGGTCGACTTGTCGACCACAAACATATCCTTTTCTTTATCTCCTCTTACTCTCCATATTTTAGTTATTCCTCCCAAATGTCCATAGTGGTTAACATGGTCCTCAAATGACCAATACATGTATTCACAGGTTCCTCCAGGAGTGCAGTATACCCATTTCCCTATGTAGCTCCTTGGGTTTCTTGGGTTTTCGAGCTTCACAGATGGTGGGTCCAGGTGGTTGGTGGTAATCTGATTGCGCAACCTCTCTCTCTCTTGTATTATCATTCCTGTGTGTTGGCCGTCATCTGCTGGCATCAAGGGGTGCATACCGGCCATTTCAATCATTTCGTCTGTGGTGCGTGCCTTCCGGGCTTTCCAAAATCTTATTATGATCAGTGTAGCTCCAGCCAAAATAGTACATCCAACTATAACCTTCAGTCCATCTGACAGCCATGATGGCATCCATGACCATAATATTGAAAACCAGCTTCCATCCTTTGTTACACCTTTACTTTCATCCATCATTTTAGAGTGCATCTGGGCCAATTGTGAAACTGCTTCTGTCAGTGTACCGTTGTCAGCATCATTGGCAGGGGTGAATGTACAGCATGATTGTTCTATCTTTGCGCAAACTCCTCCTTCCATTGCTGTGAGGAGGTCCAGTACATATCTGTTCTGAAGTGCCACCATCCTCACTGCGCGCAGTTCCTCTTTTATTGCGTTGAATCCATTCACTGTAGAATTGATGGTCATCATTAGTTCCCATCTAGTTATCTGGAGCCATTTTGCATTTGCGTAAGCCTGTAATCCCGGATGTATTATTGAGGAGAAGAACATTGCTGCTCTGCTAAATAGTCTGTGTTCTGGCGGAATTGAGGTGAGTGCTGTTTCTGATCTACCCCATAGGTAATTTCCTGTCAGAGGTTCTCCTTGTCTTTTCTTTCTATTCAGGACAGTATTATTGCTGTTGGTTTTGTTCTCTGGCCCCTTCTGAGGTTGTATAGATCTCTTCTTCCTCTCGTTCCCTTCATCCATTTTGGGGAAGTTGGCCATATTCACGTGTTTCTGGGGTACCACTAGTGATGGTACATTAACGTGCACTATTGTGCATATACCATTCCACAGGGGGGGCAACGTGTGGTATGCCTTTTCTCCGCAGGCCCAGTAATGGTCCATTATCACTGCTGTTCCTGCTCCCCCCTCAGGTAGCTCCATCACGCTTGCACAGTTGGTGTTATATCCTACGTCCACCTCTCCTTTATGTTGGTAGCATACCTTAGGCGCAGTTAGCGGCAGTATTATTATTGGGTCTTCATCCTTCTCTATCCACGTGAGCATGGGTACGTACTTGATCCAAGTCGTCCAACATCTGTGGTTGTGTCCATCGATAGTTGAAATAGTTTCTTTTGTTATCATGTTGCTGCCAACCACTCCTATCTCCCATTTGTTGTCCAAGTACACCTTCCCTGTTATCGTCACCAGTGGCCTCTCCCAACATCCTGTTTTACCAGGAACTTCAGTGGCATACCAATCACATGGTAGGTACTGTAGTGTTACCTTCTTTGTTTCTCCTTTTTCAGGACCACTTGTCATGTATCTGAAGGCTTCAGTATGTAAACTTTTCTTGTGGTAACTTAAATAAGTCTTGAGGAAGTTGTTTTCATATGGATATGTGTCTCGTGTTTTCCATACCAATTGCACCACTGTCCCTTGAAATCTTCCTTTCGTTTGGAACAGTGCCAGGTATATTATGCATCGTGCTGTCTTTTCATCTATTTCTGTAGCAACGAATGTTCGAGAAGCGCTCATGGCATATGGAATTAATGAGCAAACGTAGCAGCTGTCTTCTGTTGTCTGCTTACCTATGTGGGTCATGTGTTGATACCACATGTTGTTTGAGATGTGTGCTGAATCTTGTATGTAGTTGTCAATACCTTTATTATCTGAGTATGTGCTGTGTTTAACTCTATTTTCTTTGTGTGGGATTATACTAATACCACCTGACGTAACACCTGTTGCAGCTGGGGGTGGGGGTATATTAGGTTTGGGTGCAGCAACAATATTCATAGCATAGCTGTACTGCCATACAGAGGCAGCCAAGAACCCGGTGATCATCAAAATCCCTATCAATTTTATTACAAAGGCTAATTTCACCGGGATTTTGCTCTTACCTTGCTGCAGTCCGGCAGCTTATTCTTGCGATGTTAAAGTTGCCCGCCTGAAAATTCTCAATATGCTTGTTATTAACGTTAGTGGTTGTTTTTTAAGCCCTCCCTATCAGATAGTCATTCAGTGCCCAGGCGAAGAGCTGTTCCCACGCCACTCTAAGCGATCTATCTCTTAGGGCAGGCAAGTATGGGTGGAGGTGGGGCATTGAATATTCTATGGCCAAGAGGAATGCTGTGTAGTAGACACGTACCCTCCTTTTGTTCAGGTACGTTGGCCTTCTTACTTCATATACAAATTGGTGTGACAATTCTTCTGGGTAGTTATCATCTGAGGGTACCATCTACTCCTAGGCAGTGAATTTGTTAGTAAGCTACTTTCTTAACAGTACAATAATACGCAGTACCTGCATGTGCGAGAGAAAAGAAAAAGAGAACATTCAAGTGTTTACGTGTGTATATGTGCAAAACAATGTCCTTCAGTTCGGTCGTTACTGCAGTGGGTAGGGGGTCAATGGGCACAGGGTTTGGGGCTTAGCTGGCGGAAGTCTCTTTACTCTTTGATCGTGTGACCATGGGGTGGGTGGGTCCAATAGTTGTCTCTGGGGGATCTGGAGGTGGGGGTTGACAGGGTATGGGGACACTTAAGCCGTCAGCAATGGCAGAAGTCTCTTCCTCCGTTGGTGACGCTGTTGTTGTTCTTCCGATGGCCCTGTCGGTGGCGCTGGGGCGGGTCTGGAGTTTGTAGATCTTTACGTCATGTAGGTGATTCCAGGCACGTTTGTCCTGTAGCTTTACTGCTCTCGTTGATAACTCCTCTACCAGATGGGGGCCAGTGAAGCGTGGGCTGTTCCACTTCCTGTTGAAATTGCGGAGTAGCACGTGGTCACCTTTAGCAATTTTACACAGTCTTTCCTTTTCCAATTCTTTATCCGCGTCTTCTTGTTGATCACTGTTAGACCCGCCCCGTGTGCGCTCGAGCTGTTCAGACACAAACACTACACTAGTAATCAAAGAAGACACATATTGGTACATTTCATCACCAAAAACAGTGGCAGTACTATCGTGGTCTGTGAATGCTCTTGATGTTGGTGTCAGAGGAAGGCGCATTTGACGTCCGGTAACCACCTCGTGAGGGGTGAGGTGGTGGTCGGAACCTGGTCTATTCCTTAGCTCAAATAGGGCTAGCGGAAGGCAATACAACCAACTCTTTTTTGTTGTTTGCTGTATTTTTGCAATTGCCTCTTTTAGTAGGCCGTTCAGGCGTTCGCATATACCGTTGGCCTGTGGGTGGTATGCACATGCAAATTTATGCTTTATGCTCAATAAGGACGTGATGTGCTGGAACATTTCATTTGCGAAATGTGGGCCATTATCTGACCGCAGTACCTCGCACACCCCCCACCTGGGGAAGACCTCCCTCACTAGGAATTTAGCTGCTCTGAATGCATCTGGGTGTGAACATGGCCCTGCTTCAATCCACCTCGAAAATGGGCATACTACTACAATCATATACCTGTTTCCTTGACATACGTTGATCATATCAACATAGTCAATATGGAGATGTCGGAAGGGTCCCTCTGGCCGGGGTATAGTACCTTTTATCACCTTCAGAGTGTGACCTGCCGTAAACTGTTGACATGTGAGACAGTTACTTATAAAATTTGACACATGAGAATTTCACTCGGGGCAAAACCAGTCTTCCCTAATTCGTGCTGCAATTACTTCCTTGCCTGTATGGGCTGGGTGGTGTAGTTGTCTCAGGGCGGTATTCAATAGTGCCAGTGGTATTACAATTTTTCCAGTGTTACCCTGGCGCCATAGTGCGTCAGTTGGTGACATTGTGCATCCTCTTTTTACCCATATTTCTTTTTCTGCCATTGGTGCAGCCGCTTGTAGCTCCATTATCTGTGTGGCTGGGAGATAGGTGTACCCTTCTCTTATCAACATCTCCTTAGCCATTCCCCTCCCTCTCCCTCTGTCTGACTCTGGGGGGTTCCATATCTCACCAAAGTATGCAGCATACTTCGCATGTGCGTCTGCTGCTGCATTCCCTCTTGAGACATGATCTTCTCCATTGGTGTGTGCGGTACACTTGACCAAGGCTAATTCCTGGGGGTTGTTTATTACTTCAATTAGTTCCGCCAATAAAAGAGCATGTTGCACTGGAGTGCCGTCAGCTCTTCTAAACCCTCTTCTTCTCCATTTTGACAGCCCTGAGTGGACAGTGGACGTAACATATGCGCTGTCAGAATATATGGTCACTCGTTTATTAAAGCTTTCCTTCAACGCCAAGATCAGAGCAATTAGCTCTGCCGCTTGAGCAGAGTAATGCTGTGGTAATTGCACACATTTCATTGCCACACACACCGGTACCTCCATCATTTTCACCACCGCTGCCCCAGTCCTCCTAATCCCATCTTTTTGGTCAATTGTTGATGACCCATCAATGAACAGGAGCTCACCTCCCTCTAGTGCGTTTTCTTCAACTTTTCTACCACATGAGTACATTTCAGTGGTTTGCGTACAATCGTGTGCATAATCTCCTTCCTCAATTACTTCTGCTAAAAACCTTGCAGGGTTGACCGTGCTACATCTAACAATTGATAGTTCAGCTCTAGATAAGATGATCTCATAACCTGATGCCCTCTGCGTGGTTAGGGTGGACTTGGGTTTATTCAATATTGCAAATAGTGCATGTTCCACAAATAGTGGGGTTGGGCACCCCATGGTGATTGCTGACGCTTTTTCTACCGCAAAAGCAGCTGCGGTGAGACCTTGTTCGCAAGGGAAATGACCCAAAATTACAGGATCTAAGTGGCCGCTGTAAAACGCTACTGGTTTGTAGCCCATGCTTGTTTTTTGAGCCAACACTGCTTTCATTACTGCTGAGTCGCAATGTGAAAATATGAAAAATTGTCGCTCATAATCTGGGGTGGCCAGTACTGGAGCAGTTGATATTGCATCTTTCAGTTCATCAAAAGCCTCTTTCATTTCCATTGTCCACCCCAACTGTTTCTCCCCTTTGTTAGCTTCTTTTAACCCCTCAAGCAGGGGTCCTATGTATGAGCTGTAATCAAATACCCATGCTCTACAGTAGTTGCACAGACCTAGGAACTGCTGCAGTTCCCTCACTGTTTGTGGCAATGACGTTTTTGAAATGGCCTGTGCTCTTTGTGGTGCAATCTTTCTTCCATGTTGGGATATGAGCTGACCAATGTAAAGTACCTGTTCCTGACAGTACTGTAACTTTTCCATGTCTACCTTGTAACCTTTTTCAGCCAATATTGTCAGCATCTTTAATGAGTCCTCTCTGCATCTTTTTTCGTTTGTGCTGCAAATTATTATGTCGTCTACATACTGCAACACTGTGCTTCCTAATTCAATGTTACCCAAATCCATCTGTATTACTCTGTTGAATATTGAGGGTGACTCGCAGTATCCTTGTGGCAATCTAGTGTGTTTCCACTTTGTGTTTCTGTACGTGAAGCTTGTCAAATCTTGTGAGTCTGGGTGCAATGGTATTGAGAAAAAAGCATTTTTAAGGTCGATCACTGTAAATCGTGATGCTTCTGCTGGAATGCCACACAATATTGTGGCCGGGTTTGCTGCTATGGGGTACTCTGCTTCCACTATGTTGTTCAAGGGCCTGAGGTCATGTATGAAGCGCCAAGATCCCCCTTTAGCCTTGCGCACTGGGTATACAGCTGTGTTACATGGTGATTCTGATGGGACCAGTATGCCATTATTTATGAGGGCCGTTATGGTTTCATATATGCCCTCATCTGCCTCTTTTGATAGTGGGTACTGTTTTACTCTGGGGAGTATTGCACCTTTTTTCAATTTTATCCTTACACCCCCTATACTTTTTATACATCCTACGTCATAGGGGCTAGTAGTCCATAGCGATGTGGGTACCTTTGTCATATCCTCCTCAAAGAAAGGAACTGGGGTGGATGCGGGTGCCTCAAGTGCCATTGCAATTTCTTGTGCCACTTGTTTATACGCCACTCTTAGCCATATCTCCACACTCATCATAAACACCATTTCACCTTCCTCCTTTTCTTCTGAGAAGAGCTCCTCGTCTGACACCTGGGTGAGTCTACATCCCTCTGCTAGTGCTATTACTGCTCTCCATGCTCTTCCTTCGCTGTCTTGGGCATGCACTGCAATGTAATCAGCTGTTGCTATGATGCTCTCTATGTTCACTGAAATCACCTTTCCTTCTGGTTCATTGGCTGGAGTTTCTGGTCTGAACAAATAGGCTGCTGGCCTCCTCCAGATCTTTCCTTCTATCCCTGGCATCCAGGCAAATGCCATGTCTGTCCCGTACTGGAATAGTTCACCATCAACTGGCTCAGCCCTAATCGCTGTCTGTCCGCAGTATGCTTGCATGATTTGTCGTGCTGTGAGCATGTTGATCCCTGGAGTAGAGCAAATTATGCCGTTTTCCGTAAAGGAGATTGTCATATTCAACCTGTTCATGATGTCTCTCCCCAGTATATTTACTGGTGAGGCCCTATAATATAAAAATGGGACTGACATGTCGTAATCCCCTATTGATAAGGGAACGTTATCAGTAAAGGGAACCAACCCCCTAGCCCCAGAGAATCCTTGGGTGTTCATGGCTTCGCCTGACATCTTAAACTTACCTTCCCTTATGCAAGACCGGGTCGCCCCGGTATCAACAAGGAATGATAACTTTTTGTCACCTATCGTTACCTCTATGCGTGGTTCCTCCGCACTATTAGGGGTTACTGACAGGATGGGACACACCAAGGTCGTCTGTGGGCTGTCCTATTGAGGGTACAACGATTGACCGTTTCCTGTGTAGGGGTTGTGTCCTAGTACTGTCACCCTACCCAGTTGTGTTTGTTGTGCTTGGGGTTGTTGTATTGTCGCTACCTGTTGTTGTGGCAGTGAGAATGCCTGTGGCTGTTGTTGTGTTACTAGTTGTTGCTGGTCATTTCCCTGTTGCAACGTCTGCTGTTTCTGTATCCCCTGCTGTTCCTGTGTGGGCCTTAGTTGTCCCTGCTCGCTCCATGATGGTGTTCCTGGTCTTACTCTACACGTGCGTGACATGTGCCCTACTAATCCACAAATCCAACACACTGGTGGTTCCCTACTCTGCCATGGAAAGCTTCCTGTGTTGTCCTGGTATACTGGTTGACCGGTGAGGTATGAATTTCTAAGTCCTCCCACCTGTTGTTGTGTATTATATCCGTATCCTCTCCCTCTCATTATTCCTCCTCTTCCCCTATTGTAATTATAATACCCAGCTCCTGGCATTGAGTATCCTCCTCCCAAGTTGGTCGTGTATGGTTGGAGTGGCGGCATCTGTTGTGTTATAGTCTGGGAGGGTTGTATTTGGGAGGGGTCTTGTGCAGCCACTACTTGTGTGGGGCTTTGGGTCATTGTTGCAGGTGTAGTTATTAGTGCCCCTTCCATTGTGTATTTAGTAAGTTTTTTCTGTACAAGTTTAGCCTCTTCCGTTTTCCTGTCCTCTTCCTTTTGTTTCATTTTACCTTGCCATGTCCTACAATGATGTACTATTGTCAGTTGTATTTCTGGCCATGCTTTTGCTTCCATTCCCACCACTTTCTTCAGTTGTTTCTGAACTCCTTCTGGGAGCCCTTGTACCAGTATATGATAGAATATTGCTGGTGTTTTGTCCCATTGTTCTCTAGTTTCCATGCGCCACTTCTCTTGAATTTCCTGGATATAATCAACAGGATCTTTGTTCTCACGCATCTTGCGTGAGGTAATTGCTCCTATGTCTGATGTGTCTGGGTACTGTACCCTTAGTGCCTGCCATAATGCATGTCTGCAGTTTGCGAATGGTGCCCCATCGTGTGATGTGTTGGTTATTGTTACCCCAGTGAATCCCGCTCTTTTCCAAATGTCAACCGCTGCATCCCCTAATATGGATATTAGAAGGCCCTTTACATCCCCCACTGCCAGTTTCTGTCCTGCGGTGTGTTTTTCCATTTCATATATCCATTTACCTGCACCTCCACTTAATGATGGGAGCCTGCACTTTATATTTTCTTTGTCTACATGCTTCCAAGGGACGTATTGTGGTCTCACCCCTCCCCTCTCCAGAAGTGGTATTAAGTTGTGTCTCGTTATCTCCCTTGGGTTCCATAAAAATGAGTCCCCACACCCCTCCTCTTCTTCCCTCTCTCTTATATCGTCGATTCCGTCCGTAGTTCCCCTGCTCGTAACTCTTTCTTCTCCATCTTTCCCCCTTCTTTCATCATCTCCTGTATTTAATGTGGGCGTGTGTATTCGTCCTTCCTGCCTACGTCTAGGGAGGTCTCTAAGCCTACCTACATAAGGTGTCATTTCGTTTGTGAAAGGCGCGAGTTTAGTTGTACGTAGTGAGCGTGGGGTGGTTGACTGAGGGTAGGATGGTGAGGGTGTGGCTTCATGTATCTGTCTTTTCGCTATCCCTCGCTCTTCCTCCTCACTTTTCTCCAGTTCATCCTTTCTCATACATATCCATGGTGAGTCTGTATTGGTCCGAGTGGTGTATAGTTTATCTAGGCTTTCCCTGTCACTATTTCTTCCTTCCTTCTTCTTCCTCACTACAAAAGTCATCTGTATGTGGCTGCCCCCACTCTGTCTTTCTCCCCTTGATCGTTACTGTTTTTAAGTCTATTAGGTCTGTCTCTCCCCTTTCTCCTTTACCACCCGCTCCCCTTTGTGCTGATGTTGTTGCTACTTCTGTATCTCTATATACATACCTCCTTTCTTCAATCTCTCCTCTCCTATCTTCTCTTTCCCCTCCATTTCTCTCCTCCATCTCTCTACCAATTTCCTCCCGTTTCCTTTTTAATTCCTCCATTACTTCACTACTCATCTTTCCCAATACTCTTTCATCCTCTTCCTTCCTTTCCTGTCTCACCCTCTCCCGTTCTAATATACTCTCTATCACCCTCCCTTCTTCATATTTCCTGGTCGTTTCTGATAGTAATCTCTTCTTCCACATTGCCATTTCTTTTTCTTTCTCTTCTTCTTCCTTTTTCCTCTCTCGTAGTACTGCTCTTGATACCCTTTCTGCTGCTGCTTTTACCCTTTCGGCTTCTCTCCTTTGCTCCTCATTTTGTTCCCTTATTCTTTCCAACTCGTTCCTACCTTCTTTCCTTTCCCTTGCTCTCTCTCTTTCCTCCCTCTCGAGCTGTTTGATTAGTTCATTCTGCTCATCCCTTAGCTCTGCTAGCCGTTCCTCCAAAACCTCTTCCTTTTGTCTTATCAGCTCTTCTCCCCTTATTTTACTCTCCCTGGTATTATCCTCGTCCATCTTCCTCACTACCTCCCTCTCTTCTCCTGTTAATGTACCTCGTAATTTTAATAGTATCTGTGCAGCTACCCACTCGTCATGTCCTATTTCCTCAGTTTGCTCTTCTCCAGTCCTCCCCTCCCCCTCTGGCATCTTCCTATAGGCTGATCCCGTCGTACTAGTCCGCTCCCCTCCCTTGTGTACACCTGTCACTGCATATGGTGGCGGGCTGTATGTCGGGTTCGAGTACCCCTCAGCCGCCCTTAGTTGTTCTCTTCCTATTTCTCCTAGTTCTCTTAAAGGGTACAACCCCCCTCCCTCTGTTTTCACTACCTTTGCTAGGGTTATATCGTCGCTCTGTTCCTTTTTTAGTTCATTTTCTTTTGGGTTGTTATTCTTTTCTCCTCCCTCTTGTCCGTTCCTTGTGTTCTTTGGGCCTTCACTCTCCTTCTCCCCATTCTCTCCTTCCTCCTTAATCTCTTTTTCTTCCGGTGTTTCCCCCACAGTGAACATTCCATTTGGTCCTGGTCGGGACCCTTGGAACATCCGCCATAAGTTAAACACCTGCACATGGTGTGTCAACTTCTTCCCCTTGTATGTATTATGCAGATGGTTTAATAGTGAATGTTGGGTATATGAATCGAAGCTACCATTAGGCGGCCATGGTGTTGTCATTTTGTTGTCCGTCCCCTGTGTCCATTCAATGCTATAATTTATCAATTTCTCCCGATGGGGTGACAGTGTTTTGCATATGTGCTGTAGTGGGGTAGTGAGGGTGTTCCCCCACCCTCCCGATCCTGCTCCGTGTGACATAGCAGCGCTCCACTTGCTATCCTTCCCCTATTTGGTAGCTGTTATTTTACTAACACCTACAATACACAACCTTTTACCTTTACCTGGCCCCGTGAGTTTGGGGACTTGCGATAGTCCGCTAAGGAAAATTATTAAAATATAGTATTTACATTTGTATATTCTTTTCTTTCTTGTCTTCCTTTACAGAACACCCTTACGGCCCCCTGCGGCCGAGGCGCACGTAGCCCCCTACGGCTGCGTACCCCTTGTGACGTTCTTATACAGTCGTCCTATTTTCATTTGCTCCTCCTCCCTCTTCTATACTTGCCCGTTTCGCCTTTTCCCCGATCAACTCGTTACCGTTTATCTCCGTTTCCACTCCCTTACCACAACACTCTTCCCCACCACCCTCCGAAAGAGAGATGCCTTGTGCTCGGGATATCCTATGAAAGCCCTACTGGTGACGTCACCGATCTCTTCAAACTATTAGTCAGTTCTTAATACACTTGCTCTCTACCCCCGTTAACCCAACAGCTGTCTTCCTGTCACGCCTGGAACAAGGTAATCAACAATATATAATCGGACTGCGCACACTGCGTCGCCTCGCGTGTGATACGCCCCTCGACAGGAGGGCTTACCCAGCCAATTATCTTCCATATTGGGCAACCAACTAGCTACCGCCTACAGGGAAACGTCATCTACCTATCGAGTTTCTTGCTCGATCAATAGGGATCCTCATCTACTCATTGATCAATAATCACCAAATCGTAGGAAACCGCACACACACACACCCGTACACGTAGTCGCGACCTAGGCCAATCAGTGTCTATGAGCGGCCGCACGTGATGTTTTCGTGCTCCGCCCCCCTCTTTCGCGTAGCGTAGCCGACTGCTCTCGCACTCGTTCGGCTACCATTCATTTCATAGCCAACACTAAATTGTCAAACCTTCGCCGCGCACCTGTGCAACACCTCCCTCCTCCCTTATTTAATTCCTCCCCCCTCCCTCACAATTTCACATTGCTTGTTGGGTGTGGCATACTCACCAAGTTCTCTTGATGCGGGGCCGCTCGACTGCGTGCACCCCTCCAAGCGGCTCACCACCTCCCCTCGTCTGGACCACGTCTGGACACTCGCCAACCGCGGGCGGGATACTTCTCAACCGGCTCCCGAAGGCCAATATCCGGATTGCGCTGTCCGGTCTTCTCGCAGTTCCGCGATGGTCCTGTAGTCCTCAGAAGGGGGCAGCGGCAGAGGGGGCCGCGCTGCCGGGCCTCCTCGCAGCGGGAGCACTCGGAAAAATAAAATAAAAGCAGACCTAAACAGATCTCAGCAGTGCCTCCAACTTGTCGGGGGGAAATTCTGCCGGGGTCGGCTGGGCCGTCCACGGACCTCCGGGCAGGGAGGCCCCAACTCCTCCCGCGTATCACAAAAATGAGTATGAGGCACACGCAAGAAGCAAGGTGGTTCTGCTGTTTATTATACAAACGGCAGGGATGGGTCAAGGATCGTACGCGTCCGTCCTGACACACACACAATCGTGGGGCTCGCAGGCCCTTTTTACCTTGGTATGACGCGCTACTTGCGTCACCTCGAAAAGTTAGCAAAAAACCTATCTCCACTCTGGATTGGATACTTGAGTGGTAGGGTTAGTATAGCATACATATAGAGAAGGGTATTAGTGGCTGAGGGTCAGTCAGGTGGTATACCTGGGTTGTCCCTGCAATTAGATACATGAGAATTGTTACATGAAGACCCCTGAAGATTGGTCAATGTTAATGGCGTCAGTGATAAGAGTCCCATGTTCTGATTGGTGCGCTCGCGAGCCTCCCAGCCTGGGACCATCGCCGTTCCCAGCTCGCGGTGTACCTGTCATTTGCAACAATGTTTCACTATGGGTACGTGTAGACAATGCGAGGATTTATTCATAGGCTGGAAGGCTGACTACTCCCACGGTCGCAGATGTCCATTGAGTCTTTTATTTGTATCTGCCTGTGTCTTGTAACGAGGGATCCAGGCGCCTCCGTTCTCCTAGCCTTGGCATCCTTTCAGGTTTGGCTTGGTCACGTGAGGCGGGACCGTGTTTGAGGCCGGATTCTGCACAATTAATATTGTTTTTCCCACTGTGTGCCTTGTTTAATTTGCAGTTGCGACCTTGACCTTGGTGTGCGGCGTGCGAGATTGCAACATTGTGGCTTGGCTGTCTGATTTTCGCCGAGCTCATTCTGCAGGATCAGCAACCGGACTCTTGTTCCTTTTAATGTTCATGGAAGCTCTTGCTTGCGGCCTACTTGAATCAGGTGCATAAATGGAGCCGTTGAGTGCACAGGCGCTTTAGGTTATAGGGTTTATGTGAAGCGTAAGCAAGCCATTTAGATAAGTTCATCGTGCGTCTTGCGTTTCTGCATCTTAAAAGCCTATGTGAAAAATAATAAAGATGCACGTCCGTGGATGTGTTCGTCACCTACGTCATAGCGTTGAGTATATTCTTCGTGTAGGTTGGTGTAGGAGTGTCCAGTGTGCATGGTCGTACAGGTGTGACCGTTGGCTAGGTCGTCATGGCATCTCTAACGATGTGTTGGTTTAGTCGAGTTGATCCATGTTGCAGGTGTCGGCCTGGGTAGGGCGAGCTGCTGGGCAGGTAGGGCAGGTAGGTGGGCACATCCGTAGGTTCCTGTACCAAGGTATTTGGTCGTCTGGTAGATGGGCAAACTCATCTCGTGGCGGGTGCCTAGGCCGTGATCCTCTAGGCCAAGCGCGAGAGGGGATTGGTGGGAGCCTGTTGTTCCATTCTCCCACTTCAACTGACTGACCCACAGCACGTCCCTCCAGTGCATCGGCACCGCAATGATGTGCAGCCACTTCTTCTTCATCCCCTTCATCATCACCAGGTGGTTGCAATTCAATGTCAGGGGGCAGGGGCACGTTGCGTCGGATACACATATTGTGCAGCATTACACATGCCATGATCATTTTGGCCACCTTCTCATGCCTCTAGAGGAGTGCCCCACCCGACGGGCTAAGGCAGCGAAACCATGCACTCAACAGGCCAAAGGTCTGCTCAATGACCACACGGGTACGAGTGTGGGATCGATAGTAGTCCTCCTTGTGACTGTTCTGTGGGTTATCGGGCAGGGGTGAGGAGCCACGTCATCAAGGGATAGCCACTGTCACCTGCACGGGAGGCAAAAAAAAAGGTATATGTCAGTCGATTCATGATGGACAGCTGTACTAGTCACACATGCCGGCAGATTATCGTTGGCCACATGCACATGTCCCTGATTGTATGCATGCCATTTTTATGGCCTCAATGTGTCCTGGGCCATGGAATAATGGTGTGGGTTGCATCTTCAAGATGATACACGGTGTGCTCTGCCGTCTTATTGCTCATGCATTGTGTACACATACAGCTGTGTCCCTGTCCATTTAGTGATGTGTAGTGTTCTGCAGGATTTTCTGATGGGGAGCGTTGGCAGTAGGCTCTGCAATGTTAGGCATTCAGTGCTGATTTTTCCCATGGTGACATGCAGCATTCCTGTGGTTGATCCGGGATATCGGGCACAACAATGTGTGATGATCTTGCTGGTGTCGCATACCATCTGCACCCTGATGGAGTGGTATTGCTTGCGGTTGCGGTACACCACCTCCATGGCATGCGGGACCACCAACTCCACGTGGGTGCAGTCAAGGGCACCTATACAATTTGGCATGCTTGCCAGTGCACGGAGGGCACCTTTTGTTTCAAGAATCTCCTGGGGAGTCCGTGGTAGGGATATGTATTCCGTTGTGTGCTTGAGGAGGGCATCCAGCACTTGCTTCATGATGCGAGAAAATTAGGGTGGTGATATGCCATGCATGTGCCCCACTGTGTGCTGGTAGGTGCCTGTGAAAAGGAAGTGGAGCACAGACACTCCTTCAGTAGAGGGGGGATGGCGGTGCGTATTTCAATGAGGCTGACAATGTCGTCATGTATCATGTTCACGATCGTGTTGATGGAGTCCTGGTCCAGATGGCACAGGGTGTGGTTCTGCTCCGGGGTTGGGTTGAAAGGACTGGATCTGATGTTTGGGATTTGGGGCTGCCTGCGTGGTACCACTGGCTGCACTGGTGGGGCATGCTGGGCCTGTCTCACCCTCCTTCTCCTGGTGCGTCTCTTCTGTGGTGCCTGCTGTTGCTGTTGTTGCTGGTGTTGCAATGCATGCATGTCCTCCAGCTCAAGTATTGATACTACTATTAGATTAATCTTGGTGTGGAAAGAGGTGTGGTGTGTGGGTGTGCTCCTTTTGTACAGGCCCAGACTCCATTGCCTCCACATGTGCTGATATTATGCACCTGTGGCAGTTGGGAACACTGCACATAGCATTTTACGGTTGGTCCGCGATGCCGGTATTTACGGCATGCCGGTATCCACTATTTCCGCCTTCATGATGCCGGTTTTGCTTGCCGCCTGGCTTGTGATTTACTCCCTTTAGCGGCATTAAATGCATATGTGGCCAGACAGGTCTTCCGGCAAGCATTCTGATGGCCGATGTCCAGCAGTTTACCAGTGAAAGGTTCAATACAATTCTGAGCTAAAATCACAAGTCACAAGAAATTGTTGCTGTATCATCCAGAAAGCAACAGCCTTGTAGCAAGGGTGAACACAGTCATTACAGAACCCATAGGCAGTGTTGACCAGAAACAAATAAATGCGTGCAAATGGATATGCCTTCTTTGTGAAAGGTACAGTGAGCTAAAACATGGGGCTGCAGACTCTGAGTGGGTACATTCCCACAGAACAGGCTATCATGCCGTGTTCTCTCTTGCAGAAGGGCACCCTGATCTCTTTTTGAATTTAAAAAGAACTTGGGGTTGGGTTGATCACCCTAAGTTACCTAGGGTTATCCAGATGTGGACCCCTTGTTCAATGTGCTCAGAGAGGCACAGCTCCACCTCACTGAGGAGGCCCGACTAGACTGAAACATGCGTCTGGGGTTGCTGCTGGTACTTTTGTTCAAAGGAGGTTTGCCATAGCATTTCGGTACTGGACTGCTCAAGTGTGCGGGACAAAGACTGATATGCAAATAGGTATTCCTCCTTTGTGAAAGGTACAGTGACCTAAAACATGTGGCTGTGGACTCTCAGTGGATACATTCCCACAGAAAAGGCTATCATGCTGTGTTCTCTCTTGCAGAAGGGCGCCCTGACCTCTTCTTGTATGTAAAAGAAACTTGGGGTTGGTCACACTAAGTTACCTGGGGTTATGCAGAAGTGGACCCTTTGCTCCCTGTGCTCAGAGAGGCACAGTTCCACCTCACTGATGAGGACCGACTAGGCCAAAACACATGTCTGGTGTTGCTGTTGGTACTCTTGTTTAAAGAAGGATTGCCAAAGCATTTCAGTGCTGGACTGCTCAAGTGAGTGAGGCAAAGACTGATATGCAAATGGATAGTCCTCCACTGTGAAAGGTACAGTGAGCTAAAACGAGTGACTGTGGACTATGAGTGGGTACATTCCCACAGAACATGTTATCATGCCGTGTTGTCTCTTGCAGTGGGGCACCATGACCTCTTTTTGTAACAAATAAATACGTTTTCTTTTTTTTTCTTTTTTTATTGATTTAGTTGAATTTTTACAACTTTTCAATAAACAAAGTAAAACAAGACATCAATAAAATGCTATACATAAATGATCTAAGTATAAATAAATACGCTTTGCTCCTCACCTAACAAAGGGAGAAACACACTTTGAGCGACTGAGGGATAGGAACGGATACATCAGAGTATGTCCCACGTGCTTGGAATGGAAGGGGTTGCAATTGCATGATGACAGTGAAATAAGCTGTCAGGAAAAGGTAGGACAGGGAAAAATTTAGGGCAGGGCACATGGGAAGCATACAAGATTCTCTGTATTGTCACTCAGCAACAGCTGTGGGGGTAGGTAGTCACACGGTAGCATTGGAAAAAGAACAGCAATGGAACAAGAGCAAGGTGGTGATTGTGTCTATAGTCGCAGGAGGAATGGCCTAAGGTAAAAAATAGGGAGGTGCATAGTGAGAACAGCTTCCACCAGTGTATCCACATGTTATGTTATGTTATGTTTAAGGTACTTATATAGCGCACTGTCACCTTCGGAATTGGTCCCCAGGCGCTCTGGCGGATCTGTAAATGAGAAGGTGGCATGGGTTAGTAAGGTGAAGAGGGAGTAGGATAGTGAGAGGAGTGGTGTACTGTTGGCAACTTCAACTCGGTAGACTCTGGGTGCTGAGCTTTGGTGAGAGAATTGGATCGGTGTCAGTCCGCGTGTGTTGTTGGTGCGGCTTATGTGTTGTTGCGGTGTGGTGAAGTGCGTGCAGCTTGTTGTGCGAGAGATGGTTGTGTGAGTTTTTGAGTGAGATAAGTATGTAGAGAGTTTGAGCTTATGTTGGTTAGTGGGTTATATGGCATTTAACATGCTAACATTCACAGTTTTGTCTAAGTGTAGTACTTGCTGATCTACATAGTTCCATCTAAGTGTGGCACTCTCTAACCTTCACAATAATTATCCAGATATGGCGCAGGCTGATGTTCTCAATTCTAAGTGTGGCACATGCTAACATTCACAATCCTATCTATGATGGACCATGATGACGGTTGCCTTGTCATGTGGAAGGATAGTATGTCATCACCTGTATTTGAGGCCCCCCCAGATTCAGTGAGAAATACTTGTAGGGGGCGAAGAGCAGGAAAGGTAGAGTGCTCATTTGTAAGTATCAGAGGTCAATTAAGTGTTAATTCAAGTAACCTTCCTGTTTGTGCGTGCATCACAATATCACTTTCAAATGGCGGCATTATATCAAGACAATGAAAAAGTTCCATAATATCTGGATAAAACACTCTCCTTCTCTGGAGAACATTGTAACACAAGAACACAAGAAACTGCAACATTATCAGGCTGAAATTCATGTGACACAATAGGGAAAGAGAAGGACCTCTGCTGCTACCCTGCCTGTTGGACCCTTGATAGCACCCCTGGCCGCTCATCACCACTCACCCTTATCACACAGTCCTTTGGTCTGTGTAGTCTCCTCGTACCCTTGCTTTCTAGCTACCTAGCTTCCATTACTGCCACTTTACTACCACATTAACACACTACCAAATTCCAAATGTGGAGGTAAAGTGAACGATTCACCTCAAGCAAAAAGCTGGAGGCCGATCCTTCGCTTTCCCTCCAATAATCAGCTGACTTATCCCACGGAATTTCCAATCACTGAAAATCTGCCAAAATCCCCATGGAGTCATATATTTATTTTTATGGCCATATATATATTTTTTTTATTGAATGATTTAGTTTGATACCAAACTTTTCCACTCATTTACATTTCATTTCCATATAAAATTCACAACTAAAATTAACAGTTTTTATGAGTCATATTATATCCAACATTCATCTAGTCCATATTCATTTTGTTAGATTCAATGCAGGTTACTTCTCTCCTTCTGTGTTGATGGTACTCATTATCGATTCCCAAAATTGGATGATTGTTACAGTTAATTTTTTGTCGCTTCCTGATATTATTCTAGCCCATCGCTGTGCTGAGTCAAGTGAAGTACTCTGCTGCAGCCACATCTGTCTAAACAATTGTCTTTTATTGTTGAGGGCTGAACATTCCATGATTCTGTTGTACAATGTCTCTACCTGGTTTTTATCTTGACAAAAGCAACAAAAGAGAAGGTCAGCAGGCAATTGTTTCATCAATGTCATTCGTTCTCTGGTCGTCAGTAGTATGTTTAGTCGTAACCTTAAAAACTGATCTCTCATCACACGATTTGGGAACTGTTGGAGGTACTTTGCAAATTTATGGAGAGCTCTAACGTCAATATCATTCGTTAATTATAGTTTATACATTGTGTTTTGTTTTGTCGTTCATATCCAATCATTTCTTTGTAAGATTAGTTTGGCTTTTTGTGGGCGATTAAGAAGCATTTCTAGATGGATTTCCTCCAGTTCTAACAGATTAAGGCACGCTTCTTTCCACATATTGAGCACTGTTGCATTTGTAGTGGGCACTTTCCTACGCATTATATTAATTGATGGTAAACTGTCCATAATAATAATAATAATAATAATACAAGTCTTTCTACATAGGATGAGGGACTTCCAGTTTTTCAATGTTTCCGGAGCTAATTCATATTGTATTCGCAGGCTGGAAAGCTATGTGGTAAGGGTAAAATCTGCTGCCATATTATACCTTCCAGCATTGACCACATGTCTTGTGGTGCGTTCAACATAGTTTCTGCGCCATATGTCACAGTAGCCGTTATTTTCTGAGTATAGAATGCTATGATTGGTTTTAGTGAATAAGTTCCATACTTATCATGTAGCATCTTTCCTTGGCGCGTAAGGGATAGGGCGTTTTCTTTTGTTTTCTCTACCCATTGTTTTTTCTGTTTCCGATTGATTTATAGTCACTCCCAGATATTTCATCGATGCTACTGTTTCAGGTTTGGTTCCATTGAGAAATAGGACTGGGGATTTTGATTTAGTTTTAGTATTATGAGTCATATGGATTCAAAAAATGTGATTTACACCACAATCCCACCACTCGTAATACTTTGGTAAGCACGGGACCAAGTGGAAGTATCGGTAAACAATTTTGGTGGAAAACCACCAAACTCGGAATGAGGCCTATTGTCCAGTCGAGTTTTTACACAACCCTGGCTGATTTTGAAAGTTGTTAACGTGATTTAACATGTCGCTTTTGGTTCCAGGACCATCGTATCTTGCATCAAAATGTGCAACACTCTAACGTGCCATTTGCAGAGAAAGAGGACTTAACTCAGTTCAATACATTCGGACCACTGAAGGAATTAGTAAAGAGGTGTGCAGCTGCAACACATAAACATTGAAGAAACCCTGTTGTATAGTTCTTTTTGGGGAGCAATGCTTATATTTTTTGTACTATTTGAAATCACTTACAATGCGAGACTGGGGGCATTCCGAGTAAAGCAGCAGTGGATGCATTTGTGGAAATTAAATTGAGACGTACCGTTAAGCGGCATCCAAATGATTCCTTGTGTGATGGAGGTGGCTGCAGATGCTAAGGATGAAGAGATGTTTGCATGCATTCACTTTGCTGATGCGCGCTGTTTGTTCTTCGTCTCCTCAAATATTAATTGCTGTGTGCCAACAGAAACTTACATCCTTGCAATGTTTATTCTGCAAAGATAATTGATACGCAATTATTTTTTTTAAAAAATCGTTGTTTTGCTCTTTTGCCATTTACACTGTATCAATGTGCCATCTATAGGAAATGTCAACTTCGGCTTTGCAACAAATGAGGCTCACTTTTCGATTCATAATTATGTATTTTTTTTATTTTTTTTAATACTGTTTAAATTGAACGGTGAAGCAGTTCAATTAAAAGCTGTTCTTCGCTGGCCAGAAGACATGGCTGCCTCTATCACCCCTTTGAATGCCCTCAAAAAAGCTCTTCTACACGCAGCATAATCAGACAGAGCTGCCAAAATCAAGTATGCCAGGTATTACTCCGGCCCACTGTGTAGGCCCGTGTTAGGCCTGACCAGGCCCTGCTTCTGTTTCGCTAGAGTTCCACGCTCTCTGGAATACCTTGAGCTCACTCTGTCACGAAGCGTTATCATAGTGAAGTCGAATATGGATGTGACTACTGAAGGGTTCATTACACGGATGGTAACAGTGAAAAATGTGGGGCCTAATTCATGGAATTTTTAGTGCGGTGCAAAGGGACTTTGCACTGCTGGCAAACACCCTGGTTTACAGAGCTGTGCAAAGTGTATTTTTGCAGTGCAAAGCGACTTTGCACTGCAGAAGTACTCTTTGCACTGTGCATTAGACCCATTTAGCGCAGTGCAAAGTGTACTTTTGCAGTGCACACATACACGTTCCACCACCGCTCTGTGAATCAGGGTGTTTGTTGGCAGTGCGAAGTCTGTACCACGCTATAAATTCCATGAATCGGGTCTTTAGTATTTCTGAATACTGCATGTTTTAGCGTACTACACAATTCCATGTCCCGCACCGGACGTTGGAAATACCGGAAGTAAAGTTTCCACTCTTTACAGATTCAGTAACTGTGGCCTTCTGGATGTGTACAATACCAGATGTAGACTAGCAGACATACTGGATACGGCATATATTTGATTCAGGAAACTGGCAATGCAAACAATAACATAAAACAACTTCACAAATTGCCTCTTGCGCAAAGTAGGCAGTAAGAGGGGGCAGATGAAGCCACACCAAACACAGGTGCATGCCACCCATCCCCATGATAGGAAAGGCCTGCCTAAACGTGGCACAACACACAGGCCCTCATTCAGACAGCAGGAGCCCTCCCATTTTACCATGGGGAGCCGTATCTACTGCTTGAGGGCAGGAGAAATTAAGCAACCATGTGACAGAGGGCCAAACTAGGAAGGGAGAAAGTGTGCAGGTTATCCATAACCAGGGTCTGACTGTGCCCGCAGGCACTAACTTACAAATCCTGAGATTGGATCACATACTCCAGCTCATTGAGGGGTACATTGAAACCCCAAAACGATATGCACTGTCATACCCACTCTATTGAAATTGTTGGCCATTCTCCACTTCTTTGCCACGGGCCCATTCCATACACATTGAGGGCATGGTGCATGGCTTGGCACAGCCAACATTTTTAAGCATAATTGCACATAGGTTAAGTGCCATCCTGCACCATGGAGCACCACACATTTCTCCACCCACAACCCCAGAGGCCATTCATAAAATCAAATGTCATTTTGATGACTCAGCACCAATTCCCAAACATCACAAGTGCCCTGAACTACACACATGTGTCATTGTTTCCACACCATGTGAGAGAGCAGTGCATAAAAGCCAGAAACAGAAACAACAGCACACCCTGAACATATGGATGACCCCCGAAGCTGATATGACCATCGACCACTGCTGTGCCGGATTGCTAGGGTCCACACATGATTCGATTGTACTGCGCAACAGTACTCTGGCTGCGTCCATTGCTGGAGACACAGGGGAGAATGTAACTCTGAGGCAAGCGAAAGAAGAGAGGGAGCACTTGGAGATGTGGGTATTGGTAGAGAGAGTGCCGGGGATGAGGGGAAATTGCAGAGGCAAGGCCTGAGGCTGGAGGGGTTGGCAGGTAGTGTGCCTTGTGATATTGAGGGTTGGCAGGTGGTGTGCCTTGTGATATTGAGGGTTGGCAGGTGGTGTGCCTTGTGATATTGAGGGTTGGCAGGTGGTGTGCCTTGTGATATTGGGGGTTGGCAGAGGGAGTGTCTTGGGATATGAGAAGTTAACAGGTACCACCTAATTCTTTAAAAATTTACAAAGCCCCTGCACATTGCAACATGCTAGGGTGAGAGGTTGTGCATGTCAGTAAGCAGCCTATGCCAGGATTAAATAAACAAGTCTCATAAAATGCACCAATTAGGACTATTACTGGGTTAGCTACACGTGCACTCAGTAATGCATCATGTCTGCTGCATGGGTCTATCGGACTGCTTACATCTTGATGATGGCATTTGAAACATAACTCTGGACCTGCCACCAGCATATGGACCATCACTCCTGCATCCACCCCACATACATGCAGAAGCACATTGCTAATTTGTTCTGTATTAAGGACATTGGCAGCCAAGAAGGCTATACACCAATCGTGAATATAGCAATAATCTTAGAACTACTGTGATATGATGATATGGCATGTATTGTTTTAAGGCAGCACAGGACAAGGGAGTTAGGACATAGGGAGGACAATACAACACTAATACTAGGTCTTGTGTCATTCGAATCTTGCATGTGTTGCAGCGAGAAGTACAGGGGGAAGGACAGGGGGAAGTGCAAGGGAAAGGAAAGGGGAAGTGCAATCAGGGCATGGCTCTGAGTAAGTGCAGCAAGGCTCTGGGTAAGTGCAAGGAGGCAGGGGGCAGTAGGGGTTCCAGTTACATCCCCAAGTGTGTGGTAGGCCAGGAGGCAGTGCAAAGAAGACTAGTCGTGCTGGAGCCTGGTACCCAGTGAGACTCTGAGGTAACCAAGTAACTAGTCCCCGCAGCAGCGGTAAGTTATCAAGGGGGTGAGAGAGAGAAGACAGAGGAGATAAGGAAGGTGTTGAGTTGCTTCCAGAACTTCAGGTGGTCTGGCTGAAGTCTGAGACGGGAAAGGAGGCTGTTCCAGAGGGAGACGCCTGCAGAGGAGAGCGATCTACCCCTCACTCTCTGCCTGGAGAAGCCTCTGAGCATCTGGAGACAGAGGTGGTGGAGAGTAAAGGGACCCAAGTTGGACCTGGGAGGGACGGTCGAGGAGGAAGGAGGTCAGCCATTTTAGGGCCTGATCTATGATGCCCAGGTTCAAATTGAGTAGGTTGATCAGGTTGGCTTGATTGACCATGTGAAATGCAGAGGAAAGGTCAAGGCTGATGAAGACTGAGGGAGACTTGGAGTCAAGGTTAGAGAGCAAATCTTCACGGACGTACAGGAGAACAGTTTCCATGCCTCTGGCTGCTCTGAAGCCAGACTGATGGTCATGGAGGCAGCCAACAGATTCAGTGTGGGGGATAAGCTGGGAGATGACCAGCTTTTCCAGGGGTTTGCCCAGGAAAGGAGTGATAGAAATCGGGCGATAGTTTGCCGGACAGGTAGGATCAGCACACGGCTTGAGGAAGTGCACAAGGCAGTGCTTGAGGTGAGATGGGAAAGATGCAGTGGTGAAGGGGTGATTGCAGAAATCATGCAAGGCTGCAGCGAGGGTGGCAATGTGGTCCTTGATGGTTCTGGAGGAGCAGGAGAGCACCTGTTTGGATGACACGTTCATAAATCGGACATGTCTAGAGACATCATCAGGTGGTATCAGAGAGAAAGAAGAAAAAGTAAGAGGAGCGGGAGAGGTGGCCAAAGGGGGTCTGAGAGAGGCAGAGGGAGGGGAAGAGGAAAGTGAGGACAAGATGTCCTGAATTTTAGTGGTGAAATGAGAGGCCAGGGCCATACAGAGGGATTGGGAGGGAACAGGAGAGGTGGAGAATGCAGTAGGATTGGACAGCTCCTTACAGATTTTAAAAGGTTTGGCCATGTTATAAGAGGCCGCAGAGACATGTGCTTCGATATGGGCCCTCTTCTTGGAGAGGACAGAGAGTATGTATTGCCTTCGGAGCAGGCAGCAGGCCAGTTTATCGGAGGATGCGCCCAAAACCCTCCACTTCATCTCAGCGACCCTGCACTTGCGTTTCAGGGTGGTGAGGTCGGAATCGTACCAAGAGTTGGACTTGGAGGTAGGATTCAGGCTGATTCTCATGACAGTGGAACATATGTCCAGAGTGTTGGAGATAGAAAGATCAGGTAGAGAGGGCTGTGTCAGGGTGTGAGTCAGGCACAGGAGTAGGAGGAGCAGAGAAAAGCGAGGCCACATCCACTGACACTCGCTTCTTGGGTTGAATGGCCGAGAAGGAAGGTGGCAGTGCTGGTCTTTATTTATTATTATTTATTATTTATCCTCTTATAATGTGCCAGAGCCCACAGGCATCAGGGAGCAATAAGATTGTTGGAAGCAGACAGCTTTGTAAGGAAAGGTTATGCAATGTATTTAAATAAAATTGTTTTCAGACATTTTCTGAATAGATGTAAATCTGGAGTCATCCTCAGCTCTGTATGCAGCTTATTCCATGTTGTAGCTGCTTACACCGTAAAAGAACGACTGCCATCCTTTTAACTCATCTAATACAGGGGCAGTGAAGGAGCATGGTATCACTGGACCTTGTAGTCCTAGCAGACTGCTACAGTTGTACAATATCTCTGAGTTATACCGGGGCTGAGCCGTATAGGCACTTATGAGTAATGGTACTGATTATAAAACTATTCCTCTCCTCAATAGCCGACCAATGTAAATCTCTTCTGTGTTTAGTGATTGAATCACCTCTAGGGATTCTTTTTACGATGCAAACTGCATCATTTTGCAGTACCTGCATCCTCTGAATGCATACATTGTTTGCTTCTGCCAAGATAGCATTACAATAATCTAATCTCGGCATGAGTATTGCTGTCATGAAGGTAATACAATTAGCCTGAGAAAGAAAGGTTTAATTAACCGCAGCAGCCTTAGATGGTATTGTGCTTTATTCACAACACTACTGATGTGGACTACAGAAATTAAGGAAGGTTCAAGCATGATGCTTAATGTTTTAACTTCTGTGGCGATGTGGATCACATGTTGTTCAATCTTAAAACCTGCATATTCCGCATTCAGTTTTGCACGTGATTGTGTGGACAAAAATATGAGGAACGCAGTCTTGGATCCATTAATACACAATCCATTCTCCGTCATCCATGCCTTGATTGATTCATAGATGAAGGAAACCTCCTCTGAATCCTTTCAGTAATCCCCAGTTAGTTCCAGGACGAGCTGGGTATCATCCACGTAGTTCGTAAAGCGGATGCCCACCTCGTCCAGTACATCACACAGAGGGCGACAAAACACATTAAACAATGCCAGGGAGAGATAGGCCCCCTGCGGCACTCCACAGCCAATACATTCGGCTCAGACCTTTCTTCCCCCCAGTGGATGTTGGACATCTTATTCCTGAGGAAAGAGTCCAACCATTTGAATCATACGAGTCTTCCCATGCTCACTGCAGACATGGTTCCCAGAGTCCAGCACCACTGCAGACGATTACCTATATGGACAGCACCACTACCAGTGATCATCCTGATGAAGGCCACCACCACCACAGGCCCTTACCCAGCCCTGTTTGGCCGAAACACCTCTGTGTCGATGTTTTGTGGCACAACCTTTACATATATGTGTTGATGGATAGTGTTGTGTACACTATTTTGTTGAAAACCCCCGGACCTACTACAGTCCTGGGTCACACCCTGCACAAGTTCTATGTCACTACCTACCTGTATTGTATACTCGTGCACCACTCTGGAAATTGTCTCTCGATAATTGAAGAGGACTATACTCACCTGTATTTCCCTTAAGAAAAAAGGTCTGTCCATACTTTCGTGCTTATCGAAAGTCCTGTAAATGTTTAATTTGATTTATCTGTGCAAAATCGTTTTGAAGGCAAAATAAAATAGCTTCAAAACAAGACAGCTGTCTACGGATCTCCCATCCTGATTTCTAGCATTTTACATACAGGTACCCTCCTGGGCATATCAGGACTCCGCCAGGCGCCCTTTATTGAATCCTGATTTGCTCTTATCCATGATAGCTAGCATTCCTGTCTGGAGATCTATCAAGGCACATTCGGTACCGTGGGGGCTGTAACGCCTGACTGTTTTTGGTGAAGTACCTTAGGCTTTGCTTGAGGGTAGACTTTGCTTGAGCTGCAAGAAGTTTCAGGTTAGAGGATAGCAGAATGTGGTCAGTCGGAGAGAGAGGAGTGGTCAGAGTGTTAGAGGGGGGATGTCTGAGGAGATGAGAACATCCAAGGTGTGTCTGGCAGAGTGTGTCGGACCGGGGCCTACAATGGAAAGTGAGAGAGAGTTGCAAAGGTTGCAGAAGAGCCCAGTGGAAGGATTAGGAGCATCCAGGTGCATGTTGAGGTCTCAGAGGAGGAGAAATTGGGAGGTCGAGGCAAGGAGAGAAGAAGAGAGGTCATCCTATTCTGAGAAGAAGGTGACCTGGCCAGGTGGCCTGTAGATGCTAACCACAGTCAGAGAAGGGCCAGGAGAGATAGAAAGCCTGCAGACTATGCATTCAAATGAGGAGTAAGCCTGTGTAGGAATGACAGAAGCAGGGACTTCCATGCACTGCCTTTATGATACCATAACAAAGTTGACCACTGCAACATGATGCATATACGCTTTAATTCCATGTATTTCTAGACATGTGTGTACCTATGTATCCATCAACACCCTCCACCTGCCCAGACATGATATGATAGTTTATTTATATAGTGCCTATACACAATGTGTTTCAAAGCGCTTCACCACAATACACCCCTCTACTGCTCCTCCCCCTCTCCAAACATCATTTCAACACAACCCTCCACCCCCACTCCCTTTTCAAATATCAGGGAGGAGTGGATGAGAATGTTTTGTGGAGCATCAGTGAGGAGTGACAACTACAGGCTCATCTGGGGTTTTCAAATCAATGGAGGTTGTCAGATTAATGGGCACCACAGATTGCAAATACACCAGGGGACACCCTTTTATTTCCATTTTACCTGACGGCAAGTGGATGCCCTGGTTTGTGGACTTTGTACTCTCCTTCATGTGCTGGATCTGAAGTGTCAGGGCTCTCACTAAGTTGTCATGTTTTCCACATAGATGCAAAATGTGCTGGCCACGTTTCTTGTCATGCCCTGTGATGGCTTTATGTATGCTTCACAGCACAACCAGGTGTTCAAACCAAAGAGCCTTTTGGCACTGAACACTGTACCCCATCTCCCATAGAAGTATGATGATGGGCTTGTGTGCAGACTTACTGATATCATCCAGCAGGGGTGCCTGTCCGCTAGCAGGTGCAGCATGCACTCATATGGGATCTGCAAACTGTACAGCATGATCTAGGGCATGATGGCTGTCATGTGAGCTCTGTCCAACTCCTGTGTCCCCTTCCAATACATCTGTGTCATCCATTCTAAAACTTGTTCGAGTAAGTAGTACATCAGATTTCTGGAGACCTCTGGAGGTACACAGGTAAGTCCCTTTGTTACTTCATGACACACTACAGAAAGTTACTTCTTAGGAGCTCACTGGCACCCATCACCCAGGCTTGATCTCTCCAACTGCCTGAGTATAGAACCTTATCCTATTACCACTCCTTTACTCATACAACAACATTCTCAAAGCATTCTCTCTGACAACATAGTTCCATGCATCCATCCAAGCACATTATAACAGTGTGGTAGGTGGTATTGCAGTGTCCTTCCCTAGTCATGCCATCAGAAATGTGCCTAGCCACCAGGCTAGATGAAAGATTGGGTGAAGGACATCTTGGCTGACATCTAAAGACACACAGTGTGTCACCAAAGGATCAGCCCCCATTCATCTGTGGTTCTACCTGCTCTTTGTGGAAGCCTGCTTCAGATGCACAGATGTGGTGGGCTGTGCTAGCTGCACAGGTATGGCAAGCTTTGCTGGCAAAGTAGGTGGGGTGGCCTGTGCTGGCTGGCCAGGGGTATTTGCCTTTCCAGTCTTTCCTTTTGTGGCAGAGATAGTTGTGGTTATTGTGATGTCCTTTTTCTTTGTTGACGCAGATGGTTTAGTGATGGTGATGGAAGTGCTTGGTTCGCAGTTTCCTAATATAGTTGGCTGAGGGCCCAACGGTCCCTTTGGATCACTGGATGTGTTGCAAATAAGGGACACACTGTCAGTTGTGCACCAAATGGTTGCAATGGTGAGTAAAATACATTCAATCGGATTCCTGGCTGTAGCCTGGTAATGCATTTCCTACCAAGTCCTTTGTTGCTGATGGTGGGGTGAGCGGCAACAAGGAGCCTGCCTCTTGATGGAGCTTCATGTGGCAGTGTGTGTTGCCTTACAATAAGGGGAACTGGTACTGCAAGTACACGTTTTCTGTGAACTCTATTCATCTGTGCGTGTTTGGGTTTACATTGTGGGTTCGCACACATGTGGGTGCAGTCTTTCCGTTTGATTGGATCACGTCAGGCCTCCTCTGTTCTCTTCATATTGCCTTCATATGGCCTTCTGCTTAACGCTACAGGTGGGTTTCCACAGGCACTCTGTGAACAGTGCCTCACTACCTATGACATTGGTAGTGATTGACAGCATATGTGAAGAGGGTACTCACCACCTGCAACCTGGGCGCCCGCCCCAACCTCTGCATCATAGGACCTGGCAGTTCCCCTGATGTTGACTCCAGTGGCAGCCTTTTCCCCCCAAGTGTGCATGTAGAGGCCTGGCACTGCCCCCCTCATCCCCTCCAGTCAGCATGCACTTCCGTTTGTGCTCAGATATGAGGGTGAGATCCCACTGATTCAAGTCATCCAACCTCTTTTTAATGTCCCTTGTTGTGCAGGGGAATGCAAACACTGACATCCCTTCATTCTGTACCCTGTGCAACAGCTGGATGTTCTTCATTGGATCCGTTTTGGCCAACAGGTAGCCCACCAGCGTAGCTACATGCCTGCTGGCCATTATTGGTGGATGACTTTTCCAGGATGTGATATCCACTGTAATGATCCCAATGCAGGGTGTTTTCTTTCCTATGTTCAATATTTCAGCACTCAGTAAAACATTAACTGATGCAGTGCAGCATGTGTGGTATTACCTGATGTCAGTTCATTGTGTAATTACCATTACCACATGCATGATGGTAAACGTGTGATTGTCTGGAACAGCTCGATCTGCTGCCAGTTCAATGGCAGTTACAGGACTGCCAGTCTCTGAGTGCTTTACTGCCAACCTCATAATCACCCCTTAGGAATTCAGGTCTCATCTCCCCTCTCTCACTATGGAAAGGGCTTCTTGTTTCTCTCTGCAGGCGATAGATACCAGGGCCATTCAAGAACTAAGCATTAAGCTGAAACCTGTTCAGTTATAGAACCAGTTCCTGGATGGCTACTTTTCTAACATCTCATGCCGTTTGGAAGCTGCATCACACACCTTGCCAATCTCTCCTCTGCACATTTCGTGCCCCTTTTTCAATGCCGGGCATCATACGCCATCTGCTCAAAAAGCCCATGATGGCCCTCTAATTTCCATGTAACTTTAAATCTTTATGCAACCTGAACATTATTGTGAAAATCATGGAGAAGGTCATGGTGAAAGTTGTTGAAAGCTTCAGTTGTTTCTTGATGCTTTTTCCATTGCCTCTCCACCCTGCAATCAGGGCTTTGTCTAAAACGGGGTGCCTTACTCATCTTTTGTTACAATGAGGGGTTGAGGTGGAAGTGGGGGACAAGAGGAACACCGATTTGTTGGCTGTGTTAAATCTCTTGCCTCCCCTCAATACTGTTTAGCATGACGTCCTGCTCCACACCCTCATATCAGTTGTCCACCTGACCAGCATAACTCCTGGCTGGTTTACACCCTTGCTTGAGGATGAAATCCAAAGAGTGCAGATCAGATATAGCCTGTTCCATACGGATGCCAGGTGATTGGTCCCAGAATCTTCTGTCCATCTCTTTCCATGTGGGGATCTTCTTCTTCTGTCATCGGATACAAAGACTAATTGGCAATTTAGTTCCACAGTTCATTATTTCATAGCTCTATGGTGCACCTGGTACCAAGGACATGAGCAAGGAGGATACTTTCAAGGTCATGATAACTTCTCAGAACTATGTGAAACCCCGCTCCATCCAAGACATGCCAGCACCTCCACAACATTTCCACCCACAGCCTGAATTGGTTACCTTTTCCTCTGGCACCTCACAGCACAAATCACATGGCCCGATGGTGGGGCCAATGCATCACCACTCTCTGATCTTCCTGATCGATTGGCCAATTTACAGGTTTATGGCAAGGCGTCCTGGGCTGGTCAGTGCACTCAAATGCTTGGGACCTCGGCTCAGGGGTCTCTGGCCACTATAACTTAAAGATCTGAACTGGTGAAGACCTAAAGCCCTTGACCCCCCCTTCTCGTGACATAGCTCTCCAAAGATCAATTCTGGCCCTCCCTTGGTCCTCCTTTTGCCTTGCAGGACACATTCATTCTGGGTTACACGCACTAATGATAAGACACAATGGAGAATACTGTGTCTTCAGTGAATTAACCTTCTGCAGGGCTGCCATGGCTGCGAGCAGAAGACACACACACCCTTCTAACACTCGGTCGGGATTAGGCATACTAGCATAGCTATGACAATAGGCCTCAATTTCAAGATGGTGTTTAACTTCTAAAATGGAGACTCATTACACATGTGATATTCAACTACAATCCAGCTTCTATGGGTGACCCACATTCCCCCTCCATTCTCCCAGCTCCCCTACAGCATCTCTTTCTACAATCACCTCGTCCTAAATCGGCGAGGGCCAAGGACTTACGTCCCCAGTATTCCCCCCTTTTGTTAATTCTATATTAACTAACTCCCTTGCAATCCTGTCAGCCTCCTCATACCTCCATGCCCCTTTCTTGAGCACCCACTTTCTACATACTGAAAGCAAACTTTCTCCCGCCTGATTGTACTGCTCTGGGATTCAAGTAAGATACATACAGCCCCCATTTCCATCTAAGTCAACCCAGTGCTCCTCATAGTTTTCAGGATCAGGTTGTGTTGTAGTAACTGTTTCAGGGGGATAAATCTTTGCTCTTTTCTCACCATATGGGGCATATTTGGGACATCTATTTGTACATGCCCATCTTTTGTACTGTGTACCCCAATTGACACCATCATCATCGCACTATTAGGGATCGCTTTAACACAGTATCGATGTCCCCACTGGCAAGTGAAAATAAATCACCAGCACGAACACCACCACTGCCACTAGTATCTTCACAACTGCTCCCATCCACAACAGTGCCCACGAGAAGAAGTTATCAAGCCAATCACTCTTATGTATCCCTGCTTGTTCTCCGAGGGTGTACCATATGTACTTCGAGGGTGTGTACGACCCCTATTATCTGTGTGACCGACCCACTCATGGCATTGTTTTGGGGTACATAAGGGCAGCATGATTCTCCTATTTTCTTTTTACAGATGCCCCGTTCCATTTCCATGAGCAGATCGAGCACATACCGATTCTTCAAAATCATTAACCATATTGCTCTCAGTTTCACCTTGATTGTGTAGAATCCTTCTTCAGTATCGTTCACCAGCAGTATCAGTCTAGTTTCCTTTCCTTCAGCAAACATACATATTTTCTACACTGTACTGTACTGCCAAAACAACTGACTTGGTTTTTTAAAGTTACTGATTTGTTCTTCACCCACCAGGAGTGTTCTCCTGTGCCCTTTCACCCATACCCCTCTCCGGCTCCTGTGCTTGCCTCCAATACTAGTTGACAGGGCACTGTAAAACATGAGAGGTTGTAACAGTGAAACAGTCCCTGGGATATTTGCATACCCAAAGTACTTTGCAAGCAAAACATGAATAGTACCTTACCATGATATTATATGCATTTTACGAAAATGTCATGACTATGCAGGTATACAATTATTTTGCAGTGCACACATGATCGTTTGCCACTTATTCCAGCCTTATATTGTTGGGTAGGATTATACAACTGAAAAGTGAAATCGTTTTTGTATATCAGTGAGTAACAACATAATCTGTTAAGGTCTATGTCCAATGCAACTCTGAACACTTAGACATGATGCAGCTTGTGCGAAAAGCAGACAGTACGTCTGAATATATGTTGCCCTAATACTATAGACGAGTAATACCTGGAATAGCCCAAACCCATTATCCCTTGCAGGCCAAGTACATTATATTGCAATGTTTCTCTCCACTTATACGTTAATGCTAGCAATGCTAAAGTAGGAGACTTTCAGCGTGACATTTGTCTACTCAAAATCCATAGGGAGCAAATTAATATTTGAGTTGTATAACGCGTTAACTTGCAAGGCACCCCTTCAAAGCGTTTGCATGATATATGTACTAAGAATAGGAAGCATCGGATGAGGTAACACATCCAAGTACCCTCTTTCCATACAGTCAGTATCCAATATTTGATATGATATTTGGGTTACATAGTGTGGTTTATGCTTTTATTATTAATATTATTAGCCTATTTATTCAGCGCACACCCAGCTTCAGGAATCAACATAGTGCTTTATAATCGTAGGGGGAAGAACACAGTGAGGGAAGCAGAGATAAAGAGAGTGGGAGCTAACAGGGGAAGGCAACAGAGGACAATTTGCATCAAGGGGTCTACAAGAAACCAGGGGAGGAGACAGTGGGGGGCATATCAGAGTCTCGGGTACAGTGGGGAGTGGAGTGTGTGTAGACATATGTGTTATGCAGGAGCCATTCCTTGACAAGGAATGTCTTGAGTTCTTTCCTTAACTGTAGCAGCAATGGGGAAAGTCTGATTTTTACGGGAGGAGGTTCCAGAGTCTTGGAGCATAGACAGTAAAGGCTTCTCATTCTTTCCTTCCTGCACTGTCAGAGTTCAAGCCTTCACATTTCCTTACTTCTGGTGGATTGCAGGCCTCTGGAGATGCAGAGTTTCTCAGTGAGGTAGCTTGGGGACATCAGGATGACATCAGGGTGACGTTCTTGTAAATGATACAACAGTATTTGAAAATGATACAGGCTTCCAACTGGAGCCAATGCAGTCAGAGGAGGGTCAGGGCTGAATTTCCACGGGTTCTTTCATGAGTCGTGTTGCAGCATGCAGGACACATCTCAGGGGTGCCAGGGTAGTCACTGGAAGGCCTTCCAAAAAGGAACCTTTTATAAGGCACCATGAATAACAGAGGTTCTTGTGCTAGAACATTATTCAAATGACAACAAACATAACATATAACATAAGTGGATGTAGGTACATGTCTGGTAACCTTTCACAGAGCTAAGAGAGGAAGAGTTACAGTTTTCTAGTAATATCTAAATATGTTTTGGTGTAGAGGTTAGAGTAAGCGCATGGTAGAGTAAAAGCATAGGAGTCATGGGTGGGGAGGCAACAGTATTTGGTTAATGTGTGCAACCATATCTTAGTTAGATTTTTCCGTTCATGGAGCCACGTTTTCATATTAGTTTTTACCTCTTGTGGCTGTATTCTGTTTTTATGGTTTTTAAGGTCACGCCTGCATATTAGGGTAATGTAAATGAGCTGCACTAGAATATCAGGACTAGTTAAATATCAATGCCAGGTAATTGCTGTGGATTGTGCCTTATTAAATCGTTTTGCATAGGTAAGAATTGCCTGTGTGCGCTGCTAAAAACCTTCTGAGCGGCACCCAGAAGGAAGCTGGGCAATCGCACATGCGCACAGCTTAGATGGAACATTGACCAGTTCCCATCCGACTATTTGTAGCCATTTAGAATTGGGTGCTGGTTGTATTCCTGGCACTAACAGAGAAGCAAAACATTTCTCTTCTTTATCATACAGTCTATATTGATTGGGTATTTCTCGAAGCAATTCAGCTGAGTTTCTTGACTGATAGTTAGACCTGTTTTTCCTTTTTAATTCAAATATGTTTTCCTTTTTCCCTTGTAAGACCCGGAAGGCAGGGGGCTGCAATGGCGATGCAGAGGCGGTTGGCCCTGGCGGTAGCTTGGGGGTAACCAAGCTCCCTGGTCTCATTGTTAGGCGCGCTTGAGGGACCACGAGAAGAGCCAAGTGCAGCATGGCAAACGAGCATATACCTCTCCATGATGGTGGGAGGTGCAGGAATGCCTGCTGGCCACAGACCCAGTACATATCTATCACCGCTGCTGTTCCTTCCTTGAGGTCTGGAATGTTTATTGTCACATTGCACTTGTCATTTGTACTCACAGGAACATCGCCTGCTTTATAGAAGCACAGTTGATATTCTTCTTGTTTCTGCACCTTCACTGGCTTCTCCTTTGCTTCAATCCATGTTAGCTTTGCCATGTGCTTCCCACAGTACTCTTGACATGATTTGTTTACCCTCCGGATCACTTCTTTTCTATATCCTTTAAGTCCTCCTGCCATACAGCTCATCACAGTATCTTCCCACCGATTGATCATGAACTTCACTCCTTCCAACTGCTTGTCTGGCCTTTTTAAGCACTGTGGGCTTTTGGCATTGCAGGCACACTGCTGTTCGTCTGGGTCCATCATCACAGGGTGTATGCTGTGCGCTTGGAATGTGCTTCGCAGCCTACATAGTGCTAGATGGACAAGACCGTGAGCATCCGAGAGCGGAACCTATTGCGATATTAATACCTTGGGGCTCCCGACATGTTTGGTATTAAGGAGCAAATATAACAACTCCCATTTCTCCTCTGTTTCCCCACCGAGCTCATGTCCATGTACCAACTGTTACTCATCTCTGGGTGGTGCATGTCTTCTATCATGTGAAAACCTAATCCCCTGTATTCCTCATACTTTTTATTCTTAGTCTGCCATCTAAATCGTTTTTAATATGCTCACATAGGGCACATATAGCTTTGCATCTGGTAATATATTTACATTTATTTTTTGTGTCATCGGATTCCCATTTACTGGTTAATGGTTGTCAATTCCCAGCATTATGTTCTTGTGCCCATTCTAATATGTACACCCGCCCATGGTACACCTCCCTTAGATTACCCCCCTTTTACATGTTTCAACCATATAAAATTACATACTAAATATACACCTAAACCAAATAAAAAAATACAAAATATGTTCAATGCGAAATGCATAACACACAGTATTAGCAGGTCTCTTCTTAGCTTCATGTCGTACGTTAGTAATAGGCGCATCAAGAAGCAATTGTAATTCTATTATTAGATAAAAAAGGGAAGGAAAAAAGATGAATGGCCCGAAACAGAAGAAATATACTAGTGCATCGAGTAAAAACATAAATCAACACTGCATTCAGTTAAAATAGACAATTTGTGAAACTCTGTATGTGGTTCGTGTACATATGTACATCCGTTGAATTACTTTGCAAATGTATGCTTACTATTATTAGGCACTCCTCACTTACTACTGTCATGTTCATTAGTGGGGGGTGCGGCATTCAGAGCTTTTCGAACATCAGAAAGGTGAACCCAATATAGCAAACAGAGTGGCAAACACAACGGTAAAAGGGCCGTGGTATTTTGGTTCAATCCATCTGTGGACAAAGTTCTTTATGAATACGTAATCACCCAGAAACAATTGAAGAGGCTGTGATGTTGCTGAAGCAGGTGCAGCACTGGTTGTTTCTTTAGATAGCCATGGTGCTATCTGTTGAGAAATACGTTTGATTGATCTAATCAAAACAGTTAAATAATCCTTAAATTCCTCACCGAGAACAGACGCTGCCCTGTGAGTATCAGAGGGCTTAGTTGAGGATAGAGGTGTATGTATTCAATCGCCTGTTACCATCTCATGCATCGACAAGTGATGATCCTTACAGGGCTACGTGTACAAACTGAATAGAGCAAGGGGAAGACAGTGCACCCCGTTTCTCTTAAGGGAGCACACAACTTTGATAATTTAGCCTTTAATAATCCAATGATCCATCCCACAACCCCATTGGCTTGGTCATGTTAAATTGTACACATCTGATGTTTGTTTACCAATAACACAGTCCTTGCTTTAAAGAGTATGTTAAAGAAATCGGTGCCAATGTCTGACCGCAACACATCCCAAACACCACAACAAGGAAATACCTCTCTTACTAACAATTTGGCAGCGCATTTCGCATCTGGATGTGCACAAGGACCTGCCTCAACCCACGAGAGAAGGGACTAAAACGATCATATAGCTACTACACCCATTGCACCGCTCTCCCATATCAGCATAAACGATATGGAGTTCCTGAAACAGCCCAGTATGGTGAGGTAATGCACTTTGTATGATTCTTAGGGTCTGACCATTACTGTAGGTCTGGCATGTGATGCAATTTATCTCCATTTTAGAATGAACTTCCTGCAGATTGGGGACAAATCAGTCCTCTTGTATATTTGCAGCAATATGTTTTTTCGACAAATGAGACGGATGATGCAACTGGTTGAAAATGACCAGCAACAGTTTGTGCGGCATGACAACTTTACTTGTACATCCTTGTCGCCATAATACATCTGTGTGGGATTGTGTACACACTCTTTACTGCCATAACTCCTTCTCATCCTGTGGGGCACATACTTGCACCTCAATAATATCAGAAGTGAAGTGTATGGTGCTGGGAGATAAGCGGCCTGTTTGGCCGCCGTGCCTCTGGTGCTGTTGCTGAGTGAAACTTTGTCTGTATCATTTGTATGGGCCATAACTTTAACCACTGCAGTGATAGAGGGCTGGGAAAGTGCTTCAATCAGTTTATCTAGCAATGCTGTATATTGGACTGGACACCTGACCGCCCTCCTAAACACTCTCCTTTTCTACCTCACATGTCCAGAATGCACCGTTGTTGTTACGTAGGCTGAATCAGAATAAATGGTCTTTGAACACTAGTGGGACTCTAGAAGTGCTTCAATAAGCGGTTTAACTCTGCTAACTGGGCTGAATAATGCATGGGCAGCGTTTGTTTTACCAGTAATTCATACTCACCATCCACTAAGCAGACAACTGCTGCTCCCGCATGTTTCAGGCCTGTCGCCTGTTGGTCAATGGTTGCTGAACCATCAACAAAAAGTATCCCCCCTTTCAAGTAGGCTATCTTTTGGTTTTGGTATGTCCTCCTCTTTCCGCTCAAATGTTACACGGTCATGCCGAGCGCTGTCTTCCTCCTACACAGCTTTGTCAGGAAAGTGGCAGGGTTTACTGTCTTGCACTGCACTTTGTGGATGTTTGTTTGGGCTGGATAAAATAAACTCATATGAGAATGCCTGCTGTGTGGTTGATGTGGATTTAGATCGTTATAATATGGCAAATGCCCCATGCTCCACATACAATGTTACGGAACACCCCATGGTGATTGTGGAGGTTTTTTGTATTTTGAATGCAGCAGTGGCAAGCGTCTTGCTCGCAAGGCATCTGTCCTCGCATTACTGAGTCTAGAACGCCACTGTAATAGGCCAATGGCTTGTGGCCCATGGTGCTCTTTTAAGTAAATACTGCCGTCATCATTTGACCATCAGACTTGGAAACAAGTAAAACTCTTGAGTGTAGTCTGGGGTTGCAACACTGGGGTGGTGGAAATTACCTCTTTTAGTTTGGTAAAGCTTGTGAGCATGTCCTCTGTCCATGTTATCTTATTTTCAGTCGTTCGTGCTTCTTTTAAGGCCTTGCAACAAGGGCCTAGTGTAAGCAGTGTAATCTAGGATGCACGTTCTGCAGTAATTACACAGCCCAAGGAACCTCTGCATTTCTTTAACAGTTTTTGGAATACTGCACAAAATGGTTGCAGGGTTAGGAACTACTGGAAATTCTGCCTGTACAATGTCATTCAAGGAGCAGAGATCTTGTATCATTCACCAACTTGACCCCTTCGCCTTCTTTATTTGGTATATAGCCGTGTTGAATGGAGAGCTGGAGGATACAATAATTCCTCGATGTAGGAGTGCAGAAATGGTGTCTGTTATCCCCTCTTCTGCTTGAACAGGGGATATTGTTTCAGTCAGGGAAACACTGCACCTTGTTTAAGTGGGATTCAAACAGATATCACTCCGTGCAAAAGGCCTACATCATGGGCACTGGTTGTCGATAACCTCTCAGGAACCTGGGCGAGGTCATTTTCAGTGAAAGGGGGTGCTTTTGCAAGGGGCATCACAGGACACGGTACTCTACGGCATTGCACCATTACATCACAGGTTATGCAAATGGCCAACACTATTTCTCCATCATCAACCCTGTCCTCTAACAATTCTGCATCTTTTACTTCTTTCAGGGGTACTGTTGGCTCAATACACAATACGGTGCATGACTCACACCCGTCTGAATCAGTCCCAATTACCACAATCCTCTTTTCCGACACCACCAATCCTCCCAAGTCCAGTGAAATGACTGTCTCTGTCACAAGCTCTGGGGACACATGGGTCTAAAAATAAAATCAGAGGGTATCCAACAACACACTTTTCAACACACTTTTCTGACCTAGGGCACTGCATTATGTAAGACTGTAATCCCATACACAAACATATCGGGGTGATCAGGAATGCTGCAAACCATCACCACTCCTCCTATGGCATGTAGTATCATCATGTCTCTCACAGCACACATTCCCGGGGCAGCACATACTATTCCTTGATCTGTAAAGGAGATGGTCATATTAAGTTTGCTCAGGATGTCACAACCTAACAAATTGACTGGGGAGGTTTTCCAAATATAATAATGGTGCACGCACCACTTTGCCTCCTATTTTGATGGGTACTTCTTCTGTGAAAGGAACCATTGCCACAGCCCCAGAGTAGCCTTGCATATCGAGAGTTCGACTTGAGAACGGCAAGTTTCCTTCACTAATGCATGATTTAGTGACACCTGTGTCAACCATGAAGATTAATTGTTTATTTCCTATCTCAGCACCCACCAAGGGTTCATCGTCTGGGTGGCTAGTCATGAACAGGACTGGGCACCAAGAGCTTTCAGTGGGCTGTCCTAATCAGTATATGTATTTGTACCTGGGTTGCCTCCCCTGACGCTTGCTCCTCAGTAATTTGTCACTGTCCCATTAGGAACAGCATTGCTCCCGTGCCTTTGGGTACCATATGATTGGCCTGATAGCACAACTTGTGTTGAGATGCTGGGCGGGGCGGACGGCTGTGCCTGACGGGGTCAGGGTGGCAACTGTGTATACACTTGGAGTATCTCATATGGTATTGACATGGGCATTGGGGACTTGGAAGTGGTGCTGCTGTGGTGTTGGGACTGTGAAAGCATACAAATTGTAGCCCCTATCCTGCTCCTGCACTCACTCAAAAAAATTACCAATGTATCCACATCCCCAACATTGAACTGGTCCTGCCCGCACCACTCCCTGCTCTGCTGAGTCAGTTTGAGTCACTACCATGACCGACGCTTCAACTGCTATTTTTACTAACTTCTTCTGTGCTAGTTTTACTTCCTCCATCTGCAACCTGTGTGCCATTTCCTTCTCTCTTTCTTTGAATCTCTTACAGTGATATATAATTATAGTCTGTATCTCGGGCCACCCTTTTGCCTGTACACCCACTATCTTATTGAACGCTTTCTGTATTTCCTTGGGCAATCCCCTTTTAGTGACAAAGTAAAAAAAAGCAGAACTGAGCTGTCCCACTGTCTGTATTAGGACACAACTGGGTCAATTCTTAGAATTTTATTTGTTACTGAGTGTAGATTTTTCTATGTCTAGTGGATGTGTTTATTTTTTCATTGTTTTCTATTTTTACTACTTTACATATATGGTTTTATGTTTGAGATTAATATTATAATAAACTGATATGTGTTATTCTTGATATAATGATTTTTGTTTTGTGTTGATGTTTAAGAGCAGGACAGACAACACCTAAAGGACACATATTTTCCTTTTGTGTACATGCTAAAGTGTGCCCCATCATGTACATCATCATCTGTCATTACTCCTGGGTATCCAGCCTTAACCCAAACATCCCGTGCCTGATCCCCCACAACATCTACAAGCAAACATTGTATGTCCCCTACTGTTAAAGGGATAGCGGCTGTTTGTTTTTTGAAAGCATCTATCAATTTCCCAGCCCCTGCAGTGAGGAGTGTGAACACTTTTATCTGGTTGTTTTTGTCCATCTGAGCCCAAGGTACATACTTCGCCGTCCCGGGCCTTTATGAAATAATGGCAACTGTGTGCTCACTCCCCTTCTGCCCTTTTCACTGTCACTCGCCTTTTTCCTTGCCATTGCTGCTCCCCCAAATCTGTTCCTCAACTGCACTCTCCACAAGCTTTCTACCCTTTGGGTAATTACAGGTGTCTCATCTTCAACCTCTAATTCATCTATCGTGCCCCACTCTTCCTCCCCTAAATCCCTATTTGTATCTTCATCTGACCTCACTGTCCCATAGTCTACACTTTCCGCCCCTTGTTCATCACGCTTCCCCTTCTCCTTCTCAATATGAACATTCTTTATTGCGGTGCTACCAAATCTAAACAAAATGCCTCCTGCAATCCATTTGTCTAGTCCACACCCCAATTTGCTTCCTTCCACCCTGAGGGTCTTCAGCCATGCCAACTCCATATGAGCTGCCTTTAATGCCTCTTCTAACTTCTTCTATGGTTTCCTATCCTTTTCTCTTTTGATATGTGTCGGTACACAAATGTTAGTATGTGTTTGGTATGGGGTGGTGCTGTGGTTTACAGAGGCTCATTTGTTGGATTAGTATAACCGGTGGTGGGAAGGGTTGGATAGCATCCTACTGGGGTGAAAGTTACTGTTTTTCCCCATATACTGATGTTTTAACTACACTCGGGGTTGGGTTATTGTCACACTGGGATTTACAGTCCTCTATGTCCTGAACCATTTTCCATAGTTCCAAAATCTCTTTCCTCCTTTGGAGGTTTTTACCTTTATATTTAGTGGCCAAAAATGTGTACATATGTTCCAGAATCCATCCATTGTTCGTACCATAAGATGGCCATGGGTGGAACATCCTGCGTGTCTCCACCAGCCATTGCTTGTGATGTTTCTCAATGTTACCCTTGTACAACAACAATACACTCCACATCTACTCTAACAGCGTAACTACCCCCATGTTGAAAAAATGAATATATGAAAATGGCACACCATACACAAAATCCAGTTTGTCTTAAGCGTCCCTACCAGTTGATTGCTCTCTCTCCCCTCTCGCCCCTACCCACACACCTTTTTTTTTGCTCACTCCACACACACACACACACTTTCCACCAACACAACACCTACACTACTTCTTACACAAGCCCTATCTTGGACCCCGTCCCACTGCACAATATAAGTAAAAAATACAAAAAAACAAGCTAAAACAATAAACTGAAATAACGACGACTACTTGACCTTATTCCCCCACTAATATATATTGGGCAGAAGAATTTGAGCCCTCCAATTATACAGAGCCCCCACTTCTGTATTCTCTTATCTTGTTTCAAAATATGGCGCCATCTTCTTCTGTACCCAGGATGAAAGGGGCCCCTAGGGGTCCCTCGCGTTATGGAAACAAGGCAAGTCACCACACACGATAGATACACCAGACACAAGGTTGTATTCCCAAATTTAGGGTTTATTGCAAAGCAAATAGTCTCAGTTGGCCAACTCGGTCTCACGCTCCGCGACGTGTATCTCTAGACCTCGAGGGACACAAGAGAGTGAATTACGTACATCAGTTACATATATACAAAATGCATATCATACAATCAGCTGTGACATGTTTAACACCCCCCTTTATTGAGTTTCTTTGAACTCGGTTTGATGATGGACACTTCCGACGAATATGACACCTTCAAATATCTATTCTAGTAACAATATGCAACCTTGCAAGTGCAAGGACATCTTTTCTTTGGTGAACAGAACACAGTGCTTCTGTTCTTGTAAGCGAGCTACATACGGGGGAAGAGTCACATTCCAGACCTTGCTATCTATGAGGTGCTATTCGTGTCCTGGGAGCCAACACGCTCTACAGGGCTCGGAAAAGGGGGGCCGTAAGAAGAGCATAATTCAAGCCTTTAGCTGCTTTATTCTAACATATTCTACCATATAACGAGCCTGGCTGGCAGCTGTGAAATGATTAAATGCCCTGCAGCTCTGCTTCAAGGCTACATTCGGAGGGAGCAGGGCATTCCTCTCCGGACCTGCCTACGTTGTGTTTCAACGAACTCTTATTAGCCTCGCGGCCTTGCGGCCTTGTCCTTTCATGTTCAGACAACAATGTTAACAGTCAAGCAGTGTAAGCAGAAATGTGCTGCAAAGCAATTTGAACAGAAAGCAATGAGCAATCGTTAGAAAACAAAATGGCGATCCTTGTTACATCAAAATGGCCGTTCATTGGTCAAACTTGGAAACCTGTATTTCTATCGTTTCGTACATGAGACGGTTGGCCTTCGGCCACCAAAATGCGTTTGCCGTTCATCGTGAGAGGTGTCCATTTTTCCTAGACCGACAAACCCTCCTTTTGGCCTTATGCCAAACGTCTCATTCATTCATGGTATCCTCCTCTGATGACGATAAGTCTGAAGTACTTATGTCTGAATTATGCATGCTATTATAAGCATCATCATCGTCATTAATATCTATAGCCATTAATTCTTTCACCTTTTTCATTTCATTTGTGTCTCTGTCATCCCGGCCATAAGTTTGTTTTCTTTTTGTTATCATATGCATACATCCCTTAGTACATCCCTCAGTTATCTCAGTGAAAACTATCGGTAGGCAGTGTATGCAACAACAGCACGTTATGAATATTCCAAACACTACTACTAATATCACAATCAACTTCCATCCCCAAGAGCGGAGTATTCCCCAAAACCAGGACTCTATTCCCTAGCCCCCTTCTTCAGTAGGGAGTTCAGAGCTTAGGACATGCATTTTCTTTATTGCTTCAAAAATCGTAGGGGAGTAGTCATCTACGAATACGCAGCACGCTGATCCCACAATCTTGCAAATTCCCTCACGATCAACCAGGATTACATCGAGAGCCATTCTATTTTGCAGCGTCATTAACCTAATTCCTTTTTCTTCCAACGTCATGTTAAATAGTATTTCTGTCGTTGTGTTTATGGTATCTTTTAGTATTCTGGACAGCTGCCTTATGTTATAGGAGTTCACTATCTGGGACAAGGATGGAATGAATGATTTAGCTACGTCCTTCGCTATCAAAACACCTTCGCTACTCCTTTGGGTTCTAGATCTGGATAGCCTGGCCATGTCTGCTGTTTCTAAGAGGAACACTCCCGGGAACAGTAGAACTAGGTAACATGTACCTCCCCAGATTCTGGGCAACCAAGGATTTGCTTTTTCTCTACATATAAAATAGACTAGATCTCCCACATATACTGGTTCTATTTCCCATTTTGGTACCGCTGTATTCATGCATGCAGTAAATGTTCCTACTGAATATGAGACTTTCTTTTTTAGACAAAAAGGGACAGTTCTCGGGTTGTAATTCACTGTGTAAGAAGGGGGGATTGCATCTTTGTTCCCGTCTGTTCTTACACGAAACGTCATCACAGATGTTTTAACTGGCGGGGACAATCTATCTTGTCTATTTTGTTGTGTTATTTTTCACGTACTTTTTGGCGTAGGTTCTGGGATCATCACTTGTGCTTTATAGAATATGGAACAACCCACAGGCCTCATAATTATTTCCTCAAACTCATTCATGTTTGTTCTATCTAATTGACCTGTACTACTCTTACTCCACTTCCCATGAAACATTGCACTTAAAGATGCACTGCATGCAGAACGTAATGGTAATGGTTGTACATACCAACCTATTCCTTTCCCCGCATGCTGCGGTAAATGGGCGCATACCCAACAATTATTTTTCTTTAGAATTGCATGCATCATGTTCATGATGAGTAATAGCGTATTGTTCCCATACCCTTCTCTGTGTCTCTCTTACATTGGGGACAAGGTATAAGTAATCACCTGAACCGGGCATTCAGTAGTGGATATATTAACTATTGGTAAAAACATTCCCAATGGGTGTATAGACTCCACATACCATAACACAAAGGCTGTCGTTATTGGTGCTACCACACTCATGAAGCACATGATTATTGTCAAAGCCAGCATACCATTTTTTTTTACCATGCGTTTTCCCTAAGTTTACTGTCTTTATAACTAACTCATTCTCAGCAGTGGTGCAGGAGGAGGCTGAAACCGGTCCCGACATTTTTCTCACCGTCTTCTTCTTCCTGACAAAATTCATCGTGGATATCTCTCTTCGTCGCACTTATCCGGATGTCAATAAGTTCAAAAGGAATTGTCAACAGTTTAGTCTGCCAGCCCTTTGCAGCCTGGTTTGCTCATTCGTTCTAGGCAAGATCACTTACCCTCTCTCATACTGCTCAGAGGACTTCTGAACAGTTCTCTATTGCCTTTGTACCATGTGCGCCCAGCTTGTCCGCTCTGGTTCAGGACACATGTACTTTTTATGATTGCACCGAGGAGCCGCGAGTCTTGAATTGTCCGACTTGCACAATTCTCACGCTTCTCTCCTCTACACCTCTAGTTCCTTCTCCGTCCATGAGCGGAACCAGAGGTTAGCATAAATGCCAAAGAACTGTGGATCACTCTGTCTTTCGAGGCCGCAAATCATATCGCCTCACTCCTGGTATTGTGTGATCCGTGAACAGTGCCGGTGCACTTCCAGATCCAGGCTCAGAGTCAGCCTGCGGCGCAATGGCAGATGCTGGTGTGCGCTGCGACAGTGATGCGGATTCGGTCTTTGGCTCTGGCGCAATGGCAAGTGCTGGTGGGTGCCCCAGGGGTACACGTTTAGTATCTGTCGTTGTTTGCAATGCAGATTTCGTGTCGGCCAAAGGTGATGTTGGTTCTGCTGGGCAATGTTCGGGCACTCTTTGCCATTCCCCCTTTTTGGCAATCTTTTCAGGCTTTGTTTCCAGTTTCACTTCCCGCTCGGACAGATTTAGCGGCGGTGGACTGGCAGCAGTTTCTTTTGTTTCTGGGACCGCTGTCTCTTTCCAGTCGTCGGATTGGGCAAGTCTTTCAGTGAAGATGGGATCTTTTTGGCATGGGTGGCATGGATCCACGACTTCCTCCCATCCACCCGTATTGCCGTCTGCATTGCCAGAAGCACTTGATAGGGGCCGCACCACCTGGGAGCTAACGACGATTTTCTCTCAAAGTTCTTAAGCAGCACCCAGTCTCCTGGCTCCAGCGCATGCTCTAGACCAGTATATCTTACGAGTAGAGCCTCCTGCACCTGCTGATGAATCAAATGCAATTTCTGCATTAAAAGGCCACAATAAGTGCTAAGTACAGGATGTTCCACTTCACTCAGTCGCTTTGACTGAGGTGCGCACCAAACATTCACCGGCCTCCCCATCACAATCTCATACGGGGAGAGCCCAGTTCTAGCCTGTACAGATGTATGCATGCACAATAGCGCTATCGGTAATGCATCCACCCAACTCAACTTGCTCCCTGCACATATCTTGCTAATTTTTGACTTGAGGATTCCGTTGTGCCGCTCAACAAGACCGGCCGAACTCGGATGCCTCGAACTATGAAATCTCTTATCAATCTGAAGACCTGCACATATCTGTAATACCACTGCACCCACAAAATGTGGACCGTTATCTGACCATATGACACGGGGCAAGCCAAAACGGGAGAAGTATTCTTTAAGCATGACTTTTGCCGTACTCATTGCTGTGCAGTCTTTTAAGGGATATGCCTCCACCCACTTGCTGAATGCACAGATCATCACTAAGACATATTTCAAGTTTTGGCACCTCTCCATCTCTATGAAATCAAAATGGATTACCTCAAAAGGCATAGAGGGCGGGCCAAAACTGCCTATTGGAGTCACTGTTCCCTTTCCTACATTGTGTTGTAAACATGTAATGCAGTTATGCACCAACCTCTCTGCATTCTTCTTTATGTTTACATTCTGCCATACCGTAGATAGGTGCTGTATTATTTTTTTTGCACAAATGTGGGTAGGGCTGTGAGCCATTGTGACCATTGCAGTCACATAAGAATTTGGCAACATCCAGTTTTTAGTTCCCTTGCCCACCCAACAACCCTCTAAATCTAACTCAGCAGAGCCCTCTGCCCACCCTTGTATCTCATCGGCTGTGGCTTCGGCCTGCATCTTTTTGACAGTGGCAATTCTATCTTCTATCATACAGGGTACTTCCTCAGTCTGGACTGTCATCATTTTATTGTTCAAATGATTTGTTGTCACCAATTTCTTTTATGGGCAGTGGCATTAATTCTGCAGGATTCAAAGCGCTACACCTCATAATTTGGATATGGGGCGCGAATAAGATAATTTCATATTTTGTCAGTCTAGCAGAGGTGAGGTGTTGCGTCTGTGTCCTATTTAATAGGACATCTATGGCATGTGGCACCATCAGAATTAAAGTATGCCCCAATACCATCCCTTCCGTTTGATTCACTGATGCAGCAGCCACCGCGACAGATCGCAAACATCATGGTAGTGCGCGCGCTGCAGGGTCCAGCGCAGAAGAAAAATAGCCGCACTGCCTATTTCTTCCACCTTGTTCCTGTGTCAAAATAGCAAATGCACATCCTTCATTCTCGCGTACAAATAATCTAAAAACGTTTTCATAATTCGCCGTGCCCAGAACTGGAGCAGAACATAATGCTGTTTTTAATTGATCAAACACTCTCTGACATTCTTCATTCCACTGCAAAGGCATCACTGCATCCTTCTTAGTTAATAGCACCATTGGCTTCACAATTAACGCAAAATTACCGATCCACTGCCGGCAATAAGAAGCCATGCCTATTATGGCTCTGACTCCTTTCTGTGTCTTTGGAATAGGCATACAAGAAATACTTTCTATGCGTTCTGGCGTTAGCCTTCTCCCTTCTTTCGAAAGTAGGTAACCCAAATAAGCTACCTCCTTTCGATTATATTGAAACTTCTTCAAACTAGCTTTATGGCCATGTGCCGCTAGGTGTGACAGTAGTAATACGGTGCTCTTTTTACAAATCTCTTCTGTATCAGCAGCGATCAATAAATCATCTATGTCTTGCAATAGTACACACCCCACTGGTAATTCTAGCATGTCTAGCTGCTCTTTTAACGCTCTACTGTAAATACTCAGACTTTCCGTATATCCTTGTGGAATGCGCGTGAATGTAAATGATCGTCCCCTAATGTGAACGCGAACAAATATCTACTGTCCTTGTCCACCGGAATGCTAAAGAAAGCGTTTTTTAGATCAATTACGCTAAAGTATTCTGCTGAGGCAGGTATCATTTTCAATATTGTAGTGACATCTGGGACCAAAGGAAATTGTGGATATACTACTTTATTTAGCGCGCGCAAATCAATTATGAAACAATATGGTACTTCATTACCTCCTTTCTTAAACACTGGAAGAATCGGGCTGTTACATGTACTGCCTGTAATTTCTTCAATTACCCCTAATTTCACCAAATCTGAAACAATACTTTTCAATCCTTTCTCTCCGTTTGCCTAAATCTTATACTGGGGAATTCTTGGCAGTGTAACTCCTTCTTTCAAAATGATCCTCACTGGCTCTGTCTTCAAGCATCCTACATCGTTGTCATGCATCACCCATATACAGGTTGGCACTTTTCTTAACTCTCCTGGCAAGGTTTCAGACATGAATTCTGACACAGGGGCATCTTGTGGCCAAATCGTCAGAAACACCCCGTCTGACGTACAATGTATAATCGCACCTAGCTTTTTCAACAAGTTCAATCCCAACAAGTTCTCCCCACAATTTTCTGTTAGGAGAAAGGGACAATGTTCAGTGAATGGTCCTATAGTAACTGGGACTGGTTGGGACACTGGGTTTATGACTGGTGTACCTGCGAACCCTACGGAAACATTCTTTTGCCCTGACAGTGGAATATCCGGAACCAATGGTCTATTGAACACTTTTGCGCTCCTGTATCTACAAGGATGCGGTGCCCCTTATTCCCGACTCCCATTTCTACGTAGGGTCCTCTCTGATTCATGGGAATAGACACTGGTTCCGACCCTTGCCCTGGGCTGTCCTTTTGGGGAAATAACACATCATCCGATGTGTAGTCACTACTATCACTGTAATACGTATTTGGCTGCGTATTGAAAATATTCCCATTCTTTCCTCAATTTCCCCCACTCTGATTCCCATACTGGTGGTTTTGCTGACCCTGACTCTTGTTAGGAGCACTTTGGTTTTGGGCTTGGTTTTGATTACCTTCATTATTGTGGTGCTGCTGCATACTATTCCTATCTGGTCCATTCGCTCCTTGGTGCCCTCTGTGCTGTCTTCTCTCACCAGGTCCATTTCTATTCTGTAAATGTGGACATTGCACTCGCCAGTGTCCTTCCCCCTTACAGTATGCACACTGATTTGGTCCCAATGGCCCCCATGCATATTCAAATTACTCCTCCCTTGTGCGTTCCCTCTTCCTCTATTATGTCCTGCTACTTGCTGCAGTAACACCCTTGTTTGCAGATTTACTCTATCTTTCTCCTCCTGGTCCTTTCCCGCATTCACTCTCGTCTCATAATATTGGGCCATGTGCAATACTTCACCCAGCGTTTTTGCTTGCCATGCACTTTCTGATGTCATTATTAGGTTCTGAATTGGAAGTCTCAACCCCCTCACATATTTATCAACAAATAGCCTCTTCCCCACTTCCGAGCTCACATCCTGCCCACTGAAGTCTGCAAATACTTCTTTGAATTTATTGAAATAATCTGTTGCTAACTCATCCTTGCCTTGAACACATGCAGTCAACTTGTCCCATTGAATTCTTTTCTCTGGGACAATTTCTTTTAATTTCTGTATCATGCGTGCTGGTAATACTACCATGTTCGCTCCTGGTGTCCCTCCAACTGCTTTAATCCTGTCTTCTATTATCAAGTTCGCCCATGTGGCGCCATAGGCGTTACATCATCCACCTTACTTATTTGCTTCCATATGTCTGTTGGCAGGATCACTCTGAATATTAGGTCTATGTCACCCATGGTAAGCATGGATGATTGCAGGCAAGACTTTACTTCCTTGTAAAATCCTGCAGGATTCTTTCTTATATCGGGAATCGTCTGGTTTATGTTGTTCACCTCCTGTCTGGAAAAGGGGACATGTAAGTACTGGGCGGTATAATGGCCAGGCGTTACCTGCACCGCTACGGTGCCCATTGCGGGAACCTCTGTTTTTGGCACAAAGGTAGGTGGCACCTCCCTCATAGGGAATGCCCCACTTACTGTCCCTCCCCCTTCTCTCATGTGTAATAATATTTCCAGATCATGCGATAGGGTTGTTTCTCCTGTCCCTCGCTCTAGTGCACTCTTATTTACTGCCATTATTTCGGGTTGGGCTGGCCTTGCCATTTTTTATATCTTTGTCTATTAAATGTTCAGCCATCGACTGCAGTGCTTTTCTTTTCATGGTTATGGAATATTCATCAAATATCTCATGTATCTCCATTGTGGTGATACTGGGATCCGACATCCATCTGGACGCCTCTCGTATACATACTTTCAATTTGTCGCCCCTCTGTACTGACGACATTGAATGTCGTTGCTGTATATATGGCTCTACCGCTTCCTTCCTATCTCTCCCGATAGCCTTACCCCTGTACCCAGGTGCAGTAAACATTTCAGCATAATCATTATCCAATTCATTTTTAAGCTCAAAAAGTCCAGACAAAGTCCAGACACATGTTCCCTCACTTCTTCATCTCTTTGTCTACAGCGTGCTAATGCATTTAAGTCTAACAATCGCTGCAGTGGTAATTTCCCAATTAACTGTTTCCATCTCTACACCAAATATTCACCCATGCACTCCATAACTACCTGTCTTTCGTTGCTTCTTCAGAAGTCATACATCGAAGCCAATGCTGCCGTCCCATCATTCCCGTTTATATACATTTCTGCCTGTTGCTGCAATTCCACCTTCCTTTCTTTGCTGATCGCTCTGCGAGTTACCCTCGTGCATCCACTTTGTTCAGTCCCGCCTCTTGCACCCGTGGTTTCAACTTCAACCCCTGGAGGGACGGACGGTACCGAGTCTGTATCTGAGGCGGGAGGTGCGGATGGGACAATGGGAACGGGGAGTGTCTGCTGTGGGCCTGGTTGGCTAATAGGAAGTGTTACGTGCGCGGTCTGTGGCTGTGGGAGGGCTTGAACTACGGGAGGGAGAGTTTGAGCTATGAGAGGGGCTTTAGCAATAGTTACTGACGTGTTTGGCCTTGCTTCTGATCTTGGGCCTTGTTTTGTATGGATCAATATGTTTTCCATCACTTCATCTGCTATGTTCAATTCTCGTTGTGGGTATATTTTTTCTATATTCAACTGGTCACGTCTACCTGACCTCCTTAGACTCTCAGTCCACTCTTCCTCCTCCTTTTCTTCCGCTACTTCACCTTTCGATTTATGCCTGCGCGCATGCTTCACTCTACTTTTAAATCGGAGATTTGCTTCCCTTCTCCAGTCCTTAACGATATCAAATGCTGCGGGGCGCGATTTCTTTCTTATCAACACCCTTTCCAAATGATCTATTCTCGCTATCTCAAAACTACCATTTATCGGCACTGATGCTCTTGTTGCTTTCTGGTTTGCCTATGCTAAGTCTCACAGAATGTTATCGCTCCCACACCATACTTCACATACATCTCATACGCCGGCGTTCCCCAGGTGGTGCAATTTGGCCATCTTCCAAAGATTGTCTACCGCAGCGGAAAAACCCCGCTAGGGTGGACAAAACCCCAGGCATGTTTCAACCTTTCCCCTGGTTAATCAACCTTACCTAGGGCGTTTGATTTTGCAAAGTCAACTCTCAACCAATAATAGGATTATTGTGAATCGGGGTATGACTCACCTGATAAATCAATTTGTCCTCCAGGACACAATTCGTCTGTATACTGACACAACCAATGACGTTGTGTCTGCATTTCTTGACTTCTGCCTCATTTCGGGACCCTCACCTCCTTGTTCTCTAGCCAGATACGTCGATCAGGGATCAGATGTGTGCAGATCTGCAAAGGAATCTCTCATCACTTCTACAGGGCACCCCAAACACCTCTTGATCCCAGCTCGATCGTCCCGTCCTCGTCGTTCTCCGCCTTTACTCAATTACAACGTACACGATGGAACAAGTGGGGGAGGGTCCCTATTCGGGTGCCATCTTGAAAGGGGCCCCTAGGGGTCCCTCGCGTTATGGAAACAAGGCAAGTCACCACACACGATAGATATGCCAGACACGAGGTTGTATTCCCAAAGCTAGGGTTTATTGCAAAGCAAATAGTCTCAGTTAGCCAACTCGGTCTCACGCCCCGCGACGTGTCTCTCTAGACCTCGAGGGATGCAAGAGAGCGAATTATGTACATCAGTTACATATATACAAAATGCATATCATACAATCAGCTGTGACATGTTTAACACCCCCCTTTATTGAGTTTCTTTGAACTCGGTTTGATGATGGACACTTCCGACGAATATGACACCTTCAAATATCTATTCTAGTAACAATATGCAACCTTGCAAGTGCAGGACATCTTTTCTTTGTTGAACAGAACACAGTGCTTCTGTTCTTGTAAGCGAGCTACATACGGGGGAAGAGTCACATTCCAGACCTTGCTATCTATGAGGTGCTATTCATGTCCTGGGACCCGACATGCTCTACAGGGCTCGGAAAAGGGGGGCCGTAAGAAGAGCATAATTCAAGCCTTTAGCTGCTTTATTCTAACATATTCTACCATATAACGAGACTGGTTGGCAGCTGTGAAATGATTAAATGCCCTGCGGCTCTGCTTCAAGGCTATATTCGGGAGGGAGCCGGGCATTCCTCTCCAGAGCTGCCTACGTTGTGTTTCAACAAACTCTTATTAGCCTCGCGGCCTTGCGGCCTTGTCCTTTCATGTTCAGACAACAATGTTAATAGTCGAGCAGTGTAAGCAGAAATGTGCTGCGAAGCAATTTGAACAGAAAGCAATGAGCAATCGTTAGAAAACAAAATGGCGATCCTTGTTACATCAAAATGGCCGTTCATTGGTCAAACTCAGAGACCTGTATTTCTATCATTTCGTACATGAGACGGTTGGCAATCGGCCACCAAAATGCATTTGCCGTCCATCGTGAGAGGTGTCCATTTTTCCTAGACTGACAGGGAAAGGATCCCACTTCTCCATTTCTCTTCTCATATACTTATATTAATAACAAAAATGTATATATAACTGCAATGAGGTCTTTACACACTACTCAACTCAATCACACACCATCCCACCATGCAGTCTCACCCCCCTCTTCACATACAAACCCGCACACCTTTTCCCTGATTCCCCCAACTTTCCTCTCAGAGTCCTCTCCCATTGTTTTCACCCGGAGGAAGTGTACTTACATCTGCATGTTCACCCAAGCTCCTCTGTAACGGGGTCCCATTAACACCTAGGAGCTGTGCCCCACTCCAAAGAGCAGACAGGAATTCTGTCAAAAAGGCTCTTGTAGACCACTATGGGTTGTACGCTTGGGACTGGTCACAGCAGGTGGATGTGGCACTGTTAAAATGGATTTCTGAACTCGGACCTGGAGGGGCAGAGGTTCAGAAGGCCAGCCTGATTTCTTGGAACAGGGTAACCGCTGGACAAGCCAGACCAATCAGGGTAGTGATGGTGGCGGTCAAGACTAAGTCTCAAGAGGGGTGAGGGTGACTGAAAGCCCGCATTGAGGACACAAAGCAAGGATATTTACAAATTACTCCAGACAGGCGTTATATTAAAAATATAGACACATTTATTACAAGGCCTTTGTAACATCGACCATAGCAAAGAATCACAATAATACTAAAGTAAACCAACACATCACAATCAATACAATATATATACAAGACTGAGAGGTCTAAGGAGTTAGGAGCACGTAATATGTAGACCACCTAGATGGGGAGGAAAACAGGCAGTGCAAGTAATCATTAGACCCAGTTCGACATCTGAAATACACCTAACTAGGAGGAAGTCCGAGCCCTACGAAGAGAGGAGCCTTGTGCTCAAAAGTATGTGCATGCGCTGGTGCCAATGGACAAAAGAGGGCCTCTTCAAGGATATCAGGCAGTTCAGAAAGGTGAATGAAGCGATGCAGAACAAGTCCCCACGACTCATGCAAGGCCTCCACTTGTGGGCAGACGCAGGGCGAGAGTGCGGGATAGAGTCGCTATTTCGCAACAGCGGTAGAAAAGAAATGGGCTCCCGCATGAGGGGCCACCGGTTGGGGTATGGACTACTCACCGGTCCCCGACGCAGGCAGACCCAGACTTCTCCAGTTCAGTTGAAATTGCTGGCAGGCTCAGCTGCGATGATCAGGATGCCTCGACACCGTGTAGATTCTCCATAGCAGGATGCAGGGTAGAGGGTGTCCCAAATGCTGCGGACGTGCAAAGGTTGTTACCACAGCAGGGCAACACGGCAACCGCGTTTACTCTGGTCCGGGCGCACTCGTCTCACTTCAGACCTGGGAATGCCAAGTGTACGAAATTCGGTGTGAGGGGCCGCGGACGCACGCAGAGCAAGCAGTAAACCAAGTCCTGCTTAAGCTGGTCAGCCCACTGGTTGGCCCAGGTACACTTCCGAACAGGCTTACTTGCAGGGTTTGATGATGGTGCCGGGAATAGTTGATCCCACTATTCCAATGGTTCGAAGCGCCTTCGCAGACCTTCTAGGATGATGAGATGCAGAGGGGTCTTGCAGGACGACAGCAGTTCAGGGTGCCAAACCTTCAGAGGGTCACCAGCGGTTCCTCGACTCAGCTTCTTGTTGCAGGATACTTGGCTCCTTATCCCTTGTTCGGTGTGAACTCAGGACATCGACATGGTAGTGGTGTTTTCAGCCTCCTCTTATCCAAAGTTCCCTTCGTGCCAAAACAGAGAGGACCCAATGGGAGATCTGCTCACAAACACTCGCACCATACGCGGACCTATCACGGACCACGGTGGTCCCAGGCATTCAGGACACTCCAGACTCTCTGGCACCCAGGATGTGTATTGGGACCAGACATCCCAGCCCACATCCTGGAGGCACACACAAGGCATGCAGAGGCCTGTGAAAGCGTTGTGTTTCGCGGGAAAGTAAATGACCAAATAAGGACTGCCCCGGGTCGGATCTACCTGGGGGAAGGTGAAGGGGCAAGACGGTCGGCGGACAGGACAAAGAACCTTGTGGCATGGCCATTTTGGGAGCCAGGCCACCTATTCGTGCCAAACGCGGTAAGCGCGGATAACATGGCAAAAAAGGGTCCAAAACACAAAAGAAACGATAGCTGCCACCAGTCCTGTCCGTGACATACTTGCACAGTTCATAATAAGTCCAGCAAGAGGTTTCTATGGCCTTTGTAATGACTAGAGACCCAAGAGCGTGGTAATGTAAGTTACGGTGCACTCTTGTTTCATGTTGCACAAAAGCTGCAACATGAGCAAAGGACTAAGGGAAATGAAGTCTCTTGGTACTGACTGTTTTACGGGGATGTCAGTTTCCCCATAAGAATTGAGCGAAAGCCCAGAGGAGTATGGCGGAAGGCTGCACTTCTCTGGAAAAGTTGAGATCAGGGTGTAAAACAACAGCAAAAAGTTTGGGGGTTGCCACATAGAGGGAAAATTACATACAATATGAAATCTTTCCTAACAGGCACCTCCAGATGTGCAGCCAAGAATCCTTCATCTTTGCAGAAAATCTGGGATCATGTCAGGGTCACCAATATGTAGAGTAACCCTTCAACGCAAACCCCAGAAGAAATACAGCCCACTAAGGAAAAAGGCCCAGCACACCTCTTGCAAGAAGAACAAGGTTTATTTATTTATTTATTTAAGTATTTATTTATTTGAGCATTTATATAGCGCACAAACAGAAGGCAATGTTGAAGAAACAAAGTGTACAGAGCTCTCAACCTGGGTGGACCAGACTGACATTAGTGACATCAAGTCCATAATTCTAAAATTGAAATCATCAAGAGCGCCCGGGCCCGATGGCCTAGCGAACTTTGATCTAAAACAACATCCGGAGGAATGGTCAATCCTCATTAGCTCAATCTTCAAACTTTGTCAGGATAAAAGAACGATTCCGGAATCATGGACGACTGCTGTGGTCGTCCCGATCTTCAAGAAAGGAGCAAGAGTGGACCCCTTGAACTATCGGCCAATAGCCCTTCTCGACGTCATCGGGAAAGTGTTCGCCTCACTCCTCCTCCTACATTTCCAGAAATGGACCTCTACCTCGACGTGCTTTGATTTCCTGCAAACAGGATTTCAAAAAAATGCAAGCACGAGCGTCAACATAATGTGTTTGAATATACTAAAGGAAAGAGTTTTAGCAGGAGCCCCTCAAATCTTCCTAGCATTCGTCGACCTGTCCCAAGCGTTTGACAGCGTGGACAGGCCCAAATTGTGGTCGAAACTGAGGTCTTGGCATTGCCCGGAAAACATTTTGGAACCTATAATCAGTCTCCACACGAACACCAGCATAAAGGTTCGGCTAAACAATCAAGGTCTCACCTCGAAGCCTATACCAACATCTCGCGGAGTGAAGCAAGGTTGCCCCCTGGCCCCCGCCCTATTTATATCCTTCCTTGGTGATTTTAAAGACAGCCAGGAACAGATACGGTCGTTTCCGCCCAAAATAGGCTCTACAAGGGTTCCCAGACTCCTGTACGCGGACGACCTGATCTTACTCGACCAAACTCAGGTCGGTCTGCAACGCCAACTAAATAATCTCACAACTTACATCATCAACAACAACCTCGAGATCAACAAATCCAAAACAAAAATAATGATCTTGCAAAAAACCAGGGAGCAAAAAGACAGATCGTTTTCGCTGGCATCTAAGCAAAAATCGAAGTGGTCGACTCATTTAAATACCTAGGAGTCCAACTCAATACTACAAAGAACGCCCTGAATATGCAAGAAACCCTTTGGGCTAAGGCAAAGAACTTAGCCGCCCAACTAAAAGCAGTCGATCGAAAATATGGCAAATTTTCACTTCAGCCAGCAATCAGTTTTTACAAAGCAAAAATCATCCCTTCTCTGACGTACGGCATGGACGCCACACCATCAATTCCCTCCCATCTTTGGCTTAGACTCGAAGGTCTAATTTGGAGAGCAGTCCTAGGACTTCCCAATTCTACACCAGTAGCGCCGATAAGACGAGAACTTGGCCTCACATCCCTCAAAGCAATGGTAGACCACAGTACTTTACAGCTCTACAGGAAAGTCATCCACCCAGACAGCCTGGAAATCTACCACATGATAGCCGAAGAAATTGGAATAGGCAAAAACCACTTCATGAACAAGTGGGCCATGGAACAAAAACAAAAACTCCACTTAATTGCCTGTACGGAAGAGGATCTGAAGAAAAACCCTACCAGGGTCAAAACCAAACTAGACTGTTGGGACTGGATCACCACCATCGATAAAGCGACCTCATATAAACTTCTAGTCAACCTGCCATCGAACACAAATAAGCTGAAAGAGCCAATGGCTTACTGCAAAAGATATCCCAGCAAATCCCTCATGAGAATCTTTTTGAAAGCCCGCTTGAACGTGCTACCGACACAAGAAATTCTAGCCATTAGAACGAGATCTAAAGAAAAATTTTGCAGACTCTGCCAAAATTCTAAACAGACTGAATCAATAAGGCATCTAGTTATGTGCTGCCCTGCCTTGCACCAACCCAGAATCGCCTACTTTAGCTCTCTGACAGCCACCTCCTTCGCAGGAAACGAAGATATCTGGTGGAATCGAATCATCAATGGCGAAAAGACCCGATGGCACACGGCAGCTGCCAAACTTTTAAAACTTGCAATCGAAAAGACAAGAATCATCACTGCCGCTGATCCGTCATCTACAGAAACTTGAAACTGTGGCTTATACTGCCGACAAACCTCTTCACACTGCAAACGAGATTCGCTCCATCTGGAATCAGTCCTTGTAAAAATCTGTTTCTTGATTATATACAAGTAATAATAAAAAAAAATTTAAAAAAATATAGCGCACAAACACCCAGCGGTATCTAGGCGCTTAAATTACGAGATTGGTTACAGCCATGAAATTCAGCTTAGTAATTGACAGGTTACAGGGCATTGTATGGTGCAAGCATGAGAGTTGCCATCTTATCTTAACTTTTGTCATACAGTATGCAGTGTCGGGCATAGTGGTACATTGTTTAGCGGTTTTGCTTTAATTACATCATTTACACAAATTGTACAGAAAGACCAACTCTGAGTTAGTTTCAAGACTAACAGACGTTGTGTTTGAACAGTAGAGTTTTAAGGCTTTTGCAAAAGGACGATAAGGATGTGTCCATTCTTAGAGTAGGTGGCAGAGTGTTCCAGAGTTTGGCAGCAATCACTGGGAAGCTAGAACCATCAGCTTTCTGTCTCTTGTTGAATCTCACAAAAATGCAAGCATGTGCCAGCAAAGAACTCTGCTGCCATGGAGGGCACTGACAAAAACAGCATACGCAATGGGTTTTAAATATGCAAAGCGCCACAAGAGACGTACATTATATACGTTACAAATCCCTGCAGCTGGTTGGTGCGACCCTATACACACATAGCCTTCTCCATACCGGGTGTCAGGCTATTGGTCCCAGAATCTTCTGTGCATCTCTTACCATGTGGGGAGCTTCTTCTTCCGTCATCGGGTACAAAGACTCAAATTGGCAATTTAGTTCCACAATTCCTTATTTCATAGCTCTACGGTGCACCTGGTACCAAGGACATGAGCGAAGGAGATAACTTTCTAGGTCAAGATAACTTCTCAGAACTACATGAACCCCCACTCAATGCAAGACATGCTTGTGCCTCCACAAATGTTCTACCCGCAGCCTAAATTTGTTACCTTCTCCTCTGGCACCTTGCAGCACAAATCACATGACCCAATGGTGGAGGCAACATGGCATCACTCTCTGATCTTCCTGATTGATTGGCCAATTTACAGGTTTCTGGCCTGGGGTATTGGGCTGGTCAGTGCACTCAAATGCTTGGGGCCCCTGCGCAGGGGTCCCTGACCGCTATAACCTAAAGATCTGGACTGGTGAAGGACTAAAGCCCTCGCCCCCTTCTCATGGGATAGCTCTCCAAAGATCAATTCCAGCCCTCTCTGGGCCTTGCAGGGTACATTCCTTCAGGCTTACATGCATTGATTATAAGACACAATGGAGAACTTTGTGTCTTCAGTGAATTAACCTCCTTCAGGGCTGCCAGGGATGCAAGCAGAAGACACACACACACCCTTCTAACCATTGGGGTGGGATTAGGCGTACTGGCATAACTATGACAATGCCCTCAATTTCAAGATGGCATCTAACTTCTAAAATGGAGACTCATTACACATGTGATATTAATACCAGGATTCACTAAATGTCCACTGAAATCCAAATCCAGCTCCTATGGGTGGACCCTCTTTCCCCTCCTTTCACTCTGCTCCACTACAACATCTCCTTCTATAATCGCCTCGTCCCTAAACGCTGAGGGCCTGGGACTTCCGACCCAGGCCCCCAACCAATTGCTTGCCCCATGAAGTGCAAATTCATGGAAATGCAGGAAAACCTCAGTTTCAGTGGATGCTTAGCACTTCATAGGTATATCGTAAATACCTACTGCCATATAAGTACAAAGCATGAGGCATTTACATGACTTCCTAGGGTATCCAAAAGCTTTTACCAGTTGCTAAAAGCTGGCATGTTCCATAAGAATATAGTGCATATCTGCCATCATCAGATACTAGCAGACATGCATTTGTTTTTCAAAGATGGAGCGGCTAGAGTTGTGCACACGTATGTTTTGTTCTGAGAACCCACCCACACTGGTGAAAACCTTCAAAATCTGCTGGAATGGCAAAAGAGATGACAAACCATGCGTACATCTTCAACACATGGTTGTTACACTTCATTTGTTCTTGGAGATTGAAAAATGGATCCCCTAAATGTGGCCCATTACTAGGGGGGATTTGTTCGCAGGTCAGTTTTTGGAGTTGAGGCATAGTGAAATTAAATGATTTGCCCAGGATCACACACACTTTGCGTAAGTGGTGAAACCCAGATTTTGGCCCAGTCAGCGATTCATGGCTTTACATCAATGCATTTAAAAGTACACACATTAAATAAGACACTACCCGGACATTAGGTAAATATTTTTGGAAACATGTTATGCACTGATAAGATTATAGCTTTAATTCATTCATCCTCACTAGAAGATCACAGTAAAAGCTTACAGTTGGGTGGGTAGCTCAGGGGCAACGTGCTTGCCTTGGAAGCAAGACGACAAGGAGCACCACAGGCTATAAATAACTTATTATATCATATCATACACATTTGTGAGTTTTCAAAGTGAATGAAAATGGAAAGCAATGTAATGTCCCCAGATTGAGTCCTTGTTTCACATGGCATGCAGCTATATGCTCCTCTCCCATTATCACCCCCCTTCCTTCACACCTCTTAGTGGACTCCTGTGCCTGGGCTATCAAAATCGATTCTCCCTCATTGTAATCCTTTATTGACACAAAGGAAGACGTCAGAGGGAGCAGCTGTGCTTCCTTGCCCTTAAACGTTTCACAGGAAACGCCCATCTGAGAGGGCTCTAGGCTTTGGACAGCTGACGTGTGTGTCGGATTACGTAATATGGAACGGTTTGCAACGTTCAGTACCAGTATTCTCCTCATGCTTGGAGAAGTGCCGCCCCTTAATACGGCCAAAAATAAGAAGTGCAGTTTCTGAGGGCCGGATACAGCTAGTCGATTTAACACACTGACTGCACCCATCCCATCCGTTCTACTCTGACGACGCACGCTCTTCTGCGGGAATGTGTATAAGTCTTAAAAGTAGTACAACACATAAGGCAGGATTCCAAGTCCTCCCCTTACAGAAGTCAACTAATGAACCAGCGCTTTATTGTATTCTCTCACCAGATTGCATTTGTGTGCGTGCACCTCTCTAGTATAAGTGGAACATTAATTAAAAAATGATATGCGCTACAAATGCTGCTACTTTAGGTGAAGTGTTACATGACAAACAGTGGGCCGTGTTTTGACTGCTACATCAATTTATTTTACAAGCAGATGGCTGTTTTGCAGCAAAACAAAAACAATGTTCATCTGTCAATTAAGTGGGACCATTGCGGCGAGAGACACATACATGCAGGTCTCCAGTGATGTTGGTGTAAACTTCATGCACATCTTTCAGTTCTGGCTGGAACCTTTTGCTCCCCTCTATATAGTGGATACCAGGTGTAGTGTTTAGTTGGGTAATGTTAGCAACTGCAATATTTCTACGAACACTACTGCAGGCCGAAATGTTTGAAGTGCAAGCAGTAGTGGAGGCAGCTTTTGGTGCTGGGGGGCTTGTGGGGTGATGGGGCGGATAATAGGGCACACGTGGGAGGTGGGGGGGGGTGCGCACTGGGCACCCGTGGGGAGCCAGGATGGGTGGCCACCCCGCTTCCCTCCTTGGGCTACGCCACTGAGTGGAAGCTCGTGCAGTCAGGACATCCTGGCTGCACCGCTGGTCATGAACAAAGTGTTTTGGTTTTAGTTGTTAATTGCTGAGCCTGTTTTGGTGCTCATTCATCCTGCCTCTCAGCAATGACAATGACCTTTATACTCGAGCACTCGCTAGTTCAAGGTCGAAATAGCTCTAGGACGTGGTCCATCTTATCAGCAGGATGGCTGCTGCCTTAGCTGTAACCTGTGTACATCGATCTGAAGCCATCCCTGAGCATCTGAAGTGGTCGGGAAGATGGGTACTAGGAGTCTAATGCAGAATGGTTCCATGGTCTTTGGTGGGTGTTAGGCAAAGGACGTTACCCCTGATGGAGGCCTGGGAATCAAAAGTGGCCCTGGAAATGTTTCACAAAGGGGACCCATGCGCTACCATGCAAGCAAGCCCAACTCCTCTATGTCGGGTTAAGTGGGCCCTCCACAAGAATAGTTGGAAAAAAGTAAGTCACAATACTGAATTTTAAAGCACATTTGTTGTTACAATGTAGAGAATAAATAGTAGTTAAATATAACAAAAAAGAATAGACCTATAACATGTGTAAGCGTGATAATACCATATTGGATGCTTTATAGCAGATTCTTTACTTCCAAAGGATGTGGTGAATAACCAAACATGGAAGGAAATGGCAGGGTGCATGGGAGGGGGGTTAAGAGGAACAAACAAGCAGGGCACCCACATAAAAGAGGTCATGGTGTGCTGGCCCACTGGGAAATGTATTTATTTATTCATTTAAATTCTTAGTAACGCGCCAAATCGCCCGGAGGCCTCAATGCCCAGAGTTCCCTGTAGGCCGGTCGACTGCTACTTACCGAGAGTTTTCCAGGAATGTATTCTCATGTGCTGAAAGTGCTTTATAGCTGAAGCTGGTGTTCGAGTGTGTGGTTGATGTTGCTGTTTGAGTGCAATCTGAGCAATTCCCCCAAGGAATCTATTGTCATTAACACAACATTGACTAATCAGTGCTTCCAAGAGCTTTTATACTTCTCTCCTCATAGTGTGGCTTGACACCAGGCTGTCTCTCCAAATTCTTCCAGCGCTACTGATCATCCCAGAATGTTAGACCGGCTTCTCCAAATCTACTCTCCATCTGCCTGGTTAGGTGCACAAGGTTCAAAGGCAAATGCCTTCTCATACAGGTATAAGGAATGCCCTATCACCTCACCTCATAAGGGAGGTAGATGTTCCAATATTCTGAAGAGCCTTGAAGACACAGCCCTTCTGCAGCACCAATAGCCAACGGTACCCTGCGGGGCACGCAAGATGGATACTGGCCATGGAAGCTTCTACATCAATAGAAAACTAGGGGGTGCCTGAAGAACCACATCCCTTTCTACTTGAAGCTTAATGTGCATCAAAACATCCCCACCAACTGGGACATCTTCCTGGACCAGCCTGTACTCTTTGCCTGGTAGCACCCTGATGTGGCTGCAACGGAGCATGAGGTGCGTCACAGAAACCATCAAGGAGCTTCCTGAAGAGAGAGGTACCACAAAGTACATGAGTTCTCTGGGAAGACCCCCGCTGCACCTCTGAGTTGAAGTTGATCTCTTTGCCCGGTTTGGAAACAATCCCTCTTCATGGTTGCTGTAAATTCCGAGAGTGTGACAGTAAGATGGGTATTTTTCAGGCCTCTGAACCATGAATGCAATCTCATCCCACTGTATATTTATTCTTTGCGCACAACTGGACCTCTGCTGCCAAAGCTGAGGAAAAACAGTTGATGGAAGACACAATGCATTTATCATGACATAAATCAGGTAGAATGTAATAGCAGTGGCCAATGGGATAAGCCGCTTTAGGCAAGTAATGGCACCAATCAACGCCCAGGGATATATTCAGTGCCTTCGATGCGAAGAGTACTCAAATTCCATTCTCCAGAAGCCCTCTCAGAGATCCCCCATGAAATCAGGTTATCTATAATGTACAACATTCACACACTTGCAGTTTGCAGCCAAGCATAATCCACCCAGACAATCCTTTTATCTCCCCGCATCACAAGTGCTATAAAACAAGGTTAGGATTCAGATGCGATATGGTCCATTTCCCAGTCAGAGTGGAACTGAAACAGCTGTAACACGAATTTGGGATTATTTGTGGAGCATTGCACAAGGAGAGATAAAGTTGGAATGTTAAGCTTAATGGAATTTTCCGCTACTTTGTTCAAGACTGACCTGACTGGCTTGCCTGCAAGACTGATAGGGGTGGCCTGCAGTGCTGGCGCGCCGATGAACTGGCTCGGCCTTTTCTCAAAAGTAGGAAATGCTCAGTAGACATGGCAATATAACATGGCGTAATGGAACACTTCGGGAATGCCACGCTTTCTCTCATACCAAGGAACATTCTGGAATTCAGAGTTAGAGGCATACTGTGTGCGTGCAGCTAGACAGTTATATAAAATGCAGATGGCCCCGCTTCTGCTTCATCCACCTCAGCTTTGATCAATCTGATCTTGCCCTCCTGCCTAGATATTGTGTAAAATAGGGGATCACTGCGAGCATGGAGGTAACTGTACCCATTGGCAGCGTTTGGAATGCTGCCTCGGGGTTATTTTCCAGTGTCTCCTAGTGAGAAAAGAATTGCAAAAAAAAGGCATACAAAGTTAACACTTGTTTCACCACTCTAGGGAACTTTCGAGATTTAAGACATTTTCATCCTGATGGAAAACCATTGGATTCCTATGGAACCCGCCTGTTTTTAGCACCTGCTACCAGCAGGTGGGAAGGGAATACACTGCCAATGTCTCCCACTACGCGGGCGTGACAGTCGCAATTTACACTTTTTGAACTATGAACCATCCAAAAGCATAGTGGAGGTGACTTTCCTTGGTTGAACAATTATGTTTGCACTGTGTAGAGAAAATGATGAAAAAAGCACAGGGCCTAAATACACAAAAGCGGTCTGGTCCGTGAAATTAGGTACCACAGTGTTTACCGACCATAATCATTAGCACTGAGAGGTTCATGCCTTTAAGCATTTGGTAAAAACAGCCGATTATGCAATCAGAAACATTTCCCCCATGGTTTAGCCAGCCTGTTTTCCCAGAAAAAAACAAACTCACTGGGCCTGATTTACAGAAAAACGTACAGATCCTGCCCAAAATGTTTTGCACATGCGCTAGGATTGCACAGCACAAATGCATCACGCGAGGAGGAGATTTACAGAAATAAGCACAAGCAAGGACCAACAGTGCTAAGAAAATGTGATTGCACCTGGCACACCCACAACACGCCCTACTGCAAACAAAGGAGCCACTGAAACCGACTGTTTTGCACACATTCCAAATAGCATGGCGAGTACCCACACGCAATCACCATTAGCTGCACCCATACCAACCACCAACAACCCCTTGAATGAAATAAATCTGCGCACCCCAAATGCAGCGTGCACCTACAACCACTATTTCTACTGCGTGTACACCCACCAAACTAAGCCACCCAAATGCAAAGGGCACCTACACCCACTATTGCCAACCCCTGTACAACCACAAAACAGAGTCTGCCATATGCACAGTGCACCTACACCCACTATTCTCATTCCCTGTATACCCATGAAATAAATCCACCCACATGCAAAATGCACATACACCCACTATTCCCACCCCCTGTACACCCACGAAACAGAGCCAGCCACATGCAAAGTGCACCTGCACCCAAAAAAAACTTAACCCCTGTACTTCCACCAATCTCCACACCACACACATAGCCCCACACCCACGCATCCCACTCAAAGGACCAGCACACACAAGGTGCACCACAAAACTGCAGAACACAGCACCCATTCATCCCCCTTGAATCCAAAAATAGGGCACAAGTCCAAACCATATAAATGTCACATGGCTGTCACCATCATCACACACCAGTGGGGGCACAATGGGGGATGAGAACTGTCCACCCCACTTAGTGGTTGTGTGGTGCAGCATGCGGATGCCCCACCTGCACCTGCATGTGTGCAACAGGAAGGCAACCACCCCACACCAAGCTTGTGTGCCCCCAGTGCATGCTCCATCCCATTGCATTGAAGACAGATTGATGCTGAAGTGAGACCCGATGCTGTGGGCCATGTGGGTCCCTGCCCAGGGGAAGAGCCTGATGTGCACCGTGGCATACTCTGCCAATAATCCTGACCATTGGGCACCCACCAAGCAGAACACAATGGCCACAGTTTAATGTGAATCACAGGCAAGGAGAATGCAGTGAGGGCTGGTCCGTGGGTCTGGACCAGGCCACAACAGGCAGAATCCTCCTGGGACTGCACCCCATAAGAACTCAGTCCTGTGCCCAAATGAAAAATATAACGCATGCCAGTACACAGCTCAATACCCAAAAAATTCCACCAGAAGTGTAACCACTCCCAGTGTGCAACCACAACACCTTACTGTAACCTGTTGATGGACATTGAGCAGACATCATCTATACTACAACCTGTTTGTGTTTTCATACAAATGAGTGTCCACAATCATTGACACAGCTTGTATTGGTCACAACCCCAATTACTGGCATTGTCACTGTATGCTGGTGTAACTACTGGTCCACAATAACACCCCACCTGAGCAAATTGACTCTGCATGTCCGGCACATAAATATTGGGAGGACTACCCCTTGAGTGTATCGGCACATCCACATGAATGTGTCGTCACACCATCCCTAGAAGTATGAGTGATCAGTGGGCCATCACATCCCCACCCACACTAGTGCAACGGATGGACAGATACAAATACTACACAGATGTGTCTTACATGATGCACAGCATAGAGAAATCAATGACCACATACGTGGGAGGCACACATGGTGGTGTTGACATGTGTTCACCTGAAGCACATGTACAGCCTCAAACACCCTTATGCACACACCCATCAGATCTACAGATGTCGGACAGTCGTTTGATGAGTAACACATACATCAGCAGCCACAGTGCATGAAAAGAATGCAACCCTGAACAAAAGAACAAATCCGGGAGCACAGACATACTCAATACATATACTGATCATGACAGTGACCATCTCTAGGATCATCAAAATTCTCTAGGAGCACAGACATTCTCAATACAAATACTGATCATGACAGTGACCATCTCTAAGATCATCAAAATCACTGAGCAACAAACACCATCACTGGCAACATAACCACACCCAGCACACCTATGACACCCATGTGACAGTGACAACGCCTTGGTGATAATGTCACCCATGAGAGAACACCCACATCCACGACACAATCCCAAACACATATAAGTAGGTCCATGCCCACTACAAGGCACATCATTGTCACACATAGTGAAACATAGATCTGTACAGGCAACATACATGGATACATGACCATCTGTGCAAGGAATGTAATGCAGGGCAACACTGACAACCACAATGAGAAACAATTAAAATACCACACAACCACCACCACCATCCTCACCCGCATACAACCACAGATGCACATGACAGCCTGCACACCACACAAATACATGCACCAAGGCCATGCACATGCATCGACTAAATGCATGGGTTGAGAAGGCCACAATGAATACATCCACATATGCTGAGCCATTGGTGCATGTCTGTGATCCTGACACCTGCATACAGCTCACATGTCACTTGTTGGCAATGCGCACATGTAAGCCCAAATCCTACATGCACAGTGAACAGATGCATGTACAAATGGCACACAGAACCTTGTCAACACAAAACTATGACAGGCTGAGTGATAACATATGCATCCCAAGAAGCATACCACATGATTGCGTGGAATTCACCCTCAAAAACAGACCAGTCTGACATGCACTACAAAAGATGACTGCACACACACACATAAGCGTTGTAGAATGTGAATATCCCCAAAAAATAACCATATGATTCCGATAGAACAAAAAACACAACTGGTTTTATGTTTGAAACCGAACAAAAAGCATGGAACAATTAGTCCAAACTAAACCTGCAGGAATCCTCCTTCAAAAACTAAAAATAATGAGGCCAACACACCAGAAAATAAACAACAGTCACTGCTGCCGTCCAAGTCCTTACCACTCAAGCTCCAATGCGGCTTCTGACTCTGCCTCCACTTGCCGCTGGTGTGCCTGAGGGCCTGCAGGGTCTCACAAGTGGGCTGCTCAATTTGTTCGGTAGCCCTCTTGCTCTCCCCCAGAATGGCAGCATGTAACTACTCCATCCTTGCACGTGCTGCATCCCTGGCCCTGGCAGCTGCCTCCTCTGTAGCTTGCAGCCTTTCTTCCTCCTGCTGCCACATGTGCTGCAGTTGGCATGTTGTGGCCACATTAATCTGTTGCCTTGCCACCTGCATCCCCTGCCAGATCAAGAATGCCTGCTGTGCCCTCTGTGCCAAGAGCCAACAGCGTTCTTGCCTCTGCTGCTGCAACTGCTCCCGCCGCCTGGCGGTGCGCCTCTGGTGCTTGGCCTCCCTCTGAAGAGATGACTGTGGGATATATTGACCACTCAATGCATTGCCCCACATCACTGAGCTGCATTTGCGCAAGAAACAGCAACCTGGCTGTGCTGGCTCCTGTGCGTACCAGGACCTCAAAACTGCATTTTGGCAGCAACAGAAGAATGGCTGCACCATCTTGCCTCACACACATCAGGCAAAATGGAACAAGGGGACACACTTAAAAATATGCCAGTCTGTTCTGAAACATATATGGAATCAAGTGAAAAGAAAAGTCTGCCATTTCTGCAAAAGCCAAAAATCCCCTTCAAAATGAAACCTTTTTCACCCTTTCAAAATGCTGCTTTGATGCTAATTCCATCTGTTCATCCTGTGATTCAAAAGACCCTGTCATGCCCAGGATATGTCACTGTGCTTTATCAAAACCTGGCATAATTTCTGAGTGACAGGCCCAGTCCAACACTCTGAGAGAAATCAATAAGCAAGTTCATTTCACTCCCAGGGAACACGCGTTTATATCTTGCCAAAATGTATCCAGGCTCAGCAGTTCAAAAAGACTTTAACTCTCTGAGCCAGGTCAAGGGTAAATGTATATATGCTTTAGATAAAACTCCTGCATTCAAGGACATTACTCCAGCCGCAAAGAACAGTGTGGGCAGCTGAGGGAGCTGCACAACCGAATTTAAAGAAAGAAATGCTAGCAGTTTTTAACACATGTGGAAAAATGGGCTTTGCTAACTGTCAGAAAAATGGCCTGTTTAGAATAAAGTGTTAATGAAATCCTGCTTATTTAGCAATGTAAAGGGATTGTGTTAGTGGTGATAATACACACATAGGCTATCTTCCTTCACTGGTTTGTGTGAATTCAGGAACCAAAATAAGAAATTAAAATGTTTAAAACACATGGGGCCTCATTACGACCCGGGTGGTAAGGGATTACCGGTACCGGTAAGGGCACCGGTACCGGTAATCCCTTACCGCCCTATTACGAGTTCCCTTTGTGGGCCCTCCCATAACGCCTGGTTTTATCAGGCGTTAAGGACGGGACCCGCAAAGGGACTTTGGTGCTAATAACGGTACCGCAATTTGCGGTACCGTTATTAGCGCCTTCCCCATTCTCATTGAGCCCTATGGGGGCTCAAATGGGAATGGGGAAGGGCCCTGATGAATGGGAAATTACCACCCCCGCCAACCTTGGAATGGGGCAGTAATAGCGCCATTCACCAGGGCGGGTCGGTAAGGATTTGGAGGCAGCCATGGCGTATTAGCGCCATGGTTACCTCCAAACTCCTAATGAGGCCCATGGGCTGGCTTTGTGAGCTCTTAGACAAACCAGTCATTCCAGTTGCCTGCCCTGAAACTTCCCCCAAGGGGAAGGGGACTATCATAAAAACTCTCAGCAGATACTGGCAACCCCCTGATAATTATGGGGTTGAACAGACTTTGGTCTCTGCTGGGACCCAAACAATGGAGCTCCCAGGGAAGGAAGCCCGGGTGTGAAGAAGGTCATATAACTTCAGTCAAGGGAGATACCCCCATCCAGCTCTAAAGGAAGTGACAGTTGGCTACAGCTGAAAAAGAAAATAAATGGTCCAGTGACAGACAATGGACTGCCTTTTGGTTACAAAGACTATTTTATCCAGAAACGTTAAAGACTTTTGATCTCTGCAGCTAGAATTAGCAAAAATGTAAAAAGTGCGCAGTTGTAAATCTAATTTTATGTGCTTGCTTTTAAAACTTGGTAGAACTCATTGCCGCATGGGGAAGAGAAGTTACATAAAATGACAGATTCCAAGGAAAGTATGAATGTTGCAAAAATAACATTGTGTACATACATTCCTGGGGATAATTCGCATCTGTGTATAAAATTGTGGAATTTTAGGCCAAATATTTAATGTGTAAAATTACCAAAATGTATTAGAAAGGCAAAACAAGGTTGCATAGACTGGAGGATTGGACCAATCTGTGCTACAAATCATGTGTAACCTGTGGGTATTATTTGCCAAGAGATTGCAAGTGTATAAATGTATGTTTTTGGCAAAATCAGATTTTCAGTAAAGTAAATGTGGGTGGTTCTGGACTTTGGAAACCTCACCTCATAAACCTGACATCATTCCCTCAGAAATCCAACCAGCAGAGAGCTAGGCGGAGATTACTACCCTTGCCCAATCCAGTTGATAGAGACCTGTGTAGTAAAGCCTGCCCCAGTCATATACTGTGATGATGTCACCAGGCATTATAAATAAAAGCCCCTGAAAACAAACATGGAAACACTGATTCCTGATGTCCTACACCGGCGTCCTGTTCCTGTCTGTTCCTGTCTTCATCTTGCATTTATCCATCTAGACTCCAGATCCCAACCACAAGGCCAAACATTGATGATCCTGCTTCAGCTGGGCCTCAATTCTAAAATAATCCCAATAACCAAGGGAAACACTGTGGTGTTTTGAGAAGCATCCTGAATTAACCTGGCTTGCCACTCGCTGCATGCTGCTTCCATCATGCTAGCCTGATGCCCTATCTTATCCAGTAACCAGAAGTGCTGCCCGGTAACCAGTCCATGCCCAGCTGATCCTGTCCCGCTGATTTTGTCTGGCTGTCCTTTGTTAGACCAGATCCGTGTAGTGACCATAACCCTTGACGGTCCAATATCCTAAAATAAAGTGGACTGTAAGTATCATCCCTATCCCATAGAAAATCATAGTGTGCATATCTTGCTTTGTCTCTATCCCATCTCTAAGTCATCATATACTTATCCTGATAGCTTGTAATATTGTCAAAATTGCCACCCTGTCATTGAGTTATAGTGGTAGCGCCAGCTCTTTTTAGTAAATCTGTCTTGTGTAAATCCTAAACTATCAATCCTATTTCGAGTGATCAGACTCGTTCCACCAGGGCGGGCACTGGGGAACTAGGGTTGATTCCGCGATCAACCATGGAGCTTACTGTGTCCCTCTTTGGTATCATAGCCTGATTGCTCTAGTATAGAGTAAAACTGTTCTTGTCAAAACTGATTTGTTTCCTTTTTCACCGCTTTATTTTCCTGAAAACGCCTCTCATTCTATCTTGCAAATCTCCCTCAGTTTAATAGCTAGAGACTTGATTTCACTTATAGATTGTACCTAAGACCCATAGCTACACCCAACACTTCGAATCAGTGAATTCCACCCATTTTTATCGAAAACCGTTTGGTTAATTCCAGGCAGAGTGGAAATATTTTGCAAAATTTCCCACCTGTCTTTTTAATTATAAACTGTTTTAAATCTTCCATTCCTTTTCGAATTATATGCTTTTGCTCAATCGATTGCTTGTTATTGCTGGTTTATTTCCAGTGTTGCTCCAGTTAAGAATTGTACTTAGTTCAAGATTTTTACACACATTCATTGTATGATTCAGCCACTTCCGAGTGTCATTTTAACATTGCAACGGTTTCAAGTCCGTTTTTCTCTCTTGTTTGAAGAGGGAAGGTTAGATTTGAATTCCGTTTCCAGACTCACATTCCTATCTGCCTGCTGCTTCCTTATATCCATTCAGAAGTGATTATTTGTGGGAATTTTGCAGCAGGAAATCCTAACTTGAGTGCTATCTTTCCAAAATTCCAAAAGTGTTTCTATTTCCTGGTGTTTTCTATCTGTGTTGCTAAAGGGTTGAATTAAGTGCATTGCCTACCTTCCTACTTGGTATTGTCACCACATTGGTGATTGCTGCCCCATATATTAAAAAGTGTGTGATTTTCTTGAATTTCTAAATAAATAAAGAAATATTACCTTTACTTACCAGCCTGGTTCCTGGTCCATCGTGACCCGGGGTATTTGAAAACGGGGTGTGATATGAGTGGTATAGCTCTCAAATATTGAACCTATATATATAACAAAATAAGCATTTCAGTTGTGCGCTGCATACTAGGTTGAGACCAGGGTGTATCGCCTGATTGAAAACATTAACATGACCCACTCCTGGAGGGGAGTACTGCCCCACCACTTTCCTCAAGTGCCATGTCTACCTGCACTGCCTGATCTTGCGTGACTGACATACCAGAGCCTGGTCCCACCGGAATGCCCCGTGTGGCCCCTTGCACCCCCACTAACTGTGAAACAGGCAGCAGACAAGCAAATGGGTGTAAATGGGCAGAGGGGGCTGGGATGGTTGCCAGCATGGAAGCCACACCTGTGAGTGCCTGGGGCACAGTTGCTGAGGAGGAGGTGGGTGTAGCTTGTGTTGCCTGTACCATGTGCACCACACACAGCAGTGCACTAGTCATGTGCGACAGGATGTGGCACACCTGCCCGTGATGGCTGATGAGTTGTCCACAGATCATGCCCATGAACACCAGTGCAGTAACCTGCGGGCCACAGCCCGAAATGAGCATGGGCAATCCAGCATCCTGAATTGAATCTGCAGCACTCACTGCTGCGGTAGTTTGTGTGCAGCCCTGTAGCCGATGGCCCTGGAAAAGTATGAATAGCTGATCCAACCAATGTGTCCTGCACAACATCCTGTCCCAGGCATATGTCCCCAGTCAGCACATCGGACGATGCACTCCCACCAGGCACCATGAGCAGGACCCCAATTGCACCCGCCCCCTCCACCACAACTAACCCTGACACCTCAGAGGGGACCTCCATGGTACCTCTGTGGCAACTGTTAGGCAGAATTACATGCAGTACCCTTTGGGAACACTACACACAATTAAGACTATAGGTGTAAGCAAAATCTCACCTTTGGTATGAGTCTGGACTACACAGTTTTGTGGTAGCAGGGCTGAGCAGCTAGGCCTATCTCAAGAGGGATGTGAGCAGTACAAAGGAATTGCAATCACAGTGGTTCAAACAAACACTTACTCAAGGTTTCTTGGTAAAACAATATTAATTTATTTACACATTTAGTTAGAAAACATCCCACTAGTAATAAGCAGCTCAATATCACACTATAATACACTCCAGTACCAAACCAATATGTTTCTGAACAATTTAGGCTCCCCTGAAGTGGGAGAAAAATGGCAATTCAGTAACTTGCAAAAGGGGTAGCAAGACAAAGGTTATATGAATTACAGGCACATTCTTTCTCAAGCAAGGCAAATAGTTTCAGTCCTACAAGAGGCAATTCAATTCAATAGGCCTGGGCCAAAGTCAATGGATCAGTGTCTTGGATAGGATAGCACAGTTCTGGTAGTAAATGGTTAAGTCTTTGCCAATGTTCTTTGAAGTAGTTTGCACGAAGAAGAGTTATATGTCGGGTTAGGAGTGAAAAAGACTCCAAAGTTGGGAAAGTTTCACAAACTTTCACCGCGGCAGAGAGGATTTCTCAACCGTGTTTGCACAGTGCCTTGGTATGAAGAAAATCTGTAGCTGATGCAAATGTTCCTGGCAGTTCCTGCAGATCTCGCTGTTCCTGGGCCTCAGTCGTGGGGATAAGAGGGAGGACGTTGGGAGGTTCCTGCACTGCACAGGGAAGGATCCATAAGCTTGGCAAAATGTCGGTTTAAGGTGTGAGTACCTTAAATTCCACATACCGGTATCCTTCTCACTGGCTATCTGGTTTTCAACAGCACTCTGAAAAAAATTCGACCAGTGTGGAGATGGTTTCCAGGTGACTTGCGAGTTGGTTGTTCCCACCTGCTCAAGGGAAGAAGTCGTCCTTGAAGCGGCTTCTCTATCGTTGGAGTTTCAGGCTATTCGGACCTGTAGCAGGGCTTTACCGGGCAAAGCAACGGTCCAGGAGTTGCAGCAGTCGTCTTCCTTCAGATCGTCTTCGGTTCTTTCGTTCCAGTGGTCGACTCGGCCTTCCAAGTCCCAGAGACCTGCTTTTAAACATTTTTCTCCCATTCACTCCAGACTAGCTGTTGCTCACCCAGTAGGGTTGCTGTCCTTGCCAGACAGTCAGCCAGCCAATTACGCCAAAGTGCATTCAGGTCTCCTAGGAGACTAAGCACAGGGAGTTTCAGGCACCTCCCTCACATCCTGTCCACCCCAGACACTCAGGCGCCAGAGGGGGGCTTCAGTACTGAAGCCTGACAAAGGAAAATGAAAAAAGGGACCAAAAATGGTTTGGTGCACAGAGACAAACACTAGAAGGAACTTTCCAAAAAGAAATGGTGAAAAAAAGTCGATCAGAACCTGTTTTTACAGAGGGGGCTCAGACGCCATCTTGAAAAACATGACTCTGGTGGATTTCAGCTACCGGAGCATTTAAACGGGTCGCTGTCAGGAAAATCATGGAAATACCACTGCCACCAGCCATTCTGAGAGGAAGGGTAGCTTTTGAGGGCTACATGAGTTTTCTAGGCATAGGGAATACTAGGTATTCCCTCCAGCACTCTGCAGTAAGGCAGTGTGTGCTGGGTCTAGCAATTTAAAAAGACTAGCAAAGTCAATTTAACTTTACATTCACTGGGAGACAGTAGTCAGTCCCAGAGATGGTATTTAAACCTTGGGAAGTCTGAAAGACATCCCTGTGCCACTGCACTGAGGCTGCTGTGTGACACACAAGAAAAGATGATGACTATGGAGTTGTCTAAAACTTCATATCCAAAGAAACAAACACAGAAAACACATTGAAAATGAAAAGTGCAAAGTCCCAAAATATAGCAAAAGAGCTGGAGGGATCTAAGGTAGAGGAAATTAGCACTCTGGTCAGAATTTTCCCTAACACTCACCCTCCCCCCCAGACTAAGGGACAGGAGGATACAATCCCCACCAGGAATGATCTCCTGTTGCTAGTCGGTTAAATGGCCTGCTGATTACACCAGCAACCTTTTGTGACCCTTGCTTTGACACATTTTATCAGTGGTTTTTAGCTAAATGACCTACAAAACCTGGTTGGTACATCTTTCTTATTTAGAGTATGGGGGATCTGATCTAACAGTCCCTCAGAAGCTGTGACAACCTCTGAACCTGCAATAGGCTTTTTCAAGGGGTCCTTTGAAAGCAATCCCTTAGATCTAGAGAGGCCTCCATGGTTCCTCACCACCTCTCTCTTAAGAGCAGGTTGGGTCTCAGGCATCTTGGTTGGAGGGGCTGTGGTCAAGCAAGATACATGCTGCCACTTCCTCTGAGATCTCAGTTTACCTGGCTTAGAAGTTTCCCTCCTAACACTAGATTTTATTCTGGAGTCTTCAACAGAAGATCCAACAGTCTTAAGTGTTTAGCCTTAGACCTATTTTTCCTGGTTTTCCACCAGATTTGAAAATTACCAGTTCTCACAGGCCTAGAGAGGGTTTTAATTTGTCTATCCACCTCTTCCTCAGAAGCAGGGGGGGGGTCAAAGACTTTATAATTGCATGGGCAATGATGGAGCTTGGTTGGGGATCCCATTTCCCTACTATTCTAGCCTCAGATTTGCCTGGGTTAGGGGTAATTTACTAACACCAGGGTTTACAAGGGGTTTCTGTGTTCCTACAGGCTCAGAGGGGTCTCTTAAGGTTGCCTCTCTAGCCAATTTCGTTTGGTTCTCTTTCCTTTCACTGGGAGGCCTCGGGGTACTGGACACTACTCCTAGAGTTCTTAAGTCATTCCTCAACAGGACTCTCCCAGGCACCTCACTCTGAATACTGACAGGAATCCTCACTGTCATATTGTTACACTGAATGAGAGCTGGTAGAATCGGAACCAATTGGACAGGTCCTCCAGCAAATTTAGTGGGACCTTTGGGTGCTTTAGCAACATCCTGAGGCTTGAAAAAGCTTTCATCCACTACTCTTCTGCTGGCCCCAGTGTTTCTCATGGCAGGAGTGTCCTGGCCATTTACAAGAACACTGTCCATATAATACCCTCTAGAGTTCTTTGGAATGGAGTCAGACACACCCATATTCTGTATCTTACCCAGACCCATGGACTCTGACAATACAGTGGCTTGAAGACCCAAGGGTTCTTCAGCAAATAGTTGAAAGTGGGCACTAGCCATTTGCACTTCTTCCTCTGGGGAGAAGGCTACGGAGGCAGTGCTGACCCCTGCAGGTTTACCCTTGCATCTGGGATATCCTTTTACATGGTCAGTTGACCCACAGACATAGCAGTTACCAAATGCTCTCTGGAATGGTGGTTTATGTTGACCTCCCTCTAGTTGGGCACCAGAGGATTCACTAGACCTACCAGGTTTCCCATGGGGCCTACCCTTCTGTTGTTTGGGGGCCTCTTCTGGTTGGTTGGAATTAGAGCTATCTTTATGTAGGATCAAGCAAGGAATATTAAGGCTTAGTACCACCAAAAATTGGATCCGCCAGTCACAAAGTCAAAGGTAATGAATATAACTTTATTGTGTACAGATTCAAATATCAAAGCAGATAGCTATCTGGCTCCCAACACCTCACAGTGTGTACCAGAAACACTGTGAGGGGATGAGTACTGGTCATAACAAAACATGCAGTATTTATAGACAGTCCTGGTCATAGCCCACCCCATCTCCAAACTAATAGGTTACAAATGTGGGTTTCTGCCCAGTTAACATAACAAATATACAACATTGGTTTGTACTTTTGACATGTTGCCCCATCCTTGAAGATTCAATGGTGTTGTTGGTTCTCCAGTTTAAGGTTGATCCTAGTTTCAAGAAACAAATTCAATAGCTTATTGCTAAGGCACATAGTTCTAGTTTGTCTACCATTCAGTTCTTATGTTTGAATATGGCTGAGGCTATTGATGCAGAGAACACTTTAAATTGAAGTTCACTTTGGCTCCAAGGTTCCTTAAACATACTGACAAACTGTGTTGTAGTCAGCTGTGTGGATCTTTAGTTTTTAGAGTAAGTCCTGTTTCAAGAAATTTACAAAGGATTCCTTCAAAAGCACACAGCATTAGTTTACATGCATTGTATATCACTGTTTGAGGGAGGATGTCTTTTGCAGACATAGATAACACTGACTACAAGATCTGTTTGTACAAGAAAAATAGTCTGCTCTGCTAGCCCTAGTGTTGACATAGGCTCAAAGGTCGTTTCTGCTCTGGCAGCTGAAAACATGGTTAATCATTACTGAACAGGGAGCAGAAGTTAGAATCAAGATGGAGGATATTTTCCAAAATGGCGTTTGAAGTCAATTCTAATTAACTGCAGGTTTTAATACAAATGCAAAATGGCTTAGGATAATATTCATAATCAGATGATATTTATGCAAATATGGTTTAACAAACCCTCCTTTTGGCCTAAGCCAAGAGCATAACTCAAAAATTCTGACCATACGATGACAATGTGTCATAATCAGAACACTCTGAGTTGTTGGATTCAAAAACATCAATTGCCATTAACTCTTTAATAGTTATTTCCTGCATTACTAAGGCATTGGCTGCTTTTTCAGGCATTTGTATCCTAGGTCCTAGTGTACATGCTGCTTGTGTACAACATCCTCCTATCATGGAACATATGGCAGGGAGGCATTGTACACAACAACAACAGAACAAGAAAATACCAAGAATCACCATTAAGACTGCAAAGATCTTCCAACCCCATGATCGTAATAAGTCCCAGAACCAAGTACTAAGATTCCAGTTTCCCTCTGGGACATGTACTTCAGTACTCAAGGTATGTAGATTTTGAATTGCCTTGAATATGGTAGGGGAGGAGTCAGGTACGAAAACACAACAAGCAGATCCCACCAATTTACATACTCCACCACGCTCAGCCAGGATGACGTCTAACACCATACAGTTCTGTTGAGCCACTAATCTAATTGCTTTTTGTTCTAAAGTCATGTTGTATAGTATATCAGTAGTCCGGTTGATGGTTTTCGCCAATACTCTTGCCAGTCTCCTAATATCCTCAGAGTTCATGATCTGTCCCCAAAATGGCACAAAGGATTTCGCTACATCACCCATGACCTGAAGGAGTATCACCACTCTCGTCCCGGCTTGGAAGAGCTCTAGAGACCTCAGAGGTGCTAGCTACAAATACCCCTGGTAGCAAGATTCCCAAATAACAAGTACCCTGCCAATATCTAGGTAACCAAGGATAAGCTTCATTGCCACAGACAAAATAAACAGGATCACCTACATAAAAGGTCTGTCCTCATTAGTTAGATTCACAATGTTGGTGCAATCCTCAAAAATGCACATTGGCTGAGAACCGTCCCTTTGTATACAGAAGGAAATGGGGTTGGGGCTATGATTGATAGTGTAAGAAGGGGGCATGGCATACCGGTTGCCTACGGGAGCCATCTTGAAAGAAATTAATGATTGCGAAGGTCTGGAAAGTCTATCGGAAGGCCTAATAGAAGCAACAGTGAGTTTGCTCCTATTTGCGAAAAGGGAACATCCCAGAGGCGTCAGGACTCGTCTTTCAAATTCATTCAAGTTAGTCCCATTGAAGTTCCCAGAGATGCTATCATTCCAACGACCAAAGAATAGTGCCCTTAGAGAGGCATAGCATGCAGTAATCAGAGAAAGAGGACGAATAAACCAGCCCAACCCTTTTTCCCCATGCTGTGGCAAATGCGAACATATCCAGCAATTTCTACTATTGAGAATTGCATGAGTCGCATTCATGATAAGTAAAAGAGTGTTATTGTGATAACTCTGTCTGTGTTGGGAATCCCTAGGAGGGAGAGTGTGCAGATGCATGCAAGGTGAAGACATAGTGGGAATACTTTCAGTTGGTAACAAAGTCTCAAGTGGACGCACCCCTTCAATGTACCAAAACCCAAGAGCAATCACAACTGTTAGACCAGTTAACATTATCACAAGAAAACAGTAAGTCCCCAAGGACCATTACTTTTGATGGTCAATGTCTTTGTGAGCCACACAACCAATTGCTTGCTCCATATGAGTAGAGTTAGAAAAGGGCATTGTTCCTTTAAGTTCGTTTCAAAAGGTTTCTGCAACAGTTTCATTAAGTTCCTTCGTTGGTGATCTCCTGACCACATGGTTTTTCGTGATAGAAGATAGCTTTGCCGGTCCCGGCCACTTACTTATGTTTCAGTGGCAAGGGACTAGCTCAACAGTCGTTTCCTGTGGGCACAGCTGTGCTGCGCTGTAAGTCTAATGCCATGGGCGCAGATCGTACCTCAAGACTCCTGGTACTGTGTGATCTGCGAACAGTGTGTCATTGCTTCCTGATGGAAGTGGTGAAATAACAACAGAATTGTGCAAGGGTGCGGAAGAATTCGAAGAAGATTTCAGAGACAAAGCAGCAGTCTCCCCAGGCCCCGTGGGCTCAGGAAGTGTCTCTGAAACACCCTCGATGTTGTTCAAGACTGATTGATCTTTGGGAACAGAGCAAGAAGGTTTCTTCTTCATCATGTGGTAAAGGGAAAGGTATTTTCTTGATGTGTGTCAATCCAGTGTCTTTTCCCATCTAATCGTACAGCAGTCTGCGTGGGCAACGGGACCTGACTTGGAGCAGTCCTCTTCAGCTTGGTGCGAGACTGGATGCTCTCTCAAATGCTTTAGTTAGCACCCAGTCACCGGGTCGAAAGTCGATGACCTGGCCCCTCGTATTTTACTGGGAAGGCTTCTTGCACCTGTTGATAAATCAAAGACAAGTTTTGAGTTAACTGGTCACAGCATTCAGTAAGAAGCAAATACTCCACATATTTTAAAACCCTAGGTTTTTGTCAAACTTCAAACATCAGCGGGCCCCCCTCCATTATTTCATCTGGGGGGGGGGAGTTCCAGTTCTAGTCTGTGGGATTGCCCATATGGACAGTAGCACTATACATATGTGTCTAGTTGTTCAAATTACTGAGATGTTTTGCGTTTACCCAGACAGGTTCTAACAATTTACAAATCTTTGTCAAAGCCATTGTCACCATAACGGTAACGTAAGCATTGGGCAGCATCCATTTATATTGTTCAGTGTCTACCCAACAACCCTCATCATCTAAACTTGCTGGACCCTCAGCCCACTGTTTGATTTTGTCTGGGGTAGCGTCAGCCTGAATTTCTTTTATGCAACCAATCCCTTCATCTATCACACAAGTGTTAGTGACCCCTTTTGTAGGGTCCAGTACATACATTTTAGAATGTCAATCAGTAGCAGTTTGTTTGGCGATTTTGTCAGCAAAAGCCTTTCCTTTCCCCATATCATCTGTTACTTTCTGATGTGCTGTACAATTCATGATTGCTAGTTGAGTAGGAAGCGCAAGTGCTGAGAGTAGCCGAACTATCAAGGTACCATGTTAAAATATTTTTGCCCGTGCAAGGTCAAGGAACCTCGCTCTGCCCATAGTCAACCCAAGTTATAAAGCACCCCAAAGCTATACCGGTTATCTGTAAATATATTCACTCTAAGCTTTTCTGAAAGTTCACAAGCCTAAATCAGTGCAATAATCTCTGTGGCCTGCGTGAAGTTATGCAAAATTCTCTTGGTTTCCATAATCGTGCTTAGTGTAGTGATGGCATGAGCAGCGGTGGATGTACCATCCGGAAGTTTGAAACAGGAGCCATCAAAAAACAGCTCCCCTTGTGGATCATTCAAAGGTGCATCATTTAAATCAATCCTGCCTTTAATTTCTTACCCTGTGGTATAAAGGCAGTCATGTGACATTTCGTCACTGCAAGCAATATCTTGCGGAAGAGGAATTAATTCAGCCAAATTCAATAAGCAAAACCTTTCAATTTGAATATGCGGTGCAAATAGAATCAGTTCATATTTAGTTGATCGTGCAGAAGTAAGGTGTTGCTTTTTGCGTTCTACTTAATAGAACATCTACAGAGTGAGGTGTCATGCCAGTTAAAGTATGGCCTAGAACCATTCCCACACTCTGCTTCGCGAACGCAGCAGCAGCAGCAACAGCACACCGACATCGCAGAAAAAGCACATGCAACAGGATCAAGTGTTTAGGAAAAAATAACTGCACAGTCTATTCTTCCCCCCGTATTCCTGTGTTAACACAGCCAAAGCACATCCATCACATTCATGCACATATAAAATGAAGGCCTTCTCATAATTTGGTGTGCCCAAAACCGGTGCTGAGCACAGTGCAGTCTTGAGCAGATCAAAAGCTTTCTGGTGTTCCAAGTTCCACGGTAGTGGCAAAGAAATGCCCTTCTTTGTCAATGCCAACATTGATTTTATCACTAGTGAAAAGTTTGGGATCCACTGTCTACAGTCAGAAGTCATTCCTATCAAGGCTCTAACCTCTTTCTGTGTATTTGGGACAGACATGCTAGAGATGCTTTTTATCCGTTCAGGTGTCAATCTTCTTCCCTCCTTTGACAGGAGATAGCCTAAATAGGCGACCTCCTGTCGACAATATTGAAACTTTTTCAATGAATCTTTATGCCCACGCTCTGCTAGATGAATAAGCAGCAACACGGTGCCCTCCAGTCTGCAGCTAAAAGAAGGTCATCAACATTCTGCAATAATGTACAAGTGGGAGGCAACTCAAGTGTATCGAGCTGCTCTTTCAAAGCCCTACTGTAAATGCTCGGACTCTCCATGTACCCTTGTGGCACACGTGTAAATGTAAACGAGCGTCCTCCTAAGGTGAGCGCAAACAAATATCTACTATCCACATGTACGGGAATACTAAAGAAGGCATTCTTAAGATCCACTACACTGAAATGAGTAGCAGAAGCTGGGATTATTGTTAACATCGTGGTTACATGAGACACAATTGGAAATTGTGGAGAAACAATCTTATTGATAGCACGCAAATCAATGATAAAATGGAAGGGAATCGCATTATCCCCTTTCTTATACACCGGTAAAATCAGGCTATTGCACAAACATCCTGCCATTTTCTCGATTACTCCGTGATGGACAAAATCAGAAACTATGCTCTTCAGAGCTTGCTCACCATCAACTGAAATCTTATATTGTGGAATACGTGGCAACTTAACTCCTGGCTTCAAAACAATTTTAACAGGTTCAATTTGGAAAATGCCAACATCATTGTCATCAACCACCCATAAACATGCCGGAACTTTACTAAATTCAGACGGTAAAGGTCTAGGCAAAACCTTTGAGGCAGAAGTTTGCTGGGGTGAAATCGTCAAACGTACTCCATCCGAAGAACAATGAATTACCCCATTCAATTCCTTCAACAGATTCAACCCCAACAAATTCTCACCACAATTTGTCATTAGAAGAAATGGACAGTGATCCGTGAATGGCCCCAGTGAAATCGGTACCGGCTGAAAAACTGGACGGACCACTGGCGTGCCAGAAAACCCTACATAAACAATATTCTGCCCTGACAATTGAATATCTGGAACCCGTGAATGATCAAAGGAGCACTTCTGTGCTCCCGTATCTATCAAGAATAGATGCTTCCTATTCCCCACCATCATTTCTATGTAGGGCCCTTTCTGATCGACGGGAATAGGTACTAGTTCCAGACCCTGCTTCGGGCTGTCCTAACGAAACAATATATCATCAAAGACAAGATCCTCAGAAAGATAGGCAGTTGAAGGATTATCAAAAATATTTCTACTATCTATACTAAGTTGCTGGCTATCTTGCAAGAAATACTGTGGATTTGGAGCATACTGGCTTCTACCAGGACCCCCTACCCCAGGGCGGCCTCTGGATCGTCTACCCATGACACCAAATGTGTTATTCGATCTCTGCTGAAGGATCGAGCATTGTGCTCGCCAATGACCCTCTTGTCTGCAATAAGCACATTGGTTCATGTGTACAGGACCGAACTGCGCATTACTCTGTGGAGCAAACTGGCCTCTAAACTGTGCACTCCCACCTCTAGTCCCTCTAACCATCTGAATCTCAACTTTAAGAACAAATTTCGGAGGACCCTCCCTCATAGGCAACTGAGAAGTAGGCAACTCGAACATTTGTTGAGCAATAAAGCCAGATCGAGCGCTAAAGTGGTAGGAACAGTATCGGGTGCAAAAGGCTCTCTTATAAACAATCATCAATTCTGTGGGACAACAAATCTTTTTTTCTTTATACACTCATCCTTCAGGTATTCTACCATTACCTGTAACACTTTCCTCTGCATTTCTGGAGTATACTGACTATACGTAGCATATACTTCTATGGGAGATATCAACACATGTAAAATCCATCTAAGCGCATCCCTTGTGCAAATTCGCATTCCTTCACTCATTGACTTACAAGGAGGAAGGAAACGTTTCTGTGCATAAAAAGTGTCCAAACTATCACCATCTATTTCATCATTCTGTAACCGTTCTAACTCCCTTCTTAACTCAAAAACCCTCTTGACATGCTATTTTACTATCTCTGCAGAATCCCTTGAATAGGCTAAAACATTGAAATCCCTCAACCCTTGTGGGACATCTATGTCCGTCAATTTATTCCATATTACAGCCAAATGTATTCCGAGCCCCTCAATAAAGACATTGGCCCTCATTACAACACTGGCGATAACCCATGGCGCTATTAGCACCATGGTTGCTGCCGGTGTTGTAACGAGTCCGCCAATGTTCAATGGGGAATTACCACCCCATTCCAAGGTTGGCGGGGCGGTAATTCCCCATTGAACATTGGCCCTTCCCCATTCCCATTTTTGCCCCATAGGGCTCAATGGGACTGGGGAAGGCGGTAATTACGGTACCACAAATTGCGGTATCGTAATTACCTCGAAGGTCCCTTTGCGGGTCCCTACGTTAACGGCTGGTCCAGACCAGCCATTCAGGTCGGGTCCCGCAAAGGGACCTCGTAATTAGGCGCTAAGGGGTTAATGGCGCTGCAGCCTTTTACGGCGCCGTTAACCCCTTAGCGCCAGGGTCGTAATGGCCCCCATTCTGTTCGGGAACACTTTCTAAATTAAGGAGTGTAGCTAAGACAGTAGATTTTTTTTTTTACCTTTCTCTATACATTGCTTAGCCCATGTATACAATTCTCTCTTCTTATCTTTAGAAAACTGTACTTTGAGTCCCTACATTTGATTCAGCACTTTCCCCTTCATCAGTTACTAGCGGAGCAGAACCGCTTGGGAAAGAGAGAGTAGACAGATCCTGTACAACAGGTAGTGGAGACACTACCGCTGGTAACAAAGACAGAATGACTGGAATAGTAACAATCGGAAAAGGTGGAGGTACTGGCAGAGGAACAATAATAGGAAGAGGAGCAATAACTGGAAGTAGAGGAGCAACAGGAAGAACAGGAATTGCTACCGGAGGAGGTGCGACAGTGGGAAGAGGTAAGACAACAGGAATAGGTACATAAGGTGGTGATGCAGTGGCACCAGGCCTATGTTCATTTAAGAGTTTATCAATTAGTTCATCTGAGACATGAAAATCTTTAGATGGATATATTTTCTGCACACCAAGTTAAAAAGCCCTATCCATATTTCTAACAGACTCTGACTGTTTCTGTTGTTCATACAATAATGCCTTTTCTGAATTTTGACATATAACAACGTCTATGCTTCTATTTACTCTTAGGATGCTACATAGCTTCTCTTTTCCAATTCCGAATCACATCAAATGTTGTAGGTATAGCTTTTTTTCCTCCTTTAACAATATAGTTTCTAAATACTCTATTCGGGCAATCTCAAAACTACCATATACTGGCTACTGAAATTCAGAAGCATGTCTAGTTTGTCTGTGCCAAATATCGTTGAATACTATACTACCAAATGCTGTTCTTACAGTACATAGACATGTCGGCGACCCCTCCTGTGGCGCTAGTCGGCCAAATATCAAAGATTGTCTGTCTCTGCGGAATAACGCCCTGGAACAGGCAGACAATTTCCCAGGCATGTCAGATCACTGGTGTTACCTGGCGTCGTTTGAACTCGCGAGTGCAAAACTGCAACCAAATATCAGGATACTTAGGAATCAGTGCACGCCTCACCTGATTGCAAAGGACAAAGGAGGTCCGATCGGATTACAAAGGATCGACGTGGCTGGTGATTCCAGCAAAAATACCCGCCTCGATATGGGGACCCTCGTCAAGAGGTAATCTCGAACGCTTGCTCACCGTTCAGGGATCAGATCGTGCAGTACTGTCGAGGTGTCACGTCTCATACAAAAAGGGGCCCCTTTTCTCACGCTCCGATCGAAGACCGGTAGCCGCATCCTTAATCAGCGAGGTGATATCAAGCTTGAGGGTGCCTAGTCGGGTGCCATCTTGTAGGATCAAGCAAGGAATATCGAGGCTTAGTACAACCAAAAATTGGATCTGCCAGTCACGAAGTCAAAAGTTATGAATATAACTTTATTGTGTACAGATTCAAATATCAAAGCAGATATCTATCTGGCTCCCAACACCTCACAGTGTGTACCAGAAACACTGTGAGGGGAGTGAGTACTGGTAATCGCAAAACATGCAGTATTTATACACAGTCCTGATCATAGCCCAGCCCATCGCCAAACTAATAGGTTACAAATTTGGGTTCGTTCCCAGTTCACATAACAAATATACAGTATTGGTTTGTACTTTTGACATGTTGTCCCATCCTTGAAGATTCAATGGTGTTGTTTGTTCTCCAGCTTAAAGTTGATCCTAGTTTCAAGAAACAAATTCAATAGCTTATTGCTAAGTCACATAGTTCTAGTTTGTCTACCATTCAGTTCTTATGTTTGAATATGGCTGAGGCTATTGATGCAGACAACACTTTAAATTGAAGTTCACTTTGGCTCCAAGGTTCCTTAAACATACTGACAAACTTTGTTGTAGTCAGCTGTGTGGATCTTTAGTTTTTAGAGTAAGTCCTGTTTAAAGAAATGTACAAAGGATCCCTTCAAAAGCACACAGAATTAGTTGACATGCATTGTATATCACTGTTTGAGGGAGGATGAGTTTTGTAGACATAGGTAACACTTTGAATGAGAGTTCATTCTGACTACAAGGTCTGTTTGCACAGGACAAATAGTCTGCTCTGCCAGCCCCAGTGTTGACATAGGCTCAAAGGTCGTTTCTGCCCTGGCAGCTGAAAACATGGTTAATCATTACTGAACAGAGAGCAGAAGTTAGAATCAAGATGGAGGATATTTTCCAAAATGGCGTTTGAAGTCAATTCTAATTAACTGCAGGTTTTAATACAAATGCGAAAAGGCTTAGAACAATATTCATAATCAGACAATATTCATGCAAATATGGTCTAACATTTATTCTCATCTTTATACTGCTTCCCCTCATCCTTTTTATGAGCGGCCCCAGAATCCTTATGTGTGGCCCTGTTGGCTACCCATGAGTCAGCTGATCTTGCAAACATTTTGGGATCAATCTCATTTGAGTCAGCCAAGTGCTGCCTCAGTTCAGGAGAGCAGGCATCATAGATAGACTCTAACATGAAAAGATTTCTCATACCTTCATAAGTGTTAACTCTGTAACCCTTACCCCAACCATCTAAGTTTTTCAAACATTCACACACCCAGGTAGCCCAAGGGGAACCATCATGCTTTTTGAGGGTTCTAAACCTCTAAAGATACTGGGAAGGAGTTTTCCGAAAACTAACTACCAAAGCTATTTTCACATTTTCATACTCCATCCTGTCTATTTCCCCCACCTCCATTACAGCATCAGTTGCAAACTGGGGTAGCCTAGACAAACGCCAAGGAATCAGCTGATTCCCTGTAATTTCCTCAATCCCATAGTTATACTCAAAAGCAGCCAACCAATCCAAAATATCAAGGTTACACTCATACATACTTACTGCATGTTTGGGCATGTGAGGCCTCATAGGACTGGAAGACATAGAAGACACTGGGAGAGAACCATTCTCAAGAGACAATTTCTTCATTTCAAGAGCATTTTGTAATTCCATTTCCCTTAGTTTAAGTTCTTGATGTTTACTTTCAGTTTGTGCCTGGGGCCTTTGGAATTCGAACTCAAGTCTCATCTTCTAAAGAGAGACACACTCTGGACTCAGTACTGGACCTGGTAGGGTCCCTATGGCTAAAGGTTGAGGCCTAATAGCAGGTAGAAGTGCAGTAGGGCCTAAATATTGAGACTCGTCTGCCTCTTCTGACTAATCAATAACATTTGAGTTGGACTCTGAAACTATATCATCCTCATCGTCATTTTCCACATTTTCTACAGAAGTAGGTATAGCAGACCTATTTCTTAGACTTTGACATTCCAACAATCTTTCTATCAATTCATTTGTTTTGCTTTTAACAGTGAGGTTCCTAGTTTTACACATTTACTTTATTTGATCAAGTGTTAAAATGACTAGGGCCTCCTGTCTTAGTTATCCATATCAGGCATGATAAAAACATTGCTTTTCTATTGGTGCTTATCCTTGTGAAGGTTATTTGAACAACAGTAGTAGCAGCACTCTCAATGTAACAACTATACTTTATCCTCACCGCTTGCCACCAGTGTTGGGCAGAATTACATGCAGTACCCTTTGGGAACACTACACACAATTAATACTACAGGTGTAAGCACAATCTCACCTTTGGTATAAGTCTGTACTACACAGTTTTGTGGTAGCAGGGCTGAGCAGCCAGACTTATCTCAAGAGAGATGTGAGCAGTGCAAGGTGTTACACAAAGGAATTGCAATCACAGTGGTTCAAACAAACACTTACTCAAGGTTTCTTGGTAAAATAATATTAATGTATTTACACATTTAGTTAGAAAACATTCCACTAGTAATAAGCAGCTCAATATCACACTATAATATACTCCAGTACCAAACCAATAAGTTTTGGAACAAGTTAGGCTCCCCTGAAGTGGGAGAAAAATGGCATTTCAGTAACTTTCAAAAGGGGTACAAAGACAAAGGTTATAAGAATTACACACAAATTCTTTCTCAAGCATGGCAAATAGTTTCAGTCACTACAAGAGGCAATTCATTTCAATAGGCCTGGGCCAACGTCAATGGATCAGTGTCTTGGATAGGATACCACAGTACTGGTAGTAAATGGTTAAGTCTTTGCCAATGTTCCTAGAAGTAGTTAGCATGAAAAAGAGTTATATGTCGGGTTAGGAGCGAACAAGACTCCAAAGTTGGGAAAGTTTCACAAACTTTCATTGCGGCAGAGAGGATTTCTCAACCGCGTTTGCACAGTGCCTTCATGTGAAGAAAATCTGTAGCAGAGGCAAATGTTCCTGGCAGTTCCGGCAAATCTCGCTGTTCCTGGGCCTCAGTCATGGGGACAAGAGGGAAGACTTTGGGAGGTTCCTGCACTGCACGGGGAAGGATCCACAAGCTTGGCAAAATGTCGGTTTAAAGTGCGAGTGCCTTAAAGTCCATAAACTGGTATCCTTCTCACTGGCTATCCAGTTTTCAACAGCACTCTGAAGAAAATTCGACTAGTATGGTTATGGTTTCCAGGTGGCTTGCGAGTTGGTTGTTCCCACCAGCTCAAGGGAAGAAGTCGTCCTTGAAGGGACTTCTCTGTTGAGGGAGTTTCAGGCTATTCGGACCTGTCGCGTGGCTTCACCGGGCAAACCAACGGTCCAGGAGTAGCAGCTGTCATCTTTCTTCAGCTCGTCTTCGGTTCTTTCGTTCCAGTGGTCTACTCTGTCTTCCAAGTCCCAGAGACTTGCTTTTAAAAGTTTTCTCCCATTCATTCCTGCCTAGCTGTCCCTCACCCAGCAGGGTGGCTGTCCTTGCCGGACAGTCAGCCAGCCAATCACGCCAGAGTGCATTCAGGTCTCCTAGGAGACTAAGCACAGGGAGTTTCGGGCACCTCCCTCAAATCCTGTCCACCCCAGACATTCAGGTGCCAGAGGGGGGGCTTCAGTACTGAAGCCCGCCAAAGGCAAATGAACAAGGGGACCAAACCTGGTTTGGCGTGCAGAGACAAACACAAGAAGGACCTTTCCAAAAAGAAATGTAAGAAAAGTCAATCAGAACCTGTTTTTACAGAGGGGGCTCAGACCCCATCTTGAAAAACATGGCTCTGGTGGATTTCAGTTACGGGGACATTTAAACGGGTCCTTGTCGGGAAAATCATGGTAAAACCAGTGCCACCAGCCATTCTGAGAGGAAAGGGTAGCTTTTGGGGGCTACTTGAGTTTTCTAGGCATAGGGAATACTCAGTATTCCCTCCAGCACTCTGCTGTAAGGCAGTGTGTGCTGGGTCTAGCAATTTAAAAAGACGAGCAAAGTCAATTTAACTTTACATTGACTGGAAGACAGTAGTCAGTCACAGAGAAGGTATTTAAACCTTGGGAAGTCTGAAAGAAATCCCTGTGCCACTGCACTGAGGGTGCTGCGTGACACACAAGAAAAAGATGATGCCTATGGAGTTCTCTTAAACTCCATATCCAAAGAAACAAACACAGAAAACACATTGAAAATTAAAAGTTCAAAGTCCCAAAACATAGTTAAAGAGCTGGAGGGCTCTAAGGTAGAGGGAATAAGCTCTTTGGTGAGAATTCTCCCTAACAGCAACCAACCCCTCTATTGGGATGGCTTAATCCCCTGTACCTCAGCCCCTAAGGACTCACCCTCCATGTCCTTGGCAACTTCCCTCATGTCATCCCCAGCGCCCTCAGAAGATGTACCCTCAGCAGCCACCTGTCCTCAGATGAGGTGAATGATGGTATCCTTTGTCGTGGTCTACGCAGCCTTCTGGAATGCCTTGGCCTTGCAACTGTCTCATCCTCCATGCTGATCTCCTCATCTGCATACAACACTGGATGGGAAGGGAGAGAGGAGAGGCAGATGACAATGTGTGTACACATTTGCATGTCCAAAGATCTGCATAGTACCATGCCACCATCTCACACAAAGATGGCACGCCCAATCACAACATAACTGCAATGGATCGACCTGAACAGACAGGCATGTGAGCATGAAATACAAGATGTCAACCCCCTCCAAATGCATGCATGGATCTGCAGAGAATGTTCATTCACCACTCCAATGGCACAACAGTCACCATGGCCAACTTGGAACATGGATGTGGCGTACGTGAGAACTGGAGCATATTACCAAGACACGTAGCCATCATCATTGCACCATCGACACAAACATTCCTCACCCTCCATTGACCCAGGAACCTCCATCCGCATATGACCCTGGTTGTATGGCCATGGGTAAGGTGGACATGGCAGACATCATGCTCCCCACCATAGACTACCACTGCCTCATGGCAAGACAGCAATCCATCACCCATCCCAATCAATGGCCATCTAGGGCACAATACCCCCTCATAAGCATCTGATCAGCCAAAAACTGACTATGCACCTGCACCAGATGAGTCACTCAAGCCCTCACATCCACCAAAGGTAAACACACATGCTGCAACACAGATTGTGGCCTGGGCACATAGCCATGAATTGGACCACATGTGTCCATCCGTAAATTTACCACTGGGAAGTGAAAGTGAAGGGTGATTGTCCCTTGACCTATAACACATGGCCCAACACCTTTGATGTCAACATGCAACTGCTCAAGGCCACGGCGGAATACAAGGACACCCTTGGCACACCCTCCCAAGGTCCTCACACACATAGGACCCACACAGAATGCAACCATGCATGCACCATTACGTTATACAACATTGCCATGTCCATCAACAAGTGTCTTCCTAAAATGCATTCCCATCACATGGCATACACATACTGCCCCATTAAACTGACAGTGTGGACTCACCTGCTGACTGGATCTGGTCCTGCAGTACGAGGACCTGGGCATGACTATCCGGCTTTACCCTCTGTAGGATACTGAGATTGAGAGGCAAAATCCTATGGCACCCGCCCGAGTGCACCTCTGCAGTGGGTCCTGCCTCAATGGCCACCCTGGACTTCTTTTGACAGCAGGTCCTCACATTGCCCCATCTCTTTTTAATGTTTTCAGGGGTTTGTATGGCCACACCCTCAACATTAATGGCTGTGGTGATGTCCCGCCAGATCCTCCTGCGACAAACCGCCTCAAGCTGCTGCTCCGGGTGGAACAGAGTGTCATAGTGCTGCAGCACCTGTTGACATAGTATGGCAACTTCTGCCCCCTAGAAGTTAGCTGCCCTCATCTGCGCAAATCTTGACGTGGAGGTGGCTGACATGTTGATGTTGATGCTGGTGGACTGGCACAGGTTTTGGGATACACCTGTAACAGAGAAGTTATAGAAACAACCTTCAATTTGACGATGTAATAACACTTCGTTTGATCCCCACAGAGCGCACCCACACTTCATGGCCACAGGGATGCTACCTGAACGTTGTCCCCAATGCCTAGCCCAGTATTGATTCAGCCATACATGGCCAAACAACCACTGTCAATATCAGAAGTCTCTTGTCAGGAATTTTGCTGGTTCAAGACCTGAAAGCGAGGCCTGCAGATGAACTCGGAGGCGGCCTCTGTTGCCTTTTGCTGTTGTTGACGAGCTGAGAGGTGCGGCTTGAGTTCTGGGTGCATTCACTGAACGTTTTCAGGTCCTTTTTTCGAAAACTACAGAGTCTCGAGACTCGAGTGTCGAGTTTCAAGTTCCGTGTCCCGTACTTTTCAACTTTGTCGTCCCTGGGAGACTGGGAGCACCACGACCACGGCTGTGGTCCCCACCCCCACCTGCCCCTCCCAGTAACGGAGCTCTGGAGGAGAGCCGGACCTGATCTGGAGGAGAGCCGCATTGAGCAGGCGGGCGGGCAGCTGTGGGCTGTGGGCAGCTGCGGAGACAAACAAAATGAGGACCAGGGTAATGAGCCCTAGATGCAGCCCTTGATGCTGTATTAGCGCTGATTTTACTACAGCTGTACAGCTTTACAAAGCTCCTCGCACCAATATCAATATTAACACTATACTGCACTATTGTTAAGGACAGAGCACAGACACATGTCTGAGGAGGAGTGATTGTAGAGTGATTGTAAATTACACATCCTTGAGCTCCCCTGCCTCACAGTGTTGTTCGAGGAGGAGTGACTAGCCACATAGAGTGCTCCCTCCACTTCCACCTATTTGTTCACTCACATTGCGGCTACTCCATTATGCCCTAAATTAAAGTTGCCCTTGTTCCTGCCTTTGACTGTCTATTGTAAAAAAAAACCAGGATAAAGAAGCTAGGAAAGATCCCTGCACTTTTACAGTGCTCTTTCCATAGCCTATAGCTGCAGTTGGCATAGCTGCAGGTGACAACTGACACACTATAGCCATCCCCCAGCCTAGCATGAGTGGCTGTGAATCTCATTTGCCTGCAATGACAGCTGTAGGCCCACTTAGTTCAGACAAAACCAGGGATGGAGGGTTAGTCGCTAGCCTCGACCTAGAGCCAACCACAAATCATCCGGTATAGGCTCTAGTTGTAGTGGGGCGGAAAACAGAGTCTGCCAAAAATACCATGGATCTTGAAAACACCCTCGGCGATGGGGCTAGTTCGGCAACACTACAAAACCAGCTAAATGATTCCTGCGTCTATGTGGAACCTGACCTAGAGGCGACTACAACAGAGTCACAGGAGATTAAGGAAAATTGTCCAATGGCCCACAAGGACATTGCCACAGGTTCAATTCAACCTTATAAGGAGACCGTGGTCAGCATAGATGATGAGGTCTACCTACCTATAGCCGCTATATCCTGGGATACGGCTACATCCACCGGTCCACCCAAATCCTTGGAGCCCAAACCCCATAAGACCTCCAATAGAGGGGCTCCTAGCCGACAGGCATGGAAACCTAGTGGCCTAAGCTTTGGCTCCAATTTTGGGAACCCATGTTACTCACAGAGTGATTCCTCTTCAAGACCCCCATCCATCCTGCTGCCTACTGCTGAGACTCTCCGCCCAAGTAAAAAGGTGGGGATGCCCCCCATGGAAAAACCAAGAGGGCTGCCCTGGAAAAACTAGGCAAACCTCAATTATTCATCACATAACCACAACCGACCCAGAGAAAAATCACGGCAGCCTTGGCTTGGAAATCGCTGGTGAGAAGGAAGTAGTTCCTTTGAGGGAAAACTCCAGGGCGCTTAACTCTCCTCCTCGAACAGGTAAGAGAGCGAATAATAGTGAAGAAGATGAAATTGAGCACAGTGGGAGAACGAAGAACACAACTATAGCCAAGTCCCCAAGGCCCATAAGTCCTTCGACCTCACTAGGTGCAAGTTGCCCTAGGAAACGACGCAGGCTTTCTTCATCAGTGGAGATCGACCCTAGGAACAATGATTCAATATCTGATGAAGATTTATTATTGGACATGATTGCGGCTCAGGTGGAGGAAAAGTCTTCATCGAGTGCACTCTTAGATGCCAATATGATTGCAGCATTTTCTGTCACCATGAGTCCTTTCATGAAATTGTACGAGAGCATCGCGGACCAACTAAAAGACCAATCCACCCTGATCGCAGTGCTACACACCAAAATGATCTTCGTGGAAGGATTCATATCGGCTTTATCCAAAAATAAACACAAGCATGAGGAGCACATTACAAGCTTTTTGAAAACTATCCTGGAACCTCTAATTCGAGACAAGGAAAAAAGAAGGCAATCCTTGTCAAGCACTAACCAAAATGGTCCCATCTTTGATGTTGATTTAAACACTATACTGACAAACTCTGGGGGAAATGCTATGAATTTGGGTGTTACACCAATTTTATCGGCTACCAGTAGGGTCAACACTGGCGGCCCAGCTGCATCCTCTCTGGATGGAACCAAGAAGCCTGCAACACAACCCATCAATGGATTATGCAAGGAATCATACCCAGACGATCTAATGCTCCATCCAGGGGAATGGAAGTTTGTGGGAGTTGAAGACAATCAGATCCCAGGGACCTCGAAGCAGCCTCCCCCTTAGACATACCATGACTGTAGTACCACCGTGGGGAGAAACCCCAAAAAGCCAAAAGAGATTAGGTCTGCCTCATCCAATCCCTTGCCACTTGGATCTACTGTGGCACCTGGGCTTCCTGCATCTGCGCCTTCACTTTTTTCTAAAACATATGACATCTTCACAAATTGTGATATGGGACCCAGTTTTGCCAGTAAGATTGGTTCCAATTCTGAGAAGAAACCTATCCAGTCCAAGAAACAAACTAAACATGTGAACTTTGCAAATAAACCTGCTAAAAGCAAACAATCACGTCCACTTGTTGCAATAAAGAATTTCAAGGACTTGGCGCTTAAACAGGCCATCACCCAAGATCCAAAACAAATACACCAACAATTGATAGAAAATGAAGACTCTTTTACAAGCATGGAATCGGATGAAGACAGACGAAATCAGAAAGTCCTCTTTTGCACCAAATTCCATAAATAAGCCTAAAGATATCCTGAACGCAGAGGATTTGGAGGATCTAATGAACCTTTCGGTGTATTCTGCAGATTGGGACGAGGTCCTTGAGATTGATGCCTCCTTGGAAGATCACCTTAAGGCATTAAAAACAAACGATGCTTGGGCATCTTCACCCAGCATCCTATTGGAGGCGATCAACTTCGAAGGCATTGATGATGAGTCTGTTAGTGACTGCGAGGATTTTAAAAAAATGCCTCAGCCCTCGACTACAAAACCTCAACCCAGAACGAGAATTGTATCCAGAGTTCACATGAACAGATCCTCCAGCGAGGATTCACCGCTTCCGTTGGGCAGGAGATTTATGACGCAGGATCAAAAATGTAGGGCCAAAGTTAAGCAACCAAAGGGGCTGACTAAGAACTATAACGCGGACAACAGACAATGTGAGAACAGCCCTGGCAAGGAGACTATTTCAGATTCCTACTGCATGGAACTACGCAGAATCCTTTGTATTAAAGACAATCTAGTTCTAAATAGAGCTAACATCTTGAGGCTCTTCCACAGTATTGATGCACTCTCTGGACTCAACACAAAGGATTTATGATTAGTAGAGTTTCCGGATAAATCGAATTATGATAAAGCCATAATACATCTTGCTTCCATGGATGTGAAAACTCTACTACAGCAAAACTCTGAACTACTGAAGAACATGGGGTTTTCCCTAACCGCTAGATCAATCTCGAACCTAGGAAGAAAAGATGAGGCCAAATTCTATGACCAGATGCCCACTAAATCTCATCATCCTAACAGCTACAATTTTGATGCGGGGAGCGGGAAGACAGAGGACATGGACAGCGACTGTTCATTGAACACAAACTAATTTAGATGTGATGAAGGATCGAGTAAAAAAAATAAGGGCAAATTCAGAATCACGATCAATAACCATACTGCCTCAAAGAACACTTCCGGTGTACCACGAGGGACCAGGGGTGATAGGGCTGGGGACAACTGGGACTGGCTGGCCGGCTCATTGGCCAGAAGATCATAATGCCAGGGCCCAGGTGACAACTACCCCCCGCCTCACATCCACTTTGGTTGTTGGAACACACATGGTTTTAAACATCTACTGGGTGATGGCAGTATTCGACTGGAAGATTTTTAGGTCATTTGTTTGCAGGAGACGTGGCTGTATGTTCAACCTATCATCAAGGACTTCGTCGTCATCATGAACCCAGCAATAAAAGGCACGAAGGGTAGAACAATGGCAGGCCTATTAACCGCCATCAATGAAAGCTGTGGCCTGCGGATGGCCTGGTCAAAGGACATTTCACCATTTATTCAGATCAACCTACTGGTATATCAAATTGGTGAAGAGAAGGCTGTGAGGCGGACCCTTTTTTGTAACTTGTACTGGAACTGCAACAACCCTGCAGCCAAGAACTTCATGGTCGAGTTACTGGAGGAGGTCGACGTTGCAATGATTGACTACTTTAACTTGAATGTGATCTTATGTGGGGACCTAAATATTCACTGCTTCAATAATTGCGGGGCTCTCATAAATCTCTGTGCGAGTAATCTACAAGAAGCTGAAAAACGAGGCCTGTCATTTAGGAGGGAGTTCCAGCTGAGAAATATCTCATTACTAAATGGCATTACATCGGGGGACATCCCACCAAATCCAACCTAGAAGAGAGGGCACGTTTCTCACATTTTGGACTACTTTCTTGCATCCGACAGCCTTCACTGTAGAGTAGTGGCCTTGACTCCACAGAGTGACCACATTATGTTGAAATTAACACTTGAACTGGGCAGGACATCAAAGTCTCCGTCAGATGGGGATGCCTTGGAAGTACAGCCTGGAAGAAACAGAGGGAAAATGTATCAACATTATCTAAAAATCTAAGAGACAATGGGCCTCATTAGGACCGAGGCGCTAAGTGTTTAACGGCGCCGTAAAAGGCTGCAGCACCGTTAAACACTTAGCGCCTAATTAAGAGGTCCCTTTGCGGGTGTTACGCTCACCTGGTGTCCACGGGGGCGTTGATCTGGACCGGCCTGATGTTACTTCTTCCAGCGATACTCGGAGCGCCGAGATGACGGAGTGGACCGGGCCACCCAGCTTGGTCTATGTGGCTCGTATGAATACTCTTCTGTAATGTAGAAAGGGGAATTAACCACCTGTGAGGTTTAAGCTTAACCCCACCTTCTCCCCATGAATTACTTTGGGACTCCTTTAGATTCTCACCTGATAATCTGGAAAGATGAACTCTCCATCCTGCTTCAAGTGCAGGGGCGCGTAGATGACCAGTTGCCTCACTGGTGTGGGAAGTTGGCGAGTTGCAGACAGAGTTGACTCCGTAGAGGTAATAGTTATAAGAGTTCAAAACGTCTGGAATTCACTCTGTCCAATTCCCCTAGGTTGCCCTTATGGATCTGGAAAGAGTTCACCTGGCAACCAGAGATGCGCAGGTAAGTGTTTATAAAAGCTGTTCGGAATAAAGAGGGAAGCTTGCTCTAATCTGTGGTCTTTTTCCTTTTCAGGCATCCATTCGGAGGAAGATCCGTGGATTGAAGCGTTTACCGCAACCGGGTAAGTCTGTAGCGGAATGTTTCCCCATAGGGGCCGGGGTGCGGCGGATATGCGGAAAAGGTCACGCCGACCCGAGATTGGGTGAGTATCCCTGGTGATCTCAAGTAAGTCTTAATATTTGCCTTTGTTGCCTTAGATAACTCTCTGTTGCTCACCTTATTGTTTTTATGACCATAGGTGATGAAGAGCGGCCGCGGACTGAAGATGAGCGTGATGGAATGCTGAAAATGGCAACAGGTGAGTTCAGCGCGGCGTTGCAGGAGGCGCGGCAAGAGCGACTAATGGATTCTTTCTTCCAGGTCCAAGTCGGGAAGATGCAGGATTCAGGTGAGTATGAATAAACTCTTGCTCTAACCTTTCCTTCTGTTTTCCTTGCAGGGTTCAGGAGCTCCGGAGTGTAGACGGGCGTGGCAGAAGACTGGAAGCTGCTGCAGGCACGGTGAGCGTTACGCTGCTACTGCAGAATAACGCGAAGCACGTGTGGCTGTCCGGGCGTGGCTTAAATAGCTTTGGAAGAAGTCCCAGGTAAGTATTCTTCCACTGCCCCACCCAGGTAAGAAAATAGTCCCTGCATTAAAATAGTCCCTCCTAAGCCTCATTTGGCTTAGGTCTTCATGCAGCATGGTCTGCATCAGGTGAGTAAGCAGCATGGTCTGCTTTAGCTAAGTTCTCATAAATGAGCCTGGCGCCTATGGCGCCAGGACTGACTTTGTTCTTATGAGCCTGGCGCCAAAGGCGCCAGGACTGCACCCAAACAGCCCCTAACTGGGGCTTTTGGGCATGCTCCAAATGGCGTGATGCCTGCTTTCGGGGCTGCTGGGCCTGTTCTGGTTTCCCGGAGGCAGGCATCATGACAGCACTCCCCCTCAAGGCCCCTCCCAAAGTCGTTCCTCTCCTTGGCCGTGGTTTGTCTGGAAATTCCCAGTGGAACCTCTTCACCAAACGAGGTGCATGCACGTGGTCACTAGGTTCCCAAGACCTTTCCTGCGGACCATAACCTTTCCAGTCAATTAGGTAAAAGAGTTTAGATCTCACTCTTTTTGAGTCCAAAATATTCTTGATTTCGTATTCGGGTTCTCCGTCTATGAGGATAGGTTCAGGTGGGTCGCTTAGCCTAGTTCCTGGTTGCACTGTTTTCAAAAGAGACACGTGGACGACGGGATGGATTCGCATATGAGCAGGTAGTTCCAACTCGACAGCCACCGGGTTAATAATGGCTTTGATGGAGTAAGGCCCCAAGTACCTGGGATTAAAGGTCCGTTTTCCTTTGAGAGGAATGTGCTTAGTAGATAACCATACTTGGTCCCCCATCTGGTAGTGTGGTGCTTCTCTTCTAAGCTGATCAGCGTTTTTCTTGTATTTTTCCTTGGCCTTTCGTAAATGTTCTGTTGCTTCCTTAAAGGTTTGAGTAATGACTGTGTGAAGATGATCTACTGCGGGCATCTCTAAATGCTGGGGTGAATCCAACTCCGAGGTTCGGGGATGATGTCCGTATATGGTAAAAAAGGGACTGTGCCCAATTCCTGAGTGTACTGAATTATTGTACGCATATTCAGCGATCCATAGGGTGTCCTTCCAATTGCCTTCAGACTGATGTAGCATACAGCATAAATATTGTTCGAGAGTCTGATTAGTTCTCTCTGTTTGGCCCATACAGCGTAAATATTGTTTGAGAGTCTGATTAGTTCTCTCTGTTTGGCCGTCGGTCTGGGGGTGGTGGCTAGTGGAAAGCTTGACATCTATTTGTGCCAGTTGGCAGCATTTTTTCCAGAAATGCGAGATGAATTGACTTCCTCGGTCTGAAATTAACACAGATGGAAAACCGTGTAGACGAACGATGTTTTCAAGGAATTCCTTGGCCAGGGTTGAGGCTGAGGGTATCCCTTTTAAGGGAATAAAGTGGGCCATTTTAGAAAAAAGGTCCACTATTACTAGGATAGTATTGAAATCGTTACACGGGGGTAGATCCGTGATACAGTCTAATGACAAGGTGTGCCAAGGAATCGGTGGGATGTCCATAGGCTGTAATAGCCCAGCTGGTTTTCTTTTTTTACTTTTGTTTTGGGCGCAGATGCCACAAGATAGGACAAATGACTTAATATATTTTCGCCAGGTGGGCCACCAGAATTGTTTCTTGATTTTAGCTTCTGTCTTTGTAATACCGGGGTGTCCCTCTAGTAACGTATCGTGATAATGGGAGATGACTAGTTCTTGTAGTTTTTTTTGTGGCAGAAATAGACGTCCTCGGTAAATGGTAGTTCATTGGTGATGCTGAAATCTGGGCCTATCTTGGCCCAATCTTGTAGGGCTTGAGGATCAAAGAGCTGCCGGACAATCCCTTGAATGTCTTCCAGTGTCTGTACTGAAGTTATACCAAGAATTCTCTGGTCAGGGATTATGGGTACAGGTTCCAGGGTCACTTCAGTCTCTCCCATTCCAATTTGGGATAAGGCGTCCGCTTTCCCATTTTTAAAACCGGGCCGATAAGTTATTACAAAATGAAATTCGACAAAAAACAATGCCCAACGGAGTTGACGTGAAGACTGGGCTTTGGCTGTTTTTAGATATTGTAAATTTCGATGATCGGTGATAACCGTGATGGTGTGCCTGGCTCCGAGTAGATAGTGTCACCAAGCTTTGAAGGCGGACTTGATAGCTAATAGCTCCTTATCTGTAATGGCATAGTTTAATTCAGAAGCCGAGAACTTTTTTGACCGAAAGGCCACTGGGTGAATCTGGTTTGTTTCGGGATCTTTTTGAGAAAGGACGGCTCCCATTGCTAAACTGGATGCATCAGTCTCCACTATGTACGGGAGTTCAGGACGTGGGTGTCTTAGGATCGGTGATGGTGAATTTGGCCTTTAATTCTTGAAAGGCGCTTTCAGCTTCATCTGTCCATACAAAGCGTTTGTTTTTTCTCAAGAGTGCTGTGATGGGATGAACAATCTGCGAAAAGTCTGGAATAAACCTGCAGTAGAAGTTGGCAAAACCAAGCATGCTCTGTACCCCTTTGACAGAGCTTGGCGAAGGCCATTTGAGAATTGCGTCCACTTTTCGTGTATCCATCCTGATTCCTCCCGGGTTAAAATGAATCCTAGAAATTCCACTTCAGTGGTGTGGAAAACGCATTTCTCCAATTTGGCATATAGTTTGTACTGGCGTAGCTTTTCTAACACTGCTCGGATGTGCTTGATATGATCAGATTCTGATGAGGAGTATACTAAGATGTCATCAATATAAACGATGACACAAACATCGATAAGTTCTCTAAGGACATCGTTCATGAAGAACTGGAAGGCTGCCGGCGCGTTGCATAATCCAAAAGGCATCACTTGGTACTCAAATCATAATCCATACTTTGTGCCAAAAGCAGTTTTCCACTCGTCGCCTTCTTTGACACGTACCAAATGATACGCCCCCCGGAGGTCTAGTTTAGTATGTATGCGGGCTTCTTTTATTTGGTCAAGTAATTCCGGAATTAAAGGCAACGGATACCGATTCTTAATAGTTATTTGGTTCAGTGCGCGATAGTCTATGCACGTTCTGATGTCGCCTTCCTTTTTTGGCACGAAGAACAAAGCAGAAGATGCTGGGGATTTAGATGGGCGAATAAAACCGTTAGCAAGGTATTGGTCCAGGTATTGACGTAAATGAAGATTTTCGGGCTCTGTAAGGGCATAGATCCTGCTGCAGGGAGGTTGTGCGCCTGGTATGAGGTCTATTTGACAGTCATATGATCTGTGTGGGGGCAAGGTATTTGCCTGTTCTTTTTGGAAGACATCTTGAAACTCTAGATACTCTGTAGGTAGTTGTATGGTAGCTGGAGTTACTGAAGCCAGGACCGTGTTCTGAGATTTTCTTTGGTAACAGGTGTGCGCACATTCTGGGAAGGTAATTCTCTTCTCTCGCCAATCGATACTAGGATTATGTTTTTCCAACCAAGGTATCCCCAGTATTACTTGAAACTGTGGAGCCTTGATTAAATCAAACACCAAAGTCTCTCGGTGCCCATCCAGCACCAGCAATGTCATTTCTGTGGTGGAGTGAGTTACGGGGCCTGAGGCAATTTCCGTTCCATCAACTGTGGTAATGACATCTAGAGTGGGTTTCTGGGTGAGAGGCAGGTTCATCCTGGAAGCCAATTCACTGTCCAAGTAGTTTCCTATGGCTCCGCTATCTACGTACGCTTTTACCGCGTGCATCCGAGATGGCTGTTCCGGATCTACGAGGATCATTGGAATGGTGAAATGCGAGGTCTGAGTGTCCTTCTTCGAGCTCCGCAAGCGGACCTCTACGCTTGTCGGGCGGGATCGTTTCCCGAGTCATAGTTTTTATCCGCAGCCCCCACCACCTTTTTGGGCGGTTTTATGGGGCAGTTCAGCAAAAAATGACCTGAATTCCCGCAATATAGGCATAGCTGCATTTGTCGCCTTCTATCTCTTTCTTTCTGAGTTAAGGGTCCTCTCACCCCTCCGATTTGCATGGGTTCTGAAGTCTCTGCCCCTTTGGGGCTGGTATGAGTTCTGAGCAAGACTCTGTTTTCAAACCTGGCTTTATCGGCCTTCCTATTTTGAAGTCTATGATCAAGTTGGACCACCAAATTTATATATTCGGTACAATCTTGAGGCGGGTTCACGATCTGGGCCAAGACATCTTTGAGTTCTCCTCGAAGCCCTCGATGGAACAATGTGATTCTTTTTACTTCTGGCCATTCAGTTTCCACTATTAATCTGTTAAAGGTTGCAATGTAGGAAAGAAGATCCTGATTCCCCTGTCATAGGGATAAGAGTTTGTTATCCAGGGCCTGACCCTGGGAGTGTCGAGCAAATAGTCTTTCCATGCTTGTTTGAAATCCCTGGAAATCCCGAAGAATCGGGTCATTTTGATTAACTAGAGGAATGGACCAGTCTGCTGCGCTGCCGCTGAGGTATGACAGCACAAAGGCTACCTTGGCTTGATCATTCGGAAAGGCTGCAGGTCTGCATAAGAAGTGTAAGCGGCACTGATTCATGAATACGGCAAACCTTTTTGGGTCTCCGGTAAAACGTTCAGGTGGAGCCAATGGAACGGCCCCTGGTAAGTGTATTTGAACAGGGTTGCTCGATGACATAGGAGCTGGACCTGCCCCGAGGCCAGGCAGTGGCGTTTGCCCAGCTTGATTTTGCAATAACTGTCTGGCTAGATCATCCGTTCGCTCTTTCGAAACTATCAGCTCCCTCCTAAGGGCATTAGTTTCCTGGCGGGCGGCATGCACTTCAGCCCTTAGCTCTCCTAATAATTGGGCTAATTGATCCGTCTCTGAGGTCTCCATAACGCCTAGGTGGCTTGTTGTGGGTAGGCTTCGCGTTCTGTTACACTCACCTGGTGTCCACGGGGGCGTTGATCTGGACCGGCCTGATGTTACTTCTTCCAGCGATACTCGGAGCACCGAGATGACGGAGTGGACCGGGCCACCAAGCTTGGTCTGTGTGGCTCGTATGAATACTGTTCTGTAATGTAGAAAGGGGAATTAACCACCTGTGAGGTTTAAGCTTAACCCCACCTTCTCCCCATGAATTACTTTGGGACTCCTTTAGATTCTCACCTGATAATCTGGAAAGATGAACTCTCCATCCTGCTTCAAGTGCAGGGGCGCGTAGATGACCAGTTGCCTCACTGGTGTGGGAAGTTGGCGAGTTGCAGACAGAGTTGACTCCGTAGAGGTAATAGTTATAAGAGTTCAAAACGTCTGGAATTCACTCTGTCCAATTCCCCTAGGTTGCCCTTATGGATCTGGAAAGAGTTCACGTGGCAACCAGAGATGCGCAGGTAAGTGTTTATAAAAGCTGTTCGGAATAAAGAGGGAAGCTTGCTCTAATCTGTGGTCTTTTTCCTTTTCAGGCATCCATTCGGAGGAAGATCCGTGGATTGAAGCGTTTACTGCAACCGGGTAAGTCTGTAGCGGAATGTTTCCCCATAGGGGCTGGGGTGCGGCGGATATGCGGAAAAGGTCACGCCGACCCGAGATTAGGTGAGTATCCCTGGTGATCTCAAGTAAGTCTTAATATTTGCCTTTGTTGCCTTAGATAACTCTCTGTTGCTCACCTTATTGTTTTTATGTCCATAGGTGATGAAGAGCGGCCGCGGACTGAAGATGAGCGTGATGGAATGCTGAAAATGGCAACAGGTGAGTTCAGCGCGGCAAGAGCGACTAATGGATCCATTAGTCGCTGCAAGAGCGACTAATGGATTCTTTCTTCCAGGTCCAAGTCGGGAAGATGCAGGATTCAGGTGAGTAGGAATAAACTCTTGCTCTAACCTTTCCTTCTGTTTTCCTTGCAGGGTTCAGGAGCTCCGGAGTGTAGACGGGCGTGGCAGAAGACTGGAAGCTGCTGCAGGCACGGTGAGCGTTACGCTGCTACTGCAGAATAACGCGAAGCATGTGTGGCTGTCCGGGCGTGGCTTAAATAGCTTTGGAAGAAGTCCCAGGTAAGTATTCTTCCACTGCCCCACCCAGGTAAGAAAATAGTCCCTGCATTAAAATAGTCTCTCCTAAGCCTCATTTGGGTTAGGTCTTCATGCAGCATGGTCTGCATCAGGTGAGTAAGCAGCATGGTCTGCTTTAGGTAAGTTCTCATAAATGAGCCTGGCGCCTATGGCGCAAGGACTGACTTTGTTCTTATGAGCCTGGCGCCAAAGGCTCCAGGACTGCACCCAAACAGCCCCTAACTGGGGCTTTTGGGCATGCTCCAAATGGCGTGATGCCTGCTTCCGGGGCTGCTGGGCCTGGTCTGGTTTCCCGGGGGCAGGCATCATGACAGCGGGACCCGACCTTAACGCCTGGTTTTTCCAGGCGTTAAGTACGGGACCCGCAAAGGGACCTTGGTGCTAAGTACGGTGCCGCAATTTGCGGCACCGTACTTAGCGCCTTCACCATTAACATGGAGCCCTATGGGGCAATCGAGCGCCTTCACCATTAACATGGCGCCCTATGGGGCAACATGGCAATGGTGAAGGGGCAATGGTGGATGGCGTAATTAGCGCCAACACACACCTTGGAATGTGGCGCTAATTCCGCCATCCACCATGAAGTTGCCACAAGAAAAAGGAAGCTAAAAAAGTTGTAAAGAGCGATGAAGAAAAATCCTTCCCCCGCATCACTTGTGGCTGTCAAGAAAATGAGGATTGCGTACAATAATTGGTTAAAACAGCATAGGCAATCTCTATTGCAATCGAATTCCGAACATATGCTGTAATTAGTTGCATCTAAACCCTCTAGTGAAATGTGGCAAATCTTTAACATGCTAGACGCACCTCAACAGAGTCTCATTTTCAACCATATTCCGGCAAAGGACTGGATGGACCATTTCTCCAAGCTCTTCTCAAAGCCTACCCTGCAAGCCTCAAAGGCTGCAGAAAACTCCTGCTCAAACTGGGAGTTTGAAACTGAAAGGGAAGATATCCTCACCCTAATTAAATCGTCTAACAATTCCAGAGCAGCGGGTCCTGATGGCCTCACAAATCTGTCACTAAATCAATATCCTGAGGAATGGGCCACTTTCTTACACCAACTTTTTCTACTGGTGAAAATAAAACGCTGTATACCGGCCACCTGGACGAAATCCATCATTGTACCGATCTTCAAGAAGGGTGATCGGTCTGTGGCCGCAAATTACAGACCTATCGCCCTCTTGGATGTTATCGGTAAACATTTTGCGGCCCTGATCTTGAATCACCTTACGGCGTGGAGCTGGGTATCACAACATCGGGATGGCTAGCAAGCAGGGTTTGAAAAGGGAATCGGAACATCGTTAAACCTCTTTCTGATAAATTACCTGAAACTGAGACGGTAAAAAAGAACAGTAAAAACATATATCTCGCATCAGTGGACTTGTCTCAAGCCTTTGATTCAGTAAATCGAGAGAAACTTTGGCAGAAGCTAAAAGTCTGGAGGTGCCCCACTGACATACGCGAGGCTATGGAGGCCCTTCATAACAACACAAGCATTCAAATCAAGCTGAACCAAAAGGTAGACCTGTCAAACTCCATCAAAGCAGGAGTGGGCCTCAAGCAAGGGTGTCGACTAGCCCCAGCCATTTTCAAATTATACATCTCAGACATGGGTGACGCCTTTATGGAAATTAGATGCTTCCCCCCTTGTATTGCGGGCTCCCCAATGAATCGTTTATTGTACACAGATGATGTCATTCTTCTAGATGAAACTCCAATCGGGCTCCAGCACCAATTGAATGCCCTAGCTCTCTTTTTATCTTCCAATGATCTGAGAGTAAACGCCACCAAATCAATGGTGCTTACCTTGGGGAAGACAAAACGCAACTTCATGAAGTTTAAGGGTTGGCACATAAATGGTGACCAGATCCGAGAGACATCAGAATTGCTCTATTTAGGTATCCCAATCAATGCAAGCTATAGTGAAGCTCCAAGAGAAATAGCGCTAAGGCGCAAATTGAAGATGCTGACAGCCCAGGCAAGACTGATCAAACGCAGATATTGTAAATTTACATTGACACCTTTGCTCCGTTTTTACACCATGGAGGTAGTCCCCATTGTGACCTATGGGGCTTAGTGCTCTCTCCAGATGAGCTGGAAGATATGGCAAATCTTAGAGGGCCTATTTTGGAGAGCCGTACTTGACCTCCCTAACTGTAAACCTGTGGCTGTAATAAGAAAAGAGTTTGGACTGACTTCTCTCATTACTTATGTCAGCTGGAAAACTCTATCTTTTTATCGCAAATGCTTACTGCCTCCACCAGATAGCGCTTTTGGACTGTTGGGCCAAGCACTGAAGTCAGAAAGAGAGCCTTTACTTGTTGAATGGAGCACCAAATGTTTGAGCCTGTTGGACTCAATAGACTCTACTGCGAAACTACTTATTGAAAGTCCAGATCTTGTAAAGAAACGGCTGTATGAGCATGATTGGATCGAGTCCTTAGTGCTGGCGCAGTCATCCAAACTCTATGCCAAATACTGTGTTGCTTTGAACAAGCGAGGCCTAACTCCGCTGTATCTGAGTACGTTTCCTTCGGCGGAGTTGCGACAGCAATTTCTCAGACTTCGCTTTTAACATCTTTCTGACCAAAGAAATTCTTGAAGCAAGAAAACAGAAAAGCACGAGAGACTATAAATGTCGACTCTGTGGTCATCCAATGGAAACACTTCGCCATCTCATCATGAGTTGTCAGGGCATCATGGACATTCGTCGCAATCTACTGGGAAGATTTTTAGTAAACAATCGAACCTCAACAAAGAAAGACGTTTGGTTACAGCTGCTACAGGGCTCAAGGTTATATATAACTTTTGCCCTGCTAGAGATGGTATCAATAATTTTTTTAAAACTTAATGGAGAAAAGTGAGAAAGAAAGTTTATTTCTGCATAACAAGACTGAAAGAAGCTGCCAACTCTGGCTGAACTGGTCGTTCCCTCTTCTCCTTTTTACCTGTTTTTTTCTCCTTCCTTTTATTTTTCTCCCCTTTTCCTTTTTCCTTTTCACAGCAATTGACTGTAATAATTGTATTATATGTTTTCAGAGTCATGGAATGTTTTCAGAGTTATGGAATATTCGTTTACATAGTTTTTTTTTTCTATTTCCTTTGCTTTTTCTTTAATTTTTTCTTCTCATTTTTTTCTTTTCATGCTGAATTTGAACTGTAACTGGTAAAAAGCTTCTTTTGAAGCTAACACTAATAATAATAAAAAAATAAATATCAGAAGTGACACATGGACATGGACCAACACTCTCACACATGTTCACACAACGACCAACTGTGCATGTCTCATCAGCCCAACCAACTCAGGCACCTTGCCAGTGCAAATCACACATCTGCTGCAGCAGCTTCCATATGCACAAGGGTACATTTTGTAACTAACTACTATTCATTGCAAAAGTAAGCATGCAACATTTGCATATCATTGCATAGTTAAGTAGCCACCTACAACACACTGTGCCCCCCACAACAGTATCCCCTCCTCATGAGTGCCACCATCCCACTCCCACCTTATTGCATGCAGCCATACAACCACCAGTTGCCCCTCTTCTATTCCCCCACTCACCTGTACTGAGTAGTAGCAGACTGCAATGAAGTCAAACTGTACCAATGCTGACCACAAAAGTGATGGGTGGAAGGTTTCGAATGAATCTAAACCACTGGCAATTGCTCTGGGCAACCTTCCACACCACTGTTTTTTAGCCCGTCTGCGCCATTGCAAAAGGGAACCAGCCATGTGCAAATCAGTCAGCAGCTGCCGCCACAGAAGGTAGCAGCCCAGCCCGAACTGCTAGGCCAGGTCCCCTCTGCACAGAAAACCAAGCAACCCGAGACATGTTTCGGGCTTGTTGGACCTCCTCAGTGAGGTGCAGCCTGGTTCCCTGTGGCGCAGCGAGCAAGGGACCCACGTCTGGGCATACCCTCTCTCACAAGGAGAAACAAACTGACCACAAATGTGATGGGTGGAAGGTTTCGAATGAATGTAAACCACTGGCAATTGCTCTGGGCAACCTTCCACACCACCGTTTTTTAGCCCGTCTGCGCCATTGCAAAAGGGGACCAGCCATGTGCAAATCAGTCAGCAGCTGCCGCCACCGAAGGTAGCAGCCAACCCGAACTGCTAGGCCAGGTCCCCTCTGCACAGATAGAAAGATAGTGAGCTAAAGACTCTGGGTAAGTCTCTTGTAACCAGGACTAATGTCTGGCAGAGCGACTCCCAGGACCCCCCTTGTCAATTTGCATATTTAAGTAACTTTGGATCTCACCCTAAGTTGAGGCACAAATCCCTGACCAATTCAAGGATGACATGATTGGGAACCATTATGTGCCATTGACTTCCTCATTGGGCATGCCAAATAACATTGTGAGTGTATGGTAGATTCCGGCCCTCATCCTCGTTCGCCTCCTCCTTTCATGTAGCAGTAGGTATGCAAACAATGCAGAAATGGGCATGGTGGTGGCCTTTTGTTACGATTGCATGGCGGGTTCGGAACCAGTGAATGCATGGTGCAGTCTCACCTTGCGCTTGTTCATGGGTGGCAGTTGGATTTATGTGCTTGTTTGCTGGCGCAGACGCAGAGGTGAATCTGCAAATACGGGTTTGTTTGCACTTCATGCAGCGTGGTTGTGCATTATCACGGTACCTCGCTCCCCACACCCATGTTATCCCTCATTTCTGTGCTTTAATGAGGACGTTTGCATATTCCACCCCCTTCTTTGTCTTTGCACTGACCAGTCCTGCCCGCATCGCGCAGGGCTCGGGGACATGGCACACGGAGTAGGGAACTTGCTCAGAGGCAAATCTGTAAATCAGGCCCATTGGTTCAGAACTGAAGGAACGTGCTATATATCCCCTCTCCCCCTTCATTTTTCGACCAAAAGAAGCAGAGGAGCAGCAACTGGGTAAGAATCTCATCCCTGATACTCGCATGCACTTTATCTCCATTGGGCAGCAATAGAACGAACTGCTGCTGAACCAAATGCATTTTCATTCCTTAAGCAGCCAACACTGCTTGTTGCAGGTAAAACACATTAAATGTTCAACATAACTCTGTTACTCGAGCAGCATTATTAATATTAGTATTATGGCATTTTTTGCTTTTCTTAAAACAGCTTATGTGGCAACTTGTACCTTGCGCTGCTGGTCACAGCAGCCCTTGTACTTGGAGCTAAAAGGGTTGCTAAAGATAACCCACAGTGCTGCTTCCTGAATCGTTCAGCTCCAGTTCACCATTTAAGCAATAGAACCCGAGCGGCGGGGGCATTACCCCCGGCGCGAGGGTTCTATTGCTATTAGTATCCCGGCCCGCAAAATTTGCGTGACCGGGGTACTAAAAGCAATTTTCTTCTGTCCCGAAACGCTGCAGCGTTTCAATGCTGCAGTATTTTGGGACAGAGAAAAAAACAACCACGAAAATGGCCGCCGCCATGGAAAGGGAAAACGGAGTCCGTTTTCCCTTTCCATGGCGGCCATCGGGAGCGGACGCGCTGGGAACACAAATGTTCCCAGTGCATCCGCTCCTGAAAAAGCATAAAAAAAAGGTAAGTGGGGTTGGGAGGGCAGGAGTGGGACAGGGGAAGAAAAAAAAGAAATAAAAGTACCTGCGTCCCTGGCGGGGGACGAGGGAAGCCCCCAGCCGTGTGGAGGCGCAGAGCGGGGATGGCCCCGCTCCGAGTCTCCACACGGCTGGAGGCTTCCCTCGTCACGCAGGATCAAGAAGGTAAATTGGGGGGCGGGTAAGTTGGGGGGCGGGTGGGAGGGAGGAGAGTGAAGGAAAAAAAAAAAAGAAAAAAGACTTACCCGAGACCCTGTCGGGGGCCGAAGGCAGCCTCTCAGCCGCGGGGAGGCTCGGAGCGGGGATGGCCCCGCTTCGAGCCTCCTCATTGGCTGAGGGGCTGCCACGCCCCCCGCCGGGGACAAAGGCCGTGGAATCCCGATGGAGGGATTCCCGGCCGGGTAGGGACCTGGCGAGAGCCAATCATAATGCTTGTTGCATTCTGATTGTCTCTCGCCGGGGTACTAATAACGATGAGGTACTTTTCGGAGGTGGGTTGGAAGCTGGCTGAGCGAACTGTACAGCATTAGATGTTGGAAGGAGGTGGTTACATGGCCTGTCCTGGACCACGTGAATGATTCTGTTTTCTGAGAGGCCTCAGCACTTCATATTACAGAGGCTCATTGCTCAAGGGTGGGTCTCTGCTTTATGGTACTGTAAGCACACACCAGAGACAGAGCCAGAGCCAGTGCCAAAGCGTCAGATCAGAAGACCATTATAAAGTATTGAAGAAAGCCTTAGAACGCCATGCTCTTCTCTCTATGTAAGCCAGAAGACTTAATTCACTTTTCCTTTGACTGCACTCATAAGCTTTTATGAAAGACCCCAGCTTTCACATCAATCAGTTGAACAGAAGACTTCATGCAGAGGTAACAGAATAATTGCACTGGGTACAGGTCACAGGTCCAATTGCAGAATAGCATTCTAAGGTAAAATACACTATAGGTGTGGAAATCCCAGGACTGATTGCAAACCAGAGCCCAAAGCAGAGTAGCATGCAACTGCTTGGACAGGAAAGCAGACAAGACGTATTCATGGGGATAAGACCTATTCAATCAGCGTGAACTTCACTGTAATGATCAATGGGGATTCCAGAAGAGAGCGGCAGCTGGAACGAGGACTGCCCACCCCTTTTTACACAGATTCCTGATCCCAAGATGGAGAACATGTTATTTGCACCCTCAGGGTTGTGGGGTCAGGGCGTAGGCCTCATAAAAATGACTGAAGAAACAAAACACATAAACACAATGTGGAAACAAGACCAGGTACATAGTGAGGAGGTGGAACCGATTAGCCACCCCTTTATTACAACCCGGTGCTAATGGTGAAATGAGCCCACCACTAGCAATACCATGAATTAGATCCTAAACCTCCATATACAAGAGGCAGAAACAAGGCAGAAGTGGGGTGTTAGGATAAGATTCCAGAGAATTGGTTTGTAGCAGTCGTTCAAGTAGAAGAGAATAGGCCACATTGTAAGAGAGATGAAAAACAGGAGATAAGTCAGATAAAGAAGCCACACTGGGTTTGTCCCATAGTTAACAAACAGTAATGTAGAGAACCGTGAGTGAACGTTTCATATGCTATGTTTTTGTCATGTTTTATATGTCACAAATATTTGGTTACACAAACACACATGTGCACACACACGCACACACACGCACACACATGGACTGCTTTAACAGTGTTATTCATTTTGCAAGCTTTTATAGTAAAAGTACAAAGGCTGATTTGAATGCCTGCCTTGAGCTAATGTGCTCCTTTTAACAAGCATATTTGATGTACACACTTGAGCATGTAATTTATGATGTGTGATGTCCTTGAAATGCCTATTTAAATTTTAAAATGAGATTAATATAAGAAAACAGAGTCTTCGATGGTGACAGAATCAAATAACGGAACAACCTTACAACCTTACATTTGGAACATGATAGCATTGGGCATAGGATGTGAGCTAATTGTTGTTGTTGCAATTAATCATTTAAGTAAAGCCTCCATTGAAATCACATTATTAGAAATACAGAACATTCAAATGCTCACTATATCTCATTGGAATTAAAGTTATCATTGAGGTGTATTGAGCAGAAATAAAAGGCTGTTGCATATTTTCTACTTTATCCATTGTATTCTATTAAACACAAATGTTTGTGATGCCATTCCCCATTGAATGTAAGACTCTACTTGTAGCCTATTATGCAGAAATGCATTTTTGTTGGGTGGAGATCTGAGAGCAAAACAGGATGTATGGGTCACCCGATATCAGAAAACGTCTTCAAACCTGTAACTTGCACAGTCTTTTGAGAGCAGCGAAGGAGATGATCCAAGACAGTTAGCAGGACTACTTCCAGGGGGCAGAGCTGCTGGAATGGATGAGGCTAGAAGAGTAAATGAGCCAGGGAGCTGCATATTTTCTTCATACTGGCATTACATCTTGGGGATTTTCATATTTTTGATTTTAATCCTTGCTCTTATAATTTAGGGCACTTGAAACCATATTTTTAATATTTACACTTTTCCATGGTTGGATAAAGTCCTTAACTCACAATGTTCTTTTGGTAGGCTAGACGCTTAACTATTCTCTGCTGTTTCAGATACACTGAGCCAAGTTGTGGTACAAGCTTGGGTGTAACGCATATCAAAGTCTTTGCTCCTCTGTGCACTTCTATTAGCCAGGACAGAACTCTTATCTTTACATATGGAGGATAGATAAGAGGAAGCCAGGAGGTGAATTCGTATCATTGTGAACCTGTAATTTGTTTTATCATTGTTATAGATTCCTTTTTCATTTGAATTATTTAGGAGACACGGGATGTTGGTAGGTGTTAGCTATACCTTTTTCTTGGTTTTGCTGTTGCTGCAGTAGTGTCACATAAATAATGGCTCAAACTTCAAAACCACACTAATCCAATTGTTTTAAATTGGTCTCTAATTGCCACAGATACGTTGACAAAGTTATATACATCAGGTGCATGGTTCAAAACTGTTGTTGGAATTCAAGTTGTATATTGACGACAATATGTTACACATGAACTTACAAGATCAAATGATGTTATATATTCACATGGATAAGTAGCTTTGGGATCGACACAAATCCCATAGTTTGAAATTTATTTTTTATTTAGTAGTGCTTGCTTTCACCATTGATTTGAAATCTGAATGAATTTTCATTGATTTGAAGCATGAATGCATTTGATCCATTTTTCTAAGTGATCATAAAGTGTACATGCATTCAAACAAATTGTCTTTTCTTGTATTCGTTGAGAGGTGTATGAGCATTTACAAAATTGCCAAATCAATGGAACAGTATGAATTTAAATATCAAACACTTTAAGTATCAGCGCAGTGCTTAGCTCCCTAACACTGCAGGAGCAGTGACCAGTGTTCCACTGATCCTCACCACGGGACTGAAGTAAGCCAGCTGGCGTCAGCCTGCCCCTCGTGGTCCCTTCTTGCTAAATGCCATTTATTGCTGAGACTGCCCCCATATTTGTAGCTGTCTCTCCACTTGAAGTGTGATGCCCTACCATCAGCCAAATCTGATTCAGCATAACGCTGACGTCCGAAATAACCCACAGCGCCATTATCCAGCGCAAGGCTTGCTCCTTGTTAAGATGGCTGCCTCGTCACCGTGAAGCAGTTTCCACGTTTACAGCGTCGTTGCCATCGGTTGCTACACCAAGATTGGCTTGCCCTGCTTCTTTAGCACCAATCCTGTGCTGGCAGGCGAAAGCCGGCCCACACCTCAAAGGCACATGACTCAAAGGCTAGATTCCTGTCCGAGCCTGTCCACAGTTATCCAGACCGTTGACCAAAACCCCTGTCCCTCAGGTTTCGCACCAGCACTACTGTAAGTACTTCTCATCACTACCTGCCAGCTGGCCAGAGAGTAACCTATTTCTTGCATAAACTCTTGCTGAACAATACACCTCTAGAGATGGCGTGTCATGCCGCCTCTATCCACAATCCCCTTTACCGCACCGAGTCTCGCCCACGTCTAAGTGCCTGCTCTCTTATTAATTGCTGCATTAATATGTGCCTAGTATTCGCTCACCAGTTGCAATTGTACCTGTGCCTGCTCGTTGATTGACTGCCTCGTTACTGCACCCATTTCCATCCAATCAATTGTCTGATCTATTGTGCCCAGTGCAGAATTTACCGGTGCCTTGTGCTGGCATACTAAGTCAACTCACAGTGCATTTCTGATTGCGCATCTACTGCCACCTTTCAATTGTTAACCCATGCTCACCTCACTACTAAAACTCCTGCGTATCCCGCTGCACTATCCGCCTGCCCGCACCGGTGCTGCTTCATGCTCCATTTACCTTGCAGCTCTGCGCTCACCCTACAATTATGCAGAACACTCTGCAACTGACATATCAGAGCTATCACATAGTGCTAGCAGTAGCACTAACAATAACTACCTTCTGCATCTCTGCTCCTCCCACTATGACTAGTTGCACAACTACTACTCCTGTCTCTAGACGCAAATGGCAAGAGGACGCCACCTCTGTCCTACTCTCACAACATGCGCAACCGATTCCTATAAACACACAAAATCCCCATCTGCAAACACCAGCATTTCATCAGCCCTAGCATTTAGATTATCCAGGCTCAGCTCACGCACGGCACCCCCCAATTCCAGAGCTTCCCTAAGCCCACTGCCACCAGGAACCTTAGCTTGAGTAGTCGCTCTCAGCGCACCTACTCCACCAAATACACCATAGCCACTAAACGCCACGCTCGTGCATGTGTCTCTCCTAAGACCACCACCACCCTCATCTCACATTCTCACACAGAGCTACCTCATTCTGCCAGACAAACTAACACTTTCCAAGCCCATGAGAATACCATCATCCAGTCTACGAGCCCACACAAAATCAACACCTCCCCCCAGCCCCCTCTCAAATATGCTCTCATTAATGCTCGCTCTCTCTCTGCCCATGCTCTTGAAATCCACAACCTCCTTTCCATCCACGACCTAGATCTACTAGCCATAAATCAAACTTGGCTTCATGATGCATCCAGTCCAGCTAAATCACTAGCCCCCACCCAGGTTACTCCATATTCAGAAAAGATAGACAACTGCTGAGAGGAGGAGGTGTAGCCCTCATTACAAAAGACTCACTCTCCATCAGGTAATGCAACATTCCCTGGGAAGGTAATGCCAACTTAATCTCTGCAAAATTATCTTTATCTCCAAGCTGCACCATAAATATTCACACCATCTATCGGCCGCCTACCACTACCCCTGAGTTCCAAGCACAACTCCTCCACCTATTAGGAGACAACCTTAAAAAATCTACCAAACTATTTTATTAGGAGACCTCAATCTTGGTTTCAACGATCCCAAAGATAAAACTGCAGCAGCCTTAGACAGAGAACTCACAAACATGGGATTCCAACAGAATGTCACTATCCCAACGCACTGCAAAGGCCGCACCCTCGACCACAAGACCCTTATCTCTCACCTCATCAACGCAGCCCAATTCTACAATGAGACCTCTTCATGGATTGATGTGTGTCAGGAAGCTGTTGCCCAATCACAAAGGGGGGGGGCTGGTGATACATCAGCTCCTTTGCACAAGGATCAGGCGACCATCTTGTTGTGCAGGGATCGAACATACAATCAGAGATGAAAAAGTATTCGACATTCATACCAAATTTTCAAACAGGTGTAGAGGAGGTCCCAAATATGGCCTGCACTCCAGTCACCCATTTTGAAGTACCAGGAACATTCACACCGAGATATGTGACGTACGATGAGCAAATAAACCAGCAGAGAGCCGCACTAGGGCTCTGCCCAGTGCCAATCAGAAGAGCAATACCTTTTGAAGCGCCAATAACCAGACAACCATAGGCAGTAAAATATCCATTGAGACAACCATACCAGCAAATGACAAGAAATGAAGATTGTTTAAACACTGTCCCAGAAGAAACTCAAAAGGCCTTAATGGAAGACGAATGATGACATCACAAGTGCCCGGACAGACATACAGATGAAGATCGACAACCAAAAGATGACACACAAAGACGAAACGCCATGGATAAGGATATCACAGACATAAATGAAGAGACAATGTTGAAATATAAAGAAACGCAACTGTAAAGCAGGATGAAAGTATTCAACCAGCTAAAGCCTGTACCTAGGCTTGTAATGCAAGAAGTTAAGAAAAAAGCACGGTTTGCTAGGCTTAGTAGAAGAATAGAGCGGCAAGTGCCAACCATATATCTACCTCAGCGAAGCACACTATATAAGTGCAGTCCACTTTATATAAAAGCAGAATTAACCCAAGTTACTAAGGGTCAAACAGGCCAGGATTCTTATTACAGCTAAAACAAGAAGAGAGACGGCAGAATCGAAACTCAGCAAGGAGCAGGCCGTGCCTGGGAAATCGAGGTCAAACCTCGAGAGGGAGGCGGATAGTAACTTCGGAGAATCAAAACTTAAGAGCAGAGCAGCCTGCCCCGTGAAGGCCGAGATAAGAGGGCCCGGGCAGGTGGTGGCCGAAAAAGAGAGTTAAATGCACAAATAGAAGGAAAACGTAGCCGATTCACGGTGTGCTAACATGTAACCAGCCAAGCGCAAAGAGGTACCAACGTCTGATGTCACCCAAAGCAGGAGATATCATAACTTTTCCCAACAAGAAGCTACAGTTTCGAGGCCAACCTCAGCCACCTAATTGACACATAGCCCTAAAGTACTGATTGATGGAAGGGAGACAGGGTGAATCTTGGGGCATACTGCATCTGGGTGACCATTTTGCATGCTGCTAATTAAAGTGGAGATTTATGCTTAGGGTTGTAGCCAGCCCAATCACAGTGGGCCAAATAATCTAAGGTCCTATAGATAGTAGAACCAATGAGAATTCGTACCTTTAGTGACGTTTGCATGAGTAATGTAGAGGGAAGGGCGTAGACACCCACCCGATAAGAGTTATCCAATCCTCACAAGCCATTACCATATACAGATATAGCACCTATACTTAAGTTACCTTTTCCAACCAATAGAATTGCATGACAAACCTCTGAGTGTTAGACGTCAATGATGACAAATTTTTACTATAACTATTGCTGTTTGAATGAAGATTGTGGGGAGTTGAAGCGAGACGGGCCATAGCACCATTGTTGATCTCCATGTTTCTCCGTTTTTTGTACTTTTCATTAAACGGACTCCCCTTTGCCATACTATTGAAGTTGTCCTTATTGATTGGTGTTGGAGCAAGAGAATCCCGCACCCCATCCACCTTAAGGTGCAGCTATCTCGTCTTAAAGTACTCGAGGGCGAGCTCTGATTCTATGGGCCGGTCAGAGGTCACTCCCCCTCCTGTACACTTGGTAGCAGAGGATGGTTGGAAACCATTGATTATTGATTATTGATTAAAATAAGACACATATTGACCGTCGACACGAAGTAACTCTAGGTCTTCGGCAATATCACGAGTCCTTCGCCATTCGGCTGAGTAGACTGTGAAGCTTCCCATGGACAATGATAGTGTAATTGATCCGAAACTGCAGTGGGGCCTGAAGGGACCCGTTTCAAAAACCATAACCCTTCCCATTATACGGGCAGCGGATCAGATGAAAATCTGAAGGAGGCGATAACGGAGGCGGTTATCCCAAGGGTCCAGAGAGGAACGATGTGAACGGTGAGTGAAATAAAAAATGGAATGCTTTGGCAAATTTCATAGGCGTTAGAACAAGTAAGGGAAAAGGTAATGGAGGGAGGTGGAGAAATCAAAATAGTCAGAAGTAGAAAAGACTGTATATATATATATATAAGGGGACAATGACTCTAGAATAATTGAATAAGAGAGAGAATACCAGGGCAGACACCTGAGAAGAGAGAGGATACCAGGGCGGACACCTGAGAAGTGAGAGGATACGCCTTATTCCTGCGCTTTAATATAGCGGTCAGAAGAAACGTGAACTCAGAGCCCCACATGATAGGGGACGACTAGGCTACCACCACGTGTAAAGACGTCGTGAATGGGGCTCATTTAAACTCCATGTAGGGGTAATAATTAGAGTCAGAGATATTTGTGTCCAGCTGGTGTCTGCCTAGTCTGTTAAGTGTCTGTCTTACATGTTCTGTTGTGCCATCACATGTGAAAGAATTCTTTTTTGTGTGTTTTGTTGTTGAGACCTGATTAGGATTTTGCGCAATTTGATTGTTGAGATGGAAAATTGGATTGGAGCTTGCAGTGTTTGGTGTTCGCTCAAATTGTTGGAAGTATTAAGGTTGCATGAAAGTATTGAAAAGTGTTGTAGAAGAGGAAAGAAGAACAGATTTAAGCATGGAAGACATTACTCCATTAGCACACTTATGTAAGCAACTGCCAAAACACGTACCCAAGCTTAAGAAATAAGGCACCAAGTGGGTTGGGTTAAGGGTACCGCCCACAAGATGTTTATGCCGTGGCCACAAAATGGGTCCTTATCTAAAGCCGTTTTACAACATATGACGACTTACTTGCATGCCACATATGCAGGCAAGAAGCTAGAGAAACGCCTTGCTGTTCTAGAACTCTGGAACATGTTCGAACAGCCAAAGGAGGAAGAGCCACCTGTATACTGGATACTAAATGTATGCACGGAGGGGGGTGAGACGCCTACCGCGCCACCTGCCCCGCCTGAAACCGAACCCGAAGAAAGTAAACCTGAGGGACTCTACCCATTAAGGGAGCTTAAAGCAGCCACAGGGTACAGCAACCCTGCATATGAGTCACCTACTTACAGTAGTGACGATAATCAAGGGAAGGATAAGGACTCGAATCTCACCTCCATAGTCCCGAGGGACGAGGGGAGTTGCGATGATGAAAGAAAGGATCAGGCACAGACAAGTGCATCTCTCGATAAGGAGAGAGAGGGAAAGAAGTGGAAAGGAAGTGAAGACAGAACTGATGAGATAGCATTCGCAAAAGATGAATGGATGAGAGGACAAATCTTATTGAAACTCGATTGGAAAGGAAGTGATGATGTGAGACCTAAATAGAGGTTAGATGAGGCACAGAGAAAGGAGAAGGAGTTAAGGGATGAAAGGATAAGGAGGAAAGATAGGCTGAAGCGAGAACAGCTATATCGCGAAGAGCAAGAAAAACAGCTTGATCGCAAACAGTGAGCAGCCTATGATCACGACAGACAGAAACAGCAAAGGTTGGAAGAAGAGCAAAGGTTACGTGAAAAAAGGATAAGCAGACAAAGAGATGAGGAGATACGAAAGGCAGATGAACGTAAAAATGAAAAGAGAAGGGAAGAAGATAGAGTCAGAGAAGAGGTGAGGAAGCGCAAGGAATTTGATGATGATATTGAACATAAGCGTAGACAAAGGGCACGCGATCTCGAATATTTGGAGATGGAGGTTAACAAACCCAATCCAGTGGTAGACTGGGAAGACATTGAAGAATTCTTTCCCGCGTACAACTCAGTACCAGGCACGTCTAGGGCAAATATTGAAGATGACTTTGACACCAGAAGAATTGGAGAAAGAATTGATAAAATATATGATCAAATGGGGTTAGAACAATTACCCCAAGGAGAGGGGGAGGACGAACACCTGGAGAGCACTCAGCTATATGACACGGAGGATGTCACCCGAAGAAGTGCGAGTAGGAAACTGTCACTGGATGGATTAGAAATCAGTAGAAAAGATGATGATACAAGGAGTTGTGTGAATTGGGAACAACCAATGTCCGACTCTGAAGAAGAGGAGGCGAGGCAAATGAAGAAGGGAGAAGGCACGAAAGACAACTCCCATGGGACAAAGGGGTACGATGGTCAAATGCTAGCAAGTCTGCACCAAGGGCATCAGAGTCAACCGCACAGTCTGACCGGCATGAAGGAATACCCCATGCTCAGAGGCGGGTGTCGTCACCGCCCTATGTAGACAGATTGAGGACATTGCCAGGTAGATGGCGATGTGGGAATACTACCTCTGTGATAGACAGGAGAGCTATAAGGGTAGAGAAAGAAGGCTGCACATTCCAATTTCCGCTACTAGAAAAGGGGGAGCAAGACCACAATATATTCCATGGCCACACATGGGCCGAGAGAACCTGAAGAATAAGCTTCTGACTTCGGGAGCCGGAAAATGGATACATGAGTTAGAAAAAATGACAGGAGGAAACACACTAGCTATAGGGGACATTAAAGGTCTCCTGATCTCCATACTTGGTGAGAGAGCAGACAATGTGTGGACACGGGCAGGCGTAACCACAATCAATATTGCGCACGACGGAGCGCCATTCAACAATTGCAGAGCAGAAGTATGGAAACCGCTATGAGTGCTTTACCCAGACACTTCTGATATAGGAGCTATAATGACTCGAAAAATGAAAGAGTCGGAAGATGCGTTACTTTATATCCAGAATTTTCAAGACGCATGTATGCTCGAAACGCATGAATCTTGGACGAAATCAATACCTGTGTTTTACCACATATTGTGCCAAGGGTTGCCAGAACCAGTGCAAAAACAGCTCAAGAAATTGGTAGGAGTTGAGGCTAAACCTTGGGCTGAGATACTGTAAACTATTGCACATTACTGTAGATTGTTACAAGAAAAGAATCGAAAAAAGGAGGCGACTCGAAAGGGTGAGGAAGCGAAGCTGGTGCAAAAGAAATTATTGAAGTATGCTCTTGAACGAGCCATGCTAACCAACGCACCTGAACAAAACATGCAACAGTTGACTAACCCACAACAGAACAAACAGGGTAACATAGTATTCTACCTGAGGGGAAGAGGTTTTAGAGGAAGAGGATGGCAGAGCAATCAGGGAGGTTTCCAAGGTAATCAAGGAGGCTTTCAAACCATGCATAATGGTAATTCAGATATGTGAAATGGACAAATAATCCAACCACCACCAGTATGTTTGCTGTGTGGACTGACAGGGCATTTGGCGCGCACGTGCAGAAGTCAAGGCATGTGGCAGAATAGCCAAGGAATAGGAGCAGGTGCTGTAAATCCACCTGCTTTCCCACAACAGGGTGTTGCACAGAATCATACGGTGCAGCAGGTAGCGCAAGGAGTGCAGCAAGGGGTGCAACCACAACATGTAGGGAATCTCCCACAAGGACAAACCCAACAGGCACCACCACAACTGCCACAGACCCAGAACCCTGTAAGGGGAAGCAACACTGGGAATGGGGAAAATCCGCAAGTGCACAGTGGGGCAAACTTATATATACACTAGGACAGGTCATTGGGAACCCTGATGTGCTCTATCCTATCAGTGACACCAGACCCTCATAGGTAACCCAGGGTTAATGTCGTTATAGGGGGTCAAGAATATTCATTCTTAGTTGACACGGGTGCAACACGCTCGTGCATACGCTAAGGCAAATTTTCCTTATCTAGCGAGGCCATAGATACTCAGAGTTTCACAGGAGCTCACAATCGAGTTCCCTTTACGGACGCACTCCCAGTCTCCATAGGAGAGTGTGACAAGAATGTACCTTTATTATATTCACGCCAGACCCCTGTAAACATTCTGGGTCGAGACTTAATGACAAAATTGAACATGACAATTTCGTTCACAAAGGAGGGCATAGTATGCTCTACTCAGGGAATGCATTATTCGAATGTATGCGAAATGATTAGAGCATACTTAGGGAGCATAGCCATGAGAGCTATACCGCTGGAACCAGAGGTTTTTGCATATGGCATGCGTGTGCTTATGGCAGGCGTGCCAGGCTTCGCAGACAGGACTATGAGAACCCCCCATGAGTTTTTATTCAGACCAAGAATACCTATGCATCAAGAAGAGGGACAAGTATTTCCATTGATACATGCTGCAGCAGTGCGAGGGAAAGTAGCATTGGTCAACAGATACAATGATGAAGGCAGGCAATGGTGCGCGATCATCGCCATTGAAGAAGGGTATCGAGTGACTGACGTCACCGATGACGATCTGTTTGAACAACAACCAGACTTAGAAGAGACAAGGGTGGAAGTGAGCCTCATCTTTTGGGTAAAAATGATCAGAAGAGAAGTGCCTCAGATAATGATGTTGGCGCTGAAGCGTCCAGAATATTTCGATGAGGATATAGCTAAAGTACCTGTCTCAGTATGGACTACTGGACCCTATGGCGTAGGCCTCTTGAAGGGGGTGGGAGAAGTAAACATTAAACTAAAGCCAGGAGCAATTTTGCAGAGAGTCCAACAATATCCCATGTCCAGAGAGGCAGACAAAGGGATTTTTAAGAGGATCTCCGCCATGATGGACCAGGGCATCTTAGTGATGTCACAGTCACTGTGTAACACGGCGGTTTATCCTGTCAAAAAATCAAAAGGAGGGTCTTGGCATTTAATCCAGGATTTACGAGCATTAAACGATATTGTTGAAGCTGAGTTCCCTTTCGTCCCTAATCGATCTACAATTCTATGTAATATACCCGTTGAGGCAAAATATTTCACTGTGATTGACTTGAAAAATGCTTTTTTCTCAATCCCGTTGCACCGTGACTCACAAGATCTGACGTCATTCACGTTCAGACAAATGCGTCTGAAAAGCACAAGGCTGCCACAGGGGTACTGTGAGTCCCCATCCATTTTCAATAGAGTCCTACAGATGGACCTAAGCAATATTGCATTAGAAAGTGTCGTCTTGCAGTATGTGGATGACATGCTGATCTGCAGCACCACAGAAGAACAGTGCAGACACGACTCTATTCAGTTATTGACTACACTGGCTGAGAAAGGATATAAGGTTGACAAGGAAAAGCTACAATATTGTCAACAGGAAGTGCTGTACATAAACCAGCTGATCTCTCATGATGGGAAGAAGGTGACCCCAGAAAGGGCTGAAGCAATATTGAACACAGCTAAGCCATACACGATAAAGCAAATGCAGAGCTTTCTAGGCTTGTGCAACTATGTTAGGGCATAGGTTTTCGATTACAGCTCTTATACTAAGCCTTTACTCCAGGCCCTAAAGAAGGCCCAGTTGACAAAGGAAAAGATTGAGTGGTCTGAGGCGATGGAAAAAGGGTTTGCTGAACTCAAGAGAGCGATTTGTACGGCTCCAGTTCTCGGAATTCCCAACTATGCAGAGGAATTCTACCTGTTTTCACACACAGAGGGCAGCGTTATGACTGCAGTGCTCGCTCAAAGAACCTCACTGGGGTACAAACCCTTAGCATATTACAGTAGAAACCTGGACCCAGTAATGAAAGGTCAATTCCCATGTGAACAAAATTTAGCTGCCGCAGTGTTCACCATAGAGAAGGAAACAACCATTGTAATGGGATGCTCCATGACGTTATACATCGAGCACTCATTATTTGCCATTTTAGAGAAACCAAAGGACACATTGACATCTCAGAGAGCTTCTGCCTATGAAGTGATCATATCAAATCCATCGATCAAAATAATCTGATGTACAATAGTGAACCCAGCTACGTTCATATCAGAGCCAGTCACTGAAGGAGAGCCGATACATGACTGTGCGAATTATGAAGAATTCTAGGATGAAATCCCCAGGATAAAAGAAAATGCATTGGCAGGAGGAGAAATCATCTTTATTGATGGGTCTTCGAGAATCGAACAAAGTGATGGACAAAGATATACAGGCGTTGCTGTGATGAAACACATAGCAAACAGAGAATTTCGAGTACTCTTCAGTGCACGACTACCATCTCATTATTCAGCACAGGCTGCAGAATTATTGGTGTTGATACTCGCCATTGAGAATCACGCAGACCAGGAGGTAACGGTGTACAGTGACTCCGCCTATGTGAGATCCACAGTGCACGCAGGTCTAGCGCGCTGGAAAAGGAGGGGCTACCTCTGAGCGGACGGCACGCAGTGCAGCACGCAGCCTTATTGGACAGACTGATCAAGGCGCTACAGCTCCCAGTGGGCATAGCGGTCGTGAAATGCGCCACCCCCACCAAAGGGACAGATTTTGTGTCACGCGGAAATCATGCAGCAGACACGGAAGCCAAGCGTGTGGCATCCAAAAGTGAGATGATTATGGAAGCAGAAGTGGCGTGCACTCATGAAAGGATGTTGGTAGCACGAACCACACCAAAAGCCTATAGCGATCTTGGGCAGACGCAACTAATGGAGCTCCAGGGGTAGGCACCGCAGGAGAAGAAAAACCTGTGGAAACATTGAGGGTGTTCTTTAAACCCCTCTGATGTCTTGTGGTGGCAAGACAGCACTGGTAAACCAGTGATGCCTGTAGTCCTACTAAAAATAGCATTGGAATAATTGCATTACCCGATGCACCTGACAAAAGAGAATCTAGCAGCAACGCTCGCGGAAGACTGGTTTATACTGAATTTAGCTGAGCATGTTGCATTCTTTATGGTGCACTGCATAATCTGCCAACAATTCACCGTGGGGCACACATTAAAAGTAATGAGAGGAGTCATCCCCCGACCAAATGGCCTTTTCAGCATCTGCATGTCGATTACATAGACATGATTAAAGTATGCAAGAGGTACAGATATTTAATTGTCGTGTGTGTCCATTCTCTAGATGGATAGAGGCAGGTCCATGTACACACCCATACTCTACCTGTGTGGCCAATTTCCTAGTGAGGGAAGTGTTCCCTAGGTGGGGCGTATGTGAGGTAATGAGATCAGATAATGGGGCTCATTTTGTAAACACAGTTTTTTGAGCAGATCAGCTTGTTGCTTGGTATAAAGCACAAGTTCTCGTCGACGTATCATTCAGAAGGTAACAGCGTTTGTGAGAGGCTCAACGGCTTGTTAAAGGAAAGGATAGCCAAGTTGAAGCTTACACTAAAGAGGGGATGGTTGCACTGCCTTCCATTGGCATTGTATGCTCTTCGGAACCAACCAGGCTCCGACTATCATTTTATGCCACACGAGATAGTCACAGGAAGGAGGATGAGGACCCCTCTTACCCCTCGAGACAGAGCTAGATGTGATGTCCAGTCAACCCGAGAGGTCCTAGGATCTGAAATGCAAAAGAATTTGAACTGCATGACATCCAGCCTTACTATAATTTCAGACCAGCTGCAACGACGACGAAAAGGGTGCAGCGCAGCACAGAACACTGAAGGGGGCACTGCAACAGACTCAGTTCAAGATCTACGTGTTCCACTCGTGATCCCTGGAGATAGTGTGCTGGCGAGGAACCACACCAGGAAGAGGTGGGACGAGCCAAGATTCAATGGTCCTTTCATCGTGGAGGACTGCACTCCGTCAGCAGTGAAGCTAAAGGGGAGGAGAGCATGGATTTTTCTAAATGAGATTAAGCCCTACATCAGAGAGAACCTCCTGCCTACACCCCACCATGAAGAAAATACAGACAACGGGGAAGAACCACAGCACTTGCAGGTGATATCCATGATGAAGAAGAAGGACACATGAGCAGTAAAGCAAGACAAAGAACCATTGTGCAAATTTTGGCTTAACTGGGACATTCCCCTAAGCAAAAGAAAAGGGGTAAGGACATAAAAAACGGACACTCTGTGCATCCTAGTTGCAGGGTGAAGAAGATAATTACGTGTATAAGCCACAGCACGGTTTCAACATGAACCTTTGAACCAAGTCACACTTAAGCTTTGTCGAGGAAAAGACCATAACAAACTTTGATCAAGGACTTTTACATTGAAAGCAGATACAGTATCCTGATACATCCAGTACCAAGGCATTGCTTGGCAGCACTTATGGTGTCCCTGAGTAGAGACATCACAAAGGACGTGCTTACTTACTTCCACTTAGTATTAGTATCATATCCGTCACTGGTAGGGAGGGTCACCAGTGTCACAGACTTTCTACAAGATCCTGAGAACGAAAAAGTAATCAGACACCTGCACACATTCATTGCGGAAGCCTTCATTGTACTCCCGGAGTACAGTGATAAGGAAACACCATGCTTCCACCACAGGGGATACTAGATGAACTCATCAATACACTTTTCTTTTGCATAATCAAAGAGTGCCCATCTATTGTTGGAAGAACCACCGACACGCTGACCTTTCTTCGAGATCCAGCAAACACTGAACATTTGAGCAACTTGTTAAACAAAATCAGAATATTGGTCGCACTCCACACGACCGGACAGTGCAAACATTGTTCACGTCAAGGAAAGAACTTATAATCCTGAACCCAGCAAGACAGTACAAATGTCCCTTTCACTAGAAGACAGCAGACTGGTGCAGAGAGTCTTTTTTCACATATTGGCTGACTTTCCTGAACTAGTGGGGAGGCCTATCGAAATTTACGCCCCCACATTCATCCGATATCCAGCAAATATCGCACAATTGGGAATGCTTCTGCATGGAATAACCCTCCAAGTGGAACTGTGCAATCATCAAAGAGACTATCTGGGGAGATTCTGAAGAAACTTTCTGCCGAGGGATAGATCGAGGGAGTCAAGAACCTTATTTGTTGTATTTGTTGTCATTTTTCTCATATTTCCTCATACTGAAGAACGTCCAACATGTCCTCAGGACTGAAGCAGATTAGAGGAGTGGACTGGGAACCCACGTACTTTGAACACGCACAGTAAAAGTGACTCATCAAAGTATTATTTTAATGTATTTTTTCCATAGTTTAGCAAAGGAACTGCATCCCGCATCAAGAGACAATTACCTTCCACAAGAGGGGGGACACTTGTGAAGCACTCGACACTTTATGGCACAAACGGTTCAATGAACAATATTGAGTGGGGGAAAACGATAACATTGACACTTGGTGAATGATCGAGATGGGGGCCAGAACAGTAACCTGGTCCTCCCACAAGCACAGGGGCACCCCCGCTTCTCTGTAAGAAAATGCTGCCGCCTTACTTACCGAACTATAATGTACTTATGCATTGTGTTTGTCATTATTTTACTGTCATTAACGATCAGAACTGCATTTTATTGGTGCACAAAGCGTTCCAATTTCAGTGCACCCACCTGATGATGTACGAATGAAACCCACGAAAGCACCAAGACCTTATATAGTCATTCCAGTCCAGAGAAAATCTGATGGTAAAGTAAATTAAATGAAAATGAATGTAATAAACAGTGATAAATACACACTTGAGGTAATGAATGAGCAGGAAAGCCAGAGACATTGTCGGCACGAAAGGCATGAAAACAAAGCACTGAGGCCCACACACACACACACAAACTGAATGCACACGAACCAGGCCTAGTGTCAATGACCACAGAACCTCAAACGAAAGCAACAGAGAAGACGAGACTGCCTACCGAAAAAACTTTCACAGCAGATAGTGAGAAAAAACGAGACGAAGTAAGAGGAGTGTCAACAGAAGCAGTGCTGTCAGACGCCCTGCGAAAAAACGAAGTGGCCGCAGAAGAACTCTCTGCAAGGACACTAATGTTAGTAGATCTTCTACTACCAAACATAGCCAGAGTAAGAAAACTACAAGACGAACTGAAGAACAGAACAACAGAGGCTGTACTATCCAGCACACATATTCCAACACAAGGGACAAGCACCAGGCCTACCATACAGCCATATACCGGACCAGTGTTAGGCTGGTTAGCATGGGCACTTGCACGCAGCAGAGAAAAGATGCATGAGGACCAGGAAAGATCAGCCAGACTCTTGTCCACTCAAATGGCGAGATGAAGAAGCCTACAACATGGACCAGGATACCTGAGAATCCACCAGCAAGGAAACGCCACACAGATGCATTTAGGGATGTAGTTATAGCAAACTACAGGAAGACACTGAGAATCAAGAGAAGCCTACATGAAGATAACAATGAACTAAACAGCTACCTGGACAGCACAGCACATCTAGGGAACAACATTTGGTACCAGCACATGAAAGAAGTTGGAAGGCACCTTCAAAAGGCGAATGCTTCGGTTGTGCACTTCTACTGTACAGCATGGGGAAATCCAAGATCTTCGTGGCTGTTGAAATAGATGTCCCGACAGCACATTGCCTGTCACATATAGCAATGTGCAACACCAGAGGCCAGTTCATGGGGAGGGATGAAACAGATTACCCCGATGAAGATGATTATGTTCAGGACATTAAGACGAGAAATAGAGCTCATACTAGGAATCACGTGATCAGGTATGAAATACCTGAAGTTAAAGGAGCAGGAAGAAGATGGGAAATAAACACGAGACTGAACGTCCAAGGTAAAACCCCGGAAGAGGCTCAAATTTTGAAGAACAGAGGCCAAATGCAGATTTGGGGAACAGTGCTTTCCCCCAACGGATGGGAAGAAGGAGTGGTGATCTGCAGAGCATGGATGGTCCTTGGAGCCTGCAAGGAAGCAATAGAAAACTCACAGAGGTTTTGCAAACCTCTATGGCCGAGACTCTCAAGATTACTGACATGGGTCAAAGACAGAGGAGGACCCCTGCAGATAGTGCCACTGGAAAGCCCAAAATTGTGCTTCAGGAACAATGGCACAAGAAAAATGGAAGATAATCAGAACTGTGGATGAATTTTTGAAGCTCCAGGAATGACTCATGGGACTGCAGTGATCATAGATCATTATTGGGCATGTGGATCCAAAGCATACATCAGACTGCCTTAGAACTGGGAGGCATATGCACAATAGTGAATGTCCACGTTCCAGCATTAGTGATCCCATAAAATGACCTGAATATTGACAGCTTCCCGAAGGCAGATGCTCACCTGAGGAAAAGGAGATCTGCGGAGCTGGTATCCCGATTGAAGAGAGAGGACTACTTCTCTGCCAAATCAGAAGAAGCATTTCATGCAATTCCATATGAACACAGGCTCTTCAGCCTCACCTCATCAGTATTTGCATTGGAGCAAATACTAAATGGTTACAAATCACCAGATGGGAGCTGCTGCAAACCATCAACTCGACAATAAAAGGATTCAATGCAATCAAGGAAGAGCTAAGAGCAATCTGACTGATGACTCTCCAGAACAGATATGTACTTGACATGATCACAGCGATGGATGGAGGTGGTTGTGCAAAAATCGGAGAATCATGTTGCACATTTATACCTTCTCACAATGAGGAAAATTAAACTTTAACAGAAGCCATATGTATGCTGACAAACCTACAGAATCAGATGATCGATGAAATTGACAAAGTTGATGATGACAGCTGGTTTGGATCCCTTTTCTCGTGGGTCCCACAATGGATGGCAGACATATTCAAGTTCCCGGAAGCCCTGCTATTGATGATACTATTAGGATTTTGTGTTATCAAGATAATAATCTCATAATGCCAGAAAACTGCAAAGAAAGCCATAGGGATGAAGATCATGATTTATGTCGAGCCAGAATGGACCTAACTTACGAAGAAATAAAAGACTTTGTGAAGACCAGCAAGTACGCACCAGAAGGAACAAAGTTTCTGTATCCCAGGAAACACAGAAATTATGAAGGAAAATGGATCTATTGCAGCCCAAGTGGACATTGTCAGCTTATGACATGGAATAAAGATGAACATGTAAAAACAGTAGGAAACCTGAAAGGAGTGATAAAAATATGGACGCCAAAAAGACATTCCTTCAAAGCATCATGTACAAACCCAGAAGACGAGGAAGAAATGAATACAGAAGAACAAAGTAAGACGAACCCCAAGGAGGAAGCAGAAGTGGTCGATGAACCGACCAGAGGGGGGAGTGTAGAGGAGGTTCGAAATATGGCCTACACTCCAGTCGCCCATTTTGAAGTACCAGGAACATTCACACCAAGATATGTGACGTACGATGAGCAAATAAACCAGCAGAGAGCTGCACTTTGGCTCTGTCCAGTACCAATCAGAAGAGCAATACCTATTGAAGCACCAATAACCAGACAACCATGGGCAGTAAGATATCCATTGAGACAACCATACCAGCAAATGACAGGAAATGAAGATTGTTTAAACACTATCCCAGAAGAAACTCAAAAGGCCTTAATGGAACCAGATGATGCCGTCACAAGTGCCCGGACAGACGTACAGATGAAGAGCGACAACCAAAAGATGACACACAAAGACGAAACACCATGAATAAGGATATCACAGACAGAGAAGAAGAGACTGTTGAAATATAAAGAAACGTAACTGTAAAGCAGGATGAAAGTATTCAACCAGCTAACACCTGTGCATAGGCTTGTAATGCAAGAAGCTAAGAAAACAGTGCGGCTTGCTATGCTTAGTAGAAGAATAGAGTGGCAAGCGCCAACCATATATCTACCTCAACGAAGCACACTATATAAGTGCAGTCCACTTTATATAAAAGCAGAATTAACCCAAGTTACTAAGGGTCAAACAGGCCAGGATTCTTATTCCAGCTAAAACAAGAAGAGAGACGGTGGAATCAAAACTCAGCAAGGAGCAGGCCGTGCCTGGGAAATCGAGGTCAAACCAAGAGAGGGTGGTGGACAGTAACTTCAGAGAATCGAAACTTAAGAGCAGAGCAGCCTGCCCAGTGAAGGTCGAGATAAGGGGGTCCAGGCAGGTGGCAGCCGAAAAGGAGAGTTAAATGCACAAATAGAAGGAAAACAAAGCCGATTCATGGTGTGCTAACATGTAACCAGCCAAGCGCCAAGAGTTACCAATGTCTGATGTCACCCAAAGCAGGAGATACCATAACTTTTCCTGACAAGAAGCTACAGTTTCGAGGCCAACCTCAGCCAACTAATTGACACATAGCCCTAAAGTACTGATTTATGGAAGGGCGGCATTGTGAATCTTGGGGCATACTGCATCTGGGTGACCATTTTGCATGCTGCTAATTAAAGTGGAGATTTATGCTTAGGGTTGTAGCCAGCCCAATCACAGTGGGCCACATAATCTAAGGTCCTATACATAGTACAACCAATGAGACGTCGTACCTTTAGTGACATTTGCATGAGTAATGTAGAGGGAAGGGCGTAGACGCCCATCCGATAAGAGTTATCCAATCCTCACACTCCGTTACCATATACAGATATAGCACCTATACTTAAGTTACCTTTTCCAACCAATAGAATTGCATGGCAAACTTTTGAGTGTTACATGTCAATGATGACACATTTTTACTATAACTATTTCTGTTTGAATGAAGATGGTGGAGAGTTGAAGCGAGACGGGCCATTGCACCATTGTTGATCTCCATGTTTCCCCGTTTTTTGTACTTGTCATTAAAAGGACTCCCCTTTGCTAAACCATTGAAGTTGTCCTTATTGATTGGTGTTGGAGTAAGAGAATCCCGCACCCCATCCATCTCAAGGTGCAGCTATCTCGCCTTAAAGTACTCGAGGGCGAGCTCTGATTCTAAGGGCCGGTCAGAGGTCACTCCTCCTCCTGTACACAGGTAATCCAGTAGATACCTTCCATGAACTGGTCGCCAAGGAAATTTCAAAACACAGATACAAAAGCAGAAACAAAAAAGTGTGAGTTATTAAAAATCTCACTTTTTCAGAAAGGAAATCTCTAAGAAATTTAGGGGGTAATTCGTAGAATTCAGCGCACCAGTGGCACACGCGGCTGGCACACAGTGTGCGCGTGCGACAGTCTGCACCAGCCACATGCGCCAGAATCCATTTCCGCGCACAGAGTACTCATGGATTTTAACATCCATTACCAGCTGTGGCGCAGAGTGGTGCAGCAACCCTGCAGCAGCGCCAGTTACGCCCCCAAACCCTCCCCGTGCACCATGTACAGCGCACAAATCCCGTACATGACGCACAGGCCAGTGGACCTGCATACAGCCCCCCAACCACGAAAACACCTGTAAAACTCCCCACGCACCCCTTCGAATAAACGTACCCCACTGCGCAGGGAGAATCACAGGCGATTGGCCCTGTGCGAGCGGGGTACGTGTATTTTGGGGGTTCGCGTGGAGGCTCACACACGATTGGCCCTGTGCGAGCGGGGTACGTGTATTTCGGGGTTTCGAGGGGAGTTTCACACGCGATTGGCCCTGTGCGAGCGGGGTACATGTATTTCGGGGTTTTGCGAGGAGTTTCACACGCGATTGGCCCTGTGCGAGGGGGGTACCTGTATTTCGTGGGTTCGCAGGTAGTTTCACACGCGATTGGCCCTGTGCGAGCTGGGTACGTGTATTTCAGGGGTTCGCGGGGGGTTACACATGCGATTGGCCCTGTGCGAGCGGGGTACGTATATTTCGGTGGTTTGTGGGGAGTTCCACACGTGAATTGGCAGTGTGGGTCCTCCCAGGTGTGCCCTCTAACCCCTCCATGGCCCCTGCAGGCAGCCCACACCACAGGGGACTGCCCAGCACCCCTGGTCATGTCCCCCAGCACCCCCACCCACCCAGCATTGACGGGAACCTGCCAGCAGGCCCCGACTCATGTTCCCCAGCACCCCCACCCCTCAGCCTTGATGGGCACCTGCAAGCAGGCCCTGACTCATGTCCCTCAGCACCCCCACCCCCCAGCAGTGAGGGGCACCTGCCAGCATGCCCTGACTCATGTCCCCCAGCACCCCCACCCATCCAGCAGTGAGCCGCAGGCCCCGACTCATGTCCCCCAGCACCTCCACCCCGCAGCATTGATGGGCACCCGCCAGCAGGCCCCGACTCATGTCCCCCAGCACCCCCACCTCCCAGCATTGATGAGCACCTCCCAGCAGGCCCCGACTCATGTCCCCCAGCACCCCCACCCCCCAGCATTGACGGGCACCTGCCAGCATTCCCCGACTCATGTCCCTCATCACCCCCACCCACTCAGCATTGACGGGCACCTGCCAGCAGGCCCCGACTCATGTCCCCCAGCACCCCCACCACCCAGCATTGACGGGCACCTGCCAGCAGGCCCCGAATCATGTCCCTCATCACCCCCACCCACTCAGCATTGGCGACACCTGCCAGCAGGCCCCGACTCATGTCCCCCAGCACCCCCACCCACCCGGCAGTGAGCCGCAGGCCCTGACTCATGTCCCCCAGCACCCCCACCCCCCAGCATTGACAGGCACCTGCCAGCAGGTCCCGACTCATGTCCCCCAGCACTCCCACCCACCCGGCAGTGAGCCGCAGGCCCTGACTCATGTCCCCCAGCACCCCCGCCCCCCAGCAGTGAGGGGCACCTGCCAGCAGGCCCCAACTCATGTGCCCCAGCACCCCCACCCACCCTGCAGTGATCAGAAGGCCCTGACTCATGTCCCCCAGCACCCCCACCCACCCAGCAGTGAGCCGCAGGCCCTGACTCATGTCCCCCAGCACCCCCACCCCCCAGCATTGACGGGCACCTGCCAGCAGGCCCAGACTCATGTCCCCCAGCACCTCCACCCCCCAGCATTGACGGGCACCTGCCAGCAGGCCCAGACTCATGTCCCCCCTACATGACATAAAGATGCACAATCATGGCCCACATCTCCACCAAAATACCACAGCACGCCACCCCAGTCTTGAGACGCAATGATTTCCCAATCCACCCCACACTGACATGCCTATCTCAAGACACAAACCAAACGTCAACTATGTACATCAACACATGTCCGTCACACACACACACTTGTTGGCATTGATTGTGTAAACCCACATTTTCACATGCATGAACTCAATGAGTGAATTACACACATGGAAGTAAAATATCAAAATGTATTATGGAGAAAAATAAAGCGATGAAATGAAAGCATAAACAAATTGCAAACATCAAATGAAAAGCATGTCCAAAAGATAAGTACATGAAAAGTATAACCAATCCAAAGAAACCCAAAGAAAAATAGTCCAAACTCTCCCTAAACCAAAGCAAATCCAAAGGAAACGTAAAAAGAAAAATCCATTAATCCATGGTGAAATCCAAAGCAAAAGTTCCAATAAATCCATTGTCCAACTATGTACAATCAATTGGCAAGGGTCCATGAGCCCAACGAAAGAACAGAAACCTATGAAAAAAAACGACCTAATAAAAAAACCATATACAAATGTGTGGGGCAAAGTCCAAACACCCCAAAATAAAGGAAAACGAAAATGAAACCTAACACTAAAAACTATATACAATGGCGGCGGGCTAGTCCGACGGCTCACTTTCCGATTTCCCGGGCCAGGGCATCATCGAACTCCTGCTCAATGTCCTGGAGGCGGTCCTCTTCCATGGCCCCGAGGGTTCACAGGGACGATGCCATGTTGACCTCCGACTCCCTGCGAATTGCCTCGAGGCACTCGACCCGCCTCACTGCCCTCTGCATGGAGTTCTCCGCCCTGACCATTGTGAGCCGTGCCTCTTCTGCCCGCCGCCGCTCTGCACCTATGGCCTGGCCCAATCGCTGCCAAACGGAAGACACTTCCAATCCTGGGTCCCCCTGCCCTCTGGCCGATGCCTGCCCCTCGGATGTTGAAGGCCCAGAGCAATCATGGCTTCCACCTTGTTCCTGCTGCTGCTGTGCCTGTGCCCTGGCTCTTGCTGCCTGCACGTCCTCCTCTGGCTGGGGTGCAGTTGTTGAGTTGGCCACCCTGCTGGACGTCCGACTCCCGACTGTGGCAGGGATGTGTCCTCCACCAGCCTGGCCACAGGGTCAGAGGCAGCTCCACAGGGTACCCAGGTGATACATGGGTGGGAAGATGGCATGGAGGACGACTGGCGCATAGGAGGTTCAGGTGAGGAGGGGGTCGGAACAAGGTCCAGCATACGGAGGAATCCAGCCCTGGTGACCCGTCCCAGTAGGTCAACGTGGTCAACGAGGCATCCGAGATGACGTGCAGTGTCTTCACTAAAACACTGCAGGTCACCTTGCATGCCCTGTTGACGCAACGCCATCCCAGACAGGACAGGCTCAACCCGGTCCCGGATTGCCACATACGCAGAGAGAGGAAGGCCAGTTGTTGTGTGCTCATCCCCTCCCTGAAAACGGGTCTGGACGTAGGCATCCCTGCTGGTGCAGGATGATGCAGTCACAGGATCGGGGACAGGATTACACACAGGCACCTCCGCGGCGGCCTGTGCTGCCTCCTGTCCCTGCACTGCACCACTAGCACCAGTGGGATCCCCACCTCCAGACCCCGTCTCTGTTGCTTGCACGGCCTCCTCCTCCACCAAACCCCCCACCAACCTGGATGACTCCGTGCCATCTTCCCCCGTTGGGCCCTGTGGGGTCTCAGCTGCCCCTTCTGCTGCTGAGGAGTCCACCTCTGAACTCCGCCTCTTGGACATACCCTCGGCAGCTGCGGCCTGGGACATGGCACCAGACTCCTCACTCCCCGACGAGATGACAACCTGGGAGGGGAGCCGGGCCTTGCGTCTCCGGCTGGTGGTGCGATCCCTGCCGCTTTGCTCCATAGCACCCTCTCCGCCCTCTTCATCAGTTGACGCTGTAGACAGGGAGAGATAGAACACAGGCATCAGGCAGGGCACTGTACAATGGACTGATACACACATGACAGTTGCAAATGAGTGGCAGTGTAAAACTACAGACATGGCATCACACTCCCCAACACACATGTCATTTCAACTCACACACATGAGCAATTCAACAGGAATATTGCACCAGGCAGCACCGTCCATACACAAACAACAGCACGAGCAGCCGAAGGTGAGCCTGACGTAACATGAAACACAGTGAGTGCACAACACATGCACACATGTCACCAGACTGACATGCATCTGTACATCTCCACCACTGCAGTGATAATGTCACCATCCATGTCAGATCTGGCAATCAGCCTCCTACATGTCAGTGTCACATGCATCCATGTTGCATCACAATTGCACACTTGTCACACAGACATGCACATGTACACAGTGCAGATACATGTAGCAGGAACCCCCATCCATGTGTGACATGTGTGACACCACAAACATGCCACAGTACATACACATCATTTTCACATGTGCGCACCCACACATGCATTTGGCCAGCATGCTTGCCAACACATACACCATCAATGTGTCTCACACATGAGAGGAATCACATGTGGCTGGTTCACGTCCCTGTACATACTCATCCATACATGGCCCTACAAAGACATATGTTGAACCTGCACACTCCTGGCACACCACAACAGTAGGTATGTACACTTACCGCTTGACTCCAGCCGGGTCTGCCTCTCAAGGAACTGGACGTGGAGCGCTGGGCGTATGCATTCCAGGACCCTAATTTGGTGGTCGGACAGGTGGCCCGGCACCCCCTGGAATCCGCTGCCTTCAAGAGGCGCTGGGCCTTGTCGAGGGTCCTGGACCTGAAGTCCTCCCAGTGCTTCCGGACATGTTGAATGTCACGGACTGCTACCCCCTCTGCATTGATGGCAGTCACGATATCCATCCAGATCCTCTTCCGTCCTTCATTATCGGCGCGCGAACTTCCAAGAGGGCATCATACTGCCTCAGGACATGCTCTACCAGGACACCAACATCACTGGCACTGAAGCTGGTGGCCCTATGCCTCTCTGGCTGGGGGTTGCCAGTGGTGCCAGATGGTGTAGACATGGCAACTGGGTCCTGGGTCTGGGCTGTGGAGCGATGGTTCAGCGTGTGAAAAAACTGCACGTCCGCGTGTGAATGCATGTAATCTGAGGAAAAGGCCTACGCGTGTAAGTGACGCGACGCGCGCAGGCATTTCCCTCAGCACGGGTTAAAGGTGAGTGGGGCCAGAAGTTCGCTGTACATGCCTTTCGTGGAGACCGACGTGTGTTGCTACTTCGTGTTGTTTCTCGTGTGTTTCGCGCGCCATCACAACTTCACAGCAGATCAAGGACGTATCTCTTCTTTTGGCGGCGGTATTGACTACGCGTGTTTTTCATCATCACGCTAGTCTGATGGTGAGAAGCGCACACTATTTTTCCCACTGCGGGTGCCCCTGTGTATCGTACCCGTTTTTTGAGGTCATAGTAGCCTGTGTATCCCACGCGTACATGTTTTTCGTGTTACTGGGTGCCACCGCGTACTGCGGGAGGTTAATTCCACGCTCGTAGGCTGCAGGGTTGCGTGCACGGTTTTACTGCAGTTTTGGGGTGCCTGAGCATCGCGTGACCCGTCACTACATCACCGGGGTCACATACAGCCTTGCAGGTGCAGGGGGGCTGTTAACATCTTGCATCCCACCCCCTTCACCCCAATTGCCCAGGACAATTGTGGTGTACACCTCCCATTGGCACTCCTCCATCTGTGCCGGCACTACTCCATCTGTGCCATGGTTGGGAGGCCACCAAAGGTGAGGGACGCTTCAGCTGGGCGTCCTCCTCGTGGTGGGCATGGTCAGGAACATGGCCGGGGTGACCAGGGAGTAGGGGGACTGCAGGGTGTCCAGGGTGGCCGCAGAGGGGGAAGAGGCAGGGTGCGCCACTCGAGCACAATGTTGTGCCATAGTTCGGTGCAGTCATGCCACCACCCCCTGTGGTTCCAGGAGATGCAGCTTCTGCACCTGGCACTGGCGCCCATGTGACCCGGCAGTCCGTTTCATCGACTGCCAAAAGCCCAAGGGTACTGGTAGCTGCAGGTGCAGCTGTGGACACCACCACCCAGGCTCAGGGTCTGCCAGCACAGGCTGTGTTGGCACTTGAAGAGTCCTTGGGAGATTTCCAACAGGGCAGGAGGGAAACCGTAGGTGCACGCAGGGCTGCCCTGACCGAGACACGTGTCCCTGGGGCAGTAATGTCATCTGCTGCCCTGAACAGCCAGGTGTTGGCAAGTGCAGGGACAGATGCAGCCGACAACACCCCGGTTGTGAGTCTGCCAACCAGGACAGTTGCGGTCAATGACCCTGCCACAGCGGATGTTGCTGCGCAGGGTCCATTAGAGGGCACCCAGCTGCCACTGATGCAAGTCAGGCCTTTGGTCGTCCCTTCACCTGCCACTCCATTGGCTCAATCCACTGGTGCTACTGGCCATACTGATCAGGGCGGCATTTGCCTGCCAGGGTCTGCGCCACAATCCAAGAGGAGGAAGGTTGCACCTGCAGCACAGGCTGGGACCCCACACACAGCCACGACCTCCTGCATGTCAAGGAAGAAGCCTTTCTGCAACCAGGAACTGGACTACCTCGTGGACTACGTGCGGGACCACAGCCGTGAAATGCTAGTGGGGCCTAATTGTCAGACTACGGCTGCCCACCGTGATACCCATTGGAAGCAAGTTGCGGAACATGTGAGTGCATTCGGCCATGAGGTGCGCACGGCGCAAGAGTGCAAAAAGCGTTGCAATTACCTCAAACGCAGCACTAAGGCTAAGCGTGCCTCAAATTACAACTTGACTCTGGTGACTGGCAGTGGGCCTGCACCTGAGGAGGAAGACCTCACTCCGCATGAGTCACTCGTTGCAGAGTTCATACCACCTGAATCGGTCGAAGGAGTGGGAGAGATGCCAGACTTTGATGCCCAGTCCAGTGAGTGTTTGTTGAGGACATGTGTGTTTTACTTGTGTGATGTGTTGTGCATGACTGCCACTACATGTCACGTGTACATGGTTCTGATGTGCAAGTAATGCAATGCTTCACTGATGCATGGCTGCTCTGCTGGATGCTGGACATGTGGAGCAGACGTGGACTGTCCGCATCACCACTATTGCACCCTACTCACATGCTGGTCACCAGGATGCCCCTCCGGTCCATGTTCCACCTCACTGGCCCTTCTGCATGTAGCCTGGGGTGACCTTCCTCTCAGCCCAGGGACTATGTCATAGCATGACTGACGTGGATTTGTCCTCTGCATGCATGCGGGTACTCCATGTAGGCATGCTCCCTTGTCCCTTCACCCCCCCCTGCACCCCAATTCCACCTTTGCACTGGTCTGCTTCAATTTTGCTGTTGAGTACTTGCCTGTTCATGCGTCCTGTGTACATGCTAACTTCCACCGGCCAATCTGCCAGACATATGCTGTGTAGTACATCCTTTGTACTTGATGCAGGGTGTCTCACCTGGACTGTGCAGAGGTCAGATGCCCCACAGGGACATGAGTGCCCATTCATGCTCCATGTGTATTCCACGCATGCCCCTATGTGTCCTTGACTGGATGATCATTGTAGTACGAGTCTAGGGTGACCTACATTGCATGGCATTTCATCTGCCTTCCCATGGCCACTCTGGCTCAGTCCTGCGTCGCACACATGCTTAGTGTGTGACAGTCTATGTGGGTCACAGGCCTCAGCCTGTTTAATGGCCAATGACTCTATCCTACTGGTGTAGTGTCTTCTCCCACACGTGGGTGTACTTCGGAGGTTGCATCATGTGTCCTGCTTACTGTCCCATCATCATTTGCTGTGTTGTCACTTGACTTATATGATACAGTTGATGCTAGTCAACACTGTCTGTGAATACACAGGTCTATGGTAATCCTTTTGATACCATGCAAGGCATCCCTGCATTTGCACTTGGGGGGAGGTGTGGTTTGCTTGTAGCCATGCTACCCATTGAATGCACATTGCACGTGATGCCTGAAGTTGACCTTGCACTGCCTTCACATTTTCAGATGCACATCATGAAGTACTTGTACATGTAGATAGTGAGTAACATACAAATTAGCTGCACTGCATCGACCCACTTCTGAGCAATATGACACCATTCTACATGCCTAATCACAGAAGCAATGTCAAGTTGACCCAGCATGCATGGCAGGTTCTCTTTTGTGTGTGACATGTCTGCTTGATGTGTTTGGTGTGTGTGTGATGTCTGTGTATGTGTTGTGTGCTTCTAACATGTGTAGTGACCTTTTTTCTCTCTACTTTTCAGATGATGACGCAATGGAGCCAGAGGATGGTGTTGTCATGCCAGGCACAGGGTTGTTATCACTACAGCAACCCGGCGCAAGTGGGGGTCGTGGGGTGGTAGGTCACGAAAACCCACTAGTGCTACAGTCCATCTTGTCTCTGACTGGCAATGAGTCCAGCCCTGATGACCACTCTGACGTCCATGTCGAGTGGATGTGCATCGGGTCCATATGTCAGGGGTGAGTGATTCTGATGTGGGCACTTCTCTGTCCGCGACACCTGCACTGAGAGGTCAGACAGTGTTGGAACCTCCGCCTGTGGTGGATCGGGACACTGGGTCACCCTCCACACCAGCCACTGATGTGCCTGGCACATCACGTCGATGGGGGCATGTAGTCGTGCAGCCGCGGGCGGTGCCAACACAATGAGGACACCCGGTCCTTGGGTCCTGCAAGTGTCAAGCCTAGCAACGCAGTCGCCGCGCGCAACCGCAGTATACTGAGTGGGAGCAAGACATGACTGCCAATTCTGAACGCCACGGGGCAGCAATGGAGAACATTGCTGTGAGCATGGAGCGCGTGGCCCAATCCGTGCTCCCCCCTGCTAGGCAGGTGCTTCTCCAGCAGCAGGCGGCACGGTCCACGGCCCGCTGGCTCAGGCAGGGCATGGCAGTCGCAGACAGGGCTCACGCAGGGGCACACATGGAGGCCCTGAGGGAGGAGTATGCTTCCCTCAGATCCACTCTGGGTGTCCTTCTGATGTCCCAGAGGGAGCGGTCAGAGGAGAGGTTTGCGCAGCTTGAGCGTACCATCTCGGTTGAGCTACATGCTTGCCGGGAGGTGTATCAGTTGTCCAGCCAGGCCTTGCAGGAGGAACTCTGTGTTACACGTGCTACCTTGCAAGAGGAATCACGTGTATCACTGGAGGTTCTGCATGCAGACCTACGTGTGATGGCCGCACAGAACCAGGCTCACCCGTCCGGCAGACTTGCAGCCGACGAAGGGCAAGCTTCAGCTAGGTGTGGTCAGGCTCCTGTGTCATGTCATCCTTTCCAGGAAGAGCCAGACTCGGACGACAATGTATCTCCCACATAGGTCGGGCTGTGCAGGCGTTGAGCCCATGGAGGTTTTTTTTTTCCTCAACATCATCGCATGTGGGTGTTGAGCAGCACCCTGTACCTCCCCCCTCCTGGCTGCCTCCACCCCCCCGGGTCGTATGTGGCCATTTTTTTATTTTTATTTTAGTTTTGTTAGTTAAGTTTTTATTTGATAGTTTAATTAGGTAATGTAGGTTTTTCATAGTCAGTGTAATTAGTTAATATAGTTTAAAATTGCTTGTCTATTGTGCTTTCATGTGACAGTGTGGTGCTTTGTGACTTTTGAAAGCATCCACTGTCTGTTCCAGCTGGGCCCTTCAAGTTTGTCTTGTGTATGTGTTTGCAGCTTGGGGTCCTGACTCACAGAAGCCACTCCTGCTTCCCTTATCCAGGGGCTCGCAAGGATGGTTCGGTGTAACAGCCTATTACACAAGGGCTTTGGACTGTCATATCTGTGGCATGTCTGCCGATGTCCTAAGTGTGTTAACACCCCTAGTGGGGATAATAGGGGTGTTATTGACCACTGTTCTTCTTTTGCTAGATGGGGGGTTTCATGATTCATGTGTACATTATTTACTATACATTGTGTAGTATGTTTCTTATCTTTACTGTACATGTGCTTGTTGCAATTCATGCTGTAGATAGTGTGTACCACACTTTGGGCCTCATTACACGGTAGGCGGTAAGGGTTTACCGGTACCGGTATTTTACCGGTACCGGTAAATCCTTACTGCCTTACTACGAGGTCACTTTGCGGGTTGGGGAATTTAACGCCTGCTTTTTGCAGGCATTAAAAACCAACCCGCAAAGGGACCAGTGGAGCTAATTACGGTACCACAATTTGCGGTACCGTAATTAGCGCCTTCCCCATTCCCATAGAGCCCTATGGGGCAAAAATGGGAATGGGGAAGGGCAATGGTGGAAGGGGGAATTACCGCCCCACCAACCTTGGAATGGGGCGGTAATTCCCCTTTCCTCCAAGGCGGTAAATTACTGGCATGAACCATGGCGCTATCGCCTACCGTGTAATGAGGCCCTTTGCCTTTTAAAGACGCACTGATGGTGTGATTTCTGATGTATGTCTATGACATGGTCCAGTCATGAAATGCCTGAAGAGACACACACAGGAGATTTTAAAGCATTAATCATGTGTTTCATGCCCTTTCTGCAGGGGGATGAGCCTCCAGACCACCTTTGCAAGCAGACATGGCACATTGGACGTCTGGAAGCTGGACACGTTTGGTGGTGCTGACATGCGCATGTGTGTGCAAGCAGAGGCACAGGGATTGCGCTCATAAATCCAAAAAAAGCTGACGTGTTTCAAGGGACTCCAGGCAAGGTGAGCAGCACAGGGGGGCCACACCGCAGCCAACCTTCCACCAGGCCAGTTGCACATGCATACTTATCAGCAGCACTGACGGTGAGCTTGGACAAATGTTGGTGTTGAAGCGCACAATATAGCTGAGATGCGTTGCTGGACTAATGGCTAGTTGATGGGAAAGTTGTCTGGGGCACCTGCAGGGGCAGTGGCACATACCCTCCGGTCGACCATGGTCCATTGAGGCAGTTGCGTTAGCCATATAACGTTCCAAGACATGGAAAGAAGCAGCTCACAGGGACAGACAGCAAGGGACAGACTCGTGTGCAGTGCATTTCTTTTCCATGTCGATTTTGACACATGCGCTACCTACTTTATTTCAGTTATGGTGGAACACGACTTGTTCTGAAGTCGTACCTTGCTATATGCGTCTGGCTGCTTACCCAGAGAACATTGCATGTTGTGTGAATCGTGACACATTGGTCTTCCTTTTGCCACGCACCCACCGGCGTCTAACTTACTGCATTGACTGGGTATGAACCATCACAGGGGGAATGTTACGTATGGGTACGAAGCACCACACCAGATTGTTTGTTTGTAGAGTAGTTTGTTACTTTGGGGCATATATGGTGGTGTGTTTGTGTGTTATGGGTATGCACAGATTAGTAACTCTGGCTCTCTTTGCAGCATTGAACTGCTCCTGTTACCGGACTAGAGAGTGCGCAGGCAGGAGGCCAGCACTCACCCCAGAGATAAGTTTCTCTTTGACTTGCATTTGAGTAATTTGGTACTATGTGCATGATAAACAAGTTAGGTCTAATTGTGTATGTGTTAATGTGAGTAGTACAGTTTTGTGCATTCCCTACTTTCCCGTGTCAATCCTACTCCCCTCTCCTGCCCCTCATTCCGGTTATCCAGTATACCAATGCCTGTCCCGACTGCATATCCCTGACCCTCCTTCCTCACCAGGGTCTTAGAGGCCTGTGTGAGTTTGACCTTGCAGGCACCCAGACCACGGTGGAGGTGGTTGGTTCGTGCCACTCCTGCGCCTGTACACGTGAACTGTGACAGTACACATCAGTTTGTTGTGCATCATTCTATGTTATGTACCACACATGGTACACATCCTGTTGTGACATTGTTTTACTGTGCTACCTGGGTTGTTACATCATTGTGGTAGTACTTGGGATTTGTGATGCACTGCTACTTGAAGTCATCTACTGGAGGCTCTTCTGGTTTGTTTTGCTGCCTGCAGGCTTTTTGCTTGGCTTCTTTGTTGGCCTGCTTTGAGTTCTCTTTGATTTGGTGTTTTTGCAAGCCAAGGTGGCCTCTGGGGGTGCTGGACACTTTTTACACACAAGGTGGAAGATGGTGACAAAGGGGAAGGGTGATCCTGTGGCCAGGTGAACTTCAAGGCTGAAGGCTACATAACCAAGGCACAGTTGTTCAGTGGGTCAAGGTGATTTGTGAGGGAGGGGGGTATTTTGTTGTTGACAGTTGCCTTGCCCTGCAGTGTGATGGGCACCCTGACATTGTAATTGTGGTATCCTATGTACATGATGTATTCTGCTGATCAATGCCTGTTCATGTGTTGTGTTTACCTTTCAGGTGTGAGGGTATAGTTGTGGTTTGACATGCTGGGGTGTACACATGGTCAATGTTCACATGTGATGTGTAGAGGACACTGATGGTCACTTGATTGCACATGCATATATTGAGTGCATGTCCCTACTGACACACACACACAACATGTACAACCACCCTTCCATGTCCACATGTACACTCAGTTTGCCTTCTGGGGCCCACTGTGTCCCTGCAGCACATGATCTATGACCATTTGTGGATCCTGTACATGCGTAATTTGGTTTTTGATGTAGTTTGTCATTTTGATGTGATGCTCAGGGTGTGCATCACACACAATGGCTGGTCACTATGCTGTGTGCTGAGCAGTGTGTTGCAGGAGATGGACACAGAGCACAGAATCTACAGTGTTGATTTTGCAATGCACAATGTGCATGTAAACAGGCATTCATTGTTATGTTACAACTACAACTGTTGGAATGCATTTGGGTATGAGTTATTTTGGGTGGGAGGTTGTTGGTCAGTCATTTCATCTGATTCCATGTCAGGCATCATTGTCTGATGCCACTTTACATTTTTCACATGTCAATGTGTACCTTATTGGTACTGTGTTGGTGTTTTGCTATTGCTTGCCATGTCATGTTGTGGTTTGGGAGGGTTTGGGTGACATACCAGTGATGGTCATGGCCTGTTTTGCAGGTCTGTGTGATTCACACCTTGCATGTGTGCCTTTTGGTCACACAGGATTGCTTATGTTTAAGTAGCTAGGGATGCACGCAATGTGGCACTTCCATGGCAACATTCTCAGGGTGGTAATTGTGACAGTTGACTGTCTCTTTGTCATCATCGAGTGTCACCTGGTATGTGCCAGGCCTGTGTGCACTCCGCAGGGGTGGGAGTTTAGGTGAAAAATGTGGCCACAAGCTGGGTCCGGGCTGCCTCGCCACATGCCCTATCCCCTCCCATGGGCAGTGCCTGTGGTTGGGGATGTGGGGGCACCACCATGTCCACCGGTTCACCCTGCCGCGTTGCAACATTGTGCAGGACACATGCTGCCACAATTATCCTGCACACTACTGGGGGTGCATAGAGAAGCTGCCCGCCAGAGCGGTCAAGGGAGCGGAAGCGTGACTTGAGCACTCCGAATGTGCGCTCCACTATGGCCCTGGTTGCAATATGGGCTGCGTTGTATCTTACCTGGGGTGGTGTAGTGGGGTTCCGGATTGGTGTCATAATGTGGTTGCTCAGAGGGTAGGCACTGTCCCCTGGAGAGGTGATAATGGTTGTGATTATTGGGGTGTGTGTATTTGTGTGTGTGTGACATGCATGCATATGCACGGCATTTTTACTCACTTAGGAGCCATGTGTCACCATGCTGCCCAGCTTCCAGGGCCCGGCTCAGGGCAGACATTCTGTATATGAAACTGTCATGCGTGGAGCCAGGGTAGTTTGCATAGACAGAGGTGATGATTCCCTTTGCATCGCATACCACCTGCACGTTGATGGAATGCCAGTGCTTGCGGTTTCGGTAGATGTGCTCATTGGCCCTAGGCAGACGTAGGGCCACATGGGTGCAATCTATGGCACCGAGGACTTTGGGGAAGTGTGCCAACCTGTAAAAGTCCTGGACAACGGCCTGCCTTTCTGCGGGTGTTCTGGGCATGTATATGTGCCTGCGGACTGAGGGGCGCGCTGTCATGATTGCCAAGACCTGGCGTAGGCAGCGTGACTGCGTGGCCTGTGAGACCCCCCCACTATGGCAGTGGTCCGCTGAAATGACCCAGTGGCCAAAAAATGCAGGACATTGAGCACCTCCTCCAAGGGGCTCAATGCTTGGGAGCAGAGGGTGGGGGATGTAAGGTCATCTTCCCACTCCCTGACCAGGTCTAGGTTGATACGAGGTGGAAACCTATACCTGCCGTAGACCTGGTCGTCAGGCATCCCAAAAAGGCTTGTCCGGGGTGAAAAAATGCGGGCCCTGGCTATTCTCCTCCTCCTGCGGTGTCCCACGATCAGTGCTGCGACAAATGGGGCATTCATCGTAGCTGTATATACGTGTTTGTTGTTTGTGCGCACTTTTATACTGTGCGCGGGGACGCTTCCGCCTGCCTTCGTGTGGCGGACGCGTTGACGCTTATGCGCATCATTTGCCGTGTGCGGGTTTCCCGTATTCAAATCCATGAATATGGGTTGTTCGCGTGCGTCTGGGTGTTTCATGTAGTTCCCTGCAGTACTTCCCCAGTCACGCCTTCTTTTTCACGCATTGTTCACCATTCCGCGTGTTACGCCCCGTGTTCCGCCCACTTTTGTTGTGTGCGCCGCGCTATGTGCACTTTTGCTGTGCGTGTAGCGCACGCCGTTTGATGACGTGGGCGCCCGCGTGCGCCACGCAGGATTTTAGCGCACATCCCAGGATTTACACGCGCACGGACTTCCATGAATCGATGTGTGTGGCTTTCGCACGCTTGCGCTGCAATTTTCGCGTTTGTGCTGCGATTCGCACGCTTGCGCAGCGATTTTCAGTGCACATTAATTCCATGAATCGGCCTGTTAGTTACAATTAAACAAGCAGATAAAGGTAAAACATTATATTAATCAATAGGAAATAGTATATACAAGCAGGCTGGACACATTTGAAAACACCAGGGTGGTATAATAGGTTGACGGAACTAATGGGTTTGTTGAAACCAAAAATGATCATTGGATCAAACAAAGTAAAATCATAGATGAAGAAAAGGCAGTTCTAAGGGTACCATGTCCTGTAAAACCCAAAATCTCTTTCTTGCCAAAATGCATTAACATTTCAAAAACAAGCCCATTGGTAAGCATAATCAATTTGCTTTTAGAACCTTTATTGGAACTCATGTATTGGTACTTTATTCCTATGATGAAACCACCATCACCCTATATCAGAGACTCAATGAATGTCTTCTATATTTGTAAGAATATTGAATTGAATGACAAACTCATACTATAACTACTATATAGTTCTCTATATATCTATATATCACAAACTAGCTACAAAATCAGTTGTCATTACAATAACAATCAAGCATCTTATTATAGTGAAAAATATATGTTTTTGGAAATGTTGGACTTCATCTTAAAAATTATTATTTCTTATTTGATGGTCACCTGTACCAACAGATCAAAGGGGTGGTGATATTAGAAAACATTTAGATCTGTGTGGGAATACAATTTCAATCAAATAATTCACTAATTATAACAGTTCATTTGTTACGAATGCCATTTTTTGCAACTGTAAACAATTATACACAGGAAGCAGAATTAGAAAAGTAAAAAAAGAATCAAAGAACCATTGAGGACAATAAGGATGATGAACGCGTCAAGATTTCCACAGAGGTTTCATTGGATAGAACAACATTCTAGTGAAGATCTGAATGGGATTACGTTTTTTGGGATTCACAAATGTCTTTCAAAATAAAGAGGAGAAGATAAAGAACACTTAATCAGACAGAAAAGATATGATATTTGATCTGAGGGCAACTGTCTGGATCAAATAAGGACAAATAACTCTGTTTTTTGTAAATGATTAAATGCACATCCCTTTTGTCTGTAATATATCAATAATATGTCTATTTTCACTACGGAGATTGTACACAACATTGGACTCATCCAGAGAGAAAGTGAGTTACATTAATTTAATTAAGATATGAAATCAGAATGTGGAGAGTGTGAAAAGAAATGACAACAATGAACAATCAGCAATATGATAACTAATACGTTGTACTTGATATCGTTTTTGATTATTATAATCACTAGCCACCATTAATCACATAGATGGGCATTTGAAAACCTATAATAGAGAATACAAGAAGACAATATTAATTTCAACATTGATTTGGAAATGATAGTTCATGTTTCACATAATCCATGTTTCATATCTCCCTTTAAATATTTGGTACATAGCGTACATTGGGAGTCTTTTTTGGGAGAATGACTGAAAGTAATTTTGACACATAATCTATTCTTCATGTTTGGGCCCTACAAAGTTAGGGTTCCCATGGTGATGCCAGGTAAAATGGAGTTAGTGAGGAACTCTGAACAAATCACACATACGACACAGCCAAGTGAGCAAAACAGAAAGAATTCCTATTGACATTTAGAGATGAATGTAATTCATAGGATAAGAATTGTGCCGGTGACAAGGAATACTTGTCAGTCAGATAGTAGCAGCCAAACACACACAGGTAAGAAGATTTACAATACAGTTCTTCTTTTATGTTTAGAACCAATAGCAAACCATATATTAAGAATCCAAGATGGTGCCGGTTAGACTGAGGATCACTAGTGGACATAATCTAAATTCTCTGGGTAAGTATCTTAATTTTGATTTTTGCCAGACTAATTATTGATCATAAAATCATAGGTTCTAGCTGATAAGTGGAGCTAAAATCATGCACAGCTAATTTTCTTGTAGGCAAATTAATTGAACCATCATCTATATTGAGTAGAAATATTCAACAGAGCGGACAAGGCACTTACTTATTTGGCCATACTAAACAATCAATCCAAAGGTAACTTGACTATCTTCTTTAAGACTTTTATTGGTTTCAATCAAAAAATAATAGTCAGGTATAATGAGTGATCATTGTTGAATTTCTTTTATGAAGGGAATCAGATTTGTGTAAAGAATCAGGCCTAACATTCTTGTGGAGTGTTACATATCAGATATATTGAAACAAGGATAAAAAAGTAGGTTCTGCATGCACGCTATAAAATATCTACATAAGTAAATAAACTTTAACACTATTGTATCCACAACATCATATTGTGACAGATAACTTACACATAAATTTACAAGATCAGGTCATATCATATATTCACATGAAATTGTAACTTTGGGATCTACCAAAATCCCATGGTTTGAGGTTTTGATTGCATCAATGATTTGAAGCCTGGATGCATTTTCACTGATTTGAAGCCTGGATGTATTTGATCCTTTTCTCTATGTGATTATAAAGGGTACATTCAATCAAATAAATTCTCTTTTCCTGTATTATTTGAGAATTAGCTGAGCATTTTGAAAATTGTCAAATAAATACAATCTATATATAAGAAGAATTTGTGACAGACTGATTGACTGACTGACTGACTTATCAACACCCAGCTCAAACCATTTAACCTAGGAAAATGACATTTGGAAGGTATATTTTTTACATGACTTAGGTACCCTACATAATTTGTTACTGTAGAAGTAACAAAAGGGGGGAATGTTGGGAAGGAAATTAACCCATCCCAACCCTTAGGAGCTTTAGAGTAAGGCAAATTCTATAACTACAAGTGTGATGTGCCAAGGGGCCATACTAAGGGACACAGCACAAACAAAAGTGAGCAGAGGAATTTGTTACTGTAGAAGTAACAAAAGGGGGGAATGTTGGGATGGAAACAAACCTATCCCACCCCTGCAGGCACTTTAGAGTAAGGCAAATTCCATAACTACAAGTGTGATGTGCAAGGGGAGAGGGGGCATACTAAGGAACCCTGCACAAACAAGATACTATGCGAAATGTAGATGATTACACTTAATGCACACATATAAACAGGTGGCATTTTGTAGTTATGGTAGAAACATTCAGGCCTGCATGACTCCGTGGTAGACACAGACCTAATAGGCCCAAGTGCTGACGATAAAGAGACCCATGCTTCTAGCCTCCAAAGAAACTTCCCTTTGTTCCACAACTGTTGCTAAAAAGTGTTATCCCAAGAAGGAATGTGCCCTGCAAGGCCACGATATGAAACAAGAAAGCGTCCTGCCATTTGGGGTTTTGGACATACCATGGTTCATGTATGTTTAAATTATTCAAACAATGTACTAGCTAGAATCAATCTGCTCTGTGATCCCATCCAAAGGTCTGTTTTTAGGTTTGCAAGGTTAATATACAAATTAATGCAACTGAAATTTGTATAAATCAAGACAGCCCTCTTTGATTGGCTGTTACATTATTTTGTCTTCATGTTTTTGCTATTTGCATGTAAATACATGAGTAAACAAATATTGACGGTCCGAAGACGGTAGGCTTATACATTGTTACCACTATAAAACATATTATAAAAAACATATTGTCATAATTACCAGGCATATATGGAAAAAGATAGACAGTGAATTAGTGCAACAATTGTTATACGTCTTGATATATGTCCTTGTTTGAGACCTAACATAGGTCAAACTGCAAGGAAAAAGTGACCAATCCTTGTCTCAAACGAGGAAATATATCAAGACTTATAACAATTGTAACATTGAAACGCAGTATAAGACGTTAAATCAACAGCCAGACTTGTGTATACTGGTAGTTTTTTAACTAAAGAGCCTTACTAAGGAGGGGTCTCACTATTTAGTTCTAAAAGTTTTACTATGTTACGCCACAACCAATACAGCATTATATGAAGACTTTCTGATTCAGCGTTTAGGCAATAGCTCCAAAACACCTCACTTTTTATTGAGTCAAAAATATACACGTAGCTACCCAACATCTTCATATACATTGACACAGTAGTTTACATTCCATGAAGACATGTTTAGCTGTCTCTATCATTCCTGGGAGTTTGCATATCCGGCATATTCTCTGGGTTGGTGGGATCTTAAGGTAGGCACCCCTGGACACCAGGAGGGGGAGTTGATGTGTGCGCAATCTAAGTATAAGACAATGCACGGCCGGACTAGTACACTGTCGAAGGTAGGACTGAGTTTTTAGGTAACTATGAGTGACGTTTGAGACATATCTGTACGATCACAAAGTTGATAAATGTATGTAATTGTTACACCAATCCCATCTTTCAAGTTTCCTCCTGAGTAAAGCTTTCAGTGTACCATAGTTTGTGCCCCAACTGAAGTTAGGATGCCAATGTATGGTCTTATATAGCTTATTATTCATAAGCGTAAATTCACCTCCCCATGTAGCAATTCAATTCTTGTATTCCTCCCTGCCACAGTTAGTAGTTGGCATTTCGGATTGGAGTTGGCCTTCATATGGAGCTCTCCTTGCTAAAGATGCAAAAAGGCCCTCAGGGAAACCAGCCCCAACTCAAGCCTAAGATATTCTATTGGAACTGTATCTATCAAGTTAGTCAGACATAGGACCTTATTAATTTTAGACCTTATTATATGGGTGTAGCTCATACTGGTACTCATCTCTAGGCCCAAGTAGGGCTACGTGTCCACATATTCAAGGGTTCCTAGACCTGTTGAAAAAATAGGCCGGTTGATCTTCTGGGCTGCAACCAACATGACTTTTGTTTTATCCAAGTTGACAACCAATAACTTTTTCATAACATATGAGGGAAGTGCTTCTAACACCCCAATTGCACCACTATAGGTATGATTAAGGGTATCAGGTAATATTATCCCCATATATATGGTCGCCGTAAATAATATCGCCGGGAAAAGGTTGTGGCGATATTATATGGGTGACCATATATATGGGGACAGGGGCAAAAAAAAAGAAAAAAAAAAAGAAAAAAAAATTGGGAGTTGCAGGGGTGTCCCCTGCATGTTCCATGCAATAATGTCGCCACAAAAAACAGCCATTTTTCGGCGATATTTTTGCATGGCGAGATTTTTGTGGCGACATTATTACATGGAACCTGATTAAGTATAACTAAATCATATGCATATAGCATGCAAGGGATAAATACTCTTCTGATTCTACCTGAGCATCCAACCTCACATGGCCACCCGTGTTCTGATGCAATCCCTTTAAGATACTCATCAACAAATTTGGGCAGCCCTAACGCCCATTTTACGGCATAACTTTCAGTGGGAAATGCAATCAAACGCTGCCTGGAAATCTACAAAGATGGCATATAGAGCCGTCCCTCCCATGGTCGCTGCCCTTCTAAACCGTATGTCCAAAGCCCTAATGTTATGTGTAGTTGAGCTGCTGGGGCGAAAGCTGGTTTGTGTAAAATGGAGTAAGTGGTTTTCATCTACCCACTTCTGCAGAGACCTCAAAACAAGAGTCGAGAAGATCCTCCCTGTAAAGTCCAGGAGGGACAGTACTTTATAATTAGCTGACAGCAATCAGTCACCCTTCTTATATATTGGTAGAAGGATAGATTGCTGCCAAGACTCAGGGATATTTTGGCAAACCCTGTCAAAGAGGATTTTTAAAATCCGAGCCCACCCTATAGGATCCTGTTTTAAAACAATACAGGCAAGACCGCTTGGGGCGGGCTCATTTTTAAGTTTCAGGATCATTGCTTCAATATTTTCCACAGTTATCAACAATGGCCAACCGCACAGGCAATAATACGGCCTGACTTCTTTTATATTTCTACAGTCTTTATCCTTTAGGTATGACAACCACTAATTTTCCTTAACGGGGTGTAAGATTTTCTTCAATCGTTCACCCTTGGCATTAGAGAGACTGTGCCAAATATTTCTACTGTCTCCACTTCTCAGTACACCAATCATTGCTTACCACTGGCTATTTTTGGCTGGACATTGCCAACATTTCAGCCAGTGCTTATATGCAGCCTTAATCACCTTTATCTGTCACTCATCACATTTGTTGGTCCTTCACAAGCATGCAGCATTATCAGCTTCCTCCGCATCTCTCTGTTGGTGTCACGAATGGCAATGGCAAATCTATTAGTATCTCTATCAACTACCACCAAGTGGCCCATAGGGTCAGTTGCAATTTTGGTAGCCATAAGTTTTAATCATTCTTCAAATTCATTGCCATTCAATGAGGCCAACCACCTTATATCTTTGTCAGTTAGCTGTGAAAGGAGTAGGTCAGCATTGTATACATGGCATGCAGTCCAACAAATACGATAACCTAAGTGATTAGGGTAGATCCCACCAGAAAGTTAAGGATTGGCAATTACCTTTGGGCATTGACTATTCAGTGCTGATATTGAATGGCCACTGAAGCAGTTAGGCTCTGTCCTTAATTCCATGGTTTTCATCAGACATTCGTTATTCCCCAAAAAATAGTCCAACATAGCTCTACTATTGTCCTTACCCCAAGGATATTGTCCCTGTCTATCGCCCCTAGTACTACCATTCATTAATGTAAGGTCCCAAGTTCTCAAGAAATTGACCTATTGTGTGCCCTTACTATTCCCACTCTTCTGAAGTATTTCAAATCTAGTCGCAATATTACTATAGGAGGCACACTGTACCGTGCATTAAGATCCTCACCTAAAACGATCATCTGGTTCTCGGATAATCTACCCCAATTGGAGAAAATTTGTACAAGAAGAGTATGTATTTGGTCCAGCAAGTAGTATCGGATGGGGAATAAAGATGAACAATCAACACATTCTACCTATCTGCTATGTCTCCCAACCTCAATTCTACAGCCTGGACTCAGCTACTGTCAACCATAAGATATATTTGACTTGATTCAATTTCTTGGCTCTCAACAATTATTACCCCCCCGCCCCATATGTTCTACCCCAAGAGCCCCTGTTGGACTTGACTTGATATAAATGTTACCCATCAAAATACAGCCACGTTTCCTGGAGGAGGAACACTAAAACTTAACTTAACGAGCAAAAGGTCAGAACCTTCCTTATTAATAAGGTGACCATAGCCCCTTGTCTTCCAACTAGCTATATCATTGCCTAATTTCACCACACTCATCTGATCATACAGGTAACTCCTGTCTCCGAGCACTGGTGCCCCATATATCTTCTGTTTCTCAACCTTAGGGTCATCATAGCAAGAGCCAGCAGCAAGGGGTCCCCTGGGTTTTACAACTGGGTACCTATTACACCGATTAGGGTACCTTTCTGTCAGAGCTTCATGGGAACAAAACCCAACATTATTCTTTTGCATAAGCTCTTCACAGCACACTCTCAGTTTAAAGCCCATGTTCTGCAAGGTATCTGCACACATACATAATAATGATACCACCACTGCGGACACAAATGTTATCAATGCCCAAATTGACACACTGGGCCTCATTACAAGTCTGGCTGTAACTGCCGGTAAAACCATCAGGTTGCCGGCAGACTTGCAAATTTTACCAGTGCCTGACTTGCCGGAAACACTGGGGCATTACAGCCCCGACGGTCCAGGAAGTCAGGCGCCGGTAAATGTAAATCCCCATTCCCATTTGAGTCCCATAGCACTCAATGGGAAAGGGGACCAGAGAAGCACCGGCACTGTTAATAACAGTGCCGGTGCTTCAGTGAAACTCAGTGAGAGGGTGCCGTTCCACCCGCCAGGTCTGACCCTGGTGGGCGGGACGGCACCCGCCCGCAGTCTCGTAGTGTGCCGGTCCGGTAACAACGGTGCAGGTAGGCTTACCGGCACCGTTGTTACCGGACCGCACATTTGTAATGAGCCCAACTGTCCCATTTGGGAAGTTGAATATGTTGCATGTCTCTACTGCTGATCATGGACAAGCCGGGAATAGACATCCAAGTCTGCATTAAAAATGAGTGATTTAAAAAAGGACTGGATGCAGTTGTGTGCACTTCTTCTATCTTCACTAAAGTACCTATTTTTGTCCTTACAGGGTAATTAAATTCAAAAAATGATTAGAAGAAGTTTGCTCCACTGACCATGTCGAGGACTGTTCTCCAGCAGCAACTGCTTGACCCTCTTCACAGTCAATCCAGTCAGATAGGCTTACTCTTAATGGCCAGTAATCCTCATTATTTAGGGCCCCGTCGTCTGCTGGGTAACAGTCCCGTGCGGCTGGGTTTTACCTTCGACTCCGGTGTTTAAAATACTTTGCGTTGGGCCACCTTGCCAAACTTTGGTTTCAGACAGATTTTTCCCAGTTTTAAAGGAAACTGTCTCCGAGGGTAGTGTGGACTTGGCCTTTGTATATGTCCATTTGACCAAGGGGCATATCTGGGTTAATTGCCTCACAAATCCGTCACCCTGGGCCTTGGTGAATGTTTTCTGGGGTGGTTTAGTGGTTTAGTAGATGGTACTCTATTCCCTGGTCGCCAAGTAAGCATTGGATAAGTTGGATTATTCGAAAATGTTACTTGTTTTTTTTTTCATAACAACATTTTATTAAGTTGTACAGATCAATCATATATCAACAACAGCATTGTGATCAACAATCTCAACGTTCAGCAATACATATTCATATGGAAGATTTAGTTATTAGTCGGCATCAGGCAGAACTCCTTTGGCCGCTCCTATATTCGAGCTTGGTGTATGTGTCAGCAGGTATGGGTTAGTTGATTCTACTTGAAGGTTATAGGCTGGTCAGTAGAGGGGACTGCTTTGTAGCCATCTAGTGAGTGGTGGCCTTCTGGTCAGGGCCGGGAATCTGGCAGCATAGTCCATGAAGGGATCCCAGATATTCATACATTTGATGAAGGAATTATTTCGGATCGCGGTCACGTTTTCCGCCACCACAATGTCCCAGCATTTGGACCACCACATAGGTATCGAGGGACCCTCCTCATGTTTCCACAGACGGGCCATGGCGATTTTTGCTGCAAGACGTAGATGAGTGCACAACTGAGGTATGTGACCCGAGATTGGCAGTGCTCCGTCCCTTGTTTCCCCTAGGAGGATGATCCCTGGATCCCAAGGGATAGTGAGTCCGGTAATGGCTTTGATGTGTTTGATCACCTCCCTCCAGTATGCTTCCGCTTTTGGACATGCCCACACCATGTGAATTAATGAGCCAGGGTTGTTGCAGCCCCTCCAGCAGTGGTCAGAGAGATTTGGATGAGCCCTGTTGATTTATACGGGGGTTACATAGTATCTATAACAGAGTTTGTAGCCACCCTCCCTGTTAGTAATACATTGTGAGCTTTTATGCAGCCTGGTCCAGATTTTTGCCCATTCTTCCACCTCTATTTCCCATCCAAGGTCCCTTTCCCATTCAATCATGTATCTTTCTTTTTTTGTGGGGTCGGTTCTGTCCAGGAGACGGTATAGTGTAGACATTTTTCCCCTTTTTATTGGGGTTGTGAGGGTGCTTTCTAGAGCCGTCAGTTCTCTAGTACATTTCTCTCGAACCGCCCTATTAGTTAACCTTACTTGTTTTAAAGATTTTTGTAAATGACCAATAGTCCCTCCCTGGGGGTTCCTTGTTTTAATTATGGGAGGCATGGTTTTCATCATTGACAACTCGTTTCAAACCGCTTCCAGCGCATGAACTTCTTTGCCCGCAGCTATATTTAATGAATCTTGGCTACTGAGCAAAGAACCTGAGAGTGGTGCACTCTCACCGGAGGAGTCAGGTATGACAACAGGCAATGCCGCCACTCGTTGTTTTCTTATACCGGCCTGTGCTATTGCACCCCTGCCCCTTGGGATCCCGTCAGGTATCTTTCTCCCTTTCATTTCGCCCTGGGTCTCAGCAGTAGTCTCAGAGTAATTATCCAGGATAATATCCGCCACTTTAGCAGTGATTGTTTTAAGGTGAGCTTGGTCATCTGCCATGTCCGAAAAAAGTGCGAATAGGCCGTCAAGTTTGAAAAGGATGGTATTGATCCAGAGGTGCAAAGATGTAATGCCAGCTTGATAGTCACCTCTTTGCAGAGGAGGCAAAGCTTCAACATAAAGGCTAGCATCTTCTATTGACTCGTTTTTGGAAACTAAAGCATGCAAGTTTGGACTGCTAGATAGGCTAGCCCAAGCATATGTTCATGGCTCACTGGATTGGCCCACAGTGAATAACATTTTAAAGTATGACACATATTAAGCAGTGAGCCAATATTATCGATTGACGAGATAGGGCTTAAGATGTGCTTGTCCTGATCATCTCGGTGGAAACCATTTCATCGTCCGAGACAAAATGAGAACACGGTTCAAAATTGTGCTGGTAGTAAAGTTTGGCAAGTCAAAACGATCTTTTGCGGTAAGGGCCTGCGCTGGCGCGATAGTGGCAGTGCTTTACTAACAATGTCGAAATAGCCCGTTATCATGGTAGACCCTTTGCCTATTTCTCCTTCTTTCCCTCCTTCAAACACAAGTTACCCTTCATGGATGCTGCATTCAAGCATGCACAGCACTGCTGAATGCAGGTCACACTCCCTCCTTTCTATTCATTGGGCCTCATTACGACCCATGCAGTAGAGGGTTAACGGAGCCGTTAGAGCTGCCGGCGCCGTTAACCCTCTACCGCCTCATTACGAGGTCTGCTCGCGGGTCCCGCTAAGGACGTCTGGTAAAACCAGGCATCCTTAGCGGGACCCGCTAGCAGATCAGGATGCTAACAATGGGCCCATCATTAACGGGCCCGTTGTTAGCATCCTTCCCATTCCCATTGAGCCCTATGGGGGCTCAATGGGAATGAGGATGTACCGGGTCTGGGTCCTGCGAAAGGGAATTACTGGGCCCTCCATGGTTGGAATGGCCCAGTAATTCCCCATTCCCGGAACCCGGACCCGGTACCCGGTATGGGGGTGTCCATGCCGCTAAAACCGGCATGGCTTCCTCCATACTCGTAATGAGGCCCATTGACGTAAGTGGTGACATGATACACAATATGTAAGATAAGAAGACTTCTTCGTTTTGTTTCCCCACAAACCCTTTATAGTTCAATCGGTTTACACTATGTGTCAAAATATCTGCAGTGATCCATTATAGGATTTCAAATATTTAATAATAGTTATCTTGGTGGGTTATGCTTATAAATGCTTTAATGGTCAGAGTAAACCTTTTTGGGTCTAGGTGCATATTCTAAGCAAAAAGCTTCTTGATATGATGGAAAAGCCCATAAACATATGTATGGAGAGTAATATTTACAACGGAAGACATGTGTGACAAGTAAAAGAAGAACATGTCTGCTCTTTAAATATAAGTACACATGGAAAAACATACACAAATGTTCGGATGATAAGCTTTACAGAAGAAACCTGTGACGTTTAACTTAGGTGCTGTTTCAAGACAATTCAAATGTCATAACAGTCATAATTGTACTGATGCAAAAATAATATTAATAATAAAAGGTGTAAATAAATAATGGAACACTGTCACATGGAGACTAAGTAGCAGGTACATGCCTCCTGCAAGAGGTGCTTGTGCAAATAAGTATGTGTTTGATAGCCATTAGACATACTCCACTTATTGCAAGTTAAGCATGGGTGAGTATTGCCACATTTATTCTATCTACTTTCGTGCCCTTAATTCTATCCACTTTTATGAAAAAAGTGTCAGAAGTTGTCTTCAGGTCTCATGTAAGAGGCACTTGAAATTGCATCTTTCTGCACCGAAGCATGTAAAAGTATGCTTTTGTGCTGCTTTCTGCCTGGTGCTCAAATTCAACAGAACAAAACATCTATAGAACAGCATACCTAAAATGCATTAATACATGTTCTATTCATCCGAAAACTATGAAATCATATACACCATAAAAAATTGAATTGTGCAGTAAAAATGCTCAATTACAATGACTCATTATTGGTCCAAGAATTAAAAAGATCCAACGCAAGGTAACCAACTGATAATATGTTAATGGCTAGGCATACAGTGTTACATTAGTTTGCCCCGAATTAGGTCGCTGCCTTTTTGAAGGGTCAATGATAGCAAGCCAACATGTGTATGCCTTTACACCATAGCACATCACATTACCACCAACATATATACAGTAGCACCTGTTCGGATTATTTATTGACAACTCAAGATGTTGTTCAAAAAAATCAGGGTCCTGTCGACTATGAGTCCCTCATCAGGAAGACTGGAGGGAACCCAGGGGAAGGCTTTATAGCTTCCAGTCTATTGGTTGTTGATGATGTAGTAGAACCTGATTGTGCCCTTTGGGATTGTAGAGAAATTAGAAAACAAAGGAAGAAGCTGTGGGAAGCCTATTGGCAACATGAATGGAACTGGGATAAATATATCAAAATTGCTGCTAGTAGGCTTTGCTGACATTTGCGATATACCATTTAATTAGGCAACACTGGTGAAACAAGGTTAGGCAAAGCCACTCAGTCGTGATTATTCCCGCTGAATTTGGCATCTCGCTGTAAATTGAGCAAGGTACATTCTTCAAAATGGAATCAAAATGGTCGACCTCCAGAGGACCCATCACCTCATGAGTGTGATTTGAAACGGACTTATAATTGTTCTTTTTGTTTTATGCAGCATCCTATTGCTAGTGTGCTGAATAAGCTTGCAATCCCAGTCTAGCGTTACATTTAATTATTCTGGCTAAGAGATGTATTGCCCCTTTGATTGAAGACACAATAATTTGCCTTGTTCTTTGCCATATTCATAATGGAATAGATTTCCAATCCACAGATCAGTTTTGCATGTTGCTATGTGTCCACAGTTGTAATGATCTTCCATGCGGACCTCTGCAATTTTGGGGTGTGATTTTTGAAACAATTCCTGGCTCATTTCAAGAATGTTGTGCTGACCTTATTATACCAGGTACTTCAGAGATGACTAGGCACCATAAACAGTACCCCGAGTTGTCATCCCTGGTGCCCATGCGGATTAGAGAGCCCAACTAGGCCATACATACTTTATCTGTGCAAATGTCCAATAACAATCATAATAAATTAACATTTCAGAGGCATTCTCAATCTCTTGTCTTGCTAGGCCACATAGTTGATTCTTAATAGAAGTGAGATGCCCCCATCTGCAGAAACTCATTACAACTATTGTAAATTGCTTGTGCAAATATTTGCCTGGTTGCCTACACATGTTTTCACTACCTTCGACGTGGGCTATTTGTACCTTAAAGCAGTGCGATGTATATACACTGTACAAATGCATACATGAACATGAATAGTCTTAAGGTTTTGTTAACCAGATCATATTTCCAATGCACTTTCAGCTTTCACCCTGCATATCTTATTGTTATTAGACAATCCCATTGTTCACTCTGGAAGCCCAGCTGTCTAAAAAGATATCAAATGTGGGTTTGGTAACAGGAAGAAAGGTCTTTCTGTTGGGATTGCCTCATGCCTCTTAGGAAGGGAGGCATGCTACACCTCAACAGCATGAATCAGTTATGGGTGCTTCCCCAATTTTCTTGTTGTCGGGGGACCAGTTTCAAGTCATGAAGATACGATGAGTACTAAATATATAAAGGAAACTGGTTACACCTCACAGTGCATCACACACATTTGTCGTTGCACTACGTTATGCTTCACTCACTTTCAGCATTTGGTCAAACAGTGGATTTTCTTATTCCAAAATATGAATGTATTCATTACCTTTACTAAAAAATGGTTGTTATTTAGTAAAACATCCATGGTTCACAACCATTGTACAAAACAAATAGTTTTTTAGTAAAAATAATGAATACATGTATATTTTGGAATAGGAAAATACTTAGTTATATATGGTAACATGTATGCCACTACATTTAAGCATTTACATTTTTTAATCCTCCTCCTCTCTGGCTACCTTGCCACCACCTGCTATCACCTCTGTGCATTCTCAGGTCCCTCTACCACTTCCGCCGGGTGTACCTCAAGCCTGTACCCATCCCCGGAAGTCTTTCAAATGCAGCAACATGCTCCACGTTGCCACTTTCAACGCTCGCTCCGCTGTCAAATACTCCTCTGACATCTGCCACCTCTTTGAAGAGCTTGACCTGAATGTCCTTGCTCTCACTGAGACATGGTTCATGGCCAGCTCTGTCTCACGTTTTGACACTCTCCTCCCTGATGGCTACAATATCCTCATCATGCACAGAAGTAACCGAACCAGAGGGGGCTTAGCTCTCATCTTTCCGGAGTTGGTCCCCCAGGCAAAGCCCACCCCACACTGACACCTACCTTCTCGGCCATTCCTCCCATGAAGCATGTGTCAGTTGATGCCTTTGCCACGACATTCTCTGTTTCTCCTTCTCCTGTGGCTGACTCACACCCAGGCGCAGCCCTCACTAATCTGCATCTTGCTATTTCCAACACTCTCGCCATCCTTGCCCCTGTCATGAGAATCTGTCTGAAGCCTACCTCCAAGTGCAACTCTTGGTATGACTCTGTCCTCACTGCCCTGAAACACAAGTGCAGGGTGGCTGTCCACAGTGGAGGGCTTCGGGAGCATCCTCTGACAAACTGGCCTGCCGCCTGCTCCAAATGCAATACAGACTCTATGTCCTGACCAAGAAGAGAGTCCACATCCAAACCTGTGTCTCTGTGGCCTCTCACAACATGGCTGAACTCTTTAAAATCTGCAAGGAGCTGGATAATCCTTCTGCAGTCTCCACTTCTGCAGTTCCCTCCCAGGCCCTCGGTATGGCCCTTGCTTCTGACTTCACTACTAAAATTCAGGACATCCTGTCCTCGCTCTCCACTTCCTCTCCCTCTACCACTCTCTGCCCCCCTTCTGGCCACCTCTCTCTCTCATCCTTCATTCTCCTCTTAGCCCACTTTTTATTTTTTTCTGGCTTATTTTGAGCTTGGAGCGAGAACCTTGAAACATATCCTTTGGGAACTTGGTTTTACTCAATATAGACTGGTGTTGTGTTTATTGTTGTGGGCCGACTCACCTAGAGTGGCATAGGCACTATCTGTGAAAGGTACAGTGAGCTAACGTGTGGCTGCGGACTATTGAGTGGGTACCTTCCCAAAGAACAGATCAGTGGGCTGTGTTTGTTCTCGTAGAGGGGCACCTATGGACTAGTTTTTGATTCTTTAAGGGACTTGTGGGCTCCTTGCTCACTGTGCTCAGAGAGGCACAGCTCCACCTACCTGATGAGTCCCAACAAGGCTGAAACATGTGTATGCGGTTGCTGTTTGTATTCTTGTTCAGAAGGGAATTTCCATAGCTTTTCGGTGCTGGACAACGACTGACATGCAAATGTATATTTCCCATCTGTGAAAGGTACAGTGAGCTAAAGTGTGGCTGCGGTATCTCGAGTGGGTACCTTCCCAAAGAACAGGTCAATGGGCTGTGTTCGTTCTCGCAAAGGGGTGCCTATGGACTGTTTTTTGATTGTTTAAGGGACTTAGGTTTAGTCACCCTGTTTCCTAGGGCCATCCAGATGTGGACCCTTGCTCACTGTTCTCAGAGAGGCACAGCTCCATCTCACTGATGAGGTCCAACAAGGCTGAAACACGTGTATGGGATTGCTGTTGGTACTCTTGTTCAGAAGGGAATTGCCATAGCATTTCGGTGCTGGACTGCCCATGTGGGCGGGACAAAGACTAATATGAAAATGGTGAAGTGTAAGGGTGGCTGAATTGCACATGTGCATTGTAAGGGCCGTGAATGCAATGTGAGTGTGGCTTAATGGCATGAGTGCATTGTGAGGGTGAACAGCCTGGGAGCAGCATGAGTGTGTCCACATGGCATTGTGAGGGTGGCTGAAAGTCAAGAATGCATTGAAATATTTCCATCTTCAGCCTTTATCTCTCTTATGTGTTGGGTCAGCTTTCACAGGTATCCAGGTGCACCCAGCTCCAGGGCAGTGGCGGCCACTTACATAGGGTGGGGGGACCCCACCGCCCACCACCACAGAGAGAGAAGAGCAAACTCTTCTCTCAGTGTGCTGTCAGTGCTGTGCTGGCAAATCAATGCTGTGCAGAGCGGCAGATTAATTATTGTTAAATGTATGCTGGGCTGCTGGCCTGGGCCAGACCTGCTGCCCGTGCCACCATTCAGAGCGGCGGGGTGTGTCTGGATTTACGCAGATTTTCTGCAATTGTAGAGTGCATGGAGCTCGTAGCATGGAGCTCCACACACTCTATGTAACCCATTGTCATTCAGGAGGCTGGCAGGGCGCTGGAGACAGAGACAGGACTCTAGTCTAGGAGGCCATGCATTCCGAATTGGAATGCAGGTGCTCCTAGACTAGAGTCCAGACTCCCTCCAAGCAGCCCAGAGAGGTGTCACACGGGGTCTGAGATAATTTTCTGAATCGGAATGCAGGGCCTCTGGCTCCTATTTATTCCTTTTGTGACACTGCATGAATAGTAACCAAGGGGGAGATTTTTGATAAAGTGTGATGCAAATTGGGAATTTTAAAAAATATTTATTCAGCAACACTGGTCAAAACTACAAGCCGCAGAGTGAATTAACTCATCAAACTGGCTCAAATTGGCCAAGAAAGTGGCCCACTTTGACCACAAAAACTGGGCCACACCAGCATTTTGTATTTTTGTTTCAGCCATGGGCCTATTGTCCTATAGGCCAGTCCGAGCCTGAACAGGATACTGATGTTCACACATGAGATAAACATTAAAAAACCCAAATTCAGCAGAAAGAAAGCAAAGCACGACATGTACATCGTGGACCTTTGGAGACATAGCAAAGAATGGAGCCAGCAAAATGAGTGAACAGCATTAAAATAATAATTTCTGCCTAGGCTCATGCTGCGACTCCCTCTACACATGCGTACACATACCTGTTGACAGCCATAAGAAAATGTGCACCCGTGTCCACATGTGGTACAGACTCCAGCTCTCTTGCAAACTAAGTGTAGAATTTAATATATGTCTTTCAACAATGTCTCACTTAATACAGGCAAAACAAAAGAGGTTAATTCTGGTTTAGAATTAATCTTAACATCTGGCATTGCTCTGGGCAACCTGCAAATCATTGTTCTGGCTCTTCCAAGGCTACAAGAGCTGCTGATGGCTATGTATCCTGGAGTGGGGTCTTCGAGGTATCTGGAACTGCCACTGGGCATCCTTTGTTGGGGTAGAATCTTACAAGGCCTTTGGCTCCTGGAGCAGGGGCTTCAGCGACACAGGAGGCACCTGCTGCAGCCATATGATCACCCATTCCCAGCCTCAGGCAGAACTCCTGCCTGATGAATGATGCTCTGATGCCCGCTTTCTCCTTTCTTTTTTAAACATGCTGGCTCTGCCAAATTTGATTTGAAAGCAAATGGCAGTCCTGGAGAGTCAGGGGTCATTTGTAGTAGAAATGGAAGTCAAAATGGTGCCTGCATTTTCTCAAGCTCACTGCATTTACGACCTTAAGCAGTCAGTAAGTGAAGAAGTCTGCCAGGCAGACAAGACATGCTAGGCCGACTTTCTCACCATGCCGACTCTGACCCCAGAATGTTCACTCCCCTGCAGAAAATATACCACGAGCAGGTGGGACAACAAGCATCAGCCCATTGAAGTGGCACCGATGCATAAATCAGACACGATTCATGAGCACAGGGGCAAAGTGTGATGGCTGTCAAAAATACAGAAAGGGATAAAATGAAAGGACCAGGTGGAAACAGTAAGGAGGTGGAGAACAAAAGATGGTCAAAAGAAGCTTATTTTGGAATTTAAATAATAACAAGCGTATCACATATTGATAAGTAGCACTATAAAAAAGATACTAAGTATAAAATGCAATGTTGTTAAGTCTTTTAGATTGCACATTTTAATCTATGTTCTCTTCCTGATGTCACAGTCCCCCACATTTCTTTCTTGTCTCCTTTTTTCACCATCTCAGTTCCTCTGCTTCCCATCCTCTGTTCTGGAGGAGTTGCATCTTGAAGGGTCTCTAAGCCTATGTGCACGTGCTATGCCTGATCAATCGTAGTTGGTAGGGTAGTAGTGGAGAACCCCCAGAACGCCCTCTAAAAGGTCAATAGTCTGAGTGTGTCTAGATGCTTTACTCTTGTTTCCTCATCACCTCCATGTCCAAAACAAACGTGTTGTCCGTGAGCTACCTGAATTTTCTGTTGCTGGATGGGGTGAAATACCAAGACAACTTGTCACTAGTCATTAGTTTGACAGTGCTAGTTATATTTTGCTAGGTGTGCCTTCCTTTTTGGGCGCTCAATGTATGGCCAATGCCATCGAAATCAGAGATCCCAGGAGGTTGTGTTTTGCACGGGGAAGGGCATGAAGTGGGTGGGAATGACCATAGGGATTAGCTTGGCCATGGGGTGGGTAAATTACCAAGCAACATCTACAAGCTGTCTGTCCCTGCTCATATGCCATTTCTCCATAGCTGTGCAATACTGGTGGTACTACAATATTATGTTATGTACCCACTTGTTCACATTAGTATTTTAGTCAGCAGACCCAGCAGTCACACTGAAAATGAAGCCACCATTTTGTTTACAGAACGTAGCGTGGGTGAGGACTTGTAGTCACATTCCTGTGCGTGGGGGTCACTGCATGAAGGCAAAATGTGACCTCATAATTCAATATTCGACAGTAGTTGGTGCATACAAACATATTACAGCAAAAGCTGTATAATGCACTAGGGGAGTTCAGGATAACTTTTAAGTTGTTCTAGGTGTTTACTTAATTATGTCTATTATATACAAGGCAACACATTTCGGTAGGGACAGGGGCCTAACCCTTCAAATGTAGGGAGACGTAACTTCAGAGAAATTGGGGGAAGGGCAAACTTACTTATGTGTCAGCATCTAAGCAGTTAACTCACTCCTTCACGTCTGAAACCATTTTCATACTGCTCTCAGCCTATGTTGCCCTTTCTCAGATCAGTCTCTCGATTTCTCTTTACAGACCATCAAAAACACCTTTCATGAACACATCCAACTAGTCCAGGTTAATTGTGGAACAAAAAACATCAGACTTCAACCTCCATAGTGCACCTTCCGGATAGTTAATTGCAGTGACCATTTTCCAGAACGACAAGCCAGGTGAGCTAGCATGAGTCTTTGTAGGGTTAGGTGCTCAGCTTTAAAAAAAAACATTGAAAAGAAGCCCATGCTTATAAGTGGTGGGGAAAATAAGATGAACAGTACAGACTAAAGAATGGTATACATGGCTAGCTGAGAGGGTGGCATGCAAAAATGGAAAGTCATAAGACATATAATTTGAAAAAACATGCATACGGGTCAAACGGAAGGAAACTTATTGTCCATTTGGAAACTGATTTTGCAAGGATAGGATTGGGGTGTCTGTTGCCACTTACCTGATGATGTCCTGGTATCTTCCAGTTGAAAGGTATGGAGTGATTGCAGTTTTATTTCACAGCTGGGAAATCTCACGACCTTTGACACCTCAGAATGCCTTCTTTCTTTCTCACGACTCCCACAGTGCTTAAGAGGGGTAGGGCATTGCAGTCGGAAAAATCAAAGTGCATTTCTCCCCACATTGTAAAAAAGGATTTTTAGAACAGTGTTAACAGAACAAACTTGCCTCATTTCTTCCATAAGCGCACACGTGCCAAACAAGCTCCAATACTAGCTGGTGTTAAGGTTGCTATGGTCATGTATGTTAACTCATAGAGATAACTTCTGCAATTAGACCCAACTCAGCTGTACTGGTCAATGACAAGTACAGCTGTGTTGGGTATAATTGCAGATGTTATCTGTGCCTAGTACCGACAAATTATACTTCTGTGTCATGAAAGAGCATATCTTTGAACAATTACTACATGATCTCATAAATATTTACATCATATTTTGCTAATTAACAGATGTCATCCTTGCTGAAAATGAATATGGTGGATCAATTGCTCACAAAACCATTTTCCGGGCTCGCACACAGTGAAAAACTGGAGGTTAAATGACTAGGACCTGATCGGCCAGATTAAAAAAATTAGCAGTTCACTAAAGATAGGGGAAAGGCCTACACACGCACATTTTCCATGGTTTGGTATGAAAAGAAGACATGGCTCACTGGTAGTGTTGTTAAGCGGTCTTTGTTCTGCTTTGCCTGCCTGCTGTTTGGAGAAAAAACTGCATGTACAAAAACAGGAGTCACTGACTTAAAGCATTTGTCAGAAAAAAGCAAGAGACATGAATCGTGCAAATCCTATATCGAGAATATATTACAGCTGCGCATGTTTGAAAGTGTAAACATTGCAACACAGTTGGATGATGCCTATTGCCGGAGCGTGATGAAACATAATGAGGATGTTGATAAAAACCGATACATGTTGTCAAAGTTGATCGACTGTGTGTGTTTTTGGAGTGCATTTGAATTGGATTTACGTGGCCATGATGAAACTGAAGATTCTTTGAATCCTTGTGTATTATGAGGCTTGGTGGATTTTGTATTCAACATTATTTAAGGGCACTTCAAAAACAATTCAGAATGAGCTGCTGGACTGCATGCTCACAGTCACTAGAGAGATCATTGTAGAGCAGTTCAAACACACAGGACCTCATTTCGGGGCTGGCGGTAGCTGTGCCTGTAATACAGGCATGGCTGCCTCCGGTATTTAATTTTTTCCGACACCCAGAATGGGCAATTACTGGGTCATTACGGCCTTACTGGACGCAGTATTTAGCCATTCCTGGGCCCCGGAAAAAAATCGTCCCCATTCCCATTTGAGCCCCATAGTTCTCAATGGGAATGGGGAAGCCGGATGCACAGGCACCGTTTACAACGGTGCCTGTGCATCTGACATGCTGTGCTCGCGGGTGCCTTTCATTCCACCAGGTCAGACCTGGTGGAATGAAAGTCACCTGCGAGCACAACTCTGAGTTTGCCGGTCCGGATACAATGGTACCGGCAAGCTTACCAGTACCGTTGTATCCGGACCGGCAAGCTCGTAATGTGGCCAACAGATTATGTGGCTAGTCAGGCAGATGATACAACCAATGTTTCCACTAAGACTCGGTCTGTGCTAGTCTATCACTACATTGATGAACGATACAGAATTGTTGAAAGGTTTTATGGATTTACTCATCTGAAAGACTCCAGTGCGCAGACCCTTGCTACTGCCATAATGGAAAAATTGGACAAAGTATTCCCTGAAGATTGCCACAAAAGAAGTAATTGCGCAAAAATATGATGCAGCGATTGTAATGAGGGCGGTCCCAGGTGGAGTCCAAAAGAAAGTGGCTGAAGTGTATCCAAATGCCCATTATGTACATCACTTTGAACACCAGCTTAACCTCATCATGGAACAAGCTGTTTCCAAAATATCAGAAGCTCGAATTTTCTTTACTGATATCTCTGGCTTCTGTACATATTGTTCTCGTAGATGAGGTATCAGATAAAAGACTTCCAAGACTATCACACACTCACTGGAGCTACCATATTCGGATAGTAGAAGCCATATATCAGCATAGGGACGCAGTCTGTAGATGCTTTGAGATCATTGAAAAACAGGATGTTTTTATGGGAGTTACTGTGCATGAGGCCCGGGGATTCATTAGAACTTTGAAGGAGAAGGAGTTCCTTTTCTTCCTTTTTTTGATCAATGGTATAATGCCCCATGTTCCCATTCTATATAACCAGCTTCAGAAACGAGGTATTGATTCTGTGTATGTGCAGAAAGCTACTGCAACTTTTATCTAGTGCATTGGCAGAGTATGTGAAAGCACTGATAATTTATCTATCTATCTATCTATCTATCTATCTATCTATCTATCTATCTATCTATCTATCTATCTATCTATCTATTATTTTTTGATAGTGTGCCAAACACCCATGGGCCTCTATGTGCTCACAAGACAGATAAGACAAACAACAAAAAAGCAGTTATCAGAAGGGGAAGTCTATATCATTAAAATAAGAGAGAGGCCTACCACAGGTCAAGAAAATGTGTTTTAAGTCGTTTCTTGAACTGAGTAGTGATCTCGCAACCCTTAAGAGCAGACGGAAGCTGGTTCCAGAGATCCGGGCCACAGGCATGAAAGCCTGAGCTATCAATCCTCTTCAGCATGACTTGTTGTTGTTGCAGAAGGATATCTTTTTTTGAGCAAAGGGTTCACCGAAAGGGAACTCTAAAAATTCTGGCTGCCAGGAAATTCAGGGCTTTGCCTGTTAAACAGTTATGGACCAGCATGATGCCATTAAATCTAATTCTTTGGGTAACAGGCAACTAGTATAACCTTCTGTGAGCATCAGTGACATGGGTCGGTCAGCCAAGGCCAGAGACAGCTCGAACTGCTCCATTCTGGATCACTTGAAGGCTATTTACATTTTCCTGGGGGGAACCGATAAGCTAGCTATTGCAGTAGTCTAATTTAGAATTAATAATGGATGCTGCAATCATAGCCCAGTTGGCCTCAGAGAGGTAGGGACAAATTTGCCACAGTAGGTGAATGTAGACGGAACAGGATGATTTGAGATGAAGAACGTGTTTCTTAAATGTTAGATGTGAGTCAAAATAGACCCCTAATGTTTTCATATGATCAGATACCTTAATGGTGTTACCTGCAATGCAGAAACTGCCATAGGAAGAGTCTAGATGGTTAAGTTTCACTGGTGTACCCAGAATAAGCAACTCGGTTTTCCTGTTGTTGAGGGCCAGGGAATTCTTAGCTATCCAAAGTTGTATGGTGTAAAATATGTTATTAACCTTCTCTAGGTCCTTGCTGTTGAGGCCTGACAGTTCTATCACAATCTGGGTGTCGTCTGCATAATTTGCAAAACAGACACCCAGTGAAGATAGAAGATTGCACAGTGGTTTAATATAGATATTGAACAAGAGTGGCGTCGGGCACGATCCTTGCAGCACCCCACAAATCAACAACGCCTTAAGAGACTGTGCATTGTCCTTTGTTACAAAGGCATTTTGTGGACCAAGAAATTATCTAAGCCAGTTAGCTGCAAGATCAGAACATCTGCCCAACCCGACTAGCCTATCAGCCGAAATGTCATGGTCAACCAGATTAATTAATTAATTATCTCTGCAATGCTGGATTTAAGGTTCAAGAAGTGCAGTCTCGGTTCTGTGATTCACACAGAACCCAGATTGACCAATAGCCAAAATATAATTCTGTGTAACAAAACTTGTATTGCTCAAGTGCAAGTTTGTCCAAGATTTTTAACAAGAAAGGAGCGTTGGTGATTGGCTGGATATTCCCGGCTCCCCAGCATCAAGATTTCCCTTCTTCAGCAGAGGGGTAATCCACGCTTCCTTTATGTTGTGTGGGACAACAGCTTTGGTAAATGACCGATTAAAAAGAGTGGTAACCCAAGGTATCAGGGTGTCTTGAAATTCTTGAAAAAGTGAGGCTGGGAAGCTATCCCCTTTATATGATGTGGGTTTTAACTTAGATATAACTTCCTGGACCTCCCTTTCTGACACCTCATGAAAAGAGAAACAGGGAAGGGCTGAGTTATAAGGAGGACAGACTGGAGGTATGTCTTGACCATGGGATTGACATTGATTGAGTTGATTTAAGATGTTTTGTCGGTGCAATATGACTTTCTGTGCAAAACAGTGATGAATATGTTGATACCATACTTTGTTTGCTTCCGGGAGAGTGTCCACACAGCTACACTTTATTTCGGATAACACTTTGAAAAGTTGCCTAGGCTTAGATTTGGCTGATTCAATACTGGCATTATGTTTTTCTTCTTTTGCCTTCAGCAAGATATTTTTGTACAATTTTACTGATGACTTGTATTTGCTGAGGGAGACATCGGAGGGTTTTTTACGCCAATAGCGTTCAGCTCTCCTTTTTTCTGACCTGGCAGCAAGAATAGCTGAGGAGAACCACAATTTAGAAGAGAGTGATTTCTTTAAGTGTGACTTGGAGGGGTCAAAGATTTGTATGATTGATTAGTGTCCCTCATAAAAACAGATGTGAAAACATCAAGAGGGAGCTCATCATCCGAAGGAGGTAATACTGGGAGAACAGTGGAAGCAAAGGTCTCATGGAGAATATCTTTGGAGTTCCTATAGGTAACAATGTGTGTGATAGAGGGCGGGGGTTTAAACATCACTGCATAAATGTGGGTCTCAGAAATGAGCAGTGTATGATCTGACCAGGGACAAATATGAGCGTTAGTATTAAGAACATATGTGTTGCAGGACATTATCTAGTCAAGGATATTGCCACCGGCATGGGTGGGTTCTGTAACATGTTGTGTAAAGTCGAGGTTACCTAAAGTGTGCAAGAAAGAAAAAGCGTTTGGACATTGACGGTTATTTGCCCAGAGAATGAAGTGTCCCAGGACAAGAAGGGGCGACTTCAGTTTAGTGGTCGAGCCAAGGAGAGCTAGTAGTTGTTCTACAAAGAGTGGCGTTACCTCAGCAGCGTTGTACAGAAGTAAGATGCCAATAATTGTTACGGAATTTAATTTGGCGTACATAGATTCACAGTGATTTAATTGAGGTCTATTAGATATATAAAAGCTCAGATTTTTGCAAAATATCAAAGCAACTCCTCCCCTTCGTCCTGTGTTCCGATCTATGCATAGCATATCATATCCCTCAGGAGTTGCAAGAGTGGAGAGCTGCATCATGTATCTAGGTCTCAGTTCTGGCCATGAAGTCATGTTGAAACTCAAGTATAAAATCTGAGACTTCTGTAGCATGACAGATCAAAGACCGTGTGTTAAGTAAAACACATTTAAAGCGTGTTTGAGCAACCGATTTGAGTGATTCAAGATTAGAAAAAGAGGTGTCACTTGCACAGGGCAATTCCTTATTCAGTGGGGCAATAATAAGGGAGGCAGCACAGAAATAAATGTGTCCTGTAGCTTGTGAGTTCCAGCAGCCATGAACCGAGCTCTGGATGTTGGAAGGGGAATTGAATCCTCTAATGAGGCAGCAAGTCTTACTCAGCAATTCCTCTCGATGGCAGATAGTAAGGAACAGCGTGTAGACATGGTAGATAGATGCAATCAGTGGACTAAAAGCACAGCGTAGAGGCAGCACACAGGCACTAACCGGAACAAATCGGCTTGTTTGCACCAGGCACAGTCGCGCCTGCATTCTAATTATAAACGTGTGAGAAAAATGAGAAGAGCAAGGAACTGTAGTTCCGACAAGTCAGTGCGTGCAGACTTTCCAACAACTCTGTTTTAAATCGCAAAAAGCACCAAGGAGGGAAACTATGATAATGTAGTGACTAGGGTTAGCAAGAAGAGTACAAAACTAGTATTTAAAAGCAACAATGACTAAAATCAGATTAACAATGCAATAAAACACACAGAGCAGCAATACTATGTAGCAAACAATCAATGAAGAAAAGAAGTTAAAGCCTTTTTATACTGGCTCATTCGCACCAGGAACCTAAACTTCCACCAAAGGCAACTTTTGCAAGTCGCAATATAAATATGACCACTTTTCATCGTTTGGCAAAAGAAGTATGTGATATCATAGTTACACAAGCCCAAGAACACTTTGCATTTATTAAACACTTGGAGGGGGCCAAATTGTTGCAGAGTGACCTATTTCAAACACATGGACAGTTTTTTTTCAAATGATGCACTGACTGCAACTGTCCAAGCGTACCCCATGTTAAACAAGGAAATACTGCGCACTAAGCTTTCAATTCGTTACGAGATACCGGAATTCTGTAGTGCAAGTGGGGCAATTTCTTTAGTAAATTGTATTCGCATTTTGTGAGACAATGCATTTATTAATAATTCTGATTACTACACCGATGACAACAGCTGAGTCTGAGACCTGTTCCCCCACCCTGAAGCGAGTTAAAACATTCTTGAGAAACACAATGACTGAGGATCGTCTGAATGCTGTGGCCATGCTGTCCATGGAAAAAAAACTAATTCAAGAGATCCCTGACTTCAATACACGGACTATTGATACATTCGTCTCTCTGAAAAAAAGTTGTGCACAATTTGTTTACAGACTTTCAAAATGATTGACAGGTGAATGTTGTTCTGTACTTACAAGCTATTTGCAGTTATTTTGTGGGTTATACCTTCATTGATTTCATTGTTTCAATGTCCTTACATGTTATACATGTTATTTTGTGTAAGGTTGCAGTGATCTATTTGACAGAACAGTGAGATATGTGAAGTTTGTATAATTTTTGATCATATTATGATGTTATGGTTGTTGGTTGTGATAATAAAACACTGAAAATAATAAAGTTGGTAAACTATTTTTGTTGCATTTTTCTCCATGCAATATGTATGTGCTATTTCTGTGACCTATGCATTCCACATGTTTGAGCAACTGAAGCAATGGCGACTCAGAGAGGCAGATAGCCATTAGAGGTAGGTCAAATGTTGCATTAATTAACAAGTAATATTTTAGCTTAGTTTCTCCCCTTTCAGAAAATGCATAAAATCCGAACCTTAGCAACAGGATGAACTCACATGAATGCCAGTAACATCATGACAAAATATGTTTCCACCGTTACTGGCTATCTATATAATGAATTTCTTTATGCATACAGCATAGTACCAATGCAAGCTGCTGTAAAATACACCATCACACTTGCACAATTAAGAATAATGTACCACCATTCGTATGTAAAACCTAATGCCTTTTATGTCATATTTCAGTGGGTTTGGACAGTAAATTGCACATTTTGGAAGCCATTTTTCAAAAATGTTCAGTGTGGGGAGAACACCCCTGCACTCCCCTCGGTGTGGTGTGTGCTTGCTCGCTGCGCTCGCTCACTCCCAAATTCGACTCTGGAAAATGTACACCCCACCATCTTTCAAACTCACCAGCCACCACTGCTCCAGGGCTGCCGTTCATCACCGTCTGGTAGAAACTTTGCATTCAGGATCTGTCCCTGCACAAGCCGCCTCAGCTGCTACACTCCTCCTCCAAACAGAATGGCAAAACAGGTATAGAAATATGCCTTGTAACTCAGTGGACTAGTGCATCCACTACAGGGGCCTGTGTTTGACCTCATGGTCACAGGTTCGAATCCTGGCAGGTCCACTCAGTCCTTCATCCTTCTGAGGTTGATAAAATAAGTATCATTAAGTTGGGTAACAATTAGCATCTGTCATTAGCGCCAAAATGCCCCTTCGGGGGTGAACGTGCACTTTACAAATGCGCCTGTTATGTTAAGTTATAGCAGAGCAGTCATGGAACATAGAGCCTGCAGCACATGCATTGAAAGAGTATTCCTTGCATTTGCATGTTATATCTTTGTGTACACAGTGTGTTTCATGCTCTAACGTTGTTGCAATACAAGGCCCTGATGGACGTCAGGGTGGTCATTTGTGTATTAAAAAGAGGGCCTCGTTTAGAGTTCGGCTGGCGGAAACAAGTCTACTTAAAGTTAGTTTTATACCGTCCTCACACCGGAAACACGCCCGGATCAATGCATGACAATGAAGCCCAGATTGGCGGGACGTGTTCACATTTTGAGGGCACTCATTTTTTATAATGAACAATAAATACATCGTGCACTTTTTCTTTTCCAGAATGATCCACACGCGTTAATTTCTTTTGTATCTACTTAGGTTGCTGCAGTTACCAGATGCCAGCTGCTGAATGCGAAACTCACATGTGAATCAGTAGCCACATGCATTTCTCAAAAGTTTAGACAGAAACAAAAATAACATTTACTTTGACCATTTAATGAGTGAAAGTTGTATTACTAGCTTGCCTTCCATGCGTGCACTGGGAATCAACGCCTATTTGAAACGTTGTTCATTTTCCAAATTATTATTGCTGGAAATAAAATATACAGTGTGCTTGGGGGAAGCAGGAGGGCACACAGAGAGCCCGCAGCAACCCAGAAGCCAACAAACTCCTCAAGAAAAATGTTGTGTTAACACACAGTGACAAATAAGTATCAGCGCTGAAGGATATTATGAGCCGCCCGAGGGCCTGACCACAGTAATTGTAGGAAAAAGGTGTATGGAGACCCAGGTTATGGAAAGTGCTCACCTGTGGATTGCAGAGCAATGGCCTCTGGCAGATGCACCTGCGACAGGGCATTCTGGCCAGAGCGCGACACACAGCATGCATAATAAGTACTCATTTCAATCCTGAACAATCTAAGTTTTGAGAAAAGCACGTACTGCTAATACAAGTGTGCCATTAGTGCATTTATTTCGCTATTTTTGAAAACAGAACATCATACTTACATTTAAGACATATTCTCTACGTTCATGGACATGGATAAGGCAACAGGATTTTATTACTACTTTTACCCAGCATATCATACACTGATCTACCACCCCTCTCTCTCTCTCCCTCCTGTCTCTCTCTCTCACTCTCTCTATCACTCTTTGGCCCTCATTACAACCCAGGCGTTAAGGGGTTAACAGCGCCATAAAAGGTGGTGGCGCTGTTAAACCCTTAACGCCTGATTACGAGGTCCCTTTGCGGGTGGCACTTTAATGCCTGCTTTTAGCAGGCGTTAAAAAACCAACCCGCAAAGGGACCTTGGTGCTAAGTACGGTGCCGCAATTTGCGGCACCGTACTTAGCGCCTTCCTCATTCCCATTGAGCCCTGTGGGGCAAAAATGGGAATGGGGAAGGGCCATGGTGGCATGGGGAATTACCGCCCTGCCAACCTCGGAATGGGGCGGTAATTCCCCATTCTGCCACGGCGGAATCGGTAAGTTACCGGCATGGACCATGGTGCTATTAGCACCATGGTCCAATGCCTGGGTCGTAATGAGGGCCTTTATCTCTGTCTGTGCAATTTCTTTCTCTCCCAGTCTGTCTCACAATGTCTCACTCTAGTCCTCTGTCTATTTTAATTAGGATGAGTGTCGCGTTTTAAAAAGAAGCTATACAAAAATGTAAAAAAAAGCAGCCAAAGCGATATTTTTTGAGGAGCAGAGGATGTCCCCTTCTCTGTCTAATATTTTAAAAACTACTGGATGGATTTATCCCAAACCATATTTAGAATAAGAACACAGCTGCTCAATTACCACTCTTTTAGTCTACCTTGTGAGGTAGTCAGAGGAAAGGAAAAAGGATAAATGATCTAGTTCATTTATCCAAATTTCATTTGAACTAACACAATTGTTATGCCAGAGAACTATACATGTTAAAAACACATTTTAATCAAAAGAAACATTCAATACAACATTATGTAGTGTATGCTTTCCACAAGGCATCACCACTCTTAAATTCATAAAAAGTTTAAAGACAAATCCAGAATTTTTATGTTTTGTGCAGATAATGACTGGGGTTAGTAAGTGACATTCAGACAGGATTTCAGAACCAGAATCAATTATGGCAGGGGAGCATACTATCAATGTAAATATTAAACTACAAGTTTTTTTGCAGAAGAAAAAGACAGCGTTGATCTTGGTGTCTCTGGGATGTCTACATATGTTTCGGCTAAACAAAATGTCGTCAACACCTTCCCTGGTGTTCCGCTGTTTTTATTGATAGCCCTCTTCAGGACGATGCGTTGTTTTGATGGGTTGACAATTAGTTCAACAAACAATTCCCCATTTTGTCAAAGTTCGATTGGAAGCTATGAGAATAGAAAATTATTTTTAAAAAAACGTTATTTTAATTGATAATCTGGAATTAAAGTTTAAAACATTGAAGTGTAAAACACATTCATTGGGAATGTGTTAGAGGACAATGTTACGTGTCCTATGTAAATCCTTTCCACTGACCTTTTAATCTTCCTGTGCTTAGACTAAAGAATTTTAATTTTGATTAGGTTGTTATTTCCTTTGTCCTTGATTTGTTGCGTTGGATCATTCGCCTTTTAATTAATGTTGTTTGGTGAAGGTTTCCCTTAAATTGTCAGCGAGCCTTTTGTTGTTGATAGATACGCTGGACCTGGTGGGAAAACAGGTCACAGGTTCAGGCACGTGATTCATACATGCCGTTCGTATATGCTTCTTCAATTTCATAGAAAACCAAACAAACTGACCTTCATACGGGACAGCGGCTTTCGGGGCTGCCGGTAAACTGTTACTGGGGGGGTGGAAATTCTTATCCCCAGGTTGGATCGGCGTTATCTCTTGTTTTTGTACCTGCATGTGCAGACGGCGAAATAGTTTACAAACCCTTGAGGATGTTACTTATTCCTTATTGGTTACTGGCACCCAAAAAAGGGGACGTAAAGTTAGCTCAATCCACCCAAGATGGTGGACACAAGCAAAACCATTGCGCTAGCGTTTCTTACTACGCAACAGAATCACGGAATCACGTGACCGCACAAATACTCGGAAATACAACCGTGGAAACAAACTGTGCCGACACTGAATACTAATGCTGATGCGAAGAAGACGCCTAACCACTACAACACGCGCAAAGAAGGTAAAAGCCTCCTTAAGACCGCACTATAAATAGCGCCTGAGACCATTAGAAAACCCTCAGACATTGATGTATTCTCCCCTTTTTTGGGTGCCAGTAACCAATAAGGAATAAGTAACATCCTCAAGGGTTTGTAAACTATTTCTCCGTCTGCACATGCAGGTACAAAAACAAGAGATAACGCCGATCCAACCTGGGGATAAGAATTCCCACCCCCCAGTAACAGCTTACCGGCAGCTCTGAAAGCCGCTGTTCTGTATGAAGGTCAGTTTGTTAAATCCTTTAACATAAACACTGCTAAAATCTTGAGTCAATTAAAGAAATTGGGTGATAGCTCTTTGGATCCTGTCTCAAGACTGTTTCTATACATTGGGACTATTAGTAATTCATGCCAAGTGGGAGGTAATGTCAAGGTCTGTGATATTTGTTGAAATAAACATGAAGACTATTAGACCATATTAGCACATTACCCTTTAACACCTGATGTGCCGCATGCCCCAGAGTTTTTTTTAGTTTCCCTAAAGATATTATCAGGTCTTTCTAATCACAATTTAACTCCCAAGTACCAGGTCCAATTTATCACACACCAAGGTATCTGGGTTGTCAAACAACTTAGAAAAATAAGTCACCCATTCTCCTTCATTAATACAAGTGGCTTAAGTCGACCCTTGGAATGCTTCATGGCAGTTAAGTATTGTCAATAGCCCCATATTTTCGTACGCCTTCAACAATTTAATCATATTTTGGTTACTTTGAATATACCATGCAATTGTATGTGTTTTTAATGCCAATGTTTACATTTCTGTTGTATGTATCAACGCTGCTTAAGCTTCTCTTCACACCTTAACCCATTATCACGTGACATTTTCCTAATTTCACGTCGCATTGATCTTTTTTCTGTCCTTTACCTCTATGTCAAACACAAACTGATGCGATACATTCAGGGGCCATTGCCTCCAACTAATCTCCGATCCCAGCCCCCCCACCCAATTTCTCCACGTAGTAGAAAAGTGCTGTGGTAAGCAACACCATGATTTCCGTAACTGGTTCCACGATCCCAAGTCATCCTCAACTTTCAGATTAAAATGACCAGTGTGGGTACCCAATTGAGCCAAGCTATTCCCTTGGTTATTAACCAATATATTTTTGCACATTTTAGGGAAGCAGGTAACAATACCATGCAGGAGATTTCATTTTAGTACCAATATTGCCTGATCACTTTTTGAATTTCGTTTTACCAAAATTGAGGCAATAGTATCTATCATCGTATCTGTTGTATCTGTTAGGAACATATAGTCAATAGTGGAATGGGGGAACGGGCCAAACATCGTGGCCAGACATTGTCGATCACTGTTATCCTTCCTATTTATCGTACTCAATCTCCATTTCTTCATTAATTTGGAACATAACAGGCCTCTTGTCTCTTTTGTTGGTCTACAACTACTCTATTTTAAACCATCAGACTCAAGTAGGCAATCTATTTCATCCTTCAAAGTGTCCGGATCAGGACACAGGCAAACAAAACCATTGTTCCCCCACACATAAAACCATTGAAATCAGGTGTATGACAAGCAAACAACCTTGCTTCCCTAAAACCTTTGAAGTAGATAGGACACCCGCCAGAATGAAATCAGAATTTAATTTCCGTGGCTTGAGTACCCAATCTGAGGTATTATTTACTGCAACTAATAACCCACCATAAAGACTCCCTCTCTCCCTCTTTTTTGCCTTCTTTATTGACGTTGTAAAACCATCTAACACAGGGGTCTCTATCAGCCATGTTTCTTGTAAAGCCAGAAATTGTTTCTGTGTTTCATTTGTATTCTCACGGCTGCCCTGGCCATAGCTTGCAGCTGAGAAGACTCTATCACAATGGGGCTAATCAGGCCACTCTGGACTTCGGATACTTTTGGATGAACACATGAAACTGCATTCTCATGTTGCCATTTGAGCTCCAAACATCTAACCTTAATATCCAGTAATGCACTTACATGAGTCCTCACTTGCAAATTGATATTATCTCAAAGTCTTTCTAAGGCCTGCAGCACCAGATTCAGGGCAGAGATTGCACTACCTCTCAGTTGAGACGTTTCATTAAACAGAAAATCCCCCTCCCTACTTTGACTGGGTTTATCAACCCGGTATAGAGACTCCCTCTAAGTCTCCACCAATGAATTCACAGTCCCCTATCTGTCCAATGGGATGGGACTGAGCAAATAAAACACTGGTATTCACTTAGGTTAGTCAATGGAATGTCCAGATCCATCATTTCTTCCTCCAGACTTAAACAGGCCTTCAGAAGAGAGCTGTTTGCAATATCCAGCACAATTTGAGCCTGTCTTAAGGGGCTCTGCACAGGGCCACCTTCACCTGTGGTCTGCTGCACTTCCAATGCAGATGTAGACATGCTAACGGCCCTGTATGTTTCAGGGAGCAATACAACCTGCACCACTTGTATGTTTTTGTGTTTGCTTGCAGGGAAATACACTGCTATTTTTGAAGCTCTGAAGGCGATGCTCCCTGGTTCGCTTCCTCCAATACTTTGGAGAGCTCATTTTCCACAGGAGTTATTTCCTTGCTCCTTAAATTATATTGTTTTCCTGTGCGTTTCATCATCTAAAAACGCACTACACAGTTCCAAAGCTCAATTTAGGTCAACTTTGTATTTTCAAGTTGAATCGGAAAGCACTCGCTAGTACGGCACTGGCGATCCCTTCAAATATGTCATTTAGGGGTCCCCAGTGGTGGCACCTGCAACTCCTGAGGTCTCCCTTGCTACCCCTGTGGTCTCCCTTGCTACCCCTAAAAAAAAGAAAAAAAATGTAAACAACTTTTCTTTTAAAAAAAATAATTGAGTATCCTGGGTTGTGGCCAGCAGCATGTGGCTCTTTGTTTCTGGAGTGGCTGGTTTTCTGATATCTATAGCCGTTAAGATAGCTCAGTGGGTCGAGCGCTTGCTGCTACAATGTGGGTGTGATCTGCAGGTTGCAGCTTCGACTCCCAGCAAGGTGCCTTTCATCCTGCTGAGGTTGATTAATGAGTAGCAACACAGGTTTGGGTAATATTGTATGTATATTTGTTCTATATGAAGTGCTTAAGCCTAATTGCTATATAATAGAACTACATCATTGCCACCTTTAAGGGAAAATCCTGTCTGTAGCCTGCCGTGCCGTCGTCCAGAGATTCTGCCACAGCTACCACCACCCATCTCGAAGAACACCACCCTTGACTCCTTGTTTCCCCTTCTCCCTACCACCATGTCGTGCTACTCCCCAGCACATCTCCACTCCCAACTCCTCCCCCTACTACTCAGGACAACACTTGAGCTTCTACGTGCATTGGAGACATACGATCCTGAACATTTGCAAGGTATGCCATAACATCCTAGTCCCTACCAGTGCGACGTGACCTTCCACCCCTTATGCTACTCAATTGCAATTAATGGTCTATCGTGCATAATCACTGCCGCCGCCAGACTGTGCATTATTTTGCACTGCATTTCTAATGTTATTACTGCATTCTCGTGCACACTCACCGCCGCTGCATGATTAACCATCAACAGTAATGCCAAAGCCATTGCTAGTACTGCATTATGGTAGGCAGTGAAAAAGTCGAAACATTATGTCGACATAATGTCGAGAAAAAAAAATTGCGATTTTTTTTTTTTTAATGTTTTATTTTTTTATTTACATGTTTGTTTTGGGTTTTGCAAGTAATAAAAAGGGGTAAAACAAAAAACTTTTTTAAACTGACCTGTGGTACACGGCTAACCAAACTGTATTTTCCGATCTACTGCATACATGTATCCCTCCACGCATTTACTGCCCACTCATAAGCTCACCCGCCATAACTCGCCGAGCACCACTCCGACATGATTCCTCCTCCTGGCATTAATACTCACATTAGCTACCTATCCGCATGCTGTCCCTTCCACGTAGCCACCCTCCAACCCATACCTTGTCCCCTACACGCCCCATCAGCTTTCTGGCCTAGCCAACAATGCTTTACTGTGCAACACCACTGCACCTCACTTCTGCCCAATCCTCCTAGAATCCAGATTCTCGAGGCTCAGGTCTCGCAAGGAACAATCATCCTACCCCAGCCTTCCTAACCCCACGGCTAGGAGAAATCTAAAATGGAGTACTCACACTCCCCTCACCCACGCTTCCTCACACGTCACCATGGACAAGCTCCTCCAAGTCTGGCCCCTACCCTCATGCTCTACTCCACCGCACAGGAATTTCAACCTCCCTGCACCCTCTTCAAGTATGCCCCAGTCCCTATCCACAAAGCAAACCCACTCCTCCACCCACCACTGTCCTCACAAAAAAAACCTGCCCCCCAAGAGCTTAAATGTACTCTCATAAATGCTTGCTCTCACTCCGCCCATGCTCTCGAGATCAAGAGATCTTATCACCATTCATGTACTTGACCTAATGGCCATCACGGAAACCTGTCTCCATGAAGCTTCTGGCCCTGCCATTTCACTTGCATTCTCACAGGGCTAATCTATCCTCCGACAAGATAGGCAACTCTCCAGAGGAAGAGTCGTTGCTCTCATATCAAAGGATGCACTCTCCATTAGGCTGTGCAATCACCCCAGGGAAGGTAACTCAGACCTCCTCTCTGCTAAACTGTCATTGTCCCTCAACTGTACCATAAACCTACACATCATATACAGGCCTCCAGGCACAGCCCCTGACTTCCAAGGGCATCTGATACATGTACCAGGGAACAAGCTGAAAAGATCCACAAAAACATCTTACTCAGGGACCTAAATCTAGGGCTTAGTGACCCTAAGGACAAAGCAGCCTTAGGTCTAGCCAAAGATCTCAAAGACCTTGCGTTCCTACAAAAAGTTACCAGCCCAACTCACTGTAAAGGCCTCACCATCGACTGGGTGGCAGACCTTAACTGTTCCTCTACCATCATTTCCAACTCTGCCTACCCTTGGACGGACCACAACTGCATCCAATTCTACATTCCCACTGAACACACCACTAAAGTACTCTTTTATGCACCCCCAGCTAAGGTCAGGAGCTCCAAAAATCTAACTAAGGACAATCTTCAACCGTTACTGGACATCCCAGAACTCAAACCCCCCTTCGCAAGCGACCCCAGCTCACTTGCCAACACCTACTCTGACAACCTCACTAGAGCCTTTGACGCCATAGCCCCGATTGAGCTAAAAAAAGAAAAAAGTCAATGCAAAACAACTCTTGGTTCACGGAAGACTTTCTAGCATTACTTACCAGCAAACATCACGCGCTATCTAGGCAATCTAATCCAAGTGACCCCACTAAGGAGGAATTCAAAAGAATATCCATGCAATATAAAAAAGCAATATTTAAAGCCAAGTCTAACTCCTTCAGTTCACCAATCTCAAAGGCCAATTCCAAATCCAAGGAAATGTTCTCCATTTTTAAAGATCTCATCACCCCTGCTTCCAGCCCCGATAAAATCACCAAAGATGAAGCCTGGTGCTCCAGCATGCAGGCGGCCCTAGTTAACAAAATAAAATTACTCCAGGATAAAATCCAAGCACAATTCAAAGCACTCCCACATCCTACCATCCCACTGAGCCCACTGCCCCCCCACAACTCATCCACCCCTCTTTTCTCATTGAAGAATGTCTCTGAATCGGAAATCATCAATCTCCTCCAACATCTCTGTTAGGCAAGATTGTATGCAGTACCCATAGGGTGCACTACAATAACCCTGACCTCCAGACAGTATTAACTCAACCTTTGGTATAAGTCTGTACTACACAGGTTGGTAGTGTGGACGAGTAGCCAGGCTTATCTCAACAGGGGACAATGTGAGCTGTAGGGGAGTTACACAGAGGTTCACAGTGACAAGTATCCAAGCAAACACTTACACACAGGGGTTCTTGATAAAACAATTATTTGATGTATCTACCAGTCAGTTAATGTAAGCCTTCTTCAGAAGGGAGCACTGTAAAACACCACACAAATATACTTCAAAATTCCACAATCTCTTAGTTCAGAATCAGTAAATACCCATTTGGGATGGCATACAGCAGAGACCTACACCGACACGAGACTTCAAATGCGAGGGTGCTGTTGGCATTAATGTATTACTGTTGGCATTCTGAATTAGTTAAGAGCAAGTAAAAAGGAAACGGTTATTAGAGCAAACAAGTTACCACAAATATTTCTTAAGCAGGCAAATACTTTCAGATCCCCCAATAAGAGTCATTCAGTTAAAGCAGGCTAAGCCAAAGTCAATAGGCAAGAGTCTAGATGGGCTGAACCACTTCTTTGAAGGTAAGTAGAAAAGTTCTTGCACAAAGTTTCAGAAGTCTTTGAAGAAAAAGATGAATCAATGTAGGGCCACAAGCTGTTAGACTTGTGAGTAGTAGAAGATGCAAACAACTCTGCAGCAAGAGGTTAGTTCTCTTAGACGTAGTACAGTGCCTTTAAAATCAAGACATAATGACTCCTGTTCCTGTGCAGCTCAGCAGATGTCACTGTTCCTGGGCCTCAGTAATGGGGACAAGAGTGAGGACGTCGGGGGACTCCTGCACTGCGCTGGGACGGTCAAAACTTGCAACCGGCAAACTTCACTTTCAGTGGCTGTTCAGTGTTTCGGCTTCTCGGGTCTACCGCAAATAGCAACACCGCTGTTCCTGGCTGTCGAGATGGACTTTCCTTGCTTCTGGGGTCCCGCACTCTGTTGAGGGGCTCAGGCTTGGCCAGTCCTCCTTCCTGGGAGTCCGCAGGATCTTCCTGGAGCTCTTGGCCAACTTAAAAGCAACGCACACAAACTGGTGTTCCACTCCCTGGCTCTACGGTTTCCGGCAGCAACTCTGTGGAAATTCAACAATCTCTGAGATGGATGTCCAGGTGGCTTACATTGGAGTTGATTGGTCCCACCAAATTAAGGGGAGAAGTCGTCCTTGTAGGGGCTTCTCTGTTGATGTGAACTTGGCCTTTTGGCACTGCAGCAGGGCTTCACTGGGCTGTCACGGCCCCCATCCAGAAGACCCCCTGGCAAGCCCATGGGCCAGGAAGGGTCTCCACTAAAACCAGGCATCCTTGGCTTAGGCCTTCTTGGGGACAGTCCTGGTGCCTTTGGCACCAGGCTCATACTTGATAAAGGACTTGTATTGGGAACTGCTTTATTTCAGTGTCAATCAACATGGAGGCATCCACATAGCTTGGCTCCTTGGAACCAAGCTATGCGGTATAGTATTTTTGGGTGTGGTACCATAGGAACTATTTTACCTGGACTACTTTCTTGAAGCTATTTAAACCACACCCGACTGGGATAACACGCTTCGTGCTACTTTACAATTCTGCAACGTGACGCTCACTGTGTTCAGCTGCACCCACGAACCTCGGAAGAACAGCATCTGTAAAGGAGAAAAAGGACATCGTTAGCAGCAGCAGCTTACCTGTAATTTCTTCATTAGCTGTCCACGGCTCTTGAGATCAGCATCCTGGAACCAGCGCTCCTCCCGAACCGACGGATCTGCAAAAAAGAAAGAAATAAGGCATTGGACATTTTTACAATTTAAAGAACGTTGCCGAAAAGCTTACCTCGCAAGCCGCTCCTCGACCAGCATCGCCTCAGGAATTCCATGCACCGGGTGAGCACCGCGACCTGTGGGAAGACAAGACAACAGGTTAGCAAGAGGCAAGGCATCATAGCGCTGCGCTTAGCGCCTACTCACCGCATCAAGGCACTCTAAAAACGCCATTACTTACCGGCGAGACCCAATTCAGTCTATGCCACATATTGGGCTTCCGCGCACCTAAGGAAGAGAAAAGACATTAGTTAAACCAAAAAGGCATGCAAGGACAATAATATAGCACAGCAATAAGACCTACCTGAAAGACTCAAAGCGGGCCGGCATCAGTGAAGTAACTCGATCGCAAACGCCCACCAAGCACAATGCGCCCCTGCCAAGAAGGCAGGACGGAGAACACACCTGCATTAAAAACAAGGTGAGGAGAGGTCCAGTGAGGCCGCGGGTATACAGGGTGGTGGGAGACTGTTTACCCCAGTTGCCCAGTCGTGAACATTGTCCACATTGTATTCCAGGCAGAACCCTCCTGCTGGTCACACCTGGGAACCGCAGAGAAGGATACCTGAGTCCCAACTGCTGGGTGGCGTCCCCGTGGAACCAGGTGAGCGTAACAGGTAAACCAATGGTCCAGGAGTTGCAGCAGGAGTCCTCTTCAAGTTCTTCTTCGGTTACTTTGTCCAGTGGCCAACTCTGCATTCCAAGCCAAAAGACTCGCCTTTTAAACAGTTCTCTCCCTTTCATTCCAGCATAGCTGTCAATAACCCAGCAGGGTGGCTTTCCTTGCCGGACAGTCAGCCAGCAAATCATCACAGAGTACATTTGTGTCTCCTAGGAGACTAAGCAAAGGGAGTTTCGGGCACCTCCCTCACTTCATGCCTACCCCAGACACCCTGGAGCCAGAGGCAGGCTTCACTCATGAATCCTGCCAAAGGCAAAATGAACAAAGGGACCAAACCTGGTTTGGCGCACAGAGTAAATCTCAAGAAGGACCTTTCCACAGACGAAATGGTGAAAAAAGACTGGGCTATTTTGACAAAAATGGCACCCTTGGGTGCTTTACTGCAGCTGCGAACGCAGCCCGCGGTAAATGCACACCACAGTAGTAAAAACGAAACCACTGCCACCAGCCATTCAGTGAGGAAAGGGTAACATTCAAATGTTACATGAGAAGTTAGACAAAAAGAGATATTAGGTAACCCCTCCAGCACCCTATTGTAAGATAGTGTGCGCTGGGTCTAGAAAGTTACAAATGTAAGCAAAGTCAATTTCACTTTACTGCTCTAGGAAACAGTAGTTTATCCCAGAGAAGGTATTTAAACCTTGCTGAAATCTAAGATACTTCCCTTTGTCACTACACAAAATGTGCTGTGTGCCACAATGTAAAAGATGATGCCTATGGAGTTTGTCAGACTCCACAACCAAAAGAAACACAGAGTGCAAAAATCACATTACAATGCATGAGAGAGTGGGAAAAAGGGTCTCACTCTCTCTAGGCTAAACAAATCAAGTCCTCAAAAAGCCAGAAAAGTTGCTGAGGGTCTCTAAGGTAGAGGGAATTGGCACATTTCTGAGAATTCTCCCTAACAATCGCAAACCATCTATGTGCAAGGGAGACATTTGCCCGTCCAACATTATTAAAGAGTTGCCAGACTCCCTGGCTCCCATCAGCACGGCATTCATCAATGCCTCATTTACAACATGTTCCGTCCCATCCAGTCTTAAAGAAGCCTGGGTTTGCCCCCTTCTAAAAAAAACTTTCCCTTGATCCCACTTCCCTAACAACTACTGTTCCATTACCACCGTCCCATTTCTCCTCAAAATGTTGGATAAAGCAGCCCACAACCAGATTCAACAATTCCTTGAATCCAATGCCATCCTTTGTAAAAGCAATCAGGTTTCAGGAAAGGCCACAGCACCGAAACTGCCCTACTTGACCATAAAAACCAAATAACTGAAATAATGGATAAAGGCAAATCTGCTCTCCTCCTACTCCTGGACCTCTCGGCCGCTTTTGATCTTGTTGATCACAAGATTCTCACTTCCCATCTGACCCATGCAGCCCACTTCACCAAACAGGCCTCCTCATGGATATTATCCTTCCTAGAAGGCAGAGCCATGAAGGTCTTCTCTGATCAGACTAACACAGCCCCCTCCACCATCCACTGCGGAGTCCCCCAGTGCTCCTGCACAGCCCCCACTCTCTATAACCTGTTCAAAAAACCACTCTTCGATAAACTGGACTCCCTCGGCATAGCTTACACCAACTATGTGGATTATATACAGGTACTCCTCCCGCTCCCCGGTTCATACGACCAAAATTCAGCAGCCCTACTCCAGATATACACCACATTTCAAGCCTGAATGGCGACCAATGGTCTGTGCCTCATTGGAGATAAAACAGAGATCATCATCCGTCCTAAAGAAATTCTGGCTAAACTAAACCAAAAATAGGTAACTTCACCATTGACAACACCATCATTCCCGTCTTCTCTACAGTGAAGACCTTAGGAGTGTTCCTAGACTCCACTCTGTCCATGACACGACAGGTCAGTGCCATTGCCTCTGCCTCTGCCCACACCACCAAACTAATAAATGCTATAAAACCCTTCCTTTCCAACCAGAACTGCCTCTCTATAGCTCGTGCTACCATCGGAGCTAAATTAGATATTGCAATGCTCTCGTAGCAGGCACTTCAGCCAAAAATACGATTCAATAGTCCAAAATAATGCGCTCACAGCAGCTCTCAACATCCCTAAAAGAGGCCATATCACACAGGCTAGACGAGCTGCCCACTGGCTCCCAGTAAAGGAAAGAATCACATTCAAGACCCTTACTTTAATGCATAAATGCCTAAGCCTCTCTGCCCCTCTCGACCTATCGGCAAAAAATAGTAAGAGACACTTGTCGCCCTAAAAGAACAGGTTATGCCAACCAACTGCGCATCCCTCCCATAAAGAAGGTTAAAGCAGGGGGGATTGGCTTTCCTAACCTACCACCCAAACTATGGAACAACCTACCCAATGCTCTTGATACTTCCCTAGCGGCATTCCACAGAGGGCTGAAAACCACTCTCTTCAACTAACACAACCTTCCCTTACCACTAACCCCCCTCTCCTCTCTCGCTCCCCCATTCTCGCCTCCTGCAACTCTGTAATGAGCACTGTTCTGCCCTGCTACTGAGTATTCCTACGATGTTTGCACAGTCTTGTATCTAAATATTTCTACAATGTCTGCTCTGTCTTGTAACTAAGTTTTCTTCCTGCAACCCATAGCCAATGTCTGTAACAGTGCCACGATGCCTATGGGCTTCTGCAGGCTTTATAAATGTTAATAAATAAAATAAATAAATCATTTATCGTTTGGCCTTGGACGTCTACTTGCATTCACAGTAGTTTGGTTATATGGGCCTCTACACACTGATATTAATGACACATATGGTAATCCATTCGTTGATAAATGTATATCACTTTACAGTGATATTGTAACCATATTTTTCAAAGTGTACATGTGCCACTTCCTGTTTGGTCAAGGGGTGAAAGGTTGTGTTCCATCACTTCCTGTGATACCACTTTGGGGTGGTGTCATGTAACATCAATTCCTATGATGTCCCCAGAGGTCAAAGGTTGTGTGATGTCACTTTCGCTGCCCCTGGCATTTTGGTGAAATGATGTCCCTGGATCCCTTCACTTTAAAAGATAACAAGGAATCCAGCAGGCAGGAAGGCACTTATTATGTACGTGGGAACCAGGACATACCCAAATCGTTCTTCAGGCACAAAGGGATTACACATTTAAAAACGTCTTTCCAGGAGGAAATACCTTTACAGCCTTCCCCAAGTGAATGACATGCCTGGAGTTTGCGGAGGAGAGGCGTTTTTCCTTCAGCTTTTCCTGCGTCTAACTACACTTTGCTATGACGCTTTGCACCAGCGCTACCTGCCACCGTGGTTGAAGTATCACCGCTCCTCCTCTTCCACCGTATCATGCTCACACCGGTGGTTGAAGTATCACCGCTCCTCCTCTTCCACCATATCATGCTCACACCGGTGGTTGAAGTATCACCGTTCCTCCTCTTCCACCGTATCTTGCTCACACCGGTGGTTGAAGTATCACCGCTCCTCCTCTTCCACCGTATCTTGCTCACACCGGTGGTTGAAGTATCACCGTTCCTCCTCTTCCACCGTATCTTGCTCACACCGGTGGTTGAAGTATCACCGCTCCTCCTCTTCCACCGTATCATGCTCACACCGGTGGTTGAAGTATCACCGCTCCTCCTCTTCCGCCGTATCGTGCTCACTATAGCCACAGGCACCGGAGGCACCAAACACCTCCAGTAGCAAACACACCTGCACTGAAACTGCAGTTTGCTACGATACTTCACCCCTTTCTGACACTTTTGAAAAAGGTATCTGGGTTTGTGTGAGCTATGTTGATTGTTTAATAAGATCTTTGATGGGGGATACATATCAAACCCTTTGGGCAGTGTGTGAATGGAGAACCTGTTGTGCGAGTTCATATCAATAAAAACATCAATATCATGAAAAAAAAATTGCGCTCTGAAACACTTGCGTACGAGCGCGATAGAAAAAAAAAATCAGTATCAATATCAATATGCTCTTCCCCCATCTCAAAACCTCTGGATATGTGTGAAAAGTGGGTGGCGTCACAAAAGCTTGTGCAGAGCTACAGTGCAAGCTTCTTCTCATTCTTGCAAGCTTTGGTTGTTTGTGGGAATGTCACAGTGCTTTGTGGATCCAATCCTTTCACTTCCTGCTCTTGCCCCTTCTGAGAGTATCCATTATTGTTTGGTGACATGTCCTCTTGCCAGGTTCATGTGTGTGCCTGACCATTGCTGTACAGGTTTACCACACCCCACACTTTCTCCAAGCGGGTCAGAACATGATCATAGTCTCTGGAATTCTTATGCCATGTAAAGATGGAATTGGCTGCATGGCTGGAATAACTCAGCATAAAGACACCAGGATCTGCTGTGCCATCTGATTGGTGCTTCGCTAACCATTGATATTCTTGTATCTGATTTCCTGTTTAAGTAACTTTCCTTTATATTAATTTGTGTAACGTTAATACTGCCTCTGCGCCATGTGATAAGTGTATTATATCATTTCGGGGTTTCAGGTGTACCCTTGTGTAAAGTGTTACTTACTAAGCAGGATGGGTCACATTATTTGGGTTTCTGGCTTTGGGTGGGCTTACTAATGTGCATAGCTCAATCTTGTTTCCTTTGCTTCATTGATGGAGTCACATGTGCTTTTCATGACTATCCCGAACGCTGAAGTGCTCTTCATGTTGTCTCCATGAATGAATGATATTAGAGAACAGTCAAGTCTGTCCGCTATGCCTGTTGAACTGCTTTCTTAACTCCATGCTCTGCTTGTTTTGCATCACTTTAGTAAAGTTACAGATGGATGTAATTCAGATTCTGTTGAGTTTCTGTGAAGGTGTGTGGCACAAATTCACCTTTGAGATGTTCCTTTGAGGATTGTTGGGCGAGAAACTGTGGCTACCCCTAGCATCTGAGATTCCTATTTAAGGATGCTTTCACCACAGCAGTGCACTCTCAGTACTGGGGGCCCTCTTATCAAAATTGCCCCTTCAATAGAAATACGATGAGTGCTCTACCATATTCCAGCTTCATCAGGCACAGTTCTCTCTACCTACGAAGAAGTCATTTTTGTATGTCTTTTTGGCCAGTTTCTAGGAGCATGTGAACTCAGTAGATTGTAGGGTGCCTCTAGATATTAAGTACATCTAGGTGTGGTCACGATCTGTAACTTCTTGCTCAGACGGTTGAGTTTGGCACTCTCAACCTTATGGTTGTGGGTTCAGGCCCTACTTTGGGAAGTAATATGTGAATTGTCAATAATTTTATTCTTGTGGGTCCAACGACTTTTAATCTCTGTAATAGTGTCTGCAATGTATATACGAATTGTCCATTTGGGTATTTTGTGGTGTTTGGGATCCACGGCCTGCAGCGACTCAGGTGCCAGGGTGGTTGTGTTATTCCTGCTGGTATATGCTTGTTCACTTAGTCAACCATATGTACCATGATTGTTCATGTATATGCTATACAGGTAATTAATTTCTTTATTTACATGTTTCGTGAATTGGACCTATTCTTTTCCCAAGAACAAAGATTCCGTTCGGGGTTTTGATGAAACCTTCCTAAGGTATTCTACCAGTTATTCAGCGGCTTTTAAACTTTCCCTGGCTTATCCAACTTCTATGTGACATGACTGCTAATTCATAGCCAGTTCATTCCTGTCATTTCAGGTTTTAAGAGTTGAGCCTGGGGTCTTCCCAGGAACAGAGATTCCATTTCGGACTTCATTGCAAGTTTACAGAAAGCTCTAATGCTGCTGACTTTACAAATCCTCATTTTTACGCACGAGAAGACAATCTCTACATTTTTTCAGATCTTGCCCCGAGCAGATGAGGCTCCTGATCTTTGCATTGTGCTTGCTTTAATACATGTCCTAATGAGAGAGATCGCAGCCTGTTTTTCAGTGCTTTGAAATGCGATTTCACGTCTGGGTCTCTTCGGTGCAGGGTGGACAGGATACCCCAGTGGCATGCACGCGCCCACTCTTTCATTGCCCATGACCATGATGCTGCCTTTGGCATTTTGTGATGTGGTAGTACTCCTCCTCCTCGAGGCCGGCATGACTCCCTGGAGCTTGCCCTTGAGAGAAATATCCTGTTCTTTTGAATGCACTATCTAAACTACTTTGTAATGTCTCTGGGTGTGCCTTAGGCCTTTCCCTGGTCTCTCTGACAAGCACCTTCTTTTGGTTGCATGTTATGCAGACTGCCATTGTTTGCAGGAATCAGATGTGTCTGATCACTTGTTCAGGCCTTGTTTTGGAAATAGTTTCTATTTTATGTTTGACGAAAACTGTTCTGTCTTCTCCCCCTATGTTATATTATCAATTTGACAGCAGGAATGTGCACACATTTACTAATAATGTGGATTGGCTAGAGGGCACATGTGCACCAGCTTTCAGATGATGTGGCCTTGTGCAGCCGGAGTAGACTTCTCACTAACGTGTTACCTGGTCCTGCTTGGCTATCACAAGTTACTTCTTGGTTCTTAAAGTGCTATTTTGTTCACTGTTCTCTAGCAATATTTTTTAAGGTTGTTTTGAATAGAATGTCCAGGTCTTCTACAGAGGCAATGAACTCTGGGCTGTTGGAGTTCAATACTTGCTGCTAAAGGCAAGGACTGGTCAGGATGCATGACTGGCCTAGATGCCTGAGTAAAGGCTACAGTCTCTTCTAGGAGGCACGTGTTTTAAAACCATGTCTGACATTCAGTAGTTTGATTCTTCTTTTTTCACACGCTGTTCGATGGTTGGGGCCTAAATTCCGGCGTTGCAGCTCTCTTTTTAGCGTCAATCGTGGGGTACTTGCTTACTGTTGAAATGTTCCCCCTTGCCTGCAGGATGATACATCATTGTACCATTATTCTGACATTCACAGCTGACCATTGGAACTCATTTTGTTCAGTCCCCAATATCAGTCCTTTATTATTCATCGTGAGGTGGTGCACACACTTTGCTATGTTCTTTGATGATCAGAGGTGTTTTTTTTAAATTAATTTTTGAATGTTATATGGCTATACAATAACCTTTAACATAACCAGCAAAAAACAAATAAAAAAGAAGAGCAAAAAAATACAACACTATTTAATCATTTCATCGTCAATTGCATACATAGATTTTAAAATGATCTAACAAAATAAAACCTTACTCGGTACTCACTACTCTCAGCGCTCGCTGTGCTGTCAAACACTCCTCTGACATCTGCCACCTCCTCTAAGACCTCTAAGCTTGGTCTGCAGGCTCTCTCTCTCTCCTGGCCTTTCTCTGACTGTGGCTACCATCTACAGGCCACCTGGCCAGTTCACCCTGTTCCTCTCAGAATGGGCTGACCTCTCCTGTTCTCTCCTTGCCTCGACCTCTCAACTTCTCCTCGGAGACCTCAACATCCACCTGGATGCATCTAATCCCTGCTCTGGGCTATTGCACAAACTTTGCAACTCTCCGATTCCATTCTATTGTCTGGTCTGACTCACTCTGCTGGTCACACCTTGGGTGTTCTCATCTCCTCAGACATCCCCCTCTCTAACCCTCTCACCACTCCTCTCTCTTGGACTGACCACCGTCTGCTCTCCTCTCACCTGAAACTTCTTGTCCCTCAAGCAAATCATACACCAGCATTGCCACCCTCCTTCTCTGTCATTCAGCCCATGAACCGGGTGTCAGTGGACGCTTTTGACTCTAGGTTCTCTGCCGCTCTTACTCCTGCGACTGATTCACACTCTGACATAGCCCTTTCTAACCAACCTGCATCTTTCTATCGCCAACACTCTGGACATCCTTGCCCCTGTCATGAGAATCCATCTGAAGCCTCCCTCCAAGTGCAACTCTTAGTATGACTTTGACCTTGCCACCCTGAACGCAAGTACAGAGTGGCTGAGTGGAAGTGGAGGGATTCGGGCGCATCCTATGATGAACTGGCCCACCGTCTGCTCCAAAGGCAATACAGACTCCCAGCCTGTGTCTCTGCAGCTTCTAACAACACAGCTGAACTCTTTAAAATCTGCAAGGAGCTGGCCAATCGTACTACAGTCTCCATCTCTCCTCTTCTCGGTTCTGGCTCCTCATTTCACCACTAAAACTCAAGACATCCTGTCCTCACTTTCCTCTTCCTCCCATGCCTCTTTTGGCCACCTTTCCCTCTCCTCTACCCTTTTCCTCCTTTTCTTTAACAACACCTGAACCATCAAGGACCACATTGCCACCCTCACTCCAGCCTTGGCTGATTTCTGCAATCACTATTTTTCCACTGGATCCTTTCCCTCTCTCCCCAAGCAATCCCTTGTGCCCACCCCTCCTAAAATAGCCTTTTGCCGATCCTACCTGTAATCTAAACTATTGCCTGATATCTATCCTTCCTTTCCTAGGAAAACTTCTGGAAAAGCGGGCCCGCTCCCTGCTTACTCTCCACACTCAATCTGTTGGCTGTCCCCATGACCATCAGTCGGTTCCGTGTGTTAATATCCCCGCAAAGATATCGCCATACAAGAATGGCACTGTTTTTTTGCGGTGATATTAACCCATGGAACCTGTGGGGGACACCCCCACAACCCCCATATTTTTTTAAAGGGAGCGGGGGACACCCCCACAACCCCCATTCCCATTTAAACCTAATATTAACCCCACCAATATATCGCCTGTGCCGTTTCCCGACGACTATATATATGGGGATATTATTGGTGGGGATAATATTATGTGATACCCATGTCTGGCTTCAGAGCAGCCAGAGGCATGGAAACTGCTCTCTGATCACCTGTGAAGATCTGCTTTCTAATCTTGACTCCAGCTCTCCCTCTTTCTTCATCTTCCATGACCTTTCCTCTGCTTTCGACATGATCAACCACGTCACCCTGACCAACTGACTCTTCGTGAACCTGGGCATCACAAATCAGGCCCTGGTGTGGCTGACCTCCTTACACCTGGATCAACACTCACAGGTCCAACTTGCATCCTTTCTCTCTACCATCTCTCTCTCCACATGTAGTGTCCCCCAGAGCTCTATCCTCTCACCCTGGCTCTTCAATGGCCCACTTGATCTCAACCGTCTCATCTAACATTCAGTGTTATATGGATAACACTCAGCTCTCCTTCAGACTTCACTCAACCTCCTCTCCTCCCTCGCTCATTCTTGACTGCCTATCCACGATTTAGAACTGGTGCGCCTCCAACGATTTTTGCCTTAATGCCAGTAAAACAGAGATCCTTCTCGTTGGGACCCCTGCTTCTGCTTTTCCTCTCACACTCTGGCCACTCTCCTTGGGCCCTCTACCCACACCTTCATGTGAGGCAAACAACCTTGGTGTCCTCTTCGACTCCACTATCTCCTTCTCTCCTCACATCATGGACATTGCCAAAAAGGCCCACTTCCAGCAAAACCTCCTCAGAGGTATTCTACCTTTTCTCACTTTACCCCAGAAGCTCACTGTCTCCAGAGCCCTGGTTCTCTCCAGGCTGGACTACAGCAACAGCCTCTTTATCAATCTGCCTACCTCTACTCTTCGCCCCCTGTGAACTAACCCAGAACAGGACTGCGAGACTAATCCCTGGCCTCAAGCCCAGGGATTGTTTCTCTCCATCCCTGAAATCCTGCCACTGGCTGCAAGGATCAAGTTTAAGACCCTCTGCATCGTCCACAAGGCTTTCTGGGGCCAGGGCCCACACTACATCTAACTCCTTCTTACAAAATACCTTCTTCCTAGATCCCTTCGCTCAGCTACCTCCAACTCTCTGAGGGTCAGACACTTCTCCAGGCAGAAAGTGGGGGTTAGATCTCTCTACTCTGCAGGTGCCTCCTTTTGGAAGGGCCTCCCTGCCCCTCTCAGGCTTAAGCCAGACCAACTGAAGTTCCGGAAGCAGCTTAAGACCTGCATTTTCTCCTCCGCCTTCTTTGCTAACTTACTGCTGCACCAACTGGTTGCTTGGTACCCTCAGAGTCTCAGTGGGTCTTCCTTGCACTGGTCCTGGCCTACAGTGCAATTAGGGGCTGTAACTTTAACCCCTAAAGCCCCCTGACTCCTTGCATTTAGTCAGAGCTGTGCTGCCCTGGCTGCACCTACTCAGAGCCATGGGGCCCCGCTTGCACTTCCATCTACCCTCTCCATAGCACTTCCCCCTACCGGCTCCCCCTGCACTTCCCGTTGTCACACTTGCACGATCCGAATGACACACGGCCTAGTAGGATCGTTTGTCTTGTCTTCCCTCTGTCTTCCATTCCTTGTCTTATGGCCCCTTGAAAAACATGTGTACAGGCATGTTATAAATAACAGATCATATCAATACATTGGCTTAAAAAATACAGTTGCATGTTGACAGATAAAATGTCCCAAATAGCACAAGATTAATACAAATTACTAAAATGTGACACATATTCTCAAAATACTCAAAATGAGAATATATAATACAATTAAAAAAAATGGGTTGTATATTCTTTAATTGCAAACTGCATTCTAAAGTGCCTATTTGACACTGGACAGCTCGAATTGTAAACAATTTATGACAGTGCATAATCCAGTCTAAAATGCCTATTCGGTATTGGACGACTCCAATTGTAAACAATTTATGAAGCCAACAATGGCCAACACTATTGAGGTTGTCACGCCAGCCAGACAGTAGTTCCAGACAGTCTCCTCATCACCCAAACTGAATTTGTTACTAAACCTCTTAACATATACTGATCTTTGACATTGTATGGCTTCACGTGATAATTTTAACAAAAGAGGAGTTGGGGTGCCCCTTTGGGGGGAATTTCTGTGGGCAGCTGGGCACCTAAAGTACTAAATAACATAAAACAACATATTGCTGCAAGAGAACTGGTACGGTTAACCTTGAACATTTGTTAAATGAGTAAAGTACCTTTAGGCCGGGATTTATGTATCAAATCTTGTCCCGAACTCAATCATTTAATGCATGATTCATGTAAATAAACACCACATGTGCCATAACATTTTAAATATATAATTATTATTGTGATACTTGCACATATCAGGTTACATAAGAAAAATACAAAGGTTTTGTGTATGTTAAGCACAGAGTATAAACAAAAAAGGGAACAATTAAATCGTCTTCCAACCCTGTTGTTGAAGTTAAGAGAGTTGAGAAAAATGAGGAGAGTAGAAATACAAGTGAACAGAAACCCAGTGCTGGAGGGGAAAGGAAGTAAGTGTCTCTGAGTTTAGTGAAATCAGAGAAAACATAGAAATAAATGACTTGATTTCAAAGTAAGATCAAAGCAAACTTTTGCACAACAAAAAATAATTTAGCAATTTGCAGAAACAATTCTGGGTCTTGATTTGTTACACCAGAGACTTGTTGTGTATACTTTAAATCCAATGTATGTACACATGCAGCCTATACTCTAAATTCAGGGCTGACCTGCTTTTTACCAGTACAAAGTGAGATCAGGGTTTGTTGACAGTTAATCCAACCTGTCAGTTCTTTAGTTCCTACTAATATGTTTTTATATGAAGGAATCCATAAGTTTAAGGAGTCTGGTTCATGGATTCCATGAGGAAACCCCCATTGGGTCTGTCAACGCGTATATGGGGAGAGTAATGAAGAAGAAACCAAAAAAAGGTGTGCTTCTAGATAGTCTGTTAAGTCCCAAAAAAGGACAGTTGTTCATCTATCCAACTTTGGATCTAGAAGCGGATCCTCCTTAGTATTATTCGCGTTTCGGTGGTCTTGTGCTGCCACCTTCATCTGGGCGAATTCATGGTACCCTATTGGGAAAGAACAGAAGAAAGAAGGGTAGAATTGAAGTCTAAAAATGTTATGCTAAGTGGTGAGTCACATAATAATACCAGATGTTTCAGTCTCTCCGATGATGTTGCACTTTTACAAAAACGGCAAATACCCTGCTTGGCCATCATTGAGCCGTGTCTAACCAGGATTTCCCTGGTCGGCATTAGGCTCCAACTAAAATGAAGGAAGCAACACCTAGTGTTCCCATCTGGATATATAGATAGACTTGGAGCTGAGACATCGGCCATTTTGTGGCCACCTCTCAGATAATTCAAGGATTCATATGAGTGTAGACACTCCACCGTAGCTACCCAATCTGCTCTAAACAAGGTCAGCTTCGCCTTTCCGGATTAGAGACCAGATCACGAACGGTCTGTTAGGCCAATTTCTCTAAGCAGGGTTTCACAGAATAAGGAAAACTCATTTACAAATCTGTCACCCTTAAAACAATAGATGGTGTAGAGGTATGCATGTAGTGATTCCCTTTTTAGACATAACATCTTATGAAAAAAAGATAAAAATGTACTTTGGGCTCTCACTTTTAATGAAATAAGTTCATATTGAATTGCGGCCAAAGGCACACAAACCAGAGCCCTAAGTACTTATATCCAGATTAGTCCTTTCAAGACTAGTAAAAAATCAAAAACTTAGAATGGCAAGATCACAACACCATAAAATATTTTTAGGACAATCTTCCCCTCATAAAATCTAAGACTTTGAACCGTAAAAGAAAAATCCATATTTTGCATCGACTCTGCGGAACTGTGTTAATGACTCCAATCAAGCATTCCCACTAGGTCAGTGCCTTGTCTGGGATTGCTCAAGGGAAGCCCTTATTTATATATTTTTATGACACGTTATACTCTGGATGATAAACCCTTATATAACGCCCCTCTCTTTGAATTCCCCTGAACTCACTGAGCCAAGAAGTAGGTTTGTTTTGCAATTTAAAAGTTTTATTGAATAATTAAACAATATATATATATATCACACTTTTATAAAGAAATTGATAATTGATAACACACTTGTGAATATGAGCAGTAATCAGCAATAGGTAATCCTACAGTGGCACAGTTCTTGGTTACTTATGAATAAGAACAGATGGCTAAGATAGCAGAGAATGCTTTATATGGCTCAAGGAAATGCAAGGTGGGACAGAATGCAACACAGAAATAATTTGATATGACTTCAGCAAAAGATAATATGATTACTTTTCCCCTTTTGGCAATTCACTCCCCCCTATGCAATGTAAGGAGATGGAAGTAACACACACAGTCTTCAGGAATACAATCACAATACAATACGAATTCAGTTCCCCCCCTAGCAAGCTTAGAGAAACAGGGATGATTTTAAACACAGGCAAAGTACTTTAAAGTGGGTATGCAGAGAAGGGAAAAATATGCTAAAAATGATTTTAATTCCCTCTAGAGGTTCAGGGTGAGTGAGAGATACTTTAAATCAGTTCAGGCCAGCCCTATCAAAGATTCAGGGCTGGTTACCAGGTTGAAAACGGAATTACATAATGGAAGCAAAAGACAAATATTTTTACACGTGGCTGAAATGAAACAAAATGCCAAATCGCAGCAATTTAGTCGTGTGCATCGAGCACAATTACGAAGGAACTATACGGTGTAGCAAGGTAGCAAGGTTTAGAGCTTGTTGGAAAGCCTAGAATCTCAGCTTTAAAATAAAAGTTAAATCTCGCTTCTGTCACAAACGGTTCAAGAGATACGGACGATTTTGTGAAGGTACATTCTCAAAATAAAAGTAAAGCTCAGAATGACAGATGACAGTTTTGCAGCTTTGAATCAACAGGAGGGACACAATTTCTATGATGCAGTTCTCAATAGGTTCAAATGTTTTGAATTAGATTATTTTAAACTAAGAGATTGGTTTTGCACAGTTCTGGCTGAGTACTCACACTATATTTTGGACAGGAATGCAACTTTGTCACGGATCGGGTCAGGATTGGCTGCGGTTCTCTCGCCACTGGCTTCTGGTTCTGCGGACAACGATCTGGGTCAGCTCTCAGCACTGCACAGCAATCTGGTCTCTCTGGATCTCTGGTCTCTCTGGATACAGCACTGCTTTCTGGGTCTGCTACCGGTTCTGGCAAAAGTTATTGGCAAAGATTCAAACAGCTCGCCCGGCTGTTGAATAGTTTGCAATGATTTTGAGGCCTGCTGAAAAAGGATTCAGCTTGTGGATTCAGTCCTCTCTGCTACAAGTTCTGGAGTGTGGATTCAAAGTTCTGGTCTCTGGAGATTGATGGATTTGAAGTCTGGAGTCTCCCGGCAAAGCGTCCTGCAAGAAAGTGGAAAGTGACTGTCCCTGCCTGGGTTCCAGTGGCTCTTTTTATGTCTTTTGAAAATGGGTGTGGATGCTAACTTTCTTTGCCCAAACCACTCATGATTTGATAGGTCAAGGATTTCTCTTTGACCTGATTTGAGAAGCGAACAGTGAGTCAGAGTGATGAGATTTATGGTCAGAGGATCCTCCCCTTGTCAAATTGCACACAAATCTATTTCTGATCCAAATACCCATTTATCTATGTACCATTTTTCTAATATTATATGTCCAGTTAACATATTTTCTGTAGCACCAAACCATCCGATCCCTGTCTTTGTAAGATGTCGTGTCCATTTTTGACAGAATTCTGCCCTTTTCATCCAGATAACGACCTCTAAACTTTTCCAGATTTTACACAAATGTGCACAAGGGATATGGATTTCAGATGATAAAGTGTCAGATTTTTAACATGCATACATTTGGAGTAACAACCTTATTTTCCGCTACTACTTCCTAGAACATACCACAGAGTCCTGACACCTCTTAAAATGTGCACAGAAAAATCACAAAAATGATATTATTTATATAATTTTTACAAGTCCGCACTATGAATTATCCATCTTTTTAAAATTATGCTCTGGCCCAAAAGGGGTGTGGTTTCCAAAGCACATGGTGGAATTTCTTGTTTGTCCACTTCCCCCAAGCTCAGCTTGCTCTCAGAGGCACTTCTCCTCCCACTTCTCCCAAGAGGAAGCTATTTTACGACCCCCCCCAATATAACATTTGCCTGAGCCCAAGACAGTGCTTTGTTCAGTTTCCTGCAGTCCCCAGGTGCCACTCCCCTAATTCAATCAGAGAGGTGTCATCTCCTTTTGGCAGGGGCAGCAGAATGCAACCAGGCCTAGGAACACAGCTGCTGATCAAGTTTCAACTCCTATCGGGGGTAGTTGTCAGGCAGAATTCAATCTCTTTAAGCCAGGCTTCAGCTAAATGTCACTTTGGTTCCCAGTTTTCTACATTCAAACCAAACTTGCAATTTTTACACATGCAGCTAGAAAACTGATTCTAAGTTCAAAACTATGACATTTAAACAATTGCAACCTATGTGACACTCAAAAGTAGGTCACTCATTTATTCTAAACATTTCGATTTTAGTGGCTTTAACCCCAAATTCACTTAAGCTGCTGACATCCCCCGCTATTTTCAATACATACATTAGACAATTACTTCCTTCCCGTCATTTCAGAATATAGTTTTACATTGAATCCACCTCTTAGCAAGTCTTTCTTTGGCCTGGTTTGGGTTCATTTGTGCAGTTTTACACAAGTGTCTGGTGGTTTTAAAACGCCGGCTTTCTGGTAGTGGTGAGCACCAGTATTTCACCCATTTTTGACATTAATAACAACAGATTTTGAACAGCACCATATTCCTTAGCACTGATTTCGCTCATGGCGCTTCTGCCCCCTCACGCTCACACTGGTGGGTGGCAGGTCAGGCGACCATTTTGTTGTGCGCAAAGACTGCGCGGTTCTCCAGGATTCTGGCGCAAATGTGGGCTTTTCCGCCCTCTTGGATTTCCTAAACCCACAGCACCAAGTGTTGCAGCATAATAGTCCAAGCGTGGGTCAGGACACACAACAGCTGATTAGAAAAAGCAGCTGAACAGGTCCTTAACCAATTTTTGATTTGACACTTCTGGGGCTTTACAGTAATTGGTAATCCCAAATACATGAAACTGTCAACATGCTCAATCACTTTTGAATCAATACACCACTGCCACATTGGCAGTGCAATGTATGATTTTAGATTTCTCAGGGTTAACCTTTAAACCATTGGAGGTCTCAAAATCAGCAAAAGCAGTAATCGGATGTTGCACAGCGATCTGTGCAGAGCCAAAAATAAGAAAATCGTCTGCATACATCATCCACACCAGTTTTAGATCACACGTTTTTGGGGTGGTGAATGCTACCGAGTACAGACTGGCACCAACATCTGACATTTAGAGGTTAAACAGGCAGGGTGCCAAAATGCAACACTGTCTGACTCCTCTAAATGTAGGAAGTTTGTGAGAAAGGGTTTTACTCTGGTCAAGTCTAATGTGAACATTAGACGCCTATACAGCCCAATAATTAATGTGAGGAGTCCTTCTGGAATCCCCCAATTTCTAAGTTTTACCCAGAGTAATCTTCGATCAACCACATCAAATGCGGCCGATAAGTCTATGGTAGCCAAACTGTATTCTACTCATTTAGGTTTGCCAATCCTCCAGATGCTTCAACAGCAAGGCTGTAACTACCTTCCTGTCGGCATCGAGTAGCTCAATTGGTCTATAATTTTTCAAATCCTGTTGCGAACCCTTTTTGTAAATTGTCAGAATATGGTCAGTTGACCATGATTTAGGGAATTTATAAGAGACAGCAATAGATTCAAATAGTTTGACCAGGATATTATCCCATAGTGTGGGGTTCCCCTTAAATAATAACAGGTTGGACAGTTTGTTTGATCCTGGAGCCCAGGAAGTACTGATGTTCTTGATTACTTCCTCAATCTGTTCACAATTTACAGGCAATTTCCAGCTATTATCAGGATACACAATTTCATTCGCTGTTTGTAGATTCACCTCTATAATTACTTGTCCCACGGGTAATCCAAATAACTTTTGATAGTGACAAACTCAATCCTGTTCTGATAGAGGTTTGAACTCTCTGACCAACTGAACATTCTCAAGGTCCTTAATAAGTTTCCAAAATGCCTGTGTATTTTTATTTCTCAGGGTGTACAACCTGTTTTCTGCATCCTGTTGGTAGCTCATAGTGCGGTTACTCCACAGCCAATTTTTGTAGATCTGCTTCACCTTTTTAATGTTCCAATACTTTTCTAATGATGACAAGTGTTATGATCTAATAAAGGCTCTAATCATTTTTCTCAGTTCCCCTTTTCTCTTGGCTACAGTAGGATCAAAACAGTGCATGTGCATCTTTTTACGGTCAGCCACTTTCATCTTACCTGTTGGAAAACAAAGTCTTTATAAATTCATCAATGAACACTTCGTAGGTTTTTACTGACTAAACATAGTACTGCCAATCAGGTAGACCAAGATTCATGTGTATCGTGGCAATGACATTCACTCGTGGCACCGAATCCGATTCCAGGACACTCCAGTCCCTGATTTATTCACCATTAAATCAAATGCAGTGGTCGCAAAGCTACTATTAATTGGTGTCCCAATATCAAATTCAGTGAGTATAATACTTTGTCACCGAACTCTGAGGGATTTATAAACAATGATTTACATTTGTCAAAAAGTCCCTTAGTAGCAAAGATATAATTCAATGCGGAACAAACCATTCCGTTATTCCAGTTAAAATTACTTGGGATATCACTGACTATTGAACCGTTCAACATTGTGAGGCCCATACCACCCAGGTTAGTTAACCACATCGTCCCATAAAGTTCTTTACCGGTCAGCCTTTCAGACAGATCTCTATTGGTCTCTCTCATTGCACAACTGTCATTTAAGTCCACGGAGAGGAGAATTTGACCACCCACATATTTATCAAGCCAATCATTTGCACTTGTTATGATATTATCCCAAAACAGACTCAAATTACCCAAACCAGCCTGCCAATAAATATTGAAAATCAAAATATCTGTGTCACAGTCTACAGAAAGCCTAATATGGGTTACCAGAGCACTGGTGAACACATTTATACATTCAACAATGCTTTGTGTTAGTAAGCTTCCAAAGGGCCGACCATAATCACCCTTTTTGTCTAACTGAATATTGGAAGCATAACCATTAAATGCCAGTGCTTTCATTAGCCAGGTTTCTGGTAATGATATTACAGTATGCATTTTTTAAATTCGACCTACAGAGGGGTTGGTAAGTAGGTGAATGTGACCTTGCGTGTTCCAAGATAGATATGAAAAAGGTTGACTGATATCATTAGGGTCATTGGATTGCCGGTACCAGCTTCCTAACACATAGGGCACCAGCCATCCAGGACCAATCACTTTGTTTATCGGCCATTGTCAGGTCAATCTTTGATGTCTGAATTGTATGATCTTGACTTCTGCTTGGGTCCAGGCAAACCACAATTTCATTTAGCATGAGTAACTCTTGATCACTGCTGCCCCATCGTCCCTGATTATAACCCTTATCTGAATAAGATGTCAACAAATGGAAGCCGAGAGTATGCACGGTGTGCAATTCACTCATTAAAACATCAAATAGAACCCTTGACCTAAAATAAATGACAATACGATCAGTTCTAAAATGATCACTATAAACAATTCTGTCATTATCACAGGAGGCAATAGCCTTAAGATTTGGGATTACATTCAAAAGCCTCAATACATTAGTGTATTTTAATACCACATGTTTGTTCTCAGTCAAAATGCTTTCCAGTAGTATCTTAAATGCACATTCACTACCTTGATCGTTATCTGGTCGATTCCAATCATTGAAAACCTTAATTTAAATCAAAGAAGGACCAACCGGAAAATGATTTTCAGAAGTTTCATTCTAGAACTCTCTACCCTTCGAGCCCTTCAAAATACTGTATGTTTGATTCCGATCATTTCAATTCGGTCCAATCAGCCCTAGTCTGTTGATATCTGATCTACAATTTCTTTGTGAATAATTATCTTGAATAACCGCAGGAAGACTACTTGCATCTACAGGGGGACCTTTAGTAAACTTAAAGGGTCCAGAAAAGGGATTAATACTCGTAGTAATGGCAGGTGATCCGTTGCCTCTTATAGATGTCCACTGGGGCAAACTTACCTGCAAATCTGTCAACAATGACGGTGCATCCGATTTTATTACAGGGGGAGGGTTGGAAGCCTTGGTTCCAGTGATGATATTGACGCCTTTGATATTAAAGTCCCTGGTATTAATGGTTTCATCATATGAATAATGGGACTTCCCCACCTCAGTCCCCAATACTGCTTCAACGAATGGTCTCTTCGGGAATGAATTAACACATTTTCTCATCTCCTGTTTGTGCAGAGGATTTATAGACATATGTTTAGTTTTACGAATCTGTTTTCCTCCCCTTTTTTCCAACTTTTTATCAACTTTAAGCCCAAACACAGGTCTTCCTTCTTAGTGATGGTTTCAATTGCCACCAGTTGTGTTGCTGCCATCCCAAGCTCATCCACTAAAGATGGATCTTCAGGAATCTGCGGTGCCTTGTGCATGGACATAGTTAGAGTGACAGTCTCAATTGCATGGAGGGGGCAATGAATGTTTTAACTAGTTGTATCAACCTCTCTTGCACCCACAACCAACACATGAATCCAATGATTTCTCATTAGTGTGTCCTTAGGAATTTGAGTTAGGACAATTGGCACACCACCGCTAGATTGACCCTGACTAACAGAAGACACACAGATGCGATCCTCCTGAATCACTTCCACAGTATTTTTTAACACTACTACCTCTTGCTTTTGATTAAAGATGAAATCTTTAACAGTGCTATGTGCTTTAATGCTCTCAACTTTTATGTCGTAATACCCTTATACAGGGGTACCAGAACACAAAGGACTTGGTTGATCTCAGTCAAAATGTCATCTTGGCTAGAATCCCGTTGTGAGGTGCCAGAGCATTGTGGAATGTCTCCTTGGGGGCACCTCAGCAGGTGATGATTCATAAGATGAAGTTGTTGAGTCCATGTCGGGTGGGACAGTTTGGAAAAAAGCGGGCAGTGTCTCTATGGTAACAGTCATTAGTCATTTTCAAAACAGCAGGCTCACTAAAAGATGCAAGACTAGAATCATTAGTGGTCTTTCAATGATGTATGCAGTCATGATCACATGGAGTCGTCAAAGGCAATGTTGCTGAAGTTGCGTGAAAAAAGCTGTTATCTTCCCCTGTTCAGACAGCCGGTCTATTATGTGAACCGACTTGACAGAGGGCAGAGGATAAGACCTCACATGATGACTGTAACTAACTCTGAACCAGATTCAGTCCTGAGGGACCTTCTCCTGGAGACAGAGGCAGCGGAAGATTAACAGCCAATAACATTTCTTTGTCTGTTATTGGCGCCAGATTTCTTCACACAGGTGCTGCCATCTTGTAACCAATCCTCAAGTACACGTGCAAGTAAAAGTATAAGTGGTGACGGCAACACTAAAAAGAGGTCCAGCTGATTGTATTGCAAAATTTAAATGGCCAGGTAAAAACTATGTGGAAAACCTATGGCTAACAATCCAAAAAAGTAACACATAATGTGGCTGCAGCTCACCACCCCCAGGATCACTGTACCACCTACCACGGAGACGTCTGGTCCGAGACTTCTAGTTTAGGACTAATATCGCTATTCATGAACCACTGGGACGGGGATCCATATCCTCAAATCCGTGAACTGCAGAAGTCAAATCTGTTAACTGCAGAATTGTACTAGACTTGCCAGCCGACTTTGCACACACTTTGCGTTGGCCAAGTGGTTATGTGCAGGTCAGGTAAGGTGGATTGATCGCCGAGCACACAGAGCACAGTAAGCTCCCAGGAGAGACTGTAGATCCCAGAGAAAAGCGCTCTATTTAGAAAACACAAGTTTATTCCCTGCACACCCACCCTGTCTCTGCTATGTATATTCATTTATGTATTCATCTGTTTACTTTACTATGTCTGTTTATTCATTTTGATATGTTAACAAACTCATGGCTATTCATTGTATTTGTGTTACTACCTGCATTCATTGTCAGCCTTGAAAAAGATGATGTGTCAAAACACTCGTAGGCTGAAAACACTGCAATGTCAGGCTGATTGCTCTTGAATATCAAGAGAGAATACAGCTTTAGTACACGTGTGTTGCCTTGTTTCTTGAGGTTAAGCGTAGAACCTAAATGTACTAGGCTTTCAGCTGGCTGATGGATTGACCTCCTGTTTAGGTTCAGCTCACTGGGATTCCAGCTTACCCACACGCAACCTTTGACTAGCTATTATAAAAGATATTGAGTGCTGAGGACGGCTGACCACACGTGTTCCTAGACGCCCCCAGATCCGGGAGGTCTTAGTGTGGAGCACCCCTAAGCACCATTGTTTCATACTTAGGATAGAAGACTCACTGTTAGTTTGCAGCCCAGATCACAGTGTTCCTAATGTGAATGCTGATAGGCAACCTTTTTTTGTCTTTTTTTCTGGTTTTGGGAACGTATTGAATGGATTTTAAAGGTCAATTGTTGATAGTGAACTCTAAATAAATGAAAGTGAAATTCTCATTATTCTAAATATACTGTAGCCTTAAATACCTCATTTTTAAACACTATAATTCTTTAGTGCATAGCGTCGTTTTCTCTGCCCGGGCGCTAATAGCAATAGATAGAAATAGTTGTAGTGCATTGTGGCAGCATTGCGTGACATAGAATGCTCTTGCGGTGTATTCGCCAGAGGCCGTCATCGTGTAATCCACAAGTGAGTCCTTCTCGTGACCCCAATTGGTGTACTCCTTTTTCCTACAATTGCTGTGGTCAAGCCCTCGGGCAGGTCATTATATCCAACAGCACTCAGACACATTTATCTCAATGTAGAGTTTCTATTAGATTCTGGGCAGCTGCAGGCTTTATGTGTGCCCTGCCGCAGCCCTCCAAGCACACAGTATTTCTTGTATCAAGCACAGCCAATTTTAGCAATGGTTTTGAGAAGGCCATAACATTACAAATACACTTATCCTGTTGATTGCCAAACCTTATTTGTGAGAAAAGCCGCAAATGTAACTTTTTGCTTGTTGGATTCTCAAATGAGGGGTTGTCTCATTTTCTCCCAGACTATAAGAAATGCGCATGATTGCTAATTGTGTTTTACATTTGAGCTCGACGTTGTGTGGTGACACTATTGCCTGTTGTGGACCGTACTGCGCATCGCGAAAATGCGTCACCATTGAATCAATAGGAAGCGTGCGAATGCGAAATGACAGGTCTATAACCAGAAGGAAGCATAGCGTGCATTGTTAATTTGAGGTACTGTGTGCTCACTGCACACATTTCTCCCATCTGTAATGTTAGGGTGGAGCACACTGCATGGCCTTTTCTGTGAAAAGCGCAGCTGACCAATTAACATTCTGCTGCACAACACTCCACGGAGCTCATGATAAACTAGTCTGTTATGTTTACATCATGTTATGTTTAGGTTTGTCCAGTTGTTTTCTTTATATATGTTATGCAGGGTTGGTAAATACCTCCTTGCTGCAAACCCCTGTGTAATATGCTTTGTCTGATTCTTGTTCCGAAGGCTTTGGGTTGCCCTATGGTGAAACATGAGGTAGTCAAGTCACGTGACCTTCCCTCACATCCATGCCTGTGTGGCCAGCTCAGGCATGGGCTCTGTCTTCAGGACTGTGTGTCAGCAGATTCGAGAGTTCGCAAACGGGGGGTGGTGTACATGTGGATTGAGTGTGGCTTGGCATGGGAAATGGGGAGCATGTGCCTGGGAACTGGGTGCGACTGGGTCCCCTTATAGGGGTGGTGGTCTCTTGAAGGAGAGAAGTCGGCATGAAGCATTCACTGTGATGCTTTGAACCATCGACAGACTCAGGAGAGCGCTCCATACATGTTGTGCTCTGAGACTGGACGTCTTCAGACATTCTAAAAGCACACATGCAGTCAAACGGCCAGAGAACTAACCAGAAAAACATATATTCAATAAGATTGGTTTTGTGTTTTTATTTATTTTTCATTTTTAAAGCACTCACACAGCCCGCGGGCATTGTGGTGCTGTTACAGGAATTGCATGTTTTTTAGCTGCGTAATTTTATATTTTTTTCCTGCTTCATGTCGTCTTGCTTCCGAGGCGAGCACGTTGCTGCTGAGCTATCCTCCCAGTGTTAATCGTTACATGTCAACTCTACAAACCAGGTGGTGCCCCACACAAATGCAGATTAAGTTCTTATCTCAGGTTCAAAATGATGTTGACAGGTACAGGTAATGGCTTATTTATTCACTTATGTGTCCCTCTTTTTGTGTAGCACGGTTGATGTCAGCCTGCCTTAAGATCCCTAGACATCATATTCCTCACCGAGGGTCCAACAGACATCCGAACAATGGAAACCAATACTTGTTATGACTATTTAGTGGTTCTGCTGTTGCTCAGTTTGAGTATTGAGCTCAACAAGTATATACTGCTGCCACCCTCCCATTAATCCAGTTTCTAAAGCTTTATGATAAAACAACACATTTCAAATAATAAAGGTCCTTTTATTCATTTGCTGTGTAGGTTAGATACTCTTCTGGAAAAGAAAAAATATAAGTGAACGGGCTAGCCTTGAAATTTCGCAGATGACTCGAAGATAGAACCTCCTCAATCACTTGATAGTCAATACTTTGTGTCTATGAATTTACAAGAGCCATTTTACAGATTTTCTGTTTTGTGTTTTATGTTTGTATTCAGTGGTGGAAATAGAAAAAAGTTGGTGGGGGATCCCACAAGGGCCTGGGTGGGGATGGAATTTGGGGGGGGGCGGCGATGTCTGAGGAGGCAGGATTTAGAGGGGGCAGAGCTGGCAGTTGACCTTAGATCAAATGAAATGTCCAAAATGATAGCTTAAAACAGCAATATCAAACATTCTGGCACAAAAGGAATGGATGGCCATGTGCAACTGTGGAGCACTTTTGCATTGGCGCAGAGACAATTTTATGCCCCAGTCCAACCCTGGCAGCCCGTATGCAGATGCATGACATTTGCCCACAGCATCACTCACAAACCACACTTTTACTCCTGCACCAACCAAAACAAGACAAATTACACATGGTCACGGGTGCTAGTACACATTAAAATCTGGCCTCTAAAAAATGCAGCACATCACATAATATATAACGTATCTGATGTGCTGCATTTTATTGCTGCATTCATTTTGCTTACCATAGCACTGAAAAGCATTAATTCAACGCTATAGTAAGCAAAATGAAGGCGGCGCCGTTGCCGAAATAATGCTGCTTTCAATCCATGTCATTGGATGGAAAGCAGCATTATTTCGGCGACGGCGCCGCCTTCATTTTGCTCAATATAGCATTGAATGAATGATTTTCAGTGCTATGATAAGCAAAATGAAAGTGGCATCGCCGCCGTAATAATTGTGCTTTCCATCCAATGACATGGATTGAAAGCACTATTACTACGGTGGTCGGGAGTCGCATTGAGGGAGAAAAAAAAAAGTCAGTGAATGCTGGCTTGTTCTTCTTCTTGCTGATAGATTTTTATCCATCAGCGGTGATTTTTTGGATACCGAGGCTTGAGCCTCATTACTCCATCTTCTCGGGTTGAGTATGTAGTTGTAGGTTAGTATTCTTCTTGGTCTGTGTGGTCTTGTCAAGGTAAGGCTGGTTGCACAGGGTCTTCACAGTGATGGGCCGCGGGTAGCGGTCGAAGGGGTTTGCAGTGGTGGCAGTGAGTCTTCTGATCAGAGGGTTCGGGTTCTGATCCAGTTCTTGGCAGAAGTTCTTACTCAGCTTCGCTAGATGTTCATCCAACATCTCGATGTCCAGGTCTCTGTGAAGGTCTGCTATCCTTGTGAAGATTGGAGCTCCAGACGATATCCGCAGGGCCTTTCTGGGCTATCTGAAGACTCTTCCGGTGTCGCTCATGGCAGGTCATCCATGCTGGGGAGGCATAAGACAGGGTTGGTCTGACGATCGCCTTGTAGACGTTGATCTTTGTCCGGAGGGGCATGGACTTGCTCTTCAGGAGTGGGTACAGCGCTGCCATCTTTCCTGTTGCCTTCTGCTGAGTATTCTCGATGTGGCTTTCCCAGTTGAGTTTGCTGTTCAGGGTCACACCGAGGTAGCGGCTGCTGCTCTCCCATCTGATGGTCTCCCTGTTGAGGCTGATGTGTGGGTGCTCCTTGATCTTCTTTCTGGTGAACAGCATCGCAGTTGTATTGCTGGTGTTGAGTTCTATCCGCCAGTCGCTGTACCACTTTGCGATGGTATCCAATGAAGCTTGCAGGTTCTTCGCCACTTCCTTTTCGCTGAATGACTGGGAGATGACTGCAACATCGTCTGCATACAGCGCCAGGTTCGTCTTGTGGAGATCTGTCGGGATGTCGTTGGTGAAGAGGTTGAACAGGAAGGGTCAGAGGTTCGATCCCTGTGGCACGCCTGCTCGGATGGGATGTGAAGAGGACATCTCAGACCGCATGGCGACATGGAAGGTGTGGCCTCCCAGGTAGCTTGCAATCGTCTTCACCAGGTAGTTCGGAAATCCTGGAATGCTGGCTGCCAACAGCGGCCTCATATAGTGGTGCAGGCAGTGGGCACGAACATTTTGCGCCGTTTACGGGTCCCGCCCACTTCTCCACCCGATTGGCTACCGGCGGTAGCCAATCGGGTGGAGAATATGACGGACCTGGAAAGTATGTCAAGATTCCTGAGATTCAAGGGACTTTACGAGAGACCCAGAGAAATGCTTAAAATTCCAGAGTCTCTGGGAAAATTCCGGAGGTTAGGCAGGTATGGCAGATTAGATGCGAGCTCTGCAAGGAGCTGCTCTGCTCCCCTACCCCTGGCCGTCGCAGGTTCTTTTTTCTTTTTTTTTTGTTACCCAGCCAGAGCATGAGTTTGGGGGCTGACTCTGGCCGGATCCCAAGATCCAGCTACACATCTGGTGCCGGATTTCGGATTCTGCAGGAGACGGCCCAGTGACCAGCGCTGTTTGTTTTAGTTTGACAGCAGACTAAGTCACAAAGGGTCCAGAAATGCCTGTTACAAACCCGTTCATTCGTTTCCATGTCCAGATTTTTTTTTATCAAAGATCATCTCGTTGAATGGAAACGCACTAACTTTGATGCACAAGCAAATGTCAATTGCTTGAGTTTCTTAGGTTTCAAAGTCCTTCTTATGGATTGCATATGCAGATGGCTGTTTACTTAATGAACTGGATTCATACACTGACATACACTGACATGTGTTAAGACATGCCCATGTCCTTCTATCAACTGTTGATAGCTTTCCAAATACTGATGAATCCAAAACTGGAAAGTATGTGTTTTGTAGGGAATGCCCATATGGTCAGAAATCATAATTCAATCTTGACAGTATCACATAATAGTCCTAACTACAATCCACTTAAAATCTTTGGGTTGAAACCATTGCAGATATAACCTACTGAATGGACTAGGCTAAAGCACTGATAACTTCCAGGTGTATTGGAATGAAACAGTAAACCACACACTTGTTTTACATGGAGTTCCCAGTAGTAAAAACACACATCAGGGAAGGCCAATTGCTCTTTTGGGTAAGACCCTCATTGTCTTACAACTTAGACCTAGGATATTTCTTTATGCAGATACGAATGTTCCTCGTGCTATGTACTTTGTTGGAAGTATAGTATGGCATAGTATTAAAAAAAGGAAATGAATTCCGGTAGAATGAGAATGCTTATATTTATTTACATTTTTAAAGCGCTCACACAGCCCGGGGGAATCGAGGCGCTGTTACAGAATTTGTTGTTGTTGTCTTAGTTGCATATTTTTAACGTGCTTAAATACCCAGAGGTTTCTAAGCGCAGACCCATGGATCGAACCTGTGTTGCTTCGTGTTGTCTTCCTTCCAAGGCGAGCACGTTGCCACTGATCTATCCTTCTGGGATTTACCTTTCTAATAGTTTTCATGAGTACATTTTGCCAATTCTCTTGCATACCTGGACTCCTTTAAAGCTTTGCCACATTTTCCATAATAAATACCAACATTTGCAATTGTTTTTATGAATGTAAAGTTCAAAGGGCGCTACCCAGAAGCATTCTACAAAGTGCATATAAAGTGCCTCAGCGGTCACAGTGCTGGGTGCTTTCCATATTCATGATATAGTATCCATCTACCACTCCGCTATGCGCTGCCTCTGCCTTCTCTCACCTCACGATTCTATCTCCTCTTCCCTTCACTCACTAGGATGGCTCCCTTTTCACTCCCAGCTTAAATTTAACTTCCTCTGTCTAGTCTTCAAAGCCCTCAATTGTCTTGCCCCTGCCTATCTATCCTCCCTCCTCACTTTCTACACCCCTCCTCTCGTTCTTTCCATTCTGCAGATCTCTTCCTTCTTTCTCCTCCTCCACCCTGTGCCACTTCCCGCTTCCGCTCCTTCCAACTTCTTGCTCCTTACCATTGGAACTGTCTTCCCCTCCCAATCCACTCTACTGCCACCTACCCCTCATTTCGCACCTCTCTAAAATCCTACCTCTTCCATTAACCCCCCTAGCTTCTTTCTGCTTCCTCCTTCTCCATTGAATCCTCCTCCTCCTTCACCTTCCAACCCTACTCTCTCACTTCAGTCCCCCTCCATATGCACTTAACCTCACAAATAATGTAAATGGTTCCCTGTACTGTTTTCTGGTTTGATTCAATGTTATGTATTGCTTGTTGTAATTGCTTGTTTCTCATGTAAAGCGCTTTGGCTTAAAGTGCTATATAAATCTAAATAAATACAAATAAATACAAATAGTAGCTCATACATTCAATCAGATGGTGGAGGGGAAGTAGCTGGAAACATTATAGGGCAAACATTAAATACATCCTTAGTAGTTACATTATTGACACATATCTATGCACTGGTGAAGTTCTTTCCGAATCAGCACGAGGTCCACTGATGGGGATCCAGGAGGGTGAAAGCTGGAGTCAGCACAGTGTGGACATGGGTGATAGGTTGGGGACATCTTGAAAGCATAGCGTGCAAGCGAGAGATACGGCTATGGGCTTTGATGCAAGCATACATTTAAGTACAAGATTCAAGAATTTGAATGGTGAGCATGGATAGCCATCCTATGTGAAGGTGCTGTGCAGAGATTATTGGTGGTTGTAAAAGTTACAGGCTGCACAGTTCAATATGATGGTGAGAGAAGCAAAGAAGTTGAGTAAAAGTCCCACGAGGAGACTGAAGCAGCCATTTTAATCCTTCCAAATCGCCCTAATCTGGACCCCCAAATATCTCATTTGTGTCTTGGAGGTTTCACCTGCTGACTTAAATGGCTCAAACACATCATTTGAGTTTAGGATTGGTTGATCCTATAGTCATAGAAAAATGCATATTTTTCTGGCATATGCATGAGGAATAGCTTGAAAGGGCGCATTTCAGCTGTACATATGATCATATCAGCATACAATACCAATTTCACTTTTGTGTTACGATATTTGATCTTCTGCATCTGCCTTTTAACCTGTAATAGAGCAGCAGTTCTATGCACAGTTGGAGAGCCATTGCGACATTCGACATCTTTTAGTTTTTAAGTATCCTGATCACGTGATTGCTGACTAGCGTTTTTGGGGTACATGTGTGGTATAGTGATTGAATTACTTGTAGATAGGCAGTATGTACTCAAATCAGCGTTATCACTTGCCAAAGACAAGGTCAAGCGACTCAATTAAAGATCTTTTCTTTGAACACTGCAACGAAAGATTATCAGAGTCTCATGTTGCAGTCAGTTTATCAGCCCAGAAAGATGATGCCTTATAATTACATGTGTTAGTTGTTCCACTTGCATACATCTCTTCTTAACTATATGTGTTATGTTGCTTAGATATTTAAAGGATAGTTCCGGGACTTTTTTTTTATTGTTCCTATGGTTCGGCCATGTGTTTTTAAGCATAAATCGGTAGATCGTAGAAAACTTTCCTATGGACCTTACCCGACTTTTCGTCCATTAACGCACTCGAAATCAGCCGCCATTTTCTGATAATCCTATCATTTCCCCCCATCGCCCTGGCTCACCTGCTTTTGCGGCACTAAATCAAATCCCCCGCCCCTGAGCCTGACATCAGCAGACGCGTACCGCCCATTTCCCAACGCCAAAGCACGTTTCGTGTCAACAATCGCTGCACCTCAGCTAATGAAGTGTCGCCATGGAAATGGCAGGACGCCTCTTTCCTCAATAAGTATAAACACACCGTTTCACAACACACAGCAGCAGATTTTCGATTCCATTCCTCTCTCTGTGTTACTTTGAGTATTCTGTGACTCGTTTCTGTGCTCTGGTCAGCTACCTTCGCCGCTTCTAGGCCTTGTGAACACCTGTACCATGTCTGTAAATTATTTTACTTTCTTTACCACACAATGGCTACAATAATGCCGTATATGTACGAGCCCGAGTACACCGAGGAGGAACTACTGGAAAGGCAAGCACGCGGAAACGATGGGGATTCGGACGGCAGTTGGGAGGACCAGTCAACGGATGAAGAGCCTGGACCATGTCGCATGGACGGCGTCTCCACCTGGTGCACGTGCAATCGGTGCGAGCTAATGCCAACTGAGGAGGAGAACTGCTGCTGCCGTGAAAATTCCGGGTGCTTGGCCTACATTTCGGAAGGCGAGCCAAGTCCGCAATGCATCACCGAGCTGCCAGAGTTCAGGGAAGCCTGCCTCTCACGGACCGTGTTGAGGATGATGATGGTGCTTATGCACGAACTTCGCGGCACTGTTCGTCCGCGTAATCCGAGTAACGAGTAAGTATACTCTGGTTGTGATGTCAGTGATGCCACTACTATGTCATGGTCGTCTCCCACATATAAAATTACATCTACATATCATTCGAATGCATGTAAATTGGTTCCATATTGTGCATTTTCTAGATAGAATTTTTTTCAAAGCAGAATGACATTTTTTACCTGAATCGACAGTGATAAGAAAGTTTTGTCATTTTAATACAGTTTGCATCTTTCATTTTCACAGGTGGTACAGGCTGGTGGCCTATCGTTGCTTCACTTGGTGGCTTCACGGGAGGCTCGGACACCGCGTTCGGAGAGTAATACCTGCCTGTGCGGTACTTGCCATTAGACAACATTTCCCCAGCGACAGTGGACAATACCGCGGATTTTCCCTGGATGTGCTGCAACCGGAACTTTACAATGTGTAATGTTTATTATTTATGTTCAATTGAAATTAAGATCTAAAATAAAACCCAACATATATTTTAACAATGGTTGTTTTGATTTTTTAAATGAATCTAGTGTGTCTCCATTGAATAGTCTTCCTGTGCCTTGTCTTGTCACACCACATGTCTCCGGCCAGCATCCTCCCTCACGCTGGCCGCCCACCTTCAATCCACATAACCGTTGAACCCATATGCAGCAGACATACATATGTTATTTTGCGGGTTGGCATCAAGCCTCCCGGCCTTGCCTCCTCCCCCAAAAATACTTACCACACCACTTTGTTCAAGCGTTGGCAATAAAAGGAAGGCCGTTGGATTTTATTGACACAAAACATGGTTATAGGTAAATAATCAATATGGTTGATCATAATAAATCATCCTTTTGGGCACCGGGTACAGAGATGACCCCCTCTGGCCCGTGCCGCCTTGCCACCACAGGCCAGCCTGCTGCTGACTAACTGCCTAGGCATCCAAGGTCTCCAGGGTGAACTGCACCCATATATTCTCCTGGGAGGGTGAGGTATTTATAAACTCACCCCCTGCCTTCCATGTACTAGATCCTGCAGCCTGCCCCTTACATGCAGTTAGATGGCCTCTCCTTGGTGAGGCCCTGCGGCAAACGAGTCTTGTCTGCACGACCACCGCCCCAATCCACACCCCCCGCGCCCTATCAAAGGCAGTTCGCACCGGGGTACTTGCGCTGGCAAGTGGAGCTGTCAGGGAGCGATAAAGGCCAAGAGGTGCCAAATACCATGTACACTTCAAAGTGGTCTATAGAGCATGGGTTGTTGTTCCCATGTCTACCTCCAGACCCCGTGTCTCCTGCCAAGCATCCCCCCTCACGCTGGACGCCCCCCTGCAATCCACATAAGTGTGTCTCCATTCACGAGTCTTCCTGTGTCTTGTCTGCAAGACCACCGCCCCAATCCACCCCCCGCCCTATCAAAGGCAGTTCGCACCGGGGTACTTGTGCTGGCAGGTGGAGCTGTCAGGGAGCGATAAAGGCCAAGAGGTGCCAAAGACCATGTACACTTCAAAGTGGTCTATAGAGCATGGGTTGTTGTTCCCATGTCTACCTCCAGACCCCGTGTCTCCTGCCAAGCATCCCCCCTCACGCTGGACACCCCCCTGCAATCCACATAAGTGTGTCTCCATTCACGAGTCTTCCTGTGTCTTGTCTGCACGACCACCGCCCCAATCCACCCCCCGCCCTATCAAAGGCAGTTCGCACCGGGGTACTTGTGCTGGCAAGTGGAGCTGTCAGGGAGCGATAAAGGCCAAGAGGTGCCAAAGACCATGTACACTTCAAAGTGGTCTATAGAGCATGGGTTGTTGTTCCCATGTCTACCTCCAGACCCCGTGTCTCCTGCCAAGCATCCCCCCTCACGCTGGACGCCCCCCTGCAAACCGCATAATGTCACGAGATATACACGTCATTCATTCACAAACACACCCCTGTTTCGAATTCTTTATAACCCACTTCATATTTCTAATGAGCACTTCTTTGCGCTTTGCTAGTCAACCCGTGAAGGTGCTGGTTATCTGCTCTTCGTCTCTGTGAACTTCCGTGACCACTTCGAGGAAACTCCTCAGTTTGCAACCTGTGAACTGCTCCCTGTTCTACGACAAGAAACTACTCTGATCCCTGCATCTAACTGTTTGTTCGTCAAGGTAAGGCCATGTACCATAATCATTTTGCGTCCAATTTCTTTTCGTTCAAGACAGTACATGCAAGGAACTAGTCACATGTTCTGAGTTTACATTGGTATTCATAGAGAATTGTTGATCTTTACTTTTCAGAACTTTCCACAATGCCTGCCTGTTCCATTGGCGGTTGCCCTTCGAAGACCCATAATAAATCTGAAGGTACTATAATGCATGTTTTCCCTAAGACAATAGATCAGATAAGAGAATGGGTCCGATATTGCGGATATCCACCGTCTGAGCTTGAAAGTAGAGTCCTAGAAGTCTTTGCGGACAAGAGGGGTGATCGATACCGCATCTGCAGCAGGCACTTTACCTCTGACATGTACTCCACATCATTGCTAATAAAGAAGAACACACCGCGAGCGAGGCGAAAATTGCTCTCAACCGCTATTCCCACTCTATTCGTCCACATCCCTCCACTGGTGAGTCAAGTTTACGTATTTATCTCTCGGCCTTGCGGTAGTGTGTAGCATTAGCTAACAATAATTTCCCCATTCATGTATCCACTCAATATGAAGGCGGAAGATTCTCCATCCGTGTCGTTATTGCAGTCATCAGCCACTTCAAGCGCCTATCGGGTAATCTTACTTGGCTATTCTGCCACTGACTTGTTTTAGGCATGTAAATCAATAGTTTTAATTTATAGTGTAATTATTTTACCTAATGGTACACCCTTGTACTCGTCCTCTAGTCTTTCTTTTCAGTTATAATTATTGTTATCCAAAATAATGCAAGTACTGTCTTTCAGGGAGATGCTGAGGAGTCCAACGTATTGACGACTACCGTTGATGTCACTCAGATGCTCGAGGTACGTTTCCGGACAGTTCCATCGATGGAGATCATCAGATCTTGCATTCTTGTAGCGTGATTGTTACACACAATGTTTCTTTCGTTTTTAGCCATTGATATGTCCTCCTGTCGTCGCCCTCCTATGTGTCTTCTTTTTTCAATATTGTGTTCATTACTAATGAAAGTCCTATGTTTCAGGGAGTCGATGGAGCATTAGTCCAAGAAGAAGGGGGAGCATGCAGTTACGGGTCGGCGCAACAGCTTGCAGAAGTGTGCACCGCAGTTACATCGTTCCTTGATGTTCTTATGCATTTCGAGGTATGGATACTGACAGTTCGATCAAGCGAAATCATATGACGTGATTACATCCACTATACTTCCTTCTTTATTAACGCAAGTACTATGTTTCAGGGAGATGACGGAGCTTCTTCCACAAGAACATCACCCCTAGTAGTTGATGCAGATCTCTGGGTGGTGACACTTCCAACGATCGAGCAAATCGAATCATATTTACATATCCATTATTTATTTTAGACAACTGATCATTTGTGCAGGTCTATTTAGATGAGCCGTTGATGCCTGCACAAGGTTTCTGTTCTTTTTATCAAAATAGAAAACCATACTAATGCAATTACTGTGTTTCAGGGAGTTACTGAAGCATCATCTTCAATAATATCATCAATGGAAGTCTATGAGGAGCACAAGGTATGGATCTTGACAGTTCCATCTAACTAGATCAACTATGCGTGAATAATTGTCGTTTGAATGTTCTACACAAAGCTTTCATTCGTGTTTTGCTATTGAGATGTACGTGGGTATTGGTCCCCAAGTACATTTTGTGTTTTCGATATTATTATACATACTAATGAAAGTTCTATGTTTCAGGGAGTCGATGGGTCGTCAGTGCGTGATGGATGTGCTTATCATGAAAATATAGTCGTTGCTGCGCAAGAGGAAGTGGAGACATGCACACACGAGTCGGAGCAACAGCGTCCTGATGTTGAAGTTCGAGGCAAGAAAGTTTCAAAGAAAAGAAAGCAAAAGAAGGTTAGTGTCCTGGTCACTATATTATGTTGTTTTTCACTGTTAATAGTTCAATACTGTAAGTTGTGTTTAAACTGAACATCCCTTTTCCAATCTGTCCTCTAGTTGCGAGTGGGTGTACGAACTAGATCTACACAGACAGTGAAGCGAACGAGAGATGTTGCTTGTCAAACCTTTTGGCAGGGACTTGAGACTGGAGATGCATCGTGCCAATGGGAAGAATATGAAGTGATTGACAACGGAGCTATACCACCACCAGCCATTGATAGTGAATGTCCTCCTGGTAGTTCGAATGCAGTCGGAGATCAATTCACAGAATCCACACCCGCAAAAACTAAGACCGCGAGAAAGTTGAAGAAATTGTCTTATTCACCCATCGCCGGAGAAGGAACAGATGTTGCAATGGAAGAGAATGAAGTGGACTACAATGAAACACCATCAATATCACTGAACATAGCGGAAGACGATATCAGAGATTCTACCTTTCATGTGAGTGACATGTCCTCAACGTTACAGGCCGAACCAGCTTGGATGCAGAGTGACAGTATAAGGAAAGAGGCCAAATTCATTGTATTCGATAGTTGTTTGATTGATATTATTATTCGGTTGAAATGTGGGCATTCGGTAGGTGGGGAAGTATGTGGGGAGCCATTGATTAATGTGACTCGTGCAATTCGAGGCACTAACCTTAAAATACATGCCACCTGTACAAAATATCATCCTTTCTCATGGTCTGCACAACCCATGCTGGGACAACTGCCAGCAGGCAATCTACTTTGTGCAGCGGCTGCACTTTTTAGTGGTTCAAGTTTTAAAAAGTTAGAGTCTTTCTTTCAGTTTGTGGGAATCCATTTCATTGCTAAAACTCAGTTCTACAAATACCAAACCAATTATCTATTTCCAGCCATTAGCGAAGCTTGGAGAATGGAAAAAATGTCTATTGATAGTACATTCGCGGGCAAACGGTTCAGGCTAGCCGGTGATGGACAGTGCGACAGCCCAGGATTTTCAGCCAAGTACTGCACCTACCACTTTCAGGACATGGAAAGTAAGAAAATTGTGAGTTCGGTGGTCGTGCAGGTGTCACAAAGTACATCCTCAGTGGCCATGGAGAAAGTTGGCTTTGTAGCATCATTGCAAGAACTACAATCGCGGGGAATGGTGATCGACCTGATAACCACGGACAGACACGTTTCAATTGCCAAGACAATGAGAGAAGAGTACAAAAATATAAATCACCAATTTGACGTTTGGCATCTTGCAAAAACAATCAATAAAAAAATGTCGGCTGCAGGTAAAAAAAAAGAAATGCAAGGTATTTCACAGTGGTCCAAGTCAATCAGCAACCATCTTTGGTGGAGCTCAAAAACATGTGGAGGGTCGTTGGAAATTCTACTGGAAAAATGGCGGTCAGTAATGCTACACTGTACCAACGTTCACCGTTGGAACACAAACCAACATTTCCACAATTGTGAACATGGCCATTTGTCCACAGAGGAGGCACGGAAGAAGAAGTGGTTGATTCCTTCATCACCCACTCACAAAGCCATTGAAAAGATTGTATTTGATAAAACTATAACAAGAGATTTGAGGGGACTCACGGAATTCTGCCACACAGGAGATTTGGAGGTGTTCCACAATATGTGCCTAAAGTACAGGCCAAAACGATTGCATTTTGGCATGGAGGGCATGATAAATCGGACTCTTCTAGCGGTCTTGGCACATAACCATAATGTTGGCCGTCAACAAAGTAGGACGACCGGAACTTTAGGGACGCTTCGCTACAATAAGGCCTTCACTAAAAGAAGTAAACAATGGGTGATCAAACCAGTGTTTGAGGATATGCAATATGAGTTTATTGAGAGACTTATTGTTGACGTCCTAGATAGGCACATAAATGGAGTTGTGAACAAACCTGTGCAGGGGACAACTGCATTGCCACCCAACATTGCCTCTGTTCCATGTCCACCTAAAGAAGAGCTCATTGAGAAATACACATTACGGTTTAAATGATTGTAATTTGATTGTCTGTTCTCTCAAGTTTCCTCATGTCGCAGGCCCATTGAATATGTGTATCTATGTAATGTGTAAATAAAAGTGATTGCTCAGTGTACATGCAATGTGTCTATCCAACCTTGTTCATTTGCACATTAAATTAAACCAAACAGTAATATAAATCATTTTTCAAAAAATATAGAATGTCTCCGTATTTATGGTTCTCTGGGGCTGCAAAGCACGCAGACAAAATGCAAAGATGGAGTGTAAATTTCAAGTCCTGTGAGATGGCCTTACACTGAATGTAGCTAACTAGGAATGTGTGCTCGTTCAAAGTGAAGGTCAGCTGCTTTGATTTTTTTCTCGCGTGCCGGAATGGCCCACGACTCAGTATAAGGTTCTATTGTTATTTTACCTTGACAGGCCGGGACCATCCCGAAAGACTTCTTTTTGGGGGTGTGGGGCAATAACGTAAGAAACGATAATGAATATAATTTCAGAAACGAAAGCCATTTCATGTTCGTTCATTAGAAGAAATAACGTCGGCATAGAAGGAGTGGTATTTCGGGGCTGCCCTACACACAGACACAATGGAAAATGCAAATATAATGTAAGTAACTCTTTAGATGAGTTCATACCGCAATTTAATTACTATACAGTAGCTTTAAAGACGGGTTAAGTTGTACTTGTTCGTTCTATGTGGCATATTGTTTTGTACCGCGCACTAACTTGAGGAGAACCATCTCCTTTTACGGAAGCACCTCAAAACCTTCCTCTTTGCTTCTGCTTTCTCTCTCCCTCTCCCCTGCTACAACTGGTCCACTGTCTGCGACCTCGGTCCTGGGCCCTTCCACTCTCCACCTGCACTGCCTCCCTGTCAACTCCTGCACTGGGGGACTGTCTCAGTATCCTACAGCCCCCCCTTGACGTATAATACCCAGTTGCACTGTCCTAGCTATGAAATAATTTCCCGACCTAATATATAAAATGAATAATTTTAATAAAGATCTGATGGTGAGACTAATTTCATTTTTTATGTTTTTCAAACAGGTACATCATCCATTATTGTATGTGTCACGAGTACCAGACACCGGCGGATGGCTTTTTCAACCGCCAGCTGCTTCTCCGCGTGAACAACGTTACCACCCTGACCATTTTATGGGACGATCGCCAAGTACAAGTATGCCCTTACGCGGTACTAACGGCTAGATGCAACATACAGACCGTTGTGGTGGCCTAGTGCCTTGTTGTTGGAACAGCCATGCAATTATCAGTGCGACCAAAGAGCTTATTTTATCGTAAACCAACACCCTGTGTACTGCACACGAACATCGCTTGCCTCAAGACTAACTATTTTGGATCGAGAGCAAATAAAAATGCAAATCGCTGAATATTCTCAAAACATTTGATGTCAAATAAATATACTTTGCCAAATGTACAATCTTGCCGTTTGCTTTTAAACCACAGTTTCATATTCCGAATTGTGGCGCTGTATTGTGAGATGATCTAAGACCCTGTGTACAGCAAAGGAACATCGCGTGCCTCAAAACAAACTTTTTGGAACGTGAGCAAATAAAAATGCAAATCGCTGAATATTCTCAAAACATTTGATGTCAAATAAATGTACTTTACCAAATTTACAATCTTGCGGTTTAATTTAAAAGTACAGTTTCATATTCCCAATTGTGGCGCGCTGTGTTGTGTGAGCTCATCTGTGTTGATTTCCTGGTTCTGTGTGGAGTCGCGCAGAAGACGCCTGGGCGCGTTTGCCTACGCAGCTCAGTCACGTCACGGATAGAGGCGGGGAATATGAATGTTTTGATCAAGTCTGTTTCAGGGGCGGGGGATTTGATTTAGTGCCGCAAAAGCAGGTGAGCCAGGGCGATGGGGGGAAATGATAGGATTATCAGAAAATGGCGGCTGATTTCGAGTGCGTTAATGGACGAAAAGTCGGGTAAGGTCCATAGGAAAGTTTTCTACGATCTACCGATTTATGCTTAAAAACAGATGGCCGAACCATAGGAACAATAAAAAAAAAGTCCCGGAACTATCCTTTAAGTAGCCAGACAGCTAGTAATTTTCAACAAATCGTTCAACATGCTAATCAGCGTTCATGAGCTTCATTGCTTTGGGTAGATGCCTGAATTCAGAATCAAACTTGCTTGGGTTACTCCTCATGTTTGTGGAATATTGTATTGTCAAAACATTTTGCTGTACATGTTAGTCAAGATGGACATCAGCAGAGCGATAGCTTTTCATCAAACCATCTGCCAATGGTAGATGGAGGCTTTTCATGGTCTTTGTTATTGTCTTGAATTCTTGCTTGTTGCTCCTTTGGTTGCACTGAGTGTTTGAGCACTGAATGTGTTTTTTGGAAAGTCTCAACTTCCGGCTTGGGTATTTTGCTACTTTGAGGTGCAGATACAGATAAAATAGAACACTGTCCTCTGTTTCTCTATGTGATGTTAAAAGTGGTCGAGTATCCACGTGCTCAATTTGATGAATAAAGTTCTGCGCAGTGTATGTTCTTGTTTGTTTTTTGAGGATGACTCCATATTTTTCCAATACTCGAAATATTTGTGCACTAATCTTCTGAATGACATTTGCATATAGTAATTCAGTCAGGTAGCCAATGCAACCCTGTTTGCCGTTTTTCAGTATGCTACTGGCCCAGGGTTAACTCCTTCCTGCGTTGCTGCATGTGCCCATCACCCTTTCTGTTCCATGCCCTCCTCACAGGCCCTTCTTGCATGGGGTTTATTATGCACTGAAATGGCTCCAAATATCCCATTGGGGTTGAAGGAGTCCAACATTTCGGAAGGATACAGTTGTGTTTTCTTACATACATTTATTATCGGCCAAGGAACCATAGGTAAGAAAATTGAGTTCCACGACAAAGAGGGACAAATAACACCAATACCGGTAGATGGGGCATTTGACCTGATAAAACCCTTTAAGGGAAAGAAAATAAAGTCAGGGGAGTGGGACATGTTTTAAATGGCTTGCGAAAGGGTGAAAGAGAGGGCTTGGAAGACACAAATGCAACACTAAGAAATAAAATAGACAAACTACAGAAACAGTCCACCGACTGGGTCACCAAAAGTATATATTACTCGGTGAAGAGACCTTTCACGCTACAAAGAAATTGAAGGTTAGTGACAAGGTTCTACTACATAGGCTCCATGAACCCGTCTTCAGGACACTTCTTAGTGGTGCCACCTCTTAGAATTTGACCTGGCACACACCACACGCCAGGTCAAATTCTCAGAGGTGGCACCACTAAGAAGTGTCCTGAAGACGGGTTCATGAGAGAACGCTAACTAGATTGACTTATGCATGTGCCATTACCCTTGGACAAACACAACTCAGTGTTGACAGACAAGATTTAACTAAGTTGAGAGGGTTAACACACTGATATGTGGTCATAGCAGTACTCCTCACCTTCCAATACTAACATCACCTTCCTTCTCTGTAATAATACGAGACTCTTTTGTAAGGTAGAAGTGTGAATGAGACCATCAATTGTGAGAGTTCAAAACAATGTGTATATGTTTTATATATTTTTTAGTATGTGAATTTTGATATATTTTTGAATGCATGATGAATAAAATATGTCTATTTTTTATCAAGCTGTGCACCTCTTTCTAAAAATGAAATAAGACAGTTCCCTAGATTCCTATGTGTGTGAACATTCACACCCTGTGCGTATAAAGGTGTGTAGCTGTTTTTTGGAAACCGTATGTTTATCACATTACTTGGCCCTCATCCACACAGCACCCTAAAAAGAGGACCACACTTTTGCTCAGTTGTAGCTTACCTTGGTGGCAAGTAGTACATAACAGAACAACAAAAAAATGAAGGCAATAATTAAATGTGAACGCCTAAGTAAAAGTGTGGCTGTGTTTGTAACAGTGTATATATCCTATTAAGACAGGCTGAATACAATGGGTAAACTATTTATAACTTGCATTATATACCTGCTTATTGAGTGAAAGGATATGTCGACATTTATCCTCTCATACCCTGGCGGTATTTACCAACTAATATTACAGCCAGAGAGTGGAGCAATAATTTACTGCTAGAAGTATTTTGTTTCTCGAATAGAGGCCAAAATGTCAAATTAGAATATATAGTAAGCCAATTTAAGTGGTATATGGGAAATACCGAATTTAAAAGATAAAGTGGTCAAATGTTTGAATAGTCTCCATATTTATCAAATAATGACTGTGACTTGACAAAGAATTAGTTCAGAAGAAGGAAACCTGAATAACTATTATTTGCTTAAAGAAAGTGCTTTAGTGGCATTTGTAATTTTGCTGATAGAGCTGCCTGTCACATAATGTGCGGACCCTGGTATTAGGCATGGTGACATCATGTATTGGCTGTAAAGTAATGTAGAGATCATCACCCCATTTTGGGGTGGATTGGGCTGGTAACAGACTGCCAGTCTGATCCACTGTAGGCTCGAGCAAAGCAAGGCCATCAGTGAGTGCTTAGGGCCTGTACCAGTGCAGCTCGTCAGTGAATAAGGTGATTTATACCATTAACACAATAAGGATCTTCACTTAGGTGCTAATATTGTTTTTCTTAAAGAAAATCAGCTTCACGCATTTCGCACATGGCTGGTTTTCTTTTTAGAAAAGTACGCACAAAAACAGCCAGTGGAGGAAATAGTAAAGGAAGTTAATCCCTTTACTATTTCCATTCCGAGCCCAAAGTGTGCGGAGTGAGGAAGTAGCCATTGCGGAGAGATCTGACAGGCACATGGGACCATTGGGGTGTTGGGAGGAGCGTGTGAGGCCGGGAAATTGTATGAGGGTGTTGGAGGCAAAGCAAGAGGGGCCCAGCCAGATGGCAAGTGAAAAGTAAATGGCAGATCCGGAGCAGAGGCTGAGCTGGCCAGGATTGACACAGTTGAAACTGACAGAAGGAACCAGGAGTAATGTCTGAAAAAAGGAGTAGTGATGTCGGTTTCTTATAACATTACAGTATAAGATTGCAAAAACAATACTGCATACAGGATTGTATCCAGCTATTGCAGGCCTCTGTGTATTATTGGAACATTATTTACAGGTTTGCATACAGATTTTGTAGGCTTCCATGAACTATAAAAAGATTACCATTGGTGTATACATAGATTATTCAACATATTGCATTATTATGTGGAACATAACATTGGAACTATATTTCAAGAAAGCATTGCACTTGTAATTCCATTGTACTGCCTAAAAACATCTTATATACAAAAACATCTCACCAGCACAACATTTAATTTTTCTCTTGATTAATAACTGGTGGGATTTTGAAGTTCTGGAGGAAGTGTTGACTGCTGTTTCCACACATAGACCACAAGTATGAACCCCTTTGGAGTTCACTGTGCCAGGGAAGTCCATGCGATGCTATGAAAGTACAGAGGGCGGGAAGGCATCTCCCCACCCCCTTTGCCATCATCCTCTTGGGCTAGGAATTACTTTAACATGCATGATGCAATCTCAGGAGCAGAGGAGTAACATCTCGGCTACACATTCACTGGATAGCAAAGGCCTCCTCAACCAGCTGCAGTGCTGGCACTGGGATGTCTGTTGTAAATTCCACCCACCCCAATCCCACACTGTTGATTATGATTAGACTGCAACAGGTACTTCCCAGGAGGGCACAGGGGAACGGCAAGTCCATCATCATAAGCACAGGCTAGTCCATGCAATGAGGGAGTCCTGCTCAGGCAGTGATGAGGTGGTACCTACACACAAAAGTCCAAACCTAGGAGCCATTTCAGGTTTTTTGGGAGACAGGGTCAATGTCACAGAGGGCAGCACCATGGAGGGATATGTAATAGCTGTTAATTTGTTTCTGGAGTTTCATTCATTTTCTCCTCTCCGCCCCTGGTAAAAAGTAAAATAATAAATTCGAAAGATCAAAACTTGAAATAAAAATGTAAAACCAAAATAAAAAATACCAATAAAAGTGACATGTTAAACATTGTACATTAAGGTTTGGAGTGATGTTTTGGGTGTTGGGCAATAATGTTTCAAGTAAGTGCAGTCATTTGAAATGCAGCTGTTCTACTTCAGGAATCAGAATGGAATTCCTTTGGATAGCAATGAAATCATGTGACACTCACTGCACTATTCACTTGTCTAGCGAGAGAGCCTGATATTAGGGACAATTATCTTTTCTAATGTGACAAACACTAATAAGTCAGGGTGCTTGAGAGTCTACCCTGTGGCAAAAGTGTAGTATGTCTGGTTGAGATTTGGTAAATATGTTTTCCAAGGAGTCCCACCACATGAAGGTACTCAGCTCAAACTTTGGAGTGGTTCATTGAGCAACTCCTCTCTATTTGTCCTCACGTCTCTGTTCCCACACCTGCGAGGGAGGAGAAATAGCAAACCAGCCTATGCCTGCATGCCTGGAAATGTACAAATTCAGTCTATGCGCCATTATTGCCATTATTGCAAGACAGGAGAGATGGAAATAATTCCGTCTGTGCCCTAACCCCTGTGAGAGAGGAGAGACAAAAAACCTTATTTTGTGTGCCCACTCCTGCAATAGAGAGGAGAAACATACAACTGTAGTGTTTTCCCATCCCTGCAAGACAGGAGAGGTATGCAAATTCGGTGTATTCCCTTGCCCACGTGAGAGAAGCAAGATGTAGACATTCAGTGTTTGTTCCTGTGACAAAATCACTACTGCTCTGCAGAAATACAGGGATGAGTTGTGGCTAAACCCCCTACTCAACCACACACTACTACTAAACCAGTAGGGATCTCAATCACAAAGGTAAAACAGGGACAGCCCGAAAGGTATGCCTCTTTTGCCTTGTATGTTAGCACAGGCGGAGAGTAGGCTATATCTTCATAAGGGGTTTGAGCTGATGACAGCAAAACAAAAAAAATGACTTATGTACAACCATGGCAAAATGAGTGAATGTTCAATCAAGGTTATGTAAACATAAAGACTTTTAATCAAACAATAAAATGTAATCAACTAACTACACACTGAAGCATAAACCCACCCCTGTACAAAATCCAGCTTTCTAGGTAGATGAGCAGGTGTGTTGAGGCACTTAATTGGGACAATGTCAATGTTCAGGAATGTTTTAGAAGAAAAAGGCAGAAATGGGGCTCTTAAAAGTCACTATGGTTCCAAAAGTTAACCAGATGGCCTCTTCACAGTACCTTATTTATGTCTCTGTGGGTTTGACAGCATCAAGCCAGTCTTAACCTGAAGTGGTGATTTGGCTGCAGGTTAGTGAGTTGATCGACTGGGCCAACACACTGTGTAATCCAAGCAGGAATGGCCCATGGCACAAAAAAGCTTAGGTAGGTGATGTCCAGTTTGGTGTAGCTCACAAGCAGTTCAAAGCGGGATTCAGGTTCCAGAGCTTTTCCTTGACTTCTGGGTTGCTAGGTGGCCCAATTCAGGGTATCCAGTGGCAAGGAGAATATGTCTGTTCTGTACTCTTACTCTAGGGAGCCTGGAAGGCACATACAGGGGATCCCTCACCCACAGTACCATCGCAGGCACCAGAGAGAGATCGTGGTCCACCAGCAGACACCCCAATTCTCCCTGTGAACGGTTTGAGGACAAACCTCTCCTCTGTCTTGTATGCATTCTGTCTTCACTTATATGACAGGGGACTTTGCCCTCCCAAATGAGGTCCACTGGTGTATCTTTCTTCTTCTCTAAATGGTCCAAAGATGAATCAAAGAATGGGGTGCCCCTCTCAATATAAAGGCAAACTACCACAGGGCAGTGATCCAAATCCCCTTGTTGTAACAATTTTGCATCATGACATCACATCCAGAGTACCTTGCTTGCAGTAAATCAAGGGGATGAGAACATGAAGAGAACCATAACAGAAAGTAAGATGTTGGGACCCTTCTTCAATCAATTCGAAGAGGAACACAGGAAAAATATACACAGTTTCAGGACCAATATAGATTTTCTTTGAAAAGTGAAGTGCATCCAATACAGTGATTGATGTAAAAATATATTTATTTCAATAAAGTGCTGATACCTCCAAAATCCCTTTAATAATGCATGACAATAGATTAATGAAGAATAAAGTGAAATCATACAACAATGATTATTATCAGACACACAATAAATAAAGCCTAAAATAACAAAAAAACATGCAGCCCACAGCAATGTACATGTTTTAGCCCTATAGGTAATGACTACTGGACCCTATTCAGGGGAATGTGGGGTTCACTATTAAGTACATGAATATTTCGAACACAGCATCTACAAAAATCCAAATAATCCATTGAATGGGTTATTTTTATTTGTTATGAGTACACGTAATTAGAATCTGGGATCCAGATGTGTTAGTTACCTTGTGCCATGCTGTCTGACTGAATTGGTCACCTCTTCCTGATGTCTTCTTAGTGTGACCAAGGATTTAGTCTATAGATATGTTTTTTATTGTTTTGTACCATAGTACTGAAACTGAGTTCTTACTTCATGATGTGCAAGGACAATTTACAGGTAGGCAAGGAAATAACTTAAGAAACAGGGTGATTTCAAATTAAATCTCCTCACGGATAAGTTGCACAACCAAACTCCTTATAGAAGGAACCTTTCAGTTCTCACTGGTTAAATGACAGACAGATGAACTGTCAAATTCAAAAATGCAGTTAAACAAATTGTCCCAAATTAGAAGCCTTCACTTTACAAAATTATAGGAAAAGAGTTTATCCTTAAAGACACAAGACTAATACCTTTTTTAAAAGGGTCAAAATCTAGGGCCGAAACCTTCTCCCTATCTAATACCTTCATTGTGGATACTCAGACAGACACTACCCCGTTACTGTTTACATAACCATCCACACCTTTTACATAACCAGAGATTGGAAAAAAGACTACACAGAGAATCAAACACCCAACTACTGTGACCAGAACAAAGAAACCCGTCAACTTAATTGAACAACTAAACGAAAGGGATAGAGGCCCCAACTACACAACCAGCTAATAACAACCTCATCCAAGAGATAACTGAAAATCCAAAAGGCACCAGTCCGACCAAGAGACGAGAAATGATACACAACAAACAACAAGGAAAAATGCACACTCTACACTGCAGTCTACTCAATTTAATATCCATGAATAAACACAAAACAGAAATGTATGCCCTCCCAAACAAAGGCGGCACAGACACACTCTTCCTCACATAAACATGGGTATCAGGCAATTACAAAACAATTGCCCACCAAGCCATGCCGACAACTTAAAACTAGTACATTCTAACAGAGAAAATCAAAGAGGAGGAGGAATCGCATTGCCAACCTCTCCACCTATCAAAACAACATAACTGTTCTGGGGGACTTCAACATCTGGTTTTCAAGAGAAAATGAAAGCACAGCAAACAACCTCAATACCCTACTGGAAACCCTCCACTTCAAACAAATAGTAAACGGCCCCACCCACAGTGCAGGACACACCTTAGTCTAAATCTGGTGCATAGATGGGCTCTCGACCACTGCTCCACCAGTACCAATCGCATGGAGTGAACTCTATATGATCCCATTCACTGTCAAAATCCCAAACCACATGAGGTCCACAAGTGTAAAACTACCTGTGATAAACAAAAGAAACTGGAAGGGTCCTGACCTGGAAACACTAACAGAGCTAGGGGAATCAACCAAACCTCTTCCAGCTAAAGAGAATGACTCCACACACAGTGGAAGAGAAGCTTGACACCTGGATTACAGACATCGTAACCAATTAGCACCTGCAAAACTCTTCAAACCCACCCCAAAGAAAATAGCAGCAAGATGGTTCAGAGAAAACTGAGGGAACTCAAAAAATACAAAGTGCAAACTGGAAAAACAGTGGAGAAACCTCCATAACCAATCAGACAAAAAAATACGGATGACAAATCCAAATGTACAAATTAGCAATGCTGAAAGCAAGAAAAGCATATTACACAATAAGAATCTAATTGCCAACAAATCCACAAAAATAATTATTCAAAATCATCACGGAAACTAAAAACCCAACCTCGTGCAACAAATGCTTCGTACCATCACAATCTCTGTGACAACACCAAAACTCATCTAATAACAAAAACAGAAGCAATACAATAGACCTTCTATGTAAACTGCCCTACCAAAGCATGCCCCGAGAACTGCCAGAAACCAGTGCTCACCAACCACCACAACACTCAATTGTTTTGAATTTATAAGCGAAGAAACTTTAACAAAACTAATAAAACACACCAAACTTGATGGATTGACAGTGACCCATGCCCACCGGGCATCTTAAAAAAACTCCACAACCACAGAACACCAGGCTCATACTTTTGGCTACTGGTGAACCTACCCCTAAACATTGGAAAAGTACCTAACATTCTCAAATAAGCAAATATCATCCCCTCTTAAAAAATGAAACAGGAAAATCCTACCAACTACAGTCCTATATCGAATCTACCTTACCTTACCCAGTGAAAATCGTTGAGAACCACAGTTACAAAGTACTACTCAACCATGTAGAAAGCAATGGAAGACTGAACCACTCCCAAGTCGGCTTCAGACCCATAAGAGATACTAAATCAGGACCTCTCTCCATATAGTACGACCTAAAAATAAATGCGGACAACTGCACCCAATCGGCCCTCATACTACTAGAGATATCAGTTGCCTTCTACACAATCAGACACAAAACACTAATACAGACACTGGAGAAATGCAGCATAAACTTTCTTCACTATCTTTCCTCACCAACCAAATAGAAAGAACACACATAACACCTTTTACATCTAACACTAAAATCATCCCCTATGACGTACCACTAGAATCAAGCCCCTCCCCACTCCTCTTCAACATCTACATAACCCCCATAATGAAACTCATTCAAACCCATAGACTGACTGCCTACAACTACACAGATGACAAACAAGATAACCTCCACCCTCACAGACATATACACCTGGGTGACAAACAAGAATTTCTAGCTAAACCCAACCAAAACAGAAATAATGATCCCTCTTCCAGAAGAGAATGCAACACAGGCAAACCTGAGCTGGCCAACGTGCATATGAACCCAACCAGAGAAATCTTTAGTGATAAAAAACCTGGGAATCCTTGCGGACAATAGACTTTCTCTAGAACCACAAGGCAAAGCAATAGCAAAACATTGCTTCTAACACCTTCGACTAATAAGAGTGATACTCTCCTACCTCAACCTCCCACATAGAACCATCACAATCATCACCTTGGAACTATCAAGAATAGACTAACCAAACAGACTCTACCTTGGATTGTCAGAACGCCTCGCAAAATAAATGACTACAGCCCATCCAAAATACTGCAGCAAGACTACTCCTGAAACTAAATAGAAGAGACCACATCACACCAGCCCTGAAAACTCTAGACTGGCTACCAATAACGCATTCATTTTAAAGCCCTCTTCATCGCCCACAAATCACAAGAGGGACAAGGAGACAAATTTCTCCAAGCAAAATTCAGTTGCTCCCAACCAAGAAGAAACCTAAGATTGAGCAACAACATCCAAATAAAAACAAAACACTATGAGAAAATAAAATTCCGAAGAATGGCATTCTCCTATTTGATAGCCAAACTATGTAACTTGGTACCTAAGAAAATAAGAATGACGAAAGACCACTTAACATTCATAAAATGACTGCAAATGAGGCATTCAACTCACTGACACAAGCATAAAGATATGCACCCCTAAACCATATTCTGGGACTGAAGTGGGAGAATGGGAGAAAAGACTCCCCCCAATCTCCTCGCACCCCTGGCCTAGAGGATCGCGACCCAGACACCCGCCACAAGATGAATTTGCCTATCTACCAGACGACCAAATACCCTGGTACAGGAACATACGGATGTGCTCATCAGCCTGCCCACCAGCCTGCCCTGCTCAAGCCGACACCTGCGGCATGGATGAACTCGACTAAACCCTTCAACAGTAAAATAAACACATTGTTAGAGATGCCATGACGACCTAGCCAACTGTCAGAACACCCGTGCAACCATGCACACTGTACACCCCCACACCAATCCACACGAAGAACATACTCAGTGCTATGACGTAGGTGACGGACACACCCACTGACGCGCACCTTTATTATTTTTCACATAGGTTTTTCGAAAATGCAGAAACGCAAGACGCACAAAACACTCATCTAAATGCTTGCTGACGCTTCTCCGAACCCTTGCATTGTGATGAAAATACAACGTAGACATGGTCCCGCCTATGAAGCAATGTGATACTGCAACTTAAAGTGCCGTGCATTAAACATCCCCACCTATGCACCAGGCCCAAGTAGGCCGCAAGCAAGAGCCTCCACGAACATTGAACGAGCAAGAGTACAATTGCTGACCCTGCAGAACGCGCCCAGCGAGAACTGACAGCCAAGGGAGCGATGTTGCAACTCGCATGCCGCCAGCAGACGCCAAGGTCGCACCTGCAAGCTAAGCCAGACACACAGTGGAAAGTACAACTTAAATGTGCAGAATTCTGCCTCAACCACGGTCTCTCCTCACGTGACCAAGCCAAACCTGACATGGTTCCAGACCCAGGAGGGAGAAGTCGCCTGGGTCCCACGTTTGAGACACAGGCTGCAACAATGAAATGACCCAATGGACACCTACAGCGATGGGAATGGTCTGCTCTCAGGCATATGAGCAAATCCACGCATTGTCTGCACAAACACATAGTTACATATTGTTGCAAATGACAGGTACACCGCGAGCTGGGAACAACGATGGTCCCAGGCTGGGGGGCTCGCAAGTCGACCAATCAGAACATGGGGCACTCATCACTGACGCCACTAACATTATCCAATCATTAGGGGTCTTTGTGTAATAATTTTCAAGTATCTAATAGAAGGGACAACCCAAGTATACCACCTGACTGACCCTTAACCACTAACAACGTTCTCTATACGTATGCTATACTAACCCTGCCACTCGAGGGACCAATCCAGAGTGGTGATAGGTTTTTTGCTAACTTTCCCAGGTGACGCAAGTAGCGCGTCATACTGAGGCAAAAAGGGGCCTGCGAGCCCCACGAATTTCGAGAGTCTGGACAGACGCATACGATCCTAGACCCATCCCTGCCGTTATTCAATAAACAGCAGTAACACCTTGATTCTTGTGTGTGTCTCATACTAATTTTTGGGATATGCGGGAGGAGTTGGGGCCTCCCAGCCTGGAGGTCCGCGGAAGGCCCAGCCGACCCCGGGAGAAACCCCCTGACAAGTTGGAGGCACTGCTGAGATTTGTTTAAGATCTACCTTTTATTTTATTTTTCCGAGTACTCTCGTTGCGAGGAGGCCCGGCGGCGCGGCCCCCTCTGCAGCTGCCCCCTTTTTGAGGACTACAGGACCATCGCGGAATTGCGAGAAGACCGGACAGCGCAATCCGGATATTGGCCCTCGGGAGCCGGTTGAGAAGTATCCCGCCCGCGGTTGGCGAGTGTCCAGACGTGGTCCAGACGAGGGGAGATGGCGAGCCGCTTGGAGGGGTGCACGCAGTCGAGCGGCCCCGCATCAAGAGAACTTGGTGAGTATGCCACACCCAACAAGCAATGTGAAATTGTGAGGGAGGGGGGAGGAATAGAATACGGGAGGTGGGAGGTATCACCAAGGTGCGCGACGAAGATTTGATAAATTAGTGTTGGCGGTGAAGTGAATGGTAGCTGGACAAGTGCGAGAGCAGTCCGCTACGCTACAAAGAAGGGTGGGTGGAGCACGAAAACATCACGTGCGGCCGCTCGTAGACACTGATTGGCCTAGGTCGCGACCACCTGTAAGGGTGTGTGTGTGTGCGGTTTCCTACGAATTGGCGATTATTGATCAATGAGTAGCGAGGATCCCTATTGATCGAGCAGAGAAACTCGATAGATAGATGACATTTCCCTGTAGGCGGTAGCTAGCTGGTTGCCTAATACGGAAGATAACTGGCTGGTTAAGCCCTCCTGTTGAGGGGCGTATCACACGCGAGGCGACGCAGTGTGCGCAGTCTGATTATATTGTTGATTACCTTGTTCCAGGCGTGACAAGAGGACAGTTGTGGGGTTAACGGGGATAGATAGCAAACTTATTTCGAACTTTTGAAACATGAAAAGAACTTACCGGTAGTTTTGGAAGAGGTCGGTGACGTCACCAGTAGGGCTTTCATAGGATACCTCGAGCACAAGGCATTGTTGAAGAGTGGTGGGGAAGAGAATAGTGGTAAGGGAGTGGACACGGAGGTAAACGATAATGATTATATCGGGGCAAGGTGGAAAGAGGGACGTGACCGCGCACGGAGAACGCCGGCCACGACGAGTGAGGAAAGAGGAGGGGTGAAATAAAGTGGAACGGCTGTATAAGCACGTCACACAGGGCACGCAGCCGCAGGGGGCTACGTGCGCCTCGGCCGTAGAAGGGCCGTAACGGTGTTAGGTGAAAGAAGAAAAGACAGAAAAGAATATATAATTGCAAATGCTATATTTTATTATTTTCTTTTAGCGGGCGATCGCAAGTCCCCAAAATTACGGGGCCAGGTAAAACATCTGAAATTGTATAGTGTTAATTAATTAGCAAGATAACCGCTACCATATTGAGGGAGGATAACAACACAGTGCTACTATGTCATTTGGGACAGGATCGGGAGGGTGGAGGAACACCCTCACTACCCCGCTACAGCATATATGTAAAACACTGTCACCCCATAGGGAGAAACTGATTAAATACAACATAGAATGGACACAGGGGACGGACAATAAAATGACGACACCCTGGCCGCCTAATGGCAGTTTCGACCCATATGTCCAACACTCACTATTGACCCATCTACATAACACATACAAGGGGAAGAAATTGACACACCATGTGGAGGTGTTTAACTTATGGAGGATGTTCCAGGGGTCCCGACCAGGACCAAACGGAATGTTCACTGTGGGGGAAACAAAGGAGGAGAAGAAGGTTAAGGAGGAAGAACAGAACGGGGAAAAAGAGAGTGAAAACACACAGTGCACGGGGAAAGGACAAGAGGGAGGAGAAAAGAGTAGCAACGCAGATGAAAAAGAAATAAAAAAGGAACAGGGCGACGACATGCCCCTAGCGAAAGTAGTGAAAAAGGAGGAAGGGGGCTTATATCCTATAACGGAACTACGAGAAATAGTGAGAGAACAATTAAGGGCAGCTGAGGGGTATTCGAACCCAGCATACAGCCCACCACCATATACAGCTACAGGTGGCTACACGGGAGGAGAGGCAACAAGTACGGTAGGGTCAACTTATACGAAGATGCCCGCAGGGGAGGGGAAGACTAGCGAAGAACAAATTGCAGCCATAGAACACGACGAATGGGTAGCTGCGCAGATGTTATTAAAATTGCGAGGTTCATTAACAGGAGAAGAGAAGGAGGTAGTAAGGAAAATGAACGAGGACAATGACAGTAAGAGCAAGATGAAAGGGGAAGGGGGGAAAAGAAAGGAGGAAGAGCTGATACGAGAAGAAGAAGAGATTTTGGAGGAACGATTAGCGGAGTTAAGGAATGAGCAAAATGCCCTGATCAAACAGCTTGAGAGGGAGGAAAGAGAGAGAAGACGAGAAAGGAAAGAAAGTAAGAATGAGTTGGAAAAAATGAGGGAACGAACTGAACAACTGAACAATGAAAGAGGGAAGCTGAAAGAGCGAAGGCAGCAGCACAAAGGGTATCTCGAGCAGCACAGCGCAACAAGAAAAGGGAGGAAGAAGAGAAGGAAAAAGTAATGTAAATATGGAAGAGGAGAATACTATCAGAAACGACAAAGAAATACGAAGAAGGGAGGATGATAGAAAGCATATTAGAACGGGAAAGAGAGAGATGGGAAAGGAGGAGAGAGGAGGAAAGGCTATTGGAAAAGATGAGTAGTGAAGTAATGGAGGAATTAAAAAGAAAAGAGAGGAAATGGATGGAGAGATAGTAGAGAAAAAAGAAGGGGAACGAGAAGATAGGAGGGGGAGAGTGAAATAAGGAAATATGTACGCAGGAACACAGAAGTAGCAACAACATCAGCGCAACGGGGAGAAATTGGTAAAGAGGAAACGGGAGGAACGGATTTAATAGATTTAAAAACAGTGACGATTAGGGGGAAAAAGACGGATTGGGGGTTGTCACTCCTGGATGAGTTTTGCAGCGAGGAAGAAGAAGGAATGGAGAGAGAGGGAAGAAGTAGGGAAAGGGAAAGCTTAGATAAATTATATATCACCCGGACTAACAGGGAATCACCATGGGCATGCAGAAGGAAGGAAGAACTGGGGGGAAGTGAGGGGGAAGAGCAAGGAATGGTGGGAAGGGAAACACGTGCAGCTACACCCTCCTCATCCCGTCCAATATGCTCCACCACCCCGCACTCATCACGTGCAACATGCCCACCTACACCTGCACACGCCCCTCACGAACACACACCCTACGCTGGCAGGCTTAGAGATCTCCCTGGACGCAGGCAGGAAGAACGAGTACACACGCCCACATCAAATAAAGGAAATTATAAAAGAAGGGGAAGAGATGAAGGGGAAACATCTACGAGCAGGGGAAATATGGACAGAACAGACGATGTAGACGACACGGAAGAAGAGGAGGGGTATACGGACTCGACTCTGGGGAACCCGGGGGGTCAGATAGGACACAACCTAATGCTACTTTTGGAGAGAGGAGGGGTTAGACCACAATACGTCCCTTGGAAGCATGCAGACAAGGAAAATATAAAGTGCAGGCTCCCATCACTAAGTGCAGGTGCGGGGAAATGGATATATGAGATGGAAAAACACACCGCAGGACAGAAACTGGCAGTGGGAGACATGAAGGGCCTACTAATATCAATATTGGGGGATGCAGCAGATGACATCTGGAAGAGAGCGGGCTTCCCCGGGGTCACAATAACATACACATCACACGACGGGGCGCCATTCGCAAACTGCAGACATGCATTATGGCAAGCACTGAGGGTACAGTACCCAGACACCTCAGACATAGGAGAAATTACATCACGCAAGATGCGTGAGAACGAAGATCCTGTTGATTATATCCAGGAAATTCAAGAGAAGTGACGTATGGAAACTAGAGAGCAATGAGACAAGACACCAGCAATATTTTATCATATACTAATACAAGGACTCCCGGAGGCAGTGCAGAAACAATTGAAGAAAGTAGTGGGGATGGAAGCAAAGGCTTGGCCGGAAATACAACTGACGATAGTACATCATTGTAGGACATGGCAAGAAAAGATGAAACAAAAGGATGAGGATAGGAAAGCGGAAGAGGTTAAATTAGTGCAGAAAAAACGTACTAAGTAAACGATGGAAGGTGCACTAATAACTACACCTACAACAATGACACCAAACCCCACGCAAGTAGTGGCCGCACAAGATCCCTCCCAAATACAATCACCACAGATTATAGCACAACAGCTGCCACCACCCCACCATACACGACTAGCATGGGAGGAGGATACTCAAAACCAGGAGTTGGATATTATAAATACAACAGGGGAAGGGGAGGAATGATGAGGGGGAGGGGATACGGCTATAACGCACAACAGCAGGGGGGAGGATTCAGAAGCTTCCACCCCACTGGGCAACCAGTATACCAGGACAATTCAGGAAGTTTCCCATGGCAGACCAGAGAACCACCTGTATGTTGGATCTGTGGATTGTTAGGACACATGTCACGCACATGTAGAATGAGACCCGGCACATCAGCATGGGGAGAACAGGGACAACAAGGGCCTACGAGGGAACAGCAAGGTCACCAACAACAACAGGCACTGCAACAGGGCAGTACGCAGCAACAGTTAGTAACGCAACAACAGCCACAGACATATTCACAACTGCAGCAACAGGTAGCGATATCACAACAACACCAAGTGCAACAAGTACAGCAGCCCACTCAAATTCAGGACCATAAGGTAACCTCCACCAATACACAGTCACAGCAAACACAACTGGGAAGGGTGACTGTCCTGGGACACAACCCTTACACAGGAAGTGGTCAATCATTATACCCACAATATGACAGCCCACAGACGACCTTGGTGTATCCCATCCTGTTGGTAACACCTAATAGTGCGGAGGAACCACGCATAGAGGTAACGATAGGTGACAAAAAGTTATCATTCCTTGTTGACACTGGGGCAACCCGGTCTTGCATGAGGGAAGGTAAATTTAAGATGTCAGGTAAGGCCATGAACACCCAAGGATTCTCTGGGGCTAGGGGGTTGGTTCCCTTTACTGATAACATACCCTTATCTATAGAGGACTATGACATGTCTGTCCCGCTTTTATATTCAAGGGACTCGCCAGTAAACATACTTGGGAGAGACATAATGAGCAGGTTGAATATGACAATCTCCTTCACAGAGGACGGCATAATTTGTTCCACCCATGGAATAAACATGCTCACTGCACGGCAAATTATGCAAGCATACTGTGGGCAGACAGTGACTAGGGCTGAGCCAGTAGATGGCGAACTGTTCCAGTACGGAACAGACATGGCATTCGCATGGATGCCAGGAATAGAGGGGAAGATCTGGAGGAGGCCAGCAGCCTATCTGTTCAGACCTGAAACGCCAGCCAATGAACCAGAAGGAAAGGTGATTTCAGTGAGCATCGAGAGCAATATAGCGACTGCTGATTACATCGCAGTTTATGCCCAAGACCGGGAAGGAAGAGCATGGAGGGCAGTGATAGCGCTGGCTGAGGGATGCAGGCTCACCCAGGTGTCAGATGAGGAGCTCTTTTCAGAAGACAAGGAAGAGGGTGAAATGGTATTTATGATGAGTGTAGATATATGGCTAAGAGTGACATACAAGCAAGTGGCACAGAAAATTGCAATGGCACTTTAAGCACCCGCATCTTCCCCAGTTCCTTTTTTCGAGGAAGATATGGCAAAAGTTCCAACATCACTGTGGACCACAAGTCCCTATGACGTGGGTTGCATAAAGAGTATCGGGGGAGTAAGAATAAAACTGAAAAAGGGTGCAATACTCCGTAGAGTGAAGCAATACCCACTATCAAAAGAGGCAGATGAGGGCATATATGAAACAATAACGGCCCTTATAAATAATGGCATACTGGTACCATCAGAATCACCATGTAACACGGACGTGTATCCAGTGCGCAAAGCAAAAGGAGGGTCTTGGCATTTCATCCAGGACCTCAGGCCCTTGAACAACATTGTAGAAGCAGAATACCCCATAGCAGCAAACCCGGCCACCATATTATGTGCAATTCCAGCAGAGGCCTCACGATTTACAGTGATTGACCTCAAAAATGCCTTTTTCTCAATACCCCTGCATCCAGATTCACAAGATATGACGAGCTTCACGTACAGAAACACAAAATGGAAACACACCAGGTTACCACAAGGGTACTGCGAGTCACCCTCAATTTTCAACAGAGTAATACAGATGGACTTGGGAAACATTGAATTGGAAAGTACGGTGTTGCTATATGTTGACGACATAATAATTTGCAGCACAAGCGAAGAAAGGTGCAGGGAGGACTCACTGAAAATGCTGACAATATTGGCTGAAAAGGGGTACAAGGTAGACAAAGAAAAGTTACAGTACTGTCAGGAACAGGTATTATACATTGGTCAACTGATATCCCAATATGGAAGAAAGATTGCACCACAAAGAGCACAGGCTATATCAAACACGCCATTACCACAAACAGTGAGGGAGCTGCAGCAGTTCCTGGGATTGTGCAACTACTGCAGAGCATGGGTTTTTGATTACAGCTCATACATAGGACCCCTACTTGAAGCATTGAGAGAAGCAAACAAAGGGGAGAAAAAATTGGGGTGGACAATGGAAATGAAGGAAGCATTTGACGAATTGAAACACGCAATATCAACTGCTCCGGTACTGGCCACCCCAGATTATGAACAACAGTTCTTTATCTTTTCACATTGCGACTCAGCAGTAATGAAAGCAGTGTTGGCTCAAAAAACAAGCATGGGATACAAGCCAATAGCATTTTACAGCGGTCACTTGGACCCTGTTATGTTAGGCCACTTCCCTTGTGAACAAGGCCTTGCCGCAGCTGCCTTTGCGGTTGAGAAATCATCATCTATTACAATGGGGTGCCCGACCACACTATTTGTGGAGCATGCTCTATTTGCAATATTGAACAAGCCTAAGTCCACACTAACCATGCAGAGAGTGTCAGGTTATGAGATTATATTATCTAGACCAGAACTATCTATTGTTAGATGCAGTACAGTTAATCCTGCAAGGTTCATAGCGGAAGTTATTGAAGAAGGTGACTATGCTCATGATTGTACCCAGACTACTGAAATGTACTCATGTACTAGAAAAGTTGAGAAGGATGCGCTAAATGGAGGAGAGCTCTTGTTCATTGATGGGTCATCGACAATAGACCAGAGTGATGGGATAAGGAGAATGGAGGCAGCAGTTGTAAAAATGACAGAAGAATTGGTGTGTGTCCCGGTGAAATGTGTACAGTTACCACAGCATTATTCTGCTCAAGCAGCAGAATTGGTTGCACTGATCTTGGCGTTGAAGGAAAGCTTTGACAAAAGAGTTACTATATATTCTGATAGCGCATATGTCACGTCAACTGTCCACTCGGGATTGACAAAATGGCGGAGAAGGGGATTTAGGAGAGCTCACGGCACCCCAGTGCAACATGCTCTCTTGTTAGCTGAATTAATTGAAGTAATAAATAATGCCCAGGAACTAGCTTTGGTTAAATGTCCCGCACACACTAATGGAGAAGATCATATCTCAAAAGGGAATGAAGCAGCAGACGCACATGCCAAGTATGCTGCGTATTTTGGTGAAATATGGAACCCCCCAGAGTCAGAGAGAGGGAGAGGGAGGGGGATAGCTAAAGAGATGTTGATGAAAGAAGGGTACACCCATCTCCCAGCCACGCAGATAATGGAATTACAAGCGGCCGCACCAATGGCAGAAAAGGAGATATGGGTAAAAAGAGGATGTACAATGTCACCAACTGACGCACTATGGCGTCAGGGTAACACTGGAAAAATGGTTATGCCATTGGCACTATTGAGCACCGCCCTGAGTCAGCTCCATCACCCAGCTCATACAGGGAAGGAAGTTATTGCAGCACGAATTAGGGAAGATTGGTTCTGACCCGAGTTAAATTCTCATGTAACAAATTTTATCAGCAATTGCCTTACATGTCAACAGTTTACGGCCGGTCACACACTGCAAGTGATAAAAGGTACTATACCCCGGCCAGAGGGACCCTTCTTGCACATTCATATTGATTACGTTGATATGATCAATGTATGTCAAGGAAATAGGTATATGATTGTAGTAGTATGCCCATTCTCCAGGTGGATTGAGGCAGGACCCTGCTCACATGCGGATGCTTTCAGAGCAGCTAAATTTCTAGTGAGGGAGGTTTTCCCCAGGTGGGGAGTGTGCGAAGTACTGCAGTCAGATAACGGCCCGCACTTCGCTAATGAAATGTTTCAGCACATCACGTCCTTACTGAACATCAAGCATAAATTTGCGTGTGCATATATCACCCGCAGGCCAACGGTATATGTGAACGCCTGAATGGCCTATTGAAGGAGGAAATCGCAAAGATACAGCAAACAACAAAGAACAGTTGGTTGTATTGCCTTCCGCTAGCTCTATTTGAGCTAAGGAATAGACCAGGGTCTGACCACCACCTCACTCCTCACGAGGTGGTGACCGGACGTCAAATGCGCCTTCCTCTAACGCCAACATCAAGAGCATTCACAGACTATGAAAACACTGCCACTGTTCTTGGTGATGAAATGTACCAATATGTACCAATATGTGTCTTCTTTGATTACTAGTGTAGCGTTTGTGTCTCAACAGCTCGAGCGCACGCGGGGCGGGTCTAAGAGTTACCAACAAGAAGACGCCGACAAAGAATTAGAAAAGGAAAGACTGTGCAAAATTGCTAAAGGTGACCACGTGCTACTCCGCAACTTCAATAGAAGGTGGAACAGCCCACGCTTCACTAGTCCCCACTTGGTAGAGGAGGTATCTACGAGAGCGGTGAAGTTGCAGGATAAGCGTGCTTGGAATCACCTACACGACGTGAAGATCTGCAAACTCCAGACCCGCCCTAGCGTTACCGACAGGGCCATTGGAAGAACAGCGACAGCGTCACCTACGGAGAAGGAGACGTCTACCACAGTTGACGACCTTAGTGTCACTATACCTTATCATCCCCCAGAGTCCCCAGAGACAAGTACTGAAATAGACACTGGTGATTTGCACACCGCCCATCCCATGGTCACAAGATCAAAGAGTAAACAGACTTCCGCCAGTTGAGCCCCAAACCCTCTGCCCACGAGCGCCCCAAACCCCCTGCCCATGATCGTCCTGCCCACTACAGCCACCACTCAATTGAAGGACATTGTTTTGCACACATACACATGTAAACACTTGTATGTTTTCTTTTTCTTTCTCGCACATGAAGGTACCGTGTGTAATTGTATTGTTAAGAAAGTAGGTAACTAACAGCGTACATTGCCCAGGAGTAGATGTTACCCACAGACGATAACTACCCAGAAGCTCTATCACACCAATTTGTACATCACATAAAAAGGCCAAAGTACCTAAAAAGAAGGAGGGTACATGTTTACTACACCGCATTTATCTTGGCCATAGAGCAATCAATGCCCCATCTTCACCAGCACTTACCTGCTCTGAGAGATAGATTGCTTAGATTGGCGTGGGAACAGCTCTTCGCCTGGGCACTGAACGACTACCTGATAGGGAGGACTTGATAACAACAACTAACCATAATAACAAGCGTATTGAGAATCTTCAGGCGGGCAACTTTAACGTTTGTAATAAAAATGATAGGGGTTTTGGTGATCACTGGTTTTTTGGCTGCCTCTGTATGGCAGAAAAGTTATGCTATCAATATTATGGCTGCACCCAAACCTAACGTACCTCCACCCATGGCTGCAACAGGTGTTACGTCAGGTGGTACTAGCAACCCTCCACATAAGGGAAGCAGAGTTAAACGCAGCACATACTCAGATAATAAAGGTATTGATAATTACATAACAGATTCCGCACATGTCTCGAACAACATGTGGTACCAGCACATGACCCAAATAGGTAAGCAGACAACAGAAGACAGCTGCTATGTCTGCTCATTGATCCCATACGCTATGAGCGCTTCTCGAACATTCGTTGCCACAGAAATAGAAGAGAAGACGGCACAATGTATGATATACCTGGCACTATTCCAAACGAGAGGGCGATTCCAAGGAACAGTGGTGAGACTAGTGTGGAAAACGCGAGACACATATCCATACCAAAACAACTTCCTCAAGTCATATTTGAGTTACCACAAGAGCAGTTTGCATGCTGAAGCGTTCAGATACATGACAAGTGGTCCTGAAAAGGGAGAAACGAAGAAAGTAACACTACAATACCTACCATGTGACTGGTATGCCACTGAAGTTCCTGGTACACAAGGATGTTGGGAAAGACCACTGGTAACAATAACAGGGAAGGTATACATGAACAATAAATGGGACATAGGAGTGGTTGGCAGCAACATGGTGACATGTAAGTGGATTCAATTCAACACTACAGCTAAGTCAATGCCTAGTCTGGGATACTGAGTGGAAACCCTTATTAATATATCTTTATGTCCAGTTCATGAGTTCTGGATGACTACCCCTATATAACACCCCTCTCTTAGAATCCCCCTGACCCCACTGAGCCAAGAAGTAGTTCTGTTTTGCAAGTTTAAAAGGTTTATTTGAGAATTTAAACAATATATATATATATCACACTTTATAATGAATTAATAATTGAATATCACACTTAATCTGAGCAGTAATCAATAATGGATAGTCTGGCACTAGCACACTTCTTTATAATCAATGATGAGTGGGTATAGGATGGATAAGATAGCAACAATACTTTTATGGTTTCAAATAGATGCAATGTGGAATGAAAATGCAGTACAGAAAATAACTTGATAGGATTTCAGGAAAAGACAATGTAATCACTTTCTTGGACAATTCACCCCCACCCCCTTTATGCAATGTAAGGAGATGAAGATGAGAGCACACAGTTCTTAGGAATTCAATCAAATAGAATTCCGTTCAATTCGCCCCCAGCAAGCTTAGACTACGGATAGAAGTTGAAACACAGGCCTAAAATGCTTTTATATGTGCTGGCAATGAAGTGAGGAATATGCTGAAAATGGTTTTTATTCCCTTTAGGAGGTTCAGGGTGAGTGAAAGATACTTGGGATGAGCTCAGGCTCCCTTTAGCAATGATTCAGAGATGGTGATTAAGAGGCAAACAAATTTTTAGCAAGGAAAGAAATGACTGCTGATGGTTACACGTGGCTGGATTTTTAACCAAATCGCGGTAAAATTTGTGAATGTGTGAATCACGATTACGGTAAAAGTATAAGGAGTAGCAAGTCGGTTCTAAGTTCGTTGAAAAGCTAAGATTCTAAGCTTTCAGAGGAAAGTTAAACCAAAGTTTCAAACGGTTCCAAACATATGAACGATTTTGTAAAGGTCGTTTTTCGACTTTAAAGTAACTCAAATTGACAGGTGACAGCTTTTAAAAATGACAGGTGACAGCTATGCGGCTGCAGAATTGACAAGTGACAGTTAGGAGGCAGTTCTACTTAGATTAAATAGATTGAATTATATCACTGGAAACTAAGAGATTTGGTTTCACACCATCCTAGCTGTACTCACAATGTATTTGGAAGGTCTAGGTCTCACGGATCGGGTCAAGATGGCTTCGGTTCTGGTTTCGCCCCGGACGGTCTCTGCGCACAGCGTCTGGTCTCTGCTCTGCTGGTCTGGTCTGACACTGCTCCTGGCCCGGCTCCTGGATCTCTGGGTACAGCGTCTGTGCACAGCTCCTGGATCTTTCTGCACAGCTTTCTCTGGACACAGCGCTGATCTGCACGGCTCCTGGATGCTGCTACCGCTGTTAGGTTTGCTGGATGCTGAGGCCTGCTGAGAAGAGTTCTCAGTTTGTGGGTTTAGGCCCTTGCTTTGAGTTCTGAATCAAGTTCTTTGGAGTTTTAAAGTCTAAGTGTTAGATCTGGTATCTTCTGGATGTTGTGTGGTCCGGCAGAGCGCGTTGCAGCAACTGGATTTGAATGTCTCTACCTGTCCCAGCAGTCTCTTTTTATGTATTTGAAAGTGGGTGTGTGCCTGGGCCTAGCAAAGCCTGCCCCTCTCTACTTGTCATTGGCCCAATTCTCCCCTCTCCCATGATTGGGGGAAGGAAATGTGAGTCAGAGTGATGCTGTAGGTTTTATGGGTCAGAGGATCCTCCCCTGGTCAGTTTGCCCACAAATCTATATTTGATTCAAATACATATTGCACAGATACACAGTTGTTTAAAATTACATGCACCCATCACATATCACATGAGGTATACTCTGTTCAAACTCTACTCTTCCTGGGGGCTTGCATTCAGAAATGGCAACATTTTTCACTTTTTAACTGGTTTTGCAATATCGGGCATTTACCCAAATTTACACACATGTGCGCAAGGAGTGTGGACATTAATTGATGAAGTGTCAGATTTTTAACATGCAGACATTTGGAGTGAAACCCTATTTTCCGCTAGCAACCCCCCTTATCATACCACCGGGTCCTAAAACCTCTTAAAATGTGGGCAGAAAAATCACAAGAATTATGGTATCATTTAGCTAATTTTGACAGGTCCGCACCATGAGTTATACATCTTTCTTAAAATCATATTCTGGCCAACAGGGGTGTGTCTTCCCAGGTCACATGGTGGAGAAACCAGTCTATCCACTTTCTTTAAGGTCAGCCTGTCCTCAGAGGGGCTGCCCCTCCCCGTTTCTGCCAAGAGGAAGCCACTTTACGACCTCCCCTATAAACCATCTGCCTGAGTCAAGGAAGGGCTTTGTTCAAAAGGAAGCCATTTACAACCACCCTAATAAACCATCTGCCTGGGCCCAGGACAGGCCTTTGTTCAACTCCCTGTAGTTGCTCCACCCCTAATCTAATCAGAGAGGTGACAACTCCTTTCGGCAAGGGGAAGAGTGGCTGAGCAGGTTTTAACTCCTGTGGGGGTAGATGTCAGGCAGAATTCAGTTTCATTAAGCCAGGTTTCAGCTAAATGTCACTTTTTGTCCCCCAGTTAAAGTCTATTACGATTTTTACATACACATTAAATAATTACTTCCTTCAAGTCATTTCAAAATATAGTTTTACATTGTATCCACCTCTTAGCAAGTCTTTCCTTGGTCTGGTTTTGTTTCATTTGTTCAGTTTTACACAAAAGTCTGGTGGTTTTAAAACGCCGGCTTTCTGATAGTGGTGAGTACTGGTAATGCAACCATTTTTGGGATTTAAGAAAATGAATTCCCCACAGTTCTAGGTTGCTTTTGGCAATCAGCATTGCCATTCCCTATGGTTTCAGGCTACTATGTGGGTAGCCCAATGGTGGTTTTAGGCAGTGCCCTCCTGTGCTCACAACCTAGGCAAAAATGGGTGGCAGCCTATTCTTCATGCATTTCCCTGTGCATTTTCTGGGAAGTTCTGGCCATCATGATGTTTTCCATGCCAGTACTGCACAGTTTTCCTATTCTGGCGTACATGTGGGCTTCTTGGCCATCTTGGATTTTCTAAGCCCACAGCACCAAATGTTGCAGCATGATAGCTCAAACGTGGGTCAGGACACCCAACAGACAAGAGAAAATATTACCACCATAGATGAACACAACAACAGATGTTGGACGATATGGGGCAAGTACGTACCCATGCTGACATGGATGGAGAAGGATGAGGACCCAATGAGCATACTGCCACTGACTGCACCTAAGCTATGCTACCAACACAGAGGAGATGTGGACGTGGGATACAACACCAACTGTGCAAGCGTGTTAGAGTTACCAGAGGGGGGAGCAGGAACAGCAGTGTTAATGGACCACCACTGGGCCTGCGGAAATAAGGCATACCATACCCTGCCCCCGCTGTGGAATGATATATGCACAATGGTACACATTAATGTACCATCACTAGTGGTACCCCAAAACATGTGAACATGGCGAATTTCCCCAAAATGGATGAAGGAAACAGGAGGAAGAAGAGATCGGTACAATCTCAGAGGGGGTCAGACAACGACAACAACAACAATAATGTCCTGAACAGGAAAAAGATACAAGGAGAACGTCTGACAGGAAATTACCTATGCGGAAGGTCGGAAACAGCACTCACTTCAATCCCACCAGAACACAGATTATTCAGCAGAGCAGCAATGTTTTTCTCGTCAATAATACACCCTGGACTACAAGCGTATGCAAACGCTAAATGGCTCCAGATAACCCGATGGGAGCTGATGATGACAATTAATTCAACATTAAACGGATTCAATGCAATAAAAGAGGAACTACGAGGACAATCATGCTGCACATTTATTCCTGCTAACGATGCTGACAATGGTACACTCACCGAAGCAGTATCACAACTGGCCCAGATGCACTCCAAAATGATGGAAGAAAGTAAAGGAGTGAAGAAGGATGACAGCTGGTTTTCATTGTTATGGTCATGGATGCCATCATGGCTGGCGGACGGGCTGAAGATTGTAGTTGGATGTATAATACTGGCTGGGGCTGCATTGATTATAATAAGGTTCTGGAAAGCCCGGAAAGCACGCACTACAGACAAAATGATCGAAATGGTTGGTATGCACCCCTTGATGCTAACTGATGATGACCAGCACACAGACACAATAATAAAGGAAAGAGAAAAACTGCGCAAACAGATCATCACCAACCATCTGGACCCGCCATCCGTGAAGATCGAAAACCCAAGAAACCCGAGGAGCTTCATCGGGAAATGGGTATACTGCACACCGGGAGGAAGTTGTGTGTATATGTATTGGTCATTTGAGGACCATGTAAACCACTATGGACACCTGGGAGGAGTAACTAAAATATGGAGAGTAAGAGGAGATAAGGAAAAGGATATGTTTGTGGTCGACAAGTCGACCAGAGGGGGGACTGAAATGGGAGAATGGGAGAAAGGACTCCCCCCAATCTCCTCGCGCCCCTGACCTAGAGGATCGCGACCCAGGCACCCGCCACGAGATGAATTTGCCTATCTACCAGACGACCAAATACCCTGGTACAGGAAGATACGGATGTGCCCATCAGCCTGCCCACCAGCCTGCCCTGCTCAAGCTGACACCTGCGGCATGGATGAACTCGACTAAACCCTTCAACAGTAAAATAAACACATTGTTAGAAATGCCATGACGACGTAGCCAACTGTCAGAACACCCGTGCAACCATGGACACTGTACACCCCCACACCAATCCACACGAAGAACATACTCAGTGCTATGCCCTAGGTGACAGACACACCCACTGACGCACACCTTTATTATTTTTCACATAGGTTTTTCAAAAATGCAGAAATGCATGACGCACAAAACACTCATCTAAATGCTTGCTGACGCTTCTCCTAACCCTTGCATTGTGATGAAAATACAACGTAGACATGGTCCTGCCTATGAAGAAATGTGATACTGCAACTTAAAGTGCCGTGCATTAAACATCCCCACCTATGCACCAGGCCCAAGTAGGCCGCAAGCAAGAGCCTCCACGAACATTGAACGAGCAAGAGTACAATTGCTGACCCTGCAGAACGCGCCCAGCGAGAACTGACAGCCAAGGGAGCGATGTTGCAACTCGCTTGCCACCAGCCGACGCCAAGGTCGCACCTGCAAGCTAAGCCAGACACACAGTGGAAAGTACAACTTAAATGTGCAGAATTCTGCCTCAACCACGGTCTCTCCTCACGTGACCAAGCCAAACCTGACAGGGTGCCAGACCCAGAAGGGAGAAGTCGCCTGGGTCCCACGTTTGAGACACAGGCTGCAACAATGAAATGACCCAATGGACACCTACAGCGATGGGAATGGTCTGCTCTCAGGCATATGAGCAAATCCACGCATTGTCTGCACAAACACATAGTTAAATATTGTTGCAAATGACAGGTACACCGCGAGCTGGGAACAACAATGGTCCCAGGCTGGGGGGCTCGCGAGTCGACCAATCAGAACATGGGGCACTCATCACTGACGCCACTAACATTATCCAATCATTAGGGGTCTTTGTGTAACAATTTTAAAGTATCTAATAGAAGGGAGAACCCAAGTATATGACCTGACTGACCCTTAACCACTAACAGCGTTCTCTATACGTATGCTATACTAACCCTACCACTTGAGGGACCAATCCAGAGTGGTGATAGGTTTTTTGCTAACTTTCCCAGGTGACGCAAGTAGCGCGTCATACTGAGGCAAAAAGGGGCCTGCGAGCCCCACGAATTTCCAGAGTCTGGACGGACGCGTACGATCCTAGACCCATCCCTGCCATTATTCAATAAACAGCAGTAACACCTGTCCTAGTCCATATATAATGTTGTCCCGTGTTGAGTGAATGGACTTCCTCCATCACCAGTGTAGTTTCTTATTCCAGAATTCATTACCTGCCCGGCGTTTGCTGTTGCACCGTGTGATTTTGCGCAACTCCATTTCCACCCTGCTGTAAGAACATATGCAGATTCACCATCCCTCCTCTAGTACCTTGGTCGTTTTGCACCATGCCTTGACTTCTGCATGAGTGTGCTATATGCCCTGTCATCCCACACATCCAACATATTGGCAGTGGTCTGATTATTTGCCGTTTGACATATGCTGATTGCCGTTTTGCATGTTTTGGAAACCTCCCTGATTACCTTGAAAACCTCCCTGATTACTCTGCCATCCTCTTCCTCGAAAGCCTCTCCATCTTGGGTAAAACCCGTTATTGCCTTGATCAACCTGCCTTTGGTTATTTATCTGTTGCAAGTTTGATCCATCTGTGTTAGTGATCATTGCCCCTTCAATGGCATATTTTGACAATGTCTCCTGCACTAACTTTGCCTCTTTGACCTTTCGTGCAGCCTCTTTTTTGTGATTTTTCTCTTGCAGCAGCCTGCAATAGTGCGCAGTGGTCAAGTGTATTTCAGATAACGGTTTTGCCTCTGTTCCTACCAATTTCTTGAGCTGCTTCTGGACCTGATTTGGCAGCCCTTGGCATAATATATGTAAAACACGGGTATGGATTTCCCCCAAGATTCTCGAGTTTCCAGTACCCAAGCTTCTTGGAAATTCTGAATGTAAAGCAAAGGATCCTCTGGCTCCTTCATTTTACGTGTCATTATAGCTCCCGTGTCTGAAGTGTTCGGGTATAGCACTTGCAGTGCTTTCCATACCGCGGTTCTGCAATTGTTAAACAGCGCTCTGTCATGCGCAGTATTAACTGTAGTCACGCCAGGGTAACCTCCACGTGTCCAAACATCATCAGCTCTATCACCAAGTATGGCGATTAAAAGACCCTTAATGTCCCCGATAGCTAACGTGTGCCCTTCCGTCATTTATTCTAACTCATCTATCCATTTTCCTGCTCCCAATGTCAAAATTGGAAGCTTATTTTTCAGATTTTCTCGATTCATGTGTGGCCATGGTATATATTGTGGCCTAGTTTGTTCTTTCTTGAGTAACGGGAACTGCGACACATGATACTCCTTTTCTTCTCTCATCATTTTTCTATCCCCTGCAAGGGTAATATTCCTGCATGGCCGTCTACCTGGCAATTGTCCTTTATCTATCAGATAGGGTGGTGGAGACACCCCCATCTGACCATAAGAAACTTCTTCATGCCGACCTGCTTGTGTGGCTGACTCCGATGTCCTGGGTGCAGACTCACTAGTATCTGACCATTTTATTCCCTTCCCTTTAGAGAATCGCTTTTCACATTCTTTCTCGTCTTCCTTTTTTTTGCATTCTTCTCTTTCTGTGTCTGATATTGTCTGTGCCCAACTTGTGCAACTTCTCTCATCCGCCTCATTCCTATTTAGTGTCAACCTATCTTGGGACAGCTCTCTGTTTCTGCTACTTCGGAAGACATCCTTAGTGTTATATAACTGAGTGCTCTCAGGACGTTTGTCCTCTTCTTTCCCTTGGGGTACCTGTTCAAGCCCATTTCATCATATATTCTATCAATCGTTTCTCCGATGCTTCTGGTGTGGAAGTCATCTTCCAGATTTGCCCTGGAAGTGCCTGGTACTGAATCATAACAGGAAAGAATTCTTCTATATCTTCCCAGTCTACTACTGGATCGGGTTTTTTAATCTCTCTTTCAAGATATTCAAGATATTCAAGATCCCGTGCTCTCTGTCTTCGCTTGCGTTCTATATCATCGAATTTGCTGCACTTCCTCGCTTCCTCTCTAACCCTATCTTCTTCCTGTTTCTTCACATCTCTTCGTTTATTTGCTCTTCGTGTCTCCTCATCTCTACGTCTTTTTATTCTTTTCTCCCGTATTTTTTGTTCTTCTTCTTCTATTCTCCTTTGTTCCTGCCTATCCTGCTTATCCTGATCATTAGCTGTTCTCTGCTTATGATCACATTTCCTTTCTTGCTCTTTGCGATATAACTGCTCACGTTTCTGACAATCTTTCTTTCCGATTCTTTTGTCTCTCAATCCTTTTTCTTTTTCCTTCTCTTTTCTTTTTGAATCGGCTGGCTCTCTTTGTCTCACATCCACAATGCCTTTACCATCGAGTTTCAATAAAATCTGACCTCCCAACCATTTGTTCTGTGTGAATGCCATCTCATCAGTTCTATCCTCATCTCCTTTCCATCGCTTTCATGCTCTACCCATTTCTAGAGATGTACTTGCTTGTGCTTGATGTTCTTCCTTTTCGTGTCTCTCCTTGTCCCTCGGGACTTTGGAGGTAATATCTCTTTCTTTGCTCTTCTCTGGGCTTTCGTCACTACTTTACGTATAGCGACTCATATGACGGGTTGCTATATCCCATGGCTGCTTTAAGCTCTCTCAATGGGTATAATCCTTCGTCTGTATTGGCTTCGCTTTTCGTTTCAGACAGGGCGGGTGGCACAGAAGGCGTTTTACCCCCCTCTGTGCATACATTAAGTAGCCAGTCTACTGGCGGCTCCTCCTCTTTTTCCTCTTGGTACATCTTTCAAAGCTCTAAACTAGCTAGGCATTTGTCTAACTTTTGTCCAGTATACGTGGTGTGCAAATATGTCGTCATGTGTTGCAGGATTGTTTTAGATAGCGAGCCACCTTGGGCCCATGGCATAAACATTTATTTTGCGGTTTCTTTAACCTATTCTGCACTGTACTTCTTCAGCTTAGGTGCATGATTTGGCAACTGTTTGCACAAGTGTATTAATAGGGTAACATCTTGCATGCTTAAAACCTGTTAATCCTCTCTATATGTAACACTTTATTATATTTCATGTTTCACCAACAAGATCAACAATATGAGTGAGCACCAATCGTCGCAAGCTCCAATCCCGTTTTTTCACAAAAATGTTACTTTTGTTTTTTCAAACAACAACCATCAATCCATGTCATGCAACATCATTTTATCTTAAGCGTGTAATTTTCAGGCTATTTTTCCCGAAAATGTTCTTCCCTCATGATGTCAGAGAGAAAAAAAAGACAAGACAGACAAAACAGACTCCGGCCGGCCACATAAATCTCATGCCCCTACCATTATTCGGACATGGAATGTAAGCCCATTTCTTTCAAAAAAGTTATTAATCGTTTTGGTCTCCTATAGGGTCCTATTTAATTCAGGACCTTAAATGAAGGCTTCTTCTGCTGCTCTTTAAAACGTAGGTATCTGGGCATGTACTCCTCTATATTCTCTAATTTCTCTTGGGTGTCCTCCCAATATCTCTCTATTTTCTCTCGGGTGTCCTCTCGGTATCCCTCTATTCAGTATTTTCCCCTTATGTATGTATTATACTCTTACTCTGTCGCTATTTGTGTCCCACCTCCCTCCATTACCTTCCCTTTACTTCTTCTAAGGCATGCAATTTTTGCCAAAGCATTTAGTCTTTTTCACTCACCGTTTGCATTTTTTTCCTCTCCGGATGCTCGGGATCACCGCCTTTGTTACCGCCTCTCTGTGCCATTCGTCTGATAAGCTGCTCGTAGAAGTGGGAACGGGTTTATGGGGGAAAGCAAGCGTCCCTTCAGACCTAACCTGCAGAGTTTTTTCTTAGACTAACCACTATCTAGGGGGAGCCTCTCATTCTACTCAGCCGGATGGCAAAGGACTTGTGATATTGCTGAGGATCTGGAGTTATTTTAATGTCGATGGTCAATAGGTGTCTTATCTAATCGATTCTAATCGAACCATCAATCTCTGCAACCAAGTGTGCACGATGGACCCCAGTTGGCCCATTAGAGCTGGTGGTTTCCAAACGGCACTTTAAAATGAGTAGCAGCTCCTTTGAGATAGATGGGGATGCAGATTTATACTATTGCATCAAATCAATAATGACAACTCAATGGTTTGGCAAAGGGAGTCCGTTTAATGACAAGTACAAAAAACAGGGAGTTCAATAAATATCAGCAATCGCTCGATCTTCCTTCTCACTTAAACTCCAATTAATTTCAGAAAAAAACATGACATTTATACTAAAAACGTGTCATCATTGACATGTAACTCTTAAAAATCTGCATGCAACTTGATTGGTTCTAGAAAGGTAACTCAACTATAGGTACCATATCTGTATATGGTAACGGGGAGAGGGGATTGGATAATTAATGTCAGGTGGCACAGCTAAGCCCTTCCTTCAAAAGGGCTACTGTAAAAGTCACAAGAAGCATGACGTCTCATTGGTTCTACTAACGATAGGACCCTAGATTACACAGTCCACTATGATTGGGTTGGCATCAACCCCACTCATACTTTTCCACTTGCACTTAGCAGCGTGCAAAATAGCTGGCCAGGTGCAGGGAGTTCACCTGCACCCCCACCTTCCCTCCAATTATTGTTACAATCAATCATCACTTCAGTAGTCATGTGTCAATTATTTCTTTGTAGTTGGCCTCGAGTCTGCTTCTTGGTCTAGGAAAGTTAAGGCGTCTGAGTATGGCCAAGGTCCATGCGTAGGTATGAAAGTTTCATTTCTTCAGCTTGCCTGGTCACGTGATTCCGACACTGGGAAATTGGCCTTTCCTTCATGTAATTTCATGTATTTGATTTAATTTAGCCAGTTGTCTGCCATCTGTGGCTTATCTTGACCTTTCCGAACAGGATACTCTGTTCTTCTTTCGCTTAATTGTATCCACTGTCGGCCTATTCCAGCTGATACAACCTTGGCTTCTTGGCATGGTTACCCTTGTCTGAGTCTCTCTCCGGTTTTAATTCTCGATTTGTTTGCTGTGAAACTCTCCTCTTGAGCCCTTTAGTAACCTTTGGTTGATTCTGCTCTTGTGCGTAGTGGAAGTATACTTATATACAGTGTCTTTTGAGGTAGATATATGTATAAGTAGCTCTTGTCGCAATCGATTTCACTTCTTAGCATAAGCAAGCCTCATGATTTCTGTGCTTCTTGCAGTTACTTTGCATATGTACATGTGTAAACTAACTGACTATCTTCATCGAGCATATGACATAAGTTTCTGACATCTTGACATCAATTGTTTGAGATGTCACTTATCCATGGTATTTCATCTCTTTTGTCATCATTCTCAGGTCATTATATCTTTTATATGTGAGTCAGTCTGGGTTCTTATGACATCACCATTCGTCTTCCTTCAGTATCTTCTTAGCTTCTTCAGGTATTAAATTCTGACAATCATTCTGTCTCACTTGTCAATATGGATATCTTACTGTATAGGTTTTCTAAGGTGGCAGTACTTAGGTGCTGTTGTTCTGATAGGTACTGGACAGAGCCCAACTGCGGCTCTCTGCTGGTTGATTTGCCCATCATACGTTACATATTTCGGCGTGAATGTTCCTGGTACTTCAAAATGGGCAGTTGCCGTGTGAATCATGCTAGTCACCACCTCTACAACAGGTTTGGGGTTCCAAGTGCACTTCCCTGTTATTATTGAGTGTGTTGTCAAATTTCTTTGGCTTCATAATTGTGTGCTCTTAACAGTCACCATGTACACCATTGCATGGCTTATAATTATACCCTCCAACACAAATTGATACCTCTACCTGCTGTGATTTTGTGTCCCTACAGCTGCCAGAGAAACCCAGGTGACATTGAACATATTCTGTGCCACATTAGAGCAGGTGCTGTAATTGTCAGGTTAGTTACAGCAAGGGTCCTCCTTTTTGGCGGTTAGTCATCAACTTTGAAAAATCAAAACAAGTTTTTCTTTGATAAAATATTTCAATATACCAATTCAATCAAGCGTAATATACAAGCAAAGTTTCTAAAAAAAAAACATTTAATCATGGAGATATATATAAGCAGAGAACATCCAATTGTCCATTGTCAATGGCCGACGCATTTCGAGGTAGTTCCTCCTCTTCTTCAAGGTCCTAATAGGACTGTTGATAGGTGTCATACATAAAGGAAAAAAACATAGTGACTTCTGTTATAACACATTCATAAGTGTTTGACAGAACATAATGCAGTCCATCTACTAGAAGTATATTAGGAATTGCATCACATAACAATCCATAAACAGAGAGGAATATTTGCAAGGAATGCCTTGTACATTCCATAGGTACATCATATTGAAGTTAAATATTAACTAACCACAGTACATCAATGAAAGTGACTGGGAGCAAGCTCATTCAATTTGATATGTAAGTTGTAAAAGAAATGAAAAAAGTGGGTCTTAGCGTTTGCAATCAGTGTTCATGTGAGTATCAAAGTCACTAGGAAGTATTAGATGGGAATTGAAACTACAGACATATTCAACTATTATTGCTATTAAAAGCACTGGCCATCCAGAGTTATGTGGGAGATCTAAGAAGAGTGGGTCTAGGTGGTTACAAACTGTCCTTAGGTGAGTATCAAAGTCCCTAGGGAGTAGTAGGTGGGAACTAACAACATATTCAGTTATTATTGCTATAAAGGCACTCACCATCCGGTGTAGTATCTCCATCTAAAGGTGTGCATACAACCCCATGTGTTGTGCAGGAGCTCCCTTCCACCACTGCAGGAGCAGTGCCCTGCCAGGAGGCTTGCCCCCATCTAAAGGTAGGCTATCTGCCTCATGCCACAGCTCCCTGATGTCCGCTGATGTCCGCTGCACCATAAAAAACATTTTAATTCACTGGAGCCTCCATAATTCGCCAGCACACTCAATTTGTGCTTAATGCCACTCGTTCAGCATCAGGCCTGCCTCCAGTACTCCGGAGTGCAATCGCCGCCATAGACGACCACGAGGACTATAGCCACTTGAAAATGGCCACCTGCAACCTTTGTTAGCAGCTTCCACTCGAGGAAACACACCAGGCTCAGCCCCCTATCCTGATTGGCCTGGAGTCCCTATTTTCTGGCCAATAGTAAGCCGGCAGGCGATTAAGCTGGCCCACCACCGAAGGCACACTGCCTAAGGCTTTCTCCTGTCCAGAGCCTGTCAGGAGCCGAAAAGTTCTGAGTGCCAGAACCCCTGCTACTCCTGGGTCCCACTTGTAATACGTTGCTAATGCATGCTCATATATTAGGGTAAGCAGCTCACCAGTGTTTATTGTCATACCTTCATTGCAACCTATGTTATGCTGTTTACTCCGTCAGATTGTTGTTCACATTGCTGCAAGGAACTGTTTAAAAGACACATTTTTTGTTGCCCGCGCTTTGGACTTTTGCAAATTGTGCACTGCTGCCGGGCTTCATGGTTGTCTGACCTTGTTGGGATCTCATATCGCATCTCTTACGAGCACGCTCTATGTATATCATCTTATCGGTGCTGCGCCTCATACTGTTTACCCCCACCCAGCCTACACTTATATTCAGCAAATATGATACTTGCTCCTATGCTGGCAACCCGCGCTGCTGAGTGCAATGCATTTTTGTATTTCTGGCTCACTACAACCTATATGGTGTGTTAACCAAATCATCCTCTCTAGTTTTGAATGAGCTAAAATGCTCACTTGGGCGAGCCAAAACGTATAATTGACTGTTTCACTACTGTTCCTTACTCAACTATTCTCCTTCTAACCATATATTTACACTCTGGTACTACTGCCATGCATATTACTGTAATGCTATGATTGAGGTGTATTGCTGTTGCTCCCGCTTATTAGAGTAATTTTTAAGTGACCACTGGAAACACTATTGCCAGTTGCCTTAGTTCCTGCTGCACAGTGTTTCTAGCCTAATCTGTGATTTTCAAACATAGACAGACCCTGTTGCCATACTGGTCCTTACCTGCCTGCACAGTGTTTCTAGCCTATTCTGTGATTGTCAAACCTAGACAGACCCTGTTACCATACTGGTCCTTACCTGCCTACACAGAGTTTCTAGCCTAATCTGTGATTGTCAAACCTAGACAGACCCTGTTGCCATACTGGTTCTCACCTGCCTGCACAGTGTTTCTAGCCTAATCTGTGATTGTCAAACCTAGACAGACCCTGTTGCCATACTGGTCCTTACCTGCCTGCACAGTGTTTCTAGCCTATTCTGTGATTGTCAAACCTAGACAGACCCTGTTACCATACTGGTCCTTACCTGCCTACACAGAGTTTCTAGCCTAATCTGTGAGTGTCAAACCTAGACAGACCCTGTTGCCATACTTGTTCTCACCTGCCTGCACAGTGTTTCTAGCCAAATCTGTGATTGTCAAACCTAGACAGACCCTGTTGCCATACTGGTTCTCACCTGCCTGCACAGTTTTTCTAGCCTAATTTGTGATAGTCAAACCTAGACAGAACCTGCTGCCATATTGGTTCCCACTTGCCTGCACATTATATTTTAGCCTAGCTCATGATTGTCAAACCTAGTCAGACCTGCTGACATATTGGTTCTCACTTGCCTGCACATTGTATTTCAGCCCAGCTTGTGACTGCCGATCCTAGACAGACTTTTCTGCCATACTATTTGTACCCAGCTGCCCCGTTCTTGACCAACTACTCCGGCTATATAACTACTCCGGCCACCCATGATGCACTTAGCAGTTACTTGCCTTGCCAACTGACTACCACACCCCACTTATACCTACAGAATGTACCTACTAGGCATCTTATCAGCACTGCTGAGAGTAATTCTCCACCTCATCCACCTGTCCAGCCACCCCAGCCTCACTTCTTATTCTGCTTCCATAGGCACCACTGTCCCACTCACAATGCACCTCTCTACACCATGTAGCCTCGCAGCCAGAAACACCAAACTATGTGCCAGATTACCCAAAATTATATGAGCCCCGATCCAGAGACTCCAACCAATCCAAATTCACTAACCGGAGCCTACCCATGCACTCGGTCCCTCCCACCAACCGCCCCATGGACACAGCCAAACTAATAACAAGCATCAGGCTCTCAACTTAACCACCTCAGCCACCCACACTAAATCTATCACCCCTCTCATAAGAGGCACCTTAATTGATATGATATGATATGATATGGCATTTGTAACGCGCCTATATACAAATGTAGTAGCCCATGCCACAGACATAGCAGACCTCATTCTAGCAGAAGAACTAGACTTCCTAGCCATCACTGAGTCCTGGCTCTGTGCAGCCGCTGGCCCTGCTCTCTCACTAGCCATCCCTGACGGCTATACTATCATCTGAGTGGACAGAACAGAATCTAGAGGTGGAGGCCTCACTATAATTGCCAAAACACAACTCAACATCAGACTTGACACCACTAACCACTTCCCATCATGCAAATCTCTCACAGCTAAACTTCCTACCGCCAGCTCCCAAAGTATCACCATCCACTTACTCTACAGACCCCCTGGACCACTAGGTTCCTTCGAGGAAGATCTCACTACCACCCTCACCAACAACCTAAAAAACACCACCCAGAGCCTCCTCTTAGGAGACTTCAACCTGGGCCTCAAAGACCCCAAACACCCCCAGGCTACCCTCATTAACAATACCCTGTTAGAATTAGGCTTTACCCAAAGAGTGTCCACCCCTACCAACAACAAAGGAAGAACCCTGGACTGGGTAGCTGACCACAACTCTGTGGCCTCCATCACAGCCAACACCCCCCAACCATGGTCCGACCACCATCTCCTCACCTTCAACCTGGACGCTGCTAGCCCTATTATTAACAACTCTCTAGCCACAGCTATCCCCACGAGAAGCAAGAAAAACATCACAGCTGAAAAACTCATCCCCCCTTATCCTCCCAACTTTGAACCAACTCTTAGCCACCTCTAACCCCCATGACCTCATAGAAAATTATAACAATAGCATGCGCTCAGCCTTAGACTCTATCGTACCCCTAAAACTGAGAAAATGTAAGCCGAAAAAACATCTGAACACATGGTTCTCTACCCATCTAAAAGCCCTCAGATTAGAGAAGCGCATAAAAGAACAAGCCTGGAGACAATCTCCCACAGACATTAACAAGCAGATCCTCAACAAAATAGTCTCTACCTACAAAAAGAAAATCATCATCGCTAAACAGGAATCATACAACCAGAGAATATCACAAGCCAAAACCAGTACTAAGGAACTGTTCACTATCATCAAAGAACTGGAAACACCTGTCCTAGTCCCAGACACATGTGTGAAAGATAAACAATGGTCCACCAGTGTCCAAAATGCCCTCTCTAATAAAGTAGCAGGCCTTCAAATCAAAATGTCCAACAAGAAAGATTCCCTAACCAACTCTACCAACTTCACTAATACTCCCACACACCCAACACCACGCCTCATGCCTCAGAACCCGATACCTAACCCACTCCCCCGCTTCAACTTTTCCAAAGTCTCTACGCTAGAAGTGGAAAAAATCATCCTCAGCCTTAAACCCTCAAACTGTCAGGGCGACCCTTGCCCCGCACAAATCATCAAAGACGCAGCTAGCGACCTCTCACCATTCATCACCAAACTTATTAACGCCTCCTTCAGGTACCATCCCTAATAACCTTAAAGAATTGTGGGTCCTCCCTCCACTCAAAAAACCCTCCCTAGACCTGATAATACCCATTAACTACAGACCTATTACCACCGCCCCCTTTTTGCTCAAAATATTAGATAAGACAGCCTATCAACAAACACAAAAATATCTTGAGCGAAACCACCTCCTGGGAATACGGCAATCAGAGACAGCTCTCATTGACCTTAAGGCCCAAATCGACACTCTGAGAGATAATGGGAAAACGGCTCTATTGCTTCTTCTAGACCTCTCCGCAGCGTTCGATCTAGTGGATCACAGAATTCTCTGTAACCACCTATACTCGGCTGCCCACTTCTCCCAAAAAGCCATTGGCTGGATTGAGTCATTCCTGAGCAACAGATCCATGCGTGTTTTCCGCACCTCAGCCTCCACCGACCCCATCCCCATCACATGTGGGGTCCCCCAGGGTTCATGCGTCTCCCCTACACTCTACAACGTGTTCATGAAGCCCCTGTTTGATGATCTGGATGGTCTGGGTATCACCTACACTAATTACGCTGATGATACCCAGATCCTCATCCAGTTGACAGGAGATTACAACAAGGATTTGGCCTTGGTGAACAGGGTGTACCTCATCATCCCGGCATGGATGGCCTCCCACAGTCTATGCCTGAATGATGACAAGACTGAACTCATCATCCTCGGATCCACCCCCAATCTAAACAAACTGGAACACAACTACTCGAGGTTCACTATAGATGGCAACCCCATCAAGGTAGCAAAAGTAGTGAAAACCCTAGCAATCTACCTAGACTCTGCCCTATCCTTCCATAAACAGGTTAGCTCCATAGCCTCTTCCACAGCCTACACATGTAAGCTTATAAGAGCAGCCAAACCTTTCCTATCCACTGAGAATTGCATTACCCTTGCCAGAGCCCTTGTTTTATTGAAACTTGACTATTGTAACGCCCTTTATGTTGGAGCCAAAAAACAGATAACTAACAAAATCCAGACCTTGCGAAATAATGCTCTCAGAGCAGCGCTCAGCATCCCCAAGAGAGCACATATGCCAACATCAGGAGATCGCACAGCTGGCTCACCACCACCGACAAAATCTGCCTCAAAGTATCCTCATTAACACACAAATGCCTCAATAATGCAGCCCCCCGCTACTTAGCTGACAGAATAAAATGATACTCCCCTAACAGGCCCACCAGAACTTCCAATGCTAACTTGATTACAGTTCCCAGGTTCAACCGATCCAAAATGGGCGGTAACAGCTTCCAGGTAAAAGCGCCCAATACTGGAACTCCCTACCACTCACCCTTAGGACACCCCAAACCTACCCCCTCTTTGGACATAACTACATCCAGTGGCTAAAGAATAACGACCAGTAACTGACCTGCCTTTGCATTCTATGCTTCTATGTAAATATGTATATTTGTAAACTGTATATCATTGTATCCATCGCAACTGTATTAACCTATGCATACACTGTATATTACTGTACAGCAATGTAGCCAAGCTGAGAATAGCCTTACTGCTCCTGCGCCCTCATACCTTCGGGTCTGGTACGCAATATGAATGAATAAACTAAACTAAACTGAACCTGGCCTAAGCACCACCCACCTTTTTAGCCCAGCCCCTTTCTTCCTGCTCTTAACTCCTAGATCAAGGGTGTCTCTTGCCTGGGCATCTGACGTGAAGGGCTGACGAAGAAAAGGGCAATTCCTGTTTGGACCTGTTCGGACCGGGAGGACTCAGGGCACAACACCCTGCTCAGACAGCAGGTAAGCTGCACCAACATGTATTTACTCCCTCTGTCTCCACAGGCCATCCCCTCCCCCATGATGTTCCCTTGTGCCCCCCCACCCTTCTTGCACACAGGTGTTGCCTCTTTTGCTTGATTCTTCTACCCTGCCCCCCCTCACCCTCCCAGCCTACTTCTGCAGGAGTCTGTCCTGATACATTCTGGTTTCACCATATCACCGCCCTGTGGCCAATTCTGGATTTGACTTTTATGGGCTTCATTTATTCATGGTGTGTCACTTTTTCTCAACTCTCATGCTGGACTTCCTTTGCAACTTTTACTCATTATGGCCCAGAATCATACTGTTCCCATTACATCTTGTATCCTGGCTTGCAACGTTATGTGTTACTACTCACTTCTGCAATTGTATTCGCTCTCCCCTCTTGCTTCTCCACTCTTTTGACTGCTTACTTTCTCTTCTCTCCTCTCTCCCTTTTCCTATTTCCTCCCCTTCTCCCCTTATTTTCTTCTATGCACTTACACTATCAGAATTGTCCCTGGACCTAGTATGATAGCAACCTTATCTTTCTCCTCCCCCCTCCCGTTACTTGCCCCACCCCCTTCAGCACTATCTGAAATTGTGTCAGTCCTAGTACGATAGTCGCTTGTTCTGCTCCTCCCCTCCCTTTCTGCACCCTTCAACCTCACCATTTGTTTTTCTCTGGCTCTACCAGAAATGTCGTCAGGCGTAGTATGGTAGTCGCCTGTCTGTTTCCATTTCTGTCCCACTCTCTCCCTCCCTTCCTTACTTGAGCTTAGCTTATCTTAGCTTAGGCTTAGCTCTTGCACTATCTGAAATGTCATCAGGCCGAGTACGATAGTCAATTTCACATCCTTACTGTTCATGGTCTGTAAGAATGTCATTGTATTTTCCCTTGTTCCCTCCCTTGTCTTGAAGCACTTTGAAACACATTGTGTATAGATGCTATATAAATAAATGATCATATCATATCATACGAGCTGAGAGCAGACGATTTAAAAACTGGCTTTGCCATGAAACGTGCCGGGAATTGTGTTGTGAAGTGTTTTGCAGTGGCTCCCCATGACGCTGCTGGCTGTACTTTGCTGTTCATCCAGCTGATGGTGCTGGTGCTGGTGAATACACTTTTAAGGGGCTGAGAGCACAGGATTTAAAAACCTGCCCTCACCGCGAAGCGTGCTGTCAAGTGTGCCAGGAAGGGTTTTGCAGTGGCTGCCCAAGACGCTGCTAGCTGTGCTTTGCTGTTTATCCAGCTGACGGTGCTGGTGCACACACCTTTAAAGAGTTGAGAGCTGAGAGCGGAGGATTTAAAACCCACCTTTCCCGCGAAGCATGTCGTAAAGTATGTCAGGAAGTGTTTTGCAGTGTCCTGCTGGGTTCTGTTGTGCTTGTGACCACGACACACGAGTCAGCTGTGGTCTGTGATCTTTCCAAATCGATGGCAAGGTGAGTTCCTCTCTCTCCTTGTCTTGTCCTGTTCACAATCACAGAGCTTCTCTAGTTTACCGCCACTACCCCAACTTGACTGTGCCTGAATTTCAATTACTTAGTCTGCCTAGCTCCGCAGTGCCTTGCACGCCTACACACATTACCAAGATCACTCTAAGGTCTGCGTGCTGGCTAATAAATACATATTCATGTTGCTGGGCAATGCATCAGATAACATGCCACCTATCCCCCCACTTGCCCGTACATCTCCATCTTGCCTTCCACCATTCAAAGATCCTAGGATTTTGTCCACATCCGATTATGATGAGAGCGAAGCTCCCATAGTATTGACAATCAGCGTTTGTGAGATGGATTTGGTACCTGTGTCGGCTACTGTGTTCGCTGTGACTAATGATGGCACAGAGGGAAGGGTGGAGCCTAATGCTCTAACTGTCTGTGATAACATAGCCCCAACTTCTAAACCTATTGATAATTGTGAGAACACGCCGAACTGTACAAAGGTAAAAGCGACCGTTCCTACGTCTATGTTGACATGAATGAAGATGAAGTTGGGTAATGATTTGACTATTTTGCAAATGACGAAGAAACACTATTGAAAGGATGCAACTAGAGGAACATTTATTGCAACCACTCCACTCAGTCAGGAGTTAACAACTCAAAATAAGACACTGAGCAAATCCAGAGCTAAAATATACGATGGCCATGTAGAGATGGTGGAGGGATTATCTGAAAACAGTCAATTTTATGCAGATCGGAAGTTGTCCCTTGACCATGACTCTGCTGTTCTGTGAAAGGTCTCGAACCAAGCAGGACACCTGTCGCCAGAAGCCATTGCTTTGCTACAACATACTATGATGGCAGCCCTCATAATCTCAGTTGCACCATTTACCAAACTATATGAGTCCTTATATGATGCTCTCAAAGACCAAGCAACACTCCTGGCCATGACTCACACTAAATTGTACACGACAGAGTGGACAAAGAGGCGAAACCTCCTTGATGTGGCAAAATAGACTATGTGACCTGGTAAAATGCAAAGACTGTGACAAATCCATTATCATGACTGCTGTCTTAGAAAACTGTAAATGGATTCATTGTTGACTCTTAGAGCCAAAAGGAGACAATAAGGAACGAGAAATCATAAATAGAAAGGCTCCACATTGACAAGAAAAGCCAGCTGACTCGAACCACCTAGCTGGAGCTACCAGAGAATACACTAATAACCATACATACCTGCATCTGGAGAGACAAATATATTTTACTTGGCCGACATCCAAATAACCTCTTCAAACAGAGGAGAGGGCCACAACTGCCAGATGGAGTACTAACAAACAAGGCACACACAGAGAAAGACCTTTTAGCCATGTATTGATCTTGCAAGCAACAGAAACAGCTGATGTATCACCCTTGACACCAGCGATTAATTCGCCTTCCTCAGATGACAATGAGCCCTTGTCTGTTCAAATGGTAGTTAAATAATTTGCAATATTTGACAATAAGACTAATGGGAAAAGATAGTCAACAACAGGTGAAGAAAACTAAAAACGAACAAATACCCAAAACAACAAAGTTAAATGGCTCTTGAGCTTTCTTAAGGTTTATAAGAAGTCCACCTGCAAAGAAACAATTGGATGGTTCGACAAAGAATAAGGCCAATCCAGTCACAAGTCCATGTTACAATCGATCTATCGATCAAGATGTGATATTAATTAAAAAAACAAGAGATAATGAGCCCGGTTTTTGACTGTATGTTAGATCAAGAAGATCTTACTACCTTATTGAAATTATTAAACAACCATGAAGACCATGAGGAAATACTAAAGGCGGAACCAGTGGCTTCTGCCATGTTCAACTGCTCACTTTGTCAGTTGGCAAAAAGAGATTCATCCCCGTCCAGAGTACTACTGGGGAAATCGAGTGGTTCTTTTACTCAACCCAATCTAAGACTCGGCTTTGTGACACTTGAAGAAAGGCGAAATGGCACTCTTATAAGGGGCTCTTATCTGCCGCTCCCTTTAAAGACTAACCCTAAAAGAAGCCATAAAACACACAAAAAGGCATGGAGAGATGTCCCCCCTCCCCAACAAAAGACAACCTAATAGCGTTGAGAGAATCCTCTGAGCAAAGGACATTTTATTCTAAACCATAGAACTGTCCTGAAATTGTTCCATCACAGCCCTTATTTGAGATATATAACATCAGAATATATAAAGATTGTCCAATTAATTAATGAAACAAGATTGGACTGGGTTGTTCTTCACTTGAACTCAACTCTAGTGAAAGAGGCGCTGTTTAAGAGTGCTGTGGATTTCCCACGGCTTGGTTTTAAAATATCGAACTATAGTGATCATGCCAGCAAATCCTTTTCAGATTTCTGCACACCCCATTATCCACAGTCACCTTTATGGTGTGTTTCACTTGTGCTATTTTTTACGTGCACGCGCACCCGCTCCCCTTGGTTCGTGGTGCCGGCGCTATCCGCCTTTTCTCGCCCTTGGTTCTGTGGTGTCTGTATTCACCCAGCTATTGTGTCTGCCAGCTCTTAACTCAGCTTCACTCACCCTTTTTACTACCACAGCATTCCATTATTTCTGTGTTTCAGTATACACTCCTCTGTGTTAGTAACCCTCATCTGTTACCCGCTGGGCCTTTTCTACATACCTGAGGCCTCCCTCTTTCTTATTGTTTTTGCCTCTACACTTGTTGTACTTCTGCACAGCGATTTAGAGCATTGGCCCAGGCTCCCTCTCCATTCGGCTGAACCGAGTTACAGTCCAAGAATCCTAATATACTGGGAAAGTAGCCCCACGGATTCCCCCCTGTCCCTAATGTGTCTACAGGGGGATTGATCCGTGTATTCGTGACAGCAGTCCACTAACTTAGATATTCCTTAGAAATTGTCCAACAGAGTACTACTTGTATAAAACATGTCCCATTTCTCTCTGCCCCCTTTAGGGTGAAACTACTACACTACACTATTCCTGACCTGAGGAAGGCCCTTACTATTCATGCCCGTTTGGCACACCGAAACGTGTTATCCCTCCACCTCCACAGGTGGTTCCCCTGTCGATTGGAAGTACTCCGGGAACAAGTCTATGATTTCTCCTACACGTTGGCAGATAACCTCACAAACTTAGTCGATTGAATAATGTCTCTTTTTACCTACCAGGGTAATTTTTAACACACCCTGGTAGTACCTATGTTGTAGGAATAATTTGCATCCTGCTAGGATAATTTCAGCAATCCAAGTTATTTAAATTATCCAAATTGCTCTTTGATGAATATATTGCTCTTTGTGAATTGATGTATATATGATGAATGTTATGTTTTATGTTCTTTTCTTCTTTCCAATACTTTCATTTAATTTTTGTGAACATTTTGAATAACCAAAAAATGTGTTCTGAATAATAAATCTATTTTCTGAACTCTTTTGACTTTTTTCTTTGGTTTACCCTTCGTGACTTTCTCTGAAAGCACATTCCTTGCATTATTATGGAAATTTAACCTAAATAATTGACAGAAATCAGGACTGTCAACAGCGTGGGTACCTCTTTTGCTTCTGTTTAAGAAGCAAATCCTGGGTTGGCTTAATAAAAGAACAAAGACAAGTGACTACAAGCACAGAAGGCCACCACTTCAAGCGGGCTAGTGAAGGGGAATACTAAGCGACCTGAGACAACAAGATATCCCCCATTGCGAATCAGTATAAAATATCCTAGGGAGCAACCGGCTGCTTTACTCAACCAAGTGGCGAGAGATAACATAGTTCACAGGAATGAAGACTGGTCTGGGCTGGCAAAGGATATCATTCCACAGCCTTTATTAAATCATTAGAGCCAGGATTTGAGAGAGAAGGTTCGCTTGATGATTGGTTCCTGGAATACACATGGCTTCATATTTGTTTTTAACAGTGGCAACCTGGGTTAGAAAAATATGACGTATTGTGCTTCAAGGAAACTTGGCTGAGAGAGGTCCCTGTATGCGATGGATGCGATTGTTACCTGAACCAAGCCAAAAAAGGAGAAATGGGTAGACCCTACTCGGGTTTCCTTATCCTTGTGAGGAGATGCAGAGGCCTAACTATGAAAAACATTCAGAGCCCGAATCTCTATAAACAACTGGTGACAATTGAAAAAGCCAAAGAGAACAAGCTTGAGAACATTACGACTGTTATCTGTAACGTGTATAATAGTATGGATAAATACAATTACAATCTATTCACCAATTAAATAATGGAATCTGGGAACGATTTCCAACGAGCCAATAACGATCCCCACATTTTGATGTGTGGTGACTTAAATATGCGCCTTATAGATGAATAGGGATCGATCATCAATAAAGAGGCCTTTGCTTGCAATGCGCACAGATGGCTAGACAAAGCTACAAACCGTGAGCTCCATATGCTGAATGCTCAGACTGTAGAAGGCATCCCTGTAAAGTGTACTTGGCTCAAAGGAGGACCCTGGATTTGTATAGACTATGCATTTGTATCTGTAAACCTTCTACAATTGGTGTCAAAGTTTTGAATCAGACAGATGCCGACTAGTGACTATAAGCTCTTTGAAATATCTTGGACTATTTCAACCATGAGCCACATAAACAAGCTTGATTGCAAGTTGCAAGTAGGGCAAGAAAGAAACAGATTGCATTTGAAGGCTCAAGAGATAGGAATAATGACCAACTCATTAGACAATCAGATCAAAAAGAACTAGGAAAGCTCGGAATATGTATGGATTCTAGAGACTTTTAAAGAACATAGTAGCCCATATTCCAAGGCATCTTTTGCTCCCCTGCATCTAAGCAATGTAGAAGTTGATGAAGCAAAAAAAGCACTTCCAATAGACTTGAGAAAAAGAACTGCAAAGAAAGCCCTCTGAATGTACATTGGGGGATATATTGACCCACTCAACAGCATTCCACCACATCACCATGCTGCCTGTCTGCAGAAAACAGCAAATAGCTGTGCTGGCTACTGTGCGCACAAGGACCTCAAAACTGCGTTTTTGCAGCGACAAACAAAAAGGCTGCACCTTCCTACCAAGCACACTTCAGGCAGGATGGAACAAGGGGACACACTGAAGGAGCATGCCAGTGTGTTCTGAAACATATAAATGAAATAAAATGAAAAGGCAGCACTGCTTGGCTGCAAAACCCCAAAATTCCCCTTCAAAATGAAACATTTTCACCTTGTAAACATGCTGCTTTGACGCTAATTCCATCTGTTCTGTCTTAAAGTACCATGATTAAAAAGGCCCTGCAATGTCCAGGATATTTGTTTATGCTTCACCAAAACCAGGCATAATTTCTGAATGACAGGCCCTGTCAAACCAACTCTGAAAGAAATCAACAAGGAACTTACACTTTTATTCGCACAGGAAAACGCGTTAATTTCTTTACAAATATATCAAAGCTTAATAGTACAAAGGAGACTCCAGCTATCTGAGCCAGGTCAGTTCCAAGGTATCTGTGCTTCAGACAAAACTCCTGCATTCAAAAAAATAACTATAGCTGCAAGACAGTGTGGGAATCGGATGAAGATGCAAAATCAAATTTGAAAGGAAATGCTAGCAGTTTTCAACACATGTGTAGAAATGGGCTTTTGCAAAACTAAAGGAAAACATTGGCCCTTTTAAAAATGAAATTGTTGAATGAAAGCTTGCATTACCTAGCAAAGTGAAGGGGTTGTGCTGTTGGTGATAGTACACACATGGGCTATTTTATTCCACAGGTTTGTTTTAATTCAGGACCCAAAATAAGAAGATACAGGGGGTCATTCTGAGTCTGAAGGTAAGGGAAAAACAATGGCGGTAAAGGATTACCCACATTGCTAACCGCTCCAGGCTATTCCGACCTGAGTCCCCGCTATTAGCGGCACCGTTATTTAACGGTACTGCAAATAGTGGCATTTGCACAGGTACGTGGCACATCATAATGGCAATACAGGCATGCCGCTAATGGGAGGAAATCACAAGTCAGGCGGACAAGCAAATACCGGCATCATGAAGGCGCTTATAGGGGATACCGGCATGCCAGTAATACCGGCATCTCGAACCAACCATAAAATGCAATGTGCAGTGTTCCCAACTGCCACAGATGCACACAATCAGCACAGGTGGAGACAATGGAGTCTGGGCAAGTACAAAAGGAGCACACCCACACACCACACCCCTTCCCACACCAAGATGATTCTAATAGTAATAGCAATACTGGAGCTGGAGGACATGCTTGCATTGAAACACCAGCAACAACAACAGCAACAGCAGGCACCACAGAGGAGACACAGGAGGAGAAGGAGGGTGAGACAGGCCCAGCATGCCGCACCAGTGCAGCCAGCGGTACCACGCAGGCAGCCAACAATCCCTCGCATCAGAGCCAGTCCTTTCAACCTAACCCCAGAGCAGATCCACACCCTGTACCGACTGGAGCGGGACACCATCACCCCCATCGTGGATATGATACATGACGACATTGTCAGCCTCATTGAAATATGAACCGCCATCCCCCCTCTACTGATGGTAGCGTCGGTGCTCCAATTCCTTGACACAGGCACCTACCAGCACACAGTGGGGCACATGCATGGCATATCACAACCCTTATTTTCTCACATTCTGAACCAAGTGCTGGATGCCCTCCTCAAGCACACAAGGGACTACATATCCCTATCACGGACTCCCCAGGAGATTCTTGATACTAAAGTTGGCTTCCATGCACTGGCAGGCATGCCAAATTGTATCGGTGCCCTCGACTGCACCCATGTGGAGTTAGTGGTCCCGCAAGCCATGGAGGTGGTGTACTGCAACCGCAAGCAATACCACTCCATCAATGTGCAGATGGTATGCGACGCCAACAAGATCATAACACATTGTTGTGCCCGATATCCCGGATCAACTGATGACTCTATGGTCCTGTCAATCTCCAGGCTACCCCGCTACATGGAGCGACATGCTGGACGACGTGCCTGGCTGCTTGGTAAATTGCATGACAGGCATATGGCACTGATTTGGGGGGAGAGATGCACACACCACCATTATGTCAATATTGATGTGACAGCATGATGTGCACATCACTAAACTCTGTGCCCCAAAGCATCCCAAACAGAACATGACATCCAGATCCCATAGGACAGAAGAAAGGTGGACACCTATCACAACATGACAAACAGTAAACCCCCCCACATCCCACTAAACGTGTACCACTGATCAGAGGACCTCACCTTCCGTAACACCATCCAGCAACATGAAGTGAATATGCACTATGTTGCTGTCTCCAGCAAATCACCACACAGGACAAGCATTCATGGGAGTGCATTGAACCAAACCACTAAGGGAATCCACTGTCTGTCACAGGGCCGCCACAACCACAGGAATGCAGCATGTCACCATGGTAAAAATCAGCACTGAATGCCTAACATTGCAGAGCCTACTACAACTCTCCCAGTCCGTAATTCCTACAGAAGACAACACATCACAAATTAGATACAAACACAGCTGTATGCGTAGACGATGCATGTGCAACAAGACGGCAGTGCACACCGTGTATCATCTTGAAGATGCAACCCACACCATTAGTCCATGGCACAGGACACAATGAGGGCCTGAAAATGGCGTGCATACAACCAGGGACATGTGCATGTGACCAACGATAATCTGCAGACATGTGTGACTAGTACAGCTGTCCATCATGATTCGACTGACATGTACCTTTTGTTGCCTCCCATGCAGGTGACAGTGGCTATCCCTTGAAGCCGTGGCTCCTCACCCCTATCCGAAACCCTCAGAACAGGAATGAGGAGGACTACAATCGTTCCCACACCCGTACCCGTGTGGTCATTGAGCAGACCTTTGGCCTGTTGAAGGAACGATTTCGCTGCCTTAGCCGGTTGGGTGGGGCACTCCTCTACAAGCATGTAAAGGTGGCCAAGATCATCATGGCGTGTGGCATGCTGCACAATATGTGTATCTGACGGAATGTACCCCTGCCCCCTGACATTGGACTGCTACCACCTGGTGATGATGAACGGGATGAAGAAGATGTGGCTGCACATCAACGCGGTGCTGATGCACAGGAGGGACGTCCTGTGCGTCAGTCAGTGATAGCACAATATTTCTGAAACACATGGTTGCAGAGGGTGCCATGACAGTTTGACAGAGGGCACTGGGTATGGGAGTACATGTACACTATGCACTGTATATGAATAAATGACACATGAGCAATGATGAATGTCCACTCAAGATGTTTTTTTTCACACAACTGGTGTATTGAAATTTACAATGAAGTAGAAAGTGCACCAACCCCCCACCACCCTAACCCCTCTCCCCCCAAAACTCCCCAACACACCCTCACCCCCTCCCCCTCCCTCAAAACTCACCAACACACCAACACACCCTCACCCCGTCCCCCAAAAACTCCCCAACACACCCTCACCACCTCCCCCCAAAACTCCCCACACATGTCCAACAAGTGTCCATTGCCTTTATCAGGCTGGCCAGTCTACTTCCTGCCACTCCCTGCACCTGGTGGCTTCATGTCTGGGTGGCGCAGGGTGCACGCCGACCTTTGCAGTGGGCTGGTCTGTGTTGAGCTGGAGGACGATGGTGTGGCCGCCTGCTCCATCTGGGGTGCTGGACGTTCAGCCTCCATAGCATCAGCGATTCGACTGAGGACCTGCCGCAGGGTGGATACCTCCTCGCACAGTCTTCTTGTATTTTCTGCAAAGATCTTGCCCAGGGAGGCTGTGTTTTCGCGTCACTCCTGCCCTGCTTGGGCATTGTCATTCACAAATTGATGCACAAGGGCAGTCAGCTCCTCATGCTGCTGCGGCCCTGCCGGTACACCTGTGGAGGGTGCTTGGGTGTCATGTTCGACTTCTATGGGCTCCACTATGGGACTCATGGCCCCTTGTTTGTACTCCCCCCCAGACTGCTCCAGGGTGGTGTCGTGGTCAGACTCTAAAGATGTGATCTGGGGGGATGGTGCTGGTCTTGGTGTGTGGGGCAGTTCGGAGGAGTTGTCCTCCACGGGCCCCCACACCTCTTCCTGCGCCTCCTCCTCAGCCAGGGGTGCTGTGGCTGCTGCCTCCCTGACTGAACTCGACTCTGCTGAGTATGGAACTTCAGCTGTGTCCTATGGCAGTGTGACAGGGGTTGCAGCTTCCGTCTCGATGGCCCTTGGCGGCACCGTGGCATCTAGAGGTGGTTTCCTTAGTGGTGCATGGCAGGCCTTGTGTTGGCCCTTTGAGGTCAAAGGCCTGTTGGCCTCATCCCGGACCCTCTTCCGGGGTGCGTTTGGCTGTGGGGGTGAGTCCCGTGCCTCGCTGTCATGGTCTGAGCCTGTGGGGGTCGAAGAGAGGGATGGTATGAGTGATGGTTTGATAGGCATCATGCATACATTTGTATAATTGCTCATCTACACAATAGAGGGTAATAGGCATTTGAGTTTGGATGATCATGTTGCTTGCTACATGGGTGGGTAAGGCATATGTCGGGGTCGTTCATGTTGGGGCAGGAATATGGTATGTGACATGCATATTTGTTGGGGTCTGCATGCAGTGTAACGTATGCCATTTACATCTTAGTGTGGTTTGTGTAAGGTATGGCATTGCCTTGCTGCATGCATCTGCATGTGTATGTGCTGCGTCCAACAACTTTGCTGGGAATGTGTGTGTATTGGGCCATGGTTTGCCTCTTTAGACAGACACATTGGTGGACTTTCATCAGACTCTGCATTACAGTGTTTTCTTTGGACACTCACCTTCGTCCGCTGATGACGGGGCGCCACACTCCATGTCTCCCACGCCTTCTATGGCCTCCATGCCGATCAGGCTTTATGGGAGAGCTTGCTCCTCCGCCAGTTGACATGGCCTGGCTCCTGTTGGCCGAGAGGATATTGCAGACTCGCAGGCACAACTCATCCCACCTCTTCCTGCAGTTGTTGATTGTGCGAGGGTGTTACCGACCACGCTTGCTTTTTCCGCCACTAGTGCCCAGATCTCCTTCTTTCTAATTATGGCCTCCCTCTTGAGGCTCTGGGCAAACACAACATCTGCATTTTCGTCCAGGGTCTCCGCGAGCATGGTCAACTCATCTTCATTAAAGCGCTCCCTGCGCTGGCGGGAGGCGCCCTTCTTCACAGCCTTGGGCATTGTGGTGTTGTAGTGGTTTGGATTTCACACACAACAGTATCCTACAGGTCCTGGCTGCTGAGTATGGCAATGGAGAGTGTTTTTAAAGATGGGCGCCGTGCTCTTTCCGGTTCCTGTGCGATGACGCTACTTCCGGTTCCGCTTATTTACGGTGACCGTTATCAGCGGTCACCGCTAGAAGCGATGACCGCTAATGCGTCTTGATTCATGCCGGTAGTGCAATCTGCACTTTACTTGATGGTGCTGAGGGGCTTTTTCGGGACTTTTGCGGCATGCCGGTAATGTCGTTACCAGCATGGCGCAAAGTGTGTGCCTGCAAGGTCGTAATAGTCCTCTATTTGCGGTCTCTGACCTACACGGACACAATATTTACTCCATGCCGGTAAGGACAGTTACTTACCCCCAACCTCGGAATGACCACAGATTTTAAAACACATGGGCTGAAATTGCAAGCTCTCAAAAATCAGTTATTCCAGATGGCAGAGACTGATACTTCCACCTAGGAAGGGAGACACCCCATAAACTCTCAACAGAGACTAACACCCCACTGATAATTACAGGGTGGGAAAGAATCTAGGCTGGGATGAACCCACTGACAATGGACTGCCAGGGCAAGGAAGTTTGAAGTGTGAAGGGGCAATACAAAAAAATTAGCAGGCGCCCCTCTCTCGAAAAAACAAGGCATGATAACCTGTTCAGTGATTATTAACCACATTGAGAGTTCGCAGCCATTGCTTTTTGCTCACTGTACCTTCACAGATGGGAAATATCCATTTGCATATCAGTCTTTGTCCCGCCCACAAGGGCAGTCCAGCACCGAAATGCTATGGCAATTCCTCTCTGAACAAGAGTACCATCAGCAACCCCATACACGTGTTTCAGCTTTGTTGGGCATCATCAGTGAGGTGAAGCTGAGCCTCTCTAAGCACAGTGAGCAGGGAGTCCACGTCTGGTTGCCCCCAGGTAACCTAGGGTGACCAACCCCAAGTTCCTTTCAAAAATACAAAAAAAGGTAGCAGGCGCCCCGCTCTAGAAAGAACAAGGCATGATAACCTGTTCAGTGGTTATTAACCACATTGAGAGTTCGCAGCCATTGCTTTTTGCTCACTGTACCTTCACAGATGGGAAATATCCATTTGCATATCAGTCTTTGTCCCGCCCATAAGGGCAGTCCAGCACCGAAATGCTATGGCAATTCCTCTCTGAACAAGAGTACAATCAGCAACCCCATACACGTGTTTCAGCCTTGTTGGGCATCATCAGTGAGGTGAAGCTGAGCCTCTCTAAGCACAGTGAGCAGGGAGTCCACGTCTGGTTGCCCCCAGGTAACCTAGGGTGACCAACCCCAAGTTCCTTTCAAAAATATAAAAAAAGGTAGCAGGCGCCCCTCTCTCGAAAGAACAAGGCATGATAACCTGTTCAGTGGTTATTAACCACATTGAGAGTTCGCAGCCATTGCTTTTTGCTCACTGTACCTTCACAGATGGGAAATATACATTTGCATATCAGTCTTTGTCCCACCCACAAGGGCAGTCCAGCACCGAAATGCTATGGCAATTCCTCTCTGAACAAGAGTACCATCAGCAACCCCATACACATGTTTCAGCCTTGTTGGGCATTATTAGTGAGGTGAAGCTGAGCCTCTCTCAGCACAGTGAGCAGGGAGTCCACGTCTGGTTGCCCCCAGGTAACCTAGGGTGACCAACCCCAAGTTCCTTTCAAAAATACAAAAAAGGTAGCAGGCGCCCCTCTCTCGAAAGAACAAGGCATGATAACCTGTTCAGTGGTTATTAATCACATTGAGAGTTGCCAGCCATTGCTTTTTGCTCACTCTATCTTCACATATGGGAAATATCCATTTGCATATCAGTCTTTGTCCCGCCCACAAGGGCAGTCCAGCAGCGAAATTATATGGCAATTCCTCTCTGAACAAGAGTACCATCAGCAACCCCATACACGTGTTTCAGCCTTGTTGGGCATCATCAGTGAGGTGAAGCTGAGCCTCTCTAAGCACAGTGAGCAGGGAGTCCACGTCTGGTTGCCCCCAGGTAACCTAGGGTGACCAACCCCAAGTTCCTTTCAAAAATACAAAAAAGGTAGCAGGCGCCCCTCTCTCGAAAGAACAAGGCATGATAACCTGTTCAGTGGTTATTAACCACATTGAGAGTTTGCAGCCATTGCTTTTGGCTCACTGTACCTTCACAGATGGGAAATATCCATTTGCATATCAGCCTTTGCCCCGCCCACAAGGGCAGTCCAGCACCGAAATGCTATGGCAATTCCTCTCTGAACAAGAGTACCATCAGCAACCCCATACACGTGTTTCAGCCTTATTGGGCATCATCAGTGAGGTGAAGCTGAGCCTCTCTAAGCACAGTGAGCAGGGAGTCCACGTCTGGTTGCCCCCAGGTAACCTAGGGTGACCAACCCCAAGTTCCTTTCAAAAATACAAAAAAGGTAGCAGGCGCCCCTCTCTCGAAAGAACAAGGCATGATAACCTGTTCAGTGGTTATAAACCACATTGAGAGTTCGCAGCCATTGCTTTTTGCTCACTGTACATTCACAGATGGGAAATACCCATTTGCATATCAGCCTTTGCCCCGCCCACAAGGGCAGTCCAGCACCGAAATGCTATGGCAATTCCTCTCTGAACAAGAGTGCCATCAGCAACCCCATACACGTGTTTCAGCCTTGTTGGGCATCATCAGTGAGGTGAAGCTGAGCCTCTCTGAGCACAGTGAGCAGGGAGTCCACGTCTGGTTGCCCCCAGGTAACCTAGGGTGAATCAATCAAGCTGAGAAACCCCAAAGTTGCTTTGAAGGAAATGACAGTTGGTTGCAGTTGAAAGAAGAAAAAAAAAATGATCTAATGGGAAAGGACTGCCATTTGTTTCTAAAGACTATTTCATAAATAAAGTTTAAAGACTTTTATCTCTGCAGCAGGACTTCGTAAAAATGTATAATTTTCACAGTGTAATATTGATTTTTTAGGCTTTGTTTTAAGAATTGGTAGAAATCACTGACACCTTGGAGACAGAAAGGGCGAAGAATGGTGGATTACAAGAAAAGCATCCATGTTGCAAATGTGAATTTATGTACATACATCCCTTATGATAATCCACACATATGTTTAAAGTTATAGAATTTTGAGTAATATAAATACCGTTGAAAATTGCACAAAATTGGTAGAAGGACAAAACAAGGTCTCACGGACTGGATGATTGAATCAGACAGATGTCGACTAGTGACTATAAGCTCTTTGAAATATCTTGCACTATTGCAACCATGAGCCACATAAACAAGCTTGATTGCAAGTTGCAAGTAGGGCAAGGAAGAAACAGATTGCATTTGAAGGCTCAAGACATAGGAATAATGACCAACTCATTAGACAATCAGATCAAAAAGAACTAGGAAAGCTCGGAATATGTATGGATTCTAGAGACTTTTAAAGAACATAGTAGCCCATATTCCAAGGCATCTTTTGCTCCCCTGCATCTAAGCAATGTAGAAGTTGATGAAGCAAAAAAAGCACTTCCAATAGACTTGAGAAGAAGAACTGCAAAGAAAGCCCTCTGAATGTACATTGGGGGATATATTGACCCACTCAACAGCATTTCACCACATCACCAAGGTGCCTGTCTGCAGAAAACAGCAAATAGCTGTGCTGGCTACTGTGCGCACAAGGACCTCCAAACTGCGTTTTTGCAGCGACAAACAAAAAGGCTGCACCTTCCTACCAAGCACACTTCAGGCAGGATGGAACAAGGGGACACACTGAAGAGCGTGCCAGTGTGTTCTGAAACATATAAATGAAATAAAATGGAAAGGCAGCACTGCTTGGCTGCAAAACCCCAAAATTCCCCTTCAAAATGAAACATTTTCACCTTGTAAACATGCTGCTTTGACGCTAAATCCATCTGTTCTGTCTTAAACTACTGTGATTAAAAAGGCCCTGCCATGTCCAGGATATTTTTTTATGCTTCACCAAAACCAGGCATAATTTCTGAATGACAGGCCCTGTCAAACCAACTCTGAAAGAAATCAACAAGGAACTTACACTTTTATTCGCACGGGAAAACGCGTTAATTTCTTTACAAATGTATCAAAGCTTAATAGTACAAAAGAGACTCCAGCTATCTGAGCCAGGTCAGTTCCAAGGTATCTGTGCTTCAGACAAAACTCCTGCATTCAAAAAAATAACTATAGCTGCAAGACAGTGTGGGAATCGGATGAAGATGCAAAATCAAATTTGAAAGGAAATGCTAGCAGTTTTCAACACATATGTAGAAATGGGCTTTTGCAAAACTAAAGGAAAACAATGGCCCTTTTAAAAATGAAATTGTTGAATGAAAGCTTGCATTACCTAGCAAAGTGAAGGGGTTGTGCTGTTGGTGATAATACACACATGGGTTATTTTATTCCACAGGTTTGTTTTAATTCAGGACCCAAAATAAGAAGATACAGGGGGTGAAGCGTGGTCATTTACATATTAACATTGGCGACGAGGATTGGGCCAAGGAGAAAAGGCCCCCAGCAGCAGCAACACTGCAGCAATATTGATTACAGTTTGGATGCAAATGGACGGAGTGTTACACTAGATGTGTTGTGTAATAGCAGGCGAGAAACACGGCCATCCTCCTGGAGCGGAGTAAACCAGCAAAGCGCATTTTGGAGCGGAGCACCAAGAAAGAAGTCAGTGCCTGGCAGTGGAGAGAACCATAAAAGCATACTGGAGCTGAGCACGAATATTGAGGAGGTTGGATGACCTGTGGATCACAAATTGGATCACCTGTGGATTACGGAGGAGGCTGACCTGTGGATCACAAATTGCAACTACCACAGACAGCGCTGACAATATCAGCACAGGTTCCACCTGAAATCACACCTTATAAAATTTAAGTACAAGTAAGTGACAGTGTGGCTGTGTAAGGTTTCCTACCTGGGGGTGACATTAATTAATTCACAACATGGCAAACGTCCCAGCCCCAATTTTCTTCCTGCCTACACCAGGTGAGCCCAGAGTGCGTTGGATAGACTGGAAAGAGGGTTTTCAAAAATATGCACTGGCAGCATTTGGACCCAATTTCTCCAATGAGCGCAAAGAGGCGCTCCTATTTCACTGTTTAGGTGCCGCAGGACAGGAAGTGGTCAAAAAACTACCAGAACCTCCAGACATTCCTGATGGGCGTCCATATGAGAAAACATTAGCAAAATTAGACAAACACTACTGTGTTGAAGAAAATATAATTCTTGAAAGGTACAAATTTGCCACGAGAACTCAAAAAACTGGAGAGAGTATTGAGGAATTTGTAACTGCTCTTAGAGGTTTAGCCATCAAATGTAGATTTGACCATTGTCGAGATGAGCATGTCAGGGACCAACTCATGATTAAGTGTTCCAATGATAACATCAGGAAGGAGTTATGGAAGGAAAGAAATCCTTCTCTTGATAGAGCAATTGAGATAGCGAAAATGATAGAACACACAGACAAATGTATACAAATGCTTCAAATGGATAATACATCTCAAGATAAGCCCAAAACTGATGACAATGAAGCTGCCATACATAAGGTTTCGAGAGTGATGCAGAGAGGTGCGGCAACTGCGCGTCGCACTTGGCAAATGGGTAGGAGACCTGAGGGTCGCCAAGGTCCCTTTACCAGAGCATGGGGACAAGGATCATCTACCAGAGGGTCGCCCAGTGAGAATGTTACATTCAGGGGTGGCAGGGACTCTGGTTATCCTAGAGGTGCATCAATTAGGAGGTGTTTCAGATGTGGGAGTCTATATCACAAAGCATCTGACAAAGAATGTTATGCATCAAACATTATATGTAATGAATGTGGGGTCAGAGGACACATGGCTAGATGCTGTAGGAATTTTTATACCGCCCCAAGTCAAATACATGAAGTCAATGCAGATCAAGAATTTATATCAATTGATGATGCTGGTAGAGAAGTTATATTTTCAGTCAATGCCATTGATGGGAAGGTCAAGAAAAAGAAACCATATGCAACTGTGTTAGTTGGAGGGGTGCCAGTATCAATGCTCATGGACAGTGGAGCAGATTATACTTTGATAAGTGTGCAAGTGTGGAAGGAGAAATTTGGATGTTGTACATTGTGGGAGAATGTAGTCAGAGCAAATGCTTATGGAGATGTGCCCATAGAAATTTTAGGGTGCTTTGAAGCTGAGCTCCAATTCAAAGACAGGAAGGCGTTAGGGACTATCCATGTAGCCAACAGAGGTGGAGAGCTGTTGTCCTGGAGCGATCAGGCAGAGCTCAAGATAAGGCTTGAAGCAAGCCACCCAGAACAGGTTTTGACTGTTGAAGGTGGAAAATCCGGTGGAAAATCGGTCTCGAGCATTGTTATGGAAGGGGCCAGAGGGCATATGAGTGGCACTAAGTTAGGGTGCTTGAAGGGATTTGTGCACAAAATTTGTTTGAAAAGGGATGCCATTCCCAAAGTTGCCAAATTACGGACCATTCCCTTGGCCCTGAGAAAAGATGTAGAGAGTGAATTGAATAAAATGGAAAGTGAAGGGGTGATAGAGAGAATTGATTCCTCAGAGTGGGTCAGTCCTATTGTAATAGTGAGAAAGAGCAGTGGATCTCTGCGGATATGCATAGACCTTAGACACCTGAATAAAAGTGTAGTGGCTGACAAATTTCCTTTACCCAGAATAGATGATTTATTGGCAGGGGTGTCTGATTCCAAAGTATTTTCTCTTATTGACCTCAAATCTGCATATCACCAAGTAGAATTACACCCTGATTCGAGAGATCTCACAGCTTTCATTACCCCTATTGGCCTTTTCAGATGTATAAGAATGCCATTTGGATTGATTTCAGCAGCTAGTGTATTTCAGAACGTCATGTACAGATTACTGGGAGGAGAGAGAGGTGTCATGTGTTACCAGGGTGATGTGCTAGTATGTGGGAAAAATGAAGCAGAACATGATAAAAGGTTAGAGAGAGTGTTGAACATATTCAAAGAGGCTGGCCTTACAGTATCGTTAGAGAAATGCATATTCAAAACTGACAAAGTTGAATATCTAGGTCATGAAATTACAGGTGAAGGGATCAAACCCAAAGAAAAGGCCATAGAAGCTATTCGCAAGATGGAAGCACCAAAATCCAAAGCAGATATACTATCTTTTCTAGGTCTGGTTGAATTTTATGGCAAGTTTGTTAGAGGGTTGGCAAATTTGTCAAGGAACATGAGGATGTTTACTCGTAAAGGTGTTACGTTCAAGTGGAATGAATCTTGTGAGGAAGAGTTTGGTAAGATTAAAGATGCTATAGTCAATGCACCCATCTTGAAAACGTTTGAAAAAAGTAGACATTCATTACTATTTGTGGATGCAAGTGACTATGGTATTGGGGCAGTCCTAATGCAGGAAGATCAGGAGGGCTTACACACCATAGCATTTGCCTCTAGATCTCTCAAAGGACCTGAGAACAGATATTCAGTGGTAGAAAAGGAAGCATTGGCTTGTGTCTGGGGAGTGGAAAAGTTCAAAAGATATTTGTGGGGCAGAAATTCACAGTATGTACAGACCATAAACCCCTAATAGGAATATTTACCAAAGGTGGTCTGGAGGGAGTCTCCAGACGCATCATGAAGTGGGTGACATCCCTACAAGGCCTGCAATATGATATGCTTCACATTAGTGGTGAAACCAACGTAGTTGCTGATGCCTTATCCAGATCAGTAGTGAGAGAAACAGTGTCTGAGGAGTCTCCTCTGACTCGTGAGAAAGGTGTTGAAATATTTCAGGTTCATGAGTCAGTAAAGAAAGAGGAGTGGGACAATGCATGTTCAGAGGATGAATTGTACCAGAGAGTTTTAACATTGGTGACGCAGAACAGAATAAGAAACTATATTGGTGATTTAGGCGGGTTTGCCAAAGTTAAGGAAGAACTCTGGATTGATAAAGGATACTTACATAGAGGACATCAGATGGTTGTACCTATTAAAATGAGAAAATTAATAATTGAGCTAGCTCATGTTGGGCATTTGGGACTGCCTAGAACCAAAGGCTTGGTTAGAGCAGAATTTTGGTGGCCTAATCTTGACAAAGACACTGAAGAAGTGGTCAACAATTGTTGTGATTGCATTGAAGGTAATAAGGGTCTCAGGATTCAAAAAGTACCCATGACTGTTAGAAAGCCATCCACAGTTCCATGGGATGAGGTTGCTTTAGACTTACTAGGGCCTTTCAATATCAAGGGTGGGAGAGACACCTATGTACTGGTTGTCATAGATTTATTATCCAAGTGGCCCAAAATATTTACACTAAGAGACATATCCAGCAGTAGCATCATTAAATGTTTGGAGCAATTATTTTGGAGAGAGGGATTCCCCAGAAAGTGTTTATCAGATAATGGGACCCAATTGGTTTCCAAGGAATTTAGAGAGTTCTTGAGTAACCATGGAATAGAACAAGTAACCACTTCATTATATCATCCCCAGACCAATGGGTGTGTAGAACGCTTCAACCGCACTCTCATGGATGCAATTAGAATTGCGGTAGCAACAGGAGGTGACTGGATCAGGACCATAATGGAGAGAACATTCCAATATAGACTAGCACCACACAGTGTTACGGGTGTATCCCCATTTGAACTATTAAGAGGGAGGAAACCTAACTCACACATGTGTCCAGGCTGGATGGGAAGGTCAAAATTCGTAGGAATAGATCTGGAGGGAGTGAGAGAGAAGATATTTGAATCTGGGATCAGGTCCAAGGAGCAATATGACAGGAAGAATGCTTGTAGAGAATTCAGTCTTGAGGAAGGTGATTGGATCAAGATCAAACTTCCCACCAAGGTGCGCAAAGGTGCATCCATATTTTCACAGCCCAAACAAGTTGTTAAAGATTTGGGATCTTCGGTGCTTGTTAAAGGGGGTGGGGTCTGGAACAAGGAGAGGATAGCAATTTGCAAAAAGGTAAACAACAACTTGTAACTGCACTGCAAGGTATTTAAAGCAATTTAATTATTTCTTCATATAGCGGTGTATCAGATACTATGTAAATAATGAACTACTTATGTTCAATGAAATCTATTATCTAGTTTAGGCAAATACTTATATTTTGGTAAAAGGAAGGGAGGTGTTAGGAGGTGGTTACATTTACTTCATTGAGTTTACAATCACATCAATTCAGCTGCTGCCATGTAACCTAGTTACCAAGGAACCTTTGTTGTTATGATTAAGCAAAGGTTCCACATTCTAGCAGCAGAGAGAGAGAGGATTGAGAGCAGGAGGACAGCCACAGCTGGGGGCCTTTCTCTTGGATGAACTAAAGAAATAAAGCCTCTCTATAAAGACAAGCATCAGCGTGAAGCGTGGTCATTTACATATTAACAGGGGGTCATTCTGAGTCTGAAGGTAAGGGAAAAACAATGGCGGTAAAGGATTACCGACATCGCTAACCGCTCCAGGCTATTCCGACCTCAGTCCCCACTATTAGCGGCACCGTTAATAACGGTGCTGCAAATAGTGGCATTTGCACAAGTACGTGGCACATCATACCGACAATACAGGCATGCTGCTAATGGGAGGAAATCACAAGTCAGGCGGCAAGCAAATACCGTCATCATGAAGGCGCTTATAGGGGATACTGGCATGCCATTAATACCGGCATCTCGAACCAACCGTAAAATGCAATGTGCAGTGTTCCCAACTGCCACAGATGCACACAATCAGCACAGGTGGAGACAATGGAGTCTGGTCAAGTACAAAAGGAGCACACCCACACACCACACCCCTTCCCACACCAAGATGATTCTAATAGTAATAGCAATACTGGAGCTGGAGGACATGCTTGCATTGCAACACCAGCAACAACAACAGCAACAGCAGGCACCACAGAGGAGACACAGGAGGAGAAGGAGGGTGAGACAGGCCCAGCATGCCCCACCAGTGCAGCCAGCGGTACCACGCAGGCAGCCACCAATCCCTCGCATCAGAGCCAGCCCTTTCAACCTAACCCCGGAGCAGATGCACACCCTGTACTGACTGGACCGGGACACCATCACCCCCATCGTGGATATGATACATGACGACATTGTCAGCCTCATTGAAATATGAACCGCCATCCCCCCTCTACTGATGGTAGCGTCGGTGCTCCAATTCCTTGACACAGGCACCTACCAGCACACAGTGGGGCACATGCATGGCATATCACAACCCTTATTTTCTCGCATTCTGAACCAAGTGCTGGATGCCCTCCTCAAGCACACAAGGGACTACATATCCCTATCACGAACTCCCCACGAGATTCTTGATACTAAAGTTGGCTTCCATGCACTGGCAGGCACGCCAAATTGTATCGGTGCCCTTGACTGCACCCATGTGGAGTTAGTGGTCCCGCATGCCATGGAGGTGGTGTACTGCAACCGCAAGCAATACCACTCCATCAATGTGCAGATGGTATGCGATGCCAACAAGATCATAACACATTGTTGTGCCCGATATCCCGGATCAACTGATGACTCTATGGTCCTGTCAATCTCCACGCTACCCCGCTACATGGAGCGACATGCTGGACGACGTGCCTGGCTGCTTGGTAAATTGCATGACATGCATATGGCACTGATTTGGGGGGAGAGATGGTGTCAATATTGATGTGACAGCATGATGTGCACATCACTAAACACTGTGCCCCAAAGCATCCCAAACAGAACATGACATCCAGATCCCATAGGACAGAAGAAAGGTGGACACCTATCACAACATGACAAACAGTAAACCCCCCCACATCCCACTAAACTTGCACCACTGATCAGAGGACCTCACCTTCCGTAACACCATCCAGCAACATGAAGTGAATATGCACTATGTTGCTGTCTCCAGCAAATCACCACACAGGACAAGCATTCATGGGAGTGCATTGAACCAAACCACTAAGGGAATCCACTGTCTGTCACAGGGCCGCCACAACCACAGGAATGCAGCATGTCACCATGGTAAAAATCAGCACTGAATGCCTAACATTGCAGAGCCTACTACAACGCTCCCAGTCCGTAATTCCTACAGAAGACAACACATCACATATTAGATACGAACACAGCTGTATGCGTAGACGATGCATGTGCAACAAGACGGCAGTGCACACCGTGTATCATTTTGAAGATGCAATCCACACCATTAGTCCATGGCACAGGACACAATGAGGGCCTGAAAATGGCGTGCATACAACCAGGGACATGTGCATGTGACCAACGATAATCTGCAGACATGTGTGACTAGTACAGTTGTCCTTCATGATTCGACTGACATGTACCTATTGTTGCCTCCCATCCAGGTGACAGTGGCTATCCCTTGAAGCCGTGGCTCCTCACCCCTATCCGAAACCCACAGAACAGGAATGAGGAGGACTACAATCGTTCCCACACCCGTACCTGTGTGGTCATTGAGCAGACCATTGGCCTGTTGAAGGAACGATTTTGCTGCCTTAGCCGGTTGGGTGGGGCACTCCTCTACAAGCATGTAAAGGTGGCCAAGATCATCATGGCATGTGGCATGCTGCACAATATGTGTATCCGACAGAATGTGCCCCTGCCCCCTGACATTGGACTGCTACCACCTGGTGATGATGAACGGGATGAAGAAGATGTGGCTGCACATCATCGCGGTGCTGATGCACAGGAGGGACGTCCTGTGCGTCAGTCAGTGATAGCACAATATTTCTGACACACATGGTTGCAGAGGGTGACATGACAGTTTGACAGAGGGCACTGGGTGTGGGAGTACATGTACACATTGCACTGTATATGAATAAATGACACATGAGCAATGATGAATGTCCACTAAAGATGTTTTTTTCACACAACTGGTGTATTGAAATTTACAATGAAGTAGAAAGTGCACCAACCCCCCACCACCCTAACCCCTCTCCCCCCAAAACTCCCCAACACACCCTCACCCCCTCAGCCAAAACTCACCAACACACCAACACACCCTCGCCCCCTCCCCCCAAAACTCCCCAATATGCCCTCACCCCCTCCCCCAAAAACTCCCCACACATGTCCAAACAAGTGTCCATTGCCTTCATCAGGCTGGCCAGTCTACTTCCTGCCACTCCCTGCACCTGGTGGCGGCATGTCTGGGTGGCGCGGGGTGCACGCCGACCTGCGCAGTGGGCTGGTCTGTGTTGAGCTGGAGGACGATGGTGTGGCCGCCTGCTCCATCTGGGGTGCTGGACGTTCAGCCTCCATAGCATCAGCGATTCGACTGAGGACCTGCCGCAGGGCGGATACCTCCTCGCACAGTCTTCTTGTATTTTCTGCAAAGATCTTGCCCAGGAAGGCTGTGTTTTCGCGTCACTCCTGCCCTGCTTGGGCATTGTCATTCACAAATTGATGCACAAGGGCAGTCAGCTCCTCATGCTGCTGCGGCCCTGCCGGTACACCTGTGGAGGTGGAGGGTGCTTGGGTGTCATGTTCGACTTCTATGGGCTCCACTATGGGACTCATTGCCCATTGGTTATACTCCCTCCCAGACTGCTCCAGGGTGGGTCGTGGTCAGACTCTAAATATGTGATCTGGGGGGATGGTGCTGGACTTGGTGTGTGGGGCAGTTCGGAGGAGTTGTCCTCCACGGGCCCCCACACCTCTTCCTGCACCTCCTCCTCAGCCAGGGGTGCTGTGGCTGCTGCCTCCCTGACTGAACTGGACTCTGCTGAGTGTGGAGCTTCAGATGTGTCCTATGGCAGTGTGACAGGGGTTGCAGCTTCCGTCTCGATGGCCCTTGGCGGCACCAGTGCCGTGGCATCTGGAGGTGGTTTCCTTGGTGGTGCATGGCAGGCCTTGTGTTGGCCCTTTGAGGTCGAAGGCCTGTTGGCCTCATCCCGGGCCCTCTTCCGGGGTGTGGTTGGCTGTGGGGGTGAGTCCCGTGCCTCGCTGTCATGGTCTGAGCCTGTGGGGGTCGAAGAGAGGGATGGTATGAGTGATGTTTTGATAGGCATCATGCATACATTTGTATAATTGCTCATCTACACAATAGAGGGTAATAGGTATTTGAGTTTGGATGATCATGTTGCTTGCTACATGGGTGGGTAAGGTATATGTCGAGGTCGCTCATGTTGGGGCAGGAATATGGTATGTGACATGCATATTTGTTGGGGTCTACATGCAGTGTAACGTATGCCATTTACATCTTAGTGTGGTTTGTGTAAGGTATGGCATTGCCTTGCTGCAGGCATCTGCATGTGTATGTGCTGCGTCCAACAACTTTGCTGGGAATGTGTGTGTATTGGGCCATGGTTTGCCTCTTTAGACAGACATATTGGTGGACTTTCATCAGACTCTGCATTACAGTGTTTTCTTTGGACACTCACCTTCATCCGCTGATGACGGGGCGCCACACTCCATGTCTCCCACACCTTCTGGCCTCCATGCCGATCAGGCTTTATGGGAGAGCTTGCTCCTCCGCCAGTTGACATGGCCTGGCTCCTGTTGGCCGAGAGGACATTGCGGACTCGCAGGCGCAACTCATCCCACCTCTTCCTGCAGTTGTTGATTGTGCGGGGGGTGTTACCGACCATGCTTACTTTTTCCGCCACTAGTGCCCAGATCTCCTTCTTTCTAATTATGGCCTCCCTTTTGAGGCTCTGGGCAAACACAACATCTGCATTTTCGTCCAGGGTCTCCGCGAGCATGGTCAACTCATCTTCATTAAAGCGCTCCTTGCGCTGGCGGGAGGCGCCCTTCTTCACAGCCTTGGGCATTGTGGTGTTGTAGTGGTTTGGATTTCACACACAACAGTATCCTACAGGTCCTGGCTGCTGAGGATGGCAATGGAGAGTGTTTTTAAAGATGGCCGCCGTGCTCTTTCCCGTTCCTGTGCGATGACGCTACTTCCGGTTCCGCTTATTTACGGTGACCGTTATCAGCGGTCACCGCTAGTAGCGATGACCGCTAATGCGTCTTGATTCATGCCGGTAGTGCAATCTGCACTTTACTTGATGGTGCTGAATGGCTTTTTCGGGACTTTTGCGGCATGCCGGTAATGTCGTTACCAGCATGGTGCAAAGCTTGTGCCCGCGAGGTCGTAATAGTCCTCTATTTGCGGTCTCTGACCTACACGGACACAGTATTTACTCCATGCCGGTAAGGACAGTTACTTACCTCCAACCTCGGAATGACCACAGATTTTAAAACACATGGGCTGAAATTGCAAGCTCTCAAAAACCAGTTATTCCAGATGGCAGAGACTGATACTTCCACCTAGGAAGGGAGACACCCCATAAACTCTCAGCAGAGACTAACACCCCACTGATAATTACAGGGTGGGAAAGAATCTAGGCTGGGGTGAACCCACTGACAATGGACTCCCAGGGCAAGGAAGTTTGAAGTGTGAAGGGGCAATACAACCTTCAATCAAGCTGAGAAACCCCAAAGTTGCTTTGAAGGAAATGACAGTTGGTTACAGTTGAAAGAAGAAAAAAAATGATCTAATGAGAAAGGACTGCCATTTGTTTCTAAAGACTATTTCATAAATAAAGTTTAAAGACTTTTATCTCTGCAGCAGGATTTCGTAAAAATGTATAATTTTCGCAGTGTAATAGTGATTTTTTAGGCTTTGTTTTAAGAATTGGTAGAAATCACTGACACCTTGGAGACAGAAAGGGCGAAGAATGGTGGATTACAAGAAAAGCATCCATGTTGCAAATGTTAATTTTTGTACATACATCCCTTATGATAATCCACACATATGTTTATAGTTATGGAATTTTGAGTAATATAAATACCATTGAAAATTGCACAAAATTGGTAGAAGGACGAAACAAGGTCTCACGGACTGGATGATTGAACTGCCATGTGCTGCACAAAATATGTAATCTGTGTATATAATTTGCTAAGAGATTGCAATTGTATAAATGTATGTTTGTGGAAAAAATCGGATTTTAGTAAAGTAACTGTGGGAGGTTTGTGGCCATTGCAAAACTCACATCATAAATCGGACATAATTTTCCATAAATCCAACCAGCTGAGAGCGAGGCGGAGACTATCGCCCTTGTCCAATCCCGTTGTTAGAGGCGTGTTTATTTAAGCATGCTCCAGTCATAATCTTTGATGATGTCACTATGCATTATAAATAAGAGTCTCTGACAAGACACTAGACACACACTCTTCCTGATTTTTCTGTGCCAGCGTCCTGTTCCTGTTCCAGCCATCCAGATTCCAGATCCCAACTGCAATGCCAAAACATTTCTGACCCTCCTCCAGGGTCCACTGCAAAACCCAAGCATTGCTGATTTTGCTCCAGCAAGGGCTCCATTCTGAACTCCCACTAAAATTCCCAAATAAGCAAAGGGGAAAGCTGTGGTGTTTTTAGGAAGCAACCTGAACCAGCCTGGCTTGCTGCTCCCTAACTGTATAACTGCAAACCTGCCATCGAGATGATCTTTGGTATCCAGAGACCAGAATTGCCAGTCCAGAAGTGCCACCCGGTAAACAGAACTTCCCAGCTGTTTGCCAGGCGCGCTGCCGTGTAGTGACCAGAACCATTGATGGTCTAAAATCACAAACTACCCCATAGCATCCATAGTCTACTTGGCTTGCATTTGTCCTTATCTCACTCTATAAGTCATCCTATCCTTACCCTGCTAGTGAGTTAAAACTGTCAGAATCATTCTTACAAATCTGGCCTTGATTTCTAGTGCTAGCGCCATCTCTATAGTAATTTTGTCTTGTGTAATCTTAAGCCATTAGTCCTATTTCGAGTGATCGGACTGGTCCACCAGGGTTGGGCACTGGGGTGAGAGGGTTGAACTCCCAAATCAATCCTGGAGCTTACTGTGTCCCTCTTTGGTGGTCTAGCCTGAATACTCTAGTGTAAAGTAAAACTGTTCTTGTCACAACTGATTTCCTTGCCTATTTCCCATCTTCATTTTCCTCAAAGTGCACCTTTATAAATCTTGTATAACTCATCCAATTTAACAGCTAGAGACTTACTTTCACTTCCATATTGTACCTGAGATATACCCCTATCCCCCAACAAACTGCATTCCAAATCAGTGTATTTCACCTATTGTTATTAAAAACCATTTGAGTAATTTCAAGCGGGAATTGCAAAATTGCAAAGTTTCCAGCGTGTCATTTTGCTGCAATTTCTTTTAAACTTTCCACTCATTTTCGAGCTGTATGCTTTTGGTGATCCATTCTTTGTGATTGTTAATGTCTTTGCATTGTTGCTTTAGTAAGGAATTATATTTGCTTCAAGTTTTTTAACACACATTAATTAATTATATGTCCATTTCCGAGTGTCATTTCATCACTTTGCAAGGGGTTTGAAATCCGTTTTTCTCTCTTATTTGGCGAGGGAAAGTCAGATTTGGATTCTGATTCAATCTCCTGTTTCTTATTCCTGATTACCAGCTGCTTCTGTTTATCCACTCGGAATTGATTATTTGTGGGTTGAGGGAACATTGCAAGGGGAAATTCCAACTGGGGTGATATCTTTCCTAAATCAAGAAGTGTTCCTATTCTGCTGGGCTGTGTATATGTTTCACTAGCAGGTTAAACCCAATGTATTGCTCCCATTCTCATTGTAATTATCACCCCATTGGTGATTGCTGCCCCATATTAAAAAGTATATGATTTCTTTTAAATTTTTCAATAAATAAATAAATATTTTATTTTACCAACTAGCCTGGTTCATGGTCCATTGTGACCCAGGGTATTTGAAAGGGGGTGTGATATGAGTGGTGTACCATCTCAATATTGAATCAGTATAAAAAGAAAGGCAGAAAGGCATTTCAGTTGTGCGCTGCATACTTGGCTGAGACCAAGGTGTGTGTCGCCTGATTGAAATCCTTAACAAATTACTGATGAAAAAAAGAAAACAAAAATATAAAAATTGGTTAATTGTGACCATATCGCTAAGAGCCCAACATGATACGGAATTAATGCTAATGGCTATCAGAAACAAGAACAGCAGAGGCCTATGCGAGCTGTATTGGAAGACTCGTGGATAGCTCAGTTTACAAAGCTATTTTCTCCAGTACCTACAATTGAGGCAGAATACTGTTCGACAATGAAAGGCTCGGGGTCCATTGAGTGTTTATTGGCAGACATCAAAATCGCAATTAAAAAATGAAACCCATCTCGCGCCCCAGGCCCTGATGGTCTGACAAATACCATGCTGATGGAACACAGTGATCCCCGCGTCAAATTTATCTTCCTGCTTTTCAACCAGATCAAACATACCAAAGTGAGTCTATCCTCCAGGAAGCGCACGATTATAATTCTGATCTTTAAAAAAAAGAACAGAGAAGACCCTCGAAATTACTGCCCGATGGCCCTCTTAGACATCAGGACTAAACTATTTGGATCTGTTCTTTTACATGACCTCAACGAATGGGCATGGCGCAGTGGTAGGCTGGATAGTAGGCAAAATGGATGTGTGAAGGGAATTGGTACATCTCTAAATCTTTTCATTTAAAATATATTAAAACTTAAAGGAATCAAACAGAAAGTGTGCTTCTAGATTGCCTTCATCGATATGGAGCAGGCATTTGATTTTATCAACAGAGAGAAGCTATGATGTAAGCTTCCTACATGGGGGTGCCCTGATGACCTGTTGAATGCTATCATGGCTATGTATTCTGATACATTGTTTGAAGTGTGACTATCAAAGAATGGAGAAACGACAAAGAACATTCATACATATCATGGTTTAAAGCAGGGTTGCCCACTAGCAGCAATCCTATTTAATATATGTTATGTTATTAGAGTTTATTAAATGCAAAATCATTGTGTTTGTTCTCTCCACTGTTCCCCTCCCTTTGCCTGGTCGCGCTCTGAAACACCTGTGTATGAGCGCGATATAAATAAAATATCATCTATCATAACAGTCACCCAAGAACATCTTGGCGCTAACTACCAAAGGAAGCCAGCAGATACAGGATCAATCTGATTTAGATAAATAAGAGTCTTCAGGGAGTGGTGAAAGGAGAGGTGATTATCCATCACACAAAGGGAGAGTGGGAGAGAGTTCCCAGCCTTTGCTGCAGCAACAGAGAATGCTTGACTGCCTATCCGGGAATAATTTATCTGGGGGACCTGAATAGTTAGCGAACAATGAGAGTGAAGTGCTCTGGAGGGGACACAGGCAGAGCATTTGTCCTGGAGATATTCAGCCCCCAGTTTGTAAAAAACACTATGGACAATACACAGAGATTTGAACAACACAAGCTTTCCAACAGGGAGCCGGTGTAGCTAACGTAAGAGGGGAGACATTTGAGAACCAAAAGGGAGGTGGAACATAGCTCTTGCAGAAATATTATGTAGGAGCTGGGGTCAATGAATCAAATAGGTTGGTTGAGCCAGATAGAGGGCTTTATAGGAGGGGATGCTGCTCATGACTAGAGCACATATGACAGGAGCGTAGAATTGAGAGGAAATAAAAGGCAGGACTTTACAGAGTGCTCTCAACTTGAGATGGCCAGCCTTACAGACAGCTGCCACCTGGTCAGATATTGACAGAGATGTCATCATTTTAACTCCCAGATCTTTCACCACAGTAGTCGGCACAGGACAGTGTCCGAAACTAGCAGGCCAGAGTCAGAGGTCCAGAACAAAGAAGGGGAGACAGATCCAACTACCAATCTGCGTCTCATCGGCATAGGAATAGCAGAGGAAGCCACGGGAGTGGATGAGAGCCAGGAGTGGCTGGATGTAAATATTGAACAGGATAGGTGACAAGGCGGAGCCCTGTGGGACTCCACATGACAGATGCACTCTTTTGGAAGAAAAGGGAGAGAGAAAATTAGATTCAGTGCAACCAGAGAGAAAAAAATAATACCAGGTAAGCACCTGGCCAGAAAGACCTGCGGAAGACAATCGGGCAACCATGGCGGGGTGGTCCACGGTGTCAAATGCTGCTGAAAAATCTAATAGAATCAGTGCCCCTTTGCCACCCAGGTCATCCAGACGGGCAAGGTCATCCACCACAGATACAAGAACAGGTTTCGTACCCCTGACTGAAAAGGGCAAAAGAAAGATAGAAGATTCAAGAAAATAACTCACTTAAGGAGACACCAAGGATACAAGCAGCTTCATAGAGAAAGAAAGAAGTGAAATAGGATGGAAATTAGACAGAACTGCCAGATCCAGAAAAGGTTTTTTTAACAGAGGGATCACCATAGCATGCTTCAGGTCACTGGGAATAAGGCCTGAGGAGAAGGAGTCATTCACTGCTGCTTTGGCCCAAGAATTGATATCAACCAAAATATCTTTAATAATAGAAAGAGGAATGGAATCCAGGGGGGGAGCAGATTTGAGTTTATTAATAACAGACAGAACGTCTGATGGGGAAAAGTCAGAAAATGGACCAGTATGAACTTGAAATGATATTTAAGGTGGGCACAATAGACATAGGAAGATGAGGGCAGGACCCAGCGATCTTTTCATCAAACAAGATTGACAGGGATTCACAAAGATCCTGTGATGGAATAATATTTGAATGTGACTGAGCAGATGAAGATAGAGACTGATAGAGCAGCTTCACCCTTCCTGCTAAAATAAGCTTGTTTAGCATAGAGGATGGCCTTCTGATATACCCCTTTGGCTTGGCGAAGGAGAGCTTTGTCAGCTGGGCCATAGCTAATTCTCCACTTCCTTTTGGCCTGCATGCGAGATAGCCTAAGAGATTTAAGGTCATCAGTGAAACAAGTTAAACATATCCGACATGCAAGACTCACAAAAGGATGTCATTGCATTTCCTCGATACACGATAAGGTGTCCCCTGGATCCTCTATGCAGATGATCTGGTCTTTATTGATAAAAACCTAATAGGCTTGCAGCTTAGATTGAACACCTTCACGTGATGTACCTCCAACAATGATTTACAGATAAACGCGGAGAAAACCTATATTATGGAATTGGCAAGCCTTGCAAAGTGCTCTCGGAAAAGAATGGAGGGCTTCATTTGGAAACTCACCGATGAGAAGATTGAAAAGTTGATTCAATAACATACCGGGGGGGGGGGGCTCATTTCAATAGATCAAGAAATGATGCTGAATGGAATGTTATACTGAGAGCAAAAATCAGGAGGCTATCATCTCAGGCGCAAGCTATACTAAAGCGATTTGGAGCCTACACGATAGCACCAGTGATAGCTTTTTATAAACAAAAGGTTCTACCAATAATCACATACGGTGCATAGACCACTCTGCATTTACCATGGCAAATTTGGTCATTTTTGGAAAGCCAGTTTTAAAGACGTGCTCTAAGGCTGCCGAATGGCCTTTCGATAGCCTTGCTCAGATATGAGCTTGGACTTCAATCAATGGAGTCCACTGTACTCTGGAAATCAATATCTCTCTACAGAAAAGCCATGATGACTGATGATGTTCCATCATTGGAGATCATCAGAAATTCAGGGAAGTTGAGCAAGGACCCGCTGATACAGAAATGGCAACAGAATTGTGGCCTATGGCTAGTGACAATTGGGGCAACCCTTGATTTGCTGATAACTAATCCAACTGCAGTTAAAAAAAGACTAAAAGACTGTGGGCCTCATTACACGGTAGGCGGTAAGGGAATAACGGTACCAGTAAGCGATTACCGGTACCGCTAATTCCATATCTAATTACGACCCGGACTTGCCGCTATTAGCGCAACCGGTAAATACGGTGCCACTAATAGCGGCAAGTCCGTGGGCGCGCGACCCCCAGGTCGGAAATAGAGGCATGGCGCTAATAGCATGCCACCACAAGCTAGGCGGACATGGCAATAGCGGCATGGGTAAGACCCAAAAAACCCTTACCGGCATGGCGCAAATACCGGCATCGCGAACCACCCGTTAAGAGACCTGAGCAGTGTTTCCACCTGCCACAGGTGGACACATCTAGCACAGGTGGAGGCGATGGAGACTGTGGCAGCACAAAAGAGCACACCACACACCTTCCCACGCCCCTTCCCACACAAAAATGCTTCCAATACTGCCAGCATTACATGGGCTAGAGGACGTGATTGCAGTGTGGCAGCACCAACAACAGGCAGCACAGAGGAGACGCAGGAGGAGGAGGAGGAGTAGGGCAAGACAGGCGCAGCAAGCACCACCAGGGTACCCAGAAATACAACAGAGCCAGCCACCAATCTCCAGGATCCAAGCCAGTCCATTGAACCAGACACCTGAGCACATACAAACCCTGTACCGTCTGCACTGGGATACCATCACCATCATCGTGGATAAGATACATGACGACAGAGTGAGACTCATAGACATCAGAACTGCAATCCCCCCTCTAGTGCAGGTGTTGACTGCGCTCCATTCCCTGGCCACAGGCTCGCAGCAGCATAATGTGTGGCAGATGCATGGCATCTCACAACCAGTATTCCCATGCACGCCAAACCAGGTACACAATGCACTCCTGAAGCTTGGCCATGAACACATATTCCTGCCACGGACTGCCCAGGAGATTGCAAACACAAAATTATGCATCTATTTACTTGCAACCATCCCAAGTAGCATGGGGGCCAGCAACTGTACCCATGTGGAATTGGTGGTCCCACATCACAATGAAGTAGTCCACAGAAACAGAAAATAATTTCACCCATCATTTTCCAAATGGCATGTGATGCAAACAAGACAATCACACATTGTTGCGCCAGACATCCCGGATCAACGCATGATTCAATGGTCCTACAGAACTCAACCATACCAAGCAACATGGAGCGACAAGCTGGCCAACGATCGTGGCAACCTGGTGAGTAGCAGGCCATGCACAGGGCGGTGTGATTGGTGGGGAGAGAACGATACAATAACTGTGAATTGTCTGGTGTGCGTGGGACAAATGGTCATACAGATGTACTTCAATGTCCATTGGGGGACTTCACAATGTACTTGATAAAACCCCACATGAAATGCGAGGCTGCACAACATTGCATACATTCCAACATTTCAAAGATGACATATTCATCCACACCCACATTTCACATCATGCCACACCACATAATACACAAATCATCATCTTGCCCTCAGGACAGTCATACAGAATTTGGGCAGCACAACATCAATACCGCAATGTGCCCTAGAATGCATGCAAAGGAATCACCCCTAGTCATAGCACCTGACCACAAACCCATAGCACCACTGAAGTGATGCCCCGCAGCACAGCATCATGGATGTAGGAATGGCAGCACACTGGCATAGCGGTACAAAATTTGCCTGGGCCCAAGGACACCTGAGGCCTGGCCTCAGCCAGGACATTTCCATTACTTGCGGAGGCATGTTTCGGGCATTTTGACTTGCATGGTTGAGCCCAGCTTTGTACATTGCAGTCACGCAGATTGTCTGCATGCATGCTGTCAGTTGTGACTTCCAATCACAATGCAAAGAAGACATGTGCGACATGTACAGGCCACAGCAGGGTGGCCGGTAACAGGTACCCATTCTTCACCCCATACAGGCAAAGCCGGCTATCCCCTGAAGAGGTAGCACCTAACCCCTGTATGGAACCCACAGAACCAGCAGGAAGAGGACAAAAATATTGCACATACCCGTACCTGCATCGTGAAGGAGCAGGCATTCAGCCTCTCCAACATACAGCTCCGGTGCCTAAGCGTGCCGGGTGAGGCTCTCCTCTACGGCCATGACAAAGTGCTGAAGATAACCATGGCATGTGTGATGCCGGACTAAATTTTCATCAGACGGAATGTGCCTATGCCACCTGACATGCAAGCGCCAGATGAGGATGATGTGGATGGTGATGAGGATGGGACAAAAGGCCCGCAAGGACATGCAAGTGGCAATGTCCAGGAGGGACACGATGTGCGTCAGCATCTGATGTATCAGATTCCATGACATCCAAGGTATAACTATTATGGATGCAGATGGGTATTACTGCCCTGATGCATGTGGTCAGTCCCACAAAGAACCATCTCCCCAATACAGTACACACAATGATGAATACCAAGCCTGTGTTTCAACTTTTCAACAGTGTATTGTGAACAAAAGACAAAAATTAAGTGCATGGCCCCAACTGTGCAAACAACCTTACCTCCCTCCCCCCACAACACTCCCAAGAACACCCTTACCCCCTCCCCCCACAAAACTCCCAAGAACACCCTTACCCCCCTCCCCCCACAACACTCCCAAGAACACCCTTACCCCCCCTATCCCCACAACACCCCCATGTGAGCCTCATGGTGTGTACGTGTCCTTCTCCACATGTGCCACCTAGTCCTTGCTGGCCCTAATTGTCAGTGCCTCCTCCACCATTTGGTGGTTGGGATGTGGTGCGCCTCAGGTTGTGCAGAGACCGGTGCAGGGGGCTAGTTTGCCGGGAACTCCCAGAGGAGGTGGTGCCCGGTTCATCCTGTGTTGTGAGTGGGCATCGGCGCTCAATCGCGTCCGCTATACGGATCATGGCCTGCCTGAGTTGGGCCATTTCATTACAGATCCTGTTCGTGCATGCCTCCATGCCCTCCCTTGTCTGCCGTGCATACATATTGAGGTCCTCCCTCAGACGGCCTGCCTCAGCCACATGCTGCCCTATCAGCCCAGTGATCTCTGCCTGCCTCTGGATGATGGAGGAGAGGTCATGTTGCATGCTAGGTGCTGGTGGGATGACTGCTGCACCTTGATCCATGGCACTGGCATCAGGTGAGGACACCTGGGGGATCCATGCCCCTTCCAGGATGGGGGTGGCTGATCCTCCATGGCTACCCAGACCTGATGACAACCTTGGGCTTGCCAGAATGGAGCATGTTGGGCTGGGGGTCTGGCTTTGATCCACAATGCCATGTGCTTCCTCCTCGTCCGAAAGTGGGGCAGTGGCTGCTGCCTCTCCAGTTGAACTGGTGGCAGCAGAGTGCGTGTCCTCCATGCTGGTTTCACTTGCAGGGAGACACACTGCTGTGGGTGCTAAGATGGCAGCAGGCATGGCTGCAAGGAACTGGTGCTCCTGCTGCCTTTGTCCCTCTGGTCATGGTCACTCCTCCCGGTTCCCCTTGAGGCGGTGGCGGTGTCCCCTGTGGCATCTCTCCTGGTTTTTTTTGTGGATGGGGGAGCAGATGTCGCAGTGCGTGGCTCCTCAGTTTCTGTGTGTGATCCTGTAGGGGTGAGAAATGGGGATATTCATCATTTATGGTTCGACCTGCCTTATGCTGAATGCTTACGTCATTGCATTTGGGCCTCTTTATTGTGGATTCAGGCAATGGGGATGTTGGGTGGGTCATGCATGAATGGGTCTGTGTTGCACGTGTATGTGGTGATGAATGCATGTATGTTTGTGGCTGGATCCACAGCATTAATATGGACACATATTTGGGGGGCCCCTCACACTTCACTGTGCATTTTTTGATGTATGCACTCACCTCCATCGGACGAAGTGCTCCATTTCTCCAACACCCTCTATGGATTCCACTCCAATTGTGGATGCACAGGTCTCCTCCCACTCACGGAGTTTAATAGGTGATTCGCTGCCTCCTCCTGTGCCCATAGCCAGGTTGCGGTTTGCTGTCAGTATGTTCCTGACACGGAGCCGGAGGTCGTCCCACCTCTTACAACAGTCTTTGACTGTGCGGGTGGTGGTGCCCACCGCGCTGACCTTGTTGGCAACCTCTGCCCAGATGGCCTTCTTCTTGAGGATGGTCTCCCGCCGCATGTCATTGCTGAAGACCACATTTGCATTTTCTGCTAGTGTCTCGGTCAGCATTATGAGCTCCTCATTGCAGAAGTTTTCCTTACGTTGCCGCTCAGTAGATTTTTTGACGGCCTTGGGCATCTTTAGGCTGTCCTGGAAGGATTTTTGTCTGAATTTCCTGGAAAGGTGTCCTGGATGCGGAGGTTGGTAATGGATTGTGTTTTTAAAGATGGCCGCCGTGCTCTTTCCCGTTCCTGTGCGATGACGCTATTTCGCTATTAGCGGTGACCGCTAATAGCGGTGACCGCAATTTGCATGCAGTAAGAAGGCGGAGATGCTATTAGCACTTTGGTGGAATCCGTTAATGGACTTTTTGGGGGCTTTTACGACATGGCGGTAGGAGGATTACCGGCATGGCGCTATGCTGGTGTCCGCGTACTCGTAATAGTCCGCAATTAGCGGGCTCTTGCGAGTGCGGGAACGCAAATAACGCCATGCCGGTAAATGCCTTGATTTACTGCACAACGTGTAATGAGGGCCAATGATTGGATATGTACCCGAGATCAGAGATTCAAATACAAGTTGACCATCATACATAACTTGGATAGACGAACGCTCAACAGCATACCACCCTACTTGTCCAAATTTCCATCATGCCACTACAGAGATCTATTCATGTGGTTTCAACTCAGCATCATGCCCACAGCTGAAGTGCTGCAACATAGAAGACCACAACCATTGCAAATGCCCTGGTGTCGATTTTGTGAAGACAGAAACACTCTAGAAACTTTATTCCATGTGACAACTGAATGTAACCAGTTGCACGCTAACAGAACAAAGCATTTAGCTCCCCTTGTGAAAGATACAGTATCCTTATCTGCTCAAGAATGGTGGGAGATGCTTAGGATTGGAGGAAATAAACCCATGATTCGAGCTGCAATGAAATAGCTTGAAGAAACTTTTGTAATTATAGCTGAGATAAACCAAGGGTACAATGTTGAAAGACAATTAAATAAAAGATAAATGTGGTCTATTGAAGGTGCCAAAGATTAGATGAACTGTGAATGACCAAAATGAAATCTGATGTATAAAGGTATTTTTTGTTTCTCTTGAAAGGTTTGATATAAACCAATCAATTAATAAAAAAATAAATTTAAAAGATAGATGGGATACTCTGAAATGTGCCTGTCCTTATACAGATATACATAATTTCTGGTATATAGTGGGGAATGGTACTATATACTAATTATTCACTAATAATGCTCATATAACTAGAGCTAGTGATACGATAAAGCATTTAGTGAAATACACAAGGATATACCTAACAGTCCTCCTCCCAACCATTGCTGTGAGTGAATTCAGAAGGGCTTTGTTCTTGCAGGCTGCATGCAAAGTGCCACTTAGTTTGCCAGTAGATTTTTTCCAACTCAACCAAGCATACAAAATATTTAATGGAATACATAATAGAAAGTTAATTCCATATAGTGAAAAGACCATGAGATTATCCCCATATATGTAAAAGGCTATCATAATGATGCTTTCAATTAACGTCACATCTCGCTTATTGATGCTTATTGATGCTGGTGAAAAGGTATATGGGAAAGTACTGCTCCCATTCGTTGAAAGATGGGTATAGACAACCATGCCTTGTTCAATTTACAATCTGGCTTCAGACCGGACATAAGCACAATTGATCAAGCATTAGATTGTCACTACTTCAACAAAAAATGTATCCTTTGGAAGAAGCAACCCTTATTCCTGACATTTGGTGATATCAGGGCCTCAACTAATTCGATACCAAGAAGAGTTATGGGAATCATGAATGCTTTCTGGTGTATCAACAAACCTGATGTCTGCCATAACTTATCTATATTGGGGCAACTATGTTGTAGTGAGTTATGGCATATGAGGGGAGAGTATGTCTTCCTTACCCATCACAGGAGGAGTAAGGAAGGGCTGTGTACTGGCCCTACTTTTTCTGCTTGTATATAAACAAGTTGCCCAGAACTCCCAGTGTTTTGAATATGGATGCAATGTGCCTCGATGGTGAGCTAATTGGTGTTTGTTCCTTTTCACAGATTATGTGGTATTTATTAGCAAAACCCTCCAAGGGCTGCAAAAAGCCATGACTACGTTTGACTCCCACTATGAAAGGATGGGGTTGGAAATAATATTTCTAAACCTGTTTATTTGGTTTGATTAACAAGCTAGATGAAAGATATCAACCTACATCTAGAGGACTCCAAACTAGAATGAGACCAACAGATATCTAAATAAGGGGCTGAACTCAATGGCTTTTCCACGCATTATGGTGGGAGAGCTATTATCCAAACACTAGGCATTGATTGATCTGGCTAAAGCACAATCAGCAGCGTTTTCTGGTAGAGATTTGGGTTTAAGGAAATCTCAACATTTTGAAGAGAAGAGAAATCAAATTGATGCAAACATTATAAAATCTTCCGGCAAGTGCACCAGATGTACCTTTTTTGATGAATTTGGAATGCATGGCCTACAAAGCCAATGTAAGGCCATTACTGCATTGTGACGCGCTATGGAGAGACAGCTTAAGCCCATACAGGGAAGCATGCAACAATTTACTATCACAATTTGGCTAAAATAATTTAACGTGGTTTTGATACACATACATATTAGTGGAAGACCTTGAGATTGGTTGCCTCTGGGATCACAACCAATGAAAGCAGAGAACATGTTTGCCATCCAGGACAGATATCAAAAAAGCTTACAAAGAATGGTTCCGAGTATGAAAGTTGGCATCAGTGCCCCCATTATGTACAACAAGTAGGATAGAAAGATCCCTTTGGGCCAATATCTGTGTCTATCACTCATTAAGGTTAATTAAGCTAGACTACTTTTTTTCAATTCTGGCTAGCCCCTTGGGGTCTCTTCCAAATAAATTGAAACATGTTCCAAGAAAGTGCTGTTTCTGTCACTTCAATGACGAAAATGTCCATGTTTTAATTCTCTGCCCCGCTACACTTCATTGAGGGCTAAATAAATATGTCGAATACCCAGTTCTAATAACATTAGGGCAGTGAAGCATGCGGTACTTGTCAGTTATTAATGCCAATCAGAATCGTCTCTCTGGGGATTTTTAAGAGAGCATGTGAAATTAGAAGAATAATTATTTAGATTTTATAACCCCTGTGGTATGAAAATGCAATATTCTCAATTGTGGAAATGGATGAATGAGATGTATTGTTAAAGATTAGCGATAATTGTTCAAACCTATTGTCTTCATGGCGAACCATATAGTAAGTGATTTAAAACATGATTGTATATTTGTTATTAAATGTATTAATGAATTGTTCTTGAATTGCTGATTATGGATTTTATTGTATGAGATTTTATGGTATTCAGTTTACCGAAATAAATCTTGTTCAACTGACTGGTTGGCAATGATACATATATTCACTCGGATGTAAACCCATGACAACGTTGCTGTCTAGTAGTAAGCCTGTCAGGTGCTGAGGGATATTAGTTGCTCTTACATTGTAGTGCAGAGACTCACTTTTCTCCAGTGGCTTGCTTCAGGTACACCACTATTCTCTGCTATAAAACCTCCAACAGCTCCAATTGTGCCTTTAGACCACCCTTTGCATGGAGGTTAGGCTCTGGAATGAAAAATATGAATTAAATCTCCCCTTGAAATCAAAAGGTGAAGCAGTTCTCAGAATAATGTTCTTTTAATAATTGACTTAGTTTTCTCTGAAACCATTAACAAGTATGGACATCAAAGAAATGTGTTGTTCTACTATAGCTCACCTGTTCTTGGAGTAATTAGATCAAACTAGCGACTGCTCAGGTGACACCTGACAAATTTACCTCGGGGCTACTTTGGGTATATAAGCACTGCCCTTTTGTCCTCCATTTGCTGGGTCATCCAGAGCAAAGGGACGACAGAGCTAAGGGTTGCTGCTATATCCTTCACTGATTCATCCTGTGTTCCCTGTTAACCCTCGTTTGCCACAGGTTGCCACAAAAACGCCTTGCAGGAATCGCATAAATAACATTAAAATCAGACTTCAACACAACACTCCGCTAAAACCTCTATTTGAATCCATCTGCATTTTTCTCAACTGCCACTCTGCACCTGATCACACACACATAATTAACTTATTAGCACACACTCCCAAGATATACTCTTTCTTACAGAAACACAGATCAAACCCCACCCCACACCTATTATACCTGACATGCTTCTCGTACTGTCTCATCCACCACAGAGAGTTCCCACACAGACATGGTGGTGGCATTGCCATCATATATAAAGAAACATTCTGACTTAGAAATCCCACACCCCCATATACATCTTTTGAAGCACTCCCTCATTTACTCCCCTCAATCACACCAACACCCCACATTTCTCCACTTCATTTATCATCCTCCTACACACAATTCCAACTTCCACATCGATTGTGCTAACTTTACTACTAGCAACCACACCGCCCCTGGAAGACCACGTACCGTGGCTACTTGAACCCCAGTAGTTCTATTCCAGACACCAATCCATACGAAAACCTGTGCTCGCTCCACCCAATGCTTTTGACCTCACAGAACTCATCACCTCTCTGACACACATTGCTGGCAACACCCTTCACCTTTTGATCGCAAACAAAAACCTTGTCTCTGTGGATAATAAAATCTGGGTATTGTGGTCTGTCCATGTTGCTCTCCCCTTACTACCAACCAAAATCCAACCGCCTGCCTCACACCCCTCTCTCCCCCAACCCGACAACCCAAACACATTATAGACATAGCCTTAGCACGACCCATACCACCCCCCTCCTTACATGCACATCCCTCCATAATTCTCCACCAATACAACACCATCAGCACACAGGCACTTGACAGAATTGCACCCTTCAAATTACAAAAACTCTACAAAAACCACCACAAACTATGGTTCAACAGTTCCCTCCTCCCTACCAAGCATGAAGCTAGGCACCTAGAAAGAGGCTGGCAAAATAACCCATGTCCATCAACCAGGATAACCCTCAGACACTGTCACAACAAATACAAATCAGCCATACGCAATGCCGATGTCACTGCCACCCATTACCTACAAGAAACTATTCAACATCATGCAGTCCCACACTAAACCACCATCCACACCTCCTGCACCCACATCCATTGCAGCATGCAATTCCCTCATGAACTAATTCAACTCCAAAATACAGAACACCAGGACAGTGCGCCTCCCTCAGCTCTCCCACTCACAGCCCCCACTCCCAAACATTCCAACACATGGGACTCCTTCCACCCCATCGACACTGACACCCTCATTGCTCTCACTGCCAAAACAAAACATGCACACTTCCTGGGTGATGCATGCCCACCTCAAGGTGCATCCAGTTGCATCATCACCCTTGCTCCGAATGGCTCAACATCATCAACTCCTATCTCTCACATGGTACTTGCCTCACTCCATCTCTCGACCCCACGTTCCCTGAAAACTATGATCCATTACTATCCTACCATACCTCAACAGAACCATGGAATGCTTTGTAACTACCCACCTGCAACAACACATCACCACAAAGAATCTATTCAACCCCTTCCAATCTGGCTCTCAACATGGGTACACCACTGAGACCGCTACTCTCGATATCCTCGATGACCTCCATAGCATCACAAACAAAAGAACACACAACAGTACTTGTACTCCTCGACCTCTATGCAAACTTCGACACCATTGACCAATTAATTCTACTAGACATTGTAGACCACAGGATGAATCTGTCTGGCACTGTACTTGACTGGTTCACCTCCTTTGTCACTGACAGGAAACATGTGTCTCCTTGCCCCCTTATTGATCAGAACCTGTCAATTTTGGGGTCCACAAAGCTACTCCCAATCTTCACTCCTCTTAAACCTTGAATCCCTTGGACAGACCCTTAGCAAACACAATGTACATTTCAACCAATATGTAACACTCACCTGATTCCCGCAGAGGCGCCTGTCTTGACTGGGTGAATGCCGTATCTTCAAAGGTGATGTGTAACACACGGTTGGCTCTTTGGGCTGGACCTCTGTGCACTGTGCGTCTGACTCGAAGAGTAAGATGTCTGCAGATGGAAAATATGGGATTAATGAACTGGGGTTATTGGGTGCCTCTCTCCTCTTCCCTTTCTCTTCTCCTGTAGAACCCCAAAGGTTAACGCCCTCACCTTAGGTAAGTGAACGCCGAGCTCTCCATCTGCCTCGGGGCAGGGTGCCGTAACCAGTTTCTTCACTGGATAAGGGTGCAGGCCTCTTGACCTCAGAGGACTGCTGTCCGTCGTTAACTGCACGAACGGTAAGTTCTGGGCACTTCAAATGTCTTAAAAGTCTTTTGTAATGATATCTCTTGTTTTGCAGGGTTCCGGCGATGGCGGAGGGCGGGCTGATGAGATTTGAGGATCGAACCCGCGTGAGGAATAGAAGCGCCTGGAAGCACGTAAGTAAGCGCTTGTAGCCTGCTTCACGATGCGCGCTAACTGTCCCTTTTATCTTGCAGGTACAAGTTCGGAGCTTTAGAGAAGCTGAAGGGTGCTGGAATACCCACTGGATTCGGCGTGGGAAGGAGTAATGGCACGTGAGTAATAAAGTTGCCCAATGTCTTTAAACGCACCTTCTTTTGTCTTTCAGATGCGGGATGCAGCGTCGAAGGCCTCCGGAGCGTGCGAAGAGCTGGTAAGCTTTTGTCTTTCAGATGCCGGAATGCAGCGCGAGGCGTTGGTGACAGCCGATGGACCAGGTAAGAGATGCACTGCCACTGAAGACCGTAGTGCTAACCTGTTCTTTCTTTGTCTTTACAGGTGCTGCTGAAGACTGGATTCCAGGATGGTAAGCCTTTGTTCCCTTAGGCCCAAGATCAGAAGCAGAAGACACGATGAGCGTTCTGCTGCAGAGAATGCAGAGTAACGCAAAGCAAGATTCATCCATCGGGTGTGGTTTAAATAGCCTCCTGTAGTGCTTAGGTGTCTCCTTCCACAGCCACGCCTAGGTAAGAAAAGAGTTCCTGCTTTCCAGAAGAGTTCCAGTGTTCTGAACCTAGGGAGTGGCTCCTGCCCCACCCAACAGGAAAAGTAGTCCCAAACAGAAGAGGATCAGGGGTTCAACTGGCAGGTAAGTAAGCAGCATGGTCTGCTGCAGGTAAGTCCACCCAAGCATTATGAGCCCGGCGCTTCCAGCGCTGGGACTGGGCATCTTTATGAGCCTGGTGCCACTGGCGCCAGGACAGGGTCCAAAAGGTCCCTATTGGGACTGGCTGGCACTCGGAACCGGGGTTATGGGTCTGCTTCCAAGGGAGTCGGGCAAGTCCTGATCTTTTGGAAGCAGAGATCATGACACAATATGCATATGACACACAAATATACGTGCACATTTCATGCCTTTCACAACTCCATGGCCTCAAAACCTGTCTCTCCACCATCACCAACTGGATGGCTACCCACTTCCTCAAACTAAACAGAATACCTCCTCATCTGCTCCCCACGGCACAAACTCAACCTCACCCCCTGGATCCAAGAACTTTTCATGGACAACCCACACATATCCCTCTCCAAACCTGTCAAACTCCTTGGCTCCACCATCAACCCCCACCTTTCCTTCACAAACCACATAGCCACTGTCATCAAAATATGCAATCTACAACTACAGCGCCTATGCAAAATCATACATATCCTTCCTCCTGACGACTTACGTACCACAGTGCAAGAACTGGTTCTCTCTAAGCTGGACTATGGAAATGCTCTCTTTGCTGGACTCCCCAACAACACCCTTGCCCACTGCAAGCAAAATGCAGCAACCAGACTCATCCTCCACCTACACAAGCATTCACGCATCACCCCTGCTCTTGCACCTCTCCACTGGTTCACCATACCCCAGAGAATTGCCTTCCAAGTATGCTGCATTGTATTCAAAGCTATCCACCTCAAAACCTCATCTTACCTTCATGACAAATTCAAACCCATCAACCACATAAATACCAGACAAGCCACCCACCTTCTACACATTCCACTCTGCAAACTCACGTGCATAAAAAAACAAGCATTTGCCCACTGGGCACGCAGGGAATCGAATACCTTACCTCTTCACATGCAAACTGCATCCTCCATCACCACCTTCATAAAGAGCCTCAAAACATATCTGTTTCCACACACATAACCATGCCCTTCTGTGCTGTTTTCAATTGTCTTTTGTAATCTTCCTCCCCTTTCCTGAAAACATTTTGTAACTTCTTTTTTTAAATCTAACCTTTCTAAACTTTGAACCATAAAAGGTGCTCCAAGATTCTCTGGGTAGGGCCACCGCTAAACAAAAATTCAAATAAAATAAAATAAAATAAATCCAAATACAAATGATGCATGCAACTGGTGACAAACTATTGGCTCTCAGCATGGGCATACATACAATTGGATTTCTTTTTTGATATTATTCAGGAATTCTGTTTCTTTTTTAAATGCAGGGACAACAGAGCCTAACTCACAGAGTCTTCTCTTGTGGTTGATATGGGATACATTTCAATTACTGCAAACACCAATCAAATGCAGCATATATACATTGTTTTTTGTAGATGTATTACCCTGATGATAATGAAGCATTAATTGGATGTATAAGTCAAAACAGGTTGGTGTTTGGGTGATAGTGAAACAGTTCTGTTGATTTCACAATCAGTGATGGGATGGACTGATCACAAAGAAGAAGAGGATTTGATCAAAGAAATGAGTCGGTTGATGGACATTAATGTTCAGCCAGCCAATCCTTCTCTAAGAAGTAGTTTGAGAAAATAAATTGACCATTTATTTTACACAGCTTTAGGAATATCTGCCTATTCTGAATATATATATTAAATATTACACATTTCATTTTGGGATGTCTAAAGCCTAAAGAGATGCCACATTACAAAAGAAAAGCCTTATTATGATGAGGTTACATATGATTTCAATTTTAATTATCAATAAAAAAGGACATACATTTTGTACTAGATTCCTCCTTTAACTAAAATGGCTAGAAAACAGGGTTCCTGAAAATACTTGTAATTGCTATCTGGGATTTAATTAATTCTTGGAACCTTTCTCTAAATATTCTGGACTTATTGTACTCAATTTTAGTATGCCTTTCAAAGGCCCAGGACAGTAGCAACATCAACCATCTTCAGGCAGCTTTTCTGTGTAAGGTCTTCCTTTTTGTCTGTCCACCTGCACCCAAAATCCCTCTATGGTAATCTGGTTCCTTCTAGGAAAAGTCCTCTGAACTCAGCCACATGGGGAAAATACATTCTTAAGAAGCTTTGTTTCAGCAGGTACATACAGATGGAACCCTAATGCACTCTCCTGTCGAACATGCTGTCATCCTTTTCTGCGTTCCTAAAATCTGCCTAATTCCAATGCATTTGAGTTGAAATACCCATCAGACTCTACCCATGAGCATGAACTGAGATGGTAACTTTAGATTGGACAGAGCCTGTAATAGCTACAACCATGACTAAGCTGTGGAAAACAGCAAAATACTGTCCCTCTTTTTTCTTTGATATTTAATTATATGGCTTTTTAAATCGAAGCCCTCATGCCCCCATGAATTGCTGTGCAGTGTATGTCTATTTGTGAGTAACTCGTACTGCACGTAAACCCTCTAAGAACCTTCTCTTTGCTTCGATTAGCCCATAAAATGCTCCTTGTCGTAGGGAAGTGTTAGATATGTGATAGCCCTCTCTATACGATTGTAACATAAAAATTGGGCTGGAATGTTTATTTCCCTTATAATTTCTGGTATGAACACATAATGTTAATTAGAATTTCATATTTAGACTTGCAAGAATATTCTGAACCCAAAGACAACCTTTACACTCTTGTGACTGCATGCATAACCGAGTTTATAAAATATCTGAATGCATGAACAATTCATGCATTTTAATGAATCCTTTATATGTGCATGTTGTTCTCCTTGTTCGGCTGAATTCAGATGTATTTCTCCTTTTCAAATAAAACAAACAGATCTAAAGTTGTAGCCAAAATGATTTTCCCACTTGTCCTCTTTCAAATGCATACTTTTTGTGCAGAAAATCAAATTTATGCTTGGGTTTCATGTTTTGGTAGGGCCCTGGTGTCAGTAGAACCATCTGCTGGAATGAACCAAGACACTTTTACTAGACTGCTTTTAATGCAATTTCCGAGGTCAGGGATTTTGTAATCTTCTGCTTATTTGACGTTGCTGTAATTGGCTTACCATGCATTAAACAATCTCTAACCAGGGCTGCCTTCCATTTAATATTAGAAAAATATAAACATGACAATCCTGAATGTGGAATACATTTCCTTTATTGTTTTGTAGTTTACCACATAGGCCTTTGCTTTGTCCTGGGCACACACTGCGTTGCCATTAGCCTTTAAATGTCTTGTTTATAGTAATAGATAAAGAAGCCTGTTTCAAGCAAAGCGATCCTTGCATAAACTATAGTTTTGGTGAACCAAAAGTCACAGCTTAGGTTTCACAGTAAGTACATAAGAGTTACATGAGATATTCTGCCGCATGTAACAAAAACGTGCTATTTATCTTGTGTTTGTTTATAATAACACTTAAATAATACATAGTTCTGTTCATAAATATACTAAACCTCTCAAGTGAATTGCAATTAACATTCTATCCACCATTTCTTCAGAGATTACTAATACACAAGTTGTGCAGTTTATGAAATTCCCTTTTTACATGGCAACATTAGTATAGCAGCTTCTTTGTATTATCTAATTTCATTTTTAAGTAAAACGTTTGGCTAACATTAATTACATAATATGACATTGTAAATCCATTGTGAATCCACAGTGTTTAATGGAAAGCATTATATTAAATATGATTGCTAGGTATAATTAGAGTAAGTCAAGATTGAATCCCCATCTCTACTTCCCATGATTATTGGGACCATCTGTGACCCATTTTTCACAACACCAGGTTAAGATGGTAGATTTCGCTTAGAGCCTCATTATGAGTATTCTGGTGTTCAGAAGAAATCACTGTTTGTTAGTTACCACAAGAAAACTTGGAAAAGAAGAGCAAATTGGCAGAAAGAGTGAATTTTGTTATTACCATTACCTCATGTGTGTGATATTGAAGGTCGGATCAGGGGAAGAGTATATGAACAGTAAAGCAATAATGGGCATGTGCTACCAAACTGTATACCACATAATGTTATTTTACACGTGCCTGTCAGACAAACATACAATTAAATTAACAGAAATTACCATTCACTCAAGTTATCTTATCTTCGCATAAACATACAACACATCACATGTATCACAGTCCAGCACTTACAGAAAAGTATCTCCAAATGTGATGTCACGTCATACACTCTTATGCATCTACTGACTACTAACTGTATGTTTCATGTCTCCTAAACATGTGCTAGAACATTTGATGAATGGGCTGTTAGCACTTCTGATGATTCAGAGCAGGGCCACAAGCTACCATCACCCCGGCCATCACCACTGTCACAACCACTGCCATAATTGCTGCCACCAGAATTGTTCTGCTGTTATCACCATCATTGCTACTGATGCAGTGAAATCATATGCCTCAATCTAAAGATTCAGCAGATCACAATCCCGTAATGCAACCAAGATGCATGTTTCTGTTCACATGCATCCAGAAAACCACTACTTGTCTCCACCACCATTTGCTGCTGGCCATCAGTGACAATGTGATTGTGCTATTTAGGTTGGGGGAAACCATCACACTGTAATGCCCATGCTAAGCCACTCCACCATGTGCCTCAGTGCAACTTGAGGACAATGGGGGTTCAATCCACAGATGAACATCCAGTGGGATGGTGGGGGATGATGTGCAACTTACACAGATGGAAAGGCTGGAGATGCTGGCCATAGATCCCTCATGCAGATTCTTCTTCTGAAGCAGCTCAGCAGGTCATTGTGTTACATCTGCTGATGGGGAACAAATCATTGTTCAGAAATATATTGCAAGTCAGCAGTCGTGGGCCATGCAAGGTGTTCTGTGGCAATGGTAAATGTATCACATACACAGGTCATGTGAGACGTTGGGCAGCAAGACAGAAAATGGATTAGAAGGTATGTGAGGCATGCTAGTCACACACACCCTGTCATTAAACTCCATGCTAAAGGTATATTGTAAACATGTGTGCCGCTGCCAGAGTATCCTGATTTGTAACTCCTGCTCTCCAATGTCACAGATAAGGTTCTAAAGTCACAGGTAGTCCTGTTTGGCAGCTGCTGTGACAGCCAAGTCACTGTGGATCAGAGTTTGTATTTAAGTCTCTGCCTCTGTTCCAAAACCATCCTAATTATGATAACACATCAAGTGGTGGCAGGATAATCTGTAAATATAATCCACACCTAGGTTTTGGCATGGTTATTTATGGTTCACATACTTATTAAAGGCCACATCATATTTGGAGCACAGCATTGTCAACCCTGTGAGCTCACACTAGCTATAAGAGGTGATGTGGATTTCAGGCACCCTACTGTCTGCATTCCAGTTAATGGGACAAACAACAGGATGCATACCTCTTTCGTCTCTCTGAAGGAAGGTAACCCCTCCGAGCCTGGTCCAGTAGCTCACAACAGGAGATTTCCTGGGAACCTAGCTTCAAAGCGGCATTTCCATATCAAAGTCCTTTATCACAATAGGGGGTTGTACAACAGAAAGCCTTTGAAGCCGCAGGCTAGAGAAATAGGTGAGTTAGGGCAGACAGAAAAGCACAAGTGAGTTTGAGGAAGGGTTCTTCCATCATACTTTTCTGTTGGCTTTTCACTCCTTCCTGACCCCTCCACTGCCTGTGGAACTTGCCACTTTGTGTAAGCCATCAGGTGGGAAGGGTTGCTTGTCACAAGGACAGAGACTGGGACCTTTAAATCAGGCTTGCCTTCATCCAATCTCGGTTTACCTATAAAAGCGGGTGTCTCTCACTCCCTTTTGATTTGCTTTTGAAACTTCAAGAACATCAGGAAGAATTCCTCTTTTCTTTTTGGGAGAACAGTCCTCTCAAACGCCCTCTGCCAGAGTTGAAGACAGCTGCTCCGAAGCAAAGGCAAGCACTGTCCCCTAACCATCCACAGGGAACATTTGGGGTGCCTGCTGTTGAATCGAGACTTACACTCTCTGCCAGCTGCATTGGAGAAGAAGGCCTCCCTCAGGTGCCCACTAGCCCCCTTGAACTGGCAGTGAAGAGAGAAATGACATCTTGTCCCTTAGCCTCTGGATCAGGGCTCACAGCACACAGAGTCCAAGAGCAGCTGGAATCTTGTTCACATAGCTTCAAACCACATTTTGAGCCGGGTTGACACCTTTCTAACCAACACAGGACTCTTGCTTACACAACTTTAAACCACATTCAACCCGCGTTCGACATCCTTTGAACCAACATTGGGTCTACTGTGCCCCTTTGGCACTCTGTTTGCATCTTCAAAGCACCATCTAACTGGTTTGACTTGCAGGGAGAGCATGCAGAAGCTTTAAAAAAGGCGGCATTGTTGCAATTCCCTGTTGCTTAAAACACTGTGTCCTGCATGGTCTGTGTTCTTTCCACAGGGGTGGGCTTTTGATGGTGTTTTTAAAAGTTGTTTAATTGATTTGCTTAACTAATATATATATATATATATATATATATATATATATATATATATATATATATATATATATATATATATATATTCTTTTTATTCTTTTATTTTGGAACGTTTGTACTATTTCTGTTTGGGTTGCTACTGTCTCACATTCGCACCCCTTCTAAGAGTATAGGTTTTCCTCGGCCCACGCGACCACAAAAGTGGAAGGAGGTATATCTCTTGTCTGTGCCTGTTTTACCTTTATGATTGGGACCACTGTTGGGGTGTAGAGTGTTGGTTTGTAGATGCTTAAGGGATGAATAAGCTGTTTAGCCACTACTCATCCTTATACTTCTCTTACAGAACAGAAGTAATTTTGTCAGAAGGCAGGGAGAAACAAAATCATGCCTTCTGCAAGGTGGTGAACCACATGGCTAAATAAAATGCTACTAAAACCAGAAAGGTGCCAGAGGCTATAGAAGAGACCCACCAGAAATGCAACTCCTGGTAAAAAGTCTTTCCCATTTATCTCTGGTGTTGGCAAGGGTCCAAGAGACCCATCCACTGCTAGGCCATTCTCTATCTTCACCTCATCATTTCAGAAGGCAGCAGCCAAAGGAAAGTGCTCGAAAGGGGCGCCTTGACTCCTCTTCCCTAACCATGTGGGAGAGGATGTCGAGCTGGGAAATAGCCATGTCAAAGGTATTTTGGGGGTGTGGTGGATATTTGGTTAGTGAGAAGAGGAGGTATATGTAGCGATGTGATGGGTTTTGTGGCCAGGGAGGTGAGTGATGTGGGGTTTGTTGGATGTTGGGTTATCAAGTGTGGGACGTGTGTGAATATGTGATAGAATTGAGCAATGATTGTATGGGATGACATGGGTTTCACGCTAGCGAGTGGGAGAGAGATGATGGGTGTGATGGGCCATGGAGGGTATGGGTGTAGAATTAGTTGAATGAAGAACAGCACCAGTAACATATTTATGGATTACTTAATATCTGTGTATCATAAACTAAATGTGGTATACTGGCATACATAATACAATGGGAGATGTATAAAAAAGCAGTCAGTGAAAAAATGTAAACCATTCCATAAGGAAAATCTGTACCTGGCAGGTAGCTCAGTCATTGTGAGCATCCGCCTGCACATATGAATGATGCTGTGCCTACTCATAATGGCCACTATAAGACCCTTTTCCATAACGGTAGTAGTCACTGCATGGCTAGTAAAAACTGACTGTACACAACTTGGACTAGTTGTATAGATCTATAAATGTGCCACAGAGGCACAATGAATAACAAATGTGACATGAATGGCGTTGTGGAAATTATGTTTATAAATTGCACCATAAAATGTGAAATTAGTCCAGATAACATGTAATGAATGGCCCCACGAGGTTAGGGCCATGAATATAAAAACAATTCTTGCACTGAGGTAAAAAACTGATTTGGCATAAGGGTAAAACAATTGTGCAGAATAGGCTAGGTGGATAGATTAACACATGTGCCGCAACGAGATAATTATCAATAGACGTGACATGAAATCACAGACATGACAATACCACGTTAGACACCATGTAGCAAATGGCCATAAAAGGGCCATTTATATTACACTAAACTACAGAAAAATGATTGGAGCATATAACAACCATTATAAGAATTTAACTGATCATATGGTTAAAGCAACGTTACTACATTGATGACGTCATATGAAAACATCATCATGATGTTCTGATGCATCGTGACGCGATTTTTAATCTATTTAGTTATAGCGGCACAACAGTGCGTTTTCAAGCCAGTTGACTAGTGGATCACTTGCAGATAGGACGTACTCTGTATGAGATAAGAATATATTAGGCAGGACTAAACTTTCTGTCAATAAGAGTGGGACGAGAATCTATGTTTCATTTTACCTTTTCAGACCATGCAAAAAAAAAGGGAAGATGGAAATAAAAACACAAAAGAAGATTGAAAATATCAGCTGGTGAAGATAGATGAGATAAGACCACATCCATTAGCGAGAAAAATTGAGTTAAAGTTCTCTTCAGATATGTTATTGATATAATATATTATTCACAGAACTGGTTTTGTAACGGGAGGAAAAATATATTTGAGTCACAAATATATATAAGATCACTATAAGTAGAGGTACACATATAATGGTAATTAATGATTGGGAGAGATATTAATACTTATTTATCTAAATTGGTTTACAGGAAGACTGGACAGACACTCCTGAAGATGGGTTATGGTACCCAAAACACGAAAAGAAAATTAGTTATGGGAGGGGATTCCCATAATGTTGTCTAAGAATCTGTCGCCTTTAAGGAACATTTTATTTGAAAGTCTAAAAAATTGCATTTTTTCTTTACTAAAGTCAAGTATTAGACGTAACTATATTTTTATGTTGATGTTGAAAAGAAAGTGAAATATGATATGAAATTGTATTGATGAATCAGAAAATGTACGTTGATGAGTAAATGCTAATGAAGGCATTATTAAATTATTTTTTTTAATAAACATATACACGCCAATATACAATAGTGATATGCGGTTCAATAAAAGAAAGGAAAATTAGGTCACAGAAGCAATACATCACAGAACGTGCTCACCAGGTTGGAGGGTGATGGATTTTATAATGCTTGCCTGCTTATAATCTACCTGCTCATGTGGTGTTTTTCATAACAGGGTAGAGAAATGTTCTAGCCTACTGGCCTGGGAGTCCATGACAGCAAATCCTGAGAAGCCTCCCAGCAGCTACATTCCTACACCCACTCTCCATATTGTAATCAAACCCACAAACATTTGGCAAAAGCCAGTCATGGACATAGTGCTAGAGTTCCTCCTTGCTTCCTACAAACCAGCCAAAAATATATCTATTCCTATACAAGTAGGCAAACCCAACTCAAATGTTACTGTTTTACCAGAAACTGACTTTCACACCGGTAGTCTGTGCCTTGTTTCAGCCAGCCTGTCGCTGAGGGGGCCATATCTAATTACAGGTCTACCTTTGCCAATATGAAAACCTCTCCAATATTGCCCAACAACTGTATTTCTTATTGAAAAAAAAGTATCTATTCTATCTATTACTGTGTGTCTTTTTGCTTCAACAATGGTGCTCAACTGAACAAGGCATCAAACAAGATGTGTAAACAATTACAATTGTGACTTGCACAAGGTTTTGTCCTGCCAAATACCAGGATGGTTCCTTCACCCATTGCCAAAAGACACTTTTAATATTTTATGAATGCAAATGCCATTCACAGTGCAGTATATCTACGGGTGATTTAAAGATTGTTGACATTGTAGCTGAGTATGTTATAAGATTGTTGTTTCCTACCCGTAGACGTCTCCATGATGCCCACCCAGTCAATTCTATATGTATCTGTCTTGTCTTTGGAAAGTTAAATTGCCATATCTGCAATGATCAAGAACAGAGCTCTACTTAACCACCTTATCATCGCTCAGTGGTTGGCAGATCCCCTGCCCATTCAACCAAATAACCACTAAAGTTTTGGAATACAAGTTTTCGATCACAGTGTAAGGATATTGAGATTGGCCAGACAGCCCATGTAGCTAATACTCACGACATTTGGCGAGATCAAATGTTGTGAATGTTAAGCCCCAATTAATACATTTCAGAGACGACACAGGACTCACCGATGCTATGTCTGATTCATTTATTTCCCTTACAACAACTAACCTTTCCCTACCTACCCTCCTCCCCTTCCTCCCTCCTCCTAACTCCCCCCTTTGGCTTTAATCTGCTACACTTAAAGGGCTCCAGCTCCATTCTCTGCTGTAACACCTCCCCCTTGCTTAACAGGGAGGTTCACGGTCTACATTTGCTCAGTTAGGCATGTAGGTTTACGTGTGATCCGCTTTGGGTGGCCCAGTGATTCACGGGTTTCTCCAGACTGTTCTGTGTCCAGAGGGTCTCTGTCTTCCTCCGCTCTTGGTTCTTCTTATTCTGTCACTGTTTCTTCTGCCGGCTCGGGCTCTTCCTTGTATAACTTGCGCAAGAAGGAGGTGTTGTGGGTTATTTCTCCTCTGTCCCCCATCGCGGTGACCATGGGTCCCTTCACTTCGGTGACCAGGAGTGGTTCCAAGCCATATCTTGGATCGGTCTTCTTCTGCTACCTTTGTCTTACCAACACGACCTCACCTATCGGAAGTTGATGTTCCTTTGCTCTCCTCTTTCTGTCCGCCCACTTCTTTGCCTTCCTTTCCTTTTCTGCGTCTCTTTCTCTAATCTCTGCGACCTGTACTAGCGTGTAGTCTTCTACTTGTGGAAGCCGAGTCCTCGGTTTGTACTTTATCATTAGTTTGAGAGGCATCCGTCCTGTTGTCTCATGTGGGGTGTTTTGTAACTTTCTAAGCATTTGACAGATGGCTTGAGGTTACATCGTTTGATCAGTTGTTGCCTTATGACGGATCCGTTTGATGGTGGCCATGAATCGCTCCATCATGTCGTTGACTTGTGGTCATAGTGAGGTGATTCTCTAGTGGCGGAAGCCTAGGTGGGTGATGAATCTATGGAAGTCTTGTCCCTGTTATGGCGGCCGTTGTCCGTCTTCACTGTGTTGGGAGTCCCTCATTCACTGAACAGCTCATCGATCACTCCTACAATGTGGTGAAATGCTGTGAACTGTACATGTTTTATGAGTGGGAAGTGTGAATACTCGTCCAGTGTCACCAGGAGGTGTCCTCCTTCTTCCAGGGGGCCATAGAAATCCATGGCTACTCTTTGCCATGGTCCTTACGGCGGGCTACCATCTGGAGTGAACACAGGGGCTGTTTGCCGCTGTCATTTGGCAAGGTATGCAGTGTGTCAAGGTGTCTTCCACAATGGTGTCCATGAATGGGAATCATTGCTTGATTTCTTAATATCTTCTTTGTATTTGTGACCCCCTGGTGACCTTCGTGAGCTATGATCACAAGCGCTTTCCTCAGGCTCTTGGGAGCTACTAGGCGGTTACCTCGTGGCAGTGTTCCTTGGTTGGTTGTGGCGACTTTGTCACGTATCTTCGCCATCCTGTTTCATCCACCTCTCTGTTCGCAAACTGTTCCTTATCGAGGTGTTTCCACTTGTTGATGTCTGTGAGGCATATCGCTGCTTTGGATCATGTGGTCGGCCCTTCTGTCGACAAACGTCTCTCACGTGATGGCGGGCAGGAGGGGATTTAGCTATAAGCATGATATGAAGTCCTCTGCTTCTTTTCCCATCACATCATCCACCTTGCCTCCGGTTGTCTGGACAGCTAGTCTGTTGGGTTGGCGTCACCACCAGGTTTGTGGACAATCTGATAATCATATTCCTGTAATCTGATGCCCCATCTTTCGATGCGTGGGGGCATTTTGGTTTTGGGGTTCCCAAACTGGGAGAGCAATTCCTGGTGGTCCGTGATGAGGATGAATTTTCTGCCAATGATAAAATGATGGAATTTTTGGCATGCCCTTCCTGCTGCTAGACTTTCCCTTTCTGCTTGGTAGTATGCTTGTTCAACAGGCGACAGCGCCCTTCTGGCATATGTCACTATCTCAGACTTGCTGGGTACATTCGGGCCAACAACTAGTATGTATGGCCCACAAACCTACTGGGCTGGCATCGCATGTAAGTTCTGTGTCCCATTTCCGGTTGAAGTAGGCCAGTTGACAGTTGTTGGCAAGTTTGTCTTTGATGGTGTGGAATGCTTCCTGGCATTGTAAGTCCCATTGCAATGGGGAGTCTTTCTTGAGGAGTCTCCGGATGGGGGTCTGTAAGTGTGGCATAGTTAAGCAGGTAGCAGGCACAGTACCCCAGCATTCCGAGGAAGGATTGTAGTTCCGCAATCCCAGTGGGGGCATCGAGGTTGACAATGACGCTTATTTTGTCGGGGTCATCCGTGATGCCTCTATCGAAAAGATGTGTCTGAAGAAGCAAAGGCTTCATTTGTTGATGGCACATTTGGGCCCATTGAGGGTGAGTCCGGCTTTGTGGAGGATGTCACATACTGATTTTAATGCCGCGTCATGTTGTTCTTGGGTGATGCCAAAGACGAGGATGTTGTTGCTATAGTTGAGCGCACTGGATACAGGGGATTAAATCAGTTTGTGGATGGTCTCTTGAAATATTTCCGTGGCAGACGATCTTCTGACGATATTCTGAAGTTGAGCCTCTTGTAGTGGAACAGTCCCTCGTGTGTCTGAAGGTGGTAATTGGTCTGGAGGCAGGGTCAATAACTAGCTGGTGATACCCCTAGTTGAAGTCTAGTTTGGAAAACTGGGTGGCTTGGTTGAGTCTCACCAGCATGTTCTCGATGTTGGGTCCTGGGTGTCTCTCTCTTGATTGCAGTGTTGGGGATTTGCATGTCAACACAGAGGCGCAGGTGACCATCAGCCTTCGGTACAACTACCAGGGGTCATACCCATGGTGTAGGGCCATTCACTCTCTTGATGATGTCGTGACATGGATGGTGGTGGGCACTTGTCATCCTCTGCGGAATCGGTTGCAGCGAAATTGGCCTTTGGACTTGAGTGACTGGGATAGGCATAATGAGTGGGCACCTGCTATGGCACCGTAAACACCCTCATTCATGACATTGACTGTTGCTCCAGTGTCTACAAAGAACTGGTTATTTAAGCCCCCTATCTGGACTGCGACCTTTGGCGCTGTGCTGTCATCTGAGGTGTCGCAGATCAGTCACACATATTCTTTGCTGTACCTGTCGTGAGTGTAGCATGGTACATCCAATGGATGCTCTTCTTTGTTGGGTGGAGGGTTCTTGCAGGGGTCACAGACACAGTATTCCTGAATAGCTCCTTATTCCAGAGAGTAGTTTACTTGTGGATTAGGTGCATAGTCATACGAGTCGGAGTATCTCAGAGGTGGGTCAATGTTGAGGTTTTCGACTGCTCTTATGAACCCCTTGTGGGTGGAATAGGTCGGGGCATTTCTGCCTGGGAACGTTCTCCCAACATCTCTCTATTGGTATGACTGAGGAATGGGCCCTCTCGGTAGGTCATATTGTGGAATCAGAAAAATACAATATTAAGGCTGTTACACCATGCAAAGGAAAATACACCGACACAGGCTTGTAAAGATTCCCAGAATCTTTATTACAAAAACTGAACAGTATCGAACAAGGTATACAAGTAGCTATTTGGCTGTCAATACATCACAGAGACCACCAGCAGGGTTCAATGTAAGCAGTGAGCAGAATTTGCTAGCTGGACATCAGCGTATTTATACAGTTTGTTATAATGATGTCCAGCCTCTTACAAGTTAATTATACACTGGGCTAGGGTCGCGCCAGGTTCATTTCCTAATTTACATATCTTGTGCATGCGGTTTACTTTTAAATATATTTACTAACAAACATTATTATTCTCTAATTTAACGTTACACTCTTTACATATTGCTTTAATACAGATCAAACAAATGTTTCACATGTCGTATTTGGATATCATTATTGTTCTTATATACTTGTAGTTTAACATTGCTGATTCAAGTAATCCCCTGATCCTGAGGTCAACGAAGGACAAGGTCTACATGGCCCTAACATGTAGCCTGAAGGCAGGTTGGACATTAACCCTCCTACAGAGGTTGAAGAGGTTAAGGCAAGAACAAGAGCACACAAGATGGCCATTTTAGACTACAGGGTGACTTTGTACAATAAACTAAGATGGCGGTTCTAACCTAAAATGGAGACTCAATTCACTTGAGGTCACAACCTTGTAATACGGATTTCCTCGCAAAGCGACTGGGCATAGGCCAACATATATAATGAGGACGAAACAATATTATATCAGTTCTAATAAACCCTCCTTTTGGCCTATGCCAAGCGCTAAACTACCTTCAATCACTTTGCGACTAACTCCACATTTCAACATCTATACATACCGAATCATTGTCTGACATATCTATTGCCATTAGATCAGACACCATAGTTTCTTTTAACACATACTCTTTGGAAACCTTCTCTGGGGCGTATATTTTATGCCCTAATACACTTGTTGCTTGCGCGCAACATCCCCCTAATACTGAGCATATACCAGGGAGACACTGTATACAACAGCAAAGAAACAGAAAACGTCCCAAGATAATCAGCAGGGCCGAAAACAACTTCCATCCCCATGACCGTAGGAGGTCCCAAAACCATGCACTAAGTTCCCAGTTTCCCTCAGGAACATGCACTTCTGAACTAAGAACATGTAGATTTTGGATAGCCCTAAAGATCGTCGGAGAGGAGTCTGGTCGTAAACGCAGCAAGCGGACCCCACTAATTTACATACTCCTCCACGCTCGACCAGAATGACATCTAATGCCATCCGGTTCTGAAGAGCCACTAATCTTATCGCTTTCTGTTCTAACATCATATTATAGAGTATGTCAGTGGTCCGATTGATGGTTCTCTCCAATACTCTCGCTAGTCCCCTGATATCTTCTGAATTCATAATTTGGCCAAAGAATGGCACAAAGGATTTCATGATATCTCCTAGAGTTTGTGCTAGATTATCCCCTTTCACACCTCGTCGTGGACGAGTTTTCGAAACATCTGCTGTACTAGCAATAAATACCCCAGGTAGTAGAATCCCTAAATAGCAGGTTCCTTGCCAATCACTGGGAAACCATGGAAATGCCACATCACTGCAAACAAAATAGACAGGTTCACCTACGTACAGAGGTCTGTTTTCACTAGTCAAATTCGCAACGTTGGCGCACTTTCTAAAATTACCCATTGACTGTGTTCCAACCCTCTGTATGCAGAAGGATACTGAATCCGGGCTATGGTTAACAGAATAGGATGGAGGCGTGGCATCCTTATTGCCTATAGGAGCCATTTTGAAAGATATTAAAGACTGAAAAGGACGAGACAATCTATCAGAGGGCCTAACAGAAGCCACATTTGGCTTACTTCTATTTGCAAAAAGCGAGCTTCCCAGGGGCATCAAAACATCTTTTTCAAAACTATTTAAATTTGTACCATCAAAGTTCCCTGAGATGCTGTCATTCCATCGGCCAAAGAATAGTGCTCTAAGAGAAGCGTAAAGGCAGTTGTCAAAGGTAAAGGATGAATATACCAACCTAGCCCCTTATCCCCATGTTGCGGTAGATGTAAACAAATCCAACAATTGGTTCTATTTAAAATTGCATGAGTGGCATTCATAATTAACAAAAGGGTATAAAAGGGTATTATTCTGATAGTTCCATCTATGTGAAGAACCTCTAGGCGATAAAGTATGCAATTGCACGGAAGGAGTGGGGATAACAGATACATTTTCAATAGGTAAAAAGTCCTCTAGCGGATATGCTTCCTCCAGATACCATAACCCAAAACCAACAGTTACTAAAAATCCAGTAATTATTACAAAAAGGCAACAATACACTTTGGGGGTCCCCTTAGATGCTTGATCATTGTCTCTGCTAGTCACATATTTATCTAAAAGTTCGGTACGAGCGGTAGCGGGTGCAGGCATTGTAGTCTTCAACCGAAAAAACACCAATTGTTCGCTTGCTGGTGACTCCAGTCGCGCGTCTTCTTAATGTCTTTCCCACAACCCTTAGCCAACAGAATCTTCCCGTACAGTCGGGCCAAAAGACAAGCCCTGAAATGATTTTTCCCAATCGCACAGTCAGACCATGCTGTACGTTTACTTCCTTGGACGCAAATTATATTTCACAGTTTCTGGTGAGGACAAAGTGTCGTTACTTCCTCCTGAAAGTGGCGAATGAACGGAAATGGGATCAGAAAAGGATTGATCTGGAAGTTCCACTGTTGGGGAGTGCAGAGACATGATGGCTGTTTTGTCTGGCCTTGCGGATTCTGGAGCGGTCTCCGATTCTCCCTTGTTGGTTGTTGCTGTTTCAGGCATGCTAGTTACAGAAGTGGGAAGGGATTCTGTATCTTCTGTATCGTATGGCACCGGCTGTGGGATCCATTTGGTGTGCGTCGCATGGATCCAGTTCTTACGACCCGCTACCCGCACAGCAGTCTGGGTGACTAGCAGGACTTGGTAGGGACCCCTCCACTGAGGTGCAAGGCAAGACGACCTCTCGAAAACCTTTGTGAGGATCCAGTCCCCCGGTCGTAGACTGTGACTGAGACCCTCGTAACGTACAGGTAATGCCTCTCGCACCTGGTGATAAATTGAAAACAGATTTTTAGTCAACTCGTTACAGTAATCTGAAAGAAGCACATTTTCCATATCCCGCAAAGAATTGCTTTTTGGCAAACCCCAAATATTAGCAGGTCTCCCCATTCCCACCTCAAAGGGAGAGAGCCCAGTCTTAGTTTGAGGGGTTGTTTGCATCGACAGCAACACGATCGGTAAGGCGTCTGGCCATTTTAACTTGGTGCCAGCACACGTCTTAGCGAGCTTGTTCTTTATAATGCCGTTATGCCTTTCAACTAATCCGGCACTTTGGGCATGCCTGGTCGAATGGAACCGTTTATCAATCTGTAATCCTTTGCAAATTTGTAGGATTACAGTAGCGATAAAGTGAGGCCCATTATCCGACCAGATGACTCTCGGCAGCCCGAACCTAGGAAAAGACTCTTTCAACAGAGTTTTTGCAGTGGTTATGGCCGTTGCATCTCTAACAGGGAAGGCCTCAACCCACTTACTAAAGGCACAAATGACAACCAACACATATTTAAGATTGTTACAACGTTCCATTTCAATAAAATCAAAGTGAATAACATCAAACGGGACAGAAGGTGGAGCGAAACTTCCTCTAGGAGTCGAGGTACCTTTTCCTACATTGTGCTGCAAGCAGACCATGCACCCTTGGACAAAACTCTCCGCAGTTTTGAAAATCTTACCATTTTCCCATACACTGTGTAGCATTTTAGTCAATTTACGCGCACAAACATGTGTCGGACCGTGAGCCATAATAACCATCATTGTAATGTAGGCGTAAGGGAGTAACCATTTTCCTTCAATATTGTTCACCCAACACCCATCATCATCCAGTCTCCCTGCACCCTCAATCCATCTCTCAGTTTCCTCTATGGTAGCATCTGCTTGAATGTCTTTTACAGAATCGATACGTTCACCCAAAGTGCAAATATTTACAGTTTCTCTTACAGCATACATTTCTGAACTGAAATCAGAGGCAGTTTGTTTAGCTATCTGATCAGCAAAAGCATTCCCTTTTCCTACATCATCTGTAACCTTTTGATGTGCTGAACATTTTATAATAGCGAACTGAACAGGGAGTGCGAGTGCTGAAAGTAATCGCACTATTAAAGTGCCATGCTGAATTTTCGTTCCGTGCGAGGTCAAGAAACCTCGTTCTTTCCAAAGTCTACCGAAGTTGTGGACCACCCCAAAAGCATACTGACTATCGGTATATATATTTACTATAAACCCTTCAGAAAGTTCACAAGCTCGAGTTAACGCTATAATTTCTGCGGCCTGCGCGGAATAAAGCATAATTCTTTTGGTTTCCACAATCGTGTTTAAAGTAGTGACGGCATAAGCAGCCGTGGATGTACCGTTCGGAAGTTTAAAACAAGAGCCATCACAAAATAGCTCTCCTTGTGGGCTATTCAAAGGCGTGTCTTTCAGATCGATTCTGCTTTTAGTCTCTTGTTCTGTCACATAAAGGCAATCGTGTGACGTTTCGTCACCATCAACAGTGTCTTGCGGCACAGGTAAAAGTTCAGCCGGATTTAATACACAACACCTCTGAATTTGAAGGTGGGGGGCAAACAAGATTAGTTCATATCTTGTCAATCGTGCAGAAGTGAGGTGTTGCGTTTGAGTTCTATTCAATAAAATATCTACAGAGCGAGGTACCATTAGGGTTATTGCATGACCCAGGACCATTCCCTCACTCTGTTTTACAGACGCAGCAGCAGCAGCAACAGCTCTGAAACATCTCGGCAAAGCGCATGCAACAGGATCAAGGGCGGATGAGAAATAGCCGCATGGCCTATTCTTCCCTCCATGTTCCTGCGTTAACACAGCTAAAGCACATCCATCACGTTCATGCACATACAACACAAAGGCCTTGTCATAATTCGGAGTTCCTAAAACCGGCGCTGAACACAGCATGGATTTGAGCAAATCAAATGCTCTCTGGTGTTCCAAAGTCCATGGCAATGGCAAAGAAATGCCCTTCTTTGTCAATGCCAGCATTGCTTTAATCGTTAACGAAAAGTTAGGGATCCACAATCTACAGTAAGAAGCCATACCTATCAGGGCTCTAACTTCCTTCTGCGTATTTGGGACAGACATGCCAGAAATAGTCTTTATTCGTTCAGGTGTCAACCGCCTTCCCTCCTTTGACAGGAGGTCGCCTACATAGGCGACCTCCTGACAACAATATTGGAATTTTTTAAGTGAAGCTTTGTGGCCATGTTTCGCTAGATGACAAAGCAACAACACGGTGCCTTCTTTACAGGTGCTCTCAGAATCAGCAGCCAAGAGGAGATCATCTACATACTGCAGTAATGTGCAAGTATTAGGCAACTCGAGAGTATAGAGCTGCTCTTTCAATGCCCTACTATAAATACTTGGACACTCAGTGTACCCTTGTGGTGCACGAGTGAATGTAAACGAGCGTCCACCTAGGGTAAACGCGAACAAATACCTGCTATCCTTGAGTTTGGGAATACTGAAACACGCGTTTTTAAGATCAACAACGCTAAAATGAGTGGCAGAAGCCGGGATCATGGTTAGTATCGTTGTAACATCAGGTACAATAGGAAATTGAGGAGCGACAATTTTGTTAATAGCACGTAAATCAATTATAAAACGAAAGGGAATCGCATTATCACCTTTTTTGTATGCTGGCAAAATGGGGCTGTTACATAGGCTACCCGAAATTTCCTCAATTACTCCACGATGCACAAAGTCAGAAACTATACATTTCAAAGCCTGCTCGCCTTCAACTGAGATCTTATATTGCGGGATGCGAGGCAATTTTATTCCATGTTTCAAAATAATTTTAACAGGTTGAATTTGAAGAATGCCCACATCATTATCATCAATTGCCGATAAGCATTCTGGAACATTACTGAATTCTGGCGGTAAAGGTCGAGTCAAAAACTGAGAGGCGAGTGATTGCTGAGGTGAAATTGTTAACCGAACTCCGTCCGGAGAACAATATATTACTCATGCAATGCCTTCAACAAATTTAGCCCCAGCAAGTTCTCCCCACAGTTTGTCGTAAGTAGAAATGGACACTGTTCCGTGAAGGGACCCAGTGTTATCGGTACCGGCAAAGAGACCGGACAAACTACAGGTGTGCCTGAAAACCCTATGGAAACGTTGGACTGCCCTGACAGGGGAATATTTGGAACCCTTGAATGATCAATGGAACATTTCTGTGCTCCCGTATCTACTAAAAATAGATGCTTCCTATTTCCCACAGCCATCTCAACGTAGGGGCCTTTCTGATGAACAGGAATAGGCGTAGGTTCCAAATCCTGCTTCGGGCAATCCTAGCGAAACAGAATATTATCAAAAGGAAGTTCTTCAGAGAGGTACGCGGCAGAAGGGTGATCAAAAATGTTTCTATTATCCACATTCGAAACTTGCTTATCTTGAGAAGGAGGTTGCTTTGATTCTGGTGCAAACTGACCTCTGCCAGGGCCCCCTGCTCCTGGGCGACCTCTGGATCATCTACCCATGTTCCCAAATGACCTTTGCTGCAAGGTCGAACATTGTGCGTGCCAGTGGCCTTCCTGCCGACAATAGGCACACTGGTTAATGGTTACCAGAGCCAAAGGCGCACTTCCCTGTGGAAAGTACTGACATCTAAATTGATTACCCCCTCTAGGGCTTCCTACAATCTGTTGTAATAAAACTTTTGTTTTCAGGTCACCTTTTTTTTCTCAAGTTTTTCCTTTTCAGTATTTACACGATTTTCATAATACTGAGCCATATGCAGTACTTCTGATTGAGACTTCGCCTGCCAAGTGCTTTCAGAAGACATAATCTGCAACTGGATGTCAGGCAGCAATCCACATACAAATTTGTCAACAAACAGCCTTTTCCCTGACTCTGTGCCTAAGTCTTGTCCACTGAAATCTGAAAATACCTGCTCGAACCGATTCAAGAAATCGGTAGCACCCTCAGACTTTCCTTGGACACAGGCCGTAAACTTGTCCCAAATGATTCTTTTTTCAGGAACTATAGTTTTCAATTTTACAATAATTCTATCAGGCAAGGTTAATATCACTTGAGGCTGTCGCTCGCCAGCTGGTCTTTCTCTATCTAGCCTAACCATGTTATCCCATGTATCTCCCAACCCAGGTACATCATCTACTGTCCTAATCTGTTTCCATAAATCAACTGGCAGGAGTAGGGGAAATAATAAATCAATATCACTTAAGGTGAATACCGACGACTGTAGGACTGACTCAATTTCTTTATAGAATCCGGTCGGATTCTTTCTTACATTGGGAATAGATTGCTTTATGGTGTTCACTTCCTGTCTTGAAAACGGGACGTGGACAAACTGTGATACGTAATGTGCAGGAATTTCTCCCGCAAGTATTCCTCGTCCAGCATCGGCCGCAATCTCAACTCTCGGGACAAATGTCAGAGGGACCTCTCTCATAGGCAACTGAGAAGTAGGCAGCTCCGAACGCTTACTAAGCAACAAAGCCAGATCAAGCGCTAGGGCAGTCGAAGAAGTATCAATCAAAAAAGCTCTCTTATAAACACTCAACAATTCTGCGGGACAACAAATTTTTCTTTTTACACACTCATTCTGCAGGTACTCTACCATCACATGTATCAACTTCTTTTGCATTACTAACGTATACTGACTATATGTGTCATATACTTCATCTGGAGTTATCGACATAATCGAAACCCATCTTATCACATCTTTTATGCAAATTCGCGCTTCCTCACCTTTTAGTTCACGGCGAGGATAAAACCATTTCTCTAAGTACATAATACCTAAACTACCACCATCTGCTCCTCATTCTGTAACCCTTCCAACTCCTTCTTATACTCAAAAATCCTCTCAACATGCTCATATACCTTCTCCGCAGCATCTCTGGACAACGCTAAGGCGTTCAAATCCCGTAACCCCTGTGGGAAATCTTCATTGTTTAATCTATTCCACATTATACTCAAATGAGTCCCTAATCCTTCAATAAAAACATTTTTCTCAGGAATACCTTTTAAATTTTCGAGTGTGGAAAAAACATCAGCTTGTTCACCCTTCTCCATACAATGTTTAGCCCAAGCAATCAATTCATTCTTTTTGTCTGGGGACACAGTATTACGAGTCACAACCCTTGGTCTCGCTCCCTGGTCTACTACAAGCGATATAGAATCACTTGGAAGAAGAAGAGTAGGCACATTCTGAATATCAACAGGTGGAGGCAAGGGGGCAGGCAAAGGAGCGACAGCTGAAAGAACAACAGGAAGAACAGCAAGGAGGACCGAAGGAACTATAGGAGGAGGAACAACAACGGGAAGGGGCAAAGCGTCGGGAGGAGGGACGTACGGAGGTGGCGCGGAGGCATCGGGCCTTCGTTCATGCAAAAGTTTATTAATCAATTCATCTGACGTATGAAAATCTTTTGAAGGGTAGATTTTCTGAATGCCTAATTGAAATACCCTGTCCGTGTTCCTAACTAACTCTAATTGTTTATTTTGGTCATATAACCGTGCCTTTTTGACACTTGTCATATGTCTACGCATATGTTTCTCTCTACTCTTTTGTTGCTTCAAAGCTTCTGTTTTCCAACTGTGTAATGCGTCAAATGTTGCAGGTCTAGCCTTTTTCTTTACTAATACAGACTCTAGATATTCTATACGAGGGATTTCAAAACTACCATTGGTTGGCCACCGAAGGTTAGAATTATGTCTGGTCTGTCTGTGCCAAATGTCATTAAATGCTATACTACCAAAGCCTTTCTTACAGTACATAGTACATGCCGGCGACCCCTCCTGTGGTGCGGGACGGGTATCTTCCAAAGATTGTCTGTCGCTGCGGAATAATGCCCTAAAGCAGGCAGACAATTTCCCAGGCATATCAAAGTTCTGGTGTTACCTGGTCAAGTAATTGTGCTCGCGAGTACAATGCGCCAAATTCAAATTGTCAGGGTTAAATTAAGAATTGGGACACGATTCACCTGACCAAAGGACTGGGAGGCCCGATCGGGTTACTAAAGACAATGCTAAGGACCACGTGTCTGGTCATTTTCGGCAAATTTACCCACCTCGATATATGGACCCTCGTCAAGACGTCGTCTCGGGCTACAGCTCACCGTTCAGGGATCGGATCATGCAGTTTTGTCCAGGAATTTGCTTCTCGTCTAGAGTGGGCATTTCAGTTGGCACTGTCCGATCCCAGTCCGATAGCCGAGCCAACCTTCAACGAGACGAAGTCGATCTTGAGGGTCCCTATTCGGGGGCCATCTGTGGAATCAGAAAAATACAATATTAAGACTGTTACACCATGCAAATGAAAATACACTGACACAGGCTTGTAAAGATTCCCAGAATCTTTATTACAAAAACTGAACAGTATCGAACAGGGTACACAAATAGCTATTTAGCTGTCAATACATCACAGAGACCACCAGCAGGGTTCAATGTGAGCAGTGAGCAGAATTTGCTAGCTGGACATCAGCGTATTTATACAGTTTGTTATAATGATGTCCAGCCTCTTACTAGTTAATTATACACTGGGCTAGGGTCGAGCCAGGTTCATTTCCTAATTTACATATCTTGTGCATGCAGTTTACTTTTAAATACATTTACTAACAAACATTATTATTCTCTAATTTAACGTTACACTCTTTATATATTGCTTTAATACAGATCAAACAAATGTTTCGCATGTTGTATTTGGATAGCATTATTTTTCTTGTATACTTGTAGGTTAACATTGCTGATTCAAGTAATCTCCTGATCCTGAAGTCAACGAAGGACAAGGTCTACATGGCCCTAATATGTAGCCTGAAGGCAGGTTGGACATTAACCCTCCTACAGAGGTTGAAGAGGTTAAGGCAAGAACAAGAGCACATGAGACGGCGCATTTTAGACTACAGGGTTACTTTGTACAATAAACTAAAATGGCGGTTCTAACCTAAAATGGAGACTCGATTCACTTGAGGTCACGACCTTGTAATACGGATTTCCTCGCAAAGAGACTGGGCATAGGCCAACATATATAATGAGGACGAAACAATATTATATCAGTTCTAACAATATCCCCTGGTTGGGGCAGGCAATGGCGTTGGTCGGTATACAGCAAGCATTGGGACCTTTTCCTTACACATCGCTTGAAAGTGGGTTTCTTGTCCGCACCTCATACACATCTGTCCTATGGCTGGGCATTGGCCTTTGTGGCGAAATTCGAACCCACACCTGTAGAATTGTCTTTCCCCTAGGGTACATCGGTATGGGCTTCGGGGTTCCTGTTGGCCTGGTGCCATGGGGTATCGGGTGCATCCCTGAGGGCCAATGGCTATGGCTACAATGGTGTCGCTTTTCTTTGGGTTCTCCATGGCTGCTGCTTGCATGTCTACTCTTTGGTATACTCTTGCTAGGTCCACTATTTCTTGCAGCGGGAGGAGTTTCTTCAGCAAGGGTTTTCGGAACTGTTAGGACATGCATCCTTCTATTACTCTCAGCCTGATTGCTTCATCATCAGTGAATTTGGCGAAATCACAGTGTGTAATTTTCTTTGAGTTGGAGGATGAATTTGACCATTGTTTTGTGTGGCAACTGTGTGAATTGGTTAAATGTGTACCTCTCGTAGTTTCTGTTGTGGAGGATTATTAGCTTCCTGTTAACAGCAGCTAGCAGCCATGAGGTGTTGCTAGATGGATTTCACCTGCAACGGGATGGTCTTCAAGATCCCTTGGATCTCTTCCCTGCTAGGTTTGCAAAAATGTCAATTTTATTCAGTGAGTCCTGGTCACCTATGGCTCTCATAAAGTCCTCGAACTCCTCAATCCATTCTTCCCCACTCTGGCCTTGGTCATGATGTGGTTGTAGTGTAAATGGTTTGGGGCATCATAGAAACGTGGCTCTGGATGCTAGTTTTGCCCCCATGGTTGCTTGGGCCTCTAATCTTTCTGTTGCGTGCGCTCCTTCGGTCATTTTGCTGGTGATTTGGGTTTACCTGTGGCGGCTTGTCTGTCTTGTGGCAGGTTGGTCAGATCCTTTGTGGCCCTATATTGTGGGTGCGAGGTCTGGCATCTTCCTCCTTGTGTTTGTGTGAGGCGTTGTCTTGTCACCCTTATGTAGGTAGGCTTGATGCAGGTTATTATCTGTGTCCTCTCTGTGGGCTGTTGGTGCTCTCCTTTCTGTTTGTTCACCTCCTGTTTCCTCTTCATACCCCCCCTCCTCTTAATGTTCTTGCTCCTGTGGCTGTGGGCGAGGTTATTGCTGCGTCCTCTTTTGTGTTTGCTTTATTTGTTCATTTTTTTTGTTGAGGCAAGGCCATGTGTACTATGCGTACTAGGCTTACTACACGTACTACACAGCCCAGTTTCAGTATATGCCACGTGGTGGATGGCTTTATTGCTGCCTCCCGCACCTTCGTTCACCCTCCTCGCGTGTCTCTGGAGGCAGACCTCCTTACTGCGATTTGTTTGAGCGTGCCGCTGTGCCGCTGTCCCTCTCGTGTCCTCCTTGTACGCCCATGACTGTGTGCAGCGTCTTCTCTGGGCAGTGGTCCACCGCACTCATGCATGGAGGCCAGTCCTCCTGAGCTGGCTTCTCCTGGTCGATGGTGTGTCCCTTCTTGCACGCCAGCCAAAGCTGCACGGCGTTCCCTTCTTGGACTGGCCTCCTCCTTCGGCGTCCTCTTTCCTGTGTTCATTTTCGGGCAGCCAGTCTCTCTTTGGTCCGCACGGTGCTGAGTACTTCCACCAGCAGCGGTCCTGCAGTAGTGTGTCGTGTGGGTCGTGGCGCCTCGTCACCAGTTGTTAGGCTCCAATCAAGACATTTCAAAGTCGACACAGGACTCAGTGATGCTACGTCTGATTCCTTTATTTCCCTTGCAACAACTAACCCCTTCCTTCCTCTCTCCTCCCACCTCTCCCCTTTGGCTTTAGTCCACTCCTCTTAAAGGGCTCCAGCTCCATTCTCTGCTGTAACAGCAGAGAAGAGTATTAAGGTGACGTGGAAGACTGAGAATGAAGTCTGCAATGCTAACATGATTGAATGAAAACAGGGCGTATTTATTTTGGTATTCTTTAGTATCATGTTTTGGTTTAAAAATGTATTTAATTGTCTTTTAAAAGCATGCAAACAAAAAAAGACAGATGTTTTAAACAAACTCTTATGCCAAGTAAACATTGCTGTTTAGGTCATCTCGAATGGCTCCGTTGTATTGGTGGTGACGTGGCATAGCATGGACATGTATCATGGCGTGGTGACGTGGCATAGCATGGACATGTATCATGGCGTGCAAATGTATGAACCAATCACAGACACAGCAATCAATCCAATACCGAGATACATTTCATTTCTTTATTCCCTCAACTGCAAAGGGCGTTCTCTTTCGTTCTGAATTACGCAGGTAATCACTGCAAGCCCCACCTACTTGAGAATCCATGGAACAAAATAACGCCTATTAAGTCAGAATCCCGATGTCACCGGTTTGCCTGAATGAAATCAGTCTGAGCATTCACTGTTGAATGGACACTTGCAAATCTGGGAGCGTTTGGAAGTAGTGTCAGCGAAACGCTGCGAAAAGAGAAATGTAAATTGATTATTAATAAAGAATACACCGTCCCAAGTGTATATCATAATGTCGAGGGTCTGTTCACTTTTCTAACATGATTTATTATTTATTGCACGCCGTGGATGGTAGTGTATAGGGTTGTTGGAATACATCATTTCCAGATTTCATACAGTGTATCATCATATTCACGATTCTCATTCTGTGGTTGAAATGCACAATACTGCTATTGGTAGATTGAATGTATATACAATGTGTATCGCTGTGAATTAGAAAAAGTTAGATAGAAATTGATACGTATCCATATATGTAGCTCTGATCTTCTGAATGTAATATGAGACATATAGAATGCAACATATATATATATATATATATATATATATATATATATATATATATATATATATATATTGAGTAAAAAAACTTTGTAAAGGGACGTTATGGTTAAATTGCGCTACTAAAAACCTATGAAATTCAGTGAAAAAACTTTGTTAAAGGGACGTTATGGTTCAAAGTAAAACCGAAAAACCCCTGAAATTCGGCAGTTATGGTAAAATAAGCAACCATAACTCGCGCCGCCACCGTGCACTGCTAACACTAACACCCAGGACATCAAAGATGACATCACAAATGTCATTGATGACATCACTGATGACATCACATGTGCATTTACCTTTCATGAAAAGTCTGTACAAGGGATTCTTAGTGTAATGTTAATAAAAAAAGTGTCAAAGATTATTGGAATAAATATCAAGTGCTAATCAGTGCATTAAGCTATGCATTGATATAAATAGCATTCTATTATTAACTTCAATCACAAAACAATCATGTGACCGCGCCCACGCTCATCTCGTGCTCTAAATACGGACACTGTTCGTGTCCCCGACCAGTTTAAAAGTACATTTCCAAGTAATCCACAATATTTCTCATTAAAAAATCACCATACCACAAATCCCACATACTAATCCTAACTTTCCACATAGTTTTTGTGACTTTTTGAACCTTTTTTGATATTCGATCTGTCTTGCGGAGGGCGCGCATGTCCGCGACCCGCGCACAAGCACCCGGATATAAGACCATGCCCTAGAGCGCATTCTCATTGTGTTTCTGACTATTCCACAGAGCACACTGCATTTTGCTGCATACTTTGCAGATTTTGAGATTTCCATTTCCAAGCCTATGACATCCATGGCTCGACTATTACCACATGGTGCTACATCTGCCTCAGCACCACCCCCACCCCCTCCACCACCACCATTTCCCCAAGGGCCTGAAGAGGGGAACAGGAGTGAGAATACAGAGGAGGAAGAAGAGGATGACGAGAATGAGGTAGAGGAAATCCCTACTACCCGCCCTCGGCGTGAATCTCGGGTGTGGCGATTGTTTACCGTTCATGGAAACGGTCCTATGTCTCATGCGAACCGTGTCACCTGTAATGAGTGCAAAATGGTACTCAGTCGCGGGAAGCATGGTTCGTATAGCTTTGGGACCACTACCATGAAGCGACACCTGCGCTCATTCCACACTGGGGCCATTCGCAAGGTTGTACCTTGCGAGAAGCGTAGTAGGTTTATTGACTCTACTTCATCCTCCGTTCCTGATCCTGTCACCACAAGGAACACCTCTGTGGGACAGCGTCTTCCTCAAGCTGCCTCACAGGCCATACAGAATTCCGATGACCCTTACCTTTCGAGGGTCACAGTTGTATGTGTGCACTGTGACACAGTACTCTGCAGGGGGTAACGACTTCGGAGTGCTTTTGAGACGATCGTCTCAGAGCACCAGAAGACCTACTCACTACCCAAATAAAACCCACTCTACATCTTCCTCTCTCAGCTCGCCCTTTCTTGTCCCTGTGGTTGGTGTCCCCCTCTTTTTACCCTACTTTCCCTGCTCTCCTAGTGTGTCGTGTATAAAAAAGAACAAAAAAAATACAAAATAACAAAAATCAAAACAAAAAAATAAGACCCTTTTCAGAGCCGCCTTTCACAGTTAAAAAATAGAAGTGAAGATACATAAAGCATAGCCATTTCCATTTCGTGAAAGTCCGCGGACGGTCCGCGAACAGAAAAACAATTGCATTGCTACCCTATTGAAACCAATGCATTTTTCTCTAACAGGAAGTGGTGGCTCTGAAAAGAGCCTTTGGGAGGTGTTTGAATGTAAAACATGTTAACTATGTAAGACTTACTTCAAAACGAATGCTGTATTTCTAAAAAAGGTCGCAATGCATTTTGTACATTTCTCAGAAAAATCTGATTGCCAGCATGAGTAAGATGGACTCCATCTTTGCGAAAAATGTATGTACTACGAAACAAAATATTTTCATTGTTAAAAGAGTACATGCCAAAATCTCTTAGGAAGGCAAAAACAACCTTATTAACATTACGCCTTGCTTTCTCCATTTGTGGACCACATGAGAAAGAACGAAGCCACACTTAATTCCAGACACATGTCCTAAACTGTTCCCTCCACAATGAATTACAATTATGTCTGGATGTTCCTCTATCTTCAAAGTTGCACAGAGAGGTAGCACGTCCAACCACTTCATTCCAAGCACTCCATGCCAGTGCACTTCCACATGTGGGAATACAAGATCTATAGTTACTCCACAGCTTTCTGCATGCACCTTCAACCAATGAATCCACGAGTCTCCCAAAATCCATACAATCTGTGTTTTGAAACACCAGCCATAGCTATCTGTTCTTCTCTCTGCAAAAACTATATCTGAGAAAACCTCTCCTAGCACAATACACTCACTAAACTTTACTGACCAATCCCTTGCTTCATCCAATCTCATTTCCATACCTCTCCTCCCCAAATTCCCCAGATGTAATACGCGGTGTCCTAGAACTACTGCCATGTCTGCGAACATATCGTAATATCGTATCATATCGTAATATGTACAGCCCTTCTACCATTTCGATTTCACTCTCTGTGCCATTCCCTCATTGGATGTAGCTAAGCAATCACATGACCATCCACCAATCAAATCCAATAACTCTACATGTAACTACATCATCATAGAGCAGCACTACAAATGTACGGTGTATCTCTCGGAGTACTAGTCTCATACCATTGACAACTACGATCTATGAGAAATACTATACAAATCTCCAATATTTCTACTTGCAGCTTGGTCCATATCCATATACATGAGCAGAAAGTACAGGTATGCATATTTTCTACACAGTACATGAACACATTTTCTAAATGACTTTTACCTTCTATAATCTGAAAAATGAATGGACGATCATTGTTTCATTGTCCTAAAATGACCTATCACTTACAAACCTTTATATTGTTTAATTTCTTCATACACACACACACATGCAAATACTATTAAACTAACATTTTCGAAATAAACTATATACACAACATATAATCACACAAAATAACATACACACTCTATGATCAAATCTCAAACAATAATATTTGTACAAAAACATAATTGGTTTTAATTTTTTTCATTTATATAAGTACTTACATACATTTAGGACAAGCAGACTATGACATTCACTCACTGTTACGTGCAAAAGCAGGCTATGACAATGACTCACTATTATGTGGAAAAGCTTAGTTACAAGAATAGTGGTATACGTTGGTAGATTATGAATTCCACAAACCATAGTAAAGATATTTTCTTTCCTACTCTTAGTCATAATATAGTTTTAATGGTGTTCAGGAAGACGCTGAGCATTTCAATTTAAAAAAATCTATGTATAAAATTAAAACAGTGCTATATAGCAACCAAATTACTAATTTCTTTCTTTTACAATTGCAGTGAAGCCCATTCTCCTGAATAGAAGCAGCCGATTTTGATTTACAAAGAACAACTAAGAAGCAAACTACTAATTTTTGAAAAAAAAGTAAGTAGATTGTTAACATAATATTTGCTTTATAAATCGCACGCACTGTACGGTGCATTCATGGCATTTCTGTGCCTAAAAATAGAGATTCTGCACCATTCTGACCAAAAATCCCCCCCGTCTTAAACAGTGATCTCCTTTCAGAATGGCCCTCAAATTCCTATTTTTCGGCACACAAATTACCCAACTCAGCCGCTAGAATGTAGATGTTGTAGAACAAACAACTGTTTTAATTGTATAGCTTTACCTATATTATTTATTCTTCTCCACACCACCGGCTTACTTTTTTCTGTCATCTGAACCCCAGTTTAGTAACACATTAATTGAAGAATACCCATCCCTGGTAGTTCAACTTCCCAATTCACAATCACACACCATTACATACATCTTTATCATCTTACTCAAACAATCATGCACACAACACCCATGCATTGCAGAAAACCCCAACCCATACCTTCTGTATTTTTTTCAACAAACGCTACAAAAAGCCCACCAAAAAGCAACTCCGTAGAAAGGGACGCAGAAGTAGAGCAAATGAAAAGAAAAGTCTCCAACATAAACACCCATCTATAGCAGAATTTGTAAAAAACGTTGAAACACACCAGCTAATACAGTCATGTTGTGAAACAGAAGAAGTTTCTAGTGTAAAAACTTTGCCTCCTCTATCACAAAGTAAAACGACCCAAAAAACTATTAACAGAAAATCAACTATCACTACAAATAAAACGTCTTCTATAAATCTTCATATAGTACAAAGTAAGCACACCAAGAAAACTATATTAGCCAAAATGTTCAGTCACAAAGTCCTTTAAAATCTGATAAATACAGGAGAGAAACCAGGTTCAACACTTCAAACCTATCGTAGGAAAGTAATCTTAGAAGCGTTGATAGACAGTGCAATTCTTCTCAAAAGAAACGTATTTATTGTTGTGTTAAACAGAATTAAACCACTAACAAAACTAATAACTAAACTTCAAAAAAGACTTCTCAATAAACGAAATGTGAACAGAAATAACTTCTTAAATATCTGTGGAGGTGAATGGAGTCAAACTACAAGCACAGAGCCATACTTTAATGAAGAAGCATACAAACAAAAGCAAACAAATACAATTGCCATACATAGCAGTGGTCGAGGTTATGAAAAAGTTAATAATACCATAATGGAACAAGAAGTACTCCTTACAAAAATATGCCCTGAAAACTTAGATTTACCCCTCCATTCGACTGAATCAGAACATCTAATTTACACATGGCCATGCACGTCAATGTGTAACATTCCCAAAAAAATGTTCCAATCTTTACGCCTATTCTTCAATCAATATGTGAAAAGCAAAGACAAAATCAATATTGAAATACTGCAAAGTATGGATGATTGTCCAGTACGCAAGCACACAGGACTGCAAGGACATTTGTTGGCCTGCATATCAGGAGCTACTTGTAAAACAACCTTCCATGATATGAAAAGGATATCAACACATCATGCAAGTATAAGAAATCTAGTTTATAAACTGTATTATGCAAAAAGTCCTGCTTTAGTACTAGCCAATTTAAATAACATTCTTCTACATGGTACACCAAAAGACCTAAGAGAAGAAATCGAGTATATAGAGAAGAAATATTTTGGAAATGAAACCCACTTACAAGATGAAATAGCTGTCAACCAACTTCGTAACAAATCTGCACATGGCAACCTTTCACTACACAAATACTAAAATTTCAAAGCACTTCAGCTGAAGTACCAAACCACGTGTGTGTATGTTGCCGCAGAACGTGTTATAAAAGTAACACAAAAACTATAGACCTTTCATACAAAATAGAAGACAATGAAGATTCTAAATGGTTTGAATTAGCTCTCTACCTTATAGCAGAAAACAAATACGAAATAACTGTCCCCATAATACTTTGCAGTTACTGCACTACCAAACTTGACAACAACCAAACTCCTTCACGTGCTATCTCAAATAACTTGGAATTACATCCACTACCAAAACTCCTTCAACAACTTAATTTATATGAGAGCATCATAATTCAAACAGTTCATTCATTTCAAGCAATAATACGCCTTCAACCAAAAACTGCAAAATTACCTCCCTTTGAATTAGTGAAAGGTATTCGTGGAAAAGTAGTGTATTTACCATTAGATCTAAAAGAAAATGTGCACACTCTAGGAGTGCAACGTCCAATGCAACAATCTTTAATTATCTTGGTAAATGGAGTACCTACAAAAGACAAAAAAATTTGGCAACAACTGGTAGATTTACATAAAGTTAGAGAAGCCCTGCAATATCGCAAAGCGAATAATGATTATTACAAAGAAATTAATATCGAAGAAAACTTGAAAGATACAACTGAAATAATTCAAGAGACACAAGAAACTGGTCAATTCTAGCTCCTAGATCCTGCTACAATAGCAAACACTTTAGACCATTATACAATTCACCCATTGCACTCTAATGACACCATAGAAGATGCACTGGAAACGTACCAAATGCGTCAAACAAAAGGATCACCAATCAGCATATGGGAAAAAAGTATAGAAGCACATGCTTTTCCTCTACTCTTTCCTACTGGCAAAGGAGGAAGATACGATGATAGACCTGTTCAAATATCAGCATCAGAATATCGCTCATTACGAATGTATTCTGAAGATCCCAGATTTCGACAAAATGTGGAATACATATTCCACCTACTCTTTGAAAGTGAACTAGCAACTTTATGTTACGGAGTTGCACACATACTAAAATCAGGATCACACTTTCAAAATATGACAGCCACACAATTATTACAAAAAGTTCAACAACAAGTTGAGGTTTTACATACAAATCTTACAAATCTATTAGCAACTATGCGAGGTACTAAAGAGTACTGGTTTCGACGCCATGGAGATGTACGTTGTATGATCAGAAACCTTGGCCCACCCACTTGGTTTGTTACATTAAGTTGCGCAGAATATGTATGGGAAGATTTACATGCTTTCCTACGCATATCAAACGGAAACAAAACAAACATAGATATACTAACACCTGGAGAACTTTGTTCTCAGGATCCTGTTAATGTTTCTAGATATTTTCACCATCGCTTCATTGCTATGCTACATTTTATTTGTAATAAAACTGTTCCTCCCCTTGGAGAAGTGCAACACTTCTTTTGGAGAAAAGAATACCAAGCCAGAGGAGCGCCACATGTCCACATGCTTTTATTGATTAAAGATGCTCCTAAATTTGGTCAAGACAGTGATGCCACTGTTTTACAGTTTATTGAAAAATATGTCACTTGTGAAATTCCATCAGAATCCACAAATAGTGATCTTCATGCAAAAATCTTACAATTCCAAAGAAACAAATGTTTCAAATATTGTCGTCGCAAATACAACAACAAAGGGAAATACTACACCAAATACCGATTTGGTTTCCCTAGACCAGTTACAAATACAGGTCAAGTGAACAACCTCATGTCTTCAGTTAGACATAGTGTTAAAGGTAAGTCACCTAAAAATACATATTGCATAAAAAGAAAAGAAGAAGAAAAATATATCAATGATTACAATGCAATCATTGCCCACTTGTGGAATGCAAACATAGATGTGCAGTACATTGCAGACAATTCTACTGCAGTTGCACGATATGTCACAGCATACTTAACCAAATCAGAAATGACAGAGCTCCAAGACCTCTGGAATGACCTGTCATCAGATAAAACAGTGTCTCAGAAATTATACAGCTTGGGCATAAAAATGCTGTCCCATAGAGAATGTGGATCCTATGAAGCAGCTGATCGATTAACTGGTATTGCATTGTATGGTAAATCTGCAAATATAGTATGGCTAAGTCTTGGTCCAGCTAAATCTAAAAAAAGAGTTCTAAAATCATACAAAGATATAGAAACAATAGCCAAACATGATCCCAACAGCCAAGATATTTTAAAAAACAATTTATTGGACACATACTACCCAAACAGGAGTACCACTTTGGAAACCATGTGTCTATACCACATAGCCCAAAACTACACATACAAAAATAATATAAAACCTGATGAGCAAAACCGTAAATACAAAGTGACAAACTGTGATGGCAGCTTAGTAAAACTCACCAAACCAAATTTAATTAATCATATCAAATTGTCATTAAAGACTCCTCAACATAAAGAAGTATATTACATGTCCCTGCTACAATTCTTCAAACCATGGGGAAAAGAAGAAGAAATACTAGATACCTATGACTCATATGAAGACGCTTTCAAAGCCAATGAAAGCAGTATAACTGATGTAAACTTTGCACAGTACAAAACAATGTTGCACAATGAACAGCAACACAAAGAGGAACTCCAGGCCCAACTAGATAAGGACACTCCTGACAGTAGTCAAACTTCTGTCACAGGAAGCCAAGAACCACTGGGAGAACCACTAATAACAAATGAGGCAGAATTAGTTATGATAAAAGTAGAAAACACCATGTGTCACTATGAAGATAAAGAAGACTTAACTACACTACAATCAAAACTAAACAAAGAGCAACGTAACATTTTCCAAGAAATAACAAAAGAAATTGCACATGGTGTGCAGCATGAAAACAAAGAATGCACCTGCCAAAATTACAAACCTATACTATTGTATGTCAGTGGTGAAGCTGGTTCTGGCAAAACATTCCTAATCAAAATCATCAGTAAGTTCCTTCAACAATTGACAAACAACAAACTGTCAGCTGTTGTCACTGCCCCCACAGGTTTAGCTGCCTACAACATAGGTGGTGTTACATTACACCGATTACTACTCCTGCCAGTAGAACACCAAAACAAGTTAGATTATTACAAACTTTCTGCAGAAGCTGCAATGGAAGTACGCAGAGTATTGAAACAAATGAAAATGCTACTAATAGATGAAGTGAGCATGGTGTCCAACCTAATGTTGGCTTTGATTCACCTCAGATTACAAGAAGTACTCAAAACAAACTATGAAGAGCTATTTGCAGGAAAACACATTATTGTTTTCGGAGATCTTCTTCAATTGACACCTGTAAAAGGTGAGGCTATTTCTAAAACATTAGGACACAAACTCTGCCGTAAAACTGTTGGCAGCCTTGGAAATGTCAACCTTTAGCAACATTTCCAATACAGAGAATTAACAGAAACATGCGCCAATCTGCAGATCTCACTTATGCCAACATCTTAAAAAGTATCAGAGTTGGTATACTTTCTAGAGAAGCAGAAGCAATATTGAAAACCCGGCACATTCATGCACTTTATGGTGATAATGCATGTGCTACAGATGTTACGGAACAATTAGCCCACAAAAATGTCAATTGTATGGCCTTAATGCCAACTCTTGCAAGCTGTTTCAAATTCAATGAAATAATGTTAAGCAAAGAAATGCAACCAATTATGGAAATTAGCGCCACAGACAAACTAGATGTACATGGAATGACACTACCCATGTGTGACCAAGCCACAGCAAGACTAAATAGTTTAGAAAAATCAATCTCAAACACAGCAGGCTTGGAAAAGATATTAAAATTATCCTTAAATTGCAGAGTAATGCTTAAACATAACCTTGACGTGGACCAAGGACTAGTTAATGGAGCACTGGGTACAGTTGTTGGCTTTCAAACATACCCACGTGACAACAAAATTCAGTTTGTCAATATTTTCTTTGACAAACTTTCAGAAGTAAAAAGAATAGGACGCTCAACAGCTCGATTCCTTCTCTTCAAAGACATGTATGTACGCAGAGAACAATTGTCTCTAACTCTTGCATACGCAGTCACCATTCATAAATCACAAGGTCTTACTCTAGACAAAGCAATGATAGACATTGGTAACACAGTCTTTAAAGAAGGCACGAGCTACGTAGCACTGTCACGCCTACGTACAATTGACGGTCTATTTCTAATAAACTTTGATGCAAGTAAAGTAAACGCTGATATTCCTTGCATTTTAGAATACAATAGACTTTGTTCACTATACACCCCCATCTACAAACATATCCTGTTCCACAAAAAGGAAAATTTTCTAAAAGAAAACTAAATCAAACAGAAATTCAACAGGATGTCACTGCAAATCCTCCAAAGAGACTAAAAGAAACTAAAACTTCACCAAGTACCACAAGCAAAAAAGAATCAATTAGGGAAAGTAAACCAGGTACTTCTTTAAAGAAGGAAGACAAACTCCAAAAAAAGCAGTTAAATACAGAACTACCTGGACCATTTAAATTCTCAAATATAGTTTGTGTAAGTTGCTACGCAAATGTAGCAATGAATATTCTATTTCAATTACCACCAATTGTTGCCAACATTTACTTACACAGTACAGACCCATTGTGTTTGCAAATGTTAATACTTCACAGAAATGCAGCAAACAATTCTGACAACACGTATAGTGTTTTTGGAATAAGACGACAATTGGACTACTTTGCTGGAATGGTGAAATTCACTATAAACTCACAGGCAGATCCACAAGAATTTCTAATGTACTTACTATTAGTACTGGAAAACAAAAACATACCTATAAATGAAATCTTCCAGATTTCATACATGTGGAAACATACATGCACTCTCTGCAACAATGTGACATAAGAACAAATCCCCAATGAGCGCTTTGTCTATATATCAATACCTAATTGTGAATCCGTTCCATTTCAGCAACTTGTACAAAATGCAAACCACGGTAGATTATGTTCTACCTGCAATTCGGATAATCGCTCCACGTTACTAATACAAACACATAGTAAATACGTAATACTAATGCTTCTATGTTACAATGCAGATGGTATGAAAAACCACTGCAAGCTGACTGGATTCACACATGGTCAAATTTCACTTGGTAGGAAAACCTTCACAACAATAGGTATAATCTACCACGCAGGAGCCACAACCAACTCGGGGCACTACACTGCATATATAAAAAAAAAATGGGGATGATTTAAATGTAATGATAGTACCGTTACTCTAAAGCAGAGATTACCAGCTAATCTTACAAACGCGTATTTAATGTTCTTAAAACCAAAATTTGATAACTGAACTGTACTTAAACCTTAAGTACACTTGTATTAAAAAAAATATAAACTGTCACAATATTTCAAAACCTATCTAACTGCCCAAAGATTCTACAACAACTAATCAGATAAATTAATACCACTCAAATAGACAGTTAGAATACGCCAATTGGTATTTAACTGTCCCAAAATTTACAAATATGCAAACAGATAAATCAATACCACGAAATTATATCAAAACATAAACAGTTAGAATACGCCTACTGGTATCTAACTGGGCCAAAATTTTACAATATCCAAACAAATACCTAATATCTTACTGCTCACAAAAACTGGAACAATCCAATGCATAAAGCATTAGGCAGAAAGAACAAGTAAACGCGGAAAACAAACAAATAAATAAACTGTAGCATAACAGAAAAAGGGTTTTATTTTTAATCCAACATGGATTTTTTTTCTCCCACAGACCCAATGATTTTAGCAACAAACACAGAAACTTTGCACATTGCACAGTACTCTGGTTTGTAATCTACTAAATATGAGGGTCAATAAAAAGAAGAAAATGTTGATTGTACAATGTAATAAGTCATTATAAAATACTAATACTAACATGCTATTTTCTTTTATTAGAGAAATGAACAAGAAAAACATGGATTCCCGTTACTAAACCAAATAGTACGTATAACAAGATAAATACAACCATCGCAGCATATCACACCCATACAAGCTTATAACATTGTTCCTTATAAATTAGTTTTTGACCCAAAGTTAAAAGCCACTATGGGTGTGATATGCTGCGGTGGTTGTGGCCAGGGCATACACTCTTGGGTGCATGGCCAAATGGCCATGCACCCAACATTCTATACCCTGGCCACAACCACCCCAGCATATCACACCCATAGATGGTTAAATTGCTAATCCCATAGGAAGAACACTTTTTGGGTGGCTTATAACTTCACTCCCCTGGACGAATCCTCACCAAATTCTGCAAATAAAGTATATTGCAAAGTTTAGTGAGGTTTGGTGCAGGGGGGGCAAAGTTATAAGGGGTGTCCCAAAATTTATTTTTTTCCCTTAGAGTGAATGGGGAAAAACTCGGCTCACGCCTACAGCTGAAACCGCTGGCCGGATTTGCACCAAATTTGCAGCATAAGTAGCGGCTTGGTCCCGAAAGCGTGCTTTTGTTAATTTGATGGAAATCCATCCAGTAGTTTGTTTTTAAAATGACCAAAGAGTAGGTCTAAAAAAATTAGTGATATCTATGTCTGCTGCGTGGACACATTTCCCTGTTCGCTCTGCAGACAGGACACCGATTGGCTAACCGGCTTGTGTCATGTCCGCGGACATGCGACGTGTCCGCTGATTGGCTGGGATGAAGCATGAGGTGCGTCACATTGTTTTGATGCACTCGCCATCTTGGATCCACGGACATCCACAGACAGCGCGCCGATGAACGGGAAAAAAATACAATTTCGGTGAATGTGTTGGTGTGTAAGTGTGCTTGGGGATGGTGCAGAAGTAAGAAATGGGTCAAATGCTGTATTTGTTTAGGTGGCAGGTTCCCCTGATGCGTTTGTCATCTCCGTGGACTTCACGGCTGTCCGCAAACATAAAAATGCACTACTGGCTATTTTACTTTAGTATGATATTGGTTGTGGGTTGTTAGTAGAGTGTTGATTTTAATTAATATCCTGTACAAGTAGCCCATATACCACAGTTTAAATTTTTTATTGTAGGGGTGTGTTATGCTGCGGTGGTTGTGGCCAGGGCCTAGAGTCTTGGGTGCATGGCCCTGGCCACAACCACCACAGCATAACACACCCATACAATCAAACATCCATCAAATATCCACAAATCAAAAGTTTGTGTACTGTTTGATTTGTAGAGTTTGTATGTGAAGTTTTGGCTAAGTCATGCAATTAAGATTGTAGAGTTTGGTAACAAGCACTCCAGTATAACATATCCATGGAAGTAAACATTTTGGATTGTGATGTATGGTTAGATGTTTGCTTGAATGGTTGTGTTATGCAGCAGTATTTGTGAGTTGATTTATTATATACTTACTGTTTGAATTTTTGTGATTGTATATATTTTTTCATGACTTAGGTAACTGGAGCAGATTTTTTTTCAATTTCTGTGATAAAAGAAAATATCACGTTAGTGTAGTTAGTTCATAATGAGTTATCGCATTGCATAATAGACATTTCTGCATTATTTTGGCCTTCATATATGCAGGGTAATTCATGGAATAAATGTGCGCCGAAAAGGGGAACACAAGCGTGAAAATCGCAGTGCACGGGTGCTAAAGCCGCGCACGCAGCCGTTCGTCGATTCATGGAATGCGCTGCGCATTTAAACCCTGGTATGTGCGCCAAATCCATGGGTTGCGCACATGGGCACACACGTCACCAAACGCTGTGCATGATGCACACAAGGAAAGCGCACAACGTTGAGCGTACACAAGAAAAGTGGGTGGAACACGGGCATAACACGTGGAATGGGGAACAACGCGTGAACATGTGGGCGTTACGGGGAAAGTACGGGAGGTTAATGCTCGCAACGCCCACACGCGCGCTAACAACATGTATTCATGGAATCAAACAGGGGAAACCTGTGCGCCAAAAAAGACTAATCCGGAAAAACGTACGCCAGCAGAAAGCAGGCGTAAGCGGCCCCGCGCAGCATAAAAGTGTGCAAAAACAACAAACAAGCACATACTCTACGATGAATATATCGTTCCTTGCAGCATTTTTTACCCAGGACCAGCCTTTTTGGGGTGCCTGATGACCAGGTCTAAGGGAGGTACAGGTTTCCACCACCACTAATGATCCTAGAACTGGTAAGGGAGTGGGAGGATGAGCTCATATCACCCACCCTGTGCTCCCAAGCACTTAGCCCCTTGGAAAAGGTGCTCAATGTACTGCACTTCTTGGCAACTGGGTCATTTCAGCATACAAGTGCTATAGTTGGGGGTGTCTCACAGGCCACACAGTCACGCTCCCTACACCAGGTGTTGGTGATCATGACTGCACGCCCCTCAGTCTGCAGGCACATATACATGCCCAGAACACCTGCAGAAAGGCAGGCCGTCGTCCAGGACTTTTACGGGGTGGCACACTTCCCCAAAGTGCTAGGTGCCATTGATTGCACCCATGTAGCTCTACGCCCTCCCAGGGCCACTGAGAACATCTATCGAAACCGCAAGCACTGGCATTCCATCAACGTGCAGGTTGTATGTGATGCCAAGGGAATCATCACCTCAGTGTATGCCAACTATCCGGGGTCTAGCCATGATAGTTTCATATTCCGAATGTCAACCGGGACCTGGAAGCTGGGAGGCATGGAGACACATGGCTAATTGGTGAGTATAAATGCCTCTGCACATGCATGCATGTCAGACACTGAGAAATGGGAAAACCCCATTAATGACAACCATTATCACCTCCCCAGGGGACAGTGCCTACCCTCTGAGCACCTACATGATGACGCCAATATGGAACCCCACCACACCACCCAAGGTACGATACAACACAGCCCATATTGCAACCCGGGGCATAGTGGAGCGCACTTTCGGAGTGCTGAAGTCACGCTTTCGCTCCCTTGACTGCTCTGGTGGGCAGCTGCTATATGCGCCCGCAGTAGTGTGCAGGATCACAGTGGCAGCATGTGTCCTGCACAAAGTTCCAACCCGGTGGGGCGTGCCGGTGGACATGGTGGTGCCCCCACATCCCCAACCACATGCATGGCCGCTGCGCATGGGAGGTGAAAGGGCACGTGGTGAGGCAGCCGTACCCAGCTTGTGGCAAATTTCTTCACCTAAAATCCCACACCTGCGGAGTGCACACAGGCCTGGCACATACCAGCTGATAATTTATGATGATGACAAAAGGGACAGTCAACTGTCACAACCATACCACCCTGAGATTGTTGACCTGGAAGTGCTACATTGTGTGCATCCCTAGCTACTTAAACACACACAATGCTGTGTCAGTAAAAGGCACACATTCATGCAGCATGAAGGACTACCCCATTGCAAACCACTCCAAACAAATAGTGGCATGTCACCCAATCCCTTCCTAACCCCATCTCAGCTACCCAACACACCATGGCATGGCATGCAATGTGAAAACAATCAAATAAATGCACATCACATGACACAAGTGTCACAAAGTGCACCGTCCCAAATGGAAACAGGCCACAGACAATTGCCTCTCACCAATGAACAAAAACAGCACACATGAACAAATACTTACCAGCAAGACAAAATATCAGTACAGGATCCAACAGTGGCAACATATGACAGTAAAAAATGAAAGTAGTGCAAGTGTCACAACCTGACAAAGGCAGCACATCGACCCCTTCCAACTGCAGTGTGTTGCTGGTAGGCAAATGTGGCAGTGCACGGAATAGAACACGAACTGCATCTGCAAGGGAGACGGGTTCGTTAAGACATGAAGAAGCTACATGTATATATGCAAAAAGTCCTTTATGTAAAACCATAGACAAATCCACCATGCAATGGAGAACTGAATAACAATCCCCACTAGGGATGTGTACACAGTTTGGACTACAGACTGCCCACACAATTTATGGGAGCCCAATGCCTCTGTGTAAGTTACTGTCACTTGGTCACACCCTTTGCAAGCCCATGGAAAGGGGAAGCAGAAGGGGTGTTTGTGTCAGGAACCCAAGTTTCAAACCAAAGACAGGACTAGCCTGAATGTGCCCAGCTGGAATACACAATGGATGCCCACGGGAGCCACACAAAGCAACACGCTGTAACATGAAATCACAATCTGAAAGGAAATGGTTATGAACAAAAAAGTAAATGCAAAATAAATAAAGAAAAAGAAAAAACAAATAAATCAAATAATAAAGTAAAATCATAATCCAAATGAAATAAAAATAAATGTATGCAAATTAAAATAACACATTTAAAATGAAAATACAATGAAAATAATAAATAGAAAAGAGAAGATGAAATAAAGATAACAAATGAATCAAATACCAATTCAATTTTGCAATTCGGAATGAAATATCAAAAAACCAAAAGCAAAAAATATATATAAAAATCAAAAAAAAAGAAAATGGCCATGTGTGGACCAGGGGGGGGCACCCAGGAGGGAGGAGGTACAGGGTGTACCCCAACACCCACATGCGTGGATGCGTGGATGTTGAGGAAACAAACAAAAAAACCTAAATAACCCTCCATGGGCTCATGGCCTGCATGGCTACCCTACAGTGGGAGAACTGCTGCCGCTGTCATCAACCTCTGGTGGTACATCAGAAGGTGCGCGTGATATGGGAGGCAGACCACGCAAAGCCCTGGCATGCTCCTCCATGGCAGCAAGCATGAAGGTCTGAAAGGTTTGGTTCTGCAGGATGATGGTACAGAGATCTCCATGCAGCACCTCACGGGTAGCATGCATTTCTGCCTGCAAGGCCTCGCGTGAGGCCCGGATCTCCTCACGGGTTGCCTGAAGCTTAACTGAGAGTGTGCATGTTAACTGCTCCAGCTGCCGTTCTGACCTTGTACTCTGGGACACCTCAAGTGCACCCAGAGTATCTCTGAGGGACCTGTGTTCTAACCTCAGGGCATCCCTGTGGGCCTGTGACTCTGCAGATATGGCTGCGTGCAGAGTCTCCAGTCCAGCCCATCGGTCCCTGTTGGACACCAAAATGTCCTCCCTGTGTGAGCGGCACATGCACTCTGTTGCCTCCTGCTGGATCTCCACCTGCCTTTCAGGGGGGAGAATGGAAGTGGCCACCCTATCCACTGCCTGAGCCATCATCTCACACGATACCCCCTGTTGTGCTGCAATAGTGTACATGGAGTTCTCCCACACAGTATTGCCTGGTGGCGCATGGCCACCGCATTTGCAGGCACCACTCCTGTATGGGGCAAGGTGATGTGCACCTTGCTGTGCTGGCACTGCCTGAGGCTGCAGGACTACATTCCTCCTTTGATCTGCTGGCCCAGGAACAGGAGCAAATATTGTGGAGTGTGACCCTGCATCCGTAACCACCACAGGTGGACTTTCCAACACTGAATGCCCCATAGAGGGGTCTACCCCCAGTGCAGGTGCGTTGGACAGAACAGCATCACTGCTAGAAACACTCACCTGCGAAGGGACATATTTCTCAATTTCAGATTCAGCACCTGATTCATAGAGGTCTCCGGATGTGTACCCAGAGACACCCATGGACAGGATGGTCTGTAGGAGTAATGGATTTTCACCCACCACCACCCCATGTCCTCCACTGGTGCCTGGTTGTGGCTCTGAATACTCCTGCCTCTGCACCATCTCCCCATCCTCAACAGCATCTAGTGCATCATCACCTGCAAAAACATAAAAGAAAAGTAATGAAAACAGGCATGAGCAGCATAGCCCACACACATAGGCATGACGAGGCAGACACTGAATACATAAATGACACATGTCACACATGACAATAACTCTGGCATGCATGCACTGGCAATGAAGTGGAAGGGGAGCCAGAAAGCAGACACTGAGGACTCCAAGATGGAAAAGCAACACATGTGCTTCAATGCTGCAACAACGCCAGTGTTCACTAATGCAGTGATGGTAGGCACATGGATACATCAATGGTTGGTCACTTGGACATGACAGAAGGCAATTGTCATGTTGAATATTCTAACAGGGCCCCGAAGTGATTGTGTGCAGGGCATGTGTAGGTGCACAATACTCAATCAGCCTGTATGTTAGATTTGGAGCACAACGGCACAAAAATGTGCGTTAAACATGCAAAGGATTCCATCAATCAGGCAGAATGAACAGGAAAACAGTATGAACAATGTTGTGGCATTATGGCAGTTGAAGGGCAAGTAATCAGGTGGAAATTGTTAACTGCAGTGAGAAGGGATACTGTAAAACCCAAACCCAAGGCCAGCGTATGTTTTGGAGGCACCACATGGGTGACCCATAGCAGTCATGACTACACAGCCTCACCTGGCACTCAATCAGAACACATCACCCAAGCAACATACACATGGTTTGCACACACATGCATGGCCACTCACCGGACATTGCCTCAAGATCTGGTAGGTCTCCCACGCCTGGGATCTGATCCTCTGTGATGAAGCCTCCAGCGATTGACTCATGTTCTGTGAGTACTTCTTCCTCTGGTAGAGACCCACTATCAGTCACCAGAGTAGAGGTATGATTGGAAGCCAGCTTGTTCTTTGCTCTGCATTTGAGGTTATTCCACCCATTTAGAGCAATCATCAGCTGTGCGCCTCACAAATCCAAGGGAACTAATCTGATCTGCAATGCACTGCCAGTGGGCCCTACGTTGAGTCACCCTTCAGTCATCAGCATTTCGCGGCCATGAGCCGACACGTAGCCCACAAGTGCGACTAGTTCCACATCATTGAAATTACGCTTCCTTGACATGCCGGAGGGGGGAGCTGTGTCTGGGGTCCCAGTCTGTACCGCAAGAGCACCCTTCTTCCTCTTGAGAGGTGATGCGGACCCTGAGTGGCTTACGCCACTCTGGTTGGTAGGGGCTGAAGCGCAGGTGAACTGGGCACTGGAAGTAGCCAAAGACACGATGATCAAAGGTCTCACTGCAGGCATTGGCTGCTGGGTGATGTTGGCAGGACCAACCTCGGTGTGATGGACTTGGACCAACACTGTCCCGGCTGGGTGACACAGAGCTGGGGTGGATTGAGCTGCAGCTGTCCCTGCAGCCTCCTCACCCTGGCTACTTGGGGCAGCAGATGACATTACTGCCCTAGACCCAGGTGGCCGGGTGACAGCAACTTTCACCGCCACACGTGGCTTTGACTTGGTAACACGGAAGTCAGCCTGGGAGTCATCCTGCGCCGGTTCGGTCGACAATATGGGCTGGGTTAAGAAGCCTGAGCTGGGATGGTGTCAGCTGCATCTCCCCGACCCATTGGGGGGCATAGGTGTCCCTGATTTGTCCTCCACACACTGGCCTCTTGGGCCACCCTGCACATCCTGGCCACGTCCCCTACCGCGGACACCTCTTGTAGGTCGGCCACCTTTGCCTCCCTTACCACTTGGTCACCTCCCAACCATGGCACTGATGTTATTGTGCAAATGGGATTTGCAGTAAACAATTGTCCTGGGCAATTGGGGTGAAAGGGGCAGGGTACTAGATGGAATACGAACCCTAGTGTTCTAGCAAGAATGTCTGTGACCCCTGGGGGAAGATGATAGGTCACACAATGCTCAGGCACCCCAAAAACAAAATGTAATGTGCGCGCGACCCCTGTTAGCCCACGTGCGTGGAACAAAGAACTCACACTACGCTGTGGCACCCAGAAATACAAAAATGAGCGTACGCGTGGTACACACAGGCTACAATGACCTCTGAATGGGAACGTGACACACAGGGGCCAACACAGTTGAAAAATATGTGCGCGACTCACCGTCTGCCTGGAAAAAGAACGTCAAAAAGACGCGCACACCCCACCAAAGGAAGAATTGAACTCTGTCTGAGAATACAAGGAGTACGAACTGGAACCGTTGTGAAGTAATCGCGTGTGAACTGACAAGAAGTACAAGAATCACCCACTCGCTCTCCACAAAAAGCACGTACAAGAAAATGGCGTCCTACGTGTACCTTTTAACCCAGCCCACACATGCGACGTCACTTACTGCGTACGCGCTAAGGGCCTTTCCTCCAATTACACGCAGTGACACCCGGAATTGCAGTTTTTGCACGTGTACAATCAACATGCACCCGTGTGGAGGGAAACTCCCGCACGCGTTACGTCTCAGACGCGCTTACGTGCTAAGGGCCTTTCCTCGAATTACATGCTGACATGCAGTTTTTTCACATGCCAAATCACTCCATATCAAGCTGGCCATGCGACAACACACAGAAGACCACGCTCCTGCCCAGAAGGCCATTTTCCTGCCCCCCCCCAGAGCCCCGAACACGCTCCCACCTGCCATCTGCTGCTGCCTGCCTGCCTACTGGCCACGTGCCCTGCTATTTGTTGCCTGCACATCAGCAATCTGCAGGGGTCCAGTTGGTGTGACCACCCCTGCTGGAACAGAAGACTCCCGACTGGTATTCCATCGCTCCACAGCCCAGCCCCAGGACCCAGTTGCCCACCCACACCTGCCTCGGGGGTTGCCATGTCCGACACAACACCATCTGGCACCAGTGGCAACCCCCCAGCAGAGAGGTAGAGGACTGCCAGCTTCACTGCCAATGAAGTTTGCATCCTGGTAGAGCAAGTCATGGGGCATTATGATGCCCTCTTTGGAAGTTCACACGCCGACAATGAAGGATGGAAGAGGATCTGGAAGGACATCGTGGCTGCCATCAACATGGAGGGGGTGGCAGCCCGCGACATGCAACACGTCCGGAAGCGCTGGGAGGACTTCAGGTCCAGGACCCTCAGCAAGGCCTGGCGCCTCTTGAAGGCAACGCATGCAGAGGGGTGCTGGGTCTGCCTTAGCAACATCCAGGTGAGGGTCCTGGAATGCATACACCCAGCGCTCCACCTCCAGGTCCTTCAGAGGCAGATCCGTCCGGAGTCGAGCAGTAAGTGTCCATGCGTACTGAGTGGACGCAGTGCATGTTGAGGTGTGCCAGGAGTGTGCAGGTTGGACATATGTCTTGAAAGGCCCATGTATGGATGTGTATATACAGGGACATGAGCCTGCCGCATGTGAGTCCAGTTATGTGTGAGGCACATCAATGGTTTATGTGTTCAAATGCAATGTAGGAGGCTGATTGGCAGATGTGACATGGATGCCGATGATTTAACTGCGACAGGTGTGGAGATGTATAGATGCATGTATGTCTGGTGGCTTGTGTGCATGTGTTTGGCACTCCCCGTGTTGCATGTGACATCAGGCTAACCTTCGGATGCTCATGCTGTTGTATGTGTATGGATGGTGCTGCCTGCTGCAACATTCCTGTTAATTTGCGCATGTGTGTGGGTTCAAATGAAATGTGTGTTGGGGAGTGTGATGCCATGTGTGAAGTTTGACACTGCCACTCATGTGCAACTGTCATTTGTGTATCAGACCATTGTACAGTGCCCTGATGCCTGTGTTCTGTCTCTCCCTGTCTGCAGCGTCAACTGATGAAGAGGGCGGAGACGGTGCTGTGGAGCAAAGCGCCAGGGAACCCACCGCCAGCCGGAGACGCAAGGCCCAGCTCCACTCCCATGTTGTCATCTCGTCAGGGAGTGAGGAGTCTGGTGCCGCGTCTGTGACCGCAGCTGCCGAGGGTAGGTCCAAGAAGCAGAGGTCAGAGGTGGACTCCTCGGCAGCAGAAGGGGCAGCTGAGACCCCACAGGGGCCTATGGAGGAAGATGGCATGGAGTCATCCAGGTTGATGGGGATTTTGGTTGAGGAAGAGGCCGTGGAAAGCCTGTGCATGGGGTCTGCAGGGGGGATTCCACTGGTGCTAGTGGTGCAGTCCAGGGGCAGGGACAGGAGGCAGCACAGGCGGCCGCGGAGGTGCCTGTGTGTAATCCTGTCCCCGATCCTGTGACTGCATCATCCGGCACCAGCAGAGATGCCTTCATCTAGAGACGTTTTCAGGGAGGGGATGCGCACACAACAACAGGCCTTCCTCTCACTGTGGACCTGGCAATCTGGGACCGTGTTGAGCCTGTCCTTGCTGGGGTGGCGTCGCATCAACGTGGCATTCGGGAGGACGTGCAGGGTTCTGGTGAGGACACTGCACGTAATTCCGGATGCCTCGTTGACTGCGTCGACCAACTAGGACGGGTCACCAGTGCTGGGTTCCTCCGTGTGCTGCACCTTCTACCGAACCTCTCCTCAACTGAAGCCCCTATGCGCCAGCGGTCCTCCGTGCCATCTTCCTGCCCAAGTAACACCTCGGCACCCTGTGGAGCTGCCCCTGACCCAGAGGCCAGGCTGGTGGAGGACACATCCCTGCCACAGTCGGGAGTCCACCACAACAATTGGAACGTCCAGGAGGAGGACATGCAGGCATCAACAGGCAGGGCACATGCACGGCAGCAGCAGGCTCAAGGTGGGAGCGATGATGGCTCGGGGCAATCAACATCAGAGGGGCAGGCATCGGCCGGAGGGCAGAAGGACCCTGGATTGGGAGTGTCTTCCGTGTGGCAGCGGTTGGACCGGAAAACAGACGTGGAGCGGCGGCGGGCGGAAGAGGCACGGCTCACTATGGTCAGGGCGGAGAACTCCATGCGCAGGGTGTTGAGGCAGGCTGAGTGCCTCGAGGCAACTCGCAGGGAGTTGGAGGAGGCCATGGCTGCATCCCTGCGAGACCTCAGGGCCAGGGAACAGGCCCGCCTCCGGGACGTTGAACAGGAGTTCGATGATGCCCTGGCGCGGAACATCAACAAGTGAGCCGTTGGACTTGCCCGCCGCCTTTGTAAATAGTTCTGTAGGTGTAAGTTTCCTTTCTATTTTTTTCCTTTGGGGGACATGGACTATAGCCCGCCTTTTTGTATATAGTTATTTATTAGTTAGGATTAAGGTTAGGTTTCCTTTGGATTGTTGGGCTCATGGACCTTTGGATGTTCATTTGTAAATAGTTTTGGACCTGGATTTCATTCTCTTGGAACCATGGTGGAATACTTTTCTTTTTGGGAACTCTGATTTTTGTTTGATGGACAGACTCATTGGAGCCATTTTACTTTGAATTTTATTAGTTACAGCATTCATTTTTTTTCTTCCGTTTTTGGAATTCCGGACTTGGAATATTTATTATTTTATTATGTCTGCTTTTGTTTTATTCATTTTGTTTATTTTTTAATACACTTTTTTCCTATACTTTACTTGTGGGGTCTTCTCTCATGTGTTTTGTGCATGTCACAATGTGGTTTTTCACAGTCATATGTCACCATTGTGTGTGTCAGAGGGACATGTATTCATGGGCATGCTGGTTATTTATTTGCTATCATGACATTGGGAATTCAATGTGGAGTGGATGGAATGCTTGGTTGGGTGTTTGGACTGGGGTGGTGTGAGGTGGAATTTGTGTGGCCATAAGAGCCATGGGTCTGGAGTGTGATGATGTTTCAGGTGGAGACCTGCTGGCAGGTGCCCGTCACTGGTAGGTGGGTGGTTGTGCAGGGGGACATAAGTCGGGGCCTGCTGGCAGGTGTCGATCACTGGTGGGTGGGTGAGGGTGCAGGGGGACATGAGACAAGGCCTGCTGGCAGGTGCCCATCAAGGGTGGGTGGGTGGTGGACATGAGTCGGGGCGTGCTGGTAGTTGCCCGTCAAGGGTGGGTGGGTGGGGCACATGAGTCGGGGCCTGCTGGCAGGTGCCCGTCAAGGGTGGAAGGGTGGAAGACATGTTTTGGGGCTCACAAGTGCATGGTACCATGTGGGCTGCCTGCGGGGCATGGTGAGGGGGGAAAGGGCACACCCAGGACCCACACTGCCAATGCCCGTGTAAAACTCCCTGCGCACCCTTGAGAATACGCGTACCCCACCCGTGCTAGCAAAAATGTGTGTAAAACTCCCCGCGCACCCCGCTGAATATGCGTACCCCACCCGCGCTAGCAAAACGCATGTAAAACTCTCCGCGCACCCCTCGGAATACGTGTACCCCACCCCCGCTAGCAAAAATGCATGTAAAACAACCCACTCAGCCCTCAGAATACGCGCACCTCACCCACGCTAGCAAAAACGTGTGTAAAACTCCCTGTGCACCCCTCAGAATATGTGTACCCCACTCGCATTAGGTAAAATGCGTGGAAAAAGTCCCCCCTATGGTTTGGGCTGCCTGTGGGGCATGGGAAGGGTGGATGGGCTGCCTGTGGGGCCTGGGGAGGGAGGATGGGGTAACAGTGGGGCATGGGGAGGGAGGATGCTGCACGTATTCCAAGGGGTGCGCGTGGATTTCTACACGCATTTTACCTGATGCAAGCGGGGTACGTGTATTCTGGGGGGTGCTCGTGGATTTCTATCTGCATTTTAGCTGATGCAAGCAGTGTACGTGTATTCCGAGGGGTGCGCGTGGATTTCTACACGCATTTTACCTGATGCAAGCGGGGTACGTGTATTCCAAGGGGTGCACGTGGATTTCTACACGCATTTTACCTGATGCAAGTGGGGTACGTGTATTCCAAGGGGTGCACGTGGATTTCTACACGCATTTTAGCTGATGCAAGCAGGGTACGTGTATTCTGAGGGGTGTGCGTGGACTTTTACACGTGCATTGGAATTGTGGGCCCTCGGGTGTGCCTTTTCCCCCCTCCCCATGCCTTGCAGGCAGCCCACACCACAGGGGACTACCCTACACCCCTGACCATGCCCCGCAGACAGCCCACATGGCACCATGTAATCGTGAGCCCCAACACATGTACCCCATCCACCATTGACAGGCACCTGCCAGCAGGCCCTGACTCATGTCCCCCTGCACCCCCATCCACCCAGCAGTGACGGGCACCTGCCAGCAGGCCCCGACTCATGTCAGCCACCTACCCACCCTTGACGGGCACCCACCAGCAGGCCCAGAAACATGGCCCACCAAACAACATGTCCTGACAAAACAGACCCATGTCCCCAATGCCAACCCTATTTCCCTTGCACCCCAGTACAAGCATGCAACCATCCACAGAACCCACTCCCAAATTACCCATGCCATCACAGTCTTAAATGGAACATCATGCCCATGCAGGAATGCACAACGGATACACACAGTGACAACACATGACTGAGGCAATGTTCATTGAGGCATGCACAAAACCAATGATAGAACACAACAGCAATCTTGAAGTTAGCTAACATGTATTACAACATTATGAATTGACATTGAAGAAATTAAACTTGAAAAACAATGTCCAATGAGAGAAATTAAAAAAGGGAAAATTAAGATCCAATGAAGAAAAAAATTAAACATGTCATGTTGGATAAAAAAAAGTGGTCCATTGCCAATGTCGATTAGTAAAACATAATCCAAAGTAAAGAAAACCATTGTTCCATGGGAACATTTAAAATAAAGTATGTACAAGTCTGTAACTATATACAATAGAAGGCCAAATGGTCCATGATCCACAAACAAAAGGAAACCTACAAAAAAAGTCCTATGATTAACGAACTATATACACGAAGTGGAGCAATGTCCATGAACTCCAAAATAAAGGAAAAACAAAGGAAACCTAACACTAATGAACTATGTACAATGGCAGAGGGCAAGTCCAACGACTCACTCGTTGATGTTTGGGGCCAAGGCATCATCGAACTCCACGTCAATGTCCCAGAGGCGGGCCTCTTCCCTGGCCTCGAGGTCTCGCAGGGATGCAGTCATGGCCTGCCCCAACTCCCTGCGAGTTGCCTCAAGGCACTCAGCCTGTCTCAATGCCCTGCGCATGGAGTTCTCCGCCCTGACCATAGTGAGCCGTGCCTCCTCCGCCTGCCGCTGCTCCGCATCTATCCTCTGCCCAACCGCTGCCACACAGAAGATACTCCCAATCCAGGGTCCTCCTGCCCTCCGGCTGATGCCTGCCCCTCTGATGTTGATGGCCCTGAGACTGATGCTGCTGCCGACAGAGATGCCTCTGCCAGCAAAGTGGCATCCGGGATGATGGAATCCACCGGTGCCGTTGTGCACGTGCCCTGCCTGATGATGCTGGCAGATCCTCCATCTGCTGGGGTCCAGTTGGTGGGGTGTCCACCCCTGCTGGACCTCCGACTCCCGACTGTGGCAGGGATGGGATCTCCACCAGGCTGGCTGCGTTGGTTGGGGCAGATCCACAGGGGGCCCTGGTGGCATCTGGGCTGGAAGACGGCACGGAGAACGACTGGCGTATGGTGTGCACAGAGGAGGAGAGGGCTGCAAGATTGGCTGACACATGGAGGAAACCCCCGACCATGGACCCTCCCAACTGGGCAACGTTGGCACACAGCTCTTAGTGATGACGTGCGTAGCCCCCAAGGGAGCACACACGTCATCACAAATGTCAAGTGTGCGCATCGTGACACCAATCAGGACGGACTCCATCCGGTCATGGGTCCCCTCGTCCTCAGGTAGAGGATAGCCAGATGTCATGGACCTCCCCCCTACCTGCGGACAGGCCTGGGACGGGGCATCCCTGCTGGTGCATGGTGATGCAGTCACAGTGTCAGGGACAGAGACATGCACAGGCACCTCCGCGGTGACCTGTGCTGTCTCCTGCCCCTGGACTGCACCACTTGTACCAGTGGTATGACCCCTACCAGGCCCCATCTGCAGCTCTGAAGCGGCCTCCTCCTCCTCTATACCCACCACCAACCTGGATGGCTCTGCACCGTCTTCCGCCGTTGCCGGCCCTTGTGGGGGCTCATCCGCCCCTTCCGCTGCAGCCGTAGTGGCAGACGCGGCACCAATCCCCTCGCTCCCGTATGATGGTATTTCCTGGGAGGGTGACTGGGCCTTGTGTCGCCGGCCGGTGGAGGCCTCCCTGCCACTTTGCTCAACAGCACGGTGTCCACCCTCTTCTTCACTTGCCGCTGTGTAAAGGGAGACATTGAAAACAAGCATCAGGGTACTGAACTATAGTCCCCTAGACACAAAGCAATGGCACATGAGTGGCACTGTCAAACGTCACTTCCATCATGTCCCTCCACAACATATGGGTCAGTGCAGGCAGCACACATGCAGGAACAGGCATGTCACATGCAACATACATTGGCATCCATATACAAGCCACCGTAGTTGCATCCAATGGTGGGCTGATTCTCACATGCACCCTCACTGGAGGGTCATGCATTTGGCCCGGTGTACCCCCAGATACAGTGGATACAGGGATGACTAGGCTGCATCAGTGAATCAACACATCGTCATCTACATGTGTCATGCATCCATGGCGCACACACTACTCAAACACACGGACATGTACATCATGCAATTCCATGACAACAGCACACATCTCTCACACCCCAAACATGTCAAATTACAGACACAGGCATGCATAGATGTGTGCATTCCGCATGCTGCTCCACATGATGCATTGTTACACATGTACCATCTATGTGGGTCAAGCCTGACTGGACTCACATGTGGCACCATCATGTCCCTGCACACACACATCCAAACATGACCCATTTCACACATGCAGCCAAGTAGCTAACTACCCGCACACTGCAACATGCCCTTTTTTGAACATAAGTGCATGGCCACTTATCGCTCGACTCCAGGCGGGCCTGCATCCTGAGGATCTGGTGGTGAAGCACTGGGCGAATGTGCTCCAGGACCCTCATCTGCTGGTTGGTAAGCTGGCTCCGGCGCCCCACTGCATCCTCTGCTTCCAAGAGGCGCCAAGCCTTCTTGAGGGTCCTGGACTTGTAGTCCTCCCAGTGCTTCTGGACATGTTTGATGTTGCGGTGTGCCACCCCCTCCGTATTGATGGAACCCACTATATCCTTCCAGATCCTCTTCCATCCTTCCTTTTCGGCGCACGATGGTGTGAAGAGGGCATCATAATGCCCCAGCACTTGCTCCACCAGGATACCAACTTCATTTTCACTGAAGTTGGTAGCCCTCTACCTCTCTGGCTGGGGGTTGCCACTGGTGCCGGAAGGTGTTTTGTCGGACATGGCAACCCCCGAGGCAGGTGTGGGTGGGCAACTGGGTCCTGGGGCTGGGCTGTGGAGTGATGGTACTTCAGTTGGGAGTCGTCTGTTCCAGCAGGGGTGGTCACTGCAACTGGACCCCTGCAGATGGCAGATGTGCATGCACCAAATTGCAGGGCATGGTGGCAGCAGGCAGGCAGGCAGCAGCACATGGCTGGTGGGAGGCTGCTCGGGGCTCTGGGGGGCAGTAAATCAGCCTTCTGGGCAGGAGCGTGGTCCTTTGTGTGTTGTCGCGTGGCCAGCTTGATACAGAGTGATTTAGCACGTGAAAAAAACAGCGCGTCAGCATGTAATTCGAGGAAAGGCCCTTAGCGTGTAAGTGCGTCTTTGATGTGACACACGCAGGAGTTTCCCTCGCCACGGGTTGAAGGTCCCACATGGGTTTCCATCGCTCTGTATGTGCTCTTCGTGGGATGCGGTACATGAATTCTGAGGGTGCACGTGGACTTTTACACACGTTTTGGCTGGTGTGAGCAAGGTATGTGTATTCCGAGGGGTTCACAGGGAGTTTTCCACGCGTTTTCGATAGCACGGGTGGGGTATGTGTATTCCGAGGGGTGTGCGTGGACTTTTCCACATGTTTTTGATAGCGCAGGAGAGCTACGTGTATTCCGAGGGGTGCGTGTGGACTTTTACATGCGTTTTCGTGCTGGGGGGGGCGGCTGTATACTGGTCCCCTAGCCTCTGTGCCATGTAGGAGATGTGTGCAATGTTTTTTGGCGCATGGGGCAGGATTGGGGCCGTTACTGGCGCTGCTGCAGGGTCCCTGCTCCACTCGGCGCCACGGCTGGTTATGGATGTTAAAATCCAGGAATACGCTGTGCACTGAAATGGGTTTTGGCGCACGCAGCTGGCGCAGACTGCCACACGCGCACACTGTGCACCAGCCACGTGCATCTCTTGTGCGCCAAATTCTATGAATTACCCCCTACTTTAGAAGTACTATATTTCAAACCAGTGTGCTGTTCAATTTGCTCAGGTTCTGTGTTTGTTTATTAAATCATTGGGTCTGGGGGAAAAAAATCGATGCTGGATTAAAAAAAATACTTTTTTTGTTATGGTACAATATATTTCTTTGTTTTCAGTGCTTATTTGTTGTTTCTGGCTAATCTTCTATCTGTTGGCTTGTTGCAGATTTTTTGGGGCAGTTAGATACCTGTTGGTGTGTTCTAACTGGTTATAGTTTTTTATTCATACTTTCAAGTTATTCATCTATCTGTTGGGTTGTTGCAGATTTTTGGGGCAGTTAGATACTTGTTGTCGTATTCTAACTGTTTATTTTTTGTTATATTTTAGTGGTATTGATTTATCTGTTTGGTTGTTGCAGAATATTGGGGCAGTTAGATACCTGTTGGCGTATTCTAACTGTTTATAGTTTTCTAATTGAAGTTTTGTTAATGTTTATGCACAGATTAGTTATTAAATTTTGGTTTTAAGAATATTAAATAAGCGTTTATAAGATTTGCTGGTAATCTCTGCTTTAAAGTAATGGTACTATCATTACATTCGAACCATCCACAATTCTTTTTTATGTATGCAGTGTATTGACCTGCATTGGTTGTGGGTCCTGCGTGGTAGATTATACCTATTGTTGTGAAGGTTTTCTTACCAAGTGATACTTGACCATGGGCCTCATCATGACTTCGGCGGTAACCCTTAAATCCGGCGGTAGCGCTATTACCGCCGGATTTAAGGGTCCGCCGAATCAGGGCTTCGGCGGATTTCGCCCCGGCTCTGAGCTGGGGGGAAATCCGCCAAAAATTTGCGCTATTACCGCCAGCGGGAAATCCACCGGCGGTATTAGCGCGAAGATTCCCCATTGAGCCCAATGGGGAATGGGGCATTCCCGAATGGGCTCAGTGGGGAATGGGGACTTACATTACCGCCGAACTCATGATCCGGCACTAACAGCGCCGGGGAGTTCGGCGGTAGGGCTAATACCGCCCACGCTAATAGCGTTACTGTTACCGCCCAAGTCGTGATGAGGCCCCATGTGTGAATCCTGTCAGTTTACAGTTGTTTTTGGTACCATCTGCATTGTAACATAAAAGCATTAGTATTACGTATGTACTATGTGTCTGTATTTGTAAGGTGGAGCGATTATCTGAATTGAAGGTAGTACATAATCTGCCATGGTTTGCATTTTGTACAAGTTGATGAAATGGAATGGATTCACAGTTAGGTATTGATACATACATAAAGCATTCATTAGGGATTTGTTCCTGTGCCACATGGTTGCAGAGACTGCATGTATGTTTCCACAAGTATGAAATCTGAAAGCTTATAGGTATGTTTTTTTTTTCCAGTACTTGTAGCAAGTACATTAGAAATTCTTGTGGATCTTCTTGTGAGTTTATGGTGAATTTGACCATTCCAGCACAGTAGTCCAATTCTTCTCTTATTCCATGAACACTGTATGTGTTGTCAGGATTGTTGGTTGCATTTCTATGAAGGACTAACATTTGCAAACACAATTGGTCTGTGTTGTGTAAGTATATGTTGCCAATAATTGGTGGCAATTGGAATAGAATATTTATTGCTACATTTGCGTAGCAATTTACACCAGTTATATTTTGAAAATTTGAATGGACCTGATAGTTCTTTGTCCAAGTCATTTGATCGGAGTGTTTGTTGCTTCTTTGAAGAAGTACTTGAGTTACTTTAAGCAGTAAATTCTTCTTTGGTTGTAGTAATTGATGAAGTATTAGCCTCTTTTACTCTGTTTGGAGGATTTGCAGTGAGATCCTGTTGCGTTTCTGTTTGAAGTAGTTTTCTTTTACAACGTTTTGCTTTTTGTGGAACAGGATAGGTTTTTAGGTGGGGGTGTACAGTGAACGTAGTCTATTGTATTCTAGAATACAAGGAATATCAGCATTTACTTTACTTGCATCAAAGTTGATTAGAAATAGTCTGTCAAGTGTACGTAAGCGTGATAGTGCTACGTAGCTCATGCCTTCTTTAAAGACTGTGTTCCCAATATCTATGAATGCTTTATCTAGTGCAAGACCTTGTGATTTGTGAATGGTGACTGCGTATGCTAGAGTTAGAGAAAATTGTTCTCTGCGTACATACATGTCTTTGAAAAGAAGGAATCAGGCTGTTCAGCGTACTTTCTTTTTAACTTCTGAAAGTTTGTCAAAGAGAATATTGACAAACTGAAAGTTATTGTCATGTGGGTATGTTTGAAAGCCAATGACTGTACCAAGTGCTCCATTAACTAGTCCTTGCTCCAAGTCAAGGTTACGTTTAAGCATTACTCTACAGTTTAAAGAAATGTTATTATTTTTTCCAAACCAGCTGGTTTGAAGATAGAGTTTTCTAAGGTAATTAACCTTGTTGTGGCTTGTTGACACATGGGTAGTGTCATACCATGTACATCCAGTTTGTCTCTGGAGCAAATTTCAATTATTGGTTGCATTTCTTTTTTCAACATTGTTTCATTGAATTTGGAACAGCTTGCAAGATGGGCATCAAGGACATACAATTGATATTTTTGTGTGCTAATTTTTCCACGACATCAGTAGCACATGAGATATGGCCATAGAGTGCATGGATGTGCCGGGTTTTTAATGTTGATTGTGCTTCTTGAGATAGTACACCAACTCTAATACTTTTAAAAATGTTGGCGTATGTGACGTCTGCAGACTGGCGCATGTTTTCTGTTAATTCTCTGTATTGGAAATGTTGCCAAAGGTTGACATTTCCTATGCTGCCAACAGTTTTATGGCAGAGTTTGTGCCATAAGGTTTTAAAAATAGGTTCACCTTTCACTGGTGTCAATTGAAGAAGATCTCTGAACATTAATGTATTTTCCTCCAAAGAGCTCTTCGTAATCTGTTTTGAGTACCTCTTGTAATCCGAGGTGAATCAAAGCCAGCATTAAGTTGGAGACCATGCTCACTTCATCTATTAGTACCCTTTTCATGTGTTTCAAAACTCTGCGTAGTTCCATTGCAGTGTCTGTAGAAAGTTTGTGATAATCTAATTTAATTTGGTGCTCTACTGGAAGGAGTAGTAATCGGTGTAAAGTGACACCGCCTATGTTGTAGGCAGCTAAACCTGTGGGGGCAGTTACAACAGCTGACAGTTTGTTGTTTGTCAATTTTTGAAGGAATGTGCTGATGATTTTGATTAAGAAAGTTTTTCCTGAACCAGCTTCACCACTGACGTATAGCAGTATAGGTTTGTAGTTTTGGCAGGTACAGTTTTTATTTTCATGTTGTACACCATGTTCAATTTTTGTTGTTACTTCTTGGAAAATGACAGGCTGCTCATTGTTCAGTTTTGATTTCAGTAGAGTGAAGTCTTCTGTATTTTATACATAGTGAGACATGGGGCCTCATTACGACCCAGGCGGAGGACCATGGTGCTGTTAGCACCATGGTCCATGCCTGTTTCCGCCATGGCGGAATGGGGGATTACCACCCCATACCGAGGTTGGTGGGGCGGTAATTCCCCATGCCGTCATGGCCCTTCCCCATTCCCATTTTTGCCCCATAGGGCTGAATGGGAATGCGGAAGGCGCTAATAAATTGCAAATTGCGGTACCGTTATTAGCACCAAAGTCCCTTTGCAGGCCCCTACTTTAACGGCTGGAAAAAACAGCCATTAAGGTCGGGTCCTGCAAAGGGACCTCGTAATCAGGCGTTAAGGGTTTAACGGTGCCGACACCTTTTACGGCGCCGTTAAACCCTTAACGCCAGGGTCGTAATGAGGCCCTCTGTCTTTTGTAGGTCACCATTTACTAATCAAGGATTGATCTATAGTATGTTGCACTCCCAGAGTGTGTACCTTTTCCTTCAGATCTAATGGTAAATAAACTACTTTGCCACAAATGCCTTTCACTAATTCAGAGGATGGTATTTTTGCTGTTTTTGGTTGAAGGCATATTATTGCTTGAAATGGGTGCACTGTTTCAATTTTGATGCTCTCATATAAATTGAGTTGTTGCAGGGGTTTTGGTAGTGGGAATAATTCCAAGTTATTTGTGATAGCTCGTGAAGGAGTTTGGTTGTTGTCAAGTTTTGTAGTGCAGTAACTGCAAAGTATTAAGAGGTCAGTTATTTCGTATTTGTTTAATGCTATAAGGTAGAGAGCTAATTCAAACCATTTGGAATCTTCATTGTCTTCTACTTTGCATGTTATGTCTACAGTTTTTGTGCTACTTTTCTACAAAGTTCTGCGGCAACACACAAACACATGGTTTGGTGCATCAGCGGATGTACTTTTAAGTTTTAGTATTTCTTTTTTGTATGTGTGTAGTAGAAGGTTGCCATCTGTACAATTTGTGCTAGTCTGTTGTAAAGCTATTGCATTTTGTAAGTGGCTTTCACTTCCAAAATACTTTCTCTGGTTATGCTCTATTTCTTCGAGTAGGTCTTTGGCTGTACCATGTAAAAGATTGTTATTTAAATTAGCTTGTGCTAAAGCAGGACTTTTAGCATAGTTCAGTTTATGGACTAGATTTCTTATAGTTGAATGATGTGTTGATATCATTTTGATATGATGAAAGGTGCTTTTGCAAATAGTTCCTTAAATGCAGGCTAATGAATGCCCTTGTAGTCCTGTGTATTTCCGCACTGGACAGGGATCCATATTTTATAGTAGTTTCCTTTTGAATTTGTCTTTGCCTCTCACATACTGATAGAGGAACTGGCGTAAAGATTTGAAAGATTTTTTGGCAATGTTACACATTGACGTGCATGGCCATTTATACACTGGACTTTTTGGTTCAGCTGAATATTTTTGTAAGCAGTATTTCTTGTTCCATTATGGTATTATGAAGTTTTTCATACCCACGTCCACTGCTATGTATGGCAATTGTGTTTGTTTGCTTTTGTTTGCATGCTTCTTCATTAAAATATGGTTCTGTGCTCGTGGTGTGAATCCATTCACCTCCACAGATATTTAAGAAGTTATTTGTGTTGACATTTCATTTATTGAGAAGTCTTTTTGCAGTTTAGTAGTTAGTTTTGTTATTGGTTTCATTCTGTTTAAAACTAAAATAAATAACTTCCTTTTGAGAAGGATTGCACTGTCTATGAGAGCTTCTAAGATTAATTTTCTATGGGTGGTTTTAAGGGTTGTGCTTGATATCTCTCCTGTATTTATAAGATTCTAAAGGACTCTGTGGCAGAACATTTTATGTAAAAAACTTTTTTTGGTATGGTTACTTGCCACTACATCAAGATTTATAGGAGCAGTGTTAGTAGTAGTGGTAGCTGAATTTGTGTTAATCACTTTCTGTTTTGTTTTACATTTTGAAAGAGGAGGCAACGTTTCTGTACTGGAAGCTTGTTTTGTTTCGCTTAATGACTGTATTAGCTGTTTTGTTTGAACTTTTTGTACAAATGCTGCTAGAGATGGATGCTTATTTTGGACATTTTTATTTTGGTTTTCTCTACTTCTGCGTTGCTTTCTACGGACTTGCTTTTTGATAGGCATTTTTTGGGGTTTGTTGGAAAAAAAGAAGGTATGGTTTGGGCTGTTGTGGAATGTGTGTGTGCTGTGTGCATGAGTGTCACAGTACATACACAATATTGTGACCTTCGAAAGGTAAGGGTCAACAGCATCATGAATGGCCTGTCAGGCAGCTGGAGGGATGTGCTGTCCCACAGGTGTCGCTTCATTGATGTCGTACCAAAGCTATACGAACCAGACCTTTCACAACTCAGCACCATGCGGCACTGACTGCAGACCACTTTGTTCGCACAAGCTTTTGGCACGCCATCAAGAGTGGTAAACAACCACCACACCCAAGACTCACGGTGAGTGCTGGTAGTAGGGACTTTTACTACGTCATCCTCTTCATCCTCTTCATCTGCCTCCTCTGCATCCTCACGCCTGTTCCCCTCTGCAGGCCCTTGGGGAGGTTGTGGTGGTGGAGAGGGTGGGGGTGAAGATGAAGCTGAAGCAGCCATCGTCGCCATCTGCAGGACAGCAGGCAAGAGTCAGCAGCAATGCAGTAAATGCAAGAACAAGCAATGCTCTGTCAGGTAGCCAGAAGCACAATGAGGAGCAATTGTAGGGTGTGCCCTTTTATAGGGGTGCTGGTGCGCGCTCCGTGGACAGCCGGGCTGTCTGCAGACAGATCAAACATCAAAAAAAGGTTCAAAAAGTTCCAAAAAGTATGTAGATCGCCAGGGACATTGTCTGGGACATGTGCAATAGTGAAATTCTATTGTAAAATACTTTGGATTGTCCAAAAAAGTACTTTTAAAGTGTTTGGGGACCCGAACAGTGTCCTCAAATAAGGACACATGCTCAGTGTGGTTGCGGTCACATGATGATGTTGCGGAAACGTTCGCAAATGGAATGGCTGTCTGCAGGACACCAAATGTGCAGGGACGGTTGTGTGCATGTGCGCAGGTGTTCTATTGACAGTGTTTTGGGGTCCTCAAACTTATTGAAAGTGCGACACACATGCGATGGACAGTTACGGACTGTCGCATTGTTCGTGGGACCTATGGGTGTGGTGCGCATGTGCGCAGATGTTCTACGGACAGTGCAGACACTCCTATTTTAATTACGAACAGTACGAACAGGTATTGTGTCCATAGGACACCTCCATTTTGGGTAATTACGGACATTCCAGACATGGAGTGTGTTCTAAGAACAGTTCCTTCTTGATTGCGGACAGTATGGACAGGTATAGTGTCCTTACGACACCTCCATTTTGGTTAATTGCGGACATCCAGGACATCAAGTGTGTTCTAAGAACAGTTCAATTTTGATTGCGGACAGTACGGACAGGTATAGTGTTCTAAGGACACCTCCATTTTTGTTAATTGCGGACCTCCCAGACATCGAGTGTGTCTTAAGAACAGTTTCATCTTGATTGCAGACTTTACGGACAGGTATAATGTTCATAGGACACCTCCATTTTAGTTAATTGCAGACATCCCAGACATTGAGTGTGTTCTAAGAGCAGTTCCATTTTGATTGCAGACAGTACGGACAGGTATAGTGTTCTAAGAACACCTCCATTTTGGTTAATTGCAGACATCCCGGACATCGAGTGTGTTCTAAGAACAGTTCCATTTTGATTGCGGACAGTACAGACAGGTATAGTGTCCTGAGGACACCTCCATTTTGGTTAATTACGTACATTCCGGACACCCGCGCTGTCTGCTGACACCTTAAAAGCCTTTTAAAAAAAAATAAGACACAGAGGGGGTCATTCCGAGGTTGGAGGTAAGGGAAAAACGATGTTGGTAAAGGATTACCGGCATTGCTTACCGCTATGGGCTATTCTGACCAACCAGACTGCTATTTATGGCACCGTAAAAAATACGATGCCGTAAAAAGCGGCCAGGGCGCGCGCACGTGACACACCATGCCGGCATTAGCGGCATGCCGTAAACCAGAGAAGATCACAAGTGATGCGGACATGCAAATAACGGCTTCCTGAAGGCCGACTGGCATGGTGTAAATACTAGCATCGCCGACCAGGCGTTAAGAACCCTGAGCAGTGTTTCCAAGAGCCACAGGTGCACACAATCAGCAAAGGTGGAGGCAATGGAGTCAGGGCCAGTACAAAATGAGCTCACCCACACACCACACCCCCTCCCACACCAAGATGATACCAATAGTAGTAGCATTGCTGGAGCTGGAGGGCTTGCTTGCAATGCCTCAACAACAACAACAACAACAACAACAGCCGCCACCACAGAGGAGACGCAGGAGGAGAAGGAGGGTGAGACAGGCCAAGCATTCTCCACCAGTGCAGCCACCGTTACCACGCTGGCAGCTCCAATCCCTCGCATCAGAGCCACCCCCTTCAACCTAACACCTGAGCAGATCCACACCCTGTACCGGCTTGACCGTGACACCATCACCACCATAGTGGACCTGATACACAATGACATAGTGAGCCTCATAGAAATACGCACCGCCATCCCCCCTCTACTGAAGGTAGTGTCTGTGCTCCATTTCCTTGCCACAGGCACCTACCAGCACACAGTGGGGCACATGCATGGCATATCCTAACCCTTATTTTTCCAGATACTGAACCAAGTGCTGGATGCCCTCCTCAAGCACACAAGGGACTACATATCCCTACCACGGACTCCCCAGGAGATATTCGATACAAAAGTTGCCTTCCATGCACTGGCAGGCATGCCAAATTGTGTAGGTACCCTCGACTGCATCCACGTGGAGCTGGTGGTCCCGCATGCCATGGAGGTAGTATATCGCAACCGCAAGCAATACCACTCCATCAATGTGCAGATGGTATGCAACGCCAGCAAGATCATCACACATTGCTGTGCCCGTTATCCAGGATCAACTCATGACTCTTTGGTACTGCAGAACTCCACGCTACCATGCTACATGGAGCTACATGCTGGACGACGTGCCTGGCTGCTTGGTGAGTTGCCTGACTGGGCCATGGCAGTGCATCGGGGTTGTGAGGTGGGTGGCTGCATACTCCACCTGGGTGGGAATGGGGGGATGCATACTCCACCTGGGTGGGAATGGTGGGGGGATGCATTCTCCACCTGGCTGGGAAGGGGGTGGAGGATGCATACTCCACCGGGCTGGGAAGGGGGTGGGGGATGCATACTCCACCTGGCTGGGAAGGGAGTGGGGGATGCATACTCCACCTGGCTGGGAAGGGGGGGATTCATACTACACCTGGCTGAGAAGGGGGGATGCACACTGTACCTGGGTGGGAATGGGGGGATGCATATTCCACCTGGGTGGGAATACGGGTGGAGGATGCATTCTCCACCTGGCTGGGAATGGGGGAGATGATACTCCACCTGGGTGAGAATGGGGGAGATGATACTCCACCTGGGTGGGAATGTTGACATCAGTGCACGATGTGCACATCACCAAACACTGTTCCCCAAAGCAACTGGAATGGCACATGACAACCAAATCCCATTGTGATTAAGTAAGGCCGACACCTATCCCTACATGACTAACAAGTAACCAGCCCACATCCCACAACACATGCACCAATCATCAGCGGCCCTCACACATCGTAAGGTCAGCCTGCACTATGCACTGCATATGCACTATATTGCTGTCTCCAGCATATCACCACACAAGATAGTCATCCCTGGGCGTGCATTGAACTGAGTCAACCAGGGATACCACAGTGTGACACTGGTTCGGCACACCCATAGGCGTGCTGCATGTCACCATGAAACTGATCGGTGCAGAAAGCCCAATATAGAACTGACTACAGCCAACGCTCCGTACTACCAAATTCCACAGAACACTACTCATCACTGATTTTACACCAACACTGCTGTATGCATATACAATGCACGTGCAACAAGATGTCAGTGCACACCATGACCCATCTTGAAGATGCAACCCACACCATTAGTCCATTGCACAGGACACTTAGCGGGGCCAGAAATGGGGTCAATGCATCCAGGGACATGTCCGTGTGGGCACAAATTACCTGCTGCCATGTGAGACTAGTACAGTTGTCCAACATGAATGTTCGAACACTTACCTTCATTCCACTCTCATGCAGGTGATGGCGGCTATCCCTTGAAGACGTGGCTCATGACCCCTGTCCAAAACCCACAGAACAGGCATGAGGAGGACTACAATCGTTCCCATACCCGTACACGTGTGGTGATTGAGCAGACCTTTGGCCTGTTGAAGGCACGATTTCGCTGCCTCAGCCGGTTGGGTGGTGCACTCCTCTGCAGCCATGAGAAGGTGGCCAAGATCACCATGGCATGTGTAATGCTGCACAATATGTGCATCCGTCGGAACGTGCCCCTGCCCCCTGACATGGAACTGCTACCACCTGATGATGATGAAGGGGAGGAGGAAGATGTGCCGATGCACAGGAGGGACGTGCCGTGCAGCAGTCATTGATTGCACAATATTTCTGACACATAAGTCAGCAGAGGGTGACATAATGTTAGGACATAGGGCACTGGGTGTGGGGATGCATGTACACTATGCACTGTGCAAGATTAAATGACACATCCGCAATGATGAATGTCCACTCTGGTTATTTTTTTGTAACACAACCGGTGTATTGAAAGTGAAAATATCAACGTGAAAAACAAACCCTCCACCACCCTCACCCCCTCCCCCTCCTCCCACAACTCTCCCACACACCGTCTCCCCCCTCCCTCTGCCCCCACAACTCCCCCACACACCCTCACCCCGCTCCCACTCCCCCAAAATTCCCCCACACACCCTCACCCCCTCCCCCTCCCACCACAACAACCCCACACTAGTCCCATAGGGTCCACGTTGCCCACATGAGGCTGCCAGTATAATCACTCTGCGCTCCCGGAGCCAGGGGGAGGCATGTCCCGTCGGCGCTGCGCACGGAGCAACCGACGGAGCGACCGACGGAGCGGGCTGGTCTGGGTGGAGTTGCTTGTGGATGGTGTGTCCTCATGCTGAGGCTGTTGGCCAGGATGAGCAGCCTCCAAAGCATCGGCTATGCGGCCGAGCACCTCGCAGAGGCAGTTAGTGTTTTGGGTTATGGACTGGCCCAGTGCCCTCAAATCAGCACGCCACTCCTCCCTGGCCTGGCGATTGTCCTGCGCGAATTCCAATATCAGGGCAAGAACTGGTCAGTCCGATGTGCACCGGTAGATGAAGCAGGGGCCCTGCTGGGGATCGGGCTGACATGTCCTGCTGGCGCTTCATCAATGGGACTGTAAACGGGACTGCCATGTCCCTGTGTCTGTCCTTGGCCAGACTGCTCCAGTGTGTCGTTCTCACCAAAGTCACTGAAGGATACCTGGGGGTTTTAGAAATCTTCAGGGGTGTGCACGACTTCCACAGTGTCGTCCTCAGTTGTTCCCCAGATGTCATTAGGGCTGTGGCTGCCACCTCCCCAGCCACACTGGACTCCACGGACCGTGGCGTTGGGCAGGTGTCTGCAGGCAGTGCAGGGAGGGGCGGGGGCGGGGGTTTTGCACACTCCACGGGCCTTTCTGGTGCTGGTGGAGACTTTGTCACTGGGACACGGCGGCCCCTGCCTTGGCCCCTGGATGTGCTGGGACGGTTGCTGTCCTGCTCCTCACTGTCATGCTCACTGCCTGTGGGAGTGGAAGAGAGGGATGGCATGAGTGATGTTTGGATAGCCAGCATTCATACATGGCTTTGATTGCACATTCAGACAATTGTGGGTAGTCGGCATTTGTGTAGGGAACGGCACGTCATTTCATACATGGGTGGTAAATGCATGCATATGTTGGTGTCACTCATGTTGGCCAGGTACTGTGCTGTCTAACATGCACACTGTTTACATCAACTACCCTGTGTGCCTCATGGAATTAGCAACTTTGTGTGGTATGTGTCATGTATGTTATGGCCTTGCACCTGGCACTGGCTTGGGTTTCACTTGCTTCAGCATGATTTACGGGGGGGGGTGTGTGGCCGCCCATGGCGTGACTCTTTGGCCAGACGTTAGCAGTGACTTTCATCACATTTGCCTTAGAAGTATTTACTTTGGACACTCACCTCCATCAGTGGATGACGTGGCGTCACACTCCATTTCTCCGACCCCTCCAATGGATTTCGCCCCTATCATGCCTGCACATGTCTCCTCCCACGGCATGAACTTTATTGGTGAACTTGGTCCTCCTCCGGTCTCCAAGGCCTGGTTTCAGTTGGCAGAAAGGATGCTCCGCACACTCAGCCGCAGGTCATCCCACCTTTTGTGGCAATCCTTTACGGTGCGGGGGGTGTTGCCCACTGCGCTCACCTTCTGGCATACTAGTGCCCAGATTTCTTTTTTTTCTGCAACCTCTCCCTTCGCATGTTGCTGCTAAAAACTGTTCCAGCATGCTCCTGTAGGGTATCTACCAGCATTTGCAGCTCATCTGGGCTGAACCGCTCCTTTCGGAGGCGGGCAGCTCCCTTCTTTGGTGCTTTGGGCATTCCTGGGTGGTTGTAGGAACTTTCCAGTCGGTCACCAGTGTGCCAGGGGTCCTGTGTGGTGAGGATGGCAATGGATTGTGTTTTTAAATATGGCCGCTGTGCTCCTTCCCGTTCTGTGCGATGATGCTATTTCCGGTTCCGCAATTTAATGTTGACCGTAAATAACGCTATTTACGGTCACCGCTAATGCCGCGTTGGTCTACGGCGGTAGTGTTGTCTATGGTGCGATTCATGCTGGTATGGGGGTTTTCGGGCCCTTTTGCGATGGCGCTAGGTCCCTTACCGGCATGGCGCAAAGCTCGTGCCCGCGAACTCGTAATAGTGCGCTTTATGCGTGCTACTGCCAGCTCGGACACGCTATTTGCACCAGGCTGGTAAGGGACGGTACTTAACTCCAAACTCAGATTGACCCCCAAAGGAATGAAGTAACAACACACATAATATTTTATTATTATATACAAATATAACATTTATGAAAGAGAGGGGGAAGCAGAAACTGACACAAATACAGGGGAATTAGGGGTTTGGAGAGGATGGATGGGAGGGCATGAAGGGATGGAAGTCTCATCATAATGTTTTTCTTGGTGGTGAGGGTTTGGGGATAGTTGACTGGGACATGGAGAGGGGGAACAGGTACATGTGGGACAATGATATTTAATGTTTTCATTTATGTGGTCCTCCACAAAATGTTTTAAAAGATAGACATTTTCCGTTAGCATATTCATTTTTTGTTCCATTCGCTGCAGAACATTTTCTAATGTCTCTTTTGCTATGTTATTTTCACTGTTTGTATGGTCTGTTAAAAAAAATGTGTTAAGTACACATAAAGTAATGGTTATTAATTGGCTTATATAGAGAAGTGTCTACCATTCGTATCACTGTCTTCAAATGTTCTTCAAGCCATTCCAAAGTACTAGACATTTCTGTGTAAAAAAATTATATTTCTTTTAGTGTACCTAATACAGAAAGTTTAGAAATATATAAGAAAAATGAAGTTTACTTACTAGTTTCTGCTAAAGTTTGTTGTTACTGTTGTGTAGGTCTGCTGTTGCTTCTTGCTGTGCAGTTTCTGTGAGGTAATTATGTTGGAGGCATATCTTTTTGTTTTGGTATATTCCATTCTAGTACATATGCTATTTAAATGGACGGTTCATGTCTTACATATATAGGTTCCACTTCTTATTTATTATTACATATAATGTGTTCATTTGATGCTTGTTGAACTTGTTCAGGGTTTAGATGGTATGCTACAACAATCTAAGATACCCCCTGAGTTTTTGGGTAGTGTTGATGTTGTCCCCATCCGTCCATGGACATACGCACAGTCCGCGTCATCAAAACCTCTAGAAGGGGGTTCAGTATATTCTATGTTACATGTATATAAAGTAAGGGAATCCTAGTAAACACCTATGAAATTCACACTATGGCCCTCATTACGCGGAAGGCGGTAAGGGTTAACGGTTACCGGTAATGGTACCGGTGACCGTTGACCCTTACCGCCTTACTACGAGGTCCCTTTGCGGGATGGTACTTTAATGCCTGCTTTTTAGCAGGCGTTAAAAACCAACCCGCAAAGGGACCAGGTGCTAATTACGGTACCGCAATTTGCCGTACCGTAATTACCACCTTCCCCATTCCCATTATGCCATATGGGGCAAAAATGGGAATGGGGAAGGGCAATGGGGGAAGGGGGAATTACCGCCCCGCTAACCTTGGAATAGGGCGGTAATTCCCCTGTCCTCCAAGGCGGTGCCGGTATTTTACCGGCATGGACCAAGGTGCTATTAGCACCTTGGTCCACCGCCTACCGTGTAATGAGGCCCTATGTATATCTATATTCAATAAAAAAAACTTTGGTAAAGGGAGGTTATGGTTAAGTTGCGCTATTAAAAGCCTATGAAATTCAGTGAAAAAAACTTTGTCACAGGGACGTTATGGTTCCAAGTAAAACCGAAAAACCCCTGAAATTTGCCAGTTATGGTAAGCTAAGATACCATAACTCGCGCCACCATCATGCACTGCTAAGACTAACACCCAGGACATCAAAGAAGACATCAGAAATGTCATTGATGACATCACTTATGACATCACATGTGCATTTACTTTTCATGAAAAGTCTGTACATGGGGTTCTAATCTTAATGTTGATAAAGTGTCAACGGTCATTGGAATAAATATCATGAGGTACGTGGTGCATTAAGCAATGAAGTGATACAAATAGCATTCTATAAGTTCTTTAGTATACTAAAATACTCATGTAGAAACATAGGAATTGTGTGGAGCATACATGATGGAGGTGCAATATTAATAATCTTGCCATGTTGAATAGTTGTCTGAAATATTTAATAAGTAACTTAGAAAACCCAGTTTCTATATAATTTGCATTATTGCAAACAAAACGGAAACAGGCAACACATTGAAATATGAGCATATACAGGGAAAATGAAGTTAAAAAAAAGAGCAGTATTATCAGACAATCTTCATAACCTAACTGATTATCTTCATGCACAGAAATTATTGCTCTGCTTCAAAGCTACTACTTCACTATGTTCAAGTATCACATAATGTGACTGGACCCTAAGGTAAGTAGTTTGAATACAATGTATACAAATATGAGCATATGCAGGGAAAGTACAATAATAAAAAAACAGCATAACTATACAAAAATGTTGATAACCTTACTGATCATTTTCATACATACAAAGCATTGCTGTTTTCCAAGTTTGTGTTTTCCCCTATGCATATGTTTCATATGCTGTGAGTGAACCCCAAATGAATTACTGTAAGAACAAATATAGTACTTTTTGATTTTTTAGTTCCTGGCTGTTACTGGCATAGATATGTCAGTAAAGGAAAAAAGAGGGAGCCAGATATGTGATGTCATCAGTGATGTCATCAATGACATTTGTGATGTCATCTTTGCTGTCCTAGGTGTTAGTCTTAGCAGTGCATGGTGGTGGTGCGAGTTATGGTAGCTTAGCTTACCATAACTGGCAAATTTCAGGGGTTTTTCGGTTTTACTCGGAACCATAACGTCCCTGTAACAAAGTTTTTTTCACTGAATTTCATAGAGTTTTAATAGCGCAACTTAACCATAACGTCCCTTTAACAAAGTTTTTTTACTGAATATTATATACACTGATCAGGCGCTAGCCATGGACTTGAGCACAAAACTGTCCAGTTGCCACAATCTTTGGCTGTGCCCACTATATATGTTAACGATTGCCACCCAGGACTCCCATTCAAGCAGTAAGCAGGACAGACTTTGCTTAGCTTCAAAGTGAGGGAGGGGCCATCCTCCTCAGGACATGTTGCTTGATAAATGAAACAAATTTACAAAACCAATTAGAGGAATGGGCTGTCCCTTTTCTTGCTTTGAAGCTAAACAGAGTCAGCCTGCTTTGAAGCTAATCAGGGTCAGTCAGTTACTGCTGGATGGGCGACCAAATTGGCATCTGAATTATTTACTTTTCTTAAACCGTGCTACTGTCAATCCGTGAAGGTTTTGCACTCAGAGACAATTTTTAGCCTTTTACTGAATTGCATTCTGGTATTTGTGGTCTCCCAGTCAATAAAAAAAAATCAGACATTTTTTATTTTTACAGCAGCTGTGGGTTTCCCATCCCTGCAGTAACTGGGATGAACCCTGCTTAGTTTCAAAGTGAGGAAGGGGTCAGCCCACTAAGGCCACATTGCCTAATATATGCACTCTCCCTTCGAAGAACACTTAGCAAAACATGGCCTAAGGGGGCTGGATCCTTTCTTGCTATGAAACTAAGCAGCGTCAGTCCTGGTTACTGCATGGATGGCAGACAGTCCATGGTCCTGAATGCTGTGTTTTCTTAGTTTTAAATATCTCATAAAACAGAGCATCCACATTTTTATAAAAAACAAAAAACAAAATAAGAAAAAAAACCTTTATGCTGAAGACTGCTATCAGAGAACCCTGACTTTAAGGAGTCAGAGACACAGCACTTAACGATTATGCTACAATGATATTATTGTTTGGATTTCAGTTTCATACCTAGCCTTTTATCATTGAATATATTAAATTATCGGCTAAGAACAAAATGTATGCCTCATGCAGCAGCAAGTCATTGTGGCCTAGTGGTTAACTGCTGGATTTTAAAATCGGGTAGACCAGCGTTCAAGGCTGTATGTTTTAATTTTTTTTAACTAATTTCATTTAATTGAAAGAAAAGCAACGGAAGTGGGAGGTGGTGAGGTTTGTTGCAGTGCAGTCCTGTGATCTTATTTAGCATGAGGGCATTTAGACGTGGCTGCAATGTCAGCCAGGTCCAAACATCCCTTGAGCCAAAATACCAGTGCCGGAATGACTTTCGCGCCAAAAAGGGCACACTGAAATTGGCGCTGGGGCGGAATGCCAGTGCCAAATCGGCCCGTGCCAAAATGGTGGTGCCGGAAAGGGGTGTACCGCTGGGAGAACGCTTCTTAACCAAAGTGTGTGCTCCATGGCAAATAATTTAATCTGACTGCGCATTGCATACAATCATTGTGAGTTCTCAATGCCTGCAATCCGAAGGCCATGGCTAGTGGTCTGGTAGTGTTTTAAAATTGACAGTAGACACGACCAAATGCCATGCCCACTAACTATGGCCGAAGACAATGCTAGTGGTCTGGAAGCATTGTAAAATCTATGGAATAACAAAACCCTTTAAATTCAAGTAAAACACTTAAGCTGCAGGGACGTTAAGGTGAGCAATACTTTGTAACAAAACCTTGGAAATTCTAGGAAAGGGTTTTAGTTGCAGCAACGTTAAGGTGAGCAATACATTGTAACACAGCCTTTGAAATTCAAGGAAAAAACTTTAGTTGCAGGGACGTTAAGATGAGAACTTAATGCAACAAAACCCTGGAAATTCAGTTAAAGCCACCTTAACTTCGTCTGGTTCCCAAAATGTGTGTTTTTTCTCCTAAACGCAGTGGAAAAAAAATGTTGCTCATGCCTACAGCCCAAACCACTGGACGGATTTTCACCAAATTTGCAGTCCAAAGCATGATTTTGTAAATTTGATGTACATTTGTCCAGTAGTTCTTTTTAAAATGGGCAAATAGTAGATAAAAAAAATGTGATATCTGGGTGCGGTCTGCAGACTCACTTCCCTGTTCGTTGTGCGGACGTGCCTCCTATTGGTCCAGAGGGCGGCGTGACGTCCCCAGACATTGGACGCGCCTGCTGATTGGATGGTGAAAAGAGTGAGGTGCGTCATATTTTTGGAAAATGCCCACCATGTTGGATTTGCGGACTGTGCACGTTGTCCGGGAACATTGCGGTAATAGCTTATTAAAAAATACAACATTTCACTTGTCAAACTGATGAAACATTCTCTGGGGAGATGAGGGTTGATGAGGATGGATGGATATTGCCATAAAAAGCCAGACAAAACAGTGTTTTTCTTCTCCGATGTCTGCAAACAGTCCGGGCAGTCCTTTGATATTCACGGACATCTAGGATGTTCGGGGGCCTCTATGATTATTTCTGTATGACACAGTCAGTGAAAAGCAGTTTTTGGATGGCTTATAACTTTGTCCCCACTAAATGAAACAGCTTGAAATTTGGGAATTTAACGATAGACCTGGTCCTGAATGATTCTGGTGCTGTTTTATCAAGATGGAACAAAATTAGAAGGGGTTTCCAAAATATTGTAAAGGCTTATAAATATGGTGCCATTTGACGAATCTGCAGACACGTTTGCAAAAAGATTTTAGATCTAGATATGAATGTGTTTGCAATGTTTGGTGGGATTTAGTCAAGAGGGGGCAAAATTAGAGGGGTCTCAACATTTTAATATGGCTTATAACTTTGTTGCTGTTTGATGAATGTGGACAAATGTTTTGAAAAAGATTATAGACCCAACCTTAAATGTTTGTGCAAAGTCAGAATGGATTTTGTCAAGTGGGGTCAAAGTTATATGACTATTGTATGTATGTAAATTTTGACACTTCTGAAAAAATAAAACATGGGCAGATTTGCAGCAAACTCGTGTAAGGAGCACTGGCAAGGACCTAAAAGCATGCTTTTGCAAATGTGTCTGTGTTTTATTTTTTCATAATATATGTCCAAAAAAAAATGATATACCTTTGGTGACTGAGGTATAGTCTGTGGCCATGGGCAGTGGCCAGATTGTCTGGGTCGTGACCTAAGGCCAGGACCTGGACAATCTGGCTACTGGCTATGATTACAAGGGACCATCAATGGGCTTAAAGTGGGCATGGCCTCCAGGGACCGGCTATGTGGTAAAGTCTTTTAAAATTGGGATAGGTTTGAAAGGGAGAAAAATGTGATTGTGGGTACAGGTTGAAGTGCTGGTGGGATTGCAGCAAATATGCACAAGGAGGGTCAGCAACTGGAAAGCATGGTTTTTCAAATATGCCCTGTGTATGTTTCAAAAAGGTAGCAGGCACCCCTCTCCAGAAAGAACATGGCATGATAACCTGTTCTGTGGTTTGTTCCCACTTTGAGAGTTCGGAGCCATTGATTTTTGCTCACTGTACCTTTCACAGATGGGAAATCCCCATTTGCATTTCAGTCTTTGTCCCGCCCACATGGGCAATCCAGCACCGAAATGCTATGCAATTTCCTTCTGAACAAGAGTACCAACAGCAACCCCATACACGTGTTTCAACCTTGTTGGAAAGTGAGAAGGTGGTCTACTGTTGGCTGCTTCAGATCGGTTTTCACTGTACTCTGAGCTTGAGTTTGAGAATAGGATTGAAGCGATTCCTTGTGTGCTGTTGATGTGATCTATGTGTTGTTTGTTGTTGCGGTGTGCTGAAGTGCGTGCGGTTTGCTTTGAGAGCAGTGACTGTGTGGGTTTTTGTGTGAATTAAGTATGCAGAAAATTGAGGTTTTGGTTATTGGGTTATATTTCTCTTAATCCGTGTGGTTTTGGTTTATGTATCCTGTTGCTAAGGTTTACAATCCTTCTGAATGTGACGCAGGCCAATGTCCACAATTACATCCAAGTGTACTCACAGATCTGAATGTGGGACTTGCTAGCATTCACAATTCTATCCAAGTGTGATGCTTGTTGATCTTCACAGTTCTGTCTAGGTGCGATGTAGGCTAGTGTGTACAATTCTATCTCTGTGTGTCACATTTCTAAGTGTAGGACTTGCTAACATTCACAATCCCATCTAGATGCGACGCAAGCCGGTGTCCACCACTCAATCCAAGTGTGGCACATGTTGACATTCACAGTTCTAAGTGTGGAAGTTGCTAACATTCACATTTCTAAGTGTGCACACACTAATATTCACATATCCATCTGGATGTGGCTCAGGCTAAAGTTAACGACTCTATCTAAGTGTGGCAAATGCTAACATTCATCTAAATGCAACGCAGGCTAAAGGACACAATTCTATCCAAGTGTGGTAAATGCCAACATTCACAAATCTGTCTAGATGCGATGCAAGCCAAAGCTCATGACTCTTTCCGAGTGTGGCACATGCCAGCATTCACAACTCTATCCACGTGTAACAACTGCTAATACTCACAGTTCTCACAGTGGGACTTGCCAACATTCGCAATACCTTCAAAGTATGCCACTTGCCAACACCCCCAGTCCCTTCCAGATGCGATGCAGGCCAAAGTGCACAATTCCATCCGAGTGTGGTACATGCTAATATTTGCAAGTTCTTCTCAGTGTGACAATTGCTAGTATTCACATTTCTAAGTGTGGTACATGCTAACGTTCATAAATCCATCTAGATGCGACGCTGGCCAAAGTTCACAACTCTATCCAAGTGTGGCACATGCTAACATTCACAGTTCCTCTAAGTATGACACTTGCTAACATTTACAGTTCTTCTAAATGTGACAATTGCTAGTATTCACATTTCTAAGTGTGGTACATGCTAACATTCACAAATCTGTCTAGATGTGATGCAGGACAAAGTTCATTGCCTCTTTCCAAGAGTGGCACATGCTAACATTTGCAGTTCTTCTCAGTGTGACACTTGCTAACATTCACAGTTCTTCTAAGTGTGGAAATTACTATTGTTCACATTTTTAAGCGTGTTACATGCTAACGTTCACAAATCTGTCTAGATGCGACGCCGGCCAAAGCTCACATCTCTATCCAAGTGTGACACTTGCTAATATTGACAGTTTCAAGGAAGTGTAAAGTGGCAGGAGTTTTCTGGAGTAGAGTAATTGCTCTACTCCCCACCCATGCCACACTTACTTTGGTAGTTGTTGCTGGCTGACGGATGGCCACTGGCTTCCCCTGCTGACACCTGCAGACACACTGAGGAGCTGCAAATATAGGAGCCACACTTTGCCTTAGCCGCAGGGGCTGCCGGCAGAGGGCTGTCCTGGGGGTGGGGGGTTGTTAAATATGGGAGTTGCCCAATCAAGAGGGGGCTGCTTAGGGGTGTAGGAGAGGCATGGCACGGAGGGATGGGGGTGGGCGGGAGATTCAGGAAGTGGGTTGGGGCTTGTTAAGGTGCCGAGAGCACCTGCAGGGATTTTACTTTGTTTCCAATGTATAGGGCTGAATAAATGGGCGCGCAAATGCAGAACAAGATGTTGTTTGCCATGTCACCTTACCTCAGAGCTCCAGATGAGAAATTCTCGAAGGCCACGCTGCGAGGGCTAGGCTCTCGGCGTGTTCAGTGCATAAAACACTGACCAATCACGGGGCACGGAGGGATGGGAGGCGGGCCATAGATTCAGGAAGTGGGTCGGGGTTTGTTAAGGTGCATAGAGCACCAGGGGGGATTTTACTTTGCTTCCAATGTTAAGGGCTGACTAAATGGGCACGAAAATGCAGCACAAGATGCTGTTTGCCATGCAACCTTATCTCAGAGCTGCAGATAGAAAATGGTAGAGGGACACGCTACGAGGGCTAGGTTCTCAGCGTGTTCAGTTTATAAAACACTGACCAATCACGGGGCATGGAGGGATGTGAGGTGGCCAGGAGATTGAGGAAGTGGGTCAGGGCTTGTTAAGGTGCCGAGAGCACATGGGGGGATATTATTTTTTTCTAATGTTAAGGGCTGACTAAATGGGGGTGCAAATGCAGCACAAGACGCTGTTTGCCATGCGACCTTACCTCCGAGCTCCAGATGGTAAAATCACGCCATGTTCTTTCTGGAGAGGGGCGCTTACTACCTTTTTTGAAAAATGTCCTGTGTATGTACGTACATTTGGACACTTTGAAAAAATGAAACATGGGTGGATTCGTAGCAAACTCGTGTAAGAAGCATTGGCAAGGAACTGAAAGCATGGTTTTGCAAATGTGTCAGTGTTTTATTTTTTGAAAAGTGTCATAATGTAAGTACAAAAAATAGTGATATAGCTTTGTTGACTAAGGTATAGTCTGTGGCCATGGGCAGTGGTCAGATTATATGGGTCATGGCCTAAGGCCGTGACCTGGACAATCTAGCTACTGGCTATGACTATGAGAAACCAGCAATGGGGTTGAAGTGGGCATGGCCACCGGGGATCAGCTAACTGGTAAAGTTGTTTTAAATTGGGATAGGTATGAAAGGGAAATATTTGCTTGTGGGTACAGGTTGAAGTTTTGGTGGGATTGCAGCAAATATGCACACGGAGGGTCAGCAAGAACTCGAAAGCATGGTTTTGCAAATATGTCCTGTGTTGGTTTTTTTAAAGTGTAAAATGTAAATACACAACACAGTATTATAACATTGGTGTATGGCCAATGGACCTGTTTGTCGGCAAGGAGAAATGTTTACTGTATTTTGCTTATTGGGGCAGGCAGCATGGCCGAAGCAGTAGGTTTGAATGGGAAAGAATGTTCTGCTCGCGGTTACTGCCTAAAGTGGTGGACTAGACTGCAACAAACTGGCACAATGAGCATTAGCAAAAAGCATGTTTTTTTAAATATGTCTAGTGTTTTATTTTTCGAAAGTGTAAGATTGTAAGACGAAAAACTAGTGATGTACATTTGGTTTCTGGGAAGTGGGCCTGGAACCTCGGCAAACACACATGTTTACTCTGATTTGCTCATTGGGGAAAGTGGCATGGCCGAAGCCTATGCCACATGGATTTGTGGACTGGCCATGGTTGCAAACCATGAGCACTGGCCATTGGTTACATCATTAGGGTATACTGGACACTGAGCTAGGATGCAGGGCAGGTGCAGTGAATACTAGGGGTGGTTTGGTTGGCTGGGGTCATGGTGGAGACTTATGCCGTAGGCAATTGAATGATGATCGCCATCCCCAGCATGCACTGCTGGTAACGACAGACATAAGTATGTGTTGCAAATAATATGTTTTTTAAAGGAGGTTTATAGTTTTTTCATATACATGTAAAGAGGAATTATTAATAACTTCTATATAGTAATGTAACACCATGAAACATTTTCACTTATAAAAACCTATTAAATTGACATGAAAAATGTTGTTAAGGGGATGTTATGGTTAGGATGCGTTCGACCCTTGGGACTGCTCTACTGCAGTAGTTACTCAGTGGCATCCCACCCTGGTATACCTTGGCATTTCCCTCCAGGGTAGTCATAAGCATTTGCCTATCAGCACTGCCCACTCTATGTATGCACTTCTCTCACTGCACAATGCATATGTGCATTAATGGAAACATTGTGTACAAATATTTTGTATAAGTAAGGGAAATGTAGATGCAAATGTTTTGTAAAATATTGTTAAGTGGCAGTTGGTGTGTCAAAGCTTAAATGGTCATTGGCTTATATGTACAGTTTTTGGAAGTGATTGGTTGGTGGATGTGTGACTGTTTGAAAGGAGGAATTGAGGGAGTGTCACAAATACAAAATTTAAAAGGGGAGAAGTGCTGCCCTGTGCGATGATGTGCACGTGCCATCTGGGTATTTTAATAATCCATGGCATAGAATGCGGACTATGGAAAATGTGGATAGTTATAAAAGTCCATCAGTTATGGTCCTTATTGTATGCTAGAGAAAGGTATATGGGGCAGAAAATAGTTTCTGTTGTTTTATATTTTTCTCTAATATACAATTGTACATTATCACTGTGGGTGGGGGAGCCATCCAATCAGGTGGGTAGGAACATGGGATTGAACTGCTGGTAAAAGCCTGCGTTACAAGCTGCCTGGCGGCCGGCTGTCCCTGCTGCCATCTTCCTCCCACCCTCCATCCCAATTTATATTAATTTTTTCACACACCCCCAGTCCCCTTACTTACTTTATTTCCGTGGTGGCGGTTGCTGCTGCCGCATTAGCTCCTTCTCTTTGCCTCCCGCAGGCCACCATTGAAATGGAAGAGGGGCTCCGTACAGAGCTCCGCCTTCCCTTTCCATGATGGCTATCTTGGAAAAGGATTTGTCTTCCTACAGTGGGACGCTGCATGCGTCCCGCTGTAGGAAGGAAAATCCTTTTTATTTAGCACTTTGGGTTCCCGCTTGGGCAACCCGGAGTGCTAATGGCCTTCATCCCCCGTTGCAGAGCCTGGAACGGGGAATAACAGTCCAGAACCCTCGATATCTGCCCTCTATTTGCATGGGCTGATAATTTGGACTGCCAGGCCATTATCCCTGTCCCAGCCCCTGGATTGGGGGATAATTACATTATTTCCATTAGCATAACACAAAATGCTAATGGAAATGTTGGAAAATCTTATTGAGTCTATTTACTTTACTAAGAAATGTAAAGTAGATGGAGTCTATAAGATTATTTTTTGTAGTTCTATATTGCAAGTGTGAAACTAAGTTCTTAAAGGAACCAATCTTTTTTGTTTTATTTTGTTTTTGCAGGAGATGGCACACAGTAAGGTGGGGAGGGAAATGAGGTGCCGAGCAGTAATATGGAGAGGCAGGTGGACAGGGGAAGATGTTGTGTGTGTGTTACAACTAAGGTAGGATGCAGTGTTTCTCATGTTCCTTGATTGCAGCTTCAAAAGCACTTCAGAGTTGCTCACCCCTGCAGAGTGGTGTGCTGCAGTATACACAGAGTACTGTTGTCTTTGAAAGATATGGATCATCAGCCTCTTTTATCGCGTGCAAGGTATCTGGTGCGATTTTATTTCCCACAGAAGTAGGCTGTATGGTTACAGTATTGGTTGAGGAAGATGAGGTGGAGAAAGACAGACTAGTACTTGCTAAGGTGTGGCAGTGCATGGTGGTGGTACTATAGGAGTACTATCCAGGTAGTCCATGATTGTGTACAACGTTGCTCTGTGCATTTCACTTTGGTAGCTTTGGTCTTTGGTACATTCCCAACAGTGGTAAAGAACTGCCACACTCATGATTCTCTCTGGGCGCTAGAGGTAGGCACTTCCTCTACCTTATCTTCTTGGTCCACTTATTTGTCTCTTGAAGTACTGTGGTTGTTTTGTTGTTTAGGTCCTCCTACTGGTGGTAGTGGTGGCTCTTGTGGAGGAGGGATGGCAATAGCAGATGACATTTTTAAGATAAATAGCAGTTTTGCTAATATTCTTCTCAAGTATGTGCTCTGTTAATGGATAGTGAGTAGGAATAGGTGTAGGAGCTGTGTAAGGGTTAATTATGAGCTTCAAAGTTCCTAGATCAGCTGAAAATGCAGTTCCGAAATGTCTGCAAAGCATAGACCCGTTCGCGAAGTGCAGATGCGTTTGCGAACACGTCATCATGCCACACGCGTGCAAGGGTGCGTGACACTGTCTGGAAAGTCTGCAATGATGTCAGACATTCGCGAATGTTAACAGACGCAAAAAAAGTGGAAAAAGTTGCAAAAAGTTTATAGATGTGTTCAAAATTATGCTAGAAGGTGGGAAATGGTAGGGTTTTAAGGTAAAACTTTGTAAACTGGACGGGAATGTTGCTATATTGGGGTAGGTATGATATTATTAGGTTGTAGGAAATTAGCATGCAATGGTAAAAACCCATGAAATTCAATGAAAAAACTAAAAAAGGGATGTTATGGCTACAACTAAAACAGAAAAACCTCAGAAATTTGCCAGTAATGGTAAGCTAAGCAACAATAACTCGCGTCACCACTGTCCAATGCTAAGACTAACACCCAGGACATCAAAGAGGACCTCACAAAGTCATTTTTGTTTTTTACAAAATTTAAAAAAAGAAATATTCCTGAAAATTGAGTCCTAACAGTTATTATATTGGTTTTGAAATATGTACTGTATTAGAGCTATTGCCAATTTGCCCAAGGAAATGATAATGTGCACAGTTAAGTTGCTGCTAAGAAACAGCCCACTTGGGAGATATTGAATATAAGTCCACTGGGTAGGTATTGGTGTGTGAGAATGCATTATTGATTGTAGGTTTTAGAATATCTGTATAATGAAATTGGCAATTTTCACAATTTTGTTGCTGATAGCCCACTTAGCCGAAATTGACTTTAAGTCAACCTGGAAAGGATTGGTGCATGACATTGCATTACCGATTGGAGTTCTTAAAGTTTTTGCCCAGGCTGAAGTCACAAGTACATTGCATAATACTATATTGTATTGGTGATAATGAATTAATTTTTAAACTGTGTGTAATTATGTAAATTTATGAAGTAATTATTATTGAAACGAATAATCAAAATTAATGTATTTTGCAGGTATGTAGGAAGTCAATGAGAATCTATACCATGCCAAAATGGCCACAAGATTAGTAGAGCACAGGCTCTGGCTGAGTGAGATCATGTGATCACTATAGGAGGTAAACTGCAAGAGGGATTGCAGGAATAAAAGAAGGCTTTTCAGTTAGGGTAAGTTGATTGCCTGAAAATGTCTCTGCAAGAGAGACAGAACGCATTCCGAAGTGCTTACAGCCTGAGCAACACTACATACTGGAGTATGCCTGAATTTTAATGAAATATTTTTCTGAATAAATATATGTTTGCACTTTAAAGACCGAGTGCTGGTGTATTTTTGGGATTGGTGCATGGTAGAGTTTAGAAAAAGTGACCTATCATATATATATATATATATATATATATATATATATTTTCACTGAATAATAAAAACCTATGAAATTCAGTGAAAAATCTTTGTTAAAGGGATGTTATCTTTACAAGTAAAATTAAAAAACCCCAATGATTTGACAGTTATGGTAAGCTAAGCAACCATAACTCGCCCCGCCACTGTGCACTGCTAAGACTAACATCCAAGATATCAAAGATGACATACAAATATCATTGATGACATCACTGATACATCACATATTAAATTAATTTTGATCAAAAGTCCCTAAAAGTGGTTGTGTTTACAATGTTGGTAACAAGATGTCAGTGGTGATCGGGAGATCTATCATGAACTACTAAATGTGTTAAAAACATGTACTCATCTAAATAAAACATTACGTTGGAGTGTTGTTGTTAATACAGGAATCTAATCATACATACACACAGGCAATGGCTGCAGCATTCACCATAGAAGTGCAATATTTTTTATCTGGTAATTTTGGCTAGTAGAATAATGGATGCTACCCTATTAGAGTTTTGATTAATCTTAAACTTGGAATAAATAGCTAACAATTCAATACTTATTAAGATCAACACTGCATAACAATCATACACACATACAGGGAAACTAAAGTGAGAAAGAAAGAATCAATGTCACCAGTGTATTGTGTGTTTGAGGCCTGCTTATTGGCCCATATATGTGCACCATGAGCTGAGACCAAACCCTAAGGAAAGTACTTTATGGACATACAAGAAAGTTAATGTCTATAGTACCTTTTCAATTTTCATATTCTGACTGTCAGTGATAAATAACACCTGTCCTAGATATGTCAGAAGTAGGGGAGGCATGGTATCACAAATATGACATTGACACAAAAGATACAATTAGTAAAACCTTTATTAACTTTGTGGGGTTTGGAAGAACTCCTCCTGTGCCCTATAACAGGGTGGGAGTCATCTCGACCATCGAATAATAAATAAAACAGTTTTAGTCATGTCTGTCAAACCCAAATGTCCTATGCTAATAAAACCTGATCCCTGCCCTATCACTTGTGCAAAAAAGTGAGTAAAGGAAATGTGTATATAAAAGGGAAATTAGTGTTTGACAAAGAAGAAAATGTGACTGAATCAGCTCTCCTCCCCACGTTTAGAAAGCATGGAATAAGGCAGTCTCTATAGGCAGGATGCCACACTCTAGGTCAGGCTTTAACACTGAAACAGTTCAGAATGTGGACCGAGGGCTGCTTGGCCTTCCCCGTTAAAAGGTCTTGTTCCAGTCTTCCCAAATAACAAAATAAAAATGTTCTCACCAGTCCCCCTCTGTCGGGCTCAGACCTCAAAAGTTCAATGTTGGCCCCCCTCTGCTGGGCTCAGACCTTGCACAAATTCAATGTTGGTCCCCCTCTGCCGGGCTCAGTCCATTCACAATTCAATGTTGTTCCCCCTCTGCAGGGATCAGACATTTCACAGTTCAACAACACTTGCCAGGGCTCCTTTTCCCAAGCCATTTACACTTCGGGTCTCCCTCAGTCAGGCTCAGACCACTTTTTGGATGTCGAAGACTTTTGAATGTGCAGGCTTCCTTTTCAGTCTACCGGAAGGACCACTTTGACTCAGAATTCAATGTTCAACTTTTTTTCTCCCCTTCTCTCAGGGTTAACTTCGTTCACTTTCACTTTTACAATGAATTCACTTTTATCGCTTCAAACAATGCACCTTTCATGGAGACTTTCGAGTGGCTACTCCTTTTCACCGGACCACTCTGTTACTCAGTATCGCTGATTTCAAAGATTTATTTATCTTACAGTTCAATCACAGGTCTGCATTTTCTTGCATCTCATCCACACGTGTGCAGCCTTCACTTGCGATATATTGTTGCAAACTTCAATCTTTCTTAGCACATACCGGTCTCTCACGTTGCTTGCCAACTCACTGGCTGTTAGCAGTTCTCACTTGCTTTTTGATTTTCAATTCACATGTCAAGGTTAGTACCACAGGCCTGGCTTCACCTCCCCAACTCTGCCGTTCACCCAGGAGGGTCGCTGGCATCCTTGAAACACAATGCAGTCTTCGATATTGGGATCTGGCCTTCTTCTCTTGTCTTTCGCAGCTTTGTGGATGCAACAACCTCCTGCAGGGAACTCTTGGGGATATCGGTTTGCTGCTCCCGCCCCTTGGTCCGTTCTCTGCTTTTGTAGGTTTGTCTTTGACCCTGAAACTTTGCTTGTACTCATTTTCTACCTTGCTCAGAGTGTGTCTCTAGGTTCTGCCTTTTATCCGTGTGAGGAGAGCTAATTGGAATCTGGTGTATGCACTTGAAATCAAGTGCCTGACTTTGCCTGACCTGATTAGTGGGACATGTCCAGTATGATGTATAAGAGTTAGTCTTGTTACTCTCAGTCACCCTCTTCCTCGGCCTAGTGTTCATGCAGAAAAGGACGGAAGTTGGGACATCAGTTCCTGAAGAATAGGAGGGGGCTGGATGTACAAAAAAGGGGGGAATACCGTGTTTCACAGTCGGCTGTCTCACCCGCAGTCCCCGAAGACCCCTCACCCAGGTGATCCTTCCGCACTTGTCCACACCCAGGGTCTGGATCCAAATGTGATGGCCCTGGCCACCTGAGAGAGAGATCCCTGTGGGAATAGCAGGTGAGACACCCTCTGGTTTCTCACATACTCTTCGCCTATGCGATGCAGTCGATCTGTTTCACAGAGAAACCCGGGAAAGGAAATTGACGTTCCCCTGTTCTTTACCTTTTCGGTGTTCCACAGTGAAACAGTAGGGTTTCAGGTCTAAGAACCATCGCATGGCTCGAGGGTTAGAGTTCTTTAAATCATTTATCCATACTAAAGGTGAGTGGTCTGTGACAAATGTGAACTTCCTCCCTAAAAGGTAGAATATTAGCCCATTTGATGGCAAGGGCCTCCAATTCCAACACAGAGTAGTTCTTCTCACGTGGGAAGAGTTTGACTACTGAATAGGATGGGGTGTTCCAATACATTGCATACTTGTGATAAAACTGCTCCTAACCCTGTGTGAGAGGCATCAGTTTGAAAAGTCTACTACTTTTAGGATTGGGTTCTGACGCAAGGTTTGTTTTAGGTTATTGTAACATGCATCATCCTCATCATTCCAATGAATATTCTGGGGTTCAGCATTTCTTAGCTTGTCTGTTAATCTGACTGTTTTATCTGCACCTTTTGGGTTTGGGGGCATTTAGGACGGCTTTCACTTTTTCTTGCTGGGGCTTGACAGTGACATTTCCTACAAAGAACCCTAGGTATTTCACGGACGATTGAGCCATCTTACATTTGATTGGATTATCAGTTAAGCCGGCCTCTCTCATGGTTCTCCTAATAGTAGACAGATGGTAAAGATGGCCTTCCTCAGTTTTACTATAAATGACTATGCCGTCAATATAGGCCCCAAAGAAATCAGAGTATTACTGTAGTATTCTGCCCATGAGTCATTGGAAAGTGGCTGGGGCCCCATGTAGTCCAAAAGGGAGGACTTTGAATTACAAATATTTCCATTGGTGTTGAGAAAGCTGTATTTTCCTTATCAGGTCCATGTTCTGGGACCTGCGAATATCCCTTGGTTAAATCTAGGGTTGACAGAAGGTGGCATTTCCAAGTTTATCTATTAATTCATCGATGCGTGGCAGAGGATAGACATCGAAGGTGGAGATGGCATTTCCCTGCCTGAAATCTATGCAAAACCTCCAAGAATTATTGGGTTTTGTTAGCAGCACAATAGGGGAGGACCATGGACTCGAAGAGGGATCGATAATATTGGCATTTAGCATTTTTTTAACTTCCTCAACCACTATTTGTTTTCATGCTTCTGGGAGTCTATATGGTTTCAAAGTTCCCTCTGTTCCCTTTGGAGTTCTGATAAGTACCATCTACTCTCCCTGGCTTCGCACAGAATACATTGGGGAACGCCATAATAAGGTCATTCAAATCTTCTTGTTTCTGTTTAGATAGTTCTTGGGGAATAAGTTCAAAGTTGTCTATTTCCTTGGGTACCAAACAGGACAATATAGAGGAGGTGGTGGCGGAAGGAATTTCTTTCCACTCCTTTAAGAGATTTACGTGGTAAAGGTGGGTCTTTTTCTTTCTATCAAGTTAGGCTATTTTATAGATACAGGTTCCTGGTTTATCTAGCACCTCAGAGGGACCAAGCCACTTTGAGACAAGTTTATTTTCACAGGTAGGTAAAAGGACTAATACATTCTGTCCTACTGAAAAAGATCTTAAATTCACCTTCTTGTCATAGGTGGACTTCTGTTGGGCTTGTGCTTTCTCCATGTGAGTGTAGACCAGACTCTGGACAGGTTTCCTGTGCTCTCTCAATTGGGTAGCTATCTGTGTGAGGGAAATAGGTGCCTCTCCTCTCTCTTACCAGGTCTCTCGTAGCATGTCTAAGGCATCTCTTGGTTCTCTACTGTAGAATAGCTCAAAAGGGGAGAATCCGGTGGATGAATGAGGGGTCTTTCTTACTGCAAATAGGGCCTATGGTATCATGCAATCCCAGTCCTTCCCATCCTCATCTACCAATTTTCTCAAAATCATTTTAAGGGTTTTGTTAAATATCTCTACCAACCTGTCTGTTTGGGGTGGTAAACTGAGGTTGTTGAGGTGGGAATGTGTAGTCATTCCTTGACTTCACACATAAGCCTACTCATGAAATGGGATCCCTGATCCATTAGAACGTCCTTGGGGAAACCAACCCTAGAGAAGTATAGTAGGAGGTGTTTTAAAATGTGCTGGGTTGTGTTGTTTCACATGGGAAAGGCTTCTGGGTATCAGGTAGCGTAATCAACAATTACGAGAACATATTTATTTCCCAGTCTAGAAGTTTCTAATGGTCCAATGATATACATCCCCATTTGGGAGAAAGGGACTTCGTGGAATATGTGAGCTGGTTTTCTGGCATATTTCACATGCCTGAATGAAGTTCTTTATGTCAGCATGGATACCAGGCCAGTAGAATTTCCCACCGATGTGAGCTTGGGTTTTAGACTGTCCCAAGTGTCCCCCTGTCAAATGATAGTGTGCAATCTCTAGCACGATCTTGCAAAGGTTTTGAGTATTACTGAATTTTACTGAGGCCTTCTCTGGAGGTTTTTCTTCTATAAAGCAATCCCTGTTTCAAAAAGAAGGGACTTGCCTTATCTTGTCCTTCTCCCTTGGGACTCACTTGTAAGAAAGCCTCTGTGAGAGCTGGATCATTACGTTGGGCGAAGGCAAGATCGGGAAAGATGGTGGGTTCTTCTTCCCTTTTTCCCTCAGAGACACTTGAGGCTACAAAGCCTAAACTACCTCTCTGTTTCTTCTGGTTCACTTTCTTCCTTAAAATGGGGAAATAGAGCCTTCACAAGAATTCCCTGTGCAATTTTGTCCCCACAGTGTATTTCAAACAGGGTTTCGGCATGGTTCTGTAAGAGAATCTTTATGTCTCCCCAAAAGTTTGGATCTATGATGCCTGCTAGGACATCTATATACAATATATTGATATATTGTTGCAAACTTCAATCTTTCTTAGCATACACCGGTCTCTAAGGTCGCTTGACAACTCACCGGCTGTGTGCAGTTCTTTCTTGCTTTTCGATTTTCAATTTGCGAGTCAAGGTTAATACCACTGGCTTGGTCTCGTCTCCCAACTCTGCCGTTCACCCGGGAGGGTTGCTGGTGTCCTTGAAACACAATGCACTTTTCCATATTGGGATCTTCTGCACATGTCTTTTGCAGCCTTGTGGAGGCAACAACCTCCTATAGGGAACTCTTGGGGTTTCCCGCTCACTGCTCTCGTCCCTTGGTCCATCGCTCTGCTGCAGTAGGTTTGCCTTCGCACCGGATATTTTGCTCATACTCGTGTTCCACCTTGCTCAGAGTGTGTCTCCAAGTTGCGCCTTTTATCTGTGTGAATAGACCTAATTGAAATCAGGTGTATGCACTTGAAGTCAAGTGCCTGACTTTGCCTGACCCGATTAGCGGGACATGTCCAGTACAATGTATAAGAGTTAGTCTTGTTACTCTCAGTCACCCTCTTCCTTGGACTAGTGTTCGTGCAGAAAGGATGTGATTGGTGCATCGAATCCTAAAAAATAGGAGGAGTTGGATGTACAAAAAAGGGTGAATTCCGAATATCTCACCATCGTTTGCCTCACCTGCACTCCCCAAAGACCCCTCACCAAGGAGACCTTCTCCCACTGGTCCACCCCCATGGTCTGGATCCAAAGACAAAGGCCGTGCCATGGCCACCTGAGAGAGAGATGTTAGTCTTAGCAGTGCTCAGTGGTGGCGCAAGTTATGGTTGTTTAGTTTACCATAAATGGTGAATTTCTGGGGTTTTTCAATTTTACTTGTAACCAAAACATCCCTTTAACAAAGTTTTTTCACTGAATTTCATAGGTTTTTATTATTGCAACTTAACCATAATGTCCCTTTAACAAAGTTTTTATCACTGAATTTCATAGGTTTTTACCAGTGCACCCTAATTTGCTACAACTTCCTACTATCATACTCACCCCAAATATAGCAGCTTTGTTGGCCAATCTAGGAGGTTTCAAGTGAAAACTATCCCATTCCCCATCTTCTAGCAACATTCTTAACACTTCTATCAACTATCTACAATTTTTTACACCGTTTTTTTGTCCGCTGACATTCCGGTCACGTGACCGCACGCATGTCGTGATGACAGATCCCTGCTTCACAAACATTTGAAAACTGCATTTAAAGCAGATCTAGGAAGTTTCAAGCTGAATGTTTACCATTCCACAGCTCCTAGACCCATTCTTACTCATTTTACATCTGCAACCCAGGAGAGAGCACCTACTTGGAAGAGTATTGGCACACCTGCTATTTAACTTCAAAACTGCATCAGCAATCGCCATGCCTCCTCCCCAAGGGCCACGACCACCAACACCACCACCACCAGCTGGAGGGTGTGGACAGGGGAAAAGGCACAATAATGCAGAGAAGGATGAAGAGGTCCAGGAAGATGATATAGAGGAAACGCCTACCACCAGCACTCAGAAAGAATCATGGGTGGTGTGGTTCTTTAAGACTGTACGAGGGTTACCAAAGGCTCAGGCTACCCACATTGAATGCATTGCTCAGTCACGGACAACACAAGCAGTACTCTTTTGCTTAAACCACTCGGGTGCTCTGAGAAAGGATGTTCCTTTCTCAGGAAGCAGTAGGCTGTCTTCCTCTACCTCATCTTCTTCAACCGGTCCTGCTACCACACAGGCTAGGACTAGCCTGTGTGGTAGCAGGACTTCCTTGGACTAGTGTTCGTGCAGAAAGGATGTGATTGGTGCATCGAATCCTAAAAAATAGGAGGAGTTGGATGTACAAAAAAGGGTGAATTCCGAATATCTCACCATCGTTTGCCTCACCTGCACTCCCCAAAGACCCCTCACCAAGGAGACCTTCTCCCACTGGTCCACCCCCATGGTCTGGATCCAAAGACAAAGGCCGTGCCCTGGCCACCTGAGAGAGAGATGTTAGTCTTAGCAGTGCTCAGTGGTGGCGCAAGTTATGGTTGTTTAGTTTACCATAAATGGTGAATTTCTGGGGTTTTTCAATTTTACTTGTAACCAAAACATCCCTTTAACAAAGTTTTTTCACTGAATTTCATAGGTTTTTATTATTGCAACTTAACCATAATGTCCCTTTAACAAAGTTTTTATCACTGAATTTCATAGGTTTTTACCAGTGCACCCTAATTTGCTACAACTTCCTACTATCATACTCACCCCAAATATAGCAGCTTTGTTGGCCAATCTAGGAGGTTTCAAGTGAAAACTATCCCATTCCCCATCTTCTAGCAACATTCTTAACACTTCTATCAACTATCTACAATTTTTTACACCGTTTTTTAGTCCGCTGACATTCCGGTCACGTGACCGCACGCATGTCGTGATGACAGATCCCTGCTTCACAAACATTTGAAAACTGCATTTAAAGCAGATCTAGGAAGTTTCAAGCTGAATGTTTACCATTCCACAGCTCCTAGACCCATTCTTACTCATTTTACATCTGCAACCCAGGAGAGAGCACCTACTTGGAAGAGTATTGGCACACCTGCTATTTAACTTCAAAACTGCATCAGCAATCGCCATGCCTCCTCCCCAAGGGCCACGACCACCAACACCACCACCACCAGCTGGAGGGTGTGGACAGGGGAAAAGGCACAATAATGCAGAGAAGGATGAAGAGGTCCAGGAAGATGATATAGAGGAAACGCCTACCACCAGCACTCAGAAAGAATCATGGGTGGTGTGGTTCTTTAAGACTGTACGAGGGTTACCAAAGGCTCAGGCTACCCACATTGAATGCATTGCTCAGTCACGGACAACACAAGCAGTACTCTTTTGCTTAAACCACTCGGGTGCTCTGAGAAAGGATGTTCCTTTCTCAGGAAGCAGTGGGCTGTCTTCCTCTACCTCATCTTCTTCAACCGGTCCTGCTACCACACAGGCTACTCCTGTGGGGCTGAGGATCCCACCAGCAGCCTCACAGGCCATACAGAATGCTGTTGATCCTTACATTTCGAGGGTCACAGTACTTTGTGTGTACTGCGACACACTAGTCTGCACGGGGGAGTAGTTTCTGAGTGCTTTCGAGGCTGTGATCAAGGAGCACGAAAAACACTTCCACCTACCTTAGATTTAAGGCACATCCGACATCTTCCCCAGTTCACCTGCCTCTCCCTATCTGTGATTGGAGCTGCTTCCCTCTTCCCCCATTTCTGTCTCCCATCTTCCTTCCTGGCATCTCCTGCAAAAAAGTATAAAATACAAAATCAAAAAACACCACAAAAAAGTAATGCGCAATTGTATACAAGAGAAAAAGAAAAAAGGACAGAAGCAATTTTCTGTCACAAATACTTTTCTCCAGCATACAACAAGGACCATAATTACTTGGACCTTCACGACTACTGCTTTCTCAGCAGTTCCCTTTCAATGCCAGGCATCTTTAAAAGACCCGGATGGCACGTGCAGACCATCGCACAGAACAGCCATTTTTACTTTTATTTTTGTAACACTCCCTCATTTTTACTTTTATTTTTGTAACACTCCCTCATTGCTTGCTGTCGAACAATCAGACATCCATCCAACAATCACATCCAAAAACTCTACATGTAACCCTGTCAACATATTAAACTTACAAACACCAAACTGCCACTTAACAATGTTCTAGAAAAATCTTTTGCATCTGCATTTCTTTACTTTTACAAAACATGTACTGCTATAAAAGGGCGACAATGAATATGGCGGAGTTTATTGATAACATACTCAGCCCTCTGGTAAACCAAACCAAATCATATCTGAAGGACACCACTTCTGCAATTAACAAACTGGCTTCAATAAAATGGGAATCTGATTAGTTATTAGCCACTTGGGATGTCAATTCATTGTACACATCTATCAGACATGATACAGCAAATGAAACAATAGACTACATTTTCTCTCAAAAACCTGCATCCGAATTTCAATCAGTCCGAATGCTTAAGGAAATGGTATTCTTAACTCTGCAAAACAATGTGTTTATTTTCAATGGAGACTTTTACCAACAAACCAGAGGGGTGGCAATGGGAGTTAAATTTGCCCCCGCACTTGCAAATCTGATGATGGAAATGTATGAGGACAAACATGTGTATGAAGATGAAGCATATCAACAACATGTGATTCTTTGGACTCGATATATAGATGATGTTCTATTAATATGGAAAGGAGAAGAAGACGGGTTGGAACAATTTAGAAACAGAACCAGCGCTAACACTATGGGAATAAAATTCATTGGAAATTCTAGCAAAGACAAAATCAATTTCTTGGATCTCAACATCTATGTGAAAGAAAACCATTTGATAACTAAAACTTTTAGAAAGGCAACAGAGGCAAACTCAACTTTATTTGCAACCAGCTGTCATCATAACTCTGTTATAAGGAATATTCTATGTGGAGAATATGTCAGCGCCCGCTGAAATTGCTCTGAACAAGAGACTTTTGAGGAAGAATGTCACTTGCTATCAAGGAGGTTTAAAGCAAGAGAATATGGCACTCAAACCATTACCAAGGCACGAGGGAAAGCCAGAAATCTGAACAGAACAGAGACTCTAACTCCAAAAATTAAAACCAATAACCAAATGGAAGAAGTCAGTTTCAATACTACATGCTGCAAGAATAATGGAACTTTGAGAAACATCCTCAAAAGGAACTGGCATCTCTTACAACTGGACCCACATGTCAGGAACTACATTAATGACAGCCCAGTGATCATTTACAAATGAGCAAGGACCATAAAAAAACATATTAAGTCCATCTTTACTTCCAGAATCAAAGACATGAATGCAACCACCTGGTTACCCAAACAAACAAAGGGTTTTAGGGACTGCGGGACCTGCACAATGTGCAAACAGGCTATGGACAGTAAATCAATCTTTGAAGACAAATATGGTATCAAGCACAATATTTATGAACATATCAACTGCAGAACCAAATATGTCATATATGTCATCATTTGCGAATGCCATAAGATTTATATAGGGAGCACCATAAGAGAATTAAGGACTAGGATAAGAGAACACATCTCATCCATAGGAAATCAAAACACAAACTCACCATTGGCCCAACACTGGCAAAAGGAACAGCAATGCAATGACAAAAGAACTTTAAAATGTGTAGGTTAGAAGAGAGTAACCCTGGGACAAACAGGAGGAAATCATGAACTGAAACTACGACAGGAAGAAGCAAAAATGATTTGTAAATTCTGCACAGTGGAAAGAGGTTTAAACTCGGACAATGAGATGTATTCCTTTCTGTAAAATGTCTTCAATGTTTTTACCTGCGCATCTGGGTTATAGGAGAGAATTTACATACCCATTTTCAGACAAGATGTATCACATTTTGGTCCTTAAATGTTGTGACCTGCTACTTGAATTAGAGGAGAGAACATGTAAACTACCTGCCATAAGACCCATAAATATGAGTCTGGTCACTACAGTCAAACTATTGGAACCCCCCCTTAGTTTACTTTATGGCATGGCACATCATTTTTAAATGACCACACACAAGTGATTGTCTAATACGAGTTTCTTTCTACACCACTCTGTTCTTTACTTAAGTCCAGCATTTGTCGCCATTAGGAATCATTTGTGAAACACTACATTTCGACTAGAGGTATTCAAATTTGGATTTAAATTCAGCATGTGTAAGCAAGGCATTTAGCATCTACACTGAGTACTGACTATGTATTTACAACATGCATCATGAGTAGGCAAATTAGACATTCCACAACGGGAATTGCCCCTATTATAATTCGTGAAACATTACAGTATAACCAGAGGAATTATAATGAAAATCAACATAAATCAATAAGCGGGAGCGAGCCATTCAGTATTCACATTAGGCACTGATTATTGTTTTTCAATTAAAAATTCACAACATGCGTCAAATTTCTGCTATTTAGTTTGGCAGAGCAAATGGTCATAATCAATTAGTTTGTCTTTAATATTTATAATATTAGGCATTCGGACACAGCCAGGCTAGATTACAATCTTGCTAGCACCTCACGTAAAACGCCTAACAGTGTAAAATGGTAGAAGAAACACCTATTATCTATTTGAAATGGACCACACCAGCCCAAAACATGACGGCCAAGTCAGAAATAGTAGAAGGACTAGGTTGCTTAGCAACGTAACCAAACAACAAATATGGAGTGGGTGGACACACTTGCACGAGGACAGAAAGGCATCATCTGAGGAGGATGGAGGTGAGTTTCACATGGATAGTATGACTTGCCTACCAAGAACTTCAACATGGACTAGAGGCATGCAGACCCTCGTGGACCCTGCTCGTGCATAGTCACATTAGAAATCCTCCATTTCATTATTTCTGTGACGCGCAAAACGCGGCTCAGCCGTACGGCCATCCTTTGATGCAGCCAAACATGTGCTTTAACTCCATGCAGACACATATTTTTTGGGAAATGTAATGTTACAGTTATTCACAAGATTTTTTACGTAAGCTTACAAAACACAATAGCATGAGACTAATCAAAACAGTAAACACTGTGAGGTATTTATGCTAAATTAATGGATTTAAGAATTGGAAATACCTGAACAAGGGTGAACATACGCACAGGGAAAACAACTAAAAACACTGACTATTTCATTGTAATAACACGCACAAGGTTACTGATGCTATGTGGGCACTTATCCCATAGGAAAACAGGGATTATCCCATGACTTGATGAAAATGCTGTGAAGGATACTAAATGCAACAATAACTACTGGGTAAGATACGCAAGTAGACTGCAATTTGATGTGATTTGCACAACCGTCAGTCATCCAAAGGCTGGGTGACTGTGCTGTTATACTAAGTTCCATATTATACTCACAAATGACATTATTATTTTTTATCTCTCTTTTCTCTTTATGTTGACTTCCCACAAACCTCCTACCCTTTCCCTCTCCCTAAACATGGCCATTTTCATTTACTTTTTTACTGTATGAATGCACAAACAACTGCTGATACTTTCATATTTTGGAAAATTCATTTTTGATGGTTCTGTTTTGTTACTCACGTTACAATTTGGCAATGATTAGAACAATTGCAATTTATTATGTATTATTTGTGTCAACAATATCTGTGATTGACCATTTTGGGACTTGATTTGTAGCCCTGATTTGAAAAAGACGTTTTAAACGTCTAAAAACGTGTCATCACTAAGGGGCATTGAATTTCTATATAAATTAACATTGTGTGAATCCAACACATGAGGCGTGTGATTTTTTTCATTTTCTTTAATGGAATTCAAATAAATGGGCGCATTAATATATCCTAAGGGCAACCTTTTCCAAAACTGCTATAAATGTACATATGCATTTTTTTACTTTCAACAAAATGCTCCAAAAAAAACCTTTTTGAACACACAACATATTCAATTTTTCCTTTATATAAATGTCATTCTTTCCAACCTTTCTCATTACATCCCTATTAGTGACACCATTGTTGACTTGTCGACACATATGTGTATACTGACAAAGTATCTATATACAACACTTTTCATCACATATAAAGTACTGTTCTTTTCCAAAGACTATGATAACACAGCATGCACGGCTTCAACTACAAACTACCATTGCATTATCACTACGCCACAGTTTCCCTATTCTTTAAAAACACTGCAACACATTACCAATACAGTATTCACACACTTTCTACAATTTAAATTCTTTACTCTTCTATACCCCTATCACTAACACACATTAACACACTTCCTCACTCCTTTTCAATTACACAAACACAACCCTCATATCTATGCACTAAATCACACCATTATAACAACTACTGTGTTCTTCTAAACATCATAATATTCCTACTTATTCCATCAGACCACCACTCTTTACTCACTAAAACCAGTAGTGCTCAACAAAATCTACTAGCAATACTTTATTACCCTTTCCCCATCACATAAATATAGTTATTTTATACATCAAATGTATTGTTACAGCAAAACTTTTTATAAAATCTGATATAGTTAGAATACACCAACGGATATCTAACTACTTTAAGCATACACTTAATTATAACACAATTCAAACAAATGTCCTATCACACTTAGATGAACATAATATACCCACACACCCACACACATATATTCTGTATCATATGTATCATTTGAAACTATGTAAATGCCAAAAACTGTATGTAAATACAGTACTTTATTTTAATCTACTATGGATTTTCTTCACCAAACACCCATCACTATTTCAAGTTAATACAACAACAGTGTACCACAGACCAATGTTGTACCAAACACAATACATGCATGTGCTATTCATGAAAGTCAAAAATGTAAATCTGTACGTACAATCGTATACAATTAAACATTTTAAACTATCTTATTTAACAAATTATACTGTTGTTTTCCCCAGATAAAGAACCTGAGATTCACAAAGAAACAACTACAGATTCCATAAGCACTATCCCCAATTATACTACAATCATACATACCATATAAAGGTCAATTATATAATTCCACCATACTACAAATAATGTATACTCCTCCGTATAGTACCTATAATAACTATTTCCAAAAGCACGCTTTCAAAACTAATAACCCATACCTCGCACAAATTGTTTTTTCAATTACGTCTATTATGATTTACACATTTTAGGGACTCCACTATAACTTTGGCCTGCGCCACTGAACAAAATTGCACCAAACTTTGCAAAATTGTTCTGGGGTGCCCATATACTTTGGACTGCAAAGTTTGGTAAGGATTCGCAACACCGCGCCAAAGTTATATGCCACTCAAAAAAATGCTCTTTCTATGAGTTGAGCAACTTAACCATAACTACACAGGTGCTACCACAGGCTGTGTAATAAACATAATGGTATAGTTTGTCTTGCAAGTGGCCCGATTCCTGGGGGTACGGCCTACGCCATGCCTCCAAGAATCTGGCCACTAACCGCAACCACCACAACACAATTTAACTATAGAAAGTGCTCTCTTTGCAACCATATCTCAAGCCTCGACTGTGCACTGCTTAGACCAGGGGTGCACAACTGATTTTGACAGAGGGCCGAAAGTACCCTACATGATGGCAATAGTGGGCCGAAAAGTAAATGTGGGTGGGGCAGAAGGCACTGTGGTGCGTGGCGTGGCAGGAGGCTTTTTCAACCCCTAATTTTTATTAAACACTATGCCCTATAGCCCCCACCCCTCAAGTAAACACTATGCCCCATGACACCCCCCCAAACAAACACTATGCCCCATGACAGCCCCCCCAACCAAACACTATGCCCCATGGCCCGCAACCCCCAATGAAACACTATGCCCCATGGCCCCCACCCCTCATGCAAACACTAGGCCCCAAGACACCCACCCCTCATGCAAACACTATGCCCCATGGCCCCCACCCCTCATGCAAACACTATGCCCCATAGCCCCCACTCCCTGACCAAACACTCTGCCCATGACACCCACCCCTCATGCAAACACTATACCCCATGACACCCACCCCTCATGCAAACACTATGCCCCAAGACACCCACCCCTCATGCAAACACTATGCCCCATGACACCCACCCCTCCTGCAAACACTATGCCCCATGACACCCACCCCTCATGCAAACACTATGCCCCGTGACACCCACCCCTCATGCAAACACTATGCCCCAAGACACCCACCCCTCATGCAAACACTATTCCCCAAAACACCCACCCCTCAAGCAAACACTATGCCCCATGCCACCAAGCATGCACCATGCATACATACTCATACAGACCGCACCACCCACCCCTGCATACAAACTAACAAGCATACACCATGCACCCATACAGACCCGAACCCCCACCCCCAACTCAGCAAACAAACCTACAAGCATACACCATGCACCCATACAGACCCGGAACCCCCCACCCCCAACTCACCATACAAACTCACAAGTATACACCATGCACCCATACAGACCCGAACCCCCACCCCCAACTCAGCACACAAACCCACAAGCATACACCATGCACCCATACAGACCCGAACCCCCCACCCCCAACTCACCATACAAACTCACAAGTATACACCATGCACCCATACAGACCCGAACCCCCCACCCCAACTCAGCACACAAACCCACAAGCATACACCATGCACCCATACAGACCCGAACCCCCCCACCCCCAACTCAGCACACAAACCCACAAGCATACACCATGCACCCATACAGACCCGAACCCCCGCTACCCCCAACTAAGCACACAAACCCACAAGCATACACCATGTACCCATAAAGACCCGAACCCCCACCCCCAACTCAGCACACAAACCCACAAGCATACACCATGCACCCACACAGACCCAAACCCCCCACCCCCAAATCAGCACACAAACCCACAAGCATACACCATGCACCCATACAGACCCGAATCCCCCACCCCCAACTCAGCACACAAACCCACAAGCATACACCATGCACCCATACAGACCCGAACCCCCCCACCCCCAACTCAGCACACAAACTCACAAGCATACACCATGCACCCATACAGACCTGAACCCCCCAACCCCAAATCACCAAAGAAACTCACAAGCATGCACGCATACAGACCCGGACCCCCCACCTCCACATCTCAACATACACTCAACGTGCACACAACAACAACAAACATTCAGGCAGACCCAACCCCTCCAACCCCCCCTCCCCTCCCAGCATCTCAACATACACTTCACTTGCACACAAACACATTCAGGCAGACCCAACACACACCCCACCCCTGCATCTCAACACACACTGAACGTGCACACAAACACATTCAGGCAGACCCGACAAACACCCCACCCCCGCATCTCAACATACACTTCACTTGCACACAAACACATTCAGGCAGACCCGACACCCCCCCTCCATAACTCAACACACACTGCACTTGCACACAAACACATTCAGGCAGACCCGACCCGACCTCCCCCTCCGCATTTCAACACACAATCCACTTGCACACAAACACATCAGGCAGACCCGACACACACACACCCTCCGCATCTCAACACACGCTGCACTTGCACACAAACACATTCAAGCAGACCCGACACACCCCCCACCCCCGCATCTCAACATACACTGCAGACATACAAATACAAACACACCCATACACACACGACACACCCTCCCCACCTCCGCATCTCAACATACATACAAAAACAAAAACACAGTCAGGACGGACCCGAGACAAACACACACACACACACACAAACATACAGCCTCCCCACCATGTACTTACCCAGACGTGCTGGAACGCTGGCGAGGCTTCTGGCACTACGGCTGGCGTGGGCATGACAAGGCTGAAATGCCTTCCGGCATCAAGCCTTACTGCCCACGCCAGCCGTAGTGCTGGCCCTCCATTGGTGCAGCACACATGCACTACGGGGCTCGTAGGAGCTGCGTGGTTCGTGTGCACTGAACCAATGAGGTCCAGTGTTTTGTCTGGCCCGGAAGCCAACAAAGACTTTCCTAATGGAGGGCGGCCGATGCTGCTTGCGGGCCGCCCTCCATTAGGAAAGTCTTTGTTGCTGGCGGGCCGGACAAAACGGCATGGCGGGCCGCAACTGCCCCGCGGGCCGTATGTTGTGCACCCATGGCTTAGACTAACACCCAGGACGTCAAAGATGACATCACAAATGTCATTGAGGACATGATTGATGACATAACATATCTAGGCCACTTCTTTTCGTTCTCTGACATATCTAGGCCAGTTCTTTTTGTCCACTAACAGTGACAATTTGAAAACTCAAAAGATCCTGTATATCTCCACGTTAACCTTGTCATATGTTCTTAAAGAACTTTCCTTAGGATTTGTCTCAGTTCATGGTGCACATACACAGGACAATAAGCAGTTATCAAATAAACAACTCATTTGTATTCATAATGATGAACTTTCATGTTATTGTAATTTTCTGGTGATGTTCTTTCTTTCTTCCTTACTGTAGTTCCCCTGTATGTGCCTGTGATTTTTATGCATTATGGGTCTTTATATGTATAGTTTATACAAACACAAGTGTAGTAAGTCTTTAATTGTTTGCTATTTTTTCCATGTTTAACATCAGTCAACATTCTGATAGGGTTGCATTTATTATTTTACTGGCCAATATTACCAGATTTTAAATTCTAAAAATAATATTTTCTTCTTTTCTTATAGTACATAGTTTACATGAAGAAACTGCACCACAGATTCATTATGGAGAATGCCAACAATCAGAAAGACAATCTCAATCCCAATCTGTACACAAAGAAATCATGATCTTGTCTTGTAAATTGGATGAACTTAGCAATGACCATGAGGAACTTCTAAATGAAGTTGAAAATCACATTATTAAAAATGAGGGGGTGTACCAAAAGCTCAGGCTGCCCAGTGGCAGAAAACCTGGGCAGTACTCTTTGGGACTACCTCCATGCACTGCCACACTCGATCCAACCATCCTGGTGCTCCGAGAAAGGCTGTTCCTTTCTCAGGGAGAAGCAGGTTAACGTCTACCCCATCTTCCTCAACCTCTCCTGCCACTACACAGTCTACTCCTGTGGGGTAGAGGATCTCACTGGCTGCCTCACAGACCATACAGAACGATGTTTATCCTTACCTTTCAAGGGTCACAGTACTCTGTGTGTACTGCAACACACCACTCTGCAGGGGGGAACAGTTTTGCAGAAAAAGTATATGGCCCGCACTTGTCAAGTTTACTGAGGTTTCGTCAACAGTGGGCAAAGTTATAGGGGGCTCCCAATTTTTTTTTTCATAGACTAGGTTGCTTAGCAATGTAACCAAACAACAAATATGGAGTGGGTGGACACACTTGCACGAGGACAGAAAGGCATCGTCTGAGGAGGATGGAGGTGAGTTTCACATGGATAGTATGACTTGCCTACCAAGAACTTCAACATGGACTAGAGGCATGCAGACCCTCATGGACCCTGCCCGTGCATAGTCACATTAGAATCCTCCATTTCATTATTTCTGTGATGCGCGAAACGCGGCTCAGCCGTACGGCCATCCTTTGATGCAGCCAAACATGTGCTTTAACTCCATGCAGACACATATTTTTTGGGAAATGTAATGTTACAGTTATTCACAAGATTTTTTACGTAAGCTTACAAAACACAATAGCATGAGACTAATCAAAACAGTAAACACCGTGAGGTATTTATGCTAAATTAATGGATTTAAGAATTGGAAATACCTGAACAAGGGTGAACATACGCACAGGGAAAACAACTAAAAACACTGACTATTTCATTGTAATAACACGCACAAGGTTACTGATGCTATGTGGGCACTTATCCCATAGGAAAACAGGGATTATCCCATGACTGGATGAAAATGCTGTGAAGGATACTAAATGCAACAATAACTACTGGGTAAGATACACAAGTAGACTGCAATTTGATGTGATTTGCACAACCGTCAGTCATCCAAAGGCTGGGTGACTGTGCTGTTATACTAAGTTCCATATTATACTCACCAATGACATTATTATTTTTTATCTCTCTTTTCTCTATATGTTGACTTCCCACAAACCTCCTACCCTTTCCCTCTCCCTAATCATGGCCATTGTTATTTACTTTTTTACTGTATGAATGCACAAACAACTGCTGATACTTTCATGTTTTGGAAAATTCATTTTTGATGGTTCTGTTTTGTTACTCACGCTAAAATTTGGCAATGATTACAACAATTGCAATTTATTATGTATTATTTTTGTCAACAATATCTGTGATTGACCATTTTGGGACTTGATTTGTAGCCCTGATTTGAAAAAGATGTTTTAAACGTCTAAACACGTGTCATCACTAAAGGGCATTGAATTTCTATATAAATTAACATTGTGTGAATCCAACACATGAGGCGTGTGATTTTTTTCATTTTCTTTAATGGAATTCAAATAAATGGGCGCATTAATATATCCTAAGGGCAACCTTTTCCAAAACTGCTATAAATGTACATATGCATTTTTTTACTTTCAACAAAATGCTCCAAAAAAAACCTTTTTGAACACACAACATATTCAATTTTTCCTTCCATATAAATGTCATTCTTTCCAACCTTTCTCATTACATCCCTAATAGTGACACCATTGTTGACCTGTTGACACATATGTGTATACTGACAAAATATCTATATACAACACTTTTCATCACATATAAAGTACTGTTCTTTTCCAAAGGCTATGATAACACAGCATGCACGGCTTCAACTACAAACTACCATTGCATTATCACTACGCCACAGTTTCCCTATTCTTTAAAAACACCGCAACACATTACCAATACAGTATTCACACTCTTTCTACAATTTAAATTCTTTACTCTTCTATACCCCTATCACTAACACACATTAGCAAATATACACACACTTCCTCACTCCTTTTCAATTACACAAACACAACCCTCATATCTATGCACTAAATCACACCATTATAACAACCACTGTGTTCTTCTAAACATCATAATATTCCTACTTATTCCATCACACCACCACTCTTTACTCACTAACACCAGTAGTGCTCAACAAAATCTACTAGCAATACTTTATTACCCTTTCCCCATCACATAAATATAGTTATTTTATACATCAAATGTATTGTTACAGCAAAACTTTTTATAAAATCTGATATAGTTAGAATACACCAACGGATATCTAACTACTTTAAGCATACACTTAATTATAACACAATTCAAACAAATGTCCTATCACACTTAGATGAACATAATATACCCACACACCCACACACATATATTCTGTATCATATGTATCATTTGAAACTATGTAAATGCCAAAAACTGTATGTAAATACAGTACTTTATTTTAATCTACTATGGATTTTCTTCACCAAACACCCATCACTATTTCAAGTTAATACAACAACAGTGTACCACAGACCAATGTTGTACCAAACACAATACATGCATGTGCTATTTATGAAAGTCAAAAATGTAAATCTGTACGTACAATCGTATACAATTAAACATTTTAAACTATCTTATTTAACAAATTATACTGTTGTTTTCCCCAGATAAAGAACCTGAGATTCACAAAGAAACAACTACAGATTCCATAAGCATTATCCCCAATTATACTACAATCATACATACCATATAAAGGTCAATTATATAATTCCACCATACTACAAATAATGTATACTCCTCCGTATAGTACCTATAATAACTATTTCCAAAAGCACGCTTTCAAAACTAATAACCCATACCTCGCACAAATTGTTTTTTTCAATTACGTCTATTATGATTTACACATTTTAGGGACTCCACTATAACTTTGGCCTGCGCCACTGAACAAAATTGCACCAAACTTTGCAAAATTGTTCTGGGGTGCCCATATACTTTGGACTGCAAAGTTTGGTAAGGATTCGCAACACCGCGCCAAAGTTATATGCCACTCAAAAAAATGCTCTTTGTATGAGTTGAGCAACTTAACCATAACTACACAGGTGCTACCACGGGCTGTGTAATAAACATAATGGTATAGTTTGTCTTGCAAGTGGCCCGATTCCTGGGGGTACGGCCTACGCCATGCCTCCAAGAATCTGGCCACTAACCGCAACCACCACAACACAATTCAACTATAGAAAGTGCTCTCTTTGCAACCATATCTCAAGCCTCGACTGTGCACTGCTTAGACCAGGGGTGCACAACTGATTTTGACAGAGGGCCGAAAGTACCCTACATGATGGCAATAGTGGGCCGAAAAGTAAATGTGGGTGGAGCAGAAGGCACGGTGGGGCGTGGCGTGGCAAGAGGCTTTTTCAACCCCTAATTTTTATTAAACACTATGCCCTATAGCCCCCACCCCTCAAGTAAACACTATGCCCCATGACACCCCCCCAAACAAACACTATGCCCCATGACAGCCCCCCCAACCAAACACTATGCCCCATGGCCCCCAGCCCCCAATGAAACACTATGCCCCATGGCCCCCACCCCTCATGCAAACACTAGGCCCCAAGACACCCACCCCTCATGCAAACACTATGCCCCATGGCCCCCACCCCTCATGCAAACACTATGCCCCATAGCCCCCACTCCCTGACCAAACACTCTGCCCATGACACCCACCCCTCATGCAAACACTATACCCCATGACACCCACCCCTCATGCAAACACTATGCCCCAAGACACCCACCCCTCATGCAAACACTATGCCCCATGACACCCACCCCTCATGCAAACACTATGCCCCATGACACCCACCCCTCATGCAAACACTATGCCCCGTGACACCCACCCCTCATGCAAACACTATGCCCCAAGACACCCACACCTCATGCAAACACTATGCCCCAAAACACCCACCCCTCAAGCAAACACGATGCCCCATGCCACCAAGCATGCACCATGCATACATACTCATACAGACCGCACCCCCAACCACTGCATACAAACTAACAAGCATACACCATGCACCCATACAGACCTGAACCCCCACCCCCAACTCAGCAAACAAACCCACAAGCATACACCATGCACCCATACTGACCCGGAACCCCCCACCCCCAACTCACCATACAAACTCACAAGTATACACCATGCACCCATACAGACCCGAACCCCCACCCCCAACTCAGCACACAAACCCACAGGCATACACCATTCACCCATACATACCCGAACCCCCCACCCCCAACTCACCATACAAACTCACAAGTATACACCATGCACCCATAAAGACCCGAACCCCCCACCCCAACTCAGCACACAAACCCACAAGCATACACCATGCACCCATACAGACCCGAACCCCCCACCCCCAACTCAGCACACAAACCCACAAGCATACACCATGCACCCATACAGACCCGAACCCCCGCTACCCCCAACTCAGCACACAAACCCACAAGCATACACCATGTACCCATAAAGACCCGAACCCCCACCCCAACTCAGCACACAAACCCACAAGCATACACCATGCACCCACACAGACCCAAACCCCCCACCCCCAAATCAGCACACAAACCCACAAGCATACACCATGCACCCATACAGACCCGAATCCCCCACCCCCAACTCAGCACACAAACCCACAAGCATACACCATGCACCCATACAGACCCGAACCCCCCCACCCCCAACTCAGCACACAAACTCACAAGCATACACCATGCACCCATACAGACCTGAACCCCCCACCCCCCAAATCACCAAACAAACTCACAAGCATGCACGCATACAGACCCGGACCCCCCACCTCCACATCTCAACATACACTCAACGTGCACACAACAGCAACAAACATTCAGGCAGACCCAACCCCTCCAACCCCCCCTCCCCTCCCAGCATCTCAACATACACTTCACTTGCACACAAACACATTCAGGCAGACCCAACACACACCCCACCCCTGCATCTCAACACACACTGAACGTGCACACAAACACATTCAGGCAGACCCGACAAACACCCCACCCACGCATCTCAACATACACTTCACTTGCACACAAACACATTCAGGCAGACCCGACACACCCCCCCTCCACATCTCAACACACACTGCACTTGCACACAAACACATTCAGGCAGACCCGACCCCGACCTCCCCCTCCGCATTTCAACACACAATCCACTTGCACACAAACACATTCAGGCAGACCCGACACACCCCCCACCCCCGCATCTCAACATACACTGCAGACATACAAATACAAACACACCCATACACACACGACACACCCTCCCCACCTCCGCATCTCAACATACATACAAAAACAAAAACACAGTCAGGACGGACCCGAGACAAACACACACACACACACACAAACATACAGCCCCCCCACCATGTACTTACCCAGACATGCTGGAACGCTGGTGAGGCTGTTGGCACTACGGCTGGCGTGGGCATGACAAGGCTGAAATGCCTTCCGGCATCAAGCCTTACTGCCCACGCCAGCCGTAGTGCTGGCCCTCCATTGGTGCAGCACACATGCACTACGGGGCTCGTAGGAGCTGCGTGGTTCGTGTACACTGAACCAATGAGGTCCAGTGTTTTGTCTGGCCCGGAAGCCAACAAAGACTTTCCTAATGGAGGGCGGCCGATGCTGCTTGCGGGCCGCCCTCCATTAGGAAAGTCTTTGTTGCTGGCGGGCCGGACAAAACGGCATGGCGGGCCGCAACTGGCCCGCGGGCGGTATGTTGTGCACCCATGGCTTAGACTAACACCCAGGACGTCAAAGATGACATCACAAATGTCATTGAGGACATGATTGATGACATAACATATCTAGGCCACTTCTTTTCGTTCTCTGACATATCTAGGCCAGTTCTTTTTGTCCACTAACAGTGACAATTTGAAAACTCAAAAGATCCTGTATATCTCCACGTTAACCTTGTCATATGTTCTTAAAGAACTTTCCTTAGGATTTGTCTCAGTTCATGGTGCACATACACAGGACAATAAGCAGTTATCAAATAAACAACTCATTTGTATTCATAATGATGAACTTTCATGTTATTGTAATTTTCTGGTGATGTTCTTTCTTTCTTCCTTACTGTAGTTCCCCTGTATGTGCCTGTGATTTTTATGCATTATGGGTCTTTATATGTATAGTTTATACAAACACAAGTGTAGTAAGTCTTTAATTGTTTGCTATTTTTTCCATGTTTAACATCAGTCAACATTCTGATAGGGTTGCATTTATTATTTTACTGGCCAATATTACCAGATTTTAAATTCTAAAAATAATATTTTCTTCTTTTCTTATAGTACATAGTTTACATGAAGAAACTGCACCACAGATTCATTATGGAGAATGCCAACAATCAGAAAGACAATCTCAATCCCAATCTGTACACAAAGAAATCATGATCTTGTCTTGTAAATTGGATGAACTTAGCAATGACCATGAGGAACTTCTAAATGAAGTTGAAAATCACATTATTAAAAATGAGGGGGTGTACCAAAAGCTCAGGCTGCCCAGTGGCAGAAAACCTGGGCAGTACTCTTTGGGACTACCTCCATGCACTGCCACACTCGATCCAACCATCCTGGTGCTCCGAGAAAGGCTGTTCCTTTCTCAGGGAGAAGCAGGTTAACGTCTACCCCATCTTCCTCAACCTCTCCTGCCACTACACAGTCTACTCCTGTGGGGTAGAGGATCTCACTGGCTGCCTCACAGACCATACAGAACGATGTTTATCCTTACCTTTCAAGGGTCACAGTACTCTGTGTGTACTGCAACACACCACTCTGCAGGGGGGAACAGTTTTGCAGAAAAAGTATATGGCCCGCTCTTGTCAAGTTTACTGAGGTTTCGTCAACAGTGGGCAAAGTTATAGGGGGCTCCCAATTTTTTTTTCCATAGACTAAATGGAAAAAAACTTTGCTCATGCCTACAGCCCAAACAGCTGGACATAATGTCACCAAATTTGCGACAAGAGCGGTGCCTTGGTTCCGAAAGCGTGCTTTTGTAAATTTGGTGAAAATCCATCCAGCAGTTTTTTTTTAAAACAACCAAAATGTAGGTGCCAAAAAAGTAGTGATATCTGGCTCCGCTCTGCGGACTCATTTCCCTGTTCACTTCGCATACAGGACTATTATTGGTCCGGAGGACTGCGTGATGTCCGTGGACATACGACATGCCTACTGATTGGCTGGACGGAAGCGTGATGTGCATCATATTTTTCTGAAATGCCCACCATGTTGTATTTGCGGTTATTTGCGGATAGCGCAGCGGCAAACAGGTTTGGAAAACATGTTTTAGGCCATTTGGTGTTGGGTAGAGGGGCTGGAAAGGGGGGGGAGTGAAAGGTGGTGCATATGATGTATTTGTTTAGGTGGAAGAAGACTGTGTTGTGTCCGTGGCAGTCCGCAGGTGTATGGCCAGTCCTGTAGGCCATACAGCCAAGAGTCTAGGGGCTGGCCACAACCACCGCAGCATAATATGGCCATGCACCCAAGAATGTGACACAGGCATATGGATTGCACAAACATGTGCATAGAAATGCAATTTGAGGATCACAAAGACGCATGGCACCAATAAGCGTATACCCACGGTGTATATTTTTGAGGCACTGTATACCTTTTTGGAACTCAGTGATAGAATACCATTGAAGTGTCAATAGCATATTTGAATATTGTGGTATTGAGGGCACATATTTTGTTTGCTGTATGCGGAAATGCAGGAGAAAAGTGTGTTTCATTTTCTGTGATATAAAACAACATACATGTAAGGGAAGGTACTTCATAATGTATTGTACTCAATTTCAGACATTTATGTACTTTGTGGACCCTCATAAATAGTACATTAGGAGGTGAGGCTGCTCAGAGGAGCAGGTCATTATAAAACCGCCCGTTTCAGCCTGATATAATTGTTTTAATTGGTTGCATTCTATTTTAAACTTGCTACTCCTCTTAGTATTGAGTGTGTGTGTGTTTGAACTCCTTCATGAGGTGTTTTATTACTTAGGACGCCACTTTGCAGGGCTGTCCTCTTTTTACTTCTGCAGAGGGCAGGTTTACCTTCCCTCCTTGCACACACTGGCATTTATTGCCGCACTGTCATCGCGCTGGTGGGAGGTCAGACTGCTCCGAGGAGCTTGTCATTGTAAAACCACCCATTTCAGTCTGAAATAATTGTTTTAATTGCTTGCATTCTATTTTAAACTTGCTACTCCTTTCAATATTGAGTGTGTGTGTGTGAACTCCTTCGTGGGGTGTTTTATTACTTAGGACACCACTTTGCAGGGCTGTCCTCGTTTTACTTCTGCAGGAGGCAGGCTTAGCCTTCCCTCCTTGCACACACCAGCATTTATGTGCCATTCCCATTACCAGCGCAGCGGACGGGCGCAGCGTGCACGCCGTCAGCGTGCCAAAGGCGTGCTTAAGGTTAGCCTGTATGTTCGTCTCGTGGCCAGGAAAGCTTGAGGTATCTTTCTTTCTATGGATGATTTAACAACGCTTGCGCCCCCTATGACCATGTTTCCATTAGGCTGGAGCTTCAGTCTCGTGGAGCCTAATACAGCTCTCTCTCACCTGTTTCTGAGAGGGCCGCTTAACTCTGACTCTTTTTCATTACTGCTTCTGAATACCCACTCACTCTCTGCCCATGCTGGCCAAATACAATCATTATTGGAAGATCGCCGTCTGGCCCTTCTATGCCTTACAGAGACTTGGCTGCAGGCAAATTCTGCTCCCTCTCTTATACAGGCCATTCCTTCTGGCTACTGCATTAGCCAGACTGGCCAAACTTACTGTAACTCAGCTTAACTGCCCCCATGACATTCCCCTAGAGACATTTCTTTTTAGATGTGTCATATCTCCTACCGCCACCTACCATTTTTTGCTCATATATCGCCTCCCTGGTTCTCATAGCATCTTCTTGGAACGTTTTCCAGTCCTATTAGCTAATCTCCAATTGCTTTATTCCTACCTGGTTGTTCTGGCTGATTTCAATGTGAAATTTAACCTCCCAAGACCCCTAGCTGTCAATCTGTTTGTTGACAGTCTTTCAGACCTTGACTTCTATCATCATGTGAAAAGTCCAACCCATAAATCAAGTAACAGACGTGATTTGATATTTGCTAAGGAATCATCCCTGACTATTCAGTCAATCAAACCCATACTGTGGTCAGATCATTTCTTGATTTCCTGTACCATACATGGAGTGGGGAGTCCACCCAAGATTCCAACGTGTAAAACCTGCCAGCGCTCATGGCGCTCTGCAGATACCCAAGGCATGGTCACTCTTATTCGGGCCAAATGCAGCACTGCCAAAGTGGCTTCACTATCCCTCCTCTCCAAAGCCTTCCAAGAGGCTGCCAATGTGGCCGCTCCTCTACGTTTGTTCAGGCCTGGAGGCTGCCATCTGAGCTGTGGTTTACTGATCATCTTAAGGACACCCAGCTCAAACGGAGACAAGCTGAATGTAAATGGTGGAGAGTTGATGATCCCTTTCTAAAGACACACTATAAAGCTTGCTCAGTCACTTACTCCACTGATATCAAAGCAGATAATACTCTACATCAAACCACTAAAATTGAGTCCGCACTGTGTCAGCCTAGTACCCTCTTCTCAGCTGTTAAGGCTCTCTCCTCTTCTGAGAAATTGACTCATAAGGTTACAGCGACCAAAGAGTTATGTGATGCCCTCTCGCAATAAGATTGATATTAACTGACAAAACATCTTGATGACCATCACTGCCGCCCCTCTCACAGCTAGAAAACGTATCGATCCTGTGGCTTCCTCTGGCCTTGCTAGGAAGAGTTGGTCCACATTTCCTACGTTCAATGAAGAGATAGTCTTGGCGGCTATTCAAAAGATGAAATCATGCTCCCCTTTCGACGCAATTCCTCTTCGAGTCATGAAGGAGATCTCTCCAGACCTCCTTTTTGAAATCACAGCTGTTATTTATGACCTGTGTCACTCTGGCCTGGTTCCACAGGAACTGAAAGCAGCCATGGTTATTCCCCTTCTTAAGAAACCCTGCCCTGGATCCTGTTGTTCTCTTTAATTTTCATCCTATCTCTCTTCTCCCTCTTTTGTTTAAACTTCTCGAATCACTGGTGTCTCCCCTACTCTCTACATTTCTTGAAACTTCCCAGCTCTTGGACTCTGCCCAGTCTGGGTTCCGACCTGGGAGGGACACGGAGAGCATACTGGTTGCCGTCCAGGATGATATGGCCGGGCTGGGTGATGCAGGTGGAGTGGGGGCCTTGATTTTGTTAGATCTATCAGCGGCATTTGACATGGTCGACCACTCCATTCTGTTGACCCGGCTTGCACAGTTAGTCATATCAGGTCAAGTACTGGCCTGGTTCACTTCGTTCCTGGCAGATCAGACACAGACTCTCTCCATACCCCCTTTTCTCTCAGCTCCTTGTCACCTCAGGTGTGGAGTCCCGCAATGCTCCTCTTCGTCTCCCATTCTATTTAACATCTATATTTGGGCCATTGTATGTTTGATCCACACCTTCAGCATCAGATGCTACGCGTACACAGATGACACCTAAATCCTGATTAGATTAGATCTTGATCGCGACGAGGTGTCATTGTGCCTGTGGGAGTGTCTGGCAGCTGTGGGAGAGTGGGTGAACTACAACTGGCTCAAATTGAATGGAGACAAAACTGAGGTGATGCTGGTGGGTTGCCCCCCTGATCCCACCCTTTGGGTGTCCTCTTTCTGGCCTTCATCTCTGGGTCCTCTTCCGGTTCCGGTAGATAAGGTTAAAAATCTGGGAGTTATTCTGTCTGCATCTCTATCAATGGACAAGCAAGTGACTGCAGTCTGTCAAGCCAACCACTTTCAGCTTAATATCTCAAAGAAGGTGTTACACATGATTCCTGCCCCACTGCATCCCCCAGTGGTGGCAGCCATGGTGTTATCCCGGCTAAACTACTGCAACTTCCTGTACTTAGCACAACCAAAGGGCTTGATTCAGCGCCTACAAAGCTTGCAGAATCTAGCGGCCCGCGGGGCCACTTGCACAGTTTATGGTGCTCATATTTCTCCTGTGCTCGAGCCCTCCATTGGCTTCTGGTGACCAGCGGGTTGACTTTAAGGCTTTATGTACTGTTCACCGTACTCTTCACGGCCAGGGCGCTGAATACCTCCAAGCTAAATTCACTCAATACCTCTCCAGCCGTAGTCTGCGTTCTGCTTTGATTAATCGGCAGGTGACCCTGACTTTTAAGTGGGTCCGGGTCGGTGGTCGTGCATTTTCCATAGCTGCGGCTACTCTGTGGAATGACCTTTTGCTTTCTATCCTTTAGGAAGGCCGTGAAGAATCATTTATTCTAGTCAGAGCTGGCTGTAGTTGTAGTTACAGTCTCCCTCTCTTAGCCCTATGATGCCCCCGGGTGACCGTGCGCTTTAGAAGTGACATTTACATAACATAACATTACAAGTACTATGCTTCAAACAAGTGTACTGTACAATGTGCTCAATTCCTGTCTTTGTTTGCATAATCATTGGGTCTGTGGGAAAAAGAATCCATGCAGGATTTTAAAAAAACTTCTACATTCATTTGATGTTGTGTGGCACACTATGTTTCATTGACGTGTGTGGTACTTACAGGAATGTTTAAGGTGCACATCTATGTGGTCTTGCTGTTAAAAACACTGTTGCAGTAGGAGGAAGTTAAATGGTGTATGTGCAGGGTTGTTGCTAGGTCTGGAGAAGACCGGGGGCTACGCTAATGTCAGAACTGTCGGGACTCGGGGCTAGCTAGCCTTTTGGTTGTAGCTCCTGAGATTTGTTCCAGGGCTACAACCAAAAGACCACGGGCTATAGCCCCCTTATCCCCCCCCCTAGCAACGCCTATGTGTATGTGTTTTGCTTTTTGGAAGTGGTGGTGCTATGGGTGCAGTTAGATACCAGTTGGTGCATTCTGTTTATCTGTTTCCTATTTTTAAAAGTATCCGTTTTTATGATGTTTGATTGCTGTTGGTGTTTTCCGAGTACTGTACAACTGCAAACTAATATTGCAGAATTGTAGGGACAGTTAGAAACCTGTTGGCGTATTCTAACTGTTGGTATGTTGAAAGTTGTTGAGGGTATGTTTTGTAGCAGTTTCATTGCTGAAGGTCGATTTTATCAGTTTGACCGCTGGAAGTAACAGTTTTGCTGGTGGAATTTAAATTGTGTGTTAATGAGAAGTAATATTGCTGAATAATGGTTGCAGTTTGATACCAGTTGGCGTATTCTAACTGTTTGCAGGTTCATAGGTTTCCAGGGTATGCTTTCAAGCATCTTCATTTTTGTTGGCAGATTTTTATTTTCCGATATTGCCAAGTGCCATTACATTATTATGGGTGTAGTTACGTGCAGTTGCGTATTTATAACAGTGGTATGGGCATAGGTAGACAGCTGTTGCCTTATTCAAACAGTTGGTAGTTTTAACAGTAATTGAGGACAGTTTGTAGGACCTAAAACTCAGTACTTCTCTTTTTTAAGTACTATGGGTGAAACAATATTAGTATGTGTTTTTCACAGTTGTTGTTTCTGTGACTATAATCATTGGGTCATTGGGGGAAAAAACTCTATAGCAGCATAACTGTTGTACTCATGGGCCAGTTGGTGTCTGCTAAATTGTTCCAGTTTCAAAGGGCAGAATGTAATTGTTTGTTAGCAGTTACACATCTGTTGATGGGTATTGGGCAGTAGGTTATTCTGCATTTGTAGATCAGTCAGTACATTTTGGTTTTACAATATTAAGTAGGCATTTGCAAGATTTGCTGGTAATCTCTGCTTCAAAGTAATGGAAGTATCATTGCATTCAAATCACCAACATTTATTTTTAATGTTTGCAGTATAGTGACCTGCAGTGGTTGTGACACCCGTGTGGTAGATTATGCTTACTGCTGTAAAGGTTTTCTTGCCAAGTGATACTTGTCTGCGTGTGAAGCTAGTGAGCTTGTAGTTGTTTTTGGTACCATCTGCATTGTATCGTAAAAGAATTACAATTACATATTGGCTATGCAAGTTTATCTGTAAGGTGGAACATATGTCTGACTTGCAAGTAGTACATAATATGTCATGATTTGCATATTGTACCAGCTGCTGAAATGGAATGGATTCACAGTTAGGTATAGATACATACACAAAGCACTTGTTAGGGATTTGTTTATGCACCACATGGCTGCAGCGAGTGCATGTATGTTTCCACATGTATGAAATCTGCGAGATTTCATTTATAGGTATGTTTTTCCTTTCCTGTACTTGCAGTAAGTACATTAGCAATTCTTGTGGGTCTTCTTGTGTGTTTATAATGAATTGCACCATTCCTGCACAGCAGTCCAACTCCTGCCTTATTCCTGAGACACTGTATGTGTTGTCAGGATTGTTTGTTGCATTTCAATGAAGGAGTAGCATTTGCAAACAGAACTGGTCTGTGCCATTTAAGTAAATGTTTTCAACTACTAGTGGTAATTGAAATAGAACATTGATTCCTACATTTGCATAGCAATTTACACAAGTTGTGTTGGAAAATTGGAATGGACCAGACAGTTCTGTGTCTGAGTCATTTGATGGAAGTCCACTTGCTTTTTTTGAAGAGGTACTTCTCTTTGTTTGTGCAGTTGGAGATGCATTTGCTTTTCACTACATCCTACTGTGGTTATGCTAATTGATGGAGTAGCATCTTTGGTGGTACTGTTGGGAGATCACTTATAAGTTGTGTTTGAGGAACAGGGTACATTTTGATATTGGGTGTGTAGAGTGCACGTAATCAGTTGTACTCTACGATGCAAGGAATGTTCACCTTGTCTTTGCTTGCATCAAAATTGACTAGAAATAGTCTGTCAAGTGTACGTAGGAATGACAGTGCTAAGTAACTCATGCCTTCTTTAAAGACTGTGCTGCCAATATCAATCAATGCTTGCTCTAGGGTTAGAACTTGCAATATATGAATAGTGACTGCATATGCAAGAGACAAGTGCTCCATTAACTAAACCTTGATCCACGTCAAGGTTACGCGCTGGCATTACTCTACAGTTTAAACACAAAGTTAAAATGGTCTCCAAACCAGCTGTGTTGGAGACAGAGTTTTCTAACCTATTTAGTTGTGCTGTGGCTTGTTGACGAATAGTCACTGTCATAAAGTGCACGTCCAATGTGTCTGTCCAGTAAATTTGCACTATAGCTTGCAATTCATTTTTCAACATTGTTTCATTGAATTGTGCACAGCATGCTAGGGTTGGCATTAAGGACATACATTTTACATTTTACATTTTTGTGTGCTAATTGTGCCATGACATCTGTAGCAGATGTGCTATGACTGTATAGCTGATGGATGAGTCTGCTATTTATGGTAGACTGTGCTTTCTTAGAAAGCACACCATCTGAATGCTTTTCAAAATGTTAGCATAGGTGAGGTCTGCAGACTGACGCATGTTTTCAGTTAGTTCTCTGTATGAGAAATGTTGCCTGAGATTTACATTTCCTATGCTGCCAACTGTGCTACAGCACAGTCTGTGTCCTAAGGTTTTAAAAATAGATTCACTTTTCACAGGTCTTAATTAAAGAAGATCTCTGAAAACAATAACGTATTTTCCTCCAAAGAGTTCTTTGTAGGTTGTTTTAAGGACCTCTTGCATTCTGTGGTGAATCAAAGCCAACATTAGGTTTGAGACCATGCTCACCTCATCCATTAGGAGCATTTTCATTTGTTTCAAAATTCTGTCGAGCTCTATAGTAGCTTCTGCTGAAAGTTTGTAGTAGTCTAATTTGTTTTGGCATTCTACTGGAAGGAGTAGCAATCGGTGTAAAGTAACACCACCAATGTTGTAGGCGGCTAAACCTGTGGGGGCAGTTACAACAGCTGAAAGCTCGTTGTTTGTCAATTGTTGGAGGAACTTGCTGATGATTTTTATTAAGAATGTTTTGCCTGAACCAGCTTCACCACTTAAATACAGTAGTATAGGTTTATAGTTTTGACATGTACAAGTTGTAGTTTGATGGTGCACACCATGTTCAATTTCTTTAGCTACTTCCAGGAAAATGCTTTGCTGTTCCTCATACTGACACATGGTGTTTTCTACTTCAGTCATGGCTAATTCTGCCTCATTTATTATGAGTGGCTGTCCAAGTGCTTCTTGGTTTCCTATAAGAGAAGGTTGACTGCTCTCTGGAGTGTCTACATTTAGTTGTGCTTGAAGTTCTTCCTATTGTTGGCGTTCATTGTCCAACATGTTTTTGTACTACTTGAAATGTATATCTGTTATAGTGCTTTCACTCGCATTGGAAGCATCTTGATAGGAGGCATGGGTGTTCAATAAATCTTCTTCCTTTCTCCATGGTTTAAAAAGTTGCAGTAGGGACATGTAGTAACGTTCTCTATGTTGAGGAGTTTTAAGTGATAGCTTCATATTATTAATCAGGCTGCGTTTGGTAAGTTTAACCAGGCTGCCCTCACAACTTTTGACTTTGTATTTACATTTTTTTTCATCTGGTTTGATATTATTTTTGTATGAGAGGTTTTAGGCTAAGTGGTATAGACACATGGTTTCCAAAGCAGCGCTTCTGTTTGGGTAGTATGTGTCCAATACATTGTTTTTCAAAATGTCCATAGTGCTGGGATTGGTTTTGGCTATAGTTTCTGAGGGCCTCATTACGACCCAGGCGGTAAGGGGTTTACGGCAGCGTTAACAGCGCCGACCCTTACCGCCTGAGTACGAGGTCCCTTAGCGCCATGGCGCTTTTAACACCTGCTTTTAGCAGATTTGAGGTCTTTCAGCTCTGTTTTCTCAGTTTTGGTTACGTAGGCTGTGGCATATTGTGCAATTGCAGTGGAATTGTCTGTAATGTACTTCACATCTATGTTTGCATTCACAGGAGGGCAATGATTGCATTGTAATCATTGATATACTTTGATGTTTCACTTCTTTTTATGCAGTATGTGTCCTTAGGTGATTTGCCTTTCACATTTTGGAAGCTGTTTGCTTGTCCTTTTGCTGAAACTGGTCTAGGGAAACCAAAGCGGCTTTTGGTGTAGTATTTACTTTTGTTTTTATATCTGTGTCGACAATACTTGCCACATTTATGTCTTTGAAACAGTAACATTTTTGTATGCAGTTATGTGCGCTTTATGAAGAGATTTCACAAGTGACATATTTGTGAATGAACTGCAAAACAGTGGCATCACTGTCCCGACCAAATTTAGGAGCATCTTTAATCCGCAAAAGCATGTGGATGTGTGGTGCTCCTCTGGATTGATATTCTTTTCCCCAAAAGAAGTGTTGCACTTCTCGGAGGGGAGGGATTGTTTTATTGCAGATGAAGTGCAGCATGGCAATAAAGTGGTGATGGAAGTACCTTGATACATATACAGGGTCAAGAGAGCAGAGTTCTTCTGGTTTTTTCATGTCTATCCCTGCTTTGTTTTTGTTTGCTATGCGTAGGAAATCGATTTTTGTTGCGGGTTTCCTAGGTCTGATGCCTGCCCCCTGTAGGCAGTCCTAGTGTCATTCCCTATCCCCGGATCAGATGGTCTCATGTGCAATGGTTTGCTAGGGGGAGTTTGAATGGAGGCCGCAGGACAGTCGGATGATTGTCAGTGTCGTGGCCTGGGTGGTTCCGCCCCATCCGAAGCATTAGACAAGTGTTAGCGTGTTCTTTGTCCGGGTCAGGTCTCCCTATGTCATTGCCTATAGTGTCTAGATTGGTGGGAGTCTCTCTAGGCTGGTGTGGGGGATGTATTAACCTGTGCTGTGTTTTTTTCCTCTATGTGATTTCATGTTTCAAGCAGAATGGCTGAAATGCCCAGATGGTGTGTGGGGAAAAAATAGGGTCAGTGGGGCCTCGAGCGGACAGAATACCTGTGGACTGTACAGGTCTGAGGAGGAGTGTGATGTCCGTCATAATCGAATGTGAGTTCCCGAGCATTTCTGCACTGGCTTCTGCCACAAATTCTGCTGAATATGTGAAAATATAATTTGTGCAAATGTAATTCTATGCTTATATGGACTGACAAGGGTGTAGAGTTTCTCGAGGAACGAGCATAAGACCGTTTTGGGGGGAGTGCCCCTGTCTGGTAGGACATACAGCTTTCAGGGATACAGAGGGTGGGAAGTAGGGTGGGGGAGGAGGCATAGGCTATGGCTGTTTATGTTGTTTGGTTGTTAAAATCGCAAAAAAGGGATTATTTTTAAAAAGGTTACAGGAAACCCAGACGTTTCACTAATCTATGAATCAAATGTACAATTATGTATGATAATAATATTAACTTGTTATTTATAAAGCGCTATTATCCAAAGTGCTTTATATAGAACATTTAATATACAATTTGTATTACCCAATCGAAATTGGTCATCATTCATTTTGCATACGCACAATGCATTGCTCTGTGGCTCTAAAGTGGAGGTGAAATTTCAGCAATGGCTACAAGGTGCTGTGACATCTGTGGCTTGTTAAATTAAATGACTGATTCTACTTTCATTTTACATGGTAGCAGGATGTTTTCTTGAGTTTTGTTTTTAAACAGCCAGGACATTGATGGTGGTTGGTAAACAATTAGTGGAGAAGCGGCAGCTAGCATAGTTCTAAAATGGCGCTCAATTATTGGCTAATAAATAAACTGCACTCACAATTAAGTAAAACCGCGTTTCTATATCCCCCAATACATACCTAGGAAGCGCGCCCCTTCCAGGGTTAACTGCATTATGCAACATTGCACACGAGTCTCTGTTCTGAAATAGCTTCCACGAGAGGTTGGTGTGATTTAAAGGCACTAACCGATATTGCTTCAGAATACATGTTCACACTTTCATGAATTAGGTGGTCAGCCCCTAGTTTATTAATATAGTACTATGTACATTGCATGATTCAGCTAGTTTTGAAAGTGTAGGCATCTCTAAACAGGCTACCAGAATACTTCAACCATCAATACAAGCATTGCCCCACACCTCCCAGCAGAGATTAAACACACATGCTAAATTACATTTTCTTGTCAGTGGAAGAAAGAGACAAGTTCAGTGTTGCAGGAGGAATTAGCCATCCGTGGTGGACTGCACTTCCCAACTCCTCATTAAGTATTTATCAATCCCTTGCAAGGAAAATCTACTATACAATGACATCCCCATCAATATTTAATCAGGCACTGCCTGGAGCAGTGCATCGACTTTCTCACTTGTGCAGTCGGGAAAAGGCACGGTGTTTACTATGCCTTTGCTTGCTGGGCGCCTCTGATAAATCCCCGTGTTTGCAGGGTTTTTCCTTCCCATTTGCTGTACTTGCCCTCCGCCGTTGCTAATGATCTGTTTTTAAGCTGCCGCGCTGGAGCCCCTTGTGTTTGCCTCCTGTAAGACTTAACAGCAGTGTTTGACGCTATTGATCAGGGCGCTTTGCTTCATTAGCAAACAGATGAAATGGGGGCCTAATGGAAGACGGCCATCTTCTGGCGCGGTAGTGCTGCTGCCAGCCTTTTCATACGCAGTCTTTGGGTAGCCAGTTCGACTGTACATTTAGCGCGAAACTCTACGGCTTTATAAAGGCTCCGACTTTATCTGGTGTCATATGTATTGCATAGTTATAGTAATAAAAAATGTGTACGCCACCGGTGTGTCTAGTGTGTTAGTTGTCAATCAACTGCGTCTTCCTGTATGCCAGCGGCATGCCAGTTGGGTATTAAATTTGGGCAACTGTGTGTCAGCTCTGAGATTGTGTTGTGTCCGGTGTGTCAGATGCGAATCTACGACATGTCTGTTGTGTGTCCCTTGAGTGTTAGGTGTGTCTGCTGTGAGCCTGAATGGGTAAAACTAGCCCCCCGTTAGCCAAAAAAAAGCAACTTTTAAATTAAAAACAACCAGTAAGGTGTGAGTAGGCAAGACTTGATAATGCGGGTGAAAGGCACGTCGAATGAACACGTTCAGGCTGGAGGGGACGCCCTTGGCCTCGATAACACACCTCCCTGCGGGATACTATGAAGCTAACAGGCATTCAGAAAGACGTGTTTTTTATATATATATAAAGAAAAATGATGTGACTAAAAAGTCAACTCTTAAACACTGTTTTCAGAAACGGAAATGTCTTTGCTGAATGAATTCAGGACTGGTTTTGTTGATTTTATAGTAGGGAATGGAGCAAACCAGTTTTGCCCCAATCTGTTCTATCTAAAATGCTTTCAGTCGGACAAAAATTAAGAATTCTTTAAAACAAATAGTGTTGCTGTGTAAGATAAAAATGTCACAAGCACATGCCATATAATGTTATGCAGCAAACAGTGCAACACTCAGCCTGGTTCGTTGTTGCCTAAATGCAAACGTTTTTAGATACTATGCACTGGGACAGAAACGACTTTCTCCTTTCTGTGTTAGGTCGTAAAGCTGTTGTCAAATTATCGAAACGTTCCCCTTGTGCAAAAAAATGCAGCACATGAATGTCGCACCTATGTTGCTGTGGGCATAAAAGGGCATGGAACAAGAAGTTGTTTCCCCCAATCCAAATTACATACAAATGTTTTTACTGAGTCAAACATGGAGCAGATTGTTTTTTTTAAGAATGTTTTCTGTGTAGCATTACTGTGAATTTAGTGAACACAATTCTTTTTATGTTAAATTGCAAACATTGTACAAAAACAGCCTGCTTCATGTTTTCCCTGGTAAACAATTCTTAGAGCATACGGATTGCGCCATAGCTTGTTTGCTCCATCTCGTATTGCCCACACTGGGAAACCTGGGAGAGATTACCCCATATCTGCTGCAGCGCTAACAACGCAGAAGACGGATTGAGTAACAGCTTTGCTCTCTGAGAGTTTAAGGAATTGAGCAAACAGGTGTTGTTCCAATCCACATTAGCTAAAAAAAAAAATGTGCACTAAGGCAAACATGAATCAGCCGCCATTATGTTTCCTACGTTCCTTAAAACATGTTTAGATAATGCGGATTGGGGGTAAATCTGTTTGCTCACTTTCCTTTTATATAAGCAGTAACATGTGTCCCTGAGACGAGCTAAGCATTTTTCTTCCATTTGTAATACTAGTGCAAGTGTTAGATTTTCTGACTCCAAGCGTCAACTGGAATATGTGTTCCTGACCCAAACTACATAATGCTCTGGACCAGGTGTTGTTTTGAGTGGCAGGCATAATCGTATTGAAGCTTTCTTTAGTTTATTCTCGTCTCTCCCTGTGTGCTTCATGGAATTCAGAATAGCAAGACCATAGGAGCTTTTTTGGGTAGGAGTTTTTTGGGATGGGGGCAACATTTAAAAACAAGATTCAAATCAAGTTTGTTTATTTGGAGTCTGATGGATTTTAGCGATCAATTTGCGGAACCAAATCAGCACAGTTACAGAATAACTGCTTCCTAACCCACAAAAATTGGTTTCAGCTTAATATAATCAAGTAAAAAGGGCATCCCAAGCTCAGCACGAAGAGCATTGTGGGAGCAGACTGAGGGAGATTTAATAATCTACTTCAAATCTTGCTTTCTGTTATTTTCTTTGTTTGTTTTATTGGTTAAGTATAGATAAACCTTAAACATTACATCCTTATTCATTTAGTAAAATCATTGTTCCTTTGTCAAAAATGTCTTAGTTCCAATTCTCTTCAGACAGTAATTACCAGATCATTGTCTCTCCGTTACCTTATGATCCACTGTTCCATTATTCCAAGGTTTGGGTAATCAAGGTAACTCAATCATTAATTACCTAGGGCTACTCATAGCTTTCTCTTACAGATCAGACCCTTCCTCCTCCTGATTCAAGTTTAACATTTCCACAAATTTTAATGCATCAAGAGTTTTGCCGATTTTTTCAACAGTGAGGAGTCTTTCCCAATAGTTTTCTTCCGTCTCCTCGGTGATATTCAATATGTAGCTTCCCATATAGCTCTCTCTTTTGCATTTTAAAGCTGGGCAGATTAACATAACATGTCTTATCGTTTCTAGTTGGTCCTTCCGTTTGCAGAATCGACAATATGCAGCTGTTCTTTCAATTTGCCTTCTTTTCCATTTCACTTCTTTGCAATTCCAGATGTTGAGTCTGCAGCGCAGCAACAGGTCCCGCTAATGCTCCGTTGGAAATTTCAACAGATATAGAGGTAAGATGTTCAAACCTTTTTTTTCCCAAATGATGTTATAGCATAGATTTCTTTTCAATCTTTGTTCCTGGGTTTCCTCCCAGTCTTTTTCCCGAATCACTCTTTTTGCTTTATCCGGGTTATTCTTTAGGGTATCTTCCAAGAGATTTACTTGCTCCAAATGAGCCTTACATCGGCTTTTCCAGTCATTAAGCATTTTGTCTTCATTCAAAATATTCGTCTGAGCTAGAATTTCAAATGGTTTTGATGGTGTATCCAGAATGCACTTTCTATACAGAGATAGAGATTTCCAAAGTGCGACAGAGTTTACTGATTGTAGTCTGAGCTCAGTTCTTGTGAGCTCCACTGGTAGTGAGGTTGGTAGGCGCAAGAGTTTACGCCAAAAATACGCCTCACAGAGATTCCAAACCTCCCATCTAAGAGCCAGGAGTGCTTCAGTACCATAAGTGATGACCGCCACCACTTTTTGCTAGAAGAAGGTTACAATTGGAGTTAAAGAAAACTTCCCATATCTGCGATGTAGGCAAATCCCTTGGTTTGTCAGAGCCACTAGTTTTTCCCAGATCAGAGAATAGTGCGCCTGTTTGTTGCAGTTTTTGTTGATCATTATCCCCAGGTAGAGTGTAATTTCCACTTCCTACAATTTCTGGTTTTCCAATGACCACGTCATAGTTTTTCCGGACTGCTTTTTGCCCCGGCAAGATTTCATAGTTAAGATCATAGATTTTTTGACATTCATCTTCATGCTATTTTCCTTTAGGTAGTTGTTAAAAGTCTCGATCCGTCTTTGTAGGCCTATTGGTGTTTGATTTATGAATACATACCGCGTCGTCAGCGTACAGCATCCAAGGTATCTCTTTTCTGTTTATTTTCGGCGGGAATGCACAGATCTTCTCCTGAGCAGTTTTCATGTCGGCCATATATAGGACGAGGATTAATGGGGCTACTGCACAACCCTGTTTGATTCCTCTAGAGGTTCTAATCCTCCTCGAGAGGCCCCCATTACTTGTGATTTGGACCTTAATTAAGGTATCAGTGTATAATGTTTTAATAGCTTCAAGTAGATCCTTGGGGCACCCCCAATTTCTCATCTTTGACCACAAGAGCTCTCTATTGATTCCATCGAAGGCATGTTCGAGGTCAATAAATGCTAGGTAAAGCTTTTCTTTCCCGGCTAGTGTCTTTGCCTTCAACAAGTTGATCAAGAATAGGTTCAAGGCGGTGCCAACTCCACTTACAAAGGCTGTCTGTCTTTCGTCTAGGATTTTCGCCTCGGAGACCCATTTTTTAGGTCTCTCAGTAGCAGTGATGCAAATAGCTTATGGGCCTGTAGTTCCTAGGGTTTTCACGGTCTCCCTTCTTATAAATCGGTACTATATAAGCCTCTATCCATGTGGCTGGTATTTGTTTAGTTTTCATGATTTGTTGGAATAGTATATATATAAATCCGTCCAGGTCTCACAGTTTTCTTTTAGTAATTTGTTAGAAATGTCGTCTGGGCCAGCTGCTCTTGAGGTACTACGTTTTTTTATTAGGATTCGGATATCATCTTTATCAAATTTCAAGGCCCAGGGAATTGTGTCAGAGATCTCTTTTATGGTTTTTCCCTCACTTTCGCCTTCATAAAGAGCAGTGTAGTGTTCGAACGATTTATCTTCTGAGACTTGATTAATACCTACGGCAGATTGATTGTGCTCTCTGTCGTTAAGTAAGTCCCAAGTGCTTCTAGCGTTGTTTGTTGATATTGCTGCTATAATTTTTTCGGCATCTCTCTGCATTCTTAAGTATCGAGGTTGTCTCAGCCAGTTTTTATGTGTTTGTTGATATTTTCTCTGGAGTTCGTATCTTTCTGTGCCGTTTTTCTTTTTTATGAGTCTCAATTCTGACCTATATTGTTTCCTTCTCAACACAAGTTGTTCATCATATGCATGTTTTTTCTTAATGTTCTTTTTTTGAGTTGGATCGTACTTGATCTCATAGGCTTCCAGCAGCCATTTGTAATCAACCAGCTCCTCGTTGTTTATCGCTTCTTTATATCCTTGTACTAGATTCGGGATTGCCTGATTTTTAATTCTCAAACGGTTTCTTCCCCCTGTAGCCTCAGTTTCCATTGCTCTTTCGGTCCCTCTATTAGTTCTTATTTCCCAGGCGAGTTCAATGGCTAACAGGCAGTGATCGCTACTCATTTGTTTTGCTATTGTAAAGGATAATATCCGCTCCAGCGTATTTCCTCCTACAAAGCAATAATCTAAGCAGGCAACTGATTTCCCACTGTGCCAAGTATTGGCCCCCTGGAGATCTCCCTTAGTCTGGCCATTTAACATCTTCATCTCACGGATTCTCATTTCTTGCATCCATACTTTTTCCTTTCCTAGCAGATGTTCAGTTGCTTTGATCTTACCATCTTTATCCAGCAGTTTGATATTTAGATCACCATTTAATAATATCAGCTGATCATTCCCCTCCATCATGGACTGATCAATTACCTCCATGATTGACGTTATAAAGTTCGCCTGACCCTGCATAGTCTCACTCCAGTAGGCATTAATCAGGACCATTTGTTTCGGGCGTTTTTGGGCATTCCACTTCAGATGTTACTTTCAGGATTTGCACATATGGGTTTGGTGTCAGATGTTCCATTACTTTTAGTGAACATTCTAGTTTCTTAAGTATCATGAGGCCTCCAAACGGTCTTCCCTTGGGCTCCTTTCTAGCCGGGTTTGTGTAGACCTCATAGCCCTTGCATACAGGGGGTGTGCGTAGCCATGATTCTTGTATTGAAATAAAGTCATATTGGGTCAGGAAGCCGCTTTTACTTGAGAGCAGATGTTTGAATCCTCTTGTGTTCCACGATGCACAAAGGATCAATTTATGCTCGCTCTGCATACTCTATTGTTTCTTCTTGGAATTCAAAGCATTTGCCATCCAGGCCCAATCCTTTCCCAGACTATCTGCTTTAGTGGGTTTGCTCTTATTCATTCTTGAGTTTTCAGAGTTATCCACTGTGAACCTCAGAGTTTTCAATGTCTCTTTACTTTTTTTAGTTTTTAAAGATTCTTCCTCCTAACACTCTTTCTCTTCTTTGCTTTTTCCATTGTTTTTCTTCGAATTTTCAGCATCTCGTCTGTCGTTTACGGATTTTTCCCCAGGAATTATTGATCTAGTTTTTACTGAGATCTCCTTCTTTGTCTCCTTTCTTTGCTCCGTTTGGGCTTTTTCTTTTAATTGCATAGATTCATCGCCCAAGTCCTCCAACAGGAACCCTCTTTTTCTTAAAGTGTCTGACACTTCCAAAAGTTTCCGCTTTGTGTTTTTAGATGACAAGTGCAAGATAACTTGGTCTAGCCTCTGTTCCCTTGGGAATTTGACTATTTTTATATCTTCCGTTGATATCGTCCTTGGTGACAGGACTTGCTTGCAGAGCTCCACCATGCAGCTCCTATTTAAGATCGCCCTTCTTGGTCCATTTGCAGCTGTTTCTAGTTTTAAATAACATCCTTTGAATAAAATGGATTTCTTCGGGGGTGATCTTAGCGGTAGCTCTTTCCTTTTCTTGACTTCAATGTCCTTTTTTTCCCCTTATCAATTATTTGTTTAGGACAAGGGCTGTCTTGGACTTTTTGTTCTATCCTCCCTTTGTTCACTGTATCTTTTCTTTTTTGTTCCAATGTCTTAAATCTAGTAGACTCCTGATCTGAATCCAATTCAATTTCATTTATGCCTGTTCTTTCTTTTTCCCTGCTGTTTTCTTGGGCACTTTTCCTGTGGGACTTCGGCTTCTGATATTCCTTAGATTTTTGGGTTAGGTCTACTGTTTCCCAATTGTCTAAGGTTTGCCAGTCTGATGCGCTTATGCTATCCCAATCTTCCTTCTCACTATCGGATTCCATCAGCTCAATAAAATCACTCAGATTTGCTAGCTGTTCTGGATCCTCCCTGCTTTCTTCCATTGACACCTTTTCTTGATCTTTTATTCCCTCGGTCTCTATATGTTCACTCATATTCATCTCTCTTCTAGATTTCTTAGCACACTGTGTGTTAGCTCTTCTCAGTGGAGTTCTTAAATTTCTCAAGAAGGCTCTTGAGCCATTTACTTTTCGTTTGAGGGATTCCTTTTTCTTTTTTTTTCCCTTTTCATTCAGCCCACTTGTAATCTCCTTCCCATTTTGATGGGTCGGATCCTTCGGCGTCGCCCCTGCAAATATTGCAAAAGAAGATCGTTCTAAATGTGCAGAGGTCAGTTTGTTAGTTTCCTTTATCCCGGACAGGATCAATATCACCTCCTCTTAATGTTGCTCCTTTTGATTAGGGAGGGCAGTTGCATCCTTTCTCAATTTCATTGGTCCCTTTCCTTCTTTAGGTTTTGTATCAGTCCAATCCTCCTTATTCCTCTGGCTGTTGTGTTTGTGGGTAGTTCTCATCCATTTACAATATTCCAGGACCGCTTCCATTAATGTAGATTTATCAGTCGCATCTCGCCTAGCTAGATCACTAAGGTGAGATTGCCAAATTTGAGTTAATTCGGCTTCTTTATTTGCTCGTTCATTTAAGCTCTGCAGGGCCGAGGTCATATTAGCATGTTTCTCCTTTATTTGAGTATTGCTGATGGTTACCTCTTGAACAGAATCTTTAATTGCCTCATAGAGCTTAAGAAAAGGGGCCATTGTTATAGTTAGCGAGGCCATAACCACTTTTTCAATGTGGTCCAAGTCTTTTTCTCTTTCAGTTTTACAGGCCTCAGTTATGATCCTTAGACTTTGTTTATTCCATATTTCTCCTGTAAGCCTGTTCTCATCTTCCAAGGTTAAGAGGCTAGCTAGATTGCTTCCCGTTTGTTCCTTCCTCATTTCTGCATTTTCCATACCTTCTTCCATCATAACCACTGGCAAGATTTTATTTCTCCCGTCCCAAAGTGGCAATTGAATCCCTTTCAGGGCTGTCCTATTCCCCCGATGCCCAATCGGAGGTTTAGCGGTATTATCAATCTGTTCTTTATCCAAGGCAGCCATTTTTTCGTTGATCAAGCAGAAGCTCCTTCTTTTTTCTCTTTTTATTTTATCTGTCAATACAGAGATGTCTTGCATGATTTTATCTGCAAGGCATAAATTGTTCAAGCTTGCTGGTACAGTGTCTGCCGCACTGTTGGCATTCAATCTTTCTAATGGCCTCTGCCCCCCCAGGTGGCGCTCAATAAATTCTGCGTCATGGTCATCTGTATGGACTTCTTTGTTTGCTTCAGTTGGGGGATTTGCAGATCGATTCCCCTTCCCCTTTGTGGGATTTACAACTATGGGGCATTTCTTCAATGTGGGACTAATCTTCTCTTCCCTATATGGTTGAAAAATGTCTATAGGGTCTTGAACTATCATTGTTGGCCTTCTGTGGTCAATCTTTTCATTCTGATTGATTGAGTCCTGTAGAGCAGCTTCAATGTGTCCCAATTCGAACACGTCCCATTGGTCGCCTTGATCCCATGATGTTTCTACTGATTGCTGGCTATTTACAATGCTGGTCATGCCAGAGCTAAGCTCTACCGCTGGTGGCCTTAGAGAGTTTTCTAGACTCATGTCCAGTCTTTCTTCAGTTATTGATTCACTGAGGTCCACCCCATCCCATCATTAGGTACTGGTTTGATGACCTCATCCTTTGTTTGTAAAGTCTTCTGATTACTTACAGTGGCCCTCATTAGGACCCTGGCGGAGAGGGTTTTACGCCGGCGTAGTGCATGGCGTACCTCTCCGCCAGACTACGAGTTCCCGTAGCGCCATGGAAGGATTTTTACGCCTGCTTTTTGCAGGCGGAAAAATCCATGGCGCTACGGGACTTGTTGTTAATTACGCCACCGTAATCTACGGTGGCGTAATTAACGCCTTCCCCACTCCCATTATACCCTATGGGGCAAGAATGGGAATGGGGAAGGGTAAAATGGGGATTGGGGACTTACCGCCCCGCCAAGGTCAGCATGGGGCGGTAAGTCCGCCAAGCACCTTGGCGGAGTTGGCAGCTTTGCGCCATGGACCATGGTGCAAATTGCACCATGGTACTCCGCCAAGGTCCTAATGAGGGCCAGTGTCTTCAAGTGGATTAGTTGACAATTGTTTAACTTCATTGTCTCCTTTTCCTGTGCAGGGATAGAGTCCCTACCTACTGGTACTTCATCAGGTAGAGTTATTTTCTCCTTGCAAATATCCTCAATTGTCGTTTCGACTACTTCATAGGATTCTAAAAGAGTTTGTCCAGCTTCTTTCCCCTTGCAAGTAGCGTCGAGTACCATCTCTGCCTGGCCTGCAGGTGTTAATGGGGAAAGCATTTTTATAATTTCTCTTTCCTTGGGGATAGTACATGCCATGGGTAGTTCAGGAGAATTAGGGGCCAACCACAGATTATTACCTTTTTCCGCCAGCTGTGAAAGTGGTTTTTCCATATTTGGTTGATTGTCTCCCACTGATAAACTTTTTTCTTTTATCAGTACAAAATGGTAATCGGCTTTGTTTTAGCATCGTAGTTCTCAAGGTTTGCTCCGGGCTCCCATTTACTTCTGGGAGTGAAGCAAATCTTTGTTTTAGCTGAAAGCGTTTTCTTAATCCTGTTGCTTGTGTAGCCTTTGCTACCGGGATTGATTTCATTATCTCGAAGGTGTCTCCGTTAAGCCTCGCCTCAGTAGCGTCCGGCAGCTGGTAATCAGGTAGTACCTTTGCAGCCACAGCAAGCAGCCAAACAGCCTAACAGCTCCTTCAATCCACAACAAACGATGCCCTTTGTGCGCCGGGCTTTGCGCCGCAAGGGTGTCTGGGGGCAGGCCTTATTGCACTTCCTGATGTCGTCACAGAAGACGGGCGTGGGGCGGAGCCAACTAGCGCAACGGCGCTCGAGCCTGCACAGCGCTCTCCTCGCAGGCAGACACTTGTCCACAACACCTCAAATCCTCCAAATGCTGTCAGAGGGCAGGTGAAGGGGGGTCGCAGCCACAGCCTAACAGCTCCTTCAATCCACAACAAACGATGCCCTTTGCGCGCCCGCCATAGACTTGACGATATTCTTTGTTGTTCAATAAATTCTGTTGCCCCGATTGATGGAATAATCTGTGTTGAAAATATGGTAATTGCGCGCAAAATCGTCCCTGTTTGTCGATTCGTGGAACACAATATGCAGGGCTTACCCGGGACTTTTGAGACATCTGCGCCGGTCCAGCATGTCACTGTGACCCGACGAACGCCTTGCCCGAGATTCTAAGAGAAAGGCCTGCACAGGCCTGCGCAGCCACCTAAAAAGGGGGCAAAACAGGTGGAATGAAGAAGAACAAGTGAAAATGTGGGTGGGCCCCCTTAGAGCCTCTCCCCCTCCGCATTAGAGCTTCTCCTGCCGGGGAGGGATCGGGGCCCCCCGCCGGGGCTCCCCGGGACTGCCCTGCCGGGCCTGGGGGGGGTGATCGAAGCGGCGCCCAAGGCCTGGGTCACAGCAGCCTGGAGCCCCCGGCCCAGGCCGCCTTAGAGCCTCTCCCCTTCCGCATTAGAGCTTCTCCCGCCAGAGAGGGATCAGGGACGCCGCCGGGGCTCCCCGGGACCTGGGGGACGGTCGACATCGCGCCCAAGGCCTGGGTCGCAGCAGCCTGGAGCCCGTTCCAACATCAAAAAATCGCACCGCCCATACGCGCGCAAAACAAACTTATTCATGGAATTGAACAGGGAACTCCAGGTACCGAAAAAGCATGTGCATATCCAGAAACACCTACGTCACGCGATATCCACAAACACCTACGCCACGCAATAGCCGGCATAAATGTCAACACACATACTAACAAATGCATAAAAAGCATGCATGCTCAACAAATGCCCAGATACAGCCACAATGAATCCACCATGTGTTGCAGCAATCATCCAGGGACGCTACAGGAGAAGGAGGATGGCCAGGGCCCGGATCTCCCACCCAAGGACCAGGCTTTTTGGGATGCCTGATGATCAGGTCTGTGGCAGGTATGGGTTCCCTACCCCCATATCATCCTAGACCTGGTCACAGAGTGGGAAGATTATCTCACATTACCCACCATGTGCTCCGAAGCACTGAGTCCCTTGCAAAAGGTGCTCACTGCTATGCATTTGTTGGCCAGTGGATCATTCCAGAGGACAACCACCATAGTAGGTGGCATCTCCCAGGCCATGCAGTCTCGAGGCTTACACCTTTTATTGGCAATCATAACTGCACATCCCTCTGTCTGCCGACATATCTATATGCCCAGAATACCGGCAGAAAGGCAAGCAGTGGTTCAGGATTTTTATGGGTTGAAGCACTTGCCAAAAGTGCTAGGTGCCATTGATTTCACTGTTGTTGCTCTACATCCACCTATAGCAACAGAGCACATCTACCGCAGCTGGAAACATTGTCACTCCATCAATGTTCAGCTTGTGTGTGATGCCAAGGGCATCATTACTGAAGTGTATGCCAGCTATCCTGGTAGCACACATGACAGTTACATCTTCAGGATGTCCCCACTACACCAGGCCCTTGAAGCTGGGAAGCAAGACAACACATGGCTCATTGGGGAGTATGAATGGCCATGCAAATGCATGCATGTTGCACACAGACAAATAGACACTGTCAACACAAGACAATGACAACCATTCTCACCTATACAGTGCCTACCCTCTGAGCACATACACAATGACGGCCACACGCAACTCCAACACATCTGCTGAAGTAAGGTAAAACACTGCCCATATTGCAACCCGGGGCACAGTGGAGGGCACATTCTGAGTGCTGAAGTCACGCTTCCGCTCCCTTCACCACTCCGGTGGTGTGTTGCTATATGCACCACCAGTAGTCTGCAGGATAATTGTGTCAGCAGTTGTCCTGCACAATGTTGCAAACGGTGTGGTGTCCCGGTGGACATGGTTGTGGTGCACCATCCACACCCACAGGCACACCGCTTGCGTATGGCTGGGCAAAGGGCACATGGAGAGGCTTCATGTACCGAACTTGTGCAATCTTTTTTCACCTAAAATCCTTCCCCTGTGGAGTGCACACAATCCCGCCAAATACCAGGTGCCATTGAATGATGACAATGGGCCAATCCATTGTGCCCACAACACCACCCTGAGAAAGTGCCTTTGAAGTGCAAATGTTTGTGCATCCCATAGAACTAAAAATACATTTCATTTTGTGTTTCACAAAGAAACACATTGAAGAGGGAGGACACCACTATCACCATGCCCACCATTAAATGTAATCACCCCTTTTGCACCAAAAACATCCCATATAACTAACATACCTGTCAAATGTGTAAGCAGCGATAAATCCTGAAACATGTCTGAGCTGCATGCCATACATGGCCATACATGGCCTAAAAAAGTAAAATGGACACAAAATACAACAAGCACAATGCCATATGCCTGCACACATGTCCGTGAATGTGCATGATGCACACAAACATGTCCCTATTGTGGGCTGTACAAAAGCAGTGCAGTATCGATCCACATGTGAAACAATCTGGCAACACGGCCACAATAAACCCCATCCCAAAAATAAAAATGTACAAGAGGTAATTGACAGTTGTGACAAAGAAGGCAACACACCAGAATGGCCACGTCCAGACACGCAGCAACTAATGCAGCCATTCCTTAATGATCAAGATAAATGCACATCTTACCTGTCCCCCTGCCATGCAGTCGGCAGTCAGATTTCATCCCATGGAATAGCCCTCATTCCCTAATGGAGGGATTTGCAGACACTGAACAAAATGAAACAGAGTGCAGCTAACACATTAATGCACCCAGAAATGAATGACCCACTGGCCTCCCTCAGTGACATACAACACATGCAAACAACTCACAAGACAACAATCAACATGTGTCCCAGCACACATGCAGCAACAGCTGCACCCAAAACATACACATTGACAAACAACAACAACCCCCACACTGCCTGTGCCCCTGAATGACATGCAGCAAATGTGCATGTCACATATCCACAGTCACAAGATGATGGCACATAAACAATGCATGCATCAGTCAACATGCTGCATGAACATGAGAAGACATCCCATTTGCCGATATTTGAGTCCCCAAAAAAGCAGGGACACCCCTGGAAGACTATCAATGACATAACAAGGCATGCCCTCACCTGCATAGTATTGGGACAGTGCACTGAACACAGTCATGGGCGCCCATCATGCAAAGCACAAGAATGAAAGTACACAAATACTCACATCTTGCACTCCAGGCAGAATCATGCTTGACTCAGCAATTCACGGAGGCCGATGTCAGACTGGAAAGGCTGGCCACAGAGGCAACTGCCATGGAAGACATACGCAGACAAGATAAAGCTATGTGATATTGCAAGCAAGGATAAATGCATGCTAAACGTAGGATGCAAAGTAAACGGGCAAGGTCAATGCAGATTTCATTTTGACAGCATACCATTGGTACAATTGTGCATTCAATTGAATGCAGCAGTACCATGCACCAAGCTAGGGTCCACTTGCAGCTGCAAACACCATGGTGCAGCATGTATGGGACATGCATGTGAAAACACCAACACCACAAAAAGTAATGTGCTGGTACACAACATAACATCCCAAAAAAGTGCATCAATGGTTCCATGGTTGTGGCTCGTAAATGGGGATGCACACCATAAGTGGGGAACCCTAAGCAAGAGAGGCCAAATGAGCTGTAGAATCATTACCCCACACACATTGCAAGGGGTGTGAAGTGTCAATCAGAACACATGGTCAAAGTGCAATGAGAAACACACCAGCACAAGCATGAACACCTGTCACAAGCCACAAACAGCCGGCTCTGCCGCCCACTCCCAACCACCCAAGAAAGGCCCACACAGTTGGACCCCCCAATTTTGGATATGAAACCAGTGGCTCCACCAATTCATAGAAACAACACCATGCCCATACCTATTAACAGAACCACTCCCTGTGAAACATGCACCCAAGAAGTAGTTCTGGTGCCACACAATAAAAGTCAATCCCAAGTGATCACACACAGTGCAAGACTCCAAGCCAAACACCACACAAGCATCTGCAAATGCCCTTCACCTACTTGCACAGGGGACCCACCTGCCTTGCATATGATGCAAACCATTGGGAGACGCATCCCCTAAATTCAATGACATGCATAGTAGCAACAGAATTGACAAGAAAGAACATGCACATCCATGACAACACATGAATGGATCCAGAAAACATGCAGAGAGCACCCACTGCAGAAGCACCACAGGGTGCACGAGGGTGACAGGACATGGATTGTAATCTGGCCATGAGTGCAGCGTAGCACAACAGAGAGAGGGAAAGAGAGTGACAGTGAGAGGGAAGGTCAAGTTAAACACACATCAAGGAATACACTTCCTGGATTGGAGATGGCCAAAGACATGCACTGCACCACAGTCGGTGCAGGCATAGATAGATGAGTTGACCAAGGGTAGTAAGACAGTGAAATGAGTACCACTTAAAAAACATCCTGGCATGGTTGCATGCAAAGCACATATAAGTAAAGTTACACATGCAGCAAACATGGGGAACAATGACACATGCTCAACATGCAAGACATTGATCATGCTTATCCAGTGACTGCGCCAGCATGGTGTGAATCCTGTATCACCTTCAGCAGGAATGGTGTCTTCAAATTTGTGAAAGGAGGGCCAGTGCCTGGAGGAATGCATGGGGAGCATGGATGACAAAGGGTGCAGGGTGTCTCCCTTGGGACAGCAGTCACCCCCACATCACGTATTACTGAAAACACATAGGAGAAGACATTATAACAGGCATAGTGAAGTAACATTCACACAGCACACATGTGCGAGGATACACTGAACCCATAGTTTCCTGCACATTCCATCCTGCGCACCAACATGCAAACATGCAAGTTGACCTCACTATGCATGCCTGCATGTCCACCACTGAAAATGTCATGGCCTTGAGACCTTAAGAGGGACCCTGCACAACTCAAGGAAGAAATAAAAATAAAAAATAAAAAAAACTTGGAAAGGCCAACTCAAAAATAGCATGCCCACTTCCAGGCCTAGGGTCTACAAAAGCATCCAAAAAACCCAACAATGTTACCATGGACCGAGGGGAGGGGAGGCACCCAGGAGGGGGGGAGGGCATGGTGCATGTCAACATCCATTCATGGGTGGGCATAAAAAAACAACAAAAACACCCATGGGCTCATGGACCACAGAGCTACGGTGGACTGGGTGGAATTTCTATGCTGGCTCCCGCATCCTGCATTGAATCTGAAGGTGGAAGTGGCGCTGGAGGCTGACCACGCAGTGCCCTGGCCTGGTCCTCAGTGGTAGACACCATGCGTGACAGTGATGAATGTGCCAGCAGACTGAGGGCTTGGAGGTCATTTAGCATAACCTCACGGGTTGCACAGAGTTGCTCTGAGATTTTCTGCCTAAATGATAACATCGCCAGGCAGAACAGTCTTCTGCTGGATGCCTCTTCCGCATGGATTGCAGCTCTGTGGGCCAACAATTCACGCCTCAGGGCATCTCTGTGTGCCTGACCCTCTGCAAGCAGGGATGCCTGCAGACACTACAGATCTGCCCGTCGGCCCCTGATGTTGGCCTCTATACGCAGCCTGTGGGAGCGGCATGTGGACTGCATGACCTGCAGCTGTTGCTCCACCTGTGTTGCTGGGGGAATCATGGAAGTGGCCACGCTATCCATGCTCTCCAACAAACTCTTCAAGACAGTATCCTGTCAGTGTGCGGAATGCAACATCTGCTGCACCCAATCTGTCTGCCCAGTCTGCACACATCAACCATGTATACAAGGCCCACACCTGTCTTATCCAAGGGAGCATGTCCCTTGCTGTGATGCCCCTGTCCTTCATTGCAGGACTGCAATGCTCCCTTGGATATCTGTCCCAGGACCAGAAACCAATAACTGCAAGTGTGGCCTTGCAACCTTAACCACCAAAGATGGGCTTGCCACCACTGATTGGCCTTGTGAAGGCACCTGACCCCCTGCAGACTCATGGGCCTCAACTGCTCCACCCATTGGTGCAATCACCTACACCAGCATTGAGGTCTGTACATCAGGTTAAGCATCAAAGTTACTTGAGTCCAAAGAGTCAGAAGTGTATGCAGTGTGGCTCAGGATGGTCTGTTAAACCAATGGGTTCTCACAGCCTGCCACGCCACGTCATCCACTGGTGGTCTGAAGCACCACAGACTCTTCTTCATACTCTTCATGGTCCTCTGCATCTGGTGCCCCCTCCCCTGCACATGAACAGAAAAAAAGATGTGGAGTCATGTGCAACATGTCTACAGTAATCATGTGTATCACATTGCTGTCACACAACAAAATGCCGGGTATGTCACCATACGAAATACAGCATCCACACACTATGGACAAGAAGCTATCTGAGCATGGCATATGCAGACTGGCAACATAATTCCCTGCTCAGGGCCATGCTGCAAGTGGACACATTGCCAACCAACAGGGTCGTTAAGAAGCACATTATGGCCTTGGCACAGCAAACTGTATACGGACCAGTGAAATGGGCATGGATATGTAGCTCTGTGATGTGCAATTACATCACATGGCACACCAGTGTTGTCCTGGTACAGGGACTGTACACAATGGGAACATGCCTTAAGTCTGAGAAAAAGGAGACAGTCACAGTTGATCTATGGCTGTAAGCGTACCACCTAGGCACGGTGTGTGAAGTGGCGAGAGTAAGTCAATGGATTTGTAGATAGGAACAAGATACAGTGACCCACAAGATGGAGAGGGGGCTGGACCCATGGAGTGTGGGCTGAGTGTGGGAGGGTAGCAGGGCGCAGGCCTGACAACAATTTGTCTCAGGAGTCATTGGCATTGGGGCAGCGGGGATGTGCACAGTCTAGACATGTGCAAATTCACTCTGGGCATGCCATAGGGCGTGTTAGTTGTCATCTTGGATGTTCTATGTAGCATGGAAGCACATATATACATGTGTGAAAATGTATTCTATACCCTGCAGGGCATGAAGTGTAACTTGTACTTCCGACACATGCACATATCTAGCAGAGCAGAGTCAATGACTTCAAGCATGCAGCAAACAACTGGGCACATTGTGGTATCATGTTGCAGATGTTGTGGTTGTATGCTAGTGGGGGATGAGTACTGTCACGCGGACATGTTCAACTGATGTACAACACATGGTTTACATCCACTCTTGTGTACACTGGGCAGGAGTCAGTACACCACATACCATGGTTCACCCAGGTCAGTCCTTCCAATGCAGCCAGATGTGCACCACAATTATACACCTTGGTGCTACATGTACTCAGGATGCACAATGTTGGGCACTCACCGGATGTGTCCTCATAATTTGCCAGGCCTCCCATGCCTTGCACCTGCTCTAGTAGAATAAATTGCATCTTCATGCTCAGTCAGCTCCTCCTCCTCTGGTGACCCCGTCCCAGTTCCCAGAGCAGAGGCTAGGTTGGCACCCAGATTGGACTTGGTGCAATGGATGAGATCATTCCAGCGTTTCACTACCTATGCAGCAGTGCACTTCCCAAACCCTAAGGTGTTGATCTCATCTGTGCCATGCTGCCAATGCACCACATGCAGAGCAGGAGCATGTGTGCTCCCCGGTTGCTGGCACATGTCACAGTGGTGAATAGTCACATAGACCAGGAGGATCTTGAGTTCTTCATCCTGGAAGTTCTTCTTCCTCAAGGTGCCAGTGTCATGTGCTGTGTCATGGGGTTGAGCCTGTTCATGGTTTGCAGGCTTTGTCTTCTTGCCACAAGGTGTTGGTGTCACCCCTGTGTGGCTGGGACCACTGTTGGGTCCAGATGCCAGACCACAAGTCTTTCAGGCTAGTGCAGATGCTTCCGCAGCATGTCCCTTAACCTTTCAGTCTGGGGCAGCTACTTCTGCAGCATGTCTCTGAACCATTGGAGCTGGGGCAGCTGTTTCTGCAGCATGGCCCGGAACCCTTGGGGCTGGTGCTGCTGGTTCTGCAGGACGTCCGTGGCCCCGGCTACATCTGCCCCTATCCCTCTTGGGGCCTTTCCACTCCTGTTCCAGGTGTTACAGAAATATGGATGGCACACCAAGTAATTGTCCTGGGCAATTTGAGAGAGGAGGCAGTCTACTTGATGGAAGACATAGTTCTGTGGTCCAGCAAGGCTGAAATGTACCTCGGGTGTGAAAAATATGGTATGCGTAACGCACAGGTACACAAAAATAAAAATAGATGCGTCATGGGTTGTTTATTGATGAGGAACAATTCTTCATCATCATTGATCCAGCCTTCACCTGTCGCATGTGTCATAAGGCTAATGATTTCTTCCTGGATCTTGTTGTTGGGGTCAGATCCAATTTGTTTGTAAACCTTGGTATCAAAAACTTGTTTCTCAACCTCTATTCTATAAAGAGTGGAATCCCATAAGGCAATTCCGCCGCCTTTGTCAGCCGACTTGATGACAAATAGGGGATTTTCCTTGAGGTTTTTTAGTGCTTGACGTTCTGTTTTTGAGAGGTTGTCTTTTTGTGTGTTTTTATTGATACAGAGAAACTTAACATCTCTTAAAATTTTGTTTTCGAATGCCAAGATCTCAGGAGACACCATCGATTGGATTGGGGAGAAGATAGAGGGTGTTTTTTTCCAGATCTGTTATCATCTTCTTTTTGTGGATCATTTTTGTCATGGAAGAAATACTTTAGTCTTATGATTCTAAAGAAATTGTGCATCTCAATTTCTGTCTGGAAAAGGTCTTCTTTGCAGACCGGAACAAAAGAAATAACAGCTCATTCGGCAGGGGACAGAAGGTACATGCTTAAATTGAAAATGGGATTCACCAATTCTGTGGCGGTGGCAACCATTGGCGTTTTCGCTTTGCATGATTGCCCCATTGTTGAGTTTTTCCCCATTTTCCCCGCCGTTGAAAAAACTGCCCTCTCATGGGCGGGCCACTCCCGATGGTATTGGGACCATTTGTGGTAGAATCCGAGTTGCTACTGTTAGAGGAAATGGAAAAGTTAACAAACATTTTGTTATTTTGAGACCTGGTATGTGATTGTCCTTTCCAATTTATTTGGTTGTTATTATATTGTTGGAAGAAACCAGGAACCAGGTACGGGTACATGTTTTCTTCTTTGTAGTTCGCAATATCTTTTTTAAATTTCCAATTTTTTTTATATAGCGTAAAGATCTTGAATTTGGCCATTTCCTCATTCATTTTCTCTAGTGCGGATTTTATGTTTGGAATTAGCTAATTATCCTTAATTATTTTCTCTAGCATGTTAAGTTCCTCCTGTTGTTTTTTCCCTTCTTCCTCTGCCGTCTCAATTATAAGGATAACCCAGTCGCGGGAACATTTGTTCCCTACTCCGCTGAACCCTTTCATAAATTGTGGGTTCTCTAAAAACACCCTGGGTATATTCTTAATCTGGAGTCCTTCGGGGATAACCCTGGCTTTAAGGTACTCGATCATCAATTGCCCATGGGATTGGGTTCAAATAGGTTTTTTGTTTTTTAAGAACGACCCCTTAGTTTGGGCTGAAGCTCTGCACCGATTGTTTACTAAAGTGTGCAGGAGTAAAAATATCCCTGACTCTTGGAAAGAAGCCATACTGGTCCTGGTCTTTAAGAGTGGCGACCATTGTACAAGTTTGTGAAGATATGGGAAGGATGAACAGTCCCCATGTGGTAGTTTTGCACCATGGTGTGTTCCATTTGGGCTATGTCCATGCCTCTACTTTGTTGAAAAATCTGGAACACTTGGTTCAAGCAGTAATGAACATCCTTCCAAATGCCAAAGTATTTTTTCTGGATTAGTACCTAGGGCAATATGGGACAATAGTTCTGTTTTTTGTCCTCAGCAAAACATTGCTAGGTGTGCAATCAACTGAGGCATGTGTGCTTTCATGCTTAGAGCTGGTATGTTTTTCTGTAATAATGAGAATATTGATTCCAGTAATGCTGTTTATTTTAAAGAAGATGGCATTTACTTATCTTTTATGGGAAATGCCATTCTGGTTTGGAATGTATGGGTTGCTTTGGAGAAGGTTATGTGAATATTTTAGGCGTAAAGTAAGAAAAGAAACCCCAAAAAAAAAAATAGCAGGTGTCTGTCAAGCATCTGCAAAAAACCCCAAAAAACTTCTCTTTTCAGAGCCAACCTGAAAGGGGAATTGGGGCACACTATTTAAATTTAAATTCACCACGCTCAGATTATTGATATGTCTGCAGACATGGTGGTAGTCTGCAGACACCGTGTATTACATACAGGGATTTTGGGGTGGGGAGGCATGCAAATGAGAATGAGCAGAGCAAGGGATTGGTCAGTAAAGTTTACTGGGTGTGTTGTGTAAGGAGAGAGTTTGTCAGAAAGTATTTTCCCTAAGAGAAGAACAGATAGCTATGGCTGTGTGTTTCAGAAAACAGATTATATGGATTTTGGGAGACTCATGAATACGTTGGTTGGAGGTGCATGCAGAACGCTGTGGAGTAGCTGCAGATCGTGGATTCCCACATGTGGAAGTGCACAGGCATGGAGTGCGTGGAATGAAGTGGCTGGACTTGGTGCCTCTCTGTGCTAGTTTGGAGACAGTGCATCATCCAGACATAATTATAATTCATTGTGGAGGGAACAGTTTAGGACATGTTTCTGGAATTTCATTGCAATGTGCAATGAAAGAAGGAATTGGGAAGGTTATGGACATGTTTCCAAATTCCAAAGTAATTGTTTCTCGTATTGCGCAGAGAGAAATGTGGCTGCGTTCTTCTTCATTTGGTCCACAAATGGAGAAAGCAAGGCGCAATGTCAATAAGGCTGTTTGTGCCTTTCTAAGAGATGTTGGCATGTCTACTTTTCACAATGAAAATATTATGTTTCGTAGCACATACATTTTTCGCAGAGATGGAATCCTTCTTACTTATGCTGGCAATCAGATTTTTCTGAGAAATGTACAAAATGCATTGCGACCTTTTTTGGAATTACAGCCATCCATTTTGCAGTAGGTGTTGACCATTTCAAGTTTTTCAAACAGAAAAAAACACAACCAAAATGCTCTTTTCAGAGACACCACTTCCTCCCAGAGAAAAGTATAATGGTTATGATAGGGCAGCACCCCAAAATTTTAGATGTCCGCGAACTTCTAAAAAATGCAGAGGGACCTGCTCCATTTATTTGCCACCTCTATTTTTAAACTGTGAAAGGCGGCTCTGAAAAGAGCCTTTTTTTTATTTTTGTTGTTTTATATTTTTTTTGTTTTTTTACACACAAAACACTAGGAGATGAGGGGAAAGGAGGGTAAGGAAGGGACACCAACCATGGGGATAAGAAAGGGCAAGTGGAGAGAGGAAGATGTAGGGTGGGCCTTATTTAGGTAGGTAGCAGACCTGCTGGTGCTCCTTGACCATAGTCTGGAAAGCACTTTGAAGATTCTCGCCCCAGTAGAGTACTGCGTCGCAGTCCATACACAATATTGTGACCCTAGAAAGGTAAGGGTCAACAGCATTGTGAATGGCCTGTGAGGCAGCTGAAGGGATGTGCTGTCCCACAGGAGTGTCTCTTGTTGTGACAGGAGTGGAAATGGAGGATGTGGTAGAGGAACTCAACCTACTACGTTGATCACAAGGTACAACCTTGCGAATGGCCCCACTGTGGAACGACCTTAGGTGTCGCTTCATGGATGTTGTACCAAAGCTGTACGAACCTGGCCTCCTACTACTCAGCACCATTTTGCACTGTTTGCAGGTGACCTTGTTCGCATGTGCTTTTGGTACGTCACCAAGAATGGTAAACAACCGCCACACCCAAGACTCACGGCGAGTGCTGGTAGTAGGGACTTCCACTACCTCATCCTCTTCATCCTCCTCCTCTACATCCTCACGCCTGTTCCCCTCTGTAGGCCCATGGGGAGGTGATGGTGGTAGAGGGGTTGGGAGTGGTGCTAAGGCAGATGTAGCACCAGCTGGAGCAGCAGCAGCTATGGATGCCATCAGGGTTGGTGAGATAATCTCAGCAAGAGCAGCAAAGGCAGCAAAAGTCAATCTGCAATAGCCAGAAGCACAATGAAGATCAGCTCTGGGGTGTGGCCTTTTATAGGGGTGCAGATGCGCGCTCCATGGACAGCTGCGCTGTCCGCGGTCAGATTGAACACCCCAAAAAGACTCAATAGTTACAAAAAGTATATAGAAAGCCAGGGTCATTGTCTGGGACATATGCAATGGTGAATTTCTACTGTAAAATACTTTGGATTGTCTAAAAAAGTAGTTTTAAAATGTTCAGGGACTCAGCGTGGGTGCGGTCACATGATGACATCACAAACACGTCCGTGAAGGGAAGGGGTGTCCGCAGGACATCAAATGCAGTGGAACGGTCATGCGCATGCACGTGGGTGTTCTACGGACAGTGTGCGGGTCCTCAAACTAATTAAAAGTGTGACATAAGTGAGACGGACAGTAACGGACAGGTGCGATGTTTGTAGGACTTATGGGTGTGGTGCGCATGTGCGTAGATGTTCTACAGACAGTACGGACAGGCATAGTGTCCTTAGAACACCTCCATTTGGGTTAATTGCGAACATTCCGGACACCGGGTTTGTTCTAAGAACAGTTCCATGTTGCTTGTGAACAGTACGGACGGGTATAGTGTTCTTAGGATACCTCCTTTTGGTTAATTACAGACATCCCGGACACCGCGCGTGTTCTAAGAACAGTTCCTTCTTGCTTGCAGATAGTATGGACAGGTATAGTGTCCTTTGGACCCCTCCATTCTCGTTAATTACGGACATCCTGGACACCGTGCATGTTCTAAGAACAGTTCCATTTTGCTTGCGGACAGTATGGACAGGTATAGTGTCATAAGGACACCCCCATTTTGCTAATTACGGACATCCTAGACACCGCACGTGTTCTAAGAAAAGTTCCATTTTGCTTGAGGATAGTACGGACAGGTATAGTGTCCTTAGGACACTCCCATTTTGCTAATTACGGACATCCCGGACACTCACGCTGTCCGCGGACACCCTAACTACCTTTTTAAAAAAAATAAGACACAAAGGACTGAATTAAAACACACGTAATATTTTTTTAATTATATACAGATATAACATTTATGAAAGAGAAGGGGAAGCAGAAACTGACACAAACACAGGGGAATTAGGGGTTTGGAGAGGATGGATGGGAGGGGATGAAGGGATGGATATCTCATCAAAACATTTTTCTTGTTGTTGAGGGTTTGGGGATAGTTGACTGGGACATGGAGAGGGGGAACAGGTGCATGTGGGACAATGATATTTATTTGTTTCTTTTATGTGGTCCTCGACAAAATGTTTCAAAAGATTGAAATTTTCCATAAGCTTATCCATTTTTTGTTCCATCCGCTGCAGAGTATTTTCTAATGTCTCTTTTGGTGTATTATTTTCAATGTTTGTATGGTCTGTTAAAAATATATATATATATAAATGTTAAGTTCACATAAAGTAATGATTATTGATTTGCTTATATAGAGAAGTGTCTACCATTAGTATCACTGTCTTCAGACATTTCTTCACGTGGGAAATTTTCCTCAAGCCATTCCAAAGTACTGGACATTTCTGTGTAAAAACAAAAATATATTAGTTTTAGTGTACCAAATACAGAAAGTTTAGAAATGTATAAGAAAAATGAATTTTGCTTACTAGTTTCTGGTAAGTTGTGTTGTTACATTTGTGTAGGTCTGCTGTTGCTCTTAGCTGTGCAGTTTCTGTGAGGTAATTATGTTGGAAATTTATCTTTTTTGTTTTGGTATATTCCATTTTAGTACATATGGTATTTAAATGGATGGTTGATGTGTTACATATATAGGTTCCACTTCTTACTTATTATTACATATAATGTGTTTATATGCTGCTTTTTGAACTTGTTCAGTATTTATATGGCATGATAGAACAATCTAAGATACCCCCTAAGTTTTTGCGTAGTGTTGCTGTTGTCCGCGTCTGTCCGTGGACATATGCACAGTCCGCGGACATCAAAATCGCTAGCGGGGGTTTGGCATGTTCTATGTTACATGTATATAAAGTAAGGGAATCCTAGTAAACATCTATCAAATGTACACTATGTATATGTGTATTCAGTAAAAAAATCTTTGATAAAGGAAGATTATGGTTAAGTTGCGCTACTAAAAACCTATGAAATTCTGTAAAAGAAACTTTGTTAAAGGGATGTTATGGTTCCAAGTAAAACCGAAAAACCCCTGAAATGTGTCAGGTATGGTAAGCTAAGCAACCATAACTCGCGCCACCACTGTGCATTGCTAAGACTAACATCCAGGACATCAAATATGACATCACAAATGTCATTGATGACATCACTGATGACATCACATGCTTGACTCGCTGTTTTTTCTTTTAGTGATATATCTTAGATAATAATAGTTAGGAACAAAGAAATCAAAAAGTACTATATGTGTAGACTTATACTTCAAATATACATTCTTGGCCAATATATATTGCTACAATAGGTTTCCTAATGAGCCCATTAGGCATGGTCATCGACAGGGGCCACACCACTAGGTCTCTTTTGGGCAAACTAGCCATTGCCTATCCCCGTGTTCCCTTGACATGTTGTCCTAATTGGTTTCATTGGGGCTCACTAGCCTGGGCCATGTCCACTTTCCATATTACAGCATTGGGTTCATTAAAGTAACCCAGTATGCATAGCCTTCGGCCACACCCTTTACCCTCACTGTAGCTGTAACATTCCACTTTTTTTGGTATTAATCGATTTTAACTCTCCCCCCCCATAACCACTGTTAGTATAACCCAGATAATAGTAATACACTACAAATAACACCTGTAATTCTTAAAATAACCTTGGTTATTCATAAAATAACCCTTGTTATTCATGTGATGCACTTTTAATCCTGATCTCATACTCTACTATAACCCATGTTATGCGGTTTTGAAACAAAATTGGAGCTCTCAGGCAATTCACCAATTTCATATGGTGTCCTCTTTCCCCCTCCGCACCTCTAGCCTGATGCCATTTCATCCTTTTTCCTCCTCCAAATGGCATTTTTTCCAGTTCTTGTTTTCCGCTAACCTTGGATATCTGTTACATCAAACACAAACAAATGATGGCTTTCTCATTTCTGAAAGCTTCTCTGCTGCAAAGCACCATGGGGGATATAGCTTTTATTTTGGAAGAAGTGGGCCCCCCTTCTAAGTCTAATATGTTAACAACTACTGGAAGGAATAACCCCAGACCCCTCACGGAAATCGAGTCAATGCTCCGTGCTCAAGATGTTTCATATCTGGCCCATTTCCATCCAGCAGTTTCTGCTGTGTGCTGTGCATAAATATGGACTTTGGGGAAATGAATGGGAGTAGATGGCGAAAACAGCTTTTTTTGTTTTCTTAATAACATTTTCATTTTTTAACAACAAATGTTTCCAAGAATGTCCAATGGGGGAATGGGGTGTATGTTTTGATGGGGGGTGGCGGTGCTGCACAATATAAGCTAAATCTGTCATGCAAGTAAAAAGTTATTAGCAATTCAATTTTCAGGTTTCCTATGGAACTTAACTTAACTATAGTGCGGCAACCACAGCACTATTATGTATAAATATGGAATATTGATACAGAAGAAAACAATGAGTCGATATCTTAATTTGGCTAAACAAGTCATATATTTTGCCTATTTGCAAGCTTTTGTGGAATGAAATATTTCAAAACATCACATCATCACAGCCTACATAGTCCCTCCTGCAGATTGCAGATACCCCTGTATCTGTGCCTGCTTTACCTGATTTGTAGTTTTGCTCAGAGAGGCAAAATATATATCAAGGCCTGCAGCAGCGACTGTGTAGTTATGGTCAAGTTGCTCAACTCAGAGAAAGAACACTTTTTGGGTGGCTTCTAACTACCCCCCTGGACAAATCCTCACCAAACTTTGCAAAAAAGTATATAGTCCGTTGCAATGATTCGGTGAAGTTTGTTGTGGTTTCGTCAAGGGAGGGGGGAGGTTCAGGGGGTACCAACATTTTCAAAATCGTCATAGACACAATGGAATAAAAATGTTGCTCGCGCCTACAGCCCAAACCGCTGGACAGATTTTCACCAAACCTGCACCAAGAGAGGCAGCTTGGTCCCAAATGTGTGCTTTTGTAAATTTGGTGTAAATATGTCTAGTTGTTTTTGTTTAAATTGCCAAAATGTAGGTACACAAAAATTGTGATATCTGGGTCAAGTCCATGGACTCATTTACTGATTGAGAGTCTGCGGACACCTCTGGACCAATCAGGGGGTGGCTTGGTGTCTGCAGGCGCCAAAAATGCACAGTGATTGAATGTTCAAAAACATAAGGTTCGTCATGCTTTTTGGAACGGTCGCCATGTTGGATCCATGGTCATTGCCATTGACTGCATAGAGCACAGTGAGAAAAGGGTTTGGAAAATGCATTTGGGTTAATTTGGGGCTGAAAGAAGTCCTGGAATGGGTGGGGGAGTGGAATAAAGTTGATATGGAGCTGTTTTATAAGTGAAAAATAATGGTGCGGTGCCACCAAGTCTGTGGTCATTACCATTGTCCATGGACAGCATGGTGAGAAAAAGGTGTGGAAAATCCATTTGGGGTAATTTTGAGACTGTAAGAGGCTTTGGAAAGGGTGGGGGAGTGGGATAAAGTTGACAGGGAGCTGTTTTAAAGGTGAAAAAAAGCAGTAGAGGTGCCGCCGAGTCCACAGTCATTTTTACTGTCCATAGTCCTCATTGGGACTGGGGAGGTTCAGGGTGAGTGTTGTTATTTCTATGTGCATTGTATGTACTTGTTATATGGTATATATGGTTAATTCTATTGTGGTTGTTGTGGCCAGTGGCCAGATTCCTGGGGGCATGGCCTTAGGCCCCCAAGAATCGGGCCACTGGCCACGGCTATAGTTTATGTTAATAGTAATCATAGGTACTGTAGAGGGAGTATATATTATTTGTAAAATGGTGCACTGATAAAACTCGAAGTATATATGGTATTCATGATCATAGCAGAATTGACGATAGTGCTTATGGAATCAGTATTTGTTTGTTTGTGAAGAAAAAAATCGGACAATAGTGGGTCTGGTTCCTTAGTTGCATATGGTAATAAAACTGGAATCTCTGGTTCTTTTTCCACAAAAAAACTCCAGGACAATGTATTAAACAAGATTGTTTAAAACTTTAATTGCATACAATTGTACATATAGATTTACTTTTTTGACCCTCATAAGTAGTACATTCTATGTAGTATGTTTGGTAAAACATTAATGTCTGGTGCACAGTTTTTTGCATTGATATAGTTTTAAAGAATGGACATGTTACAAAATACTTGTGTGTGGTAGCATGGATATATTAAGTGAGTTTAAGTGTTATAGGTTGTTTGTTTGAAGTGTGTTGTAATTAATGGGATGTTTAAAGTAGTTAGATACCAGATGGCGTATTCTAACTATATAGGACTGTAACAGATGTTTTGTAGTAACAATAACTGTGATGGCATATTTCAAGTGTATTACAATAAAGGTTTTTTTAATGTAGTTAGATACCCGATGGTGTATTGTAACTGTCTTGGATTTTGAAAGTACTATTATAGTATTTTAAACATAGTTAGATACATGTTGGCATATTCATTAGTGGGAATTTGTTAGATTTTATGGTAATTTTGGCCTAGTATAATTATATTGGATTTTATAAGAAGCATTGCAGTAACAAGAACTGTGATGGCATGTTTGAAGTGTATTACAATGAAGGGTATTTTTAAAGTAGTTAGGTACCTGTTGGCGTATTCTAACTTCTTGGGTTTTAAAAGTACTGTTGTAGTTTTATGGTTGTACTTAGAATTTTAACTGGTTATTGTACTGTGAGTAAATTTGGTTGAAAGGAATGTTAAGTAGACATTTGTTATTATTATTATTATTATTATTATTATTATTATTATTATTATTATTTATTAGATATGTTGGTGGTCTATGTTTTGGAGTAACAGAAGTGTTGTTACATTCAAACAAACCACTTCTTTTTTTTTTACATATGCAATATAGTGGCCTGACGTGGTTGTGGCCCCAATGTGGTAGATTATGCCCACTGTTGTGAAGGTTTTCTTGCAAAGAGATACTTGGCTGTGTGTGAAGCTAGTAAGCTTGCAGTTCATTTTGGTACCACCTGCATTCTTCCTTAGAAGCAATAGTATCACATATTGGCCATGTGAGTTTATTTGTTTGCTGGAAAAAAGGGCATATTCTGCCATGATTTGCATTCTGTAGAAGTTGGTGAAAAGGAATGGATTCACAATTTGGTATGGATGCATAAAGAAATCGTTCATTAGGGATGTGGTATTGGGAAACATGGTTGCAGAGAGTGCATGTAAGTTTCCACGTGTATGAAATCTTGAAGATTTCATTCATATGGATGTTTTTGGTTTCTAGTACTTATAGTAAGTACATAAGATCTTCCTGTGTATTTATGGCGAATGTTGCCATTCCTGTATAGGAGTCCAATTCTTGTTTATACCTGAGACACTGTAAGTACTGTCAGGATTATTGTTGGCATTTCTATGAAGGACATGCATTTTCAAACACAACTGGTCTGAGCCATTTAAGTAAATGTTGGGAACAATTGGTGGCAATTGGAAGAGAAGATTGATTGCTAGATTTGCATAGAAATTTCTCCAGTTGTGTTGCTGAATTTAAATGGGCCAGAGAGTTGTGCCTCTGTATGCTTTGATGGGCCTACAGTTTATTTGTTGATCAAAGACATTTGTCTCATTGTCTTCTGAAGGAGGTACAGTTGTTTTAGGACTGGAGAGTTTTGTGGTTGTATTATTGGATGGAGCAGCAGTTGTTCATTGTTTCTTCAGTGGTATTGCTGGGAGATCTGCTAATGGTCCTGTTTGTATTAGGTTTCTTTTTAAAGGTTTACGTTTTTGAGGTACAGGGTATATATCCAGAGGGGGGTGTAGAGTGCACATAGCTTGTTGTATTTTAGGATGCAAGGAATGTCAGCACTGACTTTGTATCAAAGTTAACTTGGAATAGACCATTGTGTGTACACAGATGTGAAAGTGTCACATAACTCAAACCTTCTTTAAAGAATGTACAGCCAATGTCAATCAATGTGTGATCTAGGGTTAAACCTTGCGATTTGTGAATAGTGAAAACATATGCAAGAGATAGAGAGAATTGTTCTCTCTGCACATACATGTCTTTGAAAAGAAGGAAATGTGCTATTGTGCGCCCTATTTTTTTTAACTTCTGTAAGTTTGTCAAAGTGGATATTGACAAACTGAATGTTCTTGTAATGTAGATATGTTTGGAAGCCAACAACTGTACCAATTTCTCCATTGACTAAACCCTGTTTTACATCAAGGCTACGCTTTAGAGTTACTCTGTACTTTAGACACCGAGTTAATACTTTTTCTAATCCAGCTGTGTTGAAGATACATTTTCTAAGCTATTTAGTTGTGCTGTTGCTTGTTGACACGTAGGGAGTGACATGCTCTGCACTTCTAGTTTGTCTGTGGTGCTGCTATGCAATATGGGTTGCATTTCTTTTTTCCAACATTGTATCATTGAATTGACTAAAGCTGGCAAGGGTTGGCATTAAGGACATGCATTTTATAGTTTGTTGAGTTAATTGTTCCATGACATCAGGAGCAGATGTGTTTCGCCCATATAGCTCATGGATTAGTCTACTATTTAAGATGGATTTTGATTTCTTTGAAAATGGCATTTGTTACACTGCTTTCATTTGCCTTGAATGCAGCTTCAAATGTATCATGATCAACTAATAACTCTTCTTCTTTTCTCCAAGGTTTAAAAAGTTGTAGTAAGGCAATGAAATAAAGGTCTCTATGTTGCAGAGATTTAAACGATAACTTTATATTATTAATTAGGTTGGGTTTGGTAGGTTTTACTACGCTTACTTCACAAGGTGAAACTGAATATTTGCCAGTTGTCTCATCTGTTGTGACATTGTTTTTGTAGGAGTAGTTTTGGGCTATGTCATACAGGCACAGGTTTTCCAAAGTAGTACTTCTGTTTGGGTAGTATGTGTTAATTAAATAGTTTTTCTTAAAATGTTCTGGCTTTTGGGATCATTTGTGACTATTGTTTCGATCTCTTGGTAGGATTTTAGTAATCTTTTTCATGATGAATCTGGACCATGGTTTAGCCAGACAATGTTTTCAGATTTCCCATATAAGGCTGTACCTGTTAAATTGTCTGCAGCTTCGTAGCACCCACATTCTCTATGGGAGAGCATTTTTATACCAAAACTGTACAATTTTTGTGAGTGTTTTGTCAGATGATATGTCATCCCAGAGGTCTTTTAGATCTGTTTTTTAAGCGTTGGTAAGATATATCTTGCAACTGCAGTAGAATTGTCTACAATGTATTGTATGTCTATTTTTGGAACCAGTATTCTTTTGTCCCATGCATGTGTGCCAAGAGATTCATGATTCTTGACTGCAAAACGTTATCTTTGTCTTTTATCTTTTCAGGCAGTTGGGTAGCAGACATCTTTAAACAATTAAAGCCTTTTTAATGAGTGTGCAACTCCATAACATAAAATTGCTAGTTCACATTCAAACAGGAGGTGGAAAATATATTTTACATTTTGTCTGAATCTTGGGTCTTCAGAATACATTCCTTAACAGCGAAAGCAGTAATTTGTGTGGATCCTTCACCATATCTTCCTCATTTTCCTGTAGGAAAGAATAGAGGAAAATAATGTGCTTCTACACCTTTCTCCCATATGCTCATTGGGGTTCCTTTGGCATTACACATTTTGGTGTCGATTCATGGAATTAATGTGCACCGAAAATTCCCGCGCAGAGGTGCCAAAACGTGCGATTCGCAGTAAAAGTGCGAAAATCGCAGTGCAAGTGCGAAAATCGCAGGGAAACCAGCGCACATCGATTCATGGAAGGCCGTGTGCGAGAAAAATATCAGATGTGCGCTGAAAAAATGCGCAGCGCACGCCGGCGCACAGGATATCTAACGGTGTACGCCACGGCCACAGCGAAATCGCACATAGCGTGGCGCACACAACAAAAGTAGGAGGAACACGGGGCGTAACACTCGGAATGGGGAACAACTCGTCAAAATGTGGGCGTCACGGGGGAAGTACAGGAGGCAAGTGCGGGCAACGCCCACACGCTCGCCTACAACACGTATTCATGGAATCCAATAGTACAAACCAGCGCAGGGTCAAACCAGAGCACAGGCCCAAACACGTCTGCCACAAGAAAGCAGGCGGCAGTGTCCTTGCCCCTGAAATAAATGTGCGCCAAAATACAGCTATGATGAATGTCACATACTGTGGCCCTCTAAGACAAATAACGTGCAAAGGGGTACACGACAAACACGGACACCCCATGTGTGAAAAATAGCGTGTGCGTGCATTCTGTGCTGCGCGGAAAGTCCCACACGCGAATAGCCTGGGTCCGTGTATTCCGGGGTGCGCGGGAAGTCCCACACGCAAATTGGCTGGGTCTGTGTATTTCGGAGTGCGCGGGAAGTCCCACACGCGATTGCCCTAGGTACGTGTATTCTGGGGTGTGTGGGAAGTTCCACACGCTAATTCTGCAGGGTACGTGTATTCCGGGGTGCGTATGAAGTTCCACACGTGATTGGCCTGGGTACGTGTATTCCGGGGTGCGCGGGATGTTCCACATGCTAATCCTGCAGGGTACGTGTATTCCAGGGTGAGTGTGAAGTTCCACACGCTAATTCTGCAGAGTACGTGGATTCCGGGGTGCGTGGGAAGTTCCACACGCTAATCCTGCAGGGTACGTGTATTCCGGGGTGCACGTGAAGTTCCACACGCTAATTCTGCAGGGTACGTGGATTCCGGGGTGCGCGGGAAGTTCCACACGCTGATCCTGCAGGGTACGTGTATTCCGCCACCCCCCAGCATCCAGGGGCACCCTCCACCAGGCCCCCACACATGTCTCCCATCACCACCCCCAGCAGTGCAGGGCACCCTCCACCAGGCCACCACACATGTCTCCCATCACCCCCACCCCCCAGCAGTCAGGGGCTCCCTCCACCAGGCCCCCACTCATGTCTCCCATCACCCCCACCCCCCAGCAGTGCAGGGCACCCTCCACCAGGCTCCCACTCATGTCTCCCATCACCCCCACCACCCAGCCGTGCGATTTGCCTGGATACGTGTATTCCTGGGGTGCGCGCGTAGTCTCACATGCGATACCAGCAGGCTATGTGTATTGCGGGGTTCGCGGGAAGTTCCACACGCGATTGCCCTGGGTACGTGTATTTCGGGGTGCATGTGAAGTTTCACATGCGAATTTGCAGGGTACGTGTATTTCGGTGTGCGCGTGAAGTTCCACATGCGACTGGGCCTGTGAGAGTGGGGTACGTGTATTCCAGGGGTGGGCGGGAATATTTACTCACGACTGGGCCTGGGAGAGCGTGTTACGTGTATTCCTGGGGTGGGTGGGAAGATTCACAGGGTCGCCTACAACGTGCCAAAAAATAAATGGTCCAATCCTGAAACACGTACGCCAGCATGAAGCAGGCGTACGTCGACCCGCGCAGCATAAAAGTGCGTGCAAACAACAAACAAGCTCAGACGCCAGGATGAATATACCGTTCCTAGCAGCAGTGGCCGTGGGTTACCAAAGGAGGAGGATGAGGATAGTGAGGGCCCGAATTTTCACTCCCAGAACCAGCCTTTTTGGGATGCCTGATGACCAGGTGTATGGGAGGTACAGGTTTCCACCACACATAATACTGGACCTGGTCAGTGAGTGGGAGGATGACCTCACATCACCCACCCTGTCCTCCCAAGCACTCAACCCCCTGGAGAAGGTCCTTAATGTACTGCACTTCTTGGCCACTGGATCATTTCAGCGGACAAGTGCCATAGTGGGTGGTGTGTCACAGGCCACGCAGTCATGCTGCCTACACCAGGTCTTGAACATCATCCCTGCACTCCTATCAGTCCGCAGGCACATATACCTGCCCAGGACACCTGAAGAAAGGCAGGCTGCCGCCCTGGATTTCTATGGTGTCGCACAATTCCCCAAAGTGCTAGGTGCCATTGACTGCACCCATGTGGCACTACGCCCCCCCAGGGCATCTGAGCACATCTATAGGAACCGCAAGCACTGGCATTCCATCAACGTGCAGGTAGTATGTAATGCCAAGGGAATCATCACCTCAGTATATGCCAACTATCCAGGGTCCACCAATGACAGCTTCATTTGCCGAATGTCTACCCTAAGCCGGGACCTAGAAGCTGGGCGGCATGGCGATACATGGCTGCTTGGTGAGTATGAATGCCACTGCACATGCATGCATGTCAGATGCAGAGTTATGTCACTACCCCACTAATGATACCCATCATCTCCTCACCAGGGGACAGTGCCTACCCTCTGAGCACCCACATGATGACGCCAATTCGGAACCCCATCACGCCTCCCGAGGTAAGATACAACACAGCCCATATTGCAACCCGGGGCATAGTGGAGCGCACATTCGGAGTGCTCAAGTCACGCGTTCGCTCCCTTGACCGTTCTGGCGGGCAGCTGTTATATGCGCCCCCAGTAGTGTGCAGGATCATAGTGGCAGCATGTGTCATGCACAATGTTGCAACACGCCGGGGCCTGGCTGTGGACATGGTGGTGCCCCCACATCCCCAACCACATGCACGCCCGCTGCGCATGGGAGGGGAAAGGGCACGGGGTGAGGCAGCCCGTACGCAGCTGGTGGCTAATTACTTCACATAGAAATCACACCGCTGTGGAGTGCACACAGCCCTGGCACATACCATCTGATAAGCAATGATGACTCGACCTGACAATTATGACGAACAAAGGGACAGTCAACTGTCAGAACCATAGCAGCTTGAGATTGTTCATGTGGAAGTGTCAGAATGTGTGCATCCCAACCTACACAAACACCACCAATGCAGTGTCATCAAAAGACACACTTCCATGCAGCAGAAATGAATACCCACTTGCAAAGTACTACATGAGATCAGTGCCATGTCACACAACCCCTCCCCGGCACGGCCACACAACACACCATGGCATGTCATGCAATGTGAGAGCAAACAAATTTATCCCCACAACATGCCGCAAGTGTCACCAACCACAGTGTCCCTAATGGAAACTGGCCACACATGAAATGTTCACAGTAATGCAGGACCTACAACACACATTACCAAATACTTACCAAGAATACCAATCACCTACACAACCTCCAACCTACCTTAAACATGACATTACAGACTTAAAAAATTGGTAGCCTCACTACCTGATAATGCCAGCACTTCGAACACTTCCAAGTATACAGTGTTAGCGCCACGCAAGAGTGTAGGTGCACTGCTTACAACATGGACTCCAGTTCCAAGGTAGACCGCCTTGTGAAGACATGAGAAATGGACATGCAAATTAGGAGGATGAGATGGATGCAGAGGCACATATCAATACAACATGCAGTGTACAATACAACAATATGCACTATGAATGTAAACAAAGTATTGACTACAGACTGCCTACACATCAAATGGGAGTCCAACGTCACCATGTACGTCAATGTCACTTGGGCACACCCTTTGCATGCCTATGGAAACGGGAAGCAGGAGGGGTGTGTGTCACACAAACCCAAGCATCTGACCCAAATTCATGACAAGCCTGCTTGTGCCCAGCCACAATACAGCGTATGCCCACGGGAGCCACACAAGGCAACACACTGTCCAAAAAAATAAAATTAAAAAAAAATGGCCATTAATGGGCCAGGGGGGGTGGGGGAGGCCACCCAGGAGGTCCGAGGACAGGGTGCACACCAAAACCCACCTGTGTGGATCTTGCGAAAAAAAAAAAACACCTCCATGGGCTCATGGCCTGCATGGCTACCCTATTGTGAGAGAATCACTGTTGTCGCTCTCCTCACCCTCTGCAGCTGCATCAGGAGGTGGTGGCACTATGGGAGGCAGCCCACGCAAAGCCCTAGTCTGGTCCTCCATGGCAGCAAGCATGCGGGTGTGGAAGGTCTCGTTCTGGAGGATAATTGTGCGTAGGTCCCCAGGCAACAACTCACGGGATGCCCGGACCTCCGCCCTAGTTGCCTGCATCTCAGCTGAGAGTGTACGTGTGAGACACTCCAGCTGCTGTTCTGACCTTCTGTTTGTTGAAGCCACAAGCTCAAATACACATTCCATCACACAGATGGCATGTACCCTAGCCATAAAGTGAAGAGCGAGAGGAGGGCACCAATTGTTCATTCAGTCTAGTTTGCTCATGAAATTGATTATTTTCATTGAAATGTTTCAAATGTTTAACCTGGAGCTGCCAGTCCAAAATGGTCCTATAGCACAGGGACATGTCTAAAAAGAAATCATAACCAGGAAACAAAGCCAGTCCACTGTACCATAGCCATGTCAGACATGTGACAATAGGACTGAGAAATGCCTAGTAAAAGTGGTGGTATGCAAACAATCTGCCTGAATAAACAGAGGAAACTAAGCAACAATGTTGTGGCAAGATGACACTTCAAGGGCAACTGGCGTGGTGTTGGGCTAGATGTCTAATGTTGGCAGAAAGGAAACTGCTATACCCAAATGCTGGTGCGCAGAATATATTGGATGAGGCACATGGGTGACCCAAACCACTCAGGCACTCACACCCTCACCTGGCACCCAAACAGAAGCCCTCACACACACACCATGCACATGGATGACACACACATGCATGTGCACTCACCGAAAAATGTCTCGTAATCTGCCAGTTCTCCCATGCCTTGGATCTGTTCCTCCATGACGTAGGTCCCAGCAACATGCTCATGTGGAGTGAGTTCTATGTCCTCTGCTGGAGACCCACCTCCAGTCACTAGAGTAGCAGCATGACTTGAGGCCAGCTTATTCTTTGCCCTGCGCTTCAGGTCATTCCAGCGCTTGTAGCATTCAGTAGCTGTGCGCCTCACGATTCCAAGGGCACTTATGATGTCGGCAATGGTCTGCCAGTGTGCCAGACGTTTTGCAGGTGTGGTCTTGGATCCTGCAACAATCACCATTTCGCGGTCATGTGCGGAAACATACTCTACAAGTGCATTCAGTTCGGCCTCATTGAAGCTGGGCTTCCTTGATGGGCCGGACTGTGTAGCCGTGTCTGGGGCATCAGCCTCTACTGGACGAGCACTCTTGCTCTTCCGCTTGGAAGGTGGTGGGGATCCTGAGTGTCCTGCGGCGCTCTGGACACTAGGGGCAGGAGCCCCGGTGGACTCTGTACTAGGAGTGTGGGATTGCACACTCAGCATGGGAGTTGGTGCAGGCATTAGCTCAAGTGTGATAGTGTCAGGGGGAATGTCAGCAGGATGGACTTGGACCGACACTGTCCTGGCTGGGTGTGTGAGAGGTGGGGTGGATGGAGCCGCAGCTGCCCCTGCAGCCTCCCCAGCCTGCCTACGCCGGGCAGCAGATGACCTAGCTGCCCCTGATCCATGTGGCCTGATGACACCAACGTGCACCGGCGCACGTGGCCTAGACCTGCTGACCTGGAAGTCAGCCATGGAGTCACCCTGTGCCAGGTCTGGTTCCAAAGTGGGCTGGTCCAACAAGGGCTGAGCATGGATGGTGTCAGCCACATTACCCTCAACCAGGGGGGGGGCATGGGTGTCCCTGACTGGTCCTCCACACATGGGGGGCTAGGGGCACCCTGCAAGTCACAGCCACGTCCCCTACTGGATCCACCACGGCCACCACTTGGGGCTAGGCACCTTTGCCACCCTTACGGCTTGTTTGCCTCCCAGCCATGGCACTGATGTTATTGTGCATATGGGAGTCACTGTGAACTATTGTCCTGGGCAATTGGGGGTCAAAGGGGTTGGGTACCAGATGGTAATCGTACCCTAGTGCTCTAGCAAGGCTGTATGTCACCCCTGGGGAAAGATGACGGGTCACGCAACACACAGGCACCCCAAAAAAGGGAAGTAAGGTGCACGCAACCCCTCCTAGACCACGTGTGTGGAAAAATAAACCTGCACTAGGCTGTGGCACCCAGAAACACAAGAATGAACGTATGCATGTCACACGCAGCCTAGAATGACCTCTGAAGGGGTATGTGACACACGGGGCAAGCACAGATGTTAAATACGTGCGCGACTCACCTTCTGTCAGGAACAAAAGTGTGAAAAAAATGCGTGTGTGCGCGTTGGAAACACCCCCGCCAAAAGAAGAATTGTACGCTGTCTGAGGAGACAGGACAACAGTAGAAGGGAGTGCTGTTTGAGGAAACAGGCCCAGGAAAAAGAGGAAAAGAGAAAAAGCTGTCAGAGGTAACAGGGACTACGAACTTGAAACGCTGTGAAGTAAATCGCGTGTGAAACGACAAGAAGTACAGATTTCACCCACTCGCTCTCCACAAAAAGCACGTACAAGGAAATGGCGTTCTACATGTACCTTTTATACACACGTCACAGACGCGCATACGCGATGAGGCCATTTCCACCAATTACACGCTTTGACACTCTGATGTGTATCTTTTTGTTTACATGAGCCATTCTCTACGTCCATGCGCGTGACGTCATGGATGCGCATGGGGGCCTTTGGGCCAATGAATTAACGTACGTGTGCTGATGCGCTTAAGCGCTAAGGGCCTTTCCTCGAATTACACGCAGACGTGCAGGATTTTCACGTGCCAAATCACTCCGTATCAAGCTGGCCACGCCTAAGCACACGGAAGACCACGCTCCTGCCCATAAAGCCGAATTACTGCCCCCCATCCCCGAGCACGCTCCCACCTGCCATCTGCTGCTGCCTGACTGCCTGCTGCCCACGTGCCCTGCCATTTTCTGCCTGCACATCAGCCAGGGGTGCTGTTGCTGTGACCACCCCTGCTGGAACTGAAGACTCCCGACTGGGATTCCATCGCTCCACAGCCCAGCCCCAGGACCCAGTTTCCCACCCACTCCTGCCTCTGGGGTTGTCATGTCGGGCACTGCAACATCTGGCACCACTGACAACCCCCGGCCAGAGAGGCAGAGGGGCACCAGCTTCACTGCCACCGAAGTTGGTGTCCTGGTGGAGCAAGCCCTGGGGCAGTATGATGCCCTCTTCGGAAGTTCCCGCGCCGACAAGGAAGGACAGACTCGGATCTGGACGGACATTGTGACTGCCATCAACGTGGAGGGGGTGGCAGTCCGCGACTTCCAACATGTCAAGAAACGCTGGGAGGACTTCCGGTCCAGGACCCTCAACAAGGCCCGGCGCCTCTTGAAGGCAGCAGATGCTAAGGGGCACCGGGGCCACTTGTCGGAAGATCAGATGGGGGTCCTGGAACGCATATCCCCAGCGCTCCACGTCCAAGTCCTTGAGAGGCAGACCCGTCTGGAGTCGAGCGTTAAGTGTACTTGCATCATGATTGTAAGCTGTGCGTGTGGTGATGTGCCAGTAGTGCGCAGGTTGCACATCTGTTTGCATGGGGCCGAGTATAGGTGGGGGTGTACAGGGCCGTGAGGCTAACACATGCGAGGGCTGTCATGTGTGAGACATGGATGGTGCTTGTGTGTGTAGGCTTGCATGCCAAATGCAGTTGTGTGGGCACACATGTTTGGATGAATGTGTATGTAAGTAGGCATGTTCGTGATGTCACGCATGTATGTTGTTTTCAGCTGCATGTATCAGCACTGTGTACATGTGCATGTGTGTGTATTTGACAATGGTGCAACAGTGATGCAACATGGATGCATGTGACAGCGGGATGTGGAAGCCTGATTGGCAGATGTGACATGGATGCCCATCTGAACACTGCGACAGTTGGCAGAGGTGTACACATGCATGCAAGTGTGGTGGTGTGCGTGCATGTGTAGTGCACTCCCTGTGTTGCATGTGATGTCTGGCTCACCTTTGCCTGCTCATGCTGTTGTATGTGTATGGATGGTGCTGGCAGTTGCGATATGGCTGTGGTCTGGCTCATGTGTGCAAGTTGAAATGACATGTGTGTTGGCGATTGTGATGCCATGTCTGAGGTTTGCCAATGCCACTCATGTACAACTGTCCTGTGTGTATGTGTCCATTGTACAGTGCCCTGATGCCTGTGTTTTATTTCTCCCTGTATGCAGCGCGAACTGATGAAGAGGGCGGAGAAGGTGCTGTGGAGCACAGCGGCGGGGATCGCACCACCAGCCGGAGACGCAAGGCTCGGCTCCCCTCCCAGGTTGTGATCTCGTCGGGGAGTGAGGAGTCAGGTGCCGCGTCCCAGGCCGCAGCTGCCGGAGGGAGGTCCAAGAGGCGGAGGTCGGAGTTGGACTCCTCAGCAGTAGAAGGGGCAGCTGGGACCCCACAGGGCCCAACGGGGAAAGATGGCACAGAGTCATCCAGGTTGGTGGGGGGTTTGGTGGAGGAGGAGGGCGTGCAAGCAACAGAGACGGGGTCTGGAGGTGGGGATTCCACTGGTGCTAGTAGTGCAGTGCTGGACCTGGGACAGGAGGCAGCACAGGTTGCCACAGAGGTGCCTGTGTGCATTCCTGTCCCTGATCCTGTCACTGCATCATCTTGCACCAGCAGGGATGCCTACGTCCAGACCCGTTTTCAGGCAGGGGATAAGCTCACGACAACTGGCCTCCTTTGCCTGCTGACGTGGCTATCCGGGTCCGGGTTGAGCCTGTCCTGACTGGTGTGGCGTTGCGTCAATGGGCCATGCGAGGTGACCTGCAGTCTTTTCATGAGGAGACTGCACGTCATCTCGAATGGCTCGTTGACCGCGTCGGCCTACTGGGACAGGTCACCCAGGCTGGATTCCTCCGTTTGATGGGGCTTGCTCCGACCCCCTCCTCAACTGAACCCCCTATGCGCCAGTTGTCCTCTGTGCCATCTTCCCACCCACTAGGTGCCCTGTGGAGCTGCCTCTGACGGTGCGGCCAGGCTGGTGGAGGAGGCATCCCTGCCACAGTCGGGAGTCGGACGTCCAGCAGGTGTGGCCACATCAACGACTGCACTCCTGCCAGCGGAGGATGTGCAGGCAGCAGGAGGCAGTGCACGGGCAGAGGCACAGCAGCAGCAGCAACGTGGTGGGAGCCATGATGGCTCGGGGCCTTCGACATCGGAGGGGCAGGCATTGGCCGGAGGGCAGGAGGACCCAGGACGGGAAGTGTCTTCCATGTGGCAGCGGTTGGGCCACGTCATAGATGCGGAGCGGCACCGGGCGGAAGAGGCACGGCTCACGATAGTCAGGGCGGAGGCGGGTGGAGGCGGGCCGAGGCGGGCCGAGTGCCTCGAGGCAATCCGCAGGGAGTTGGAGGTGAACATGTCGACGGCCCTGCAGACCCTCGGGGCCATGGAGGAGGACCACCTCCAGGACATTGAGCAGGAGTTCGATGATGCCCTGGCCCGGAACATCCCGAAGTGAGCCGTCGGACTAGCCCGCTGCCCTTGTAAATAGTTCTGTAGTTAGTGTTAGGTTTCCTTTGGTTTTGCATTTTTTTGGACCTTTTGGACTATGGGCCACATTTTTGTATATAGTTTTTTTTTTATTAGGTAGTGTTATTAGATAGGTTTAATTTCTTCTGTTGGGATCATGGACCCTGGATTGTTTATCTGTATATAGTTGACTGTTGGATTTTCATTTTTTTTATGATTTACCCATGGAGCAATGGTTTTCGATTTTAATTTTCCATTGGATTTACTTTTGTGGACAGTGACTTTGGACACCTTTCCTTTGGAGTATGATTTGTGGTTTTGCATTATTTCACGGACATGTTTTTTTTTTAAATTCCCATTTTTGTTTGTTTATTTTTGATTCAATTTATGTTGCCTTTAATACATGTTTTTTCTTCAAACTTCAATGTGTAGTATCATCTCATTGGTTTCATGCATATCATGATATGGGTTTTGACATTCACTGACACCCATTGGGTGTATGTGAGGGACATGTGTTCATTTCCAAACTTGCAATTGGGGTTCTATCATGTTATTGCCATTTCTAAGTGGGTGGATGCAATACTCGGGTGGGTGTTTGGCATTTGGAGGCTGACCATAAGAGCCAGGGATCTAGATTGTGATGACATGTTGGCTGGGGGACATGTGTGGGAGCCTGGTGGAGGGTGCCCCACAGTGCTGGGGCGTGGGGGTGCTGGGAGACATGAGTGGGGGCCTGCTGGAGGGTGCCCCTGGATGCTGGGGGAGGGGGTGCTGGGAGACATGTGTGGGGGCCTGGTGGAGGGTGCCCTGGACTGCTGGGGGTGGGGGTGCTGGGAGACATGAGTTGGACATGAGTGGGGGCCTGGTGGAGGGTGCCCCTGGATGCTGGGGGGTAGGGGTGCAGGGGGACATGAGTGGGGGCCTGGTGGAGGGTGCCCCTGGATGCTGGGAGGTGGGGGTGCAGGGGGACATGAGTGGGGGCCTGGTGGAGGGTGCCCCTGCACTGCTGGGGGGTGGGGGTGATGGGAGACATGAGTGGGGGCCTGGTGGAGGGTGCCCCTGACTGCTGGGGGGTTGGGGTGCAGGGGGACATGAGTAGGGGCCTGGTGGAGAGTGCCCCTGCACTGCTGGGGGGGGTGGGGGTGCTGGGAGACATGAGTTAGACATGAGTGGGGGCCTGGTGGAGGGTGCCCCTGGATGCTGGTGGGTGGGAGTGCAGGGGGACAGGAGTGGGGGCCTGGTGGAGGGTGCCCCTGACTGCTGGGGGGTGGGGGTGGTGGGAGGCATGTGTGGGGGGCTGGTGGAGGGTGCCCCTGACTGCTGGGGGTGCGGGTGCAGGGGGACATGAGTGGGGGCCTGGTGGAGGGGGCCCCTGCACTGCTGGGGGGTGGGGGTGCTGGGAGACATGAGTTGGACATGAGTGGGGGCCTGGTGGAGGGTGCCCCTGGATGCTGGGGTTTGGGGGTACAGGGGGACATGCGTTGGTGGACAGTAGTGCAAGGTGACATGTGGGTTGGCTGGGGTGGCATGGGCATGGTGGATGGGCTGCCTGCGGGATATGTGCAGGGTAGGCCCCTGTGGTGTGGGCCGCCTGCAGGGGCCGTTTAGGGTGTAGAGGGTACATCTGGGAGGACCCACACGTGCAATTCACGTGTGGTGCTCCCGCGCACCCCCGGAATACACGTACCCTGATGGAATCATGTGTGATACTTCCTGCGCACCCCTGAAATACACATACCCTGCTGCTTTTGCGTGTGATACTTCCCGCGCACCCCTGGAATACACGTACCCTGCTGCTTTTGCGTGTGATACTTCCCACGCACCCCTGGAATACACGTACCCTGATGGAATCGCGTGTGATACTTCCCGCATACCCCTGAAATGCACGTACCCTGCTGTTTTTGCGTGTGGTACTTCCCGCGCACCCCTGGAATACACGTGCCCTGATGGAATCGCGTGTGTTACTTCCCACGCACCCCTGATGTACACGTACCCAGGACAATTGCGTGTGAAACTTCCCGAGAACCACTGAAATACACGTTCCCCGCTTGGCGTTTGCTGTTAGGCAGCCCTGTGAACTGGTCCAGGGTTAGCGTAGCCCTTTGCGATGATTTGGGAATTTGGAAGGCTTTTCCTTGCGCGAGGACTTTCTTGGGGGTGTAACTGGCGCTGCTGCAGGGTCGCTGCGCCACTCTGCACCACGGCTGGTTTCGGAGGCTAAAATCCATGAATTCGCTGTGCGATGAAAAGGATTTTTTCGCACGCGGCTGGCGCAGTTTATCGCACGGGGACACTGTGCGCCAGCCGCGTGCGCCACTTTTATGCGAATTTCTATGAATTACCCTCCTAATATGTTTCAAATAAATCTTCTATGGTGTATTTGGAGTGTAGTGGGTGAATTGTATACTGGTCTAAACTGTTTACTGCAGTAACAGGATCTACACGTTCAAATTGGCTACTTTGTGGTGAATCTTGATTTATTTGGGTGGTTTCTCTTAAGCTTTCCTCTATGTCTATATCTTTGTAGTATTCATTGTTTTCTTTGAGATATTTTAGGGCTTGTATAACATTGTTTAAGTTGACTAGTTTTTGACACATTTATTTGTCTTTTGATGGTACACCATTAATTAGTACCATCAACGATTGATCTATTGGCCGGTGTGCTCCTAGAGTGTCTTCATTTTCTTTAAGATCTAATGGCAAATATACTACTTTGCCACATACTCAGATGGAGTCAATTTGGCTATTTTTGGTTGAAGGCGTATTATAGCTTGAATTGGGTGTACTGTTTGGATTACAAAGATCTCATGCAAGTTAAATTGGTGGAGAGTGTTTGGAAGTGGGAATATTTTCAGTTATTATCAATAGCATTTGATGGCATTTGGATGTTGTCATGCTTTGTATTGCAGCATGTGCAAAATTTTGAGGGGTCAGTTATTTTGTAGTTATTTTCTGTTGTAAGATAGAAAGCTAATTGGAACCATTGGGATTCCTCATTGTCTTTTTTATAGGCCATATCTTCTATTGTTGTGCTCCTTTTATAAAATGTTCTGTGACAACAGACACATACTTGGTCTGGTATTTCGGCAGATGTGTTTTGAAAAAACGTCCTCCCAAAAGAGGCAGAAAAAGAAATTTAAGGATAAGTCCCAAGAGAATGTAAGGACCAACTTGAGTGGCCATCTCTAGAAGGCCTGCTCCCAGCTTGAGGGTGAACCTCCTGGGAAGCACAGGATTTATTGGTGTATATGTGTTTGTTAGGAGGTTGGTGTTTGTGAGGTTTTCGCTAATGTTGTCTGAAGTTACTGAATTATCTAAGTCAACTTCAGTTCCAAAATATTTACTTTGGATGTGTTCTATTTCTCAAAGGCGATCTTTGAGTTCTTTGGTTGTTCTATGTATGGGAATGTTATTTAAAATGTGCAGTTCTAGAGCAGATGTCTTTGCATAGTACAGTCTATGCACAAGATTCTGTATAATGTAATGGCGTGTTGCTAAAATTTGATGTGGTGGAACCAGTTCCTGAAATGCAGGCTAATGAATGTGCTTGCAGTCCAGTGTGGCTACACACTGGGCAGGAGTCCATGGTTTGTAAAGTTTTCATTCTACGTTTGCCTTTTAGTTTCACATAGGGATTGAGGAATTGCTGTAAAGATTTGAAGGATTGTTGGAGTATGGTACATATTGAGTTGCATGTCCATTTGTACTGGATGATTTGTTTGGGTGAAAGGAACATTTGTTTGAAAGTTTGTTGGAGAAGTTTTTTCTATAAAGGTTTCTTTTTCCATAATGGCGTCTCCTACCATTTAATACCCTCAGCCATTACTGTATATGTCAACTGGGGTATTTTGTTCTTTTTTTATAAGCCTTTTCATTGAAATGGAAATATTGTTTTGTGCTGCTTATGTGAAGCTAATTACCTTCACAGAAGTTGGAAAAGGTATCTATATTGACATTGTGCCTGTTTAGTAGTACTTTTTGTAATTTATTGATTCATTTAGTTAGTGGTTTCATTCTGTTAAAAATTAACATGTGGTAGTTTTTAAGGGTAGATCGTGACTTTTTAGCTGTCTTTATGAGATTCTAAAGAACTCTACAGTGGAAAATGTTTTTTTTAAATTAATTTTTGGGAATGCTTTACTGTGGCTATGTTAACATTAGTATATATATTGTTCGGTTCATTAGTAGGTCTGCTTTTGTTTGTACATCTTTTTTTACTTTTAGTTTTTGCAAGTGGGGCCTTACTTCTTTTTTAGTGATGGCTGGTTTAGTTTTGTTTAGTGAGGCTACTAGCTGTTTTATTTTCATGTTTTCTACACATTGTTTTAGAGGTGGATGACTATATGGCTTGCTTTTATTTTTATCTGATCTATTTTTTCTTTGTTTTCTATGGAGTTGGTTTTTAGTAGGCATTCTGTTCTGTCAGTTGGGAAAAAAGAAAATTTGGGTATGAAAATTGTGGAATGTGTATGCATGTATTATGCATGAGTGTGTGGGTGTGATTGTAGAGATTAATATAGTGCTGTGTGATTGTGTAGTAGGATGATAGGTGTGGTTAGGAATGTTGTAAGAGTCTGAACTTAAAAATGTTCTACAAATCTTTTGCATCTGCATTTCCTTTCGTTTAGGAAAAGCAACACACAGTGCTGCAATAAATCCACATATGCATTTTTTTACTTTCACAAAAATGCTCCAAAAAAGAAACACTTTCAAACGCACAGCATTTTCCATTTTCTGTTCCATATACATGTCACACTTTCCAGACTTCCAGTCCAGTCCTATTTCTGTTGTGAGCAGGTGTAGAATTCTACAGTACGTGGCATTTGACATAGTGGTTAGAAACAAGAATATGCATATTGAGAAGCTTATTACAGGCTAAGTAGCAGCAACCCTGTATATGTATATTTATGAAGGTTTTTTAAAAAAAATACTTTTCAAAATAAAAGCATTCCTGTACTATGTCTTGTTAGATGTAGATATTGTTGAATCTGCAAAAAGAAATCTTGGAGCGTTTCACAGTAGTTGTTGATGCAGGTGGCTGTGAGTAACAGGAGACATGCACTCTGAGAGTGTACATCTGAAGTGTTGACCTGAGTTGACAGGGTTACATGTACAGTTTTTGAATGTCACTGGTGGGTTGATGTGTGATTGTTTGAAAGTGGCCAATGAGGGAGTGTTACAAACATAAAAGTAAAATGGGTAGAACGGCTGCCCTGTTCTACGGTGTCCATGGACACTGTGGTAGTCTTCTGATATCGGACGTGCCATCTGGGTCCTTTAAGGATGCCTGGCATGGAAATAGAACTGAAGAGACTGGGGACAGTCGCGGACGTCGGCCGACATCAGGGATCAGTCAATCAGGTTTCCTGGTCGTGGTGTATATGAAGAAAGTGTTGGAAGAGTTATCTTTGTTGTGTGCAGTGATGATGACTATGGCTTTGAGGAACCAGAGTGTCTGGATGGTGGGAAATTCTTGAAGCCATTTGCTGAAGGTATATTGTGAGCATCGTGGATTACCTGCAAATCTTGTATTACAAGAATTTGAAATTTTCTGGTATGGAGTTCGAAGAATGAAGAGGGCGGACTTCCTCCCGTTTTGTGAAAGTATGGTTACTTTAAAGCATCTGGACATAATTATAGTTCACTTTGGAGGCAACAGTTTGGGCTATGTAACCGGAATTTCATTACAATTTGCAATGAAGGATTCATTTGCAAAGTTAATGAAACTGTTTCCAATGTCGAAGATTGTGTTTTCTCGAATAGCTCAATGTGAACAAAGCTGTATGTGCTTTTTTGCAGGATTTTGGAATTACATTTTTTCATAATGAAAATATCAAGTTTTATATTGTGAATATTCTTCGAGAAGATGGAGTGCATTTGACTGATGTTGGAAATCAGATTTTTCTTTTGAATATCCAAGATGCACTGACACTATTTTTGTGAACTCCTGAAATATGCAATGAAGTATTTCTTTTTAGTAGTTGTAGTAAATAAAACACAGAAAAGAAACAGTTTTTCTGAAATTTAGAAAAAATAATTAAATTGAATAGAACATTTGTTAATTCAGTATATGAAACTCACAAAACATTTTTTTTAAATTTATATTAAGAGCCACAATTATTTTACAAAAAATGTATTTTAATTCCATCGCCCCATATCTGGAAAATGTCCAGGTATCTGTGGACTTTTGTACCATCCATGGACTATGCAAACTGCAAAAGTTCCTGTGATTTTTATTTGTAGTTCTATTTTTTAACTGTGACAGGTGGCTCCTAAATAAACCTTTTTTTTAGAATGTTTCATTTTAAATTTTGTTTGGCTTTTTACAGGAGAGGTAAGGAGGTAAGGTGGGGAGGGAGGGAAGAGAGGGAAGGGGCACCAACCACAGATATGAAGGGGCAGGTGGACAGGGGAAGATGTTGGATGGGACTTAAATTTAAGGTAGGTGGCAGTGTTTCTTATGTTCCTTTGCCGCAGCCTCTGAAGCACTTCGTAACTACTGCCCCCTACAGATTGGTGTGTCACAGTACCAACAGAGTACTGTGACCCTTGAAAGGTAAGGGTCACCAGCATTCTGTATGGCCTACGAGATGGCTGACAGGATCCTCTGAACCGCAGGAGTTGCCTGTGGGGTGGCAGGAGCAGTTGAGGAAGATAGTGCAGAGGATATTAACCTGCTTTTCCCTGAGAAAGAAACAGCCATTCTTAGAGCACCAGGATGGTTGGATCTGGTGTGTTGGTGCATGGAGGTGGTCCCATAGGGGTACTGCCCAGTTTGTCTGTGACTGAGTACAACATTGCAATCAGTGCATTTCACCTTGGCAGCCCAAACCTTCGGTACACCCCCAGTGGTGGTTAAAACAATGCCACACCCATGACTCTTTCTGGGAGCTGGAGGTAGGCACTTCCTCTACCTCTTCTTCCTGTTCCTCATCATAATCTTCTGCATCACCGTGCCTGTTCCCCTGCCCAAGCCCTCACCAGTTGGTAATTGTGATGGTGGTGGTGGCCCCTGGAAAGGAGGGATGGCCATGAGCAAAGCCATAGATATAGGAAAAAGTGATCTTCAAAGAAGCTGCTCTTTCTTGATGCTCTCTCCTGCATAGCTAGATTGATCAAAGTAATGGGTGGGTCCCTTCAGAGAAACCGTCTGCAGACCGTGCAACTGTACGCTGACTACTGAGTCAAAGATAGGCCTTGAGAAGTTGTAAAAAGTTCACAGATCAACAAAAAATTGGTCTAGGAGCTCTAAAAGGTTACACTTGAAACTTGAAACACCTTAGATTGGCCAAAAAATGCTGTTCCAAACTGTCTGCAGTGATGGACATCATCCACGGACACGTCATCACGCCATCACATTGCATGGGTGAGGTCACATGATGACATCCGGGGACGTTCATGCTGGCATGGGTTGTCCATGGACCCCATTGAGCAGGAGACGCTGGGTGCATGCACATGGACGTCTGCAAACGGGCGTGCTGTCCGCTGTCTAAATAAAAGTGCATCATGCCAGATAGGACATGTCCAGACACAGCGCGACTTCCACGGTCGCCTCTTTCCAGAAGCTGACACCCCGGACAGTCATATAGCCTGCAGATTAATAATTGGTGTTTTAAAAAAAATTGAATTCATCACAGAACATTATATAGAAGACAGTTATGGAAGAAAACATGTATTTATTGAAAGGGATAGGGTTTGGGAATGGGAAACATAAATGGGAGAATTTGGAATTTCTAGGAAGTCATCATTAGTAGAGGGAGGGAGAGATGTTTCATCAAACGGTCTTCATGTACATTTTGTAAATTTGTTTAGGGTGATTGCTGGCGGCAAGAGAGACAGGTACAAGTCCGACAGTGATAATCAACATTTCTAATAATGTGATTTTTTAACATAATTTAAAAGTTCTTTGAAGTCATTACTAAGTTCAATCAATTTTGCAGATAATATCATGATTTCATTGTGTACAGTTGGGGATACAGTTGGGGATTGGGATTGTCTTTGAGATTGTTGGGATTCTTCATAATTGATTTGTGGTGTAGTTTCTTCAAGCAAAGTGTGTACTATAAGAAAAGAAGAAATTATTATTTCTATCACCTGTATATAAATTACATTATTTGTTTATATTGAAAGATGTATTGTTAACCATTAGAGATTTTATCATCACTCATTTCTTCTTTGTGAAAGTTTTCCTCTAGCCACGCAAGTGTGTTTGCCATTTCTGTCAAAATACAAGAATGGTAATATTTGCCTATGAGAAATGTTTATATAATGAATGGTAATAATAGAAAAATAAATACATTGTGCTTACTCTTTGGTGAGAGGTTGTTTTGGAATGAGTTGCTGGTGTATCACAGTCTGTAGGAAGAGTTTTACTGAACTGATAATTTGAGATGTACAGTTATGGTTTGTGCTTGGTGCATTCCATAATATTGTGTGCTAAATGATAAAATATGTTTTACATTTTGAAATGTTGAATTGTTCAACCAGGTGTATGTGGGTGTAGTAAATATAAGTAATTTTGTTTTATGTATATGTTTTTGTTGGTTGAAGGGTACATTTTCTTTTGTCCCAGTGCTTCTAGGTTTTGTTGGTGCTACCTGATGTCCGCAGACATTTGCTCTGCATGCGGACTCTAGAGCAGCTACATTGTGGGTGAGTGTGATTTCTTGTTGTACTCATTAAAAATAGGAGCAATTTAAAGGGGGTCTGGTAAACCCCCCTCGCCCCTAGTTTTGAAGCAGGTGTTTTCATAAAACTGATGTGTCTCTCTAGGCAGACCTCCGGGTTGTGCCATGGCCACAGTTAAGTTAGTGTTAGGATTGATTACCCCTCCATCCCTGAGCCATTTATTTACTGCTTGAAGGCATTCAGCAGGTATTAGAACATTAATATGTAGTATGTTACCCATTCTAGTGTCTCTTTTTACTAGATGTATTTCTCTATCACCCTTCTTTAGTAGGTAAATAGGGTGAGATTTAAAAGGAAAATTTGGCTGGAAAGGAAAAAATGATCTTTTTATCAGAGGTGAATAAACCCCTAATGCGCCACACTTATTTTCACACCTTAATACCAGATCTCTGATAATGTTACAGTGTTTAATAAATTGACTAATACATTCATTAATCATAATCTTCCTTCAATGGTTCCATAAACCTAAATTGAATTCAATCAAGCTCAGAATGCTGATTCCACGTGCCTATTATGGCACGGGTGATACTGCGAGAAGAAATAGACAAGAAAAGAACATGATAATATATGTGATGGGAAACCAAGGAGGGGAATTTAGGTTTATGGAACAATTGAATACAGATTATGATTAATGTTACTGTTTTCATGGAATGTTCTGTGCATATCCGAAATAAACATGATGATGATGATTAATTAATGTATTAGTCTTAAGGATTGATATAGCATGGAAAATGCTCACTAGGAGCCACATACAATTTATTGTGACCTCTAAGAAAAACACGTGTCGGCTTGATTGCTGTGTGTGATAAAGATGTAGGAAACTTGCACAATTTGGCATTATTTGGTGTATTGTGCGGTTGTATCAAATTTGAAATTTGTATTGAAGAACTTTCAAAATAGAAGGTTTAAGAGATATGGAAATAATTGGTTTACATGATGTAATTTTCAGGATGAATTATACAATTAATTAAACATTAAAACATTAACAGATCTGGTATAAAGGTTTATGTGTGGCACAATAGGGTTTATTGTGTTATGGTATATTTTGACAAGTACTCTTACAGGGTGGAGCCAGATTAACCCTATGCTGCCATAACTAGGAAGGATACATTTTGGTGTTTGAGTACCATTAGTTTAGTGTGAGTAAGTGTCAGTGCAAGTACGTTCACTGGAGGAACCTGAGTTAGTACTTACTTTTTATCAGAGCCTCTAGATTTTTAACTCTAGAGATGTCTGTCTATATACTGGGAGCCAACTGTTATGACAACGCAGAACCCATTAAGGGGACCAATTCTCTTGGGTGACCTATATTTTAAATGTAATGGGTGCCTGCATTCATAGGTTACCTATAGATGTTCTTTAATGTCACTGGTGGCAACTATTTTGTTTTTCCAAGACCCAAAACTACTTTCAAAATGTATGGGTGCCATGTGTTATGGCATTCTAAGACCCAGAATATGTGTTTGAACATATGGTTGCACATTTATATGGCTGCCCAAGGCCCTTTACCTATTATGGGCACCAAATGTTATGATGTCCATCATACCCTGCGTGCCAGAGCCTTACCTCCACCCGAAAGGTGGTCTAAACGCCCACCTCGGGCTGTGCCAAGTTTTAACCACAGAGAATAGAGTTGTACCCAAAGCAAGGCTCTGGAAACAGTTGGCTCTCTGCGCTCTAGTGCAAAACTACCTCTGAGCACCTGGCAGGCTTACTATTGCATGCATTATTGTCATGGGTCCACTTTCTAAATGAATCTATGTATCAATGCTCTTTACCCTTATATGATAAACCTTAGATGTAATCTTCCCTAAATAGTTTTATCAGTAAACTAACAAGTGTTTGCACTTGTAAAATTGTGTCTTTTATGCAATTAAATAGAAACACATCAATAATGCTCTCACTCTCTTGTTTAGCATTCATGTATATTTATTCTCTTGTAGAGATAATATATAAGCATTATAAATAGAATAGTTAAGCAATATACAGTTCCTAAGATTGGCAATAAAGGAGTGGAGTAACTACCCAGCATCCTACTCTTCGAAAATATTAACACAAGCAAGTACTAATCATAGGTAAGTATGTAGCTTTGGTGACTCAGCAAATCATAAAATCGTACTCGCAATTATGTTGCTGTTGACTGGCAGGCCAGGGGATATGTGAGGCAATACAGACCAACCTCTGAATAAGGTAAACCATTTCAAATACCCCTGCCAAGGATTCAAATACCCCATTTCTGTGCTTTGATGGGCCTTCTTATTATAGCCAGAGAAGTATCAGGGGACACAGAGGGTATATGTGGACACTGTAATTAGTTTTGCCTCCAAACTATTGTAGAAAGCATTCTTCGTGGTTCAGCGCAGCGTGGTCTTCAGTGAAATTGGTGGGACGCTGTATGGCTGCAAACAAATCTTTGTTTTGAAGTCTAAATCCCACCACTGTTTCCCTGTTAGCCAATGGCATTCTAACAGACAATGATGTCATTAATTTAATCAGTAGGAACATTTAAAATTAAACCATTTTGTTTATCCACTTTTGAATTTAAGCTAATGTTGTTGTTATCTGCACTTACATATTAACTTATGTGTTTCATCAAGACGCGCTTTTTCCAAATGATAAAATTACATTCATACACCTTTCTAATGAGCATGTCGCATTTAAAACATCCAAGCTTGGTTAATGTTTTGTCAATGTTGGCTTGACCTCATGTTCTTTTTTGTTCATAATAATGCACTCACATTTCTACGTGCAATGCAATAACAATAATGATCAAGGGACTGTTCTATTATTCCTATGTGATTAATAGAACAGATGTTTGCATTATGTGGGGTGTGGCTAGCAGCCATGGAGCGAGGCTGCTTGCTTGTGAGCTCCTGCCCAATGTGTCATCATCCGTACAAAACAGACAGATCCGCTTCACCGGAATGATTTAAAAATGCAAGGAGATTTAGATAAGCAATAGCGGAACAAACTCCTCCTTTGTGAGATGGCCGGCTTCAATGGAACCACACGGAGAAGCCATGCCAGTTTCGGAGGAGGACCGCTGAAAGGAGTCCAAGATGCAGCCGAGACGAGGTAACTGCAGCCTCTTTGGTGGGAAGAGCTGGCTCCATGAGAGGTACCCGAAGAGATTGCGAACACCCCAGGAATACGAGCCTGGCAGTATACAGCCCTCCTGCATGCAAGGTGAGCAAATCACATCGGACCAGTGGCGCGCCGTGAGTGAGACTTGGCACAGAGAAGTGCCTCTGAATGTTCACACAGGCCCAGGCTTGAGCTTGTCTTGCTCCCACTGATCATCCACTGGTGGGCAAAAGAACGCACAACAGGACATCCCTGCTCTGGGCACCCAAACCCTGGGATCATAGCAATGCTGAGTCCGCAAACCCGCGGATGATGGTCAACTGGTGAAAAATGTTATGCACGCCAGCACATTGAGGAGGACACAGTCCGCTGACCGAGCAGAGTCTCCTCCTACTGTCTAGGTAGTCAAACCGCCCCAGTAACACCAGAGAACATAGGTAGTACACCTCTAAGCAGAAGACCTTGAAACACACCCAGAGATATGCGCTACCTGCTCACTGGGGGCACTTGAGGTCGTAGCTATTGCCCGAGGGATGCAATAGGGAAGCAACCCTCTGAAAAATCTACACACCAGAGGGCTCCTCCCTACACCTCCCCAATTAAGGAAAATTAATAGAAGTGGTGCCTCGATAGAAGACTAGAGGCACAACACAACTACTCAGCAACCACCTCTACTATCAGCCGTCAACCCTATTGAGGCAAGGTGGATCCAAGCACATAACTGCAGTGTGTAGAACAAGCTAAATGCCTCTTAAAACATCTAAATCAAAGGGTAATCAAGCAACAATAGACAGCTACGTGAACACCCTACCACAAGGGTCTACGGACGATATGGTGGTGACACAGGACAAAGCAAACAAAGCAAAAAAGTGCAGGCAAACAAATCCTGCTGGCTGTCGTGGAATTGAAAACTTCGCTAGTCTCCATGATTGACGCTGTTATTGTCGATGTTGGGTTGTTGCTCCAAGATGTCAGGAAACTGTCCGAAAGGACTACAGACTTGGAAAAGAAACTGACGGAGAACACTGCAATGACCCATGAAAATCACACCGAAGTCTAGATCTTGCAGCAAAAAGTTAGTCTTCTGAAAAACAGCGTGAGGACGCAGAAGGAAGAGCCCATAGAAATAGCATCCGCATTGTCCGCCTACCTGAAGGAGAAGAAGGGACAGACCACAAAATTTATATAGCGAATATGTTTTTACAAGACATCAGACCTGGGAACCTTTCACAAGGCTTTACAATAGAAAGAGCACATAGGGCCCTCACTAGAAAGCCACCATCAGGTGCCCCTCCATGCCATATAATATCAAAAGTCCTAAACTATAAGGACAGGGAGAAGATGTTATCCTACTCAAAGCAAAGAAGAATGATACGGAGAGCATCCACAAACTTAGTAGTGTACCCGGACCACACTTTCCAGGTCCAAAACAACAGAGCACACTTCTCATCAGCCAAAGTCAGACTATGCAATTCAGGCTTGAAATACATGTTGATGCATCTAGCTTGTCTACAAGTCCTTTATAAGAACCGCACCCTATTCTTCGATCTCCCAGAAGAGGCACAAACATGGATATATAGAGAAAAGATTGGCCATCTTGCAGAGGAGTTTACCACCCCATCTTAATACAAAGGTTCCTCTGATGCTGGCGCAGGCATGTAATAGCAAACAGGCCAGGAAACACTGCACTCTGACAAAAAAGAATACACTGCCGAGAAGCAACCAGGGAATCCAGGACCAGCGGGTCACTGATGCGATAGGCTGCCTCTAATGATCACAGTTGTTATCCAAGTTTGCTTAGGTGGCAGGACCAAGTTTATGGACACAACCATCATTCCAGAGGGAGTAAGCCTGTCACACGGCTGGTACCACCCAGCCCACAGAGTATTTCTTCATTGGACGCTTGTTTCTGCATCCACCCGCTGCACACATGCCTCAGGATCAGACCCTGAAGACCAAAGTGAGAAGTGTACACGCCTGAGCATGTGCAACGATGCTGGGCGACTGTTGTTGGGGAAGTCATAAGGGAATTTGTTTTGCTTGTATTAGACACTAAATCACAAACTAACTTGATAATGTTCACCCATTCTGTAAAAGTAAAGATGGGGGATGTCAGCCGATAATGAATACAAGCCCCAATAACTGGTTACAGATAATAATGGCTAATGACATAAAATTGCTTACCTGGAATGTCCGGGCTTGAACAATAGCGTAAAAAGAAATACTGTCTATTGTATCTCCGTAGACATAAATTTGACATTGCTTTGCTGCAAGAGACCCACCTCACTGAGGAAAAACAAGCGCTAGTTTCCAAAAAATGGAGGGGATGTATCATAGGCTCCACGTACTCAGCGTACGCTTGCAGAGTAATGACTTGGATAGCACACACAGTACCCTTTAAAGTGACCAAGTTTAAAATGGGCAATGAGGGCAGAATGGTACTCATACAAGGGTTCTTAGAAAATGTGGATGCCTGCCTAGTAAATACATATGCTCCCAATCATGGCACAGCTGCCTTCTTCCAAACGCGATACCCAAGACTCGTTCCATACAGAAATGGGAACATCATATGGGGAGGGGACTTCAATTGTGTTATGAACCCAATAATGGACAGATCAGACACAAAATTCCAAAAACCCACCTCACCAGCCAGGTCCCTTCAAACACTTGTAGCTGCATTCGACCTAGTAGATATTTAGAGAACACTTCACCCACACTCCAGACATTACTCGCATACCTCAGCTCTACATGCTGTCCAAAGCAGGTACTGATCTGCTGGACAAACTAATGATAACGGAATACAAAAGTACTTTCTTATGGGATCATGCCCCCCAAATACTGAAATGGTAATATACATCACTGAGGCCCCCGATCTCAATGTGGGAACTGAGGCGTGAAGTCCTACAAGACATCCCTTTCTGAGAGCATATTAAAGACAGTATTACAGAATATTTCCTACAAAATAAGGGCAGTGTTTCCAGTGAGGGCACATTTTGGGAAGCCTTAAAAGTGGTTATTAGAGGCACTGCAATAGCCAAATCAGGGCACATCTAAGCCACAATTTGTAGAGAACTTAGAGCTGCGGAAGAGGCATTGCAAAAACAGACGCAATCCCACATGCACCAAGAAGGGAAAGAGGCAAAGGAAACGGCTCTGCACCCACAACGCTTGGGCTGCTGTGAAAGAATGGACAAGTACAGTTACACCAAATACATAGAGCAGAAACACGCAGAGGGGGACAAACCAGGCAGACTGCTAACCTGGCTATATAAGAGAGAAGAACAACGTGAATCCATCTACTCAATATATACACAACAAGGCACCACATGCAATACCCAGGAAGGTATCAATGTAGTCCTTCATAATTTCTACCACACCCTATATCAAGAAAAGCCCATAAACAACCATACAGATATAGAAGAAGTGTTAAGCAAGATACACCTTCATAGACCAGATGATGCGGCAGTAAGCGACCTAGATTCCCTTGTCACAGTAGAAGAACTAATGAACACAATAAGATCACTTCCGACAGGAAAAGCCTCGGGTTTGGATGGCCTGCCTAGTGAGTTCTGTAAAGAATTTGCTACAGAACTTGCTGCACATCTCCTGAACACATTGACTGAAACGTACGATTCTTGCCTCCTCCCACTCATCTTAAGGGAATCAATAAGTATACCCCTTTTGAAACCCAACAAACCACCACAGGAATGCAGATCGTATAGACCCCTGTCCATGCTTAACCAGGACAGCAAAATCCTTACAGGGACACTAGCCAATAGATTGAAAACAGACATACACACTCTTGTGCATCCCGACCAAACAAGATGCGTGCCAGGCAGGAACATGTCCTGGAACTTAAGACGTTTACATCATATTATGTACAGTACCTCTTCCTGGAAAGCACTGTGCGTTATCGCAGAACTGGACGCTATAAAAGCATTTGATTCCATTAAATGGGTCTGGCTATACACCACATTACGCAGGTTTGGTTTTGGTCCAATTTACCTAAAATGGGTGAAGCTAATATATACTGACCTCGTAGCAAGAGTCAGGACAAATAAATACTTCTCTGGGTGCTAGAAAAGGGCACTAGACAAGGCTTCCCGTTATCCCTGCTGCTGTACATTTTGGCAATGAAGCCGGTGGCAGCACACTTAAGGATGGAATACATGGATACAGGCATAATAGTTCAGGGGACACAACATCTGATATCCATGTACGCTGGTCACATGCTTGTATATGTGCAAAACCCTGAAGACAACTTAGAATTGATACTGGAAGACCTTGCACATTTCTCCCAGCTCTCAGGAATCACAATTAGTTTGGAAAAGTCATCCCTATTCCCATTAGGTGGACTAGCTACAACGCAACAAAACAAACTCCCAGTACTCGCCCTACAATGGAGTACTCCTATGTTCCGATACCTTGGAGTCCATATATACCATGATCCCGTTCAGGAACATAACAACAACAACACGCTAAAAGCCTTAGAAGGCATATGGAACTCAATGAAGTTCTGGACCAAACTACCCCTTTCATTAATGGGCAGAGTGACGCTGCTAAAAACTGTTGCCCTCCCGAGGCTCCTATATTATTTCGCAAATGTACCATACAACATACCTAAAGCATTCTTCAAAATTATAGACTCCTTATGTAGGGAATTCTAGTGGAGGAATGGCAGATGCAGATTAGCGTTAACCTCATTGCCAAAACCATATGAAGAATATGAAGAAGGCGGCATTAGAGTGCATTGCTTTGAAAGGTACTACATGGCAAGGCAGTTTCAGTACTTAGTGGGCTGCATAGCGGATGAACCTAAGTAAGACACTACGCTACTCCAACCTGCATGCTTGGACGTTTAACGCACCCTAAACACATACGCTATGTTTCCAAGATGAAAGACAGCGTTTATATTAGCTAAACGAAAGGAGGACGATGACATGGAAATCCCCGAAAGGCCCCAATATAGAAGACTGGTTGCGAGATCTCAAAAAATGGTCACTTACCGAAACAGCTGTTTGGCTGCGTGCAGCAAACTTAGGCTTCTATGACACGAATGAAGAACTAACAGCATGGAACACACTGACACAGGCTCTGTTTGCACCAACCACATTGATGACGGAGACAGGGTAAACCCCCATAGACACTACTAAGAGCTCAATCCTTGAAAATTATTAAGGGCATAGACTAGACGCTGATACCATAGGCAACTAGGGGGGAAGGGAGTTGGGGGGAGGGGAGGGAGAGCAAGTTGGGGACTAAGTATAGATAGATTGCAATTACATAAATATCAAAATGTAACTGTACATTAATAAGCACATGATTGTACATTACACTGTCATTATACATGTGAAGGGAAACCTAATTAAACCTGTCATACAACAAATGTTTGCACTATCAGTTATATGGTGAATGCCTGACAAATGCCTGTACAAATACCAAAATGAGCTTTGCCAATGCTGGTTGTTTGGTACTGTAACAGGATACATGGAAACAGAAACAGACACACTTAAATGTGCCCCATTCCAAGTTTGCTGGTATCGTGGCGGTAAATCCACCAGGATACCGGTAAACTGTATTACCATTACCAGTACTCGGTCCAGTTATATTTCCACCAGATTCTGAGTGCCGGTCACAGTGGTAACTCCCCATTCCACGAGTTTGCCATCATTACAGGCTATTTTTGCCAGTAATTCCGCGACCCACTGGCAAAATTGTACTTGGCTGGCACGGAAACGTGCTTTTATACGTAATACCGACATACTAATTCTAAACCGGCCAAGTTCTAATGAGGCCCAATGAGCTTTGCATGCTGCTGTACAGTGGAATGTAATTTTCACTTATAGCAGAGTGCATTGTGACGTATGGGACGGGTTGAAGCTCTTCTTTGCTTCTTCTGTCTTCATTTTCATGGGTTGGTGATGAAGCATTGAGAGCCCCCAGTGCAAGAAGTCAGCAGAACAGTTTGGTTCCATCTCCACCTCTGCTTGCACCTTTTGGAATTGGCCTTTTTTTTAAAAATAGAATTTGGTGTGTTTATTTTGATGTCTTCAAGCGTCTATATAAAAAAACAGAATACAAATACTAGTCACAGTACTGTATGTACACTTATCTACACTTCGAACAGTTTTTAGTAGAGGTCGATTTTTCTGAAAAGAGTCAAGATTTTCAAATGAAAGATGAGCTTTTGACTTACAAACAAGGATTTTCATTACACTAAGGGGCTATGAAGATGCAAGATACCCAACGGGACAGCCACCAGAACAGCGGCGCCTCTGCTCTGACTTTTGCCCGCCAAGAAACTTGTCTTTCTTCAGCAAAAATATTAGCGCAAAGATGATATTATCACTACAATTAACAAAGGACTATTATGGATGAGGGAAGGATTCAGAAAAACAAGAAGGTTCTACAATGCAATTCTGGATATGCTAAAAAAAAAGGGTTGGATAGGATTCCTTAAGGATAAGAGATTGGCTATGGACAATTCTATGCTAGATACTCAAAACTATGGTTTTGGAATAGGACCGTCAGGATCTGGTCAAAGGGTTCTGGACTGGGATTCTGCTAGCCCACTGGACAGGATTCAGGCACCCGGTTCTGCACTCAGCACGACACTCTGGTCTCTGCATGGCCTCCAAACTGGATCTGGTGGATTGGTTCTGGAGTTATAGCTATCTGGTTACAGCTCTGCTCTACTGGTTTGGACCTCTGGGTTCTGCCAAGTGTTCTTGGCAAGAAGCAAAAACAGCACAGCCAGGCTGTTCAATTTTTGATGTGCCCCTTGGAAGTCTGGGGTAAAATCAGGTTGCAAGATGTTTAAAGGCCAAGCTGAGAAGGGTTCAGCTTTGGAATTGGGCCTTCTGCTTTCAGAGTTCTGGAGTCTTGGATCTGGGTTCTCCTGCAGAGTGCTTCGCCAGTAAATCAGTTAATGGGTGAATGTGTGTATCTCTAAGTCCTAAACTGTCCCTATTTATGTATTTCCCAAAGGGGTGGGTAGGCTGATTATACTAAGCCCACCCTCTAGGAAGCCGATGGGTCAGAGTATTTCCCCTCTCCTGATTTGAGAAGGAAATCTAGTGTCATAGTGATGCTGCAATATAAAATCCAGGGAAAAACCTCTGCTTTGTTTCTAAACAGAAAATCTATTTTTCATATAAAGCATATTTACAATATCACCAACTTGCTAATAGTACATATTCACATCACAGATTTAATAGTGCACGTATCCATCCGAGTCCGATCTTCTTGAGAGTTTTGGTTCAAAATGGACAGTTTTTTGCACTTTTGGTTGGATACCCAGTGTCAGATCTGTACACATTTTACCACATACATGCGCATGACATCTGGGCATAATCCTGTAAACTTTGATATTCCTAGCATTATCACAATTGCTACAACATCAACATTTTGGTAGTCCGGTCTCTGAATATCGCACATGGTTCAGAGTAGTTTCAAACTGTGAGCAGCATTTTCATATTAACAACCTATAAAAGACAGATTTTTCCAAGTTTTACACAGTTTTCTATGAGTCTTTTTCCAAAAAGATATTTCCTTGGAGTTTAAGATACACATATCTGTCCAGTCCCGCCTCCAAGGTTGGGCTGGGCCAAGAGCAACCTGGGCCTCTCTTCCTTTGGCAGTTGGTTTCTGTTGACACCCGAATTTGCATTTCCTTTCAGTCAAGGGAGTCTTTTGTCTCTACTCAGAGCAACAGGCCAAAATCCCCTCCCACCTCCATTAACAGCTCAATGGCAGTTCCTGAGCAGAGAGCAGGAGGAAGATTCCTTTGTTTGGGAAAAGCTGTTGAATGTCTTTGAAGTCCAGTGTGGCTGACATTAGTTCACTTTTAAAACACTGTTTGAAATGGACTTTTCTAAAATACAATTTACATTTTCAACAAATATACACACAGGTCTCTTCATTCCAGTTTTTTTAAAACATAGAAATTGAATTGTAACAACCTATATGGCTTTTGATGGCAAGTCTCTTCTTTTCCACAATTTGATTTTAAGACACAAGTTTTAAACTGACTGTATAGGTAAATGACAGCTTGGACACAGGCGAGCGGCGGTACTGCGCCCATATCTGACATATTTTTCCCAAGCAAGCACCTTTTGAATGTGGATTTGTTTATGATGAAAGGTGCTTCTCCTGAGGTTGTGCTTATGGGGATTCCTTAAATAAAGTGATGGTGAACACCCCACAAGGATGTTGGATCTTCTTTGCTGTTTGGGAAACATGATTCTGCACTTTCAACAGCCAAGGACAAATGGATTTTAAAGCACTTCTGGATTTTCCTGGTAATGCAGCACTGCCTTTTCAAGCAGTTCTATTTCACTCTGTGGGCAGCCCAATGATAGGTTTTGGCAGTGTGGTCTCCTGTTTTACCACTGACATAGGCAAAAATAGATTTGGCAGCCTATTTTTCAAGTTTCACTGCAGACTTCTCAGAGATTTTTAGCGCATAGGGCTTTTTGGCGGCCATTCTGTTGTTTTTTATTAAAGCAGCACACAGTGAAGTTGCGGGGCAGAGCCGAGTGGGTCTGAACATCCCACAAGCCCCCCCACTTGCAATTTGCTGTTGGTTGTCCATCAATGGGAAGTCGCAAGATTGGGATGTTCAGTCTCTTTTCTTTTGGTTCCAAAAATGGCAAAGGTCATCATCTTTTCCTCCATCAGGGGTGGATCGACCAGTTCTCCTCACCCAGTCCTGATGTGAGTATGGAGCAATACTCCGGGCCCCTTGGATCTTTGCTTCCGGTCCCTGGGTGGCCCTCCTTGGTTTTAGTCTCCATGGTTTCCAATTCTAGGATGACAAAGCAAAAACATATTTGTAGACATTTCCCCACCAATATTAATATAGTGGGGCAGACACATACATTTTGACAAATCAGCACACCTTTTTCTATTAGCAATTGATTGACTATATAGATGGAATATTTTATAGTTGGAATTCTAGGGAGCTGGTGTGACCCCCTTTGGGGTTCCAGAAGACTCCTCCAGTTGCTGCAGAGTGTGCCTAGAATGGTAACACTTTAGTTGGTTAATATGGACCCACTTATCTTCCCCCTCAGCCAAACTGCCTTTGGGGATGCAGATTTTGTAGGCGACTCTTGAGATTTTGTCTACAATTTCAAAAGGTCCCCTCCAGCTAGGCAAAAATTTGCACTGATTGGCCTGGTTCCTTTGGAAATTGTATAAGTAGACCCGGTCTCCTACATTGTATTCTTTTCTAGTAGTCTTTAAGTCATAGTGGGTCTTCATGCTGTCGGCAGATCTTTCTAGGTTTCGCTGAGTATAGGCAAAAGCGTTTTGAAGATGTTTTCTTAGATTTTCAACATACTCATGAGTTGTGGAGGCATTGATGAATGTCTGCTCTTGGGTTCCGTAGAGCAGATGCTGGGGAAGCACCATCCTGCATCCAGTCATCAGCTCAAATGGTGACATTTTAGTTGCAGATGAAGGGGTAGATCTGATGGCCATTAGGACAAGAGGTAATCGAATATCCCAACTTGGCCCAGAATCTGCCACAATTTTTTTTTAATATGCTCACAATTGTTTTGTTGTATCTCTCCACTGCACCACTAGAGGCTAGCTGATAGGCAATGTATAATTTCCTTTTGACCCCAGTTATCTCCCACATCTTTCTCATTACTTTGCTGGTGAAGTGGCTACCTTGGTCTGACTCGATCCTTTGGCATAGTCCAAAACACGAGAAGATGTGGTTGATCATCAGGGCAGCTGCAGTTTCTGCCTTGCAATTTGGGGCCGGGAGACATTCCAACCACTTAGTAAACAAGCATGTCACGGTCAACATGTACTTATTTCCCCTAGAGGAGCGAATCACGGGCCCGATATGATCGACTTGTAAATCTGACCAAGGCAGTGTCATCCCCCTCTTTTGGAGAGGAGCACAGTGTGTGAGGGATATTGGCTGAAATTGTGCACACACAAGACACTCCTTCAAGTATTGGTCGAGGTTCTGCCCCATGTGTGGCCAGTATGCAACCTCTCTTAAGATTTCAAGTGTTGTATGAAACCCCCTATGACCGGCTGTGGCCGCATCATGGGCGTGACTTAACATCAGGCTTCAGAATGAGGTAGGGACCACCCACTGATCATGGCCAGCTAGGGATCACCTCACCAACAAACCGTCTTGGATTCTGAACATTTTTGGACATTTCATCAACACTCTTAGGTCCTCTTTCTCTATGTAATCGGTATCCGTCAGGGGAAAGTTCTCAGGGTCCTCAATTTGTTGATAAAACTTACCAATTATTGGATCCCCTTTTTAAGGCGTAATCAAATCAGCATCTATGGTCTCCTTACTCCATTGTGCAGTTGAGAGTTCATTGTGAGCATTTGTCTGGGACCAAGTGATAGCAGTGACCTGGATTTCCCCCAACAGAGACTCGATCTCAAGTAGATCCCCTTGGATGGCTTTGGTTTTGGCCAGCTGATCAGCTAAGTCATTTCCAGTTTTGTCTGGTCCCTCTACTTTAAAATGACCTTTGATCTTTTCCAGTAGATGGACATCCCATTCGAGGTGACCAGATCATCAATATTTTGGATTAATTTCCCATGCTTCAATGGTTTGTTGTTAGCACATAACATGCCTCTGGTTTTCCAGTTAACCAGGTGCTCCACGAACCCATTCCATACATAATCTGAATTTGTGATTATGACCAGTTCGTGGAGTTGATGTTGGACAGCAGTGAGGATGGCTTGATGCACAGCCATCAACTCTGCCACTTGACTACTTCGGGGACCAATCCTGTACCGAGCAGAGGGTTCTGGGGTCTCATTCACCCATGCATTCCCTACGCCAGCCAAAAGTTCTTTTTCCCTGTTGTTATCAACATGGTAGGAGCATCCATCCACATAGACAGTGGGCATTCCCTGACACTTGTCTTCTTCTTCTTGTGGGGAATTGAGGTATGCCTCCATGTTGTCCTTGATTTTAAGACTTTCGTCCTCGATACAGTTTTCTCTGGCACAATCATGCAAGTCAACCAGACCTTGCGCAAGGGCACTCTTCTTGTTTTGGTCATATCTGACCTCCACAGGAAGGCCTTGCATTGACAGAATCCAGGAAGTAATTTGGGAATTACTCACATTTCCGGCCCGGTTCCTGTCACTTTGGAGATATTGCAGAAGCTGGTGTGGAGTCTCCACTTTGATGTGTTCCCCCTGGATAAACGGGCGGTAATTCTTCAATGCCCACACCGTTGCCAGGAGTGCCTTCTCACAATCGTTGAATTTTTCCACCACAGAGGATAAAGTTTTACCCGCATAGGAGATTACTTTATTGAACTTGTCATGCTTTTGATATGATACTGCAGGCAAGCATGTATTAGAGAACCCTGTCTCCAGGGTTAAAACAACAACAACCCCCACACTGCCTGTTCCCCTGAATGACATGCAGCAAATGTGCATGTTACATATCCCCATTCCCAAGACGATGGCACATACACAACACAAGCATCAGTCAACCTGCTGCATGAAAATGAGAAGACACCACATATGCAATTGAGCCCCCAAAAAAGCAGGGAGGCCCCTGGAAGACTATCATTAACATGACAAAGCACCTACAGTGAACACAGTCATGGGAGCCTATGATGCAACGCACAAGAATGCCAGTACAAAAATACTCACCTCTTGCACTCCAGGCATGATCATGCTTGAGGCAGCAATTCACAGATGCTGATGTCAGACTGAAAGGCTGGCCACCGAGGCAACTGCCATGGAAGACATAAGCAGACAAGACAAATCTATGTGATACTGCAAGCAAGGTTAAATGCATGCTAAACATAGGATGCAAAGTAAAGGTGCACGGTCAATGCAGACTTCATTGTGACATCCTACAATTGGACTAAGTGTGCATTCAATTGAATGCAGCAGTACCATGCACCCAGCTAGGGTCAACTTGAAGCTGCAAAGACCATGGTGCAGCATGCATGGGACATGTCAAAACGTCAACAACGCACAACGTAATGTGCCAGTTCACAACATAGCATCCCAAATATGTGCATAAATGGTTCCATGGTTGTGGCTTGTAACTGGGGCTGCACACCATAATTGGGGAACCCTAAGCAAAACAAAAGAGGTGATGGCTGGAAGGTTTAGAATGAATCCTAACCTCTGGCATTGCTCTGGGCAACCCTCCAGACCATCGTTCTTCACCTGCCAAGCCATTACAGAAGGAGAAAGACCTTATGCAAATCAGGCTTGGCCCCACCCCCAAAGGGGTAGTCCAGCCTGAACTGTTAGGTCACATCCCTTCTGCATCAGACCACAAGCATCCCCAGACATGTTTCAGCCTTGTTGGGCATCATCAGTGAGGAGTAGCTTGGGCCTCTAGGCCCAGAAGGCACAGGACCCACGTCTGGGCATTCCCATCCCATTCGGGGTGACAATAGTAAAACAAAAGAGGTGATGGCTGGAAGGTTTAGAATGAACCCAAACCTCTGGCATTGCTCTGGGCAACCCTCCAGACCATCGTTCTTTGCCTGCCAAGCCATTACAGAAGGGGGAAGACCATATGCAAATCATGCTTGGCCCCACCCCCAAAGGGGTAGTCCAGCCCGAACGGCTAGGTCACAGCCCTTTTGCATGAGACCACAAGCATCCCCAGACATGTTTCAGCCTTGTTGGGCGTCATCAGTGAGGAGTAGCTTGGGTCTCTAGGCCCAGCAGGCACTGGACCCACGTCTGGGCATTCCCGTCCCACTCGGGGTGACAATAGCAAAACAAAAGAGGTGATGGCTGGAAGGTTTAGAATGAATCCTAACCTCTAGCATTGCTCTAGGCAACCCTCCAGACCACTGTTCTTCGCCTGCCAAGCCATTACAAAAAGGGAAAGACCATATGCAAATCAGGCTCGGCCCCACCCCCAAAGGGATAGTCCAGCCCGAACTGCTAGGTCACATGCCCCCACCCATCACTTTTGTAGTCAAAGTTTGTCTCACTATGTGAGAGAGGGTATGCCCAGACATGGGTCCCTTGCTCGCTCCGCCATAGGGAACCAAGCTGCACCTCACTGAGGAGGCCCAACAAGGCCGAAACATGTCTGGGGTTGCTTGTGTTTCTGTGCAGAGGGAACCTGGCCTAGCAGTTCAGGCTGGGCTGCTACCATTGGTGGCAGTACCTGACTGATTTTCATATGGCTGGACCCCTTTTGCAATGGTGCAGACGGGCTAAAAAACGGTGGTGTGGAAGGTTGCCCAGAGCATTGCCAGTGGTACAGATTCATTCAAAACCTTCCACCCATCACTTTTGTAGTCAAAGGAACCCTAAGCAAGACATGCCAAATGTGCTGTAGATTCATTACCCCAAAAACATTGCAAGGGATGTGAAGTGTCACTCAGTACACATGGTCAAAGTACAATAAGACACACACCAGCACAACCATCAACACCTGGTACAGTCCACAATAAGACAGCCCTTCCACCCACTCCCACCCACCCAAGAAAGGCCCACACAGTTGGAACTCCCACAATTTTGAATATGAAATTTGTGGACCCACTAATCCATAGAAACAACACCATGCCCACACCTATCCACGCAACCGCACCCTGTGAAATGTGGACCCATGAAGTAGCTTAAGACAAGTAAATCCAAAGTGATCACACACAGTGAAAGACTCCCAGCCAACCACCACACACGCATCTGCGAATGCCCTTCACTTATCTGCACGGGGTACCCACCTGCCTTGCATACGAGGCAACCTATTGTGAGACACATCCCGTAAATGCAATGACATGCTTACTAACAACAGAAATAACATGACCATCCATGACAACACATGAATGGATCCTGAAAATATGCAGAGAGCACCCACTGCAGAAGCACCCCAGGGATCAAGAGGGTGACAGGATATAGATTGTGATCTACCTATGAGTGCAGCATAGCACAACAGAGAGAGTGAGAGAGAGTGACAGTGAGAGGGAAGTCCAAGTTAAACACATCAAAGCGTACACTGCCTGATTTGGAGATGATCAATGACATGCACTACACAACAGTTGGTGCGGGCATAGAGGATTTGACCGAGGGAGGTAACACAGTGACATGAGTACCACGTAAAAAAACATCCTGCCATGGTAGCATGCAAAACACATATACGTAAATTTCCACATGCAGCAAAGATGGGGAACAATGATGCATGCTCACCATGCAAGACAGTGCTCATGCTTACCCGCTGACTGTGCCAGCATGGTGTGAATCCTGCATCACCTTCACCAGGAACTGTGTCTCCGAATTAGTGACAGGAGGGCCAGAGCCAGGTGGAGGGCATGGGGAGCATGGACATCAAACGGTGCAGGGCGTCTCACCCGGGACAGCAGTCACTGCCATATTACGGATTACTGAAACAACATGGGAGAAGATATTACAACAGGCAAAGTGAAGTACCATTCACACAGCACACATGTGTGAGGATACACTGAATCCATAGTTACCTGCACGTGCCATCCTGCGCACCACCATGCAGACATGCAAGTTGTCCTCACTAAGCATGCCTGCATGTCTATCACTGCAAATGTCATGGCCTTTAGAGGACAACATCACAACTCAAGTTCAAGTTAAAAATAAAACGACAAAAAATACATAAACCTGGAACATTGAACTCAAAAATTACATGTCAACATTTTGGTTTGGCGTCTACAAAAGGGAAAAAAAAAAAATAATAATAATCAAAAATGTCCATCATGGACATGTGGGGCATGGGGGGGTCCACCCAGTAGGGCAGAGGGGCAGGGTGCATGTCAACGTCCACATGGGTGGACGTCCATAGAAAACAAAAAAAAGAAAGGCTCCCCTCCATGGGCTCACGGACTGCACGGCTACGGTGGACCGGGAGGCATGTATCTGCTGGCACCACCATTCTGCGTTGAATATGAAGATGAAAGTGGTGCTGAAGGCTTTACATGCAGTGCCCTGGCCCGGTCCTCAGTGGCAGCCACCATGCATGAAGTTGATGAATGCATCAGCAGACTGAGGGCTTGGAGGTCACTATGCACAACCTCACATGTTACACAGAGTTTGCCTGAAATATTCTGCCTCAATGCTAACATCTCCTGGCAGAACAGTATTCTGCTGGCTGCATGTTCCTCACAAATTGCAGCCCTGTGTGGACAACTCACACCTCAGGGCTTTCCTATGTGCCCGACCCTCCACAAGCAGGGATGCCTGCAGACACGGCAGATCTGCCTGTCGGCCCCTGATGTTGGCCTCCATGTGCAGCCTGAGCGAGTGTCATGTTGACTGCATGACCTGCAGCTGTTGCTCCACCTGTGTTGCTGGGGGAATCATGGAAGTGGCCACCCTATCCATGCCCTCAGCCAAACTCTCAAAGGCAGCACCCTGTCGGTGTGCGGAACACAACATCTGATGATCCCACTCTGTCTGCCCAGCCTGCACACATCCCCCAAGTGTGCGGGGCCCACACCAGCCTGATCCAAGGGAGCATGGCCCTTGTTGTGAGGGCCCTGTCCTTGGCTGCAGGACTGCAACACTCCCTTGACATCTGGCCCAGGACCAGAAACCAATACATGGGAGCATGGCCTTGCAGCCGTAACCACCACAGATGGGTGTGCCAACACTGACTGGCCTTGTGAAGGGACATGACCCCCTGCAGACTCACGGGCCCCAACTGCTCCACCCATTGGTGCACTCACCTCCACCAGCATTGAGGACTGCACATCCGGTTCAGCATCAGAATCAGTTGAGTGCAAAGAGTCAGAAGTGTCTGCAGCAGGGTTTCGGATGGTCTGTAGCACCAGTGGTTTCACACGGCCTGCCACGCCACATCCTCCACTGGTGGTCTGAAGCACCACAGACTCTTCTTCATCCTCTTCCTCCTCCTCTGCATCTGGTGCCTCCTCACCTGCACATGGACAGAAAAAGACATGTGGAGTCATGTGCAACGTGTCTACAGTAAACATGTGAATCACATTGCTGTCATGCAACAAAATGCAGGGCATGTCGCCCTAAGAAATGCAGCATCCACACACTATGGACAACAAGCTATCTGAGCATGGCATATGCAGACTGGCAACAAAATTCCCTGCTCAAGGCCATGCTGCCAGTGGACACATTGCCAAGCAACAGGGTCATTAAGGAGCACATTATGGCCCATGGCTCCGCAAACTGTTGACTAATACCTGTGAAATGGTCATGGACATGTGGCTCTGTGACGTGCAATTACATCACATGGCAACAGGAAGACACACATATTCACATACAAGTCCACATCCATCACATGCCACACCAGTGTTGTCCTGGTACAGGGACTGTACACAATGGGAACATGCTGTAAGTGTGTGAAAAAGGAAACAGTCCCAGTTGATGTAAGACTGTAAGAATACCACCTAGGCAAGGTCCGTGAAGTGAAGAGAATAAGTCAATGGAGTCAAATAGTATCAAGGGACAGTGACCCACCAAAGGGAGAGGGGCATGGACACATGGAGTGTGGGCTGAGTGTGGGAGGGAAATAGGGAGCATCCCTCACAACGATTTGCCTCAGGAGTCATTGCCATTGGGGTAGCAAGGATGTACATAGTTTTAATATATATGCACACTCACTCACTCAGGGCATGCCATAAGTTGTGTTGGTTGTCATCTTGAATGTTCTATGTAGCATGGAAGCACATACATACATTTGTGAAAAGGGATTCTATACCCTGCAGGGCATGAAGTGTAACTTGTATTTCGGACACATGCACATGTCGAGCAGAGTCACTGACATCAAGGATGCAGCAAGCATCTGTGCATGTTGTGGTATTATGTTGCAGATATTTGGGGGTATGCTAGTGGGGGATGAGTACTGTCACACAGACATGTTCAACTTATGTACAACACATGGTTTGTATCCACTCAGTCCACCACATGACATGGTTCACCCGGGGCAGTCATTCCAATGCAGTCCGATGTGCACCACAATTATACATCTTGCTGATGCTTTACTTCACGCACTCAGGATGCACAATTTTGGGCACTCACCAGACATGTCCTTGTAATTTTCAAGGCCTCCCACACCTTGCATCTGCTCCAGTAGAATTAATTGGCTCATAGCATCTTCATGCTCGGTCAGCTCCTCCTCCTCCGGTGACCCGTCTCCAGTTGCCAGAGCAGAGGATAGTTTGACAACCAGATTGGACTACCTGTGCAACAGTGCGCTTCTCAAACCCTAACGCATTGATCTCATCTGTGACATGCTGCCAATGCAGCATATACTGAGCTGGTGTATGGTGCTCCCTAGTTGCCGGCACATGTCACAGTGGTGAATGGTGACATAGTCCATGAGGATCTTGAGTTCGTCATCATGGAAGTTCTTCTCCCTCAACGTGCCAGTGTCCTGTAGCATGGCATTACCCCCTGGGGCTGTGGCAGTTGCTTCCACAGAACATCCCGGAACCCCTAGGGCTGGCACAGCTACTTCCATAGCATGTCCCGGAACCCTTGAGGCTTGGACAGCTGCTTCCACAGCACGTCCTTGACCCTGGCCCAGTGTGCCCCTTTTCCCTCTTGGGGCCTTTCCACTCATGTTCCAGGTGTAACATAAACATGGAAGGCACACCAAGTGATTGTCCTGGGCAATTTGAGTGAGGGGGCAGTCTACGTGATGGAAGACAGTTATGTGGTCCAGCAAGGCACAATTGTACCCCAGCGTGGAAAATACGGTATGCATAACACACAGACACCCCAAAATAAAAATAAATGCGTACATTATACCAGGATAGCTTCCGGAAAAAAAAGAGTGGTACGCGATATGCAGTGGCACCCAACAACACAATAAATGCATACACGAACACCGGAAAGCTACCAGAAAGGCCAGAATATTGGTACACGATAAACAAGGGCACCCAGATTTGAAAAAAAAGAATACATGACTCACCATTTGCCTCAAAAAAATCAAAAGTAGATGCATGTATGCGTGTAGGGAAATCACCTTCCAAAACAAGAAGTTTGTACGGTCCCTGAAGTGAACGGATTGCGTGGCACCCCAAAATATGCAGTACTCTACTCATCCATCTCCTCCCCTTCGCATGAAGGTTCGGAGTTGCTTCTACATGTACTTATGTATCCCAGAATATGGCGTGCTCAATGCATGCGTGCAGCGTGTGCCACGTAAGTTACGCACTGAGGGCTTTTCCTCTGATTTCACGTGTCCATGCTTTCCTCATATTGTATGTGCATATTCCCTTCACTCTGTTCATGGCTGCCATCATTATGAGACACTGAGACCCACGCTCCTGCCCCTGTGCCATTTTACTTGCCTCCACCTGCCCTGTTCTGCCTCCACCTTTGCCATCTGCTGTTGCCTGTATGATGTGTGGGCCTGCTGCCCACCTGCATTGTGTTTGGAGTGCCTGCTGTCCAGCCATGCTTGTGCTCCTGTATCCAGCCCTGTGACTACCTCAGCTGCTTTGTTGGACTCTCACCGTGCCATTGCACCACCACCGCTCCACAGCCCAGCTCAAGGACCATCTTGCCCACCCACACCTGCCTCAGGGGTTGCCATGTCGGCACCATCATCCATAGATCAGAGAGGCAATCCCTTGGTAGCTAGGCAGAGGGTTGTCAACTTCAGCGCTAGGGAAGTTGACATCCGGGTGGCGAAGGTCCTGGAGCATTATGATGCCCTCTTCAACCCTGTGATGCAACGTAGCAAGGAAGGGCATCAGCAGATCTGGGACAGGATCACAGATGCCATTGCCGTGGAGGGGATGGCAGTCTGCTTCTTCAAGACTGTGCAGTCTTGAAGGAGCATCTTAAATCCGGGACCCATGGCAAGGCCATGCGATTCATCTGGCTGGTGCTACCGCAGAGGTGCACCGTGCGCGCAGGTGCCGGATGTCGGGGAACAACATGCGGGTCCTGGAGAGGTTTTACCAGGCACTGTACACCCAGGTCTGTGAATTACTGCAACCTCTGGAGTCGACTGGTGAGTAGCCATGTGGTGCACAGCTGTACGGTGCATGTGTGTTGTGCACATGCCAGCATGTTGGCAGTGACCCCTCTGTTTGCAGAAAGTATGCTTCTGAGACGGATGTCTGCATGCATGCCACAGACATTGCTCTCCATGTGTGCATTGAGACATCATTGGATTTTAAATGTGCTCTTACTTGCATTGTGTGTTGTAGTGCTGTCTTGCAGACCGTGCACATGCAATCTTACTTTTGTTTGCAATGTTCCACAATGGCAAGTATGCCAGTTAAGGTAGTGTTGCCCACATCATGTGCATGCATGATGCTCATGTGTATGTGCCCAAAATGGAAATGTGTAACTGTGCATCACTCATTTGGATGTCTGGCTTAGTCACGTTGAGGCATTGCAGTTCACAGGACTCTGATGTGACTGGTTATGGCACTGCTTTGGCACTCAGAGTTGATGTGTGTGCATGACATGTGTATGTGCGTGTTGCTATGGCATGCTCACATGTGCATGTGCAATTGATGCATGTGTGTATGGCATACGCAATAGATTGGCTGTGACAGTGGCATGTAGTTTGATGTGATCGCGTGGAGTGATGGCCAGGTAGGTGTCTGCACGGATGTAGATAGCATGACCATGTGTGTGGGTTTGGAGATTTATGCATGTTCCCTTGACAAGTCATGTTACTGTGAATGTTGGTGATGCCACGCTGGAATTGGTGCACTACACTGATTTTGCTGTTCTGCGTCTCCTTTTCCACAGTTGCATCTGATGAAGAGGGCGGAAGCAGTGCTGTGGAGCAGGGGTGCCTCCACCAGCAGAGGCGCAGGACACAGCCACGCACCCATAAGAGCTCATCTTCAGGGAGCAATGTGGCTGTGGCAGTGCCAGTGACATCGGGCATGGCTGCTGGGGCTAAGTCCAAAAAGGTGAAGGTTGGAGTGAACTCCCCAGCAGCAGTGGGGACAGTTGATGCCACAGAGGGGCCATCCATGGGGGAAGATGCCCCAGAGTCATCCAGGTTGATGGAGGGAGAGGTGGAGGACGTGGCCATTGAAGCTCAGCCCATGGGGTCAGGTTTGGTTGTTGATGTGGACGTGCATACAGCAGTCCTGTCCCAGGGGCATGAGGCTGTGCAGGCCACTGTGGAGGTGCCTCTACAAAACCCTGTCCCTGGTCCATCGAATGCAGCAGTGTGCGCCTGCTGGGATGCCTCCAGCCAGACCCATCTCCTGTTGTCAGATGGTGTGTCTACCCAGACCGACACCGCCTTACCATGTGATGTGTACATCTGGGATTATGTGCTGCCCCTGCTGACCGGGTTGACGAGGTGGACAGGTGTCATTTGTGATGACCTGCAGGCTACTTGTAGTCTGCTTGCATATCATTACAGTGAGCTATAATGCCTCATGTCCAGGCTTGCAACATGCATGTTCCGTGTTGTACTACATGTGATGTTCCCTGCTGCAACCACCTCCTCGTCTTCCTCCTCTGTGAGCCAGCCGTCCTCCAGGGTGCCTTCCGGCCCAGATATCAGCAGGGCCCTCTGTGCACCAGTCCCACCCACAATGCCCCATCTGGTGGAGATCACACCCCTGTCCACATTGGGAATCCAAGACACTGCAGCTGAGGTGGCCATGTGCCTACCCAGGCCCCGACAGGGGCATAGCAATGGAGGGACAGCAGGCAACTATGAGCAGTGCAGGTGCTGTATGCCCCTGGGGATCGTCATCAGCTCTGAGGGCTTACCAACGCAGCAGGCACCGGGCACTGAGCCAGCAGTTGGCAATGAGGAAGAGGCGATTTCTGGCAGGGCAGACCACCCAAAGGAGGCAGGTGGCAAGAGTGAGGCAGGTGACACGCATGAGGCACAGATTGTCTTCCGTGCACCAGTGTTATGAAGGGCAGATCATGACAGAGAGGTAGCGGTCACAAGAAGCAGGAGATTGCACTGCATTGTGCAAGGAGGCGGGTTGCCATCCTGGTGACCACTTGCAGGGAGGCGCAAGTGATAGAGACGTATATGCTGGATGACCTGCAAGACCTCCAGGCAACAACGGAGGCCAACCTGAGGGGCGTAGACGTGGCGTGGGACCTTGCCCTGAGGGAAAGGCTGAGTGAGATCAGAGAGGAGGACTAGCCCGCTGCCTTTGTAAATAGTTATTTAGATGTAGATTTCCTTCTTTATTTATTATTTTTCCCAACTTGGCAGACTTTCCTTCCCATTTATTCATGTATATAATAAATTTGGCATATGGTTTTTATTTATTTTCTGATTTTCCCCTGGACTGCTTTCACCTTCATTCGCCGTTTTATTTGTAAATATTTAGATGCAATACATATTTGATTTTGTTACATTCCACGCTCCGTGCAGTTCATTTGTGTGTCAGCAACTTTGATAGTTCACTTTTCGACCAGTTCATGTCTCCATTGCAAGTCATGTGTCTTGTGGTGTGCATGCATGTGTGTTGTTGTTGCTGTGATGGTTGTGGCTGGAAGGATGCACATGTGCCTGACATGTGGGGATGGGTCCATTAGACGTCTTTGTCTGCACCGTATGTTTTCATTTTCATTTAGCTCACTGTGGAGGTGTTTTATGGTCCCTTTAATTGCACTTTTGTTTGTCATTGATGTGTTAAACCCATGTCATGCAGACACGCCCACCAGTAATGTGCAGTCACACACTGCCTTCTCTCATGTGTTGCTCCACCTCGAACACTGGAATGCAGTAGTGAGCCATGTTTGCTCTTTCTGAGTGGCAGCAGAATTCTCCGGTCTATGCAACTCATACACACTCTGACTGCCCTCCCATCCCATACATGGCCCTGTCATTTTATTGTTCCCTGTTGGTTAATTTTACACCCCTTCCACCAAGATCACTGATGCCTGGCCATTGTTTGTGTGTATTTCATATTTATTAGTAGGTTTACTTCTGTCGTGGGCACACATTCAGTTGTTGTGCTTTGATTCCTTGGCAACGTGCCATGGCCAACATGCACATGACACATGCCATTCCATTAACTCAAATGTGTATGTGGTGGACTGGTTAAAGTCTTGAGGGGTGTGTCAGCAGATGCTCCAGTTCTGGATGGATCTCCGGTGCTTCCTGTTGGTCATGTTTTCATTGGAAATATTGGTGTTCCATTTAATGGAGCTGGCAGACAGCAGAGGTTCAGGTAACCTGCAGACATGCATTGCGCTGGTATTGTGGGAGACTGTCAGGGGGCTGCCACGGAGGAGTGACCAGTCTGGAGGGGGTTTCCTGGGGGGTGTCACAGGTGAGGTTGCTGGGGGATGTGTCCAGTCTGGAGTGATCAGCCTGGGGGGGGTCCAGTCTGGAGTGGAAAGCCTGAGGGGTGGTGCCCAGTCTGGAGCGGGCTGCCTGGGGGAGTGTCACAGGTGAGGGGGGCTGGAGGGTGCTATCCAGGCTGTCAGGGGTTACCTGGGGGGGTGTCCAGTCTAGAGTTGTTATACTCACCTGACATCCCTGGGGGCGTCTGGAAGGCTCTGAGATCTGGAACCCTGGATGTGTGGTTGCCCAGCGCTGAATAATGAATCTGCAATTACAGAAGGGAGGATTTGTGATAACTGTCTCTAATGGGTGAATCTTCCACCTCCCTCTGACCAATTCCCTTCCCACTGGGTTCTTTTCTCACCTTAATTATTTGTAGGGTGAGCTATTCGTCCTGCGCTTCTTGTGCAGGGGCGCTTGACGTTTGTTGGCGAGCTGCCCGAGTTGCTTCACTGGTGCAGTATGCCTTCCTTGGGCCCAGGCCTGCTGTGACTCCGAATCTGCTGGTAGGCAGGTAGGTTTGTTAATTGTAAGTCTTTGTTCTGTTTATGGTGGGAATTTGTTAATGGCCCTCATTACGACCCTGGCGGATTTTTTCCGCCATCGACGGACTTTTCGGCCATGGCGTAAAGTCCGTTTACGCCATGGCGGATGACGGACTTACCGCCCCATTCCGAGGTTGGCGGGGCGGTAAGTCCCCATTGACCCATTTACCCTTCCCCATTCCCATTTCGGCCCCATAGGGCTCAATGGGAGTGGGGAAGGCGTTAATTACGCCACCGTACATTACGGTGGCGTAATTAACACCAAGGTCCCATAGCGCCATGGATTTTTACGCCCGCAAAAAGCGGGCGGAAAAGTGACCATGGCGCTTTGGGAACTCGTAGTTGGCGGTAAGGGGTCGGCGCAGCTAACGCTGGCGTAAACCCCTTACCGCCAGGGTCGTAATGAGGGCCAATGTCTTTATCTCCTTCTTTTCAGGTGCAAAGGTCTTGATGCTGGCGTGCCGGATGGAGAGGCATGTTTCTAGGTAAGAGAAAGCGTAAAGTGCAGTGCCTTTATTGTCTTTTAAAGCTAACGTGTGTTTTCTTCTTCTTCTCCTCACAGGCCGCTGTGGTGCTGCGAGTGGATGAGAGCGCGATGAAAAACAGGCCCCCGGAATCCGTTAAGGTAAGTACAGAGCTGTGCGGTTGTTTAATATTGAAAGCGAACCTGAATATGTTTCTTTTCCTTTGCAGATGTTGCTGTGGTACTCCGGATGGAAGCGTGGCGTAGCGTGATGGAATTCAGGTAAGACTGTTGGAATTCGATGTTTTGGAAGCACGCGTTCTAATATTGTTTTTCCCTTTCTCGTTATTGCAGGTCGCAATGTTCGAACAGCAGCTGTGGTAGCGGTTCGCCGGAAGTCCTTAAGCTAATACTCACAGGTGAGTGATGTTTCTTCTTCTCTCGGTTTCCACAGATTGCAGCCCAGTTCAGATGCTGAGTGCTGGATGGTGTTTTCTCAGGTAAAACAGAATAATCTTGTTCTTGTTCTTGCAGGATTACAGGAAGATGCTGAAGACCAGGAGCTGGACACAGTGAGCATCACGCTGCTGGTTGCAGAATAACACGAAGCATGTTCTGCAGTCAGGGTGTGGTTTATATAGCCTAGGTAAAGTAGTACCAGGGAAAGTGATTCCAGGCCTGCCACACCCAAAACACTAGACCACGTGGCTTGGTTCTTAGAACTAGACTGTGTTGGATTTAAAGGCCCATGTACATAAATGGGACCTAGTTTGAACAGCCCTTCCTTCCTACATATGAGCCTGGTGCCAAAGGCGCCAGGACTGGCTTCAGGAGCCCTTTTGCAGTGGTTCTAAGGCCCTCAGAGTTCTGGTGGGAGCCTGCTTGTGGCACAACTTGTGACCCCTCACAGTGGTCATGACAAGAGTGGGCTGTCTGGAGGGTTTTGAGTCTGGAGGGGACTACCTGGGGGGGATGCCACAGGTGAAGGGGCCTGGGGGTGGGGTGCTGTCCAGTCTGGAGGGGGTTGCCTGGGGGATGTCCAGTCTGGAGTGGGCTACTTGCGGGGGTTGTCCAGTTTGATGGGTGCTGCCTGGGGGGGTCACAGGTGAGGGGGGCTGAGGTGTGCTGTCCAATCTGGAGGGGGCTGTCTAGGGGGTGTCCAGTCTGGAGAGGGTTGCCTGGGGGGGGGGTCCAGTCTGGAAGGGGCTGCCTGGGAGGGTCACAGGTGAGGGGGCTGTGGGGTGGTGTCCAGTCTGGAGGGGGCTGCCTGGGGAGGCTGTTGAGTCTGTAGTGGGCTGCCTGGGGGGGTGGTATCTAGTCTGTAGGACCCTGCCTGGGGGAGTGTCACAGGTGAAGGGGCTCGGGGGTGCTGTCCAGTCTGGAAGGGGCTGCCTGGGGGGGGGTGTCTAGTCTGGAATGGGCTGCCTGGGGGGTTGTCCAGTCTGGAGGGAGTTAGGGGGGCTATGGGGTGGTGTCTAGTCTGCAGGGTGCAGCCTGGGCTTGCAAGGGAGGTCCCACATTTGTGCAGGAGTGCAGACTGTGCATGCGAGGTGAGGTGCACGATTTTGCTGTGGTGCAGTCTGGTTTTGCGAGAGCGGGCCCCTGCTTTCGCTGGGGTGCAGCCTGGACTTGAGAGGTGAGGCACGCGATTTTGCAGAGGTGTAACTTGAGCTTGTGAGGTGAGGTATGTGAATTGTCTGGGGGGGCAGTTTGGCTTTGTGAGGGAGGGCCCGCATTTATGCACGAGTGCAGCCTGGGCTTGGGAGGGAAGACCTGCGTTTCTGCTGGGGTGCAGCCTGGCCTTGCGAGGTGAGGCACGCATTTACGCTGGGGTGCAGTCTGGGCTTGCTAGGTGGGGCGCGTGATTTTGCTGGGGAGCAGCCTGGGCTTGAGGGGAAGGGCGTGCCTTCTCACAGGGGTACTGGATGGTATTTCAGGGGTGGGCGCGGAGGCTTGCACCTCATTTGGCCTTTAGTTTGCTTTTTGGTGTGCATGGGGGCGTGTTGTGGGCATTCCTCGCGCAGCTTATTTTTACTTGCGCGATGGCTAGTAATGCGCCTCTGCATCCATGAACATGCGGGGAGCGCTTTTTTTTCTGCGCCACGGCTTGCACAAGGTCCTCCTCGCCGCGCGCCCCTTGCTCCATTTCTGCGCCTCATTCTATGAAGTGAGTTGTCTCTTTCTGTCAACTGCTGAATCTGGGATAAAAATCCAGGACTTCAGGTTCCAAGCTTAGCAATATAATCACTTGCCCACTCTATGCATTAATTCGTCAAAAACGCTAGTGTCTAGGCAAGAGACTGTTTTGGCAATATATTGGATTTTATTATTGGCACCAAGATGTCGATTCAGAATGTAAGTGCTATATGAATATATATAAACATCATAAATTGCACTTAAGGAAGCATGTTCATCAGACGTGCACACACACACACAACACACATCAGTGTTAACTGTTATGTCATATATAGAGATTACATTTCTTGTAAACAGAAAGAGAATTACGGTTGTTCTTGTGAAAGAATGGCTCATAATTATTAAATGAAGCCTATCTGAACTAGAAAAAGAGGGTCTACATAAAATGCAAAACGGGGGCTGCTTTCGAAGGCCTTATAAAAGGGATGTATCACTAGTAACAAGGTTGTATTGCATAGATTTTTTTCGATCTGCGACTGTGTCGCACACATTAATGAGAGTTGAACAGTTCAGCCAGAAGGCATTTTGGTTACAGGGTACACAGAGACATCAGAAGATAAAGGATAACCTGAATGCCATTGAAAAATTCAGCTGGCGATGTAAATGTTTTTTTTCAAAGAAACCTTCTGAGCAAACAAATCAATCCAGGAACTCAATGAAAGGTCTGTGGAGTGACAGAGAAACCACCCAATTGACAGTGCCAGGAGGGAACGCTTTCATTCTTCATTGGCTGATTTTCCACATGTGGGTGTCCCAAAGTTTATTGGGCCCCAGTTATTAAAGTTCAGCAGGCCACCACTTGGGTGCGTTCTAGAGACCATGTAAACCGGGTGGCAGAGTTAAGAAATGGTCTTGGATGTCGTTTTGGCGTGTCTAGGGCTAGCAGTTGCTGTGGTAATTCCCCATGTGTGCTTCCCTTGTGACCCCTGACCTGCCGGCGTACACTCTTAGATGCCATGCAGTGATTAACCGAAAATACGTAACTTTGTTTTCACAGTATTTGTGTTGTCCCATTCACCTTTGTGAAATTGCAGCTGGTCGTTGAGTGGAAGACAACAGGATCGTGAGCTTTATCCTTTGGCATAAACAAACTAAATATTTTCCACAACAGCACTCGCCATGGCTTCATCAGAATTATTTCAGTGTAAAGAGCATTATTATTTTAATATAATGTGAGTGTGTGTATGTGTGCGTGTTTTCGGGTGTGTGAGAGAAAGCTAGAGTGAGAGAGAGGCAGAGGGTGATAGTTCTTTGGAGAATTGTGAACATGTATGCCTCCTATGCGTTACGTCCATACATGTTTTTAGATATCAGAACATACGCTCTCTTATTCAGTATGTAGAAAGGAGTGAAGATAGCTCAGTGAGCTAAGAGCATGCTGTTGTAATTGCATTAATCCCACAGTGCGTCACTGGTTTGAAACCAACAGCGTTTCACTCTTACATGCTGATAAATTGATTACCATTATTTAGATAAGATTGATATCCATTATTTACAGTGCTGAAAACATGGAAGGATAATGTTAGCAAGTAATGTATAGGAAACAAGAGAATAATTCATACTTCTTTTTTTATTTATTATTATTTTATATAGTTCATTACAAACTTTTAAAATATTCAACATGATCAACAAAAAGAACTTCAAATATAAAAAGAAAACATTTTTACACATTAATGAACTTCCAAATCAATTCAACAAGGATTCAAAATTAGCAGTAGTAGTAACGTATTATGTCATTGTCTTTCATGAACTACTAACAATGAACTGGAATGTGTTATTTCTGAGCCAAAGTACACTTGCTCAAGGAAGGTCCGCCATGGTGCTTTCCAATTTCTCTAGAAAAAATGTTAATGCGAAAATTAGTTTAAAATCTATTCCTTCTGAAATTATATTCCACCCATCTTCTCCTTCTAGATGCAGCTTCTTTAAAATTTCCGGTCCCAAATGTATCATTCATAACTCTCTTAATTTTTTACAATATATCACAAGATGTTTTAACGTTTCTTTTCCTGTTTTACAAAATCTGCAATCTGCGTCAAGATCTTTGTCTTTGTTTCTTATGTTCATGATTGTTTTGGTTTTAAACAAGTTCATACGAAATTTCAAGTAGATGTTTCTCCTTTTAATACATGGAAAGTTTTGGAGATATTTAGGAAGAGTGTTAACTGCCCGTGCTTCAGAGGCATTTTCCACCATACATCTGTGGACAGATCTTTGGTCCTGGTTTTCACACCAATCTTGCTCCCATAATTTTCTTTTTACAGCGTTCGGATTCTGGACCACTAACAGTTGATTTGGTTGTAGTTGTTTTAGAGTGTTCATACAAGTCTGTTTCCATGTACTCAAAACAGACACTTTAGAATAGTTTTCTTTGTCACGTAGAATTCGATATTGAGGAAGTTCATCAGCTCCCAAAACTTTCCTATACACTGACAGCATGTTCCAAATCACCTTTGCATTAATTGAAGTTAATCCGAGCTCATATCGAATACAAGCTGTTGGGGTCCCTCTGGGCAATGCTAGCACTTTTCCCCAGAATGTGTTTTCACACCAGGACCATACTCCAGCAGGACAGCCAAACATTGCCTCGGCACCAAAAATCAGTGCTGGGATAACCTTTGCTTTATAAAATTCAATCGTCGGTTTTAAGGTGAATTTCCCGTACTTCTTATTTAAAACGACACCTTGGGCTGCTAAAGCTTTACATTTCCGACGAATTTTCGTCACCATGTTGCCGTCATTAATACTGGAGTTTATCATCACTCCCAAGTATTGGGTTTCCATCGTGAGTCGGATAGATTTATTTTCTAGTTTCCAATAGAATTTTCGCTGTTTACTTGCTCCAACCAGATTTTGAAGTACCCGTATCTCAGTTTTAGTTGGATTAATCACAAGAACATTTGCGTCTGTATATTCTTTTAAGGCCGCCAGTTTCCTTTGCAATCCAATCGGAGCTACATCCATTAACACAATGTCGTCAGCATATAGTATATGACCAAGTCGATTTCCGTTTATTTTCGGGGCAAACGATCTAGTTGTTTCAAACGCTCTTTCTATGTCAGAAATGAACGCACTGAATAGAGTGGCTCCAAGAGGACACCCCTTTTTCACTCCTCTTGATGTTTCGATGGGTGCTGAAAGTGACCCTTGTGAATCCAATCTGACTTTTATAGTGGTGCCAGAATAAAGTTGTTTAATCGCAGGAAGCAAGCTATTCGGGCACCCACATTTACTAGGTTTTGTCCACAAGAGCTCACGATCAATACTGTCGAACGCGTGCGCCAAATCTACGAAGGCTAAGTAAACTTTGGATTTTTCCCTTATGGCCTCCATTTTTAATATGATTAGCATTAGATTTAGTCCGCATCCAACATCTTTAACAAAACCAGTTTGGCGATGGTCGGCCACCCCTGCCACTTTTATCCAATCTGTCAGTTGTAATAACAATTGGGTTGCAAAGATTTTTCCCACAACATCTAGAAGGGCGATTGGCCTGTAATTTTTTAGGTCTGTTCTTAATCCCTTCTTCAATTCAGGCACAATAATAGCGCTTTTCCACGAATTCGGAATTCTTTTTTCCCCCAATGATGTTTTTGAATAGGATAAAGCAGAACTCGGCCCATGCCTCAGGAAGTAATTTTAATGTCTGGTTTGTGAGGCCATCTGGACCGGGAGTGCGAGATGAGCTCAGCCTTTTAATATTTTCGAGGATATCTACCTTATCAATGTAGATGTCCCAAGTTGAAGGTGTATTTTGTTCGCTGTACTCGGTCTCAATGTTTTTAGTAAATAGATTCACAAAATGCTCAATCCATGTCGCTTCCGTCACCATGTTAGTTTGAATTGCCTGCTGAGGGACTGCCAAGTTGTTTATAACTTCCCAAAACAGGCTGCCGTTTTTTGATGATAAAATTTGTAACATTTTTTCAACATCATTTTGAGCCATCATATTTTTGTGCATTCGCAGCCAGTTTTTATAGCTTTTTTGCACTTCATTTTTGTGTTTCAGGTAGTCCTTACTAGGTTTTTTTTGTAAACTCCTAATTATTTTTCTCAGTTCACGTTTTTTGGTGACTAGTTCTCTGTCATACACATGGATCTTCTTGAAGTTATTCAACATGTTTCCTTTCAAGGTTTCCGTGTAGGCAGGATATTCTATTTGATCTATATTTTGTTTTATTTTTTCTCGTATTAACAGATTTGTCATTGATATAATCTGCTGTTCTTTTAATCTTAGACGATTTCTACCTGATGTACTGGAGACATCGTGGTTCCATCTCAGCTGATTTTTCCTTTTTAGTCATTGCATGGTCATTCTTATCAGCTCGTGGTAACTGTATTGCATGCCAATTATGTTTAGATCTTCAATATTCAGCGTTAGATTTTCCGAGACGTATAAGTTATCGAGTATAGATTTAGAGTTGTCATTTTGCCAGGTAGCTTTGGGGGGATATCCCCTTTTTGTGTTTCCATTCAGCATTTTCGTGCCTCGAACTTCCATCTCTTCTTCCCATGGTACGAGCAATCGATTTTTCTTTATGTCTGATTTTGTATTTGGTAGGGCTATTGCTTTTTGTACTTTTAATCATTCCATGTTGAGATCGCCACAGAGTATAATTTTAGCGTTCTTCTCACTAGACATTATTGTGTCTATTAGATCTCCTATTAGAACAAGATATACCCATTCATCCAAGGCGTTATGCTGCCAGTATAAGTTAATTATATGAATGTTGGCGTTATCTTCTGCTTTCTCGTTCTTTATTGCAACTGTCACATATTGGATGTGTGGGGTCACATTAACAGAATGTATTATTCTCAAGCCATGGTTTAATTTTACCAAAGTCAATAACCCTGGCATTGGTATTCCTTTCGATTGCTTTATGGTTGGGTTTCAGGCTTTTTCGTAGCCTTCCACCAGGGGCTGATTAAGAAGCCAAGTTTCTTGGAGGCAAATGATGTGTAAGGTTCCAATGCCTCCCAGCCTGTTGTTAAACAGGTGCATGAAGCCTCTTGTGTTCCATGTACTTATCCGTAGAACGGATGATTTTCATTTCAATTGGCATTATTTGTTTTCTTGGCAGTTTAGTGATCTTGTAACCCAGTTCCAACATGTCTCGTCGTAATTTTTCTCCTGCCTGTTATTGATGGTATTTTTAGTCAGAGCTTCTTTCTCTTTGCAGGCAAATGTGATTTTGATTTGTTTTTTAGCTTCACTTCTAGCTTCTGCACAAAGAGACATATCGTCATGTTCGTCAGGGCTCTTAGTACTTCTTTCAAAGTTGACCTTTTGAAGTGAGATTTGATTCCTTTGTAAATTGATCACTTCAGATTTTTTTGGGTTGGAGTTTTTCTGCGATCTTTGTTTTTATATGTGGGGAGTCACCCCATGGTTCCGATATTCCAAAACCCAATGCATCAAAGTCAGCGGTATATTGTACTATAATGTCTCTGATGGCTCTTGAATAGATATGAAGCAATACACGATCAGTTATTTCGTCATGTATAAATTCAACTGTTTTGATGTCATTCGTTGTTATTGAACAGAGCTGTGGGAGGTGGTTAAAAAGTTTCAGCACATTGTACCTATTTAAAATGAACACATAATTTGATGAAAAGTTTCTTTCTACAAGAAGGCAGAAGTTTGAAGTTATGTCCTGCTGTTTCTTTGTCGACAGCTTCTGTCTGTCGAATAGTAGTCTCTTATCCTCTCTCTAATCTTCCTTAGCCTTTTCATTCTGTGTCATGTCTCTTTCCTTATTCTTTAGGAAAATTTTTCAACCCATTGGTTCTCCATATCTCTGCTCTCTGATGTTAGATTTCCTTTCTTGAGGTTTGGCCTGCATGCGGTCAAGGTTCGCAGCAGGTTTAAAATGAGCTGAAGCCCATCTTCATCAAGTGTCAAGCATCTTTTTTGTATTTTTATTTTTTCTTCTGGTTCTTGGAATTGAATACTCTGTTTTTTATCTTTTTCCGGTTTAACTTCAATTGTACAGGTTCGCAACTGGATTGTTTTTCCATTTTGTTTTATCGTCGATTTACTGTTGCTGTGCAAGCCTAGCATCAGATTTTGATTGTTGTATTCTTCTTAGTCCATTGGTACCTCATCATCATTTGACTTGTACGTGGATAGGTTTGTCAGGTCCTCTATCATATGATCATCATCTTCATCTTCGGTTTCCGTTATGATCACTTGCTTTTTTTCATTTATATGTGTACTCTCTGCTTTTTCAGTCGGGACTACCGATTCTTTCTCCTGAGGACTTTGTCTTAACTTACTAGGAGCAGTTTGAATCATTACATTTAATGATTTAATGTTCCTTAGGAATTTGCACAAGTTTTTGTTATTTGTTTTTTTTATTTGGCATATTTTTTGTTTTCTTTGTTTGTTTCATTGGCATTTTATCTTTTGCTCCTTCTTTTATCATGTTTTCTCTTTTGTTTTTATCAAAGATTGCAAACGTTTCATTTTATCATGTTTTTCCGGGGTTCGTTCTGGATTCGTTTCTAGATTCATTGACACCGGTCCGATAAATCCTTCAGCATTTGCCGAAGTTGATGGATGGCTAGCTTCAGGTTCATCCTCAATATTTTCGTGACATTTTCTTTGGTTTCGAATGGATTAGTGGCTGTTACTCCATCTGAGTGACTCACTTTTGAGCTCTCGGTAGAGCCCAATACCACACTAATGGTCGATGGTGAGAACTCAGTTGCCGTTTCACGATTTATTTGTAGTTCGCCAATGGCTAAAGAGCTTGTTGTAGTTGTTCCCTCAACCATTTGTTAATTATTGACTGCTTTCCCAACTTCTAATCCACTGAGAAGTGCAGCATCAGCTGCAATCCGCTGTGGTTGGTTTTCATCATTGATCATTTGCTGTTTTTTTAGAATCATTAATGCTTCTCGTGCCACCTCGGCTAAGAGTCGTTTATCATCTGCGCTGTTTTTCAGTTGATCCTTTATTTGTGCGACAACGGCATCATTACTCCTCAGGTTATTAACTGTGTGATTTTTCACTTCTTGTTGTACATGCTCCATGTTTATTAATTTAGCGTTTACTACAGCCATCAGAGTAATTTGATCTTTAAGGCTCTCATTCAGGTGTTCATATAGTTATATCAGTGGTGCCACAGTTATGACTTGTTTTCTCATATAATTATGGTGTCGCACTTTAGATAAATGTCTTACGGTTCTGGAATCATCTGAGTCAGAAGAGCTATCTTCGCTTGTCTCAGTAGAATCAGATAAGGAACGTCTCCTCTCAATATTCACATGTTTTCTTACTTCTTTCGCTTTGGTATGTGTAAGATTTTGTATCTTTTGTGCAGAGGTGCTGCGTCTTTTTCTGTTCTGTAAACAGACCATTGTCATTGGACTAGTGCTGGAAGCAATTCGTCTCCGTTTATTAGGGCGATAAGGATTCTGCAGTACTCTTTGATCTTCAGCACTCCTTTCTGTTTGTGTACTGCTTAGAAGGGCGTTTCTTTCCTCTGCATTCCAGGGAGCTTTTATGCTTTTGTTATTATCGTCAGTTATTATTTTGTTACACTGTGACGGCGGGAGGGTCAGTTTTGCATTTATATTTTTAGGATCTTCAATTAGCTTGTCAGCCAGGAATAGCGAGTTTCGCATTTCATTTTGTAAATTACTCTTTTGTTGCCTTACCTGCTCCCAATCTGTTACTATCGTGGAATGTTTGGTCATTTGGTGCTATAAAGACTTCCTCCTCAGGTTCCTGAGTTAAATTTTCATGTCCGTCTGTTAGTGACTCCCGTCTTGCATAGGAAGTTTCATCACTAATCGGACAGTCTTTCGCCTCGCTACTAGATTGATCATTTTTAAAAGATTTTTGGTGCTTTTGCCAGTCCTTTTTTCCCACCTTCTCATAATTTTCAGGTTTGTGTGCTCCCTTGATCAATTGATAGACACGCCATGCAAGTACTCTCAGAGAAGGGGGGGGTGCAGTTAAAGAATCTGTCAAATATGCAGCCATTGGCTGTTCCATAACAACATTATTATGAGAGCTTATGTGTACTTGTGTGTGCCTTTCCGTCTGGATATTAACGTCCCAGACATATTTTGAACATTTTCATGGGACGCATATGTGCCCTCAGACAATCCAGCCAGCGCACCCCCACCTCCCTCATCCAGGAGTCTAAGTGTGCCAGCTGCCACAGCCGATCCTCCCGGCTCACAGCCCGAATAACGGGCCGCGCATGTGCAGTTGCACTCATCGGCAGCTCCTCCCTCCACCAGACAGCAGCCATCCATTATGACCAGACCCCCCGCCATCCCAAGAGCCGCAGCCCCCAGACTCGACCCGAGCACTGTAAATTCAGAGGGGGGCGGGGTTGGCATTGGGGTTCTTGTTAGCATTGTACCAATTTTGCCGACATCCAAGCGCATCGCGGGCAGCGCCCCCACGTCGCAGGGGGCATAAGAAAGGTGGGAGGAGTTATGGTCAAATGTTGACAAACAAGGGATAATCACAGGCACAGGAAAAGGGGAATGATCAAAATGTATACCCCCCCTTCAAGCCACCTACCGTTATGTCCATTATGTCTGTTGTAGTTTGGTCATAGATTTGAGGGGGTGTGGAGTGCAAACGCCGTAGCCTTGCTTGTTGCAAGGGAGTCCATGGTTGAGGACAGAGCATTTGAGGAGTGGTGAGATCCATTATCAACCACCCACTTCTGCACACTGCCGAACACTCCCAAACACTCTGCGACGCTCTGCGTGAGTAGGGGTTTTTTATCACTATGCTCCTCCTCTCCTCCAGTAGAGCTAGTAGAGGTACTCCACACCACAGCAGACTAACAGAGTACCAGCCACAAAGAACACTCCCAACACTTCTTTTACCCAAAATATTTTGATAACGATGTCTTTTATACTTTGAGGTTGATTTAGACTGTGTTTTGGTGGTTTGGCATTCCACGTTATTAAACACAAACACGTGGATCTGTTCATGAAAGAAAACAATGCAGAAATCATAATACGTTGAAGTTCAACTAAAAACTAGAAATGTGGTCAGCCTGGTAAATTGGGGATTGTGAAAAAGTCCCCTGGTCTCCTATCCTGGCTCTCCTCTCAAACCAAATTGTCTGATCTTGGGCAAATTGTTTTTCCTAATGGGGTCTTATTTTCCTTAGTTGCTTACGATGGAATCACCTAATAGAGATTAATTTCAGTTTGCAATGAATACATTGAATCATTTATCTCTAAAATGCAATACCATAATACCAGAATCTCCATCCACTTAACCAGTTCCACTTCCACGCCCTGTGCATTCGGGGTCCGTTTTGCCATTCTTGACCCCCAGGACCATTTGTCTGAAATCTGGTACTGCTGGGGTGCATGGTTGACCCTTGGACCAAAGGCTGTGCCTTTGGAAATGAACCTGTACTCACCATATAATGGAAACACCTGGGCATGATTGCCTGAACCTTTCATATGACTATAGCAAGCACATCAGGTGTCACCTGCTATAACAAGTCAGCACCTAGGGAAATGAGATTGTACTTGGCATACGATAGTAGCACTTGGGCTTGTTAGGCGTGGCTTGCATGTGATAACTGTTCATGGTGTATGAGGTTTAGCCCAGCCAGATACAGCACTAATTTGGCATATTATACTGCATTTAGCATGTTATAGCACTGCCTGGGCAGCTGATGCTGCACTTAGCATGTAATGCCTCAACAAGAGTTTGGCGGTAACCCTTAAATGCAGTGGTAATGCTATTACTGCCGCATTTAAGGGTCCGCCAAATCACGGGCTTGGTGGATTTACCCCCAGTTCTCAGCTGGGGGCAAATCCGTGCGATTTTGCTGATTTTCAGCGCTATTACCGCCGTCAGTAATAGCGCCATACATTCCCCATTGAGCCCAATGGGGAATGGCAAATTCCTGAATGGGTCCAATGGGGAATGGGGACTTACCGTTCCACCAAACCCATGATCCGGCGGTAATAGCGCCGGGGGTTTGGCGGTAGGTCTAATAGCTCTGGTGGTAATACAGCCTGGGTTAGCACCCAACTTGTGATGAGGCCTAGACCTGGCACCTGAGGCTATAAATGGCACTGGATGGAAGTAATTGCCATGTGTGGTTTTGCTGGCATAAATATTAAGTTCCATTAGACTAGGATGGTTCTACAGGGAGTGTCGCTGGCTTATTAGGACTGCTCACATATTGAGGCATTACCATAGTTGTAATATGTATGTTAACTAAACTACCCTTTAGAATTCTCTATTACATTGATCTTAATCTTCATTTTTTACATTTGTGATGTCACAGGGGCCTACTGGCATGTGATGTAACTTCTTGGGATGCCATCAAAGGTTATGTGATGGGTCAAAGGTTATGTGATGCACTTCCTGTGAGGTCATCAAGTTTGTGATGTCTCCTACGCTATCCCTAGAATTTTAGTGAATTACAGTTCCTAGAGCAGCGTAGTGGATAGGTAAGGCTAATTGAATATAATTGGTTTTATGGTCTGTGTTCCATTTGATAGAGAGAGTGAAAGGAATTGTTTGTTGAGACTTTCACTATACAAGTAGACAGTTTGTAGAAGGGAAGGAAATGTTCATTTTGTTGGCAACAAATTGGCTGCTTCTGTGTTTGACTTGTTGCACTGCATGCGTTTCTTTGCTTCTTATTTATTTTGTTGTACAGTACGTTGTTTTGCTGTAATTTATTTGAGTTTCAAAGTACAATGACAAACTGCATTGCAGTTACTTTTTGTGCACACCTCTGTTGTTGCCTTTGATAGTAACTGGTGACCACTTTGCTATCACACACAGAGGGGCATCAGTGAGTGACTGCACAATCAGTGCACAGAAAATATCGGTCAAGAGAATAACATAGGTACTTAATCTCCAAAACACAAAGTGCACATTGATAGCGCTCCCTGTGGTGTGGTTTTGATCATGGGTCTTTAGAAATTTGTTTAGGGGTGAGTTATTGTGAGCCAACACTTGATTACACACACTGCTGTTGTGCACTGTGATGGACAAAGGTAACAGCAATGCTCCCAAGCCTTTCTCATCACCTCTGAAGCACTAAATAAAAGGGGGGAGGGCAAAGAGAGGTGGGAACACGGACCGAGTGTGATTCACAAAAGCTGTTGCAACTGCTTCGCGCCTGGGCACATTTAGCACCAACATTCCCAATTCTCATGTGAGTTGTAGAGAGTTCATCATCATGCAAAGTCATTTATGCTAACAACAGGCAACCTGTATCTTTTACTTGAGTTATTTGAGCAGTTCAGAAAAAAAGCATTCTTCTCGTGTTTATGGACAGGGCACACACAAACAGAGAATCATCACGCATTCTACACGATCACTGATTCACAAAAGTGAATCTGCATGCATACACAGATTCACTACGTTGAAAAAGTGCACGCACAGAATGGGTAACACTGCCACACAACGTCATTGTGGATGCTCAGCACTGTTTGTCTAGGGAAGAAGAGGAAGTGTGGCAGATGTTGCTTTTGTCAAGGTAGAATGATGTATCAGCCCATTGATCACTGCCATTAAGCACATACTTCTTATCACCTAGTCCCACATACAGAGAGTCAAAAAATAGTGTTGATGATGAGGACCAGGGCAGCGATAAAACACCCCCGGCCCCCTTTGGACAAGAAAGCAACCCTTATTACTGGACACAATGCATAATTGTAAGTCGTACAGTCACATAGACAGTGGGCCTCATTACGAGGCTGGTGGTGCCTGTAATACAGGCACAGGTGCCGCCAGTATTTTGTTTTTTCTGGCCCCCAGAAATGGGCAATTACCGGGTCAGCCTTGCTGGACCCGGTATTTGCCCATTCCTGGGCGCCCTTGAAAAATTCTTCACCATTCCCATTTGAGCCTCATAGGGCTCAATGGGAATGGGGAAGCCGGATGCACCGGCACCATTATGGACGGTGCATCCGACATGCTGTGCTCGCGGGTGCCGCTCTGCCCGCCAGGTAGAAAGGCACCCATGAGCACAACTCATATTTTGCCGGTCCGGGAACTACGGTACCGGCAACCTTACCGGTACAGTATATCCCGGACTGGCAAACCTATAATGAGGCCCAGTGAGCTTTGGCAAGAGGCTAACCAATGGAGGTTACAGATTTTATTCAAATCACAGTACCTGTGCTGGCCACTCAAAAGCGTCTGCATGCTCTGTTCCATTGAAGACCCTCCTGCAGTTTGGAAAGTGATACTGCAACACGATGGTCTGTGCCCCTTTACGCACAAGCTCTCAGAATGCCAACAATGCATGAGAGCCAAGCTGAAGGGCAACGTGAAACATAACTTAATTACTGTTGGAGGACAGACAGATGGAAAACTATGGTGTGGAATATTTTAAAGCATAATGACAATAACAACTTGAATTTTGACACATGCTATCAGTGCACAGAAGAAGTGTCCTGGTGCAAACTTGAGGAGAAACCTGGGTACCTCTTCCGTGAGGTCCCACGTGCAGTGACACCCTGTGCATTATTGACAGTAACATAATGAAAAGCAGCGCAAGTTCCCGGACCACCAGTCACAGACAAGCATACAGCTGCCACCCCTTACTGGCAGGTTTTCCTTAGATAATGTGGCCTACCTTTGTCCAGTCTGAAGCACTAGCACAGTTAGCACTACTGAGGTGGTACAGAAGCCCACCCTGCAGAGGAGTGATGATATGTGGCTGATGAGCCTGAGCAAGGTGCTGTGTATTGTTTCACTGTGAGATGTCCCCTTGTCATTCAACATAGTTCATTCACAAGGGTCATCATTGGCTGAAAATAGGTGCATATGCATTCAGGCACACATCATTGCCAGAGAACTGGGGGACCACATTTTCCAGTAACCATCTGGGACGCAAGCATAGGCAGGACCTGTGAGTTTGACCCCCTGCCCCCAATGATAGCATATTATTTAGTTTCCTTCCTCCACTATTGCTCATAATTATTCTTTGTGCAATATAAATATCTGTTTGCAATCTATTTTATTTATTTGGTACTTCCAATTATTTTGATGGTGTTTGGCCAAGATTCTTCTTTGCATGTTAGGACTTGTAGACTTTCAGGGACTGGTAGTCCTGTCTCCATAGTTGGAAAACCGGGAGGACTATTTTCATGTAAGTTTGAGTTGATTTTCTGGAGAGGGTCCAAAACAGTATCTCCAACAATCACTTGTCTTTTATTTGTAAAGGCTTCTATTTGCTTCTGTTTTTCTCTGGTACAGTTAGTCCATATCACCTGATGAAAGGGGAGATTATTAGGTAATATATGCCAAGCATCCCATGTGGAAAAAGTTATGTTATGAATAATTATAAATAGCTGTGTGCGTGGTTCCACTCAGTGTATGTGTGTGTGACTTCTGAGTGGAACACAATCTGATAGTCTGTTGGACGTACATGAGTCAGCAGAGAGAGAGGCCTGTGGAAATAGTTTCACTAATGTAAATAAATGAGTGATTATACCACATGTTATTGTGAATACTTTATGGAAGCATAGCTCACTGGTGTATATAAATCAGTGATAACAGCCATAAGTGGCACTCCATATGAAAATGTGGTTTTCTTGACTGATATAGAAGCCTGAGGCCTCTAGAGATCACAAGAACAGTCTAAACAAAAGAAAGGGGTTTTGTATGTTGGGGCCACAAATAAAGCAAAGAAATTATGCTCATCACTATACCACAACAAAATGCATACCAACTAAATGTATCTGTGTACTGAAATAATGCATAGCCACAATACCACTATAATACCAAACCCAATCTGAATGCAAGGAGTGATTATTGCTAAATTACTTTTATTCTTGGTGGTAAGAAAATATCGCTAGGCCCCAAATCTACACAAAATACCCTACATATTTATGGTGCGTTGCATGCCGGGAAAGTGATCATAGAGCACCTACTGGGCGTGGCAAGTGTGTCTCACACCGCCATCTGTACATTAAAGGGAACCCATTTCATAATAGCAGTGTGTCACTAAAAATTAATTTCACAATGTCTCAAAGGGAAACCACATTCTCAGACTTAGTGCAATATTTAGAGGCAAAGTTATTCGCACATGGGACGTGGTCATCAAACAGTACCTCAGAATGGCATGACCGCATTCAGGGTGAGGTGCAGAAAGAAAAACTAGACAATATTTTTGCAGAAGGCAGCATAATTCAGGTCTGCCTTCTAAGGTTATTAAATGCAGCCGATAAAAATGCAGAGAAAGACTGTTTGATACGGCTATGCGCCAAAATCTGATTTTGAATAGGTCCCTGCGAATGCAAGAAAATGACACCCAGCTAATTAACAGGTTAAAGACTGACTTAGATGGGGCAAGTAAACATCAGGAAATGTTAAGAGCAGAATTGGATGTATGCCAAAAAGACATGCAGTTAAAAAGCAGAGATTTTGATGTTCAATTGTCCAAAAGCAAGAATCTATTTGAGGACAGTGAACAAGAATTGGTACACTTAAAAATATTGGTGGACCACATTAGACAAGATAAAGATGAGGTTGTGTCAGAGATGCAGATTTTACAAAACGAACATTATGAGAAAGAAAGTGAACTCCAAAATGCGGAACAAGAAATGGTTAAAATGCTTCAAGAAAGAGACAAGAGGAATAAAGAATTTAATGAGTGCCAAATGCAAATGAGTGACATGCAGGAGGTAATTAATAAAATGAGTGATGAAAACAACTATTTGCAAAATTAAGCAAACAGGCTCCTTAAAAAGTGTAAGGACTTAGAACAGCAAATGTGCATTCCTATGTCCCAGGAGAGGCGGCAGGGTACCACATTCAATGGAGTTGAGGTGAATTCTATTTTCTACCCAAAGGGCTAGTGCCCCAGTGACTGGGCCGGTGACTGAACTTGGTTGCAGCACCCTTGGGGGATTTGATACTCCCATTGGGGGCCGCCACCAATCCCATACACCTGGAACCAGGGTGAGTCACCAAGTAGTGCAATTCCATGCATTGCAACAAGTAGCCCCATAAAGATAATGAAATCCATTAAAGCCCTGATCAAACCATTTAAAAAAGGAGGGGAATGCTGCATTGAGGATCACTTAGAAGCGGTTCATGACATTTTTAAAGCACTCCAGATACCTAAGGAACAGTACAGCCAATATTTTCATTTAACTTTAGATGCCCCGAGGCCAGTATTATAAGAGGATTGAATGAACAGCAGAATATGACCTGGGCGGAGTTCGGAAAAGAGATTAGGCGTCATTTTTCTCCTTTCCAGTCATTGCAGGAGGCAAAGAAAGTAGCTTACACAATCACTGCTGGGCCTAATACATCCCCTCGACAGACTTAAAAAGATCATTTTCTCGCTTTGATGTATCTTTTGACCCCAATTCCAATGAGTTTAAAACTGCCTACTTCTATGGGCTGCAGAAAGACATCATATCCCAATTGGTCCGTGAATTTGACCGTGACAAGTCCCTGGAATGGATTGTACACCAAAGCACAAAACTATATGAGGTAGTCTATTGTCAGGGTAGAGAAAGTGATAAAATGAGAGATATTAGACCTAAATCTAAAGAACCCTCAGCAACAGTGATGGAAATCAGATCAGCCAAAATGTCCCTTGAGTCTGCTCAAGTCCAAGTAAAAATAACTTGACACCTGAACAGAGGGGTAATCAACAAAGGTCATCACACACTGTACCAATGTTCCAATCACATGATCCTAGCAATAGGGAGAGCTACATCAGCCCCAGGTACTTAGGAGATAGGCCCCGGGCAGGCTATCGACCTGATATGTCAGGTATGAACAATAACCAGAGACAAAATCAGGATCAAAGAAATGATGGTCCTTATCAGACATTGGGGACACAAAGCAGATTTGATCCCAATACCATGATATATGGTAATCAGGATAGACCCCGATATGTGGATCGATTTGCTGATAATGGGAATCAACATAGGGGCCATTACCCACAACCTGAGAGACAAGACATGAGACAAAATATGAACTACACGTCACGTCAGTACAATGATTCCCCACCAGGGGACTACAACCAAAGGATGGGTGCACCCCGCTCCCCTCCGCAAATGAATCAAGAGTTCAGGAACCAGCCCAATAGAAATCATTCTCCTGAGAGGTATCAGAATAGATCCAATCAGGGAAGAAACAACCAATATCGATCTAGGCCACAGAGGGAGGATTTTAGAGAGATGGAAAGATTCCAGTGCCTCGAGGCCCAAGTGAAAATGTTGGCTGAGCAAATAGGAAAACTCTGTACAACACAAAAACAGTCATCAAAGGAGGGGACAGAAGGCCATAGCAATGATCGGGGGGCTTTTGAAAAGTGACTAAGTACTTATGATACCTGCATCGCCAAAAAGACAGTTTGCTCTGATGTAATTTTGCATAATGACTCTGAGATGCCTAATGATTTAAAAGTGAAAATACCAGTACATGAACATGTAACAGAAAATGCAAATACTTCTAAAAGAGAGGTACGGTTTAACCTAGAACTAAATCAAACATTGGCGATATGTACAAATGAAATAGGAAAACCTGAAAATCCAAAAGAGCAAAGAGACAGGTTTAAGAAAAATGCATCATGCATGGGGAATACCAGTGAACCGGGAGTAAGTGGCGATGCTATAACTCCTTCCCTGGGCAATCCAAACAATGACCAAACACAGGCAGGAAAAAGGAATGCTCAAAAGGAGCGTACAGGTCAATCACCTGAATAATTCTTTGAACCACATATTTTTGAAGAGGTTAAAATGGCTGGTATCATACTGAATAATCACAAATGCACAGAATTAGACAATGACAAATTGCCAAGTGATGTTGTTACACACGTTCAGTTGGAGGGTTGTAGTGTGACCTCTGATGATACCTGGATGGATGGGCGAACGGTTGCCACACTAAAAAAAACCTCTGAACAGGGGGAAATGAATAAAGTCTCTCACACAGGAATGAGCAAAAAGGAGCGAAACATGTCTTTCCATTTACCGATGTACTTAGCCAAAAGTGAAAAAGGCCTGAGAAAGGTGAGCCCTGAAATCAGTAAGAATTCGCATTTCCTATGTGTGTTAGAGGAAGTTGAAGACAGGTATTATGCTCCCATCATAGTGGAAGAAAAATGCCATACATTTGCAATGATTGACACTGGCGCACAGGCCACAATTATGTCTAAGGAATTAGTAAAGAGTATCAATGAAGGGAGATCCCCGCAGAATCAGATCACAGTAAAGGAGAATCAAGGTCCAGTGCATAATTTTAACGGGGAGGAGGTGCCTATTATAGGCGCCACTCAGGTTGACATAAAGATAGGTAAACACAGAATGAAACAGGAGGTATTGGTCACATCCATTTGTGATATTCCATTTCTGATGGGAACAGATTGCCTGAAAAGATTATCTCCACTCGTAGATGGGGTGAATGGAGTACTGTGGTCATTAACAAAAAAACCATTGAGACCTAAGAAACTAAAATCACAAAACAGCAATATAAATGAATGTCACACCGTTGCAAAAACAAACGATGCAGTGGAGGTGTATCTCCAGAATAGTTGCATACCTAGCGTCACTGTTATATTAATGTGTCAAGACAAGATGCAGAGTGAAAATACAAAATTACCTGTACAAATATACTTAGACCCAAGGAAAGAATGGCAAACTGCCATAGATGAGCACACCTTATGTTTTTATTTAAAAGAGGAGACATGCAAACAGAATACTGCTCCTAGAGCAGGTTCAGAAAAACACATTACCACTCTTGCTGAAATACACATGGAAGATGAACAACCATGGGTTCATGTTGGGATAAATGACTATTCTAAAACAATAAAAGCCACTTTAGCGCTTGAACAGGAAAGGAGCTTCATTAATGAGAAATTGTTGCAAAAAATAATGGAAAGGGAGGAGATCCCGAAATTTAGGATTAAAAACCAGTATGTCTCTGGTTTGGACGGTCCAGACTTTGAAAACCGAATTGCAGGTAGATGCATGCTGAAAATTAGCATTGGACAAAAAACAATTTACCATAATGTTTGGATAGTGTGTGGAACACAAAATGACTTTTACATGGGCAATGACATCATGCACAGAATGTGTATGATGCTAGATTTCCTTAATCAAAAGATATGGTCACGCATAGGTGGGCCGGCACCTGAATTTGAAGACAAAAGAAGGGCTTATCATTGCGCACAGCTGGTCCCTTATGCAATTGAATTACAAATGAGGAAAGATACTGTTATGCCTGCATTCACAAGGCAGTTTGCAATAACACTGAAATGCAAAAATGGACAGCAGATGAAAGATTCTGATGCATTTGTGTGTCTGAATGAATCCATAAAACAGCAAGGCCTGGATTATGAATACATTGCATTGGTAGATGTGGGTGAAGGGTCTGTAAAAATTATGGTGAATAATAAAGGTTATCAGAATATTAATTTAGAGGAAAACTCCCCAGTAGGAATGGCCATACAAAAATCACATTACACAGCTGATCTAAATAACATGGTGATTGGAAATATCCCTGAAAAGTATGTAGATGCTAAGGGTGAATTGCTAGAATACCTGGACTCTCAGCCCAAGGGGATATTTAGAATTCATTCTGTGTACCCTTATGATTCAAGCGAGACAGTGTACTGTCATCAAGAGGATTGCATAACATTTAACTTAAATGAAAATGAAATAGAAAATCAGCCCATTGAAGTGGAAGCTGATATGCCAAAACATTTAAATGTGGCAGCTTTACAAAGAGACACAGCCACACAATTAGAGGAAAGCGCCGAGATTCCCATGCCAGAACATTTTCCAGAATTTTCCAAAATGGTAGAGGATTAGATTTTGTTAGCGGATGCATGTGACAACGAGGAGGATAGAAATTAATTGAGGAAGATATTTATGGAGTTTAAAGATGTATTTGCAAAAGATGCTTATGATTGTGGGCTAACTAATTTACATGTGGCCAACCTTCCGGAAGGGTGTAGCAGAAGCCCAGTATTTGTACGCCAGTATAGATTACCGCTGGCATGTTTAGAATCATTGTCAGAGATTAATTAAAATTTGGAGTCGCGGGGAATCATCAAGCCCATTCATAGCACATCCAATACACCGATTTTAGGTGTGTTAAAACCAAACGGTCAATGGCGACTGTGTGCAGATTTGAGAGAGTTAAATAAAAGAGTGCCAGTATCCAGATGGCCACTGCCATTCATTGATCAGGGATTAGCTCAGGTACATGGTTCAAAAGTGTTCACCACATTAGATCTCACCTCTGGATATTGGTGTGTGCCATTGGCAGAGGAGATACATGATTTATTTTCCTTTTCATTTGATAAGACTCAATACGCATGGGTTAGAACTCCATTCAGGTACGTCAATAGTGGGAGTGAATTTGGCATATTTTTGAGAAAAGCTATGCCTGATGCAGCAGAAAGAGGAACCATAGTTTATGTGGATGATGTGCTGATAAAAAATGAAAGCTTGAAAAGCCATTTTGATGAAATAAGACATGTTCTTGGCCAATTGCAGAAAGCAGGCGCCAAAGTATCTTTACAAAAAGCACAATGGTGCAAGAAAAAGGTAAATTTTCTAGGCCATGAAGTGACTGAACATGGACTAAATCCACAAAAGAAGAAAATATAGGCCATACAGAAACTAAAAGATCCTAAAAATGTGAAAGGGGTAAAAAGTTTATTAGGAATGACAGGCTATAAATTATGCTGAAATCACTCAACTATTGACTAAGCTGCTTAAACTGAATACACCCTGGAAATGGGAAAAAGAGCAGTCTGAGGCAGTGGCTAAATTAAAGGAATGTCTTGTAAAGGCACCATGTTTAGCATATCCCATAAAGGACAGGGATTTATTTATAGAAATAGGTTTCTCTGAACATTGTATGTCAGCAGTACTATCACAAAAACATGATTTGAATCAAAAAACCATTGCATATGCAAGTAAGGCATTTTCCCAAGTTGAAATTAAATTCAATGAATGTGAAAAGGCCCTATTAACCACTGTGTGGGCGCTACAACATTTTCGCCCCATTGTTCAGGGAGAAAAGGTGATTATTGAGACAAATCATCAACCTTTGCAGTTTTTAGAGAGTAAAAGAATTAGGTCAGGGAATCAAGCACAATCCAGAATCACTTCATGGACGCTGACATTACAAGGCTTTCCTGTAGAAGTGAGATATGGCCAAAATAAAAGAAGCCCAATTGCTCAAGGTTTAGCAGATTTACATGACTGTGAAGCTGAACCAGTATCAAATGAAATAGAAATGGAACCTAATTTGCAGGAATTTGAACAATCACCACACAAAGCTTTTGATGAAAAAAACATGCAAGGACTTGCCAACTGTATATGTTGATGGTTGTGCCTTTCACATTGAAAATGACAGTGATAAACAATTAGTGTCAGGAATAGGGAATGTCTGGTTGAAGTGTGAAGGTATCCCGAGTATAGGGATGAGAATTGGTGCTAGGAGCAGTGAGGTAGCGGAATTGGCAGCCATTTATAAAGCAATTGCTACTGCAGTTGATAATAAATTCAGTGAAATCGTCCTGGTGACTGATTCTGATTACGCACGGAATAGCTTTGTGGAATATTTACCTGGCTGATAAAGCGAGAGGCATGATTACATACAACAAAAAGCCACTTAAACATGGAAAAATGATACAAGCCATAGACAAATTGGTGTCAGAAAATGATTTAGCAGTATACAGGAGGAAAATTTGTGGGCATTTAAAAACTCCAGGAGAGGATAAGGAGGGAAATGATAAGGCAGATCACCTGGCTAAAATTGGAGCTGTGATGGGAGAATTGCTACCTATTGAACATTTACTGGGTGAAATACAAATTGATGCAGTAACACGTTCTAAAGCACCAAAGGAGACAGATCAACCAATGGTACAGTGGAGTTATGATACACCAGACCAAGATCTGATTGAGGCACAAAAGAATGATCGAATTTTGGGAATCTATTATAATCATTTGATAGATCCTGAACAAAACCCTTTAACAGAAAATGATTGTATGGGAAAAGAAGAGTTGAGGGTGCTATTAAAGAATACAAAACGAATAAGACTACAAGATGGACTCATGATTAGAGAGTCCATAACAGGACAAATACAGTGGGTGGTACCCCTTTCATTCAGAGGGTTAATGCTACACCATGCACATGATGCTATAACTCCAGGCCACAGAGTCTCACAGAAAACAATGGAAATACTAAAAGATTATGCTTATTGGCCACATATGTCCCAAGATGTAGAATTATATACTAGAGGATGTCTAGTATGTGCCCAGTTTAAACCTGCTTCACCGATGCATAGAGCTCCATTAATGAAAAGAGGCCTAACTCTTCCATGGTCAGATTTGCAAATAGACTATGTAGGGCCTGTAAGGAGGTCGAGCAGGGGGAACCGTTATATTTTACGTGTGGTGTGTTTGATGTCGAAGTAGATTGAGTGTATTCCTGCAGCAGATGTAGTGTGCAAACAGCAGCCACATTGCTGGTGAACCATGTGTTTTCAAGGTTTGGGTTGCCACAAAGAATAGAATCAGACAGAGGAAGTCATTTTGCAAGTGCTCTAATGAGCTACATATCGCATATCGGGCGGCTTCTTCAGGTGGAATTGAACGAAGAAATAGGTCTGTTGTGGACATTTTAAAGAAATTCATGACAGAAGCAGGTTCCAGCTGGGATTTACGCTTACCTTTGGTTCTGATGGCAATCAGATCAACTCCTGCCATAGCAACAGGTATTAGCCCTCAAGAAGTTTTAACAGGTAGGAAAATGGTGTTACCACACCACGTGCTATACAGGACACATGAGCAAACACTTGTGAGCGCATCCACAGTTCACGAATACATTGATGAACTGAGGAGGCATTTACAACATGCATTTGCTTTTGTACAGAAAAATTTTGAAAGAGCTGCTGACAGTGCAAAGTCATATTATGATAAAAAGATGTCAGTAAAGGAATATTGAGTGGGCGATCAGGTGTATAAATTTCATTTTGGAAAAGGTAAACAGAAAAATTCCAAATTTCTAGCAGCCTGGCAGGGGCCATATCGAATTATAGATAAGGTCTCTCCTGTGGTCTATAAAATTTTGAAGACTGAAGGTGAAACAGCAACAGAACAGTTTGTTCACGTGAATCAAATTAAACCATGTCACCCCAAACATGAGATTAACCAACTTGAGCGTGTAGAAGCAGATAAAGTCCCTTGAACATAAAAAGGTAAAGTGAATTGGTCTAGTCAATAGTAGTGGCAGAGAAGTTAAATAAAGATGGTTGATTATGATAATGACACATAAACACTGTAATATATGTAAATATACATATATATAAAAAAATGGAAGCTAAAATTTATGGAATTGGTGTGCAAAATGAAAATGTATTAAATATTGAATGCTGTTTTATGTATGTTTGTTTTCTCTTTAACCTATGTTTAATTTTAGAAAGCAAGAGGAAAAAGGGCGAAATATTTTACAAAGCATGTTTTATTTTTGGCAAAAGGGTGAAGTTAGTATTGTGCTATATACTTAATTTGTTTCTTTTCTATTTGATTTAGAATATTAACATATTTGTACTTGGAGGACACGGGACCAGAGGACACGGGAGGTGATGGAGTCTTGGAGTCCCCTAGAAGAAGATCAAATGATGCCTGCCTCCGGGTGGAGGTGAAGACAAAATAACCGGAATGCCAAAGAAAAGATGACTTCTATGGAAAAAGGATCCAAGAGTGCCAAGATGGAAGAGAACCCAAATGAACCAAATGATGTGACATCGCCGGTCGGGACATATCAGAGGCAGACAAGTGTCCCGGAGTATGGAGTTCCACGTATTTATTATTTTAATTAATTATTTTAATCTGTTATGTTAATTATTTATTTTAACTATTTGTTTTATTTTATTGTTTTGTGATTAACTTCAAGTATAAAATTAAAACACTGGACTTTGGACACTTCCATTGGGAAGAGAAATGTAAAATATGATGGACTCAAAGATGAATTTTGATATTATGATGATTGAACAGTGACTTTTCAGTTTCATTTCTTCACATATGAGTATTGATTTTTTTGGATTGCTACATGTTAAAAGAAGAAAGGGGGCAAGTTGGATTTCTTCTAATTGTGGCTTCGACCATGGCCAAATTCTCAGAAAAAGGAGGGGATATGTAGGATTATTTAGCGTGTTTTTGGAGTGCAGCGCCAGTACATGGGATCAAAATCTAGCGTGTTTTCGGAGTGCAGCACCACTGCATGGGATCAATGTATTGCTATAATGTGGTACAACAAGCCATGTGTTGCCGGTGTAACATATGGATATGTAAATGAAGACAGGCTACTCAGTCAAAAACACATAATTATTTTTCACATTTAAAAACGCACCATTTTTTTGTCTCACCTGAAATGCCTCTGTTGCAGGAGACACATTAGAGGATTAATTAACTAATATAATTAACAGTACTAACATGATCTTAACTTATTAATATCATAATGTGTTCTCCAAGTGCAAAATGAGGCAGGCTGAAAGTCATTTTAAACGGACATTCAGAATTTTTTTTCCTTTTTTCCTTTCTCTTTCTCTGTGTTTTTCACGGTCCTTGCTAAAGAAACAAAACTCGAATAAGCAGGAAATTAGTGGATACAGTTTCTTACTGAAAAGTGAGCTATTGTTTGAAGAAGGAGGGTATGACATGATAGATTTTTATTGGATGCACGTCACATGAAGGGCTGTAACAGAGGTCTCTTGGTGCATCTCGGGGAGGTACAAAGGCAGTGGACATTTTTACACAGCTTTGGTGAGGACTAGGCGGGAGTTGCTGTGGGGCTGCCTGATTGAGGGGCGTCGTTCCAGTGTACTGCTGACCTTCACAGACTGGAGATTCCAGTCAATTGGCACCGGCTTGAGGACCAAAGAGTGCAGGTTGGAACTGCATGTCCTCGCCGGGTGGTCTAAAAGGAAGCCCCATGCCATTTAAAGAAAGCGACCTGTCCAGAGAGTTCGCATGCTGATCTGCGACAAATTTTGCTGGTAATTATCTTACACAAAGCGAGAATGCGGTGTGTGAATGAAAGCTATTTCAGTCAGGCAGCGTAGCGATAGCTGCATTGTAATGTTGCTATTCAGAAATGCAAGTCAACTGATGCACTGTTCTTTTTATTGTTGAAAAGAATCTAATGAAATGCCATGTATTTTGCAATTGCTTCTCTTATGTTTATTTTAGAAAAGACTGCTTCGCAAAACTGGTAATGTATGATTTTTTAAATGAAACTGATGTAAATCACAATCCGTGTAAAGGCTTCTATTTGCTTCTGTTTTTCTCTGGTACAGTTAGTCCATATCATCTGATGAACGGGGAGATTATTAGGTAATATATGCCAAGCATCCCATGTGGAAAAAGTTATGTTATGAATAATTATAAATAGCTGTGTGCGTGGTTCCACTCAGTGTATGTGTGTGTGACTTCTGAGTGGAACACAATCTGATAGTCTGTTGGACGTACATGAGTCAGCAGAGAGAGAGGCCTGTGGAAATAGTTTCACTAATGTAAATAAATGAGTGATTATACCACATGTTATTGTGAATACTTTATGGAAGCATAGCTCACTGGTGTAGATAAATCAGTGATAACAGCCATAAGTGGCACTCCATATGAAAATGTGGTGTTCTTGAATGATATAGAAGCCTGAGGCCTCTAGAGATCACAAGAACAGTCTAAACAAAAGAAAGGGGTTTTGTTTGTTGGGGCCACAAATAAAGCAAAGAAATTATGCTCATCACTATACCACAACTAAATGCATACCAACTAAATGTATCTGTGTACTGAAATAATGCATAGCCACGATACCACTATAATACCAAACCCAATCTGAATGCAAGGAGTGATTATTGCTAAATTACTTTTATTCTTGGTGGTAAGAAAATATCATTAGGCCCCAAATCTACACAAAATACCCTACAATCCCTAATGTGTCTCTTCCTTGTTTCTTTCTCCATCAAATAAAGAAACAACAGAGACATTTACATATTATGTTTTTTTAAACCAATGGTTTTTGCTTATCCAGCAAAGACCATACTTCACAGTCACCCTGAATTTTGAAATCATCCATGTAGCTAAATATCATCAACCTCTAAAGAATGTTTCTTCTCTATTGGCTAAAATGGGATACCACCTCATACCATTTGACTTCACCCTTTACTTTTCCTCTGTACACTGGGACATGATATGAACATGGTATATGTTTGTTGTCTTTAGTGGCAACTCCACAGCTGCCCAATACCTCAGCTGCACCTACTGGTGCTGGACCTTAAAGTGCAAAACATGTTGGGGGAGGCATTGAAGCCTAATCCACTATAGAGCTGAAGATAGAACAAAGGTGGAACAAAGGTGGGAGAGCCTGCCCATAAACTCAATGATAGTTCCCCAGGGTACACACAATGATCTGGGCAGGCTTTCCAGTGCAGAAAGGGGACACTTTGGTAACAGATAAAATGCAGGGATTTCCACGCTGCTGGATGGCGAACGTGTACACGGCACCACACATCCAAAAGATGTCTTTGTGCATGCAAAATTATCAATGCTCTACTGTTGAAAGAAACGTGAAAAGGGTGCCTGGAAGCTGAATGCAGAGCTCAAGCAACAGAGTTAACCACACGGGGTTCTGTCAGAAGTTACCACGTTTTACATAAACTCTACCACCATGGAAGAACAGAAGGAGGTACAACTAATGCCTTATACCACAGCCTTTCAGACCTTTCACCCCAGCAGAGCAGTTATCCCAAAGATCACTGCAAATGCTCCCCAGGCAGTCTTCTCTTTCACATCAGTGTCCCCCATCCTGACAGTGCCCTCACACAGGTCTCCCCATCGCCCCATCCTCCCAGTGTCTCCTTTTCACACCCTGTCTACCCGGCATGAATATTGAACCCATTGGCACCAATGAAACATCCCACTTGATAGCTCCCCACATGATAAAGCTGACAATAACAGAATCACCCACTTACCTGGTTAACAGATATGGACACTGCCATAAGCATCTCTGCTTCCTTCTGCTTCCTTCTAGCCCCTGCTTTCTTGGTTGCTGCCCATGATAGCACATATACCTTCCTACCACCCCAGGGTTCCAAGAAATAAGGTCGCAGGTCAGCCATCACCCCATAGAGACCCATTACTGTGTGCGACCAGAAAGTCATTGTGCATAAAACATTGCTGGATGAGTTGTTCTCCATTCTGTTCAAACATTTGGTCAGTTTAGAACAGCAACGGTTTGCAGAGGTTAAATGTGATAGGTTGGACAACAAGACACTCCAGATTCTTAAGCTGAAGATCACGATTCAGTCATGTATTCATGAAAGGTTCATAAGTGATTACACTCAATATTGCAATCATAAAATAAATAGGTTCTTGAGGATGTAAAGACAGAATCCATGCCATCCCCATGCTATCCCTCATTATCAGTTCAAGCCTCATCCACCTCCGTGCATCACATTTGCCTTCAACTATAAATGCTTTCCCCAAAATGACTGCAACAGTACAAAACAGCATTCTCCCTAACTGAACACCCCATGAATGAAACTATTGTACACCAGTGTCAAAATGTAAAATAATCTGCTTATTCATGCATGTATTTATTATGCAATTCATGTCAAGCCATTAAATGTAAACACGTTATAAATATTAACCGTATGTTGTAGTGCTGTAAAGACTACTCGTACACTGTGTTGTAGTAAGGTGAGTTTATTATTAGGCACCCCGACTAACTAGGAACAGTCAAATCCTGAATGTTGAAATATTCCTGGGAACTTCCACATTACTGTAACGTGAACACTTACATTACACATTCAAAATGCATTGCACCACAACACACGCCTTACTTTGTTTCAACATCTGAGCAATGTAAAAGAAAATAACAACAAAACGTAAAATTGTAGTGTCTAATGAGGACACGGAAGCAATAATATGCATATTATATGTTCAGTTGCCCTAATAAAAACCTATCAAATTCAGTCCAAAAACGTTGTTAAAGGGACTTTACAGTTACTTTGCACTAATATCAACCTATCCATATTATGGTTAAAAGTACAACCGAGAAATCCCAGAAATTCACCAGTTATGGTAAGCTAAGCAACCATAACTCACTCCACCACCGTGCACTGCTAACCCTAACACCCATGACATAAGATGACATCACAAATGTCATTGATAACATCACATGTCTGGCCCCTTGTTTTTTGTTCACTGACATATCTAGGCCAGGTGGTTGGAGTCAGAAATTGACCAATTAATGAACAATTTTGGTGACTTAAAAGATTTTGTACAGAGACATACAATGGACAATATTAAATACCACAGCCCCACCTGCACCTGTACCCCTTCCCCCTGTCCCAGCCAACCATCCCCACAAATTCCCTGTAAGCAAAGACGTTATGATGAGACCTCAATCCCTTGCTCCCCTGATGCCCAACCTGTGGAAAACCCCAATTCCCCTGTATATGTTTCCATTTCTGCTAACCCCTCCGTTTCATAATTATGTATATTTATGTGTATTAATAAAGTTCTATGTGCATACTGTTGCTGTGTATGTGTGTTTTCTTTTTTAAAAGCCCAGTTAAGAGTCCACAGAGCATGGAACTGTCTGGGACATCTGCAATTAATCAAAATGGGGGTGTCCTGCGGACATCGCGCCTATCTGGGAAGTCTGCATTCAAAATGGAGGTGTCCGTAGGACTGTGCGCCTGTCTGCCATGTCCGCAAAGCTGTGATGCAACTGTAATTAGTTTGGGGATGCCACCCTTGTGTGTTCCACGAACTACTGAAGTGTCCGCAGACCCCGTAACACAGGGGAAGTTCTTCTTCCCTTTCCACTTCACACTTTGCAGCACTCTCTCATTGGCTGCTGGTAAGCAGTCCCACAACCATCCACCAATCACATCCAAGATCTCTACATCTAACTCTAGCAACTCAGTACAACACTACAGATGTACTGTTCAACAATTAGAACACAGGTCTCCTGTGATTCCCAAAGACCTGCATCCAAAAGTACTGTAAAACTCTCCAATATTTCTACTTCATCCACTTCTACATCCATCAACACAAACTACAGGTATGCATATGTTTTGTAATGCACATAGTAAATTAAAACTGCATGTATGTTACCAAAGCATAGCAAGTACATAGATTGCATGCATGTGAACAGGGTGCATGCCACTTGCCCTGCATAACCTACCAAATAATCATACTTTCATTTGTACTCCTCACATCAACTGACAGTTACCTACAATGCTGTTTGCTTTCACAGTGTTCTTGTACTGCCCAATACAATAACAGCTGCAAACCACATATTTCAATTTCAGCACCACTGCCTGTGATTGTTTTATTAAAAAAAACACATTGGGAACATTTGCAAAGCACATGCAAGTGCCAGATCCTTTGTGAAATGCCCAGAATGAATACAAAAAGGGAAAATGCATGTATATTAGGAAAGCATGGCAAGCACATGCAGTGCAAAATTGACAAATTTGCACCATTGGGAGGAAAGCTAACAAATGCATGTGTAAATTCGAATCTGTGCTATCTGTAAATTTGGATACATAAATGCAACAAATGAAAATAATTTCTGCACTCATGTACCAAGCATTTAAGTGTGAGAAACTTAACATTCCACACACAGTAACATTCTCCTTTCCAATCTCTATATCTTTCTCCTTTTTTTCTCACTCTACTATGACTTCCACTAATCCATTTCCAAAACAAATACTGCAAAAACATCTCACACACTTCAAAACTGCAGCCCCATAGGGCACAGTTATCACTGCAGCACTGGCACCCATACCAACAATGCTAATACTCCCAAGTCCCAGCTGGTATGCAGTGCAGTACAATTGCACACGCACACCAACTCTTCCAGCATAGAAATCCTCCTACAATCTAAAACAATGTGTTCTCCTACTGATATTACTGTATCATTAACACACATACCCACTAACTTCCTTCTTTTGCAATTGCAATGAAGACTGCCTAGTAAAACCCAGTGAAATCTCTGCTGAAAGATAAAACCCAGAAGAAACCTACCCTTCACATCTAAAAAAGCAAGTGCAGTACTGTTTTAGTTTTGCCTGTTACTCAGACAGTGCAGTGTTGCTGTATTGTAGCCTAGAAAATGTTATCCAAGCCCACAGCACTTGCTTCACCCTTACTCATTGCACCTTGCCAGGTCCACTGTTTCTATTGATATGATATGGCATTTATAATACAGTCACTAAGCAAAAGGAACCAGTATAAAAAGTGTGACTTCTCTTTCAAAATATAAAACTAAATGTATTGAGAAGATTGAAACTACCAGTAGTGCAAACACTACATCTACCAACGGTAACATAGCCATAAGTAGGCATTAAAAAAATTAATTTTACAAAAAAAATTTCCACCATAGAATCCTTCAGAACCTTATAAAAGCAGGGGAGAAATCACGCTCCAACCTTAAAATGTGCCGCAGAAAACGGATCCTGGAAGCTCTCATAGAGAGTACAGTGCTCCTCAAAAGGAAATAATTTATATACATTTTAAACAGAATGAAACCACTAACAAAATGAATTAGTAAACTACAAAAAGTACTTCACAACAGAAGCAATATCAGCATAGATACCTTTGCAAACGTCTGTGCAGGTGAGTGGATTCACACCACCAGCACAGAGCCATATTTCAATGAAGAGGCATACAAACAAGAGCAAACAAACCCAATTGCCATACATAGCAGTGGGCGAGGGTATGAAAAGGTAGACACTACCATTATGGGAGAAGAAACTCTGATTGCGAGAATATCCCCAGCAAACTTACAATAAACTCTCCATTCCACTGAACCAATCCGTCCCGTCTACAAATGGCCGTGCACCTCAATATATAACGTATGAAAACAATATTTCAAATTTTTGCAACAGTTCCCCAATCAGTATGTTAAAGCCAAAGACAAATTAAACATTAAAATATTACAAACTATGGATTCCTGTCCAGTGCACAAATACACAGGACTACGAGGACATTCAGTAGCCTGCATTTCTGGACCTGCTTGCAAAAGCACCTTCCACCACATCAAAATGTTAGCAACACACCATTCTAATGTACAAAATCTTGTTCAGAGACTGTACTATGCAAAAAGTCATGCTTTATAAGCGTTTAAATGACATTCTCGTACATGGTACAGCCAAAGAAATTCTTGAAGAAATAGACCACATCCAAAGCAAATATTTTGGAACTGAAGAGCACTTACAAAATCCAGTAACCTTAAAAGAGAGTAGCAACAACCTTGCAAATGCCAACCTTCTATTACACACTTACAAAAAGAAATAGCAAAGTTTAAAGCACATCTTCTGAAGTACCAAACCAAGTATGTGTGTGTTGACAATGAGGAATCCCAATGGTTCCAATTAGCTCTCAATCTTATAGCAGAAAACAAATATGAAATGACTAACCCCTCAATATTTTGCACATACTGCACTGGAAGACTTGACAATAACCAAATGCCTTCAAGGGCTATCACTAATAACTTGGAAATATTCCCACTGCTAAAACAGTGCACCCATTTCAAGCGATAATATGCCTTCATCCGAATACAGCCAAGTTGCCTCCTTCTGAATTACTGAAAGGCATTTGTGGCAAAGTAGTGTATTTGCCATTCGATCTTAAAGAAAATGTTGACACTTTAGGAATGCAACAGCCAATAGATCAATCTTTGATTATCCTAGTGAATGGTGTACCAACAAAAGACAAAAGAATTTGGCAACAGCTAGTAGAATTAAACAATGTTAGCGAAGGCCTGCACTATCTTAACGGGAACAATGAAGAAAACCTGAGAGAAACCACCAAAGTAATTCAGGATTCCTCATAAACTGGTCAATTTGAATTTCAAGATCCTACTACAGCCTCCAATATTTTAGACCAGTATACAATTCACCCACTGCACTCCAAAGACACCATAGACGATGCACTAGAAACAAATCAAATGCGGCAAGCCAAAGGATCTCCAATCAGCATATGGGAAAAAAGTGTAGAAGCACAAGCCTTTCATCTACTGTTTCCTACTGGAAAAGATGGAAGTTACGATGAAAGATGCACACAAATAACAGCACCAGAATACAGCTCTTTACGAATACATATTCCACATCCGCTTTGAAAATGAACAAGCAACTCTATGTTATGGAGTTGCACACACATTGGAAACAGGTTCCAATTTTCTTAACATGTCTGTTATATAGCAACTTCAAAATGTGCAAGAGAAAGATGAAGTTTTACAGAACTCTGCTCTCTTGACTCTGTAAATGTATCAAGGTACTTCCATCATCATTAAATTGCCATGCTGCAATTCATCTGTAATAAAACAATTCCTCCCCTCGGAGAAGTGGAACACTTTTTTTGGAGAAAAGAATATCAAGCCACAGGAGCACCACACATCCACATGTTTTTGTGGGTTAAAGATGCTCCTAAATTTGGTCAGGACACTGATGCCACTGTTTTGCAGTTCATTCACAAATATGTCACTTGTGAAATTCCTTCAGAAAGTGCACATATTGACCTGCATGCACAAATGTTCCGGCTTCAAAGACACAAGTGTGGCAAGTATTGTCGGCGCCAATATAAAAACAAAGGAAAATACTACACCAATTGCCGCTTTGGTTTCCCTAGACCAGTTTCAGCAAAAGGACAAGTAAACAGCTTCATGTCTTCTGTTAGACACAGTGTGAAAGGCAAATCACCTAAGAACACATACTTCATAAAAAGAACCGAAGCACTAAAGTACATCAATGATTACAATGCAATCATTGCGCTCCTATGGAATGCAAACATAGATATGCATGCAGTACATTGCAGACAATTCTACTGCAGTTGCACAATATTTCACAGCCTACTTTTAACCGAAGCTGGGAAAACAGAACTGAAGGACCTCTGGGATGACATATAATCTGACAAAAAACTGTCACAAAAAATATACAGTTTTGGCATGAACATGCTCTCCCATAGAGAATGTGGCTGCTACGAAGCTGGAGACCATTTAACCGGCAAAGCCTTGTATGGGAAATCTCAAAAAAATATTCTGGCTAAGCCTTGGTTCTGCTGCATCCAGAAAAAGAGTTCTCAAATCATAACAAGACATAGAAACAATAGCCAAAAACGATCCCAACAGCCAGGACATTTTGTAAAAACAACATATTGGACACATACTACCCAAACAGGAATACTGTTTTGGAAACCATGTGCTTATACAACATAGCCCAAAACTTCTCATACAAAAATAATATTAAATCAGATGAGAAAAAAAGGCAAATAGGGAAGCCTGGTTAAACTTACCAAACACAGCCTGATTAATCATATGAAGGTATCATTAAAAACTCCTCAACATAGAGAACTTTGCTACATGTCTCTGCTGCAACTTTTTAAACCATGCAGAAAAGAAGAAGATTTATTGGACACCCATGCCTCCTATGAAGATGCTTTCTATGCAAGTAAAAACATTATAACAGATATAAACTTTACACAGTAAAAAAACATGTTGGACAATGAATGCCAACAAGAAGAATAACTTCAAGCACAACTAAATGTAGACACTCCTGAAAGCCGTCAACCTTCTCGTACAGGAAGCCAGGAACCGCTTGGACAGCAACTCATAGCAAATTAGGCAGAATTAGCTGTGACTGAAGTAGAAAATACCATGTGTCAGTATGAGCAATCTGAAGAAAACTTTGCTCTACTGAAATCACAACTGAACAATGAGCAGCGTAGAATTTTCTTAGAAGTAACTAAAGAAATTGAATATGTTTTGCAGCACAAAATTAAAACTTATACCTGTCAAAACTACACACCTTTACTCCTTTATGTAAGTGGTTAAGCTAGGTTAGGCAAAACTTTTTAAATAAAAATCATCAGCAAGTTTCCCCAACAATTGACAAACAACAAGCTTTCAGCTGTTGTAACTGCCCCCCACAGGTCCACAGGTTGAGCTGCCTACAACATAGTTGGTGTTACTATACACCGATTGCTACTCCTTCCAGTAGAACACCAAAACAAATTAGACTACTACAAACTTTCAGCAGAAGCTGCTATGGAGCTACGCAGAGTTTTGAAACAAATGAAACTGCTCCTAATAGATGAGGTGAGCATGGTGTTCAACCTAATGTTGACTTTGATTCGCCTCGCATTGCAAGAGGTCCTTACAACAGACTGTGAAGAACTCTTTGGAGGAAAACACATTATTGCTTTCGGAGATCTTCTTCAATTAACACCAGTGAAAGGTGAACCTATTTTTAAAACCTTAGGACACAAACTGTGCCGTAAGACACTTGGCAGCATAGGAAATGTAAATCACTGGCAACATTTCCAATAAAGAGAACTAACTGAAAACATGCATCAGTCTGAAGACCTCACCTATGCTAACATTTAGAAAAACATTCGGATTGGTGTGCTTTTTAAGGAAGCACAGTCTACTTTGAATAGCAGACGCATCCCTGAGCTGTATTTGCATAAAACATGTGCTACTGATGCCATTGAACAATTAGCACACAGAAATGTAAACTGTATGTCCTTAATACCAATCCTAGCAAGCCGTGCACAATTCAATGAAACAATGTTGAAAAAAGAAATGCAACCAATAGTGCAAATGTACTCCACAGACAAACTGGACGTGCACGTTATGACAGCACCTATGTCTCAACAGGCCACAGCACGACTTAATACCTTAGAAACCAAACTCTATCTACAACGGAGTTGGTTTGGAAAACATGTTGACATTGTGTTTAAACTGTAGAGTAATGCTAAAGCATAACCTTGACATGGAGCACGGTTTAGTTAATGGAGAACTTGGTACAGTTGTTGGCTTCTAGACATACCCACGTGACAAAAGCATTCAGTTTGTCAACATCCACTTTGACAAACTTCCAGAAGTTAAAAGAATAGGATGCTCAACAGCCAGATTCCTTCTTTTCAAACACATGTATGTACGCAAAGAACAGTTTTCTCTGTCTCTTGCATACACAGTCACTATTAATAAATCGCAATGTCTAAACCTAGATCAAGCATTGATTGTTATTGGCAGCACAGTCTTTAAAGAATGCATGAGTTACGTAGCATTGTCACGCCTATGTACACATGAAGGACTATTTCTAGTTAATTTTTTTTTAGGCAAGCAAAGTCAACGCTGACATTCCTTGCATCGTAGAGTACAACAGAATACGTGCACTCTACACACCCCACCTCAAAATGTACCCTTTTCCTCAAAAAGGCAAACTTTGTAAGAAGAGAACTAACACAAACACAACTTATACATGATCTCTCAACAGTACCACCAAAGAAATTGAAAGCAGCTGGTACGCCATCAATTATCACAACCACAGAAAGATGTACTGAAAAGGCAAATGCATACCCAACTGCACAAACAAAGAGAACTACCTCTTCAAAAAAAGCACGTGGACTTCTATCAAATGAATCAGACACAAAACTGGCTGGTCCATTCACATTTTCCAACACAACTGGTGTAAATTGCTATGCAAATATAGAAATCAATGTTCTATTCCAATTGCCACCAATTGTTGAAAACATTTACTTAAACGGTGCAGACCAGTTGTGTTTGCAAATGCTACTCCTTCATAGAAATGCAACAAACAATCCTGACAAAACTTAAAGTATCTCAGGAATAAGGCAGGAATTGGACTACTATGCGGGAATGGTCAGATTCACTGTAAACACACAAGAAGATCCACAAGAATTTCTAATGCACTTACTGCAAGCACTGAAAAGAAAAAACATATCTATAAATGAAATGTTCCAGATTTCATACATGTGGAAACATACATGCACACTCTGCAGCCATGTGGTGCAGGAAGAAGTCCCTAATGAGCGATTTGTGTATGTATCTATACCTAACTGTGAATCCATTCAATTTCAACAGTTTATACAAAATACAAACCATGGCATATTATGTACTACTTGCAATTCAGACAATCGTACCAACTTACACATACAATCACATAGCCAATACATATTAGTAATGCTTTTACAATACAATGTAGATGGTACCAAAAACAACTGCAAGCTCACTAGCTTCACAGACGGGCAAGTATCACTTGGCAAGAAAACCTTCACAACAGTAGGCATAATCAACCACACGGGCACCACAACCAGTGCAGATCACTATTCTGCATACGTCAAAAAGAAATGTGGGTGGTTTGAATGCAATGATACTTCCATTACTCTGAAGCAGAGATTACCAGCAAATCTTGCAAATGCCTTCTTAATATTATTGATGCCAAAATGTACTCACTGATCTACAAAAGTAGCATAGCCTACTGGCCAATACCCACCATCACATATGTAATTGCAAAACAAAAATAAATGTCTACCCTGCGAAAATAGAACAAGTTAACATACACCAACTGGCCCATGAAGACAGCAGTTGTGCTGCTATACAATTGTTCCCCCAATGACCCAATGATTATAGTCACAGAAACAAAAACTGTACTAAGGACACACTAATATTGCTCCCCACATAGTACTTACAAAGAAAAGTACTGAGTATGGCGGTCTACAAACTGTCCTCAATGACCTGTGAAACAACCAACTGGTAGAATAAGGCAACAGCTGTCTATCAATGCCCATACCAATGTAAGAAATACAAAACTGCATGTAACTACACCCATAGTACAGCAAAGGCACTTTACAATAGTGACAAATGTAAATCCACCAACAAGAATGAACATGCTTGAAGACATACCCTGAAAAACTGAGAAACTGTAAACAGTTTGAATACGCCAACTAACTAACTGCAACCATAAAACTGCAATATTACTTCCCATAACTACACAATTTGAAATCCACCAGCAAAAATGAAAGTTCTTCTGAGGAAAACCTTCAATGCTTATTAAGTATGAACAGCCGGAATACACCAACTGGTATCTTACTGCACCCGCAGTACTGCAATATTACTTCCAGCGGTCAAACTGCCAAAATCAACCTTCAGCAATCACAGTGCTTCAAACATACCCTCAACAACTAACTGCCCCCACAATCCTGCAATATTAGTTTGCAATACTACAGTACTTAGAAAACACCAACAGCAAGCAAACACATAAACAAATACTGCTAAAAAGAGTAAACAGATAAACAGTTAGAATATGCCAACTGGTATCTAACAGCAACCATAGTGCCACCACTTCCAAAACGAAAATCATACACCATTTCAATTCCTCCTACTGCAACAGTGCTTATAACCAGAAGACCACATAGATATGCACCTTAAACATTCATGTAAGTAGTGCACACGTCAATGGCACATAACAACAAATGAACATAGAATTTTTTTTAAAATCCTGCATGGATTTTTTTTCCCACAGACCCAATGATTATGCGAACAAACTGAGCACATTGCACAGTACACTTGTTTAAAAAATAGTACTTGTGAATTACTAAATATGAGGGTCCACAAAGTACACAAATGTCTGCAATGGAATGCAATACAACATTATGAGGTACCTACCCTAACATTTTATGTTTTCTTTTATCACAGACAATGAAACAAATATTTCTCCTGCATTTCCACATGCCACAATATTCAAATCTGCTATTGTCACTGCAACAGTATTCTGCACTGCGTTCAAAAAAGGTGTACAGTGTCTCAACAATACATACAGGGCCTCATTAGGACCCAGGCGGTAAGGGGTTTACGCCGGCGTAAACCATGGCGCCCCTTACCGCCTGAGTACGAGTTCCCATAGCGCCATGGTGATTTTAACGCCTGCTTTTAGCAGGCGTTAAAATCCATGGCGCTAAGGGACCTTGTTGTTAATTACGCCACCGTAATTTACGGTGGCGTAATTAACGCCTTCCCCACTCCCATTATGCCCTATGGGGCCAGAAATGGGAATGGGGAAGGGTAAATGGGGATTGGGGACTTACCGCCCCGCCAACCTCGGAATGGGGCGGTAAGTCCGCCAACCCCCATGGCGGAGTTGGCAGCTTAGCGCCATGGACCATGGTGCAAATAGCGCCATGGTCCTCCGCCAAGGTCCTAATGAGGGCCACAGTGAGTATACGATTATTGGTATTATGCTTCTTTGTAATCTTCAAATAGCATTTTATACACATATTTGTGCAATCCATATGCCAGTGTCACAATCTTGAGTGCATGCCATATTATGCTGTGGTGGTTGTGACTAGGCCTAGACTCTTGGGTGTATGGCCTCTGGCCATGCACCCAAGAGTGTAGTAGCTGGTCACAATCACTACAGCATGAAACAGCCATGCACCCAACAATCTGTACACTGGCCACCGCCCACACACATAAGCCAGCTGCCTGAGGCCCTGTCCACCTCTCTACACATACTACTGCAGTATGTGCAACCAGTCAGCACACACTTGAGTGTGATAAGCCAGCCGCCTGAGGCTCTGTGCACTTTTCTACACATACTATTACAGTGCTTCAACCAGTGGGCAAACTCTTGGACTCTTGGGTGCCTCTGGCCATGCACCCAAGACTGTAGTAGCTGGCCACAATTACTACCCACTGCAAAGATTATCATACACCCAAGAATCTCGGGGCAGTCCAGTAACCCACCTGCCACACAACCTGTCCCCTTCTGTACACATACTATTACACTACTTGCAGCCAGTGGGCAGACTCTTGAGTGCATGGCCATATTATGCTGCAGTGGTTGTGGCCAGGCCCTAGACTCTTGGGTGTATGGCATACCGCCTATGGCTTCCGGCCATGCACCCAAGAGTCTAAGGCCTGGCCACAACCACTGCAGCATAATACAGACATGCACCCAACAATCTGCACACTGGCCACAACCCACACACATAAGCCAACCACCAGAGGCCCTGTCCACTTCTTTACACATACTATTGTAGTACTTGCAACCATTAACATTCCACTCCCCTACCCTAAACCGCCTGCAGTCTGTACAATTCTCTACACATGCTATTACAGTACTTCAAGCAGTGGGAAGACTCTTGGGTGCATGGCTAGTAGCTGGCCAGAAACACCACAGCATAATACAACCATTGCACACACCCTCATATCATCGGCAATACACTCCCCTACCCTAGTGAAGCCTGCGTTCAGTCATCACTTAAGCTGCTCACTCGAGGATCTACCCACGAACTGCCGCGGTGTCCATGGACACCGCAGACTCCACACATTCTTCTTCCACCTAAACAAATACATCATATGAACCATCTTTCACTCCCCCACCCTTTCCAGCCCCTCTACTTAACAGCAGATGCCCCAAAATATGTTCTCCAGCCCTGTTCGCAGCCACGCTATCCGCAAATATCCACGGATACAATCAGCAGGTGCATAGGATGGCCACAGACATGACGCAGCCCTCTGGACCAATCAGGGTCCAGTCTGCAGAGCGATGCCAGATATCACTACATTTTTGTAACCTACATTATGCCTGTTTTAAAAAAAATGACTGCACAGATGTTCACCAAATTTACAAAAGCACGCTTTTGGGAACAAGCCACCACTCCTGCAGCAAATTTTGTGAAACCTGTCCAGCTTTTTGAGCTGTAGGCGTGAGTAAAGGTTTTGTCCATTCAGTCTATGGAAGAAAAAAATGTGTGACCCCCATATAACTTTGCCCCCCCTCGATGAAACCTCACCAAACGTATCAAAACGATTCAGATAGGGACGTATACATTTTCTGCACAGTTTGGTAAGAATTCGTCCTGGGGGAGCAAAGTTATAAGCCGCCCAAAAAATACTCTTCCTATTAGTTGAGCAACTTAACCATAACTACACGGCCGCTACCGCAGGCCTTGTAGTAACTATTTTATTTGATTTAAGTATTAGTTAATTAAGTATGGGTGATGCGAGCTCTGCCTCTCCAGCTCCATTCTTCCGACCGTCACCGTCATTCTTCCTTTACTTCGCCACGCTCTCTTCCTTCTGCCTCCCACACCATGTCATTGGGTTCCATGATACGGTGTGCAACGTAGGCTACAAATCCCCTTTCTTTCACAAGAGTCCTCCTTCCCCTCTATTGAGTGTACTCATTTAGGTAACTTAGTCTTCGATAACTTCTTCTATGCCTTGATGCAGAAGAAGCTATATCTGCTGTACCAGACAAGGAATCTCCACCATAGAAAACTCTCTCCTTCCTCTTATCAGACCTCACCCTCATAACTCTTTCCAAGTTCCACACACACCCATAGTTCATCCTTACAGCATGCCTGAATACTTCTACTGCCTCAATGGGTTTTGACCATTGACAACCATCACCTCTCAACACCGATGGTACTCTAATCCTGACCCAACTCCCTACTTTCACAGGAGAGTGCCTCACAAAACTTCTGTTATGATATGATATGGCATTTATAACGCGCCTATACACAAGTGTTTCAAGGCGTGACAAAGCAAGGGAGGGGGAACAGAGGGAAGACAGACAGCGATCCTACTAGGCCAGGTGTCATTCAGAACGTGGAAGTGAATGGGAAGGGGGAAGGCGGAAAGTGCGAGGGAGGGGGAAGTGCAGTACATGGGATAAAAGAATAATAACAATAAGTTAAGTATGGCCAGCTGGTGGCAAGTGCAAGGGTGAGTGCAGGCATCCGGTGTCAAATGCTGGTAGTGGGACTGTAGGGATACAGAGACAGTCACAAGTGCGGGGGGTTGCTAGGAGGGCAGTGCAGGTGTGCGAGAGAGGAGGAGAAAAAGCAGAAGCAAAGAGAAAGGTTTTGAGGTGCTTCCAGAGATGGTTCTCCTCAAGTTTCAGTGAGGCAGGGAGGCTGTTCAAAAGGGAGGCCCCAGCCGAAGTGAGAGATCTACCACCAACTTGTTGCTTGGAGAAGCGACTGACCCTGAGGGAGTTGGTGGCAGATGAGCAAAGAGCTTGAGAAGGAAGATACAAAGTCCTGTTCTTCATTTGTTTGCATCTGATGTTCTCGTTCACGCCATCCAACCTTACATCCATGCCAGCTGCCTCTCCCATCCAACCTGGAAAAAGCTTTGTAGCTCCCTTCCTTCCTCTGCTATGTTCAAAAGATCAGACTCTGGTGGTGCTGTGTGGAGTCAACCTATGAGCAGCCATCGTCCTTCTTCCTACTCTCTTCCAATCTCTCCCATTCGACCAATCACACCTAAAAGCTTCCTTGATTATCCTGTTATAGCTTTCCGCAAATCCATTGGTCCGTGGATGGTATTTGGCACTGGTTTTGTGTAAAATGGGTCTTTCCTCACAATACTTCTCCATCTCTCTTGACTTAAATTGCAGCCCATTGTCAGTGAGAATCACTCCTGGATAACCTTCACGTTCACATAAATCTTCCAAGAACTCAATTACTCTTCTAGTATTATCATGTGGAGTCATCATTACTTCTGCCCATCTCATCAAAACATCCACTACAACCACGCAATATGTTTGACATCCTTCTCTCTGCACCGGTCCAATCACATCAATAGCTATTTTCTCCCATGGTCTCCCTGGAATGTCTGTGAGAGCCACTGGACACTTCTTCCCCACACATACTTTATCACTGTTTGTGCAAAGGATACAGTCCCCAAAAATCTTCTTTATCTGATTGTCATATGCCGGCCACCAGTAGTTGTTCCTGATTCTTGGCTTGGCCTTTACTATTCCTCGATGTCTCTCAGGTCCAAGTTGAACAATCTTTTCTCTTAGCCCTTCAGGTGGAACCAGTTGGTCTCCTCTCATAACAATACCATCTAAAACACATAGCTCTTCCTTGACATTCCAAAATACTGCCACTCCTGCCTTCTGCGCAGATTTTTTGTTTAATCTTCCTTCCATCAATTCATTAATTAGTAAAATTAATGAATTAATTGTAAAATCAAACTCCTGCAGCCTGGATACCCATCTTCTTATCCTCCCTGATACTTTGTCCATACCTTTCATGGAAAACACCTCAACCAAAGGTTTGTGATCTGTATATACTACAAAAGTGGTACCCCAAACAAAGCTTTGAAATGTGTCCTTAGCCCACCTTATGGACAAGGCTTCCTTTTCTATAGTTACATAAGCCTTCTCTGATCCTCTCAACAGTCGAGAGGCAAATGCTACTACAATCTCCTTCCCTTGTTTGATTTGTGTGAGAACAATACCTAACACAACTTTGCGTACATCTGTTGTAATTGTAGTGTGTTGTCCTATTTGATAGTTATGTAGTGCCATTGCTGCTGCTAGAGCTTTCTTTATGTATTAAAACGAATCTTCACAATAGTCTTCCCACTCAAATTTTACATTTGCCTTTAATATACTTAGAGTGCTGGTATGATCAGCAAATCCTCTGACACACTTGGAATAATATTCTGCCATTCCTAAAAATGCCATAACATGTTCTTTTTTTTTCTTTTTTTTAATTTGTTTTGGTTACACAGTAACCTTTACAAAAAGTACAAAATCATCATAATCAAGAAATTTAAATAACATCTTCAATAATACATTACAAATAGTCAGAGGCCATACTTAAAAATTCCAGTGTCAATTTAAAATATTTACAAAATCAGAAAACCATGTTAAAAAAGGCTCATTTGATCATTCATAAGGTTGGCTATTAGACATATCGTAAGAACTTAACATCAAAGCCCTAGAAAAAGTTCCAGACCTTAGAATTTATACAGCCAAGGTTGCCAAGGTATATAGTAATTCATAGAATTATTAGTATTAGGCCAACAACATCCCGACAGGAGAAATACATTCTTAGTCCAGTACAAATCTCCGAAACAGGTACCTTACAATCTACATTGAGTCTTTAAAAAACACAGCACCGCCATTTGCATCCCAACCCTGGTTCCATGTAACATGTCCAACCACAGTGCTTTGAGATAGACACATTCTGTGTTGGGTAAAAATTTGGGGAAACATTCAATGCAAGCTTGCCTGAAGCCCACACTTTCAGTCAGTAAATGTTCCAATGTTTCATCCATAGCATCATGCTTGCAAAATCTGCATTCAGAAGAAGTACCTGACCCGCGATTCATGATCATACCGGTCTCCAGCACATTGAACCGGAATCTCATAAAGACTTGTCTCAGCGTTTTATTCGGAAATTTCACAAGATATGGTTTAGTAGTACCCATTTTTTTGTTATTTTTGACCAAATGAGTGTACAATCTTTTTTTCATGATTTCACTAACCGTGAAGTTCAAATCGGAATGCTGCAGGAGACTCTTGACCTTCATGGGATTCATGATCAATAGTTCTTTGGAGACCCCAACTTTTCCAAGTGATTCCATAGCCTCCCTTTCCAAGTCCCGAAGGACCACAGATGAGTTCACACCTTTAGTGAGCCCACTACCCAAAATTCCATACAAAGTGGTATCTTTGCCCACTAACAATTTCATATACAATGAAACTCGTCGCCACTCAATTATACTTGAAATGGAAAAAAGCCCCAATTCGTAGCGAATAGCCGCTATTGGTACACATTTCGGTAAGCAACACACAATTGATCTTAATAGACGTGCCTCATATTTGATAATTTCATTTCTGCACCAGCGGGGAGCAAATTCCAACCCATAGCACAACTGGGTGATAGTTTTGCATCTGTACAAATTAAGACACGGTAACAATGAACATTTCTCATATTTGTTGGTCATATTACGAAGCTGGGCAGCCAATGGGTTGATTTTCTTTTCTAGATGATTACAAAAGTTGACCCTTTTAACAAAATCAAATATAGGATATCCTAGATAGCAAAAGACATGGCAAACTGCAAGTTTGATATGATCTAAAAACCAAGCAAACCTTAAAGCTTTTTTCCTATAACTTAACCTCAAAATAACAGTTTTTGTGTGATTGATTACCAAAGAATTTTCACGGGTATATTTTTTAAATGAGGACAGTACACGTTGAAGACCGATCAGCGGGTGGTCAAACAAAAGTACATTGTCGGCATAAGCAGACCACACAACATTAATACCCTCTACTTAAGGGGCTACAAAGGAGGCACCCTCCAAATGGGAGCCGACATCCGAAAGATACAGATTAAAAATAGTCGGTGCAAAGATGCATCCCTTTCTGAGGCCATTTTCCGCCTTAATTTCCTCAGACAGCGATCCATCACAACTGAGACGAACTCTAATTTTGGTTTCTGCATGAAGGTGATAAAGTATTGATAACAGTGGTGCGGCCATGTCCAATAAAAATTATTTGACCCAAAGTGTAGTTCTGTTTACCAAATCAAAAGCAGAAGTCAAATCAATTGAAGCCAAAAAAATTGGTGGGCTACTCTTAGACCTGGTCTGGTGCTGTAGCATGTTAAATCAGGAGCCCCCCAGCATCCATACCCACAGATTTCCTAAATCCAAATTGCATGGGGAATAAGACTCCTTGGGCATCCATCCGACTCTGTATGTGTTCCAGAACTAAAGATGCAAACATTTTGGAGTCCGCATCCAGCAGGGCGATAGGTCTATAGCTTGTAGGCAGGGACCTATTGCCCTTTTTATAGATGGGCACCACATACGACAAATTTCAGCTCATTGGGACAGCCTTAGAAATCACAATGGGCCTCATTACAACTCAGGCGTTAAGGGTTAACGCCGTCATTAACCCTTAATGCCTGATTCCGATTTTAACGGCTGCTTTTAGCAGCCGTTAAAATCCATGGCACTAAACCGCCTTGGTGCTAATTACGCCACCGTAATTTACGGTGGCGTAATTAGCGCCTTCCCCACTCCCATTATGCCCTATGGGGCAAAAATGGGAATGCGGAAGGGTAAAATGGGAAATTGGGATTTACCGCCCCACTCACCTTGGAATGGGGCGGTAAATCCGCCATCCACCATGGTGTAAACGTAGTTTACACCATGGTGGTAAAGTTGGCGTACTTACCGCCTGGGTCGTAATGACCCCCAATATCCTTAAATAAAAGAAACAGGATCTTTGACCATAAAACGGGATTTTCCTTAAACACAACGTTAGCAAGCACATTCGGGCTGGGGGCCCGCGAAGAGGAACAGCGGGAGATAAGTCTTTGGATGTCGAATAGTGAAAACGGAATATTCCATTGATATGATTCAATAAATTCCAGCATAAGTCATGTGGTGGCAGTTGGGCTGTATAGAGTGCCGAAGTGCCCTTCCCAAACCATAGAGGAGATACCAACTACTTGTTCTCTAACTTGGGTGTCCCCTCTCTTATTAATGAGAGTCCAAAAATGTCTAGTGTTTATATTGGAAAGCGCTCGAAGCATGCTTTCCGCATACTTCTGATAGATACTAGCTCTCCATAGATAGATACTAGCTCTCAAAATACGAGCTTTTATTTTCCAATTATTTTTCGCCTTTTTTATCTTCTCACTACGTTGATGACTAAACAGCATTTTTAATAGACAACTAATCTCCCTATTCCTCTTTTATTTAAGCAAATACATGGTTGGATCAAAGACATGCCTATGGGTTTGTCCTTGTGTCTTAGATCTCTTAATGCTTTGAGGACCCAATATAACCCCTTTGACGTAACAGTCAAAGTCCTCATGGGTATACATTCTGATCTTTTTATCAAAGCCATTCTCATCATAATCTTGAAAAAAAGACCTTATTAACTTTCATGGTGTTATCCCTTGCCAAATTGTATTCCCGGTATTATTTGAGTTCAGTGCGTAAGGAAAGTTCAACTTGGAATATCCCTGATGCGCCTGGAGGGAAACCTTAAGCATACTAAGATCTCTATTGCAAGAGGGTAGTATTGAGAAGTCTAATATTACAATGCAGAGGTACATATTGAAGAACATAAAATCAATGGTGGAATACTCAGATCCATTAGTCCAAGTATAGCAATTCATACTCATACCCATAAATTCATTTACACACTGCAAACCCCAGTCGGACAGAAAATGGAGCCACATCGCTCCCTGCAATTGCTTGCAGGAAAGACCAGAGCCTATGGAATTAGTAGATGGTTCCTCATAAATCCCCTTTAAACCAGGTCCGACTTCGGAGTTGAAATCCCCCATAATCATAATGTTGAGAGTTTTGCACAGCATTTGGCATTCCTGTATCATATCGTCAATCAACTTGGTAAATTCGTTCAAATCCAGATCAGGACACCAATATATATTGATTATAAGGAGATATCCAAGAGGATCACGAGAGGCAAAATTCAGAAGCATAGCAATACAACCCCTCTTAATTGTAAACTGCTTGATGCATTGGAAGGGCAAGGTATTTCTAATTGCAATAAGCATGTCCCCTGAGGGTCTACCTCTAGATTTATTTAACTGCCAGCAGTTGATGTAAGCAATAGCCATTCAGAACCAGTGGGGCGATAGCCCAAGTCTCCTGGAGACAAAAGATACTTGCTTCACATAAGTGACTGGTGCTGAAAGACGCATGCTGCAGAGCCTTGTTTCCCCTCGAATTCCATGAGATAATTATGTGAATCTATGACTTCCCATTTAATACTTGAATTTTTGCTAAAGTTTCACTCAGTGTTTGTGCTAACTGCTTCAAATCAGTTTCTGTAGGGTGAGTCAATGGGTTTTCCTGTTCATTCTTGTTTAGGTAAGTAGCCTGGATGGAATCTTTTCGACACCTCCCCTGTACCATGACACCCTGGCTAATCAGCCTATTATTGAAGGGTTCAAGATCAAAGCCAAAGCAATGTAATGCGTCAATCTCCGACACCACCAATTCCATAATGGCCCGAGAAAAGAAAACCAGCCTTACATAGTCAAATCTGAGGCAGTGCATAAAATCCACCAATTTAATATCCCCAGATGAAATCATTGATAACCTTGGAATCTCACCAAAAAGGGAAAGAACTCTCGGGCGATTAAGAGACTCTGGACCTCACTGAGGGAGCCTGAAATAGAGCATGACACTTGGGAGATCCATAAATTCAATGGGCCTCATTACACGTTAGGCGGTAAGGGAATAACGATACCGGTAAGGGATTACCGGTATATCGCTAAAATCCCTTGCTAATTACGACCCGGACAACCGCTATTAGCGGCACCGCTAAGAACAGTGCCACTAATAGCGGCCAGTCCGCGGGCGCGCAACCCCTCAAGTCGGCAATAGCGGCATGACGCTAATAGCAGGCCATTACAAGACATGCGGACATGCAAATAGCGGCATGGTATTGGGCAAAGAAGCCCATACCGGCATGGAGGAAATTCCGGCATCGCGAACCACCCGTTAAGAGACCTGAGTAGTGTTCCCACCTGCCACAGGTGGCCACAATCAGCACAGGTGGAGGCAATGGAGACTGGGGCAGCAGAAAAGAAGCACACCGCACCTCTTCCCACACCAAGATGGTTCCAATACTTGCAGCATTACATGGGCTGGAGGACATGATTGCATTGCAGCACCAACAACAAAAGGCAGCACAGAGGAGACGCAGGAGGAGGAGGATGGCGATACAGGCCCAGCAAGCCCCACCAGTGCACCTAGTCATACCACAGAGGCAGCCGCAATCCCCAGGATTCAAGCCAGTCCATTCAACCTAACCCGTGAGCAGATAGACACCCTGTACCGTCTGGACCAGGATACCATCACCACCATTGTGGACATGATTCACGACGACATAGTGAGCCTCATAGACATCCGTACTGCCATCCCCCCTCTACTGAAGGGGGTAACTGTGCTCCACTTCCTGGCCACAGGCACCTACCAGCATACGGTAGGGCAGATGCATGGCATTTCACAACCAGTATTCTCATGCACGCTGACCCAGGTGCTCGATGCCCTCCTGAAGCACACAAGTGAACACATATCCCTGCCACGGACTGCCCAGGAGATCTCCAACACCAAAGTTGGCTTCTATTCACTGGCAGGCATCCCAAGTTGAATCAGGACCATCGACTGTACCCATGTGGAATTGGTGGTCCCACATCACAATGAAGCAGTCTACCGAAACAGAAAGCAATATCACTCCATCAATGTCCAAAAGGTATGTGACTCAAACAAGATAATTACACATTGTTGTGCCCAATATCCCGGATCAACCCATGATTCAATGGTCCTGCGGAACTCAACGATACCACGCTACTTGGAGCGACATGCTGGACAACGTTTGTGGCTACTTGGTGAGTAGCAGGGCAAACACATGGCAGTGTGATGTGGGGTGTGATGGGGGGAGAGATACATACTCCAACTGGGTGTGATTGGGGGGGGGGAGATGCATACTCCAACTGGGTGTGGACTGTTGTCCTTACAATAAATGGACATACAGATGTACGCCAATGTCTAACAAGGCAGCCCACAATGGACCGGACACAAAACCACATGCAAGTTGTAAGCTGCACAACAAAGACATTAATCCATAACGCCAAACATGACACATCTATCCACATGCACATTGCACATCATACCATACCCTATATGACACAAAGCAGCAACATGCAGCTAATAGGCATAATGTAAATGTGCGTTGAACAACTTCACAACAGATATGCGCCCTTGAGTGCATGCAAAGGGATCACCTGTAGCCATTTTACTGAACCACATCCGTACACCACTACTCAAGTGCTGCTTCACAGCATGGGGACATCAGAATCATAATGGCAGTACACTAGCAGTGTGGTACAAAGGATGTCTGGGCCCAGGAACACCTAGGACCTGTCCACGCGCGGGACATGGCAATTACTGCCGGAGGCATGCATGGTGCACATCCACTTGCAGGGACTAGCTTACCTTCTCACATTGCAGTTACACTGATCGTCTCCATGCATGATGCGATTCGTGGATGCCAATCACAATGCAAACTGAATTAGTGTGAAATGTACAGGTTGCAATTGAGGTGACCAGTAACAAGTCCCCATTGTTCCACCCATGCAGGTGATGCTGGCTATCCCCTGAAGAGGTGGCTCCTTACCCCTGTACGGAACCCACAGAACAGGCACGAAGAGGAATACAACCGTGCACATAACCGTACCCGAGTTGTGATTGAGCAGACATTTGGCCTTTTTGAAGACACGTTCCGATGCCTAAGCAGGTCGGGTGGGGCACTCCTGTACGGCCATGACAAGGTGGCCAAGATAACCATGGCATGTGTCATGCTGCACAATATGTGTATCAGACCGAATGTGCCACTGCCCCCTGACATTGAAATGCAACCACCTGATGAGGATGAGGATGGGGATGAGGAGGGAGGGGACGGGGCTGCAGGTCATGCAAGAGGCGATGCCCAGGAGGGACGCGATCTGCGTCAGCATCTGATCAACCAAATATTCTGAATCACATGGTTCAACTCTGTTGGATGGATGTGGGTATTAGTGCACTGGTGTTTGTGTTGAAGCGCACAATGGTCCCTGTTCCCCAATGATGTTCACATACACAAAGATGAAGTCCAGGCCTGTGGCTCAACTTGTCACCAGTGTATTGAACATGTCATGATAGGAAAAAGTGCTTGTCCCCAAATATACAACCACCCTTCCCACCCTCCCCCCACAACACTCCCAAAACACCCTTTCCCCCTCCCCCACAACACTCCCCAAACACCCTTTCTCCCCTGCCCCCACAACATCCCCATGTGTGGCTTGCACAACTTTGGTGTCCTGCTGCACATGTGCCAGCTAGAACCTGCTGGCCCTATTCCCATTCCCAACACCACCATTTGGAGGTTGGGAGGGTGTGCGCCTCATGGTGCGGAAGGAGCGGTGGCGGGGGCTTGTCTGCCTTGAACTTGCAGAGGAGGAGGTGCCTGTTTGTCCCTGTGGTGGTGGTGGGTACTGTCGGTCCTTCGCGTCCGCTATGCGCATAAGGACCTGCCTCAGTTGGGCCATCTCCTTGCAGAGCCTGTTGGTACAGGCTTCCATGCCCTCCCTTGACTGCCTAGCATCCTCGCTCACCTCCTCCTCAGACGGGCAGCCTCATCTACATGCTGGCCAACCAGCGCTGTAATATCCTCCTGGCGCTGCCTGATGGTGGCCAGGTCATGGCCACTGTGGCCAGCTCGTGGGGTGGCTGCTGCACCTTCCTCTATGTCTCGGCCATCAGGAGAGGCCACCAGTGCGCTCCAGCACCCTGCCGTGGTCTCGTCGCCAGACTGGCCATGGCTACTGAATCGTGGTGTTGGCGGTGGGCTTGCTTCTCTGGATCCTGGGGGGCTGTGGGTCTGCATTTGCATGGGGAGGTCACTGGTGTCCTCCACGTCAGACAGCGGCGCAGTGGCTGCTGCCTCACCAGTCGAACTGGTGGCGGCAGAGAGTGGGCCCTCCGTGGGTATTTCCTGTGTTGGGGGGATCACAGCAGTGGGTGCGGCAATTGTTGCAGCCGTAGATTCAGGTCTTGGTGCAGTGGCACTCTTGCTGTGTTTGCCCCTCTGCAGGTGCCCACTCCTCCCTGTGCCCCTTGATGTGGTGGCGGTGTTCCCAATCTCCTGTGCCCTGGCTTTTTTTTTGGCAGGGGGAGCCTGAGTCGCTGTGTCCTGTTCATCGCTGTCGGTCTGTGTGCCTGTGGGGGACAAAGAGGGGGATGGCATTGGTGATGGTTCAACGTGCTTCATGCAGATTCTGTGCATTGGGACTTCATTAGTGGGCATTCAGGTCATGTTGAGTGGGTCATCCATGCATTGGTTGGTGTGGCACGTGTCTGTGGTGATGCGTGCATGTGTGTGTTGGGGTGTGACACTCACATGGGCAGGGTTGTGTGCATGTATGTTTGTGGCCGCATCCATGAGGTGGATCTGGGCTCACATTAGGGGGGGGGTGTGCCTCACCTTTCACAGTGCATCGTTTCATGTTTACACTCACCTCCATCTGATGTTGTGGGTGCATCATGCTCCATATCCCCGACTCCCTCGATGGATTCTACGCCAATCGTGCTGGCGCAGGTCTCCTCCCACTCCCTGAGTTTGATGGGAGAATCAGCGCCACGTCCTGTGGCCATGGCCAGCTTACGATTAGCAGACAGTATGCTGAGGACCCGGAGGCGGAGATCGTCCCACCGCTTCCTGCAGTCTTTAACGGTGCGGGTGGTGGTGCCCACCGCACTGACTTTCAGGGCCACCTCTGCCCAGATGGCCTTTTTTTAATCAGGGTCTCCCGCCGCATGTCAGTCGCAAAGACAACATCCGCGTTTGCTGCAAGGGTCTCGGTCAGCATTATCAGCTCCTCATTAGTGAATTTCTCCTTGCGCTGGCAGTCTGCGTCTTTCTTGATTGCCTTGATTGGGCATTGTGAGGGGATCCTTGAGGCTTTGGTATGGCACTGCTGTGGAAACAGGTCCTGGGGGCAGAGGATGGCAATGGATTGTGTTTTTAAAGATGGCCGCCGTGCTCTTTCCCGTTCCTGTGCGATGACGCTATTTCCGGTTCCGCAATTTTACGGTGACCGCTATTAGCGGTCACCGCTATTTGCATGTTGCAGGAGGTCGGAAGCGCTATCAGCGCTTTCGTCGGTGCCGCTAAGGGTCTTTTTGGGGTCTTTAGTGGCATGGCGGTAGGGTCATTACCGGAATGGCGCTGTGCTCGTGTCCGCATACTCGTAATAGCACGCAATTAGCGGCCTCTTGCAAAGGCGGACACGTTAATAGCGCCATGCCAGTAAAGGCCGGATTTTACCGCGTACCGTGTAATGAGGCCCATTGTCTTTTTTATTTATTGGGAGATACAGGACATGTGAATAGACTCACTGAGGGTGAGAGGCAGCCAGGTGCAGCGGTTTGAAGGTGGATTAAGTGTGAGGAGCCAATGCCAGGACACAACCAAATGCTGTACTTATGTTGATGCCATCAAACAGCTTAGTCTTATTTGTGAACATGTTTTAAATATTTATTTTTATTTAGCTCAATGAACATAGCACAAACCTTGCCTGAGGCATGACGATTGCCGCACATTGCACATTATAAAATAGCACAATATAAGCATCATGGACATACGAAGCATGACTACCAAGCATTGCACAAAAAGATACATATACAAAGCAAAACTGGCAGTGAATATCTAAAAAACAAAATTAACTACCATCTACCTGGTTTAGCGAGGAGATGTGTGTGCAAGGCCTGTGAGAGCGCGGCACAAATGCATTGAACAAGTGTTCCATATGTGAGTAATTGAACAGGAAAGCCCTCTTTTGGAGATGGACACTTTCCTTATATGGCGACTATATAATTGTCAGAGGGATTTGCATGAGATTTCCCAGCCACAAGAGAGGAAGTCTGCTGTATCTGTTTTACCCTAAAGGCAATGGGGCCGATTCAAGGAAATGGGCACCGAAATCCTGCAAGCACTGCACGCTGAGAAGGACACTGCGCGAGCCTACGCGCAGAAAGAAAAATGTGCCCCATGCATATTCATGGAATTGACAGCGCAAAGTAACCGTATTTGCAAGTCGCACCCGGAATGCCCCTGACACGCCCACATGCAAAACATGAACATCCAGAACAGCTACCTTTGCATGATCCCAGGCGCAAATAAATGCACCCTTCAAACAGTGCATGGGGCCCCCTGTAGGCAGGCCTGCGATTCGGGGAGCATGTGTGGGGTCCCCGTAACTGTATCCGACACCCCGACAACATGCGAATGAAAATTGTAACTCGGCAGTAACTCAGTAAAAGTGCGTGCAAGCCCACATACAACATTCCTGCACCCCGCTACACTGCTTACGTGCACCACTAACTTACATCAGAACCTTGATTGAGTACATGCACCCTGAAATGCGACATGCAAGCCCACCTGCACACTGAAAATCCTACGCACAAGTGTACTTATGCCTGCCTTTGGGTGGCGGATCGTATGAAAGACTTGTGCGGCCATTACCTAGCCGAGATGTTGAGCGATCGAATCCATGAATATGTGTCTTGCCGCTCAATTGTGGGCGTGCGAGGGAATGCCTACTTTTTTGCAAGTTCTTCCTCAGCCCTCAGCGCAAGCCATGCCCATGCTCTGCTTGGAGTCTTGACGGCTAGCAACGCTGACCCAGCGCGAACTCCACGCAAGTCCGGGAAAAGTGCATGCACAGGCGGAGGGAAATAAATGTCCCATTTAGATAAAAAGAGATGATGCATGCTAAAAGAATAACAAGGACAGAGTAGACACACGTGCACTGGCTAGTCACACTTAGCACAAGGCTGCCTCCCACCCAACATCAATAAATCTATTCACATGGCATGTTTTTCCCAATAAAAAATAAAGAAATTAAAACTATTTTGCAAGGTGTCCATGAAACAATATGACCATGAACACAATACAATACAGTGATGGCCAGTAGGATGACGTACGGCCTTCGAGGATGACATAGGTCGGTATGCCGCCCCTAACTGTTTCCCCACACACAACACTCAATGACTGCATCCATGAAAAGGTGCCAAGGTGGATTTACAGCAGTGTCACGGTGCTTTTCTGTGCAAGGTAAACAAATGCACTATGGCCTAGTTGTTTCTTTGCACTGTCAGTTTTACTATAGGGATTACCTAGACAGAAACACATTGGCCTTGAGAACAAGCAGAGACCGCAACGAGTATCAGCATTTTCTGTTTGTACATTCTATACCTACAGTTGGATGATACCATGAAAACAATATTAATGAGCATTAACAAGTGCATATTCTCTTTTGAAACATGTATTTTTTTATTAAAAATGTTTAGCTCGCCACTGACAATCTTGATTCGATTTAGGTCTTATGATTCAGGCAAAGTTCTGGCTCAATATGACGCTTGGCACACTATAAATGTGCCAGCAAACTTAACGTTTTACATTGTTGTCCATAATTATACAAGAGTTTTGGCTTGACTAGGCATATCAAATTCAGACATATGGCACCCAAACCACATCTCGTATAGTACATTTAATTTGTTTGATGTTTCCCTATTATGGAAAATGGCTATCCACCCATTTAATTGGCAGGGGTCAAGTCCTAAAAACGTAAGTGGGGGGACTGATCCACAAACGAATGAGATGTGATGTTGCCAGAAATGATCATATCAAGGTGAAATATTCACATTTCATTAAATTTGCTTTGCATAACCACCCAAATTGTACAGGAAGAATGGCATTTGCCTTTCATCAGATCAACACACACACAAAACCAAGAGAGGATATTTTAATAGTGTTTTTGAAAACGTTAAAAGGTGTGCATGTTTTAAACTCCAAGAACCAATACAAATGTTTTCCCTGGGACTTGTATTACCGAAATGGGACATTTCACCTTTAGTTGTTTGTTATTTTTCAACAGGTTACATAGTGCAGTGGTGAAGTGTCCGGCCTACAAACCCGAGGATGCGGTTTGATCCCTGATGTCGGCTTTAATTAATAAATTCAAAGAGGACATTCAATGTTTGTCATTTTAGCTGGGGGGGACTGAGTCCACTCTCTGAATAAAGTGGGAGCACTCCGGCCCCCCACGTGTACTCTCGATTTGAGCCCTGCTAATTGGCATGTGTGTGGGTAGAGAAATATACACTAGGGAAATAGGCTGGGAGGTGTCTGTAAGAGGATAGCCAGTTATGTGTGTAGCTACAGTTTGAATTGTTTGTCATGAAAGGTAGCTGAATTCTTATGGCAGATGTGTTGTGCAAAGTGTCATTCGAGTTGCATGTGAAAGCACCTTTGGCTAATTCCAAAAGCTCAGTGTGCGGGAGGAGAATACATTGGTTATAATCTATACTGAAAGCCTGGAATTGGTACATTCAGCAACATTTTAAATCATCTTGGTAGATAGATTATGGTGAAATGTCACTGACTTTGCTGTCTTCTGTGGCAAAGTTTGCCTTTTCACAAATTGGCGGCATTGTTTAGCCTATTACCTGATTGTTCTTTTTACATAAGCCACCGGAAGCGGTTTTATTCAGATGAGAGTGGACCAGATATCTCAGGCCTCTGGCACTCATATTGTAAGATCTGCTCATTTAAAAATATATATATATTATTGTGGTACAGTCAAGTATCTGACTTTTTACTAATTCAGTTAAAATACATCAAAATCAAAATACATTTCATTTTACATTTTTCCTAAAAACAGAAGAAAAGAAGAAGGTACATGTCATAAAACAAATTTAACAGAATTTTATATTTCAGCCCATCAATCCCTGGGGTAAGTGTTCATATAATTTCAAAATTTTGAGTAATCTGAATAATTTAAAAGACAGGAATGTTTTGTGCCCCAAGTATAATTGACACCAGACATCACAGGTGTCTAGCCAGCTAGGGTGGTCCACAAATCGAGAGAAAATTTGAATTCTTAAGTATCTTGTTCCTGCACACTCAGTACACGAAACAGAGATTGGCATAAACATAGTTTACACAATTTGCAGTCGTTTCTCACAGGTCTAATTGGATTCCTACTAGCCAGAATGTCTCCCATCGGGGGCAAATTGAGTCAGAATCTTAGAATGGCATCTCTACCTTGGCTTTCTGAGAACTACATCAGGTAGCGAGGAAGCATACCCAGATTATTGTCCAAAATAATGGATTACAATGCATCTTTGAACTTATCATGGCATCTATTGTAATAATCCAGTCCCTTACAAAGAGGGCTGTTTGCAGCCCTTCACATTTAGATTAAGGTCTGTACTTCAGTTGTTTAGTGAAACTATTAGTGTCCCTAACTACTTCTTGGGCCAGGTCCTTATACAAAGTATCATCTCTAGGCCATTTGATAATTTTATAAAGCTGCAATAATTTCCATTCTAAAGTCACCCTCAGGGATTTTAACCCCAGTCCATAACGCAGGGCCGCTATGGGCAGGAACTAAGGGAGCCCCAAAGCCTTCTTCCATAACTTTCCCTCAAAATAATCCCTGTCTAATTCCCAAGCTTGAGATTCTATGTCCATCCCATACAAAAGAACAGGGATGATTGTGCCCCCGTAGAATGTTGTCAATGGTTTCAGTGAGAATTTCCAGAATTTTGTTTTGATGTTTTTTTAATTGAGCAGCAAACTGATCCATTTTCTCTCCCATTGCTTTTTTATTAGAGCTGCATTAGGGTATGTTGTGAGTCTAAAGCCCAGATATGTTGTTACCAACACAGGTTTAATACACATTGTTTCCAAATTCCAGCTGCTTGTCTTTCCATTTGCCCATCCTGACGATGTTTGTATCTGTTGGTGGTCCCCACATACCGTCCTGAACGGTATGGAGTTTGGGCTTTTTCTGTGGCTGGGCTCAATTGTGGAACAATCTGCCACCAAAAATTAGGGCTATACCTAACCATTTAGCCTTTAGAAAATCTGTGAAGACCTTGCTATTCTAACTCTGCTTTGGCCTTATTGGTATTCCTCCCTCTCTCCTACTTCGCACCAAGATACCTCTGGTGACAGTGCGCTTTAAAAGTTTACATAGCATAAGATAACGTATTGCCAGCGTTAATTACTAGATCATTACCCGGCGCATATCCGCTCATGGCCCCTAGGGGTGAAGTCCATGAGCAGGATGTCATCGGCATAAGCTGGCCAACTCACCTTTTGCATTCCAACCCTAGGACTCGCAAACACTGCTTTATTCAGATCTTTTCTAATATCTGCCAGATATAAATGGAAGAGGAATGGTGCAACAATGGGATTGCAAGCAGCCCAGCAGTGATACCCCAATCCTTCAATTTTCTCCACTTAATGCCCTGTTGACAGTATCAAATGACTTAGTGAAGTCTATTAGTGCTACGTATAACGGGGAACTGACCACACACCATGCTTTATCTATGAGATTGTTAACTATTAATCCATTCAGTGTCGACGACATTACCCTTCTAAAGCCAATCTGTGCCTTATCAAGTATATTATTTTCGTGAACCCAATTCTCCAGTTCCCTCAAAACCACACCGGCAAACATCTTGCTGTCTGCGTCCAGAAGGGAGATCGGGTGATAGTTGTCTGGATTTGCCCCTCACCCCTCTGAAAAATCTGAACCTCCACCGCAGACTTCCAACTAGGAGGACAGTGTTCAACATCAATACCAGTCATGAAGAGCTCATAGAGTACTGCCGTCCAAGTGTCAACATTCTCCTTCAGTATGTGATTCGAGAGTCCATTGGATCCTGCTGCTCTTGAACGGCATGCTTTATTGATTAAATCCCTGACCGTCTCTCATGTAACACATCTTGTCCAAGGGACATTAGCTGTGGGTGTTTCTTTTTTGCCCAATGGATAGCTAAACAGTCCTCCATAATGGGCACACAATGTTTCCTCCATCACACACACTCAGCATTGAGCACTGGGAGGCCTTTCCACCACTTATTAGCAACCAGTAGTTGCGGCTATTCTTGGTAATGGGGGCTTCAGGCATTTCTTCCCCCTCTCGTTGATATCTCTGATGTTTATTAGATCAATTCCATCTTTGATAGGCAGCTAGAAAAACCTTTTCCTCTTTTACAAATGAGGTATCATCTCTACATTGCACTTTAAGGAGTCTGACTTTCCTCCTCAGCTCTCTTTTGCACTGTAGAGTATCCTCATCAAACTGATAGGTAGGAGACCTTCCCTTCCTGGGCCCTACATTCTGTGGTTGGTCAAGGTTGCCTAAGAAAAACACAAAATAGAGGGTGTGCACTCCTCTCGTGTTTCATAGTGTATGTTTTGGGCACCTCTTTCCAGTTTTTTGTTCAGCCCTTTTCCATTCCTATTGAATCTCACTAGATGGTTCCTACCCTCATTGACCACCAATTCCGAGGGGTGAGCCCAATCTTCCCCTGGAGAATTGATTGTGACCTTTAGGCAGAGCTTGTTATGATCACTATCCATGGTTTCTTTGATCATAAATTCATTGCAGTGCTGAAAGAGGTTTGGGAAACGATTATGTGTTCTATCACTGAATTTGCATTATTACCTTTCCAGGTGTGTTTGGGGGTGATCACCTGTCACTCTGCCATTACAAATTAATAGGTCCCAGTCTGTGCAGAAGCAGATCTATTTCAAGCCCCTTTCTTCTGTGGACCCAGTTCTGTAACTAACATTCTGCGAACATAGGCAACAAGCATGGACATCCCCAGCTGTGAAAATATGGAGGTTCCCAACCCTGTTAACACAACTCAATATAATGTCTGCAATTTGTTCCAGAACAATTTCTACTGTGAGACAGACTGGATTGTGGTAAATATTCAGCACTAATAAGGGTTTCTTCTTGTCGCTGGCGTCAACTGTGGTCTTCACTGCTAAAATACCATAGACAGAGTTTGAGATTAGTTACACCTTTTCGAACCTTATGGTTCTGAAGGCCATTAACAGGCCCCCAGATGGTCGTTCTGTGCCCTTAGAGGTAGCAAATTGACACAGAGTACTAAAACCATCCATTACAATTTCTGACAGCAACCAAGTATCTTTGAGTAAAAAGAGGTTGTAATCGGCCATGATTACCTCTCGAGCAGTCTGGGTCGTGAAACTCATATTACCTTGAGTGTTCCAACTCAGTACACCAACTGTTTTGGATGCAAAAGTAATTTCTCACTTTCACTCAGTCATTGAAGTACTTGTGTCAGAATGCCACCGAGGTTCTACTGCTTTCCGTTGCATCTTTTTCATTTCCCTTTGCGTGGCCAGTGGGTATTGAGTGTTCCATCAGTGCACTCTCATTCCGGCCTTCCTCCCCACTGCTCATGGCAATGGGTTTATCACATGGTTTAACAGTAGATATTTGGAAGGCTTTTGTTAAGAAAGCACCTGCTACTGCTAATAGTGCATTTACCCCTAGTCGAGATTGCAGGCCCGCTTCTACTACTTCTGTTGTATTTTTATACGGGAAGTGGAGAATCTATGTCAATGTGGGGAAAAAAAAGGTACTGTTCTGGAATTTCCTTCACCAGTTTTAAGATCGCTTGTCAGTTCAGAACAACCTTATCTCTTGTGGTACCTATATGTTCGATCCACAGGTGGGGGGGTTCAGAAAAGGAATTTGAAAGCTCGCCGGATGGAAGTGGCTGTTGATCCCTTAGATCTTGTACATCTGCTTTCAAGATGGCTTTGTTTATTTCAGAACTAGTGGGCTGAAGTCCAGCCATCATATTCTTACCCTGTGGCAGGCCGTTTCAGCACTTGTGGTCTGAGCACTCTGGGGCTCTTTTGGTTTCAGCAGTACTTGATCCTGACTCTTGGAGGGATTCATCATTTTAGATTGTACCCCATTGATCTTGTGGCAGGGTTGAGTTTGCTAATGGCATGCATTCTCTTGGGCCCAATTCACGATCTACTTGATCTTGGTTAACCTGTGTTTGTGCATTTGTAAAGGATTTCTTGTTATTAGAATTCTAAGCCAGATTTTCCTTCCTGTGGCCTTCCTCCTCTTACTTTGCTCTAGATCGGTCTTTTCATGCAGTTCAGAGGGGCGATGACTCTTATTTAAATCAGCACTACCAACTTCCATATCTTCCAATATTTCCATGCTCTTGTCCGTAACACATCCATTATTTCAGACTCTGCACCTGCTTGCTTCACCTCTCTTGTTATTGGGTGAAGTAGCTTGTGTTTCTAATTCTTCTTAGAGATCCAGAAATCTCATGTATTTCCTGGAACCCCTCATGTGCATGCCTTGTTTTTTCGTCTTCTTTTTTTGTTGTTTTGTTTACTCTTCTCCATATCTTTAATCGCAGTGTCATCAGAGGAATTATCAATGGTGATTAAAATCTGCCCCATACTCTCTGCCACACTGTCCTTCTCCCTAGCCAAAGCATCTATGCATTCCTTCTGTCACCTTTTGCCCCTCTTCACTTTGCCATTAGTGGTAGGGGTTCTTGTCGGCACGTCAAATGTTCCCCGCTCAGTCTGATCCAGTCTTTCCAAAGGCCCAGCTGGTTGATCCCTCATATCTACCTCACCGGCCTGCAGCCAATTCAGTTTTTCACTAATTGAGGACAGCTGTTTGCTCATCATGACAGAGATACGGTCAACCTCCTGCTTTAAATCTCCCATAGACGCGCAATTCTAGCCTCATAGAGTGATTGGCTGTAGAAATGTGTTATCAGTACCTCATTTGTCATTTCTAGAGCCAATTTCATTTCTGCGGATTGAAAAACTGTAGTTGACACAGAATCTTGTATGTTTTCATACAGATTGACGAACACGATCAACATTATATCCAGGGCGCTTATCGATAGGCATGACATATTTACATTTTCATCTATTTCTTTTAGTGTTTCATGGAACAGAACCTGCTCTTGATTATTCTGTTGCTCCATTGAATCAAAGGTAAGGTGTTCAGTAAGGAAAGAGGCGGGATCATGCCTGCAAATCAATACCAGAGCTTTCGCCCCGATTAATATCGCTAACCTCTCCCTCCTCATTATGAATTATTAAAGCTGCGTTCTTTGTATCATCCTCGGTTGTGCAATAAACTTCCAGAAGGCTTCGGTCAGATTCCCCCATCGTAGGGTCATTCGCCGGCAGTCTGGGCCCTATGTTCCTTGCCAAGGTTGATATAGCTCACAGCTTGATGAAAACGTCTTTCATATTCTTCTGGGATTTGTCACCAAATATGAATGGTTTCTAATCATATCAATCTGCAGTTGTTTGGTGGACGGACCTGTGCAGTGGTGCTTACTGTTGTTACCACCATTGCTGATTCATGGCCTGACACAGGAAACAATCTCGACTGGATACCCTCCTGCTGGGACTTTGATGCTGCTTTTTGTGTGATATCCATGCGTGCTGCCTCAGCTCCTTTAGCGGTGGAAGCAGATCTGGGCAGCCGAAGTCTGTGGCCCAGTTTCATCTCCAGTGGTTTTGAGGACAAATCCCGGCCCGATTCCATCATATCAGACTACATGGCCCCCTTTTCCTCATCCAAGTGTAGAGCTCCCTGATCGCCCAGGGCACTCTTATACTCTTTAGTCACTAGTAAAGGCTTCTTAGCTGGATCAGAAGGGATCTGTAGCAGTTCGGGAGCATGTTAGCCCTTTGCTGTCTCTTTGTGCAACACTGGTTCAGTTGATGCAATTGGCATTCTGCTCGCTGGAATGTTAAGTGGGTTCAGTGCATCTTGCATGGTCGGAATGTTAATTTGGATTCTCTCCCCAGATTCCCTTTCCCAGTTTTTTCTGCTGCAGAGTGTAGACATACAGCGACCGCCCTCCCATTATCCAAAGACAGGGCTATCCTTTCGTTAGTCTTACACTAAGTGCGTCGCTATTGATCGCACTCAGCGGCTTTAGCAGGGCGATATTGAATCCGCCGTACTCCTGTTAACCATCCAGTGGTGCTCAAAGGACATTTTTCCACTGCCCCAGTAACACTCACACGCAAGTCCTTTCAAAAACCTCCACTGCTCACACGCTCACAGGGACTTCAGGTTAGTCACAAGTTGATTCAGTCGTGTGTAAATGGTGTAGAAAGTCACCAGCTGAACGGCTTAGAGTACAGGGTTAATTAGGATTTTGATCAATGTCCCGTACAATGTGGTGCTTTCTTACCATATGCACAATGTCCAAGATGTCAGGTACCTCGAATGCTGAGATCGGCCAAGCCGCCTAACGGCCGAACTGATTACTTTGCTCACTTTGCTGTGAGCGCGCACGCTCCTGGCCAGGAATAAATTCTCCTAACCCTAAATTGTCATGCTACTACTCAGTACAATCAACGAGGATTCACTGCTGTATTACCATGTCCTACGAGTACTCCATGAAACGTGTGAACTGTATAAACATGCTTCCCTCACTTAGCCTCATTGTTTCTGGCTCTCTGGAAGCAATCCTCACATGGAGGCATGATTTAAAAAATCAATCACAAAATAAAATAATGTTAAGGTGTTTTGAATGTTTATTGATGTTGCATCACACTGCTACATAAAAGCCTATTACACGTACCCTGTTTCTTTCCTTACCTGCAAGGGAACATTTGATAATTACATATAAAACATATTTTACAAAGAAGTCATAAAATCTTGCATTTCCAAGTATGGGAAGTCGGATTTACTGCTAATCACTTGGCAGAGTGCACCATGCTTTGAGACTCTGCATCGCAATAAATGCCAATGTATTTTATACTTGTACTCGGCTTGGAGCAGTAGACTGCTGAGGCCAAGATGCTGAACCATCCCTATTAGTAATGAGACGATGCAGTCTTGAAAAACACTGTTTATTACGAAGCAACATTAAAATGTCTGTCATGCCTACCTTGCTCTTCAAATGGAGATGAATCGCATTTGTCACAGAGTATTCACCCCGTCACTTCCTCTGGCAATTCATGAAAATAAAAAAATAGAACATGCAAACATTTTGCCTTCTCATAAATATTCACTTCTTTTAATAAGTGTTTTCATAATTGTTTTCTTATGATATGATAGTTTATTTGTATCGCGCTTGTACACAAGTGTTTCTTTTAAATACATTTTTTGGCAGTCAAACACACCCACGCAAACATACACGCACGTGCACACAGACATAAAATATACATCACTTTAATTCTGCATTAATGCAATGTTGACAATTAAATACTGACCGTGAACATAGAGAGGAATAGGTGTTACTCGTTCCAGGCTAACAGAACTGTTACCACATAACATCACATAACATAATACATGGACCTGCAAATGTAGAAAGGTATGGAAGGGGATTGTGTGAAGGGGGTTTACTGCCTTTTTTAGCAGGTGCTCAAAACACGCAGATTCCAAATGTCATGCTGGCGTAAAATCAGCCCTTTGTTTCAGGCAGAGTGGGAATGCATGCTGGACACGGTTATCCCATTCCATGGCCCCACTTTGCCCTGAAAAATGTTTCAAAACTGTTAAGACTGGCATAACCCTTTCAAGACAGGTGTTGTCACCTTTTTCACATTCTGGTGAGTCGAGTATAAACCACTTAATATTTGCATGTATGCATCTTATTAACATATTATTCACCTAGATAGGAAGCAGTGGAGGGCAGTACTGCCAGGAGAGGTTTTAAAAGTCACTACCTGAGGTAGGACTTGGAAAAGCCAAACTGGGATTAGCGAGGTTATTCACAACTCCAGTTGAGCAAATCCACTCTCATATGTAGCGTTGCCCAAGGAGCAACACTGAATTTAGGGGGAAGGGGAAACTGTTGTGACGTACAGTTAACATTCAGCAGACTTGAAGAGGAAAAGACCCACACAGGTAAATTACAAAAATAACTCACATATGTTAGAATACCACAGCATGTGCACACTTTAAATATTTTAATGTAAGTAAAAATACTTTAGTACATATGTATTACTCACAATTAGGTAACACTCTACTTTATAATCACAGGCAGCTTTCTAAACAATAAATGCATTCACCAAAGTAGTGAGAACAGATGTTAAGCACATATCAATACATAGGCCTTTCAATTACAAGGCACCCAGTACCATATACTAACATTTCTGACGTCCAGCCCTAGCCTGTGCCAAGTCTCTGGTAGTCTCTTAGGTGTCCCAAAAGCTGCCTTAGGGGAATGGTGAGTAGTCCAGGAGGGCACACTCAGTGCAGGAAAAGTACTGAAGTTAGTTAGTGCAAGGCAAATGCAACATGCAAACTAGGGCCTTAACGGTCTTATGTTGAGTACCATCAAACGCAGGAGCAGCTACCACCCCTGGGGTTCACAAGGATGACCAAAAAAACACTAAACCAGACATCACCTTTCTGGGCAAGCACCCAATAGCACCCAAAGCAAACCTAAAGGGGAGGGGAGCAGTTATAGAGATATAAGGGATCTCCGGTCCGCAAACCCTTAGAAAGGTAGAAATGGTCCCAGAGGACAGCAAATAGGTGGGTAAGAGAAGTCTCACTGTTGTGGTTGCCATGCAGGGCCATAGGGTCAGGGATTTGAAGGAGTTCCTCTGGAGATCTACGACTGTGAGGCACACCCAGATTTGTCCTATGATGAAGGAGAGACCCTCACAGAGATCCTCACTTATGCATTTATTTCGTTGAACCCCAGAGAGAGTCAGGATGCACCTGCCAACTTGGTGGTAAAACTTTGGTCTTTCTGAAGGCCTGAATCCTGGTGAAAGGCAGCGTAGCGGATTTGCAGAGTCCCTGAAGAGCCTCACAGATGCCCACGAAGAGTACCAGCCGTTTGGCCAGTCGGAGGTCCTTGCAACAATGAACAGCTAGTTCTGGGCTTTGCAGAGGAAATGCAAAAGATACATACTCCTATGACCGAATATATGTGATATACTTCTGGAAGGACAGGTGACCAGTTGGTCTCACCAGTCTTAGAGAGGAAGAACCTTTGGCAAGGTCTTCCCTGTTGATTAGAAGGTTTTGTTTATGATGTGTGGTATTATATGACCCAATGCTGATTTCTACAGCAGTCTGCCGGCATTCCTCAAACATCTTCTTCAGCACTTGTGGTCCACTTGGTTCCTGAGTCCTGCCCGTCTCCTTGTATCGAGAAAAGGTGCTCTAAAAATGACACTTTGCAACATTCAAACTTAGAAGTGAGTGTCCAATAGCGGAAAGCCAGTCCCCCAGCATCTGCCCAGAAACATCCAAGCCTCTAGAAGAATGCAATTGGAGGCAGACAACCCCGCTCCCCACTTCCTTCCAAAACACACACAAAGGAGAGCCTTTGCATGATACTTGCAAGAAGCCTGTCAAAATCCATGAAGAAAGGGTGCTCAATGTAGAAGGACAGCCAACAAAGGACAGGCCATCTTGAACTGGACTTAAAACACAAGGGGAAGCCATTTGTAGTATATGGTCCCCTTAAGTACATTGTCACGGCTAAAAGGGCCGCCTAGGATCGTGCATCCAGAAAATAGGTCCAACAGTAAGGACTACCACCAGCTTGTTCTGTGGATGTCAGGAAAGTAGCAACAATGCTACATGGGATAAAGAGAAGGGGACACAAAGTGTCCCTGAAGCACTCCAAGAAAGATACATTGTGTTGCAAACAGTAAAATGCAAAGGCCAGAAAATGGAGATGACTTCTCCTATACTAGTAAGTGTAGGGACTCACTTGTGGGCCCAAACGACATAGAAAAAGGCAAAGACTAAGGGACATGGGAATCTAATCCACCCTGGGTGGGTCTCCTGTTCCAGTTGGTCATACTTTCTGGACATCCCTTCAGCATTGCAATGTTGGGATCCTGGCATATTCTCTATGGTGAAGTAGAAGCCCCGAAGGCTTATGGACACCTTGAGCAGTTTTGATTCCCCCCGCACCCCTCTTCATATTCACCAGCCACTTGCAAGCTTTCTGGTCTGTCTGAACCTTGAAATTAGACCCTAATAGTTAAGGCCTAAACTTCTTCCCAGCAGTCCAATTGCAAAACTCTATTTTCCACCATAGCCCACCTCAAATCTATATCTTCACGTTGTTTGCTGATGAAACAGATAGGGTGCTCCCTACCATTATCATCCGCTTGACTCAAGACTGCACCAGTTCCTTTTCAGAGGCATCTGTTTGTACAACAAATGGGTTCTGGTCATCTGGGGCTCTTACGATAGGACCCTGGCAAAGGACATCTTGCAATCCTTGAAAGGCTTTCTGACATGTTTAATTTCATTTGACCTTCTTAGGGAATTTGGGTGATGTGATAGAAGTAAGGGGGCCTGCTATGGTGCCATCAGCAATAAACGTTCTATAGTAGCCTGTGAGGCCTAAAACGCCTCCCATCTTGATTTGGGTAGTAGGGGTTCTCCAATTCCTTTAATGCGTGTGCTTTACTAGGGAGAGTCTATATTTTACTCCCTCCTACCTCTTGCCCAAGGTAGACCACAGAACTCTGTTTAATCTGGTATTTGCTTGCCTTTATGACCAGATGGGCCTGATGAAGGGCCTGCAACATCTGGCTGAGATGGGAAATATGTTTTTCCCAAGTGGAGCTGTAGAGTGCAATGGCATCCAAGCATGCCATTCAGAAACTGCCTAGACCATTCAGCACATGGTTCACCAATCTCTGAAAGGTAGCAGGTACAGACATTAGGCCAAAAGGCATCACATTGAATTGGAAGTGGCGTTCTGGGGTTGGGAATGCTAAATCTTCCTCAGCAGGGATAGTAGGGGCTATTTGCTAATAACCTAAGGTGCGGTCAAATGTGCTGAGGTACTTGGTGAACCATGTTTATCTACCAGCTCACCTATCCTTGTTAAAGGATGATCATCAGTCTTGGTGACAGCATTCAAGGCCATGTAGTTCACACATAATTTTAAGTCTTTAGACCCTGCCTTTGGTACTAGTATAACTAGGCTAGAGCATGGACTGTTAAAGTATTCAATTACTCCTAGATCCAACATCTATTTTGTATGCATGCATCTGACTTGATGTAGTTCCTTACAGAATATGACATCCTGTAGCTCCTGCTTTTCACAATATCACAAGTCCCTATTTCATGGTGGCACCAAGCAGTCAACCCTGTTGTAGAAGAATGCAAGGGGGAAAATTGCAACAATGCAACATTGTAATTGATGATGTAAAGTCCATATTTATGTCCTATGAGTAACATCGAAACACAAAACAAAACAGTGTCCTGACAGGTTCACTAGACATACATATAAATTCTATTTATAGTAGTCTCCTCAATGCCAAGAGTATGGCACAAACTATCCGAAATAGTTCCTAGGTATGATTTATATAACTTTATGTGTCCACCTAAGTCTTTATTGGGATAATTCTTTCAAATCCACCATATCCAACTTCTGTTTAAGGATTAATACAAAAGTAGCTTTTTTATTATTTTTTGTTATTATTGCTCACAAGCGAGGTCTATAAGTTACCAAGCACAATTGACTAAAAGTAAATTCCAGAGCAAGCACAATCTGTACACAAATGGAACAGCTGGGTGTCCATATTAATGCACACAATTTTTCATATAAAACAAAATACAATTATTTATACGCATTTGAAAAGAGAATATGAAAAACAAAAATACAATTATTTATACACATTTGAAAAGAACATATGAAAAAAAAGGGGAACTTTTTCTCTAAACAATCAACACAATGTGAATGTTGGAAATGAAAGGCCCCCTCTCGATGTTTGAAGCCATATGTAGCTGAATCTTAAATTTTCAGTTCAGATGGGGGCATTTCCAATTTGCTAGCTAAGCTCAAAGTCTACTAGCTGAACTCGGGGTCTACGTGTGACACCAGGATGGATCTAAAGGGTGTTGTACTCGTACAAGTATGAGTCCAAAAGTACAAGTAATCTACATTTCAGCGGAGTAGGCAATCCCGCCTTCCTCAGGACCAGTAGATGTCATGACCCATGTCTGGGGCTCAAGATCGAATTAGCCACTTATTGTACAGTCAGTAGAGTGTATAACATGACCATCCATCACCTCTATCCACAGGCGTTTTGTTGTGGGATGTGTGGTCCAACGCTGGCTCTGTCGTTGCTGCAGCAGGACGAGGCTCCAGATGGAAGTAGGTGCTGGCATGGGAGGATGGGATGCTGGTCTGGGGTCACACGGGCAGAGTTCCTGGCCCTGGCTAATTCGATCTTGAGTCCCAGACATGGGTCATGACTTCTACTGGTCCTGAGGAAGGCGGGATTGCCTACTCCACCAAAACGTAGATTACTTGTACTTTTGGACTCATACTTGTTCGAGTACAACACCCTTTAGATCCATCCTGGTGTCACACGTAGACCCTGAGTTCAGCTAGTAGACTTTGAGTTTAGCTAGCAAATTGGAAATGCCCCCAACTGAACTGAAAATTTAAGATTCAGCTACATATGGCTTCAAACATTGAGAGGGGGCCTTTCATTTCCAACATTCACATTGTGTTGATTGTTTAGAGAAAAAGTTTCCCTTTTTTTTCATATGTTCTTTTCAAATTATGTATAAATAATTGTATTTTTGTTTTTCATATGCTCTTTTCAAATGCGTACAAATAATTGTATTTTGTTTTATATGAAAAATTGTGTACATTAATATGGACACCCATCTGTTCCATTTGTGTACAGATTGTGCTTGCTCTGGAATTTACTTTTAGTCAATTGTGCTTGGTAACTTATAGACCTCGCTTGTGAGCAATAATAACAAAAAATAATAAAAAAGCTACTTTTGTATTAATCCTTAAACAGAAGTTGGATATGGTGGATTTGAAAGACTTATCCCAATAAAGACTTAGGTGGACACATAAAGTTATAAAAATCATACCTAGGAACTATTTCAGATAGTTTGTGCCATACTCTTGGCATTGAGGAGACTACTATAAATAGAATTTATATGTATGTCTAGTGAACCTGTCAGGACACTGTTTTGTTTTGTGTTTCAGTGATTTCCCAGTCCTTGACAGAGTAGGGAACTACCCTCTAGTACACTACCTATGACTAACATCTCCTATTTTCTGCCAAAGATACATAAGATTGTGATCAATCCACCAGAGCGAACGATAGTGTCTGACACATATACCATTTTACACCCATTTGGCATCTACATAGATGAATGTCTACAACTCATAATACAGAAATAAAGAATTATAGGTTAAATATTTATGTCAGTAAAATAATTGAGAAGTGGATAGTAGAAGTATGTGGTGAATTGCAAGTTACTTAATACTATCGCAGCAAGACCGTTTGGTAACACACGTGTATTTAGGAATTGAGTGGTTCCACCCTATATAGGAAATAAATATGGATGTTTAAAAAAAAAAAAATAATGATTACTTGTGTTTAGCCAGAATTTGGTTTTTACAAGGTCTGGATGAACTGGTTCAAGAACGTTTTTTGAATTTGAATTTTGTTAGTTCTGGGATTGAATTTCAGAATTTTGAAGACTTTCACTGTAACAGCACGGCGACTTCACAGTAGGCTAATTTTCTCGAAGGCAGCGTTTAAAATCTTTGCCCCTGCAATTGTCCATCTGGTGTTTTCTCCAGAGATAAACTGGGCCCACCAAGCTTCTTCTTCCCATAGGTCGTCGGCGGAAAACAAGGGGAGAAGATAAGTACTCCTAGCTCCACTCAAGGCAGGGCACTGCATCAACAAGTGTCTTATCGATTCGAGTCGGTACGCCTCCGGACATAGTATGCATTCATTGGAGTTAGACAGAGTTCTTCTTTCCAAAATTTCCCGAGTAGGGAGGAGATTGAGTAGAGCTCTCATGAATGTACCACGTCGTTTTTTGTCGGGGAATTTCTTAATGTATTCCAGCAGGATTTTTCTTTTTCTTTGTGTGGGAGGTAGATGGAATAGAGACTTACTGTTTGCTGCTTTGTCCTGAGTTGTTAGCCAGTCACGGTCTTCTAACTTCTGTTTAACTCTCATCAGGTTGAGATCAGAAGCTCCTCTGAATATGCGATCGTCTCCAGGAGAGATTTTTTCTCCTTCACCCAGGTGTTTGGCGTACAGCAGCATCCTTTTGCAATTTCTTTGGCGATCAACCTGTACACTTGGGGGCTTTCTGACATCAATGTTTTCCTGTAGAGTTACATACTAAGGTGGTCTACCATTGCCGATAATGAGAGCAACCCAAGCTCCTGTCGAATTACTTCAATGGGCGTCGATTTTGGAAAATTCAGCACAGAGCACCACAGAAAACCTTCCAGCTTGTTCCATAAAGTCTTACGGATGGCCGGACTAGCGTCCATTCTGTATATCAATGCTGGAATCACTTTAGACTTGTAATATTGTATTGCAGGCACCAATGAGAATCTGCCAAATTTTCTGTCGATTAGTCGAGTTTGAGTTGTTAAATTGCAAATTTTGTCCCAGAGGACTTCCTGCATCGACTTTCAAACAGTCAATCGTGACACCCAGATATTTAAAGTGGGAAACTGGTTCTATTTTGGAGCCTTCTAGGAACCAGCTAGGCTTTGAGATTTTCCTTGTCGCTTTCTCCAGGACCAGGATTTTGGTTTTATCTTTGTTGATTCCCAGATTATTCTGTTCGATGAAGAGGACCAAGTTATTTAACTGTCTCTGAAGACCTACTGAGGTTTGGTCCAGCAAAATAAGGTTGTCTGCATATAACAGGCGTGGGACTTCGGAGCTCCCGAGTTTGGCCGGGAAGGATCGAACAGCTGAAGTTTACTCTTGGTAGTCACCCAGAAACGCAATAAATAGCACTGGAGCCAGCGGACAGCCCTGCTTCACACCTCGGGTCAACGGGATTTCTGCTGAGAGAGTCCCTTGGCGGTTGAGTCGAACTCTCATGCTTGTTCCTGAGGGGAGGGCGATAAGAGGGTCCAAGATTGGTGCTGGACAGTTCCAACCACGAAGTTTCTTGGATGTTATCTCATCACTTACAATGTTGCATACATTATGGTCTGTCAGTTTGAAATACACTTAATTAACAAGCAAGACTATTTAAAATATCTGAAACTTGCTAGTTACACAAACGTCTGTTAGGATCATGCCTCCATTAAGGGGACCTTAGAATACATGCATTACGGATTATGTGTAGCAGAATGCAGCTATTCAATCATTGAACCTTTTTTCTTTTAAGAAAATGTTTTGGTTCTCAAAAGGATTTTTAGAGTCAAAATACATACTGCAGTAATTGTAATTGTTTATTTGTAGAGCGCTTATCCACAAGTGAAGTGCTTCAAAGCGCTTCAAGGCGGGAAGGGAACATGGGAGTACAGTTGTCATTCGTAGGCCTTGAAGATTCCGAATGATTTACAACATTAGCTAGCATGCTAGGCCAGAGGCATACATACTAGTGAAGTGCTTTACACAGAGTGAGGGAGCAAGGGGGTTGGGGGAGAGGAGCATACAGGTCAATAGAACAGTACTGATCTGGCCAACATATCGGTATTACTTGGTAGTTGGTCATCAATGCCCCTATGCATGAGTGATTGAAGCAAGGCCCAGCTAGGGTGGGGAAACAGAGGGAGGACTGGACAGACAGACTTGCATGGCCTAGAACATTCAAGGTCAAGGTATGTGCAAGTGCGCAAAACAGGACGTGCGAGGGAGGGTAAGGGGGCAAGTGTGCCCCGTCAAGCACGGGGCCAGGTTAAGTGCAGAGTGGGTGCCCCTCTCATGGAGCATATTGTAGTAGAACCTGGCTAAGTGCGGAGGCCCAAAGGCAAGTGCAGGACTGGCGGGAGCCTGGGATCTGTGAGGCTCTGGAGGTGCATCAAGCGACCAGTCAGCTAACTGAGCACATTAGGGAAGAGAAGGAGGGAGGGAAGGAAGTGAGGAGAAAGGAAGTTAGCAGGGGAGACGGAGAGAGGAGGAGGAGGAGAAGAGGTAGGTCTTGAGGAGTTTCTGGAACTTAAAGAGGTCAGGCCAAGACAGAGAGAGGTAGGTAGGCTGTTCCAGAGGGAGGCACCTGCAGAGGATAAGGATCTACCCCCAAATCTCTGTTTGAAGAAACGGCTCACCCACAGAGAGTTGGAGGAGGCTGAGCTGAGGGCTCTAGAAGGAGAGAATTTAGGAAGAGAGCCTTGTAGATATAAGGGCCCCAGCCTCAGAAAGCCTTGTGTACTATGCAGAGGGACCTGAACTTGATCCTTGCAGCCACGGGGATCCAGTGGAGTGATTTCAGTGCCGTAGAGATGCAGTCCCTGGGCCTGAGGACAAGGATAAGTCTTGCAGTTCTGTTCTAGATATGTTGCAGAGATCGGAGAGTGGAAGTGGTAAGATTGAGAAAGAGACTATTGCAGTAGTCCAGTCTGGAGAGAACCAGGGATTTGGAGACAGTGAGCCTCTAGGAGAAAGTGAGAAAAGGTAGAGCGGTGCAGCTGGTAGTGAGACTTTTTGGACATGCGCGAGATTTGAGAAGAGAAGGCGACAGTAGAGTCGATGATGTGCCCCAGGTTTTTTGCCTCGCTGGTGGGTGGGGAGCAGGACCAAGGGAGGCCAGCCAGAGTGGGAAAGTGGGGGTAGTGCTCCCAATGAGGATGATCTCTGTCTTGCTGGAATTAAGGCAGAGATCGTTAGCAGCACACCAGGACTAAATTGCGGACAGATAGTGAGGAATGAGTGAGGAGGAGAACTTATTATTTTTTCATTTTATAATTTTAGAAAGTGCAGAAAGCCTGTAGGCATCTGGGAGCTAGAACAAAGACAACAGTAGATGGTCCATAAAGCACAATACAAAGCTCAGGGGGACAGAGTCATGGGGTCAGAGCTGGTTATCAGAAGAGGTGAGTTTTAAGGCTTTACTGAAATGTCTTCAGGTTGCAGATTTCCGACAGAGTCGAGGGCAGGGAATTTCATGCTTTGGCCACCTTGATGGTGAAAGATTTTTCCATTTGTATCTGGAACATCTCATCTGATTTTTTTTCTGCAGATCGCAGAGCCCTGCCTGGCTCATATACTGTGATGCATTTTTTTAAATAACATGGAGCAGTGCCATATATGCACTTATGGTATGATAGGTTATTTTTAACACACTTAATACCCAGAGGTTTCTAACCGCGGACCCAGGGATCGAACCTGTGGTCCTCCATGTCGTCTTGCTTCTAAGGCGAGCACGTTGCCCCTGAGCTATCCTCCCGTGACTTACTGAGCTATCCTTCCATGACTTATGGGACAATGACATGGTCTTGATAAGAATTCTGTTGCGTACAGCCAACCAGTGTACATTTTTGTCTGTGCTGTGTGACATGTTTCAAATTTCCGAAGTTTATTCATGATGCGCACTGCTTTGTTTTTTGTACCCTGCCATTTCTTTATATTAGTTTCTGAGGCCCCCGCCAGCAGGGAGTTACAATAGTCCAGCCTCGATAGTATGGTGGCCCGGGCGCGATCGTGGCTGTATTCTTCTGTGACACATAGGGTCAGATGTTTTTTAGGAGGTGAAGGGAGTAATTGCAGCTTTTTATGATTTGGTTTACGTATGCGTCAGATGCTAGTGATGCTTCCAGGTGAACCCCGAGGGTTTTAACCTTCTCCTGGACCAATATGTCATTAGTTTCAAATTGGAAGTTGGAACAGTCCTCATTAAGTTTGGATCTAGAGGCTTGTGAATCGAATATCACTAGCTCAATTTTTTCCCTACATATGCATAGCCAGTGGTAAGCCATCCAGTTTTCAATGAGATGGTATACAGCATTTAGAGTGGCTGCGTCCTTTGTGTAGTCACCTGTAATTTCAAGGGACCAGTTGCGTCTCGTCAGCATTGTTTGAAAAGAACACTCCCATTTTGTCCAGTAGGTTGCATAGAGCTCTGATATAGAGATTAAAAAATAGCAGGGATAAGCTTGTCCCTTGTGGGACCACACACCAGATGGGTGATTTGGTGGAGCTTGCTTCTCCCCAGTGAATGTGAGCTTCCCTATTCGAAAGAAAGGAGAGAAACCATTTGAGAGCTTGGGCTGAGAATTGCCCTAGTTGACTGAGAGTTTCCTTAAGAATACCATAGTCCACCAAATCGAATATGGCAACATATAGGAGAAAGGGGGGCGGGATTTCCTGCATAGGCATGCAACTGCTCTTCTACAGAATAAATGGGCAAACTCAACTTAATCGGGGCTGTGAAGCCATGGGGAATGATTATAATAAGAGGAAAACTGTCGATAATGCAGTAGAAAAAGTTGAAGGAGTAAACGTGTTACAACTGAGACCTATTGCTGCATATGTTTGGCACCCTCCTCTAAATATAACTTCTGTCTTGAGTGTATTACACAGTGCAGTTCCTCTGCGATTCATTACACCAGAGCATATCCAGATAGAGGATCAACTGGAGCATAGGCAAAGTACTATCTCCAATATCTGGTTTAACTCTGAAACAATACTGGAGTACATTTTGCAATATGAAGACAACCTCTTCAGATATGGCTACAGGTGTGAGAATATATTCATGAAGACAGTATAAAACAGAACTGTACTCATGGACATAAACCCAAAGAATGCTGTGGGTAATGAGTGTAGCCTGAGGTCAGAAAAAAAAAACAGATTGATAGACTGGATGAGAAAAATAAATCAGAAAGTGGCAGAAAGGAGATAAATGTAAAGGTAAGAAAAAATGATGACATTGGTAACAATGATGGTTGCTGGCAATGGCTCCCAAAGGTCTTTAAAGCTCACGTTTCTAATATATCTCGATGACAATAGTACATTGTGCTCTTGGAATATTAGGGGGTTTTCACATCTCTCTGTGAATGATGATCTAGTAGCAAATATCAACCTGTTTAGCATAGCTGCTTCACAGGAAACCTGGATGATTGAAATATGTGAGATTGATGGTAGAAGTACATCACAGATTTTGGCCACAAAAGGCCCTGTTGGAGACCGAAAGGTGGATTACTGGTCTGTGTTCGGCATCCATGGAGAATTGTGGAGTCAAGTGAGTCCTCCTCCATGGTCCAATTGGTCAAGATTAGTTGTGAATTAGTGACATATAGTGAGATGGATATTATTAATGTTTATGACCCTCCGAACGCAATAGAGTGCAAGAGAAACATGCCATTAGTAAAAGGCATATTCGAAGAGATTGAACCCCAGTTGGCGATTTTAATGCAAAGATTGGGATACACTTGGAGTTCTTCCTCGATTTGTGTAAGTTTGCATCTTATGATGTGTCAACCTATAAGCAACAGGGAAAAGCCTGGACAGAGATGTTATATGCCTCTAATCTAACTATGCAAAATGGGCAAAGTGCCGGGGATGCCCACAAAACTCACGCACGTGTAAGCGGAAAGAGTGCTTCGACCCTAGATTATGTGTTTGTTAATCAGGCGGCCCTGGGCCTGGTGGAGATCGTGGCTATTCTAATAAGAGAGGAGAGTAACCTTATGCCTAGCTGGGCGATGTTAACATCCCGGAAGGTGGTGAACAATATGACCAAAATGGTGCCATCTATATAAATAATGGTGCAATGGCACAAGATCAATTTGGATATGGGAAGGCTTGTGGCTGAAAGAGAAATCCCCTCGTACTTAGAGAAATGGCAGACTAACCATGAATATACTGTGCCTCTAATGATGCAAGAATCTTCAGCTCTGATCTCTAATATTAAGGAAGTAACTCAACAAAAAAGAAAAATGAAGAGCCTATGTGAAAAATGGAACCAAGGAGGCAAGAAGAGTCAGCGTTATGATCATAGAATTCAAGTTGCTAAAACGAAATTGCATCATGATATTGCTCACGTATACACTGCAGCAATGGGTGAATAGTCTGCCTCTGACATAGCTAAGAAAATTAAATTTCTAAAAACACTGAATCGGGGGCTGGATAAGGGGAAATCGAGTGAGATGTGAACGAGAGATTTGGATGCAGCTAGTTGACCATACCAGGAACAACAATAACATTGGAATTTGGCAGGTGAGGAGGGGCTCTGTAAAGAAGGACCTCCCTATTATTAGTGTATCTGAGGAGGATTGGTGCTCCCATATACATAACACACTGGGGTCTGTTGAACCGGTTGACTCCACTGACCTAAGCATCATTGAGATCTGGATATGCAAATCCTCAGTGTCGGATATTACCATGATCATTGAGAGGCTGTACACCTCTCAAGCTGTTGGCCCAGATGGGACATGTAATGGCTTGGTTAAAATGTCCCCGGCTACATGGGCTCATGCTCTGCATAAACTATTTGAACACATTGGCCAATATGGCCAGGTTCCATGTTTTTGGAAAGCAATATACTACCTGTCCATAAAAAAGGCTGTTGGAAGAACCTGACAAACTATTGCATGCTAGTCATGCTAGATATACCAGCCAAAATATTTGCTAGAGTACTTCTGAATGAGTTAAATCAATGGATAGTAGATGCTAAGATCTTACCATCGGTGTCCAGTCATAATGACGAACCAATAATGTTGAATTACAAAAATGTCGAATCCAAAAAGTCGAAAACAAAAATGTCGAATTTTTTATTTTTTTATTTATTTTTTTTTTTGGGCTCCGGGGGTAAAAAAAAGGGGTAAAACAAAACAAAAAAATTTAAAAAAGGGGGGTTGGGGGGAACCCCCGCATTTCGAAAAAAAAGCAACCAAAAAAAAATTCGACATTTTTGTTTTCGACTTTTTGTTTTCGACTTTTGACTTTCGACATTATTGGATTCAACTTTTTGACTATAAATCCTTACCATCTAATCAGATTGGCTTCAGAGATCATTCCAGCACAGTGCATAATTTGATCATCTTGGTGTCTGCTGTTGAATATGTCTGGACTAGACGGCATCTTCCAGTGTATGGTGCATATGTAGACTTTAGTGCAGCTTTTGACTCATCATGAGGAATCATCTATGGACTAAACTGGTGACGTGGAACTTTCCTCACCGCCTGTTAACCATGATTATGCAGATGCACTGAGACACCAGTGTAAGAGTATGACTAAATGTGGAGGGCACAGTGTCCAATTTGCTGCCAACATCTAGGGGTGTTAAGCAATGATGCATATTGGCCTCTACCCTCTTTAACCTTGCAGAATTAGCAGAGACATTAAACCTACCGGTTGCTTGTCTAGTGAAAGTAGGTACATTAAAAATAGGTTGGCTAGGCTATGCAGATGATTTGGTGTTATTATATCATACCACAAATGGACTTCAAAGAAAGCTCGACACACTATGTGATTATGCTAGGAAAAATGGCCTTCGTATCAACATTGGTAGAACAAAAGTTATGGCCTTCGTGGAGAAAAGAACATGTAAACCTAAATGTGTGTGAAAAATTGACCATAAGCCTTTTGAAATACTTAGTCATTATACATACCTGTGTGTCCTGACTGATGATAAGCTTAATCGGGCTATACATTGGAAGGAGATCCAGGCTAACTGAATGAGGATTCCACTCATTCAGAGTAAATTCATTAGTAGGCACAGAAGATGTTCTACCAAAACCATCCCGCTCTTATACTTAGCTAAAATTGTACCATGCAGTTGTATGGAGTGGAAGTGTAGGGTGACAAGTTACTAGTAGACATGAGGAAAATTGAAGGGGAAATTCTGAGTCTGCTGTTTAGAATGCTTCACTAGTAAAATGTATATGATTAGAGTTTAATCTCATAAGCACAACAGCGGAAACCTACAATAAAATGACTATGTGTTATGAAAAATTGACAATGGCAGCATTATGGCCGAGTACTTCCTTGTCGTTAGAAAACTGGATGATTATGAACATTTTGGGACCTTGGGGAGGTTATTAGCCAAGCACACTATTTGGTTGTCATGGTTTGAAGAAAAAGTTCATGGAGAATGTCAGGCAGCACAGAAGAAATGGGTCAAGAGGAATGTACGTGAACATAGTAAGGAGGTAGATATGGTACGGCTAGCATCTAATGTGAACAGTGGAGCATTCTTGCTATATTGGATGGAGCATAAGCAGGTGCCAAAGGACATTGAATTCTATCCAAACAGTACCATAATGAGGCAGTAACTGTTGTTTAAATTCAATGTTACTAGAGCACTGTAGATTGAAGGTGCTAAAATTGATACACCACGGTCGGAACAACTACGTAGATTATGTGGGGAAATGGAAAATGAAATTTCCAAGCACATCATGTTGAATTGTGTTAGCCTGAATACTATAAGACACAAACACATGACATTGTATAGTAATATGATGAACTGTGAAGATGTATATTTGCTATGGAGTATATTAATAGAAGGCAATGATGTAAACTGTATATATCATTTAATTCCTTTTTATCAGAAACGTATTGCGATTTTAGATGATTTGTCAGAGAATATTTATTATTATTGATTTGTATTGCCGTGTGCTGAAGTAATGATGTATCTAATGATCTTATGCATTTGTATACATGTGTGTGTGTGTTAACCCTGTATTTACAAGCCATATTGGCTGTAGGTATATTAATAAACGAACAAACAAAACAATTATATGTTTTTCTTTTTAGCAGGACGCATTTTTAACTGTATACTTAGGCAAGTACAGGAAACCTTATGGTGACTGATGTATAGACATTGTGTTATAACAATAATAATAATACTTGTATATGTTTGCTTTTATTTCTGATTATTCCAGATCCTTGTTTGTTTGTTTGTTTTATTATTTATAATGCGCGTCAGACCCAGGGGTATCAAAGCGCAGCAGTTACAAGAATATGCAAAGCTTAGTTACAAGAATCGTGATATAAGATACCTTACTTACAAAACATTACTTACAGAAAAGGTATATACAGGTCTTTACAGATAATACAAGATAAGCATAGATATTTACAAATATTGCAGGCAGTGTGTGAAGAGTTATGGTTACCACTGTGGGGGTAGCCAGTAGTGAGTCCCGAAGAAAGATACATTTCATACAAGGCATAAAATGTTGTTATTTACCGTTAACAGAATGTCATTGCTAGTAGCCATGCAGGATTCTATATTGTGCGATTTAGTGGTCATTGGATTTCAGCCACAGGATAATGTTAGTTCTAAAGCTTTGGTAAGATTGGTCTATTCTCGGTGTAGAAGGCAAGGAGTTCCATATTTTGCCCGCTTTCACGGGGAAGATGTTACCTCCAATCGTGGATAGTTTGAATCTAGGGATAGACAGGTGATCCCTGTTTACTGGTCTGGATGGTCTTAGGGAGGTTGTTTGTGGAATCTCTCAGCAAGGTAGATGGAGGCAGCTTTATTAAGAGATTTATGGGTGGGTGACCAGGTTTTTAGAAAGTTTTTGTCATTAGTCCAGAGCCAGTTGATGACTGCTCTCGGAAATGTGGTCTCTTCTGGAAATGCCTAATGCTGCTCTAAGGGCATTATTTTGTAGGGTTTGGATTCTTCTGATGGTAGATTTGGTAGAACCTAAGTAAAGGGTGTTGCAGTAGTCCAGGCGGGACAGGATAAGGCTCTGGCCAGGATAGTGCAGCTGCTCTTAAAGAGAAATGGCTTACCGGTTCTGATAAGTTTACATGTATAGGCCGTGGTGGACCCTAGTGAGTTAACCTGTTTGGCAAAGGAGAGAGTTGAGTCCAGATAAAAACCTAGTGTTTTTACCTCCTGTTCTACCTTAATGCAGTTGCCGTCAATTATGAATGAGGAGTAGTCAGGTCCTAGATTTTTTTAGGTTGGTGGGGTGCCCAGGATGATGAGTTTTGTTCTATCATCATTCAGGCATAGACCATGTGTGGCCATCCATTCCTAGATGATGATGTACACCTTGTTCACCAAGGCCAAATCCTTGTCATAATCCCCTGAAAGTGGGAGGAGGATCTGCATAGTTGGTGTAGATGATACCGAGATGATCCAGATCATCAAAAAGGGGCTTGGTAAAAATGTTGTACAGTGTGGGTGAGACACAGGACCCCAGAGGCACACCGCAGGTGATGGGTATGGGGTCAGCCGCTGCTAAAGGCGAGAAGACCCTCATTGTTTTGCCACTTAGGAATGATCTAATCCATGTAATGGCGTCCTTGGAGAAGTGTGCTGCTGTGTCAAGATGGTTGCATAGAATTGTATGATCAACCAAGTCGAACGCAGCCGAGAGGTCTAGAAGGAGGAGCAAAGCTGATTTACCATTGTCCCTAAGCTCGTCGACTTGAGTCTTGAGATCAATGAGGGCCGTCTACGTTCCATGTTGTGGACGGAAGCCTTATTGTCTGGCTCCTAATAAGTGATGTAATTCCAGATATTTTTGTATTTGCATAAAGGCCACCTTGTCCAGAATTTTTAGAAGAAAGGGCACTGTTGTAATTGGCCTATAGTTAGTGGGTTAGCGAGCCTTGAAAAAGGACTAATGTCTGAAATACTTCGGATCTTCATTCAACAAAAGCCTGTTTTCTTTTATAAACAATATGGTTGAAATAATTCACTGTTGCAATACATTAGCACAAACTCCTGGTTAAATGAGAATAATTGTTAAAATAATGTTATAAGGCAAGGCCAGTGGAGGTTGGCCTGGTTTCTGACCGATGTTTTGTTCGAATTTCTTTTTGTAGTTTATAACCCCGGTGCATGGAGATTTCCGGTGTGGACCAAAGAACTTTGCAAAAAAATATACAAAACAAGATTAAGCATACCAAGAGGTGACCACTCAACACTTCTACTGTAGGGAGTGTAAGAGGATTCAATTCAACACTACAGCTAAATCAATGCCTAGTCTGGGATACTGAATGGAAACCCTTATTGATATATCTTTATGTCCAGTTCATGCGTTCTGGATGACTACCCCTATATAACACCCCTCTCTTGGAATCCCCCTGACCCTACTGAGCCAAGAAGTAGTTCTGTTTTGCAAGTTTAAAAGGTTTATTTGATAATTTAAACAATATATATATATATATATATATATATATATATATATATATATATATATCACACTTTATAATAAATTAATAATTGAATATCACACTTAATCTGAGCAGTAATCAATAATGGATAGTCCGACACTAGCACACTTCTTTATAATCAATGATGAGTGGTTATAGGATGGATACGATAGCAACAATACTTTTATGGTTTCAAATGGATGCAATGTGGAATGAAATGCAGTACAGAAAATAACTTGATAGGATTTCAGCAAAACAATGTAATCACTTTTCTCTGGCAATCCACTCCCCCCTTTATGCAATGCAAGGAAATGGAAGGAAAGCACACAGTTCTCAGAAATGCAATCAAATGTAATTCAGTTCACCCCAGCAAGCTTAGACTACAGAAGTTTGAAACACAGGCCCAAAATGCTTTTATATGTGCTGGCAATGAAGTGAAAAATATGCTAAAATGCTTTTATATGTGCTGGCAATGAAGTGAAAAATATGTTAAAATGCTTTTAATTCCCTCTAGAGGTTCAGGGTGAGTGGTATCTAGTTAATATTAGTCCAGGCTCACTCTAGCAATGATTCAGGGATGGTTCTTAAGAGGCAAACGAATTTTTAGCAAGGAAAGCAAGGAAGCTGCTGTTTTCACACGTGGCTGGATTTTTAACCAAATCGCAAATCGCGGTAAAATTCGCGAGTGCGGGAATCGTGATTACAGCAAAAGTATAAGGAGTAGGAAGTCGATTCTAGGCTTGTTGAGAAGTTGAGATTCTAAGCTTTCAGAGGAAAGTTAAACCAAGTTCCTAGCCCAAACGGTTCCAGAGATACGGACGATTAAATAAAGGTAGTTTTTTTGGCTTTGAAATTTTAAAAGTTCAAAGCGACAGGTTACAGCTTGCAGATAGAAAATGACAGGTGACAGCTTTGCAAATGACAGGTGACAGTTAGGAGGCAGTTCTGGTTAGATTAAAATAGATTGAATTATATTATTTTAACTAAGAGATTGGTTCTGCACAGTTCTGCTAGGTACTCACAATATATTTTTGAATTAGGCCTCGCCACGGATCTGGTCAGGTTTTGGACTGGACTCCGGTCTGGTCTGGGTCTCTTCACAGTGATCTGGGTCAGCTCTCTGGTTCTGCTAACAGCGGTCTGGGTCAGCTCTGCGCTGCTGGTCTAGCCTCTCTGGACTCTGGATACTGCTCTGCTTTCTAGGTACTGCTCCAGGTTCTGGAGATTGATGGATTTGAAGTCTAGATCTCTGGATGTGAAGTCGTCGATCAGCATGCTCCGCAGCAAATGGAATTGAATGTCTCTATCTGTCCTGACTGTCTGCTTTTATGTGTTTTGAAAGTGGGTGTGTGTGTGCAGCATCACTAGCCAGCCCCTCTTTCAACTTGTCATTGGCCCAATTCTCCCCTCTCCCATGATTGGGGAAGGAACTGTGAGTCAGAGTGATGCTGTAGGTTTTATGTGTCAGAGGATCCTCCCCTGGTCAGTTTGCCCACAAATCTATATTTGATTCAAAATGCACATTTCTCAAATACATAGTGGTTTGTCATTGCATGTACATATTACCTATCACATGAGGTAGTCTATGTCCCAAATCTGCTCTTCCTAGGAGCTTGGGTTCAAAAATGGCAACATATTCCACTTTTTAGTCGGGTTACCAATATTGGATTTTTCCCCGCATTTACACAGATGTGCCCATGGTGTGTGGGCAATAGGTGGTGGAGTGTCAGATTTTTAACATACATACATTTAGAGTAATATCCTCTTTTCCGCTAAAACCCCCCTGAACATACCACCGGGTCCTACCACGTCTTCAAATGAGCACAGAAAAATCACAAGATTAATGATATCACTTATAAAATTTTCACAAGTCCGCTCTATGAATGATCCATCTTTTTAGATTTATGTTCTGGCCCCAAAGGGGTGTGGTTTCCCCCAGCACAAGGTTGAATTTCTGGTTTTTCCAGGTCTGCCAAGCCAGCTTGCTCTCACAGGCAGTGCTCCTCCCCTTTCCTTCCAGGAGGAAGCCACTTTTACGATCCCCCCCCAATAAAACATTTGCCTGAATCAGGACAGGGCTTTGTTCAATTTCCTGCAGAGCCCAGGTAATTCAATCAGAGAAGTGTCATATCCCTTTTGGTGGGAGCAGCAAAAGGCAGCTAGGCCTGGGAACACAGCTGTTGTGCAAGTCTCAACTCCTGTCGGGGGTAGCTGGTGGGCAGAATTCAGTTTCATTAAGCCAGGTTTCAGATAAAATGTCACTTTTTGTTCCCCAGTTTAAGTCAAGACAATTTTTACATTCTGTGCCCATAACATCGGCAAAAATGGGTGGCAGCCTATTCTTCATGCATTTCCCTGGGCATTTTCTGGGAAGCTCTGGCCATCATGATGTTTTCAATGCCAGTACTGCACAGTTTTTGTGGTAGGGCTCGGATGCATGGGTAAAACATCCCACAAGCCCCCCTCTTGCGATGGCCATTCTGTTTCACTGATGGAACTCGCAAGATCTGGGATGTTTCCTCATCTTCTTCCAATAGATGGCACAGTTCAGCATCTTTTTCTCCATCCGGTCGGATCGATCGGTTCTCCGCGCCGGTCCTGATGGGAAGATTGGGCGGTACCCCGGGCCCCTTGCGTCTCTGCTCCCGGTCTCCGGATCGTCCTCCCTGGCCAGTCTAAAGGTTTTCTTTCTCCCAGGACGACAAAGGAAAAGCGGCAATACCCATTCATAGACATTTTTCCCCCACCATTGATATAGTGGGGTGGCATATAAATTTATAGTCAAAACATATGAACATGCACATTTCTTTTTGCATTAAAAAATGAAAACACCCACATTGAGAAACTCAGAATATGATAGGCGATATGTAGGATATTTTAAGTTAGAACTGAATTAATCAGAGACAGTACCCTCTAGGATTACCGAGGACTCCTCCAGTTGCTGCAAAGTGTGCCTGGGATGGCAACACTTCAACTGGTTTATATGGACCCACTTGTCTTCCCCCTCTGGCAAACTGCCTTTGGGGATGCGGATCTTGTAGGCCACAGGGGAGATCTTGTCTATAATCTCATAGGGGCCCTTCCATGTAGGCAAAAATTTTAACTGCTTGGCCTGGTTCCTTTGGAAATTGTATAGATAGACCCGGTCCCCCACCTGATATTCCTTCCTGGAAGTTTTCAGGTCATAATGGGTCTTCATACTCTCAGCTGATCTTTCTAGATTCCGCTGAGCATAGGCAAAAGCATGCTGAAGGTGTTTCCTTAAATTCTCCACATACTCATGAGTTGTGGAGGCATTTATCAACGTTTGCTCTTGGGTTCTGTAGAGCAAATGCTGAGGAAGCACCATCTTGCGTCCAGTCATCAACTCAAATGGTGACATTTTGGTTGCAGATGAAGGGGTAGATCTGATGGCCATTAGGACCAGAGGTAATCGGATATCCCAACTTGGCCCAGAATCTGCCACAAACTTTTTTAAGATGCTCACAATGGTTCGGTTATATCTCTCTACTGCCCCAGAATAAGCTGGCCGGTAAGCAATATGCAACTTCCTTTTGACCCCCAGTATCTCCCACATCTTTGTCATCACTTCACTGGTGAAGTGGCTACCTCTGTCTGACTCAATCCTTTGAGGTAGACCAAAACGGGAAAATATGTGGTTAATCATCAAGGCAGCTGCCGTTTCTGCCTTGCAGTTTGGGGCTGGGAGACATTCAACCCACTTGGTAAACAAGCATGTCACAGTCAACATGTACTTATTCCCCCTAGCAGAGCGAATCATGGGGCCTACAAAGTCGATTTGCAAATCTGACCATGGCAGTGTCATCCCCCTCTTTTGGAGGGGTGCACGGTGCGTGAGGGATGATGGCTGAAATTGTGCACACACAAGACACCCCTTCAAGTATTGGTCAAGGTCCTGCCCCATGTGTGGCCAGTATGCAACCTCTCTTAAGATTTCCAGTGTTGTGTGAAACCCCCTATGACCGGCGGTGGCCGCATAATGGGCGTGACTTAACATCAGGCTTCGGGATGAGGTAGGAACCACACACTGATCGTGGCCAGCTTTGGATTTCCTTACCAGCAAACCGTCTTGGATTCGGAACATTTTTGGACATTTCATCAACACTCTTAGGTCCTCTTTCCCAATGTAATCGGTATCCGTCAGGGGAAAGTTCTCAGGGTCCTCAAGGTGTTGGTAAAACTTACCAATAATTGGATCCCTCTTCTGAGCTGTAATCAAATCAGCATCAGGGGTCTCCTTACTCCATTGTGCAATTGAAAGATCATTGTGAGCATTTGTCTGGGACCTAGTGATAGCAGTGACTTGGATTTCCCCCAACAGGGACTCAATCTCAATTAGATCCCCTTGGATGGCCCCGTTTTGGCCAGCTGATCAGCTAAGTCATTTCCAGTTTTGTCTGGTCCCTCTACTTTGGAATGACCCTTGATTTTTTTCCAATAGATGGTCATCTCATTCGAGGTGACCAGATCGTCAATGTTTTGGAACAACTTCCCATGTTTCAAGGGTTTGTTGTTAGCACATAACATGCCTCTGGTTTTCCTATTAACCAGGTGCTCCACAAACCCGTTCCGTACATAATCAGAATCTGTGATTATGACCAGTTCGTGGAGTTGATGTTGGACAGCAGTGAGGATGGCTTGATGCACAGCCATCAATTCTGCCACCTGACTACTTCGGGGAACAATTTTGTATCCAGCGGAGGGTTCTGGAAACTCCTTCACCCATGCATTCCCTACGCCAGCCACCAGTTCTTTCTCCCCGTCGTTGTCAACATGGTAAGAGCATCCATCCACATAGACAGTGGGCATTCCCTCACACTTGTCTTCTTCAAAGACTTTGTGTGGGGAATTAAGGTATGCCTCCGTGTTGTCCTTGATCTTTAGACTTTCGTCCTCGAGACAGTTTTCTCTGGCACAATCATGCAAGTCAGCCAGACCTTGCGCGAGGGGACTCTTCTTGTTTTGGCCATATCTGACCTCCACAGGAAAGCCTTGCATTGACAGAATCCAGGAAGTAATTCGGGAATTACTCACATTTCCGGCCCGGATTCTGTCACTTTGGAGATATTGCAGAGGCTGTTGTGGAGTCTCCACTATGATGTGTTCCCCCTGGATAAACGGGCGGTAATTCTTCAATGCCCACACCGTTGCCAGGAGTGCCTTCTCACAATCGTTGAATTTTTCCTCCACAGAGGATAAAGTTTTGCTCGCATAGGAGATTACTTTATTGACCTTGTCATGCTTTTGGTATAATACCGCCGTCAAGCACGTATTAGAGAACCCCGTCTCCAGGAAGAACTCCTTGTTTCTGACAGGGTAAGCTAGGCAAGGCGCTTGTGAGAGGCTTCTCTTGAGTTGTTTTACCGCCTCAGCTTGTTCTGGACCCCATTCCCACTTGACCCCCCCCCTTCAGGAGATGAATCAGGGGTCTGGTGATCTCTGCGTAGCCCTCAATGAACTTTCTGCTGTAATTAGTCAGTCCAAGGAGGCTCCTTAGTTCCCGCAGAGTTGTGGGGTCTTTCAGTTTCTGGAGTGCTTCCACTTTCTTTTCCTGGGGACAGAGACCCTGAGGAGTAATCTCATGCCCCAAGAAATTAACACGGGTTCTACACCACTGTGCTTTCTGAAAGGAAAGTTTTGCTCCGGCGGCCCTCAACTGCGTCAGAACATAACGGATCTCCGCTATGTGTTCCTCCACAGATGAACTTTTGATGAGGACATCATCTACATAAGCCAGGTTACCCCTTGCACCCAGGTCGGGCATGGCCTTGTGTAGGAAAATGTTGAATTCATTGCCGGAGTTGAGGTATCCGAAGGGAGTCCGGGTCCATGTGTACTGCTGGCCCCCAAAGGTAAAAGCCAGCTTGTATTGGTCCTTCCTACTGACAGGCACAGTCCAGTATCCATTGGTCAGGTCTATTGCAGTGAATACCTGTGTCCCCTGGATCTGGGCCAGCTCTTGGTCAATGTAGGGCGGAGGCCATCGGGAAGTATGGACCCGTTTGTTGAGCTCCCTGAGGTCGGCGCAGAGTCTCCACTGGCCGTTTGGCTTCAATATTCCCAGCACCGGATTATTGAAGGTGCTGTGAACTGGACGGATTATTCCCCGGGACTCAAGGTTCTTAATTATTTCAGTAAGGGACTCCATGGATGCGAGAGGCAAACGATATTGCTTCACAAACACTGGAGTCATGCCAGGGTCCGTGGGGATTGTTGTTGTGTGGATGTCGGTGCGGCCACAGTCATATGAGTCTACCGCAAAGAGATCTTGGAAATCCAAGAAAACTTGTTTCAACTTTTGCTTTTGTTCCAGAGTCACACAGGCATCAGCTAGGTTGACTCTCTCTTCCACCATCTGCCTGAAGCCTGGAAAGACTTCTGGTTTGGCTATCTCCGCTGCCTCCTCCAGCTGGGTGGAGAAGTCCCTGGTCAGAGTGCTGATTTGGACTGGAGGCCTCAGGTGGGAAAGGCAGCCCTCATGGACCTGGAAAATCACCTCATCCCTCCTGAAGTCACAAGTCACATCTTCTTTACCATAAGGGCACGAAGTGTACACCAGGAAGTTCCCCCCATGCCGGGTAAAAATCCTGTCTGGTGTTGTATTGTCATCACTGTCACTGTCAAAGCAGTCCTTGGGGATTGGCCCTAACAGTTCATTACCTAAATCGATGGAAAAATGTCGGTCATCAACCGCCATTCCAATAATGGTGCCTGCGGCTAGAGTAATACTCTTTAAGTCACTGTGATCCACCTCTATTAGAATGGTGTCATGTTCTATGTTGACTAATGGAGTTGGGTTTACCCCCAACCCTTGCTGTTGGAGAGAAGCGTTTAGATGTATGTAAGCATCAGGGTTTTTGAAATGTTGTCCTCTTTTAGCTTTCACTTCCAGGGAGAATTGTCGGGTCCTTTCTGGGATGGTGACTTCCTCTTTGATCTGAATTTCAACTGCATAAGGTAGCAATTGAGCTGACCTTAATGCTTTTTCTGGATCATCAAAGCCCATGGGATTATCCGCTAATCGGGACCAAGCTTTGAAGTTTATTAGGTCCAAACTAATGGCAAAGCGATTGAGAATGTCACTGCCTAAGTAAAAAGCGGCAGTGACGTCTCGCACGACCCAACAATCGTGGACTATGCTCTTGTTGCCAATGGAGATTTTGAGCATACACCTGCTTGGCAGGAGATGTTTGGAATTGGGTGCTTCCAGGTCCATTTCCCATTTGTCTATCAGTTTGAATGTGGGAATGGCTGGATCTTTTGGGAGTTGGCGGAACATGGCTTCGCTGATGAAGCTCTTACCGTTGTTCACACACACTCAAGCGAGAACAGAGTCCTTCCCATCATTTAACTGAACAGGGATGAACAACTGCTCTCCAATTTGCTGAATATCAGCCAGGCTCTGAGCTGATTTCACATCTTTCTGGACTATAGGAGGGGGAGTTTCTGATTGTGGATTAGTATAGAATTTCAGAGTGTTTCCTTCCAGCGTGGAATACCACTTTAGGCTGGAAGGAAGGTTGATTTTCAGAAATAGAGAGGACCCCCCATCACCAGTCTGTTGTCCTACTGCTATTACTGTCACGTCTGGAATTTGGTTATTCTGGAAGTGGAATTCTACTTGGTCAGATTTTTGTTCAACCATGTGGCATGTGCCGTTTAAACTAACATGGTTAACACTCTGTTTTAATTTTATGGGTCGGCTAGTCTGGGTCCAGAGGACCTTGTTTACGCAATCTATTAGTGGTGACAACCTTCTCAGGAGGTCATTCCCTAGTAAACAAGGGGTGCCCTCTGGAGTCACAACTATGACCGGGTGTTTCAACTTGTGTCGCCCAATTTTAATGTCCAAATCTGCCGTCCCCTCGACAGGAATTTCCTTCCCGGCAAAGTTCTGGAGTTGTCCAGGAAGTGAGGTGAGAGGAATTTGGTAATTCCCTCCCCTTCCTGCATTCAGTTCATCAAAGGCCCTTCTGGACAGAAGGGTAGCTTGAGATCCCGTGTCCACCAGCGCAGAAATCGTACCCTGCCCCTGTACTTGTACCGGGGCATAATATCTTCCCTCCTTCTCCTCAAGGGGGCACAGATAATGCACATTTCTGGACAACTGGTGGGCTAACTTTCTGGTTTTGGACATTGCAAGAGAAGAAATTTGGGCAGAATTCTGTGAAGAGCCTTGGGAATCTGAAAGAAAAAGTTGGCAACTGGAGATCAGAGCCATTGTGGGTTCCCCTGGTTCCGGTTCTGGGCCGCCCCCCCTTTTTGGAGGCAGTCATCAGGATGGGTTTGAACCAGGGGATTTCGGTATTGTGGGTTCTGGGATGAGATGATGGGCGGCGGTAGCTCAGTCTCCATATCTCCCCAGTCTGAATTGACATCCCTTGGGACCCATTTTTCTTTGGGAGGAGTTCCCCCATCTCTGAAGGAGAAGATCCTTTTCCCATGATCTTCTGAGGATCCCTCTCCCTCAAATTGGAAGACCTGTACTTCCTCCAGAAAGTGGGTCTGTTTGGGTCCTTTGTTTCTCCTACCCCCCTCTGCTCCTTGGGAGGCAGGCTTTCAGGGGCAGGAGATTTTGTTTCCGGTTCCTGGTTTTCCAGGGGCTGTTTACAAGTTGGGAAGGAAGCTTCCTCCAAGGCTTTACACCCCCCTTCCCCTTGTGCCTCCTCCCTGGGAACCGGTGTGTTATCGGGGTGCTGCCCCCGTCATTGCTCTGGAGCACCAGGCCCAGAGTTTGGTGCATTCTGTGCCGGCATGCCCATCTGAGGGTTCTGCTGAGCCCTTAGCACGCGACCCAGCTCCTGTGCCATGTTCTGAACCTGGCGCTCCAACTGGGAAACCCGCTCAGGCTGATACGGGGCCCTGTTTTCTCCCCTGGGCTGATCCCGGGAAGGGTAGCTATCCCTTCTCTGGTAATATCCCGGATTGGGAAGATTTGGGTACCCCTCCACCCTTGGCCTCCCCTCTCCCGGATTAGGTTGTCTGGGCTCAGGAAATTGGGGAAAGAAGGATGGATGATTTTGGGGTTGGAAGTTGGGTGGATACCTGGGGAAAAAGTTCTGCCCAGGATTTGGAGAATTTCTGCCCTCCGGTGGGAAGTTGGGAGGGAAGTTCCCTGGGTTAGGTGCTTGGCTGGATCCCCCCCTTGGGCTGGAGGAGTCCACACATAACCCAGGATGGGTCGATTTCCCTTGTAACGGGGACTTACATAATCAGGAGAGCGAGGGACCCCATTTGTGGGGCTGCCTCCTTGGCTCCCTGTCTGTGACTGGCCCGAGGACCTTCTGGGCCTAGCATTATTAGGTGCAGGTAGGTTTTTAGGCCCCCCCATCTCCAAATCCAAAACGGGGGCAACCTTTACCTCTGCCACCTTGGCAGCAGCAGGGGTGCTGTTGGTTTTGGGTTTTTTGGGCTGGTTTTTGTTTTCCACCGGTTTCTGCACCTCGTAGATGCGGGTGGCTTGTTCAATGACCCAGTCTAAAGATCTTTTCTCATGAAAATCTCTCACGAGCTGGGTCATTATATATTTGGGCAAGGCATGGACAAATGTATTGACAAATTCTCTGCTGTCTGTGCGCACCCTTCTGGTGGTCTGCGCAAAGGCACGTTTCAGTTCTTGCACAAATTCTTGTGGGGCCTGATCCTCCCCACATTGCAAATTGTAGGCTGCCTTGCGAGCCTCTTGAGGATTTCTGTGAACAGAAAAATGTTTCAAGATGGCCGCCTTATAGGTGGACCATCTTAAATGATTTTGGTCCTCCAGCCCCGCAAAGAAACTGGAGTATTCTGGGGAGAATGTCCATTTGACATACTAGATGCAGCTACTGCTGTCCTTCAAATGGAAAGTCTCCATCATTTGCTCGTAAAGCTCCAAGTGTTCCCAAACAGAATACTTGGCGTTCTTGTGATAAGGCGTGATGACATTCCTTATTGCCTTTATTTGCTTCAATGGGTCCTTAAGCAAGGCCCTTTTTGCCTTATTGGCCTTTTTGGTTCGGGTAACCCTGGTCCATTCATCCTCCGACTCAGAAGCGCTGCTCCCAGAGGTTCCTGTCTGATCTTCCAGGTTTTCCCGGATTCTGCGAGCCTGGGAATGGCTGGCAGAATGTGGGGACCTGGTCTCCTGCGTCCTGCGCCGTTCAGAGGAGTCTTCAGATTCCTCCTTGCTGCCAGGATTTGATGGGTACCCCCCCACTGACCTAACTGGGCAGAGGTTTTCAGGATGCCCTTAATGGGCCTACTCTCCTGGGGTTCCCCACTAAATTGCACTGTGCTTGGGTGCCCATACCCGGATGCCCGCCCATCCATTCCTGGGAGGTACTGGCCTATGAGCCCCATGCTTCTGGCTGGATAGTAATCTGCCATCCCTGTGGCCCGGTGCTCATGTGCGCTAGGGGACAGGGGGGTGGCAGAATCCAGGGACTGAGAGAGATAAAGGCCTCTGGTACTAGGGCTCCTGAGGTTATGCTCAGGAGTTTCCCTTTCCCAGCGCACCTGGTCTCTATCCGTCCCTGCTACCTGTTGCAATTCAAGAGCCTGCGCCTTCAGTTCCTCAGTTAAGGCCTTACTAGACTCTATCAGTCTCTCCTGCATCGCTACCTGTTGTTGGAGCTTATCGTTGTGCTGGCAGAGAGCCTCATTTTCTCTCTGCGTTTCCTGATTGGTCCTGGAGCACTGGGCCAGTCTTTGCTGCAGGAGGGTTACCTCCTGAGCTGTGTCCCTATTGGCCTGCTCCTGTCTTGCCAGAGCCTCCTCCACCCTCCTGGTGTGCTCTAGCAAGTCCTGGTGTTCTTTTTGGAGGTCACCCAGTCCCTGGTGGGCCAGGTGATTTTCTTCCATTTTTCTTCTTAAGTGGCAGACTTCTTGGCCTAAGGTGTCCCTTTCCTGACCAAGAGCTTGAATTTGTGACGCTAGGTCGTCCCTTTGCCTTTGGAAGGCACCAGCTTTCTGGCGCTCCTGATAAAACTCTGCCTGGGTATCCAGGTCTTTCAGGATAAGTTTATTGCTCTCCTCTTTCTCTCTGCCTAGTTGGATTTTCAGGGTGGCTACCTGCTCTGTACATGCCCTGTTGAAATTGATCTGTTGCTCCAGCTTTTTCTGGCTCTGCAGTAGGGAGTCCAAACTGTCTTGGCGTTCCTTCTGCAAAGCCAGAATTCTGGTATCCTGGTCTGTCTTTTCCTGTTGCAGTATATCCATGTCCTCTTTTATTTTAATGATATACTGCCTACTATCATTTTCTGACTCCTGGCTCCCCTGCAGCCTCTGCTCAGAAGAGACCAGGTCAGATTGGACCTTCTCTAACGCCATCTGTCGCTTATTCGCCAGATCTTGGCTTTCAGTGCATTTATCCTGCATGTCTCCCATATATAGGTACAGGTATGCCGCTATCCTAACCATCTTGTCTTGTTCATCCTTAGCTTTAGGAGCCATGTATAGTTCACTCAGGGCCACATGTAAGGGACCCTGATCTCTCCATGTGTCTGACACTGTTTCAGTGACCTGTTGCGTGATGGCCTACAACCAGACCATGCGGTCCTGGTGAGTCCACTCACCTCTCACAAATAACTTATGTAAGAAGTGCTCTCTGGCTATTTTCATGTCTACTAAGGTCGTCATTCTAGAGATTGGTCTCTGTCCTGACTTACAGAAGTTTATATTTTATTTTTGCAAAACAGACCTTTTCCTTAGAGCGTTCCTTTGAGGAGTGCTTTACAGCATAACACAGCATGGTGATCTGACCGGATATGTGTATCTGGTCAGCTGGCACGCTGTATTAATCTGCACAAGTGATAGATCCAACCCAAACGTCCGGCCCGAGCCCCCAATTTGTAAGAGGATTCAATTCAACACTACAGCTAAATCAATGCCTAATCTGGGATACTGAATGGAAACCCTTATTGATATATCTTTATGTCCAGTTCATGCGTTCTGGATGACTACCCCTATATAACACCCCTCTCTTGGAATCCCCCTGACCCCACTGAGCCAAGAAGTAGTTCTGTTTTGCAAGTTTAAAAGGTTTATTTGATAATTTAAACAATATATATATATATATATCACACTTTATAATAAATTAATAATTGAATATCAAACTTAATCTGAGCAGTAATCAATAATGGATAGTCCGGCACTAGCACACTTCTTTATAATCAATGATGAGTGGTTATAGGATGGATACGATAGCAACAATACTTTTATGGTTTCAAATGGATGCAATGTGGAATGAAATGCAGTACAGAAAATAACTTGATAGGATTTCAGCAAAACAATGTAATCACTTTTCTCTGGCAATCCACTCCCCCCTTTATGCAATGCAAGGAAATGGAAAGAAAGCACACAGTTCTCAGAAATGCAATCAAATGTAATTCAGTTCACCCCCAGCAAGCTTAGACTACAGAAGTTTGAAACACAGGCCCAAAATGCTTTTATATGTGCTGGCAATGAAGTGAAAAATATGCTAAAATGCTTTTATATGTGCTGGCAATGAAGTGAAAAATATGTTAAAATGCTTTTAATTCCCTCTAGAGGTTCAGGGTGAGTGGTATCTAGTTAATATTAGTCCAGGCTCACTCTAACAATGATTCAGGGATGGTTCTTAAGAGGCAAACAAATTTTTAGCAAGGAAAGCAAGGAAGCTGCTGTTTTCACACGTGGCTGGATTTTTAACCAAATCGCAAATCGCGGTAAAATTCGCGAGTGCGGGAATCGTGATTACAGCAAAAGTATGAGGAGTAGGAAGTCGATTCTAGGCTTGTTGAAAAGTTGAGATTCTAAGCTTTCAGACAAAGTTGAACCAAGTTCCTAGCCCAAACGGTTCCAGAGATACGGACGATTAAATAAAGGTAGTTTTTTTGGATTTGAAATTTTAAAAGTTCAAAGCGACAGGTTACAGCTTGCAGATAGAAAATGACAGGTGACAGCTTTGCAAATGACAGGTGACAGTTAGGAGGCAGTTCTGGTTAGATTAAAATAGATTGAATTATATTATTTTAACCAAGAGATTGGTTCTGGACAGTTCTGCTAGGTACTCACAATATATTTTTGAATTAGGCCTCGCCACGGATCTGGTCAGGTTTTGGACTGGACTCCGGTCTGGTCTGGGTCTCTTCACAGTGATCTGGGTCAGCTCTCTGGTTCTGCTAACAGCGGTCTGGGTCAGCTGTGCGCTGCTGGTCTAGCCTCTCTGGACTCTGGATACTGCTCTGCTTTCTAGGTACTGCTACAGGTTCTAGAGATTGATGGATTTGAAGTCTGGATCTCTGGATGTGAAGTCGTCGATCAGCATGCTCCGCAGCAAATGGAATTGAATGTCTTTATCTGTCCTGACTGTCTGCTTTTATGTGTTTTGAAAGTGGGTGTGTGTGCAGCATCACTAGCCAGCCCCTCTTTCAACTTGTCATTGGCCCAATTCTCCCCTCTCCCATGATCGGGGAAGGAACTGTGAGTCAGAGTGATGCTGTAGGTTTTATGGGTCAGAGGATCCTCCCCTGGTCAGTTTGCCCACAAATCTATATTTGATTCAAAATGCACATTTCTCAAATACATTGTGGTTTGTCATTGCATGTACATATTACCTATCACATGAGGTAGTCTCTGTCCCAAATCTGCTCTAACTAGGAGCTTGGGTTGAAAAATGGCAACATATTTCACTTTTTAGTCGGGTTACCAATATTGGATTTTTCCCCGCATTTACACAGATGTGCCCATGGTGTGTGGGCATTAGGTGGTGGAGTGTCAGATTTTTAACATACATACATTTAGAGTAATATCCTCTTTTACGCTAAAACCCCCCTGAACATACCACCGGGTCCTACCACGTCTTCAAATGTGCACAGACAAATCACAAGAATAATGATATCACTTATAAAATTTTCACAAGTCCGCTCTATGAATGATCCATCTTTTTAGATTTATGTTCTGGCCCCAAAGGGGTGTGGTTTCCCCCAGCACAAGGTTGAATTTCTGGTTTTTCCAGTTCTGCCAAGCCAGCTTGCTCTCACAGGCAGTGCTCCTCCCCTTTCCTTCCAGGAGGAAGCCACTTTTACGATCCCCCCCAATAAAACATTTGCCTGAGTCAGGACAGGGCTTTGTTCAATTTCCTGCAGAGCCCAGGTAATTCAATCAGAGAAGTGTCATATCCCTTTTGGTGGGAGCAGCAAAAGGCAGCTAGGCCTGGGAACACAGCTGTTGTGCAAGTCTCAACTCCTGTCGGGGGTAGCTGGTGGGCAGAATTCAGTTTCATTAAGCCAGGTTTCAGATAAAATGTCACTTTTTGTTCCCCAGTTTAAGTCAAGACAATTTTTACATATGCAGCTAGAATGCTGATTCTAAGTTCAAAACTATGACATTTCAACAGTGACAAACTATGTGGCAGTCACAAGTCTGTCCCTCAGTTTATTTACACATTTCGATTTTTGGTAATTTTAAATCCAGTTTCAGTTTAAGCCGCTGCAGACCTGCAGAGCTCAGCCAGTCTTGTTATAAACCTTCAAGTCACTTCAGAATATAACTTTACATTGTATCCACCTCTTAGTAAGTCTTTCTTTGGCCTGCTTTGGGTTCATTTATTCAGTTTTACCCAAATGTCTGGTGTTGTTTTAAAACGCCGGCTTTCTGATAGTGGTGAGTACTGGTAATGCAACCATTTTTGGGATTTAAGAAAATGAATTCCCCACAGTTCTAGGTTGCTTTTGGCAATCAGCATTGAGATTCCCTACTGTGTGGGTAGTCCAATGGTGGTTTTAGGCAGTGCCCTTCTGTGCCCATAACATCGGCAAAAATGGGTGGCAGCCTATTCTTCATGCATTTCCCTGGGCATTTTCTGGGAAGCTCTGGCCATCATGATGTTTTCAATGCCAGTACTGCACAGTTTTTGTGGTAGGGCTAAGATGCATGGGTAAAACATCCCACAGAGAACACCCAGATTCTGTTCCACAATTAAAGTGAGACACTCATGGAGGTTTTCAAAGATTCACTTGGAATGACCCCGGAAAGAGTGGTGAGGTAACCAGGAACACTGTGGTAGAATGTTGGTCTTTCTGCAGGCTCGTCTAAGCTCGTCTGAGTCCCTGCACATCCCAAAGGATGCCCACAAAGAGTCCCCACCACTTGGCCAGCCAGAAGTCTTTGCAATGATGAACAGCTCGTTCTGGGCTGTACAGAGGAAATGCAAAGAGGCACGCTCCCATCACTGAAAGCAGGTGATGTTACTTGAGTAGGACAGGTGACTGGTTAGTCTTACCAGTCCTAGGGAGGAAGGCACCTCGCAGAGGTCTTTCCTGTTGAATTGAAGACCTAGATTTACAATTTGGTGGTATTGGCTGAGCTAGTGCTGGTTTCTGCAGTAGTCCTCTGGCATCCCTCAGTTGTCTTCTTCTTTAGATCTTTTCAACCCCAGTTGCCAACTTGGTTCCAGGTTCCAGCACGTCTTCTTATATCCAAAAAATGGCATTGGGCGACCCAGTTCTCCTACAAGTACACTTTGAAACTTTAAAACTTGGAGGTGGCTTGTCCAATACTGGACAGCCAGCCTACCAGAATCTTCCCAGCAACATTCAGGCCTCCTATGGAATGTGGATTGGGGGAGATACCCTTCTCCCCACTTCCAGGCAGCAGACATACGCAAAGTATAGGCCTCACAAGCTTCTTGCAAAACGCCTGAAAAGATGCACAAAGAATGTGGGCTCTCTCCCACCTAGCAAGGTAGAATGACAGCCCATCTTGACAAGGACTTAAAATATGAGGTAAGGCCATTTTGAGTATATGATCCCCTTAAGTGCATTATCACAGCTAAAAATGCAGCTGGGAAAATGCATTCGGAACATAGGTCAAAAAGTAACGACTGTCACCATCCTGTTCAGAGGATGCGTGAAAAGAAGCAAAATGCTACATGGACCAATGAGCCACAGAATGGCATGGAAGATGATAAAAGCCAATTGTGCAATAGTAGGTCTAGGGATTCACCAGTGAACTCAAAACAACATTGCAAATGGGATCTTAGGGTTTCCTGGCAGCACCCCACATAAAGTAGTGGCAATGCCATAGGAAAGCATATGAGCCAAAACTAAGGGGGAAGGTCTCCCCAAACTGAAACCTTAAAAGAAGGGTCCAGTGTTCGCAGAGCAACTCACCTTCAAAGTCAATTAATTACCAATTAGTTCACCTGTAGTGCTGGGAGGCTCAGGATAGAGAGAGTAAAATTTGCAAAATAAAAATCTCTGTGACAACTACTAGTACTGCGCTACTATTAAAGATGCCACCCCAAACGCAGGAGACCCACACCTTGTACAGCGCTCTGCTGCTCTTGAGCTATGCCTGCGCTTTACGCAATAAAATAATAATAAAATAATAACAAGTACAAAGGTAAATATGATGTTTACAGGAGTAATGACAAGTTGAATCAGTCTTCTAGGATGAATGGAAACAGGAACATGTTTAGGTGCTTTAATTAACTGTTTAATTAACAATAAAACATACACACCCTTATCACTTAAGGGGCAGCATCCACAAGGCAGACAGGTAAGTTGAAGTTCTCACATGTAGTACCTACATACAGATACGTAGATCAATAAACCACACACACACACACACACACACACACACACACACACACACACACACACACACACACACACACACACACACACATCTTCAGTTTGTTTCAACAATCTCTTAGGTCTAAATTCTAGGTAGACGAGGTTATCACAAAATGCAAGCTGATGACCATTATTACACATTTGAGGGGATCTCTTTGCTGCACATAGACATAACATATCATTTACTATAATTGACCGTTAAGCCTCTAGCTCTCATATAGCGTATGTATTCAGTAATCAATGATTGGAGTAACTTTGGCGTTCTAGCCAAAGCGTAGCATCATCTACGTAACTTAGCACTCGCAGCCTCCTACTCCTGCATCTTGGTACATCCACATTGGTGGCTTCCAAACGTTCTGCAAATGAGTTGACATAGAAATTAAATAGAAGGGGTTTGGCCAGCACACACCTCTGCTGAACCCGCTTAGCCACTCGGGTATCTTCACCTAGTTTGCTTCTGATTCCAAAGCAGACGTGTACGTTAGAATCGCTTTGAAGACCCACTATCATTGAAAGAAAAGACTTAGGTGCTCCCATGTCATTCAGGGTGGCTCAAAGCCAGTTCCTTTCCACATGGTCAAATGCAGAACTCAAGCCCATAAAGGCCACGTAGACAGGAGAGCCCAAGATGTTCAAATACTTGCCCAGGATCAAGTATAAACGAAGTCCCTGATGAATGCTACTAGTGCCTAGCCTGAAAGCTAGCGTGGTGTCAGATATAGCATCTCTTTTCTGCTCCCACGTTTCCAGTAATTTTAACAAGATACATGCAAACATATTGGAAGAATTGCCTAGTAATGTCACTGGGCGGTAGGCAGATGGGTCAAATGTATTTTCTTTTCTAAATAGTGGGACAATGATCCCGGTTTTCCAGCTGGGGGAAGAGTATTAATAATAATGAATGCATTGAAAACCTGCATGAGAACTGACACCCACAGATTAGTCTGACAAAGAAAAATATCATTGGGAACACCGCCTAGAGATAACACATTGCATTTTCTCTAGAGAAATGGGCAGGAGCATCGACATCAGCTGCAACACAGCCCTCACAAGTTCTCGTTTGCTAGCTCGGTTCCTCTTTTGGAAGGTTCCTTTTTGTAATCGTTCTGGCTTAGCCTAATGACCTCACCATCTAGCTGAGGGTTCTTTAGGGTATCAAGTAACGTGTTCCCTTTTTCTTAGCCAGAATGTGTTCTCTTTATTACAGGGTGCCTTGCTGGATGTTGGAAGAATAAAGATGGTTTGGCCATCCCCTATACTATGTCCCAAAAAAGAAAGCAATTTGGTTCCTAACAGCGCCTTGCCAGCATTCTACCTATAATGAACATTCATGAGAATTCAAAATAGAGTCTAAGTACAATAGCTATGGTTCAGTGTCTCTTTATAGCTTGCGCCAAATTAATTTAGTTGTTGTGACCGTGAGCCAATTACTCTGTGCATCAAATAGATTTAAGTGTCTGTGAGCCAACACGTGCTTCGAGACTAGCTCTTCTTCAGGACTCATTGACTAGTGCTCAGGGGCGTTGCTAGGGGGGGGCTAATGGGGCTATAGCCCCTGATCTTTTGGTTGTAGCCCCGGATAGAATCTCAGGAGCTACAGCCAAAAGACTAGCTAGCCCCCAGTCCCAACAGTTCCGACATCAGCTTAGCCCCGGGTCTTTTCCAGACCTAGCAACTCCCCTGCTAGTGCTAATTGTTTTCAGTTACTATTTTGTTACCCTCCAAAACCATAAACACTTAATATGAGTAAACATGTGATGTTTGTAAATTGAACGTGCCACAATAAATAGGTATTTTAAAAGTGAAAATAACCAGCAAAACCAAGACAATAAACAACATTCATTCATAATGAAAAGATTTTCACATGGATTATTCCATGAACAAATGAACATATTAAATTAACAAAAACCTATCACAATTGGAAATTGATATTGGAATGAAAGTAAAAGATGAAAACAAAAAGATGTAAACAAAAACATAAATAAAAATAAAATGAGTATATCCTTCTCAGATCATGTTTCTCAATTACATTTTAAAACACAGTTTTAAAGGTGTATACACATATTGGTGAATAACGTGTGCACCCTGTTACTGCTGCCAGGGAAATTGCTGGGACTGCACTGTGGCCAAATGCATTCAGCAAGTGCCCACCAATCCTCGTTATCACAAATTAAATGTGATTAAAGGCTGATGCATTAATTGTGAAAAGCTGCCCTGTGATATAGATCCACGACAGTGAGGTGCTACCTGATGCTGTGCATGAACGAAGATAATGTCATGTGTTACATGACACGCACAGGTATCACTTAAAATGACATAAAGGGTCATGTGTTGTGGGCAATGATTTAACAGCTTCAAGTGACAATGATTCCTCATATAAAGTCATATCAAGGGCACCAACCTTGTTGAGCATAGTGTACTAGGCCGAATTTACAGCACAGCCACCTACGGGTTTGTGTGTTACCAGGTTGAGAATGAGTATTCAATTTCTAAACCATGGAGTGCATGTTAACGCAGTATACGCTATCTCCTATAGGGCATTCAAATGAAGTAAACATAAAGGTCTCAACTATCTCCTGCCAAAAACTGCCTGTGAGTCTGAATAATGGCTTTGGACGAGGTGCAATACCCGCTGCTAGCCCTCTCTTACCTCGTGAGTGGAGACCCCTGTCCTGGGTATGGACTCCTGTCCTCGTACCCATGGTGGGGCACAGGCTCTATTGAACATTTAAATATCAAGTCCTCTAAGTCATCACGTCTAGCACGAAATAAACAAAAGACTATCTAGTAGCTGTGTTGTTCCAAACAGGTCTAAACTGGGCGCCAGCTTAGAATACAAGAGTTATACATCCAATTGAATTACAACATCTTCATGTGTATGCGTCACTGAAGAAGGTTGAATCCTGCTGGTGTATACAGAATTAGCGCAATATATAATTCTTCTGATTCTATCACATAATGACTACATACAATGGAATCCAATGGTCCATTGAATAGAAATGTGCTTATGCGTTACATATATTTTGCTATATCTACATTACACGGAGACACTTGAGGTGTCACACCGCAGTTGTAAAGAATGGTAACTTCTACTGCTAATGTTCTCCATTGGTGGACATTGAGTAGTACACCTGGCACAATACAGAGAACAACACTTCTCTGGCAAATGATTGTTCTTCCTATTAACTTAGTCTTTTCACGGTGGTGGGTTAACTCCATATAGACTGTACATATTAATAGTGTTGTCGGGGGAAATTCTGCCGGGGTCGGCCGGGCCGTCCGCAGACCTCCGGGCAGGGAGGCCCCAACTCCTCCCGTATATCCCAAAAGAGATAGAGTATGAGACACACGCAAGAAGCAAGGTGACTCTGCTGTTCATTAGACAAAACGGCAGGGATGGGTCAAGGAGCGTACGCGTCCGTCCTGACACACACACAATCGTGGGGCTCGCAGGCCCTTTTTACCTTAGTATGACGCGCTACTTGCGTCACTTGGAAAGTTTAGCAAATAACCTATCTCCACTCTGGATTGGTTACTCGAGTGGTAGGGTTAGTATAGCGCACATATAGAGAACGGTGTTAGTGGCTGAGGGTTAGTCAGGTGGTATACCTGGGCTGTCCCTTCAATTTGATACATGAAAATTGTTACATGAAGACCTCTGAGGATTGGTCAGTGTAAATGGCGTCAGTGATAAGAACCCCATGTTCTAATTGGTCCGCTCGCGAGCCTCCCAGTCTGGGACTATCGCTGTTCCCAGCTCGCGGTGCACCTGTCATTTGCAACAATGTTTTAATATGGGTAGGTGTAAACAATGTGAGGATTTATTCATATGTTGGGAGGTCGACTACTCCCACTGCTGCAGATGTCCAATGAGTCTTTTAATTGTATCTGCCTGTGTCTTGAAACGTGGGATTCAGGCGTCTCCTTCCTCCTGGGCTTGGCATCTTGTCAGGTTTGGCTTTGTCACGTGAGGTGGGACCGTGTTTGAGGCAAAATTCAACACAATTAATATTGTTTTTCCTAATGTGTGCCTGGTTTATCTTGCAGGTGCGACCTTGGCGTTGGCTTGCAGCGTGCGAGATTGCAACATCGTGCCCTTGGCGGTGTGCTTTCGCCGGGCTCATTTTGCAGGGTCAGCAACCCAGTTCTTGCTCATTCAATGTTCATGGAAGCTTTTGCCTGCGGCCTACTTGGGCCTGGTGCATAGGTGGAACCGTTTGATGCAGGGCGCTTTAGGTTACGGTATCATATTGCTTTATCCTCAGTATCGTGTCCCCGTTATATTCTTCATTATGGTACATGGCTCTTAGAAGAAGCGTGAGCAAGCCTTTTTATATAAGTTCATGATGTGCCTTGCGTTTCTGCATTTTGAGAGCCTATGTGGAAAATAATAAAGATGCACGTCTGTGAGTATGTCTGACGCCTACGCCATAGCACAGAGTATATTCTTCGTGTAGATTGGTGCGGGAGTGTCCGGTGTGTATATTTGCACAGGTGTGCTGACCGTTGGCTAGGTCGTCATGGCATCTCTAACGACGTGTAGGTTTAGTCGAGTTGGTCCGTGCCGCAGGTGTCGGCATGGACAGGGCGGGCTGCTGGGCAGGTAGATGGGCACATCCGTATGTTCCTGTACCAGGGTATTTGGTCGTCTGGTAGATAGGCAAACTCCTCTTGTGGCGGGTGTCTAGGCCGTGATCCTCTAGGCCAAGCGCGAGAGGGGAAGGGCGGGAGCCTGGTCTTCCATTCTCCCACTTCAGTGTCTTAAATGAACAATCATTCTTAAACATTCATCATTGAGCACTGAGTTTTAGAAAAAACAGGAGGCAATTCCTTGCTTCAGTTAATTCCACGTTGAATGGATAATCATAGTGCCCATGGGTAAGGTATCCAAATCCTTAAGTCAAAGTTACATTGAGTTCATTGTCCTTATTCAAACCATCCTTGATCTCTTTCGAAGATCAACAATGCTTCTTTTTATCTCATCTCTCGTTGTCTCTTGTCACATCTCGGGTCTCATTCAAATTTCCATCAGTGAGGTTTCAGACCTGTAGGGCCTGTTAGAACTGCAAGAGTTGTCTTGAGGTGGTGTGCCAGGTCATGTTGACATTTGCCAGGAATAGTGTGACTGGTCCACTCTGACAATTCTGTTGAGGCACACAGAGAAGCAGGTGCATGGTGGAGATCCTGAACCACACCCAAAAGGGGAACAGATGCAGAGTGAAAGCACTGGCCTATTCCAAAACCAGGAACTGATGCAAGGTGGAAACCCTGACCAGCTCAAATACAAGGAGTCCAGAAATTCCAGATATTCTGGGGCAGGGCACAGCCAGGAATTGGTTGTTCACCCAGACCTCAGGGTTTTCAAACTGGCCCTGGCTACTGGCATACCTGCTGGTCACTTAGATGCCATTGGGAGAGCTGACAGCTTGTCAGAGGATTTGTACAATCACTATGCGGATTTAACAATGGAAGTTGTGCACTCAGTACAGTACTGCCTAGTCACTGATAGGACAGTAGTGGCACACCACATCCCTTTAAATCCACTGCCTGCAGTTGGGTGGTCCTGTGAGAGGCAAAGGTAACTTCTCTCAAGTTGAATCTAGGATGTCTTAGCTGACGGGGGACCCATGCCAAATACGTGGCTGTGCAGACACCACAGAAAAATCAGCAGGGGTCTAACTGCCAAACCAGTTTCCAGTGCTGGAAAGTTAGTTTATGCGGGACACCAGTTATAGAGCTCTCAGGCCAAGGGCAGGGAAATAAAATCCAGACAGGCAACTGTAAAAAGGCAGCTGAGTCTAGAAGTCAATAATCAGCCCATCACCTACCTTCCCAGGTGGGTGATGGCGTTACATTAAAACTAGGCCATGGTTGAGGAGAATCCAGACCTTGAGCATTGTGCCATCTCTCCACAGAGAGTTAAAAAGGACATGGTACCTAATCTAGATCTCAACGTGTGAGTGTAAATGGCAGATAGTTATTATTTTCGCCTTGAAAGTGAGCCTGACCCTTAAATGGGTGGTTTTCAACCTTATTGTCTGGGGGCGGGTGGATGAGGAATTGCATATGGAAAGGGTATAGAAGCTCAGGCTTTTTTGATGTTATTAATTAACATAATTATAAAGGTAATTCCATCTCCAAAGGTGAAATCTGCTGATCAGATTCCCCTTTCATAAGCTCCATGCAAAATGAAGAGTGTCTACCTGTGCCCTGATCTACCAATATCCTGATCTGCAGTGCTTGCTCTACCAGTGGCACAGAGCAGGTTCAGAGGACACAGGTGCCCCATTCTGTAGCGTAGAGGCTGCAATTAAGATAATCACCCCTGTACCAAAACTATATAATAATGTGTTGACTGCCCTGGTGGCAGATGCATCTTTAAATATAAGCCATACCTGAGTTGTGGTATGGTGGTTGGCATTTCTAATAATTATTATGAGAACCATAACACATGTGTAATACCAAAAGCAATTTGGTATTACACATGTGTCAGTCATCTGAGTCCAGCTCTGCTGTCAAAGGATTATGTGTATTCTGCCTAGACAGGCTTACCTTTCGACTCTTGGCAGGACTACACCCTTGGGAATTGCCTCTCTTTGTTCCTTTGTGAGGACAGGTGATGCCCTTTGAATTTTGGGAAGTCTTTAACTATGGGTATGAAGAACTATTTGGAGGAAACATATATTATTTGGCAATGACCTTCAGTTTAAACTAGCCAAAGGACAACCAGTAGTCTAAACTTTAGGTCATAAAGAATGTTGTATGACACTTGGCAGTATAAGGAATGTAAACATTTCGCATTACTTCAGGTACAGAGAACTTGTACAAAACTCACAAGAAATTTAAAACACTACAATTAGCTCCCCACAGCGGCAAGTAAAAGTGGGCACAAACTCTGGACTTCTGTACATTCTCCCCAAAGTATCTGTGGATGGCTATATTGTCATCAGGGAACAGACCCATCTTAAGAACATCAGAATTGGTGTACTTTCTGAGCAAGCTGACACAAATTTAAAAAGTAGACTTTTAAATGAACTGCAATGAAAAGAAGCATCACGTCCTCAACTAATCGACCAGTTACCACACCAGAATCAACAATGTTTGTTTTTAATATCTACTCTTGCAGACTGCACAATATATTTACACAATGCTTAAAAATGAGCAGCCAGCAGCCCAGAGGCCACATCAGTTTTATGATCAAGCATTGAACAAATCTATCAACCAACCTACTACATACCCAGTATTCGATGCACACTTTTACTACACTGCACACAGTATACCATCAGTGCCAGTAGAAATTGGGCATGAAGCTTGTCCTATAACCGAGCCCAATACCCACTTTACACTAGAACTGAACATATAGCAAACACTACCACTTTACACCAGCAGAATGAGTGCAGCAACACTACCAGGGAAAGTGGACAAAAGACTGGGCCTTCAATTAAACCTATTATGTCTTTTCCATGCCCCTGATGATGACATAGCACACAAACATCTTTACGAAACAATCAATGCACGGACTGCACGCCCAATATTTTTCAGACACTTTTACACCAGCAAAAACTACATTATCCTTGCACAGGAAAAAAGTAGGCCTAGACTCTGTACACAACAACACCATGCAGTCTTTAAACTGAGACTGCACTCTTCAAACACTAACTCTTGACACCACTACAATCAGACCATCACCAGTGCCATGGAACGTAGACACAGAGCCTGGCAATTAATAATTAATACTACACATCCTACATTGCAAGCACACTTTTACAATACTACAATCAGTGTATAATGAGTACCTGGAATGCTGGGCGAGCAGCATCTGCTTCAACCGATACCCATGCCTGCTTACATTGAAACCAAACCCTCAGCAAACTCTATCTCTTTACAACACGACAATCACAGCATCGTCAGTGCTAGGGAATGGTGGGCTAGTGGCCTGGCACTGGTGATGACCTGATTGTAGTTTTATAAACAGATACACACAAACCTCTTTACAAAATTACCAACCAATTTACTACCCATCCAACATTCCATACACAATTTTTACAGCAATAGAATCAGTACAATTTACGAAACTAGAGACAGAAAATCATTAGCACCAGAAATATTGAGGATGCAGTTTTTTTTCCTCACTTTACACTACAACTAAACACTCAGTACCCGAAATTGTGTGCATGCAGCTTCTACTGCAACCAACACCCATGCCCACTTGACATTGATACTAAAGACTACTAAGCAAACACTACCTATTTACAACACTTACAAGCCCTGCATAGTCGGTGCCAATGAAAAGTGAGCATTGAGTCTGATATTGTTGCAGGCCCTTGCCCGCGTTTCTCTGGCGCTGATGCTGACCAGGCCTATACAACTCTTTACAAAACGAATAACCAACCTACCATGCGCCCAACATCCTTATGTTTCATGGATGTAAAATTGTGCCTATCAATGTATGATCTTCAGAAGAACCATTCCCTGCAATAATTAGGTGTTTTGGGTCACATCCTAAATGGCTGTGACACCAATCTCTTTTTATGCAGATCCAGCCTCCACAATAAAAAGCATTGTTTTCAATTACTTGATAAGAAGCTAACATTACAACGCGTAACCTTTTTTTTTTAACTAACTCAAGCTCCTTATTTCGGAACAATATAGGCATTAAAATCTGCTACATTAATCCAACCCATGTGTATAAGTCTAGCTGTTTGAGAATACCACATATTACTACTTCCTTTAAAGACACTCCATGGCACAAAAGACACATTGGGTCTTCCAAGATGTCAATTGTCAATGCTAACAAGGAGGGCACAGGCCACCAGCCAAGTGGTCTCTGCCTCTCTGGGAAGACTCTGCCTGTGACACCATGGCGGCTTAAATCGAAATGTACATGAAGTACACATACACTGAGAGATTCGGCTCACCAGCCTCTGTACACATTACTTCCTTTTCAGCACAGCAGTGTACACATCATGCGTAACACACACGGATGCTCTTCAGGTATATGTCCTTCCTCTACAAGGACACAGATTAATTGATCCGCTTCAATCTTGTATATTAGATTTCTCAAAGAATCACAAATATTTTAATGTAAACATCCTCATTGTGCTGACATGGTATGATATGCTCACATCTGTTTTTATTGTGTGAGTACAGCTTATCTCAGACATGGGGCCAACTCATATTTTGAAATGTTAAGTCCTGGCTGGGCGACTCAGCCCTTCATCCTTCCAAAGATGATGAACTGAATCCCTTCATGATGAGTAATAACACCTGTTACTATAGCACGCAGGAGTGGGTGGAATCCATTGTGAAGCGCTTTATACAAATATGGTAATGTTATCTGCTTTAGTGCCAATGTGTACTAGTCATTGGCAACTTCTAAAAAAGATGTCAGCTGTTCCTCAAACATTTTTCGCAAGATTAGAGGAAGTTCCCGAGGGTTGGGCAACAATTAACAATGCCTTTCAATCATGACAAATCCCACTGCAAGAATTAAGCCCCATTGGTAGTGAGAGAAGCTGGGGAGAGAAAGTTGGGGTGCTTTGAGATACAACAAGGGGAAGATCAAGGCACAACACATATCCGAAAATTATTGTAAAATAGAAACTAGTTTAGTGACTTAGACTCGCTGAAGGAACCTGTCGCAAAGTTGTAGATCACAGCTTTGAATTCACGAAGAACTCAAAAGGGTCAAAGGCTTAGTCCACCATACCACACATTCAGTTCTGTGATCTACACATTGCAAATCAATGCCTCCAGTCATTAATTCTGTATTCAAGTATGCCAGCTCCAGTCGTGATGTGCACCGTACACAATAACTAATAATGATGTATTAATTATTTAAGTGTTGTACATCTTTAATTAATTAACTACTCATTATTAATGGTTTTTACACTTTTGTTACATTCTAAATATACAGCCATAATTCTGCCAGGATGCACATCCGGTGCTCAGTTTTACCAATGTTCATTCCTTTTGTTCATTTTTTGCATGCATGTGTTGTGCCAGGGGTTTCATGCTAGATGCAGACAGCAGCAGGGGCATGGGTCAGCCATATCTGGTTCTCAGACGTGTATTAATTTACCCTGATTTGAAGCCAGCCATTGGTTCTTGGCACCACCGTCCATCAGTCTATTCCTGACATCTTTGCCAGCAGTACCTTTATTAAAAATGTCCAACTGACCTTTGGATTTCTTTGCCCATGTCAAGCTAGGGTAGCACTGCAGTTCATTTAGTTTTTCTATTAACGGCCCCATTCAGTGTTTGACAGAAAGCCGTAGGAAATTGGGGACATTTACTGCTGCATATTAAATTAAACTGCCTATACGGGTTAAATCACGTGTTATTTTATACCAAAACACTGCATGGGGTGCCTCTGTATATAATAGTATAATACTACTAATACGTCAAATGCAGCCCTGACATAACAAATCCACACTCCCACCAGGGTGCTGACCACTGAGGTCCCTGGGAAATCAGCAGGCATGGAAAGGGAGTGGAAAAGGAGTAATCAGAAGAGATGGGTAGGCTAAGAGAGGGGTTCCACAATCGTGGTTTCTGCTAGGGCTGTTTACAACTTTCTATCCGTCTCCTCCCATTTCCTGCAGGACAATGCACTCTGGGTATGATGAAGGCAAATCCAACATGTTATAGCAGCATAGATTGGACCCCTTAATGCAGGCTTGCTTTTGCCCAATTTCTGCGATAACTAGCCTTTATAAGTAAAAGCAATCTTTTTTTAATGACATCAACTTTGACTGATAATGCACATGGATATTGCTCTTCTGTGAAGGGTGTGGTGAGCTAAAACATGGCTGTAGACCCTCCTGAGTGCAAGAAATTCAATAGAACAGGTTACTTGAACCATGTTCGTTCTCAGTAAAGGGGCTCCCACGCTCTTGTTAATAGTTACAATCCTGGCAAGGTAATGGGAGTAACTCAAATGTTATCACTCCACAACTCAGATAAAGAGACAGTGACCCCACTGTGTGTGCTATATACATGTCATGCTCTCTCACTCACCCACTCACTCAAAACTCACATATTGTTTTTCAAAGAAACAATTAATGAGCAAGCCATCATGTCTGCTAATCCTTGAAATTCACTTATGTCTCCAAGACAACACCTTTAGGTAAGTCCCTGGACCGCTACAGCCTTTCACATACATGTTGCCATACATTTAAGCCTCAATCCCACCTTAAGAACAAACAACATTCAGAATATACGGCCCCAAGAATTCTCCAATGGATCATCAACTACCTTCCGTTCTATTAAATCTGGCAGATTGTCATGGAAATCAATGAGTAAACCAGTGTCTTTGTTTCTCCCTCCAGTGAAAACTCCTTGGTTAGGAAAATAGGAAAAAAACTTTAGTTAACATGTTGACTCATGGCTGTCTGCAAGCATTTTGCCAGATTCTCTAGCAACTTCTTTTGAACATTTGTTGATGTTTTATTTTCTCAATCAGATCAAGCTATTCTTCTTTGGGCCCTGTGCACTAGATACACCAGACAGTTTGATGCCTCCATCGGGGTTCTATTAAAGGCTCTGTATATCCATGCGTTATTCCACAATGACCCTCTGACTCCACCATAGTGAGGAGTTTACTTCTTTAAGTGCCACAAAGCTTCATCTTCCTACACGACTTGAGGGACTATCAACATACAACGTGTAACAAATGAACTAGCAGACATGTCCCTGAAATTGCCCCCATTTTCTTCAATCATTTTTTATTGTTGTTGCTAGGAAATGATTATAGCCATAGGCTTCCATTACCCAGACACTGCCCATCAATAACCAAAATTTGATTGGGTTGATCAGGGACAGTGTCCTTAACCGTGGCAGACTCTTTTGCCACTGTGTAACCATCCATCTGAACTGCCATATCTGTCATCTCCTTCCTGCTCTTAGTTCTTTCTACAGACACTCCCTAGCCCAGTGGGTTGCTCAGGTCCTACGAACTATTACCTGTCTGCAGCAACAAAGCAGTTAGTCCTAAATTCTTTTTGGGTAAGCCTTGCCATTTTGAGATCACCAAATCGTTCTAGATCTGCCTTAGAGCTCTCCATTTCCAGATTTGGAGAGATGTGAAAATGCATAAATCGTGTGTTATTTTGCGTTAACCTAAGCACACACATTGAAGTACGGCCTTCAGACTCCTTTTTGGTTTCTTTGATCACAAGCTGGGTTTTCATGTCGCAAGTTGAAAATGATCGCAGCCTGGAGGGCTGGTGAACATGTTCCTGTAAAGGAATGCTTAGCTAATGGAATTTACCAGCTTCAAGCCTTGACCGGGTAGGCACGAACAGAGATAAAGGATAGCCTATACGTCTTTCTATCTCCTGCCTTCCAAAGCTAATTTTGTGATCAATGTTTGGGAAACATGACATACCGTGCACATTCTGGGGAAGGAAAGATAATTATACTACTGAGCCAAAATACACGGTGCCCTTCTCGTACAAAGAAAACATAGGTAAGGATAGGTAAATAGAGAGGGCGGGGGCCTTCTTTTTGTTTAAGGGGGCTTGACTCAGGAAGGCGGTTTAGGCATAAGGAACAGAAGGAGAGTCAAAAAAGCTACCCCAGGTCAACCGTATATAGTAGGTAGGTCCAGGTTAACAGGAAACTAGTGTATAATAACCAGTTATTGAGGGTCAGATATAGTTGTAAAATTCAAGATCAGTTTTATTTAAGAAAACACAAGAAAGAAACAATTTTAGAAGAATCGTATATAAGCTTCATTTGGCTTATAATAAACTGAGAAACAAGTAAAAAGTAAAAAACTGTTGTTAACATCACAGTTGAATTAGGTGAGGGTTAGTAGCATAAGTGTATCGTATTTGTTCCAAATACTACTGTCAGACTTAGTAGTATGATATTACAGTCGACACATTTGTTATGCAGGTGCTTCTGGTTCGGGGGAAGTTAACCTTCACTGGGTAGAAGATGAGCTCAGTTGAAGGGTCCGAACTGTCATCAGGACGTTGTTTAGGACTGGTGCACGCCTAAGGAGACAGGTGACACGCAGGAAAGTACATGAGTGTCAAGAAAAACGAAATTAGACCATACAGAATATGTTCCGTATTTGGGCTGCGTTGTAGACACATACCTATTTTGATTTGCGGTTGAGCGCGTGATGGATGTCAGGAGAAGCACCTCGTGTGGTGCGGGCGTCTGTAGTGAAAATCTACAGGGGGAGGGGGTAACAGTTAGTTACCAGGGTTACGATGACGAATCATATGTAATTAATACAGGGTAACAGAAGACATACCTTAGGTAGCAGGTATGTGGTCCAGTGTAGGTACTGGAATGAAATTGCACATGCAGGAATCGCCATGCTAGTTTTGGGCCAAGATCAGGTGAGGTGATTAGCCATGATCTCTGTTTAAAATAAAAGTAAAGTCAGGTTATTTGGGGAGCCCGACTGTATAGTGTTATTCTATAGTTTCTTATTTATTTGAAGTGCTTGGTGCAGAAGCTCGAAAAAGGGGGGGATGCTCGTGTTGTTGTGGCAAACTTAGTTTTTTTTTAAAAAAGTGGTGATTTTTAGGGAACTATTTTGTGTCTGTAAGGACAGTGCAAAGGAATAAACGCTCTCAGTACGAATGCTAGATGCTATTAATAAGTCATTCAATACGTGCATGTGCTTGTTTTTTTTAAAAAAATATAAAAATATTTATGGTCAATACGGTTACAGAATAGAGACGAAAAAATCTGTGACATCAGGCTGAGTAGATTTTATCAACATACGGATTGTTTAAATGCGATCGGGGCATGTTAGTGGAACTCGAAAATGTGAAGTTCGAAAGGACGACTATGGAACAAGTGCTCCGCTCATTTGGATGAACAGGGACTTAGCTTGTTATCTTACCTCAGGGTTAGGGTGCTCCTGCTTCCGAAACGTCTTAGAGAAGGAATGAGCTGTGGCGCGCGTAGCTATAGAAGTATACCAGGGTTGGGCGCGATGTGGGCAGATTGCGCAAATTCGGGTCTCTTGGAAATGGCTTAATGGTTACAAAATTTTGTCGCTTAGAATAGCACAGTACATTCTTGGGAGGACAAACATATTCATGAGTCCTGTTAGTCTCAGAGGTACATAAACAGAAACAATAGCAGAAAAACAGAAACAAAAAACCGAGTACTAGGTTTAAGGCTCTTGGAGTATAGTAGATGGTTACATGATGAATTAATTAATGGGTGGATATTTTATTTTCATTTGCCCACCTATAAGTGTCCTCCCAAGAATATGCCATTATTATCAGCACCATCACTATGCGAAAAAATCTTTGTTCGTAATGTGTTCATTGCTCGCACCGATAAGTGCACTCTCAGTTATGCAAATGTACTGTGCTATTCTAAACAACTAAATTTTGTAACCATTAAGCCATTTCCAAGAGACCCGAATTTGTCCTGGACTTGAGAGAGTAATTATTCATATGCCATGTACTTGTTTTCATACGTTCTCTCAACCCATGTGCCCTGCAAGACCACAAATATGTTTGTCCCCCCCAAAAAAGTGCTTTTACCATCAGCACCATTTATGTGCTACTCTCCATCACAAATGCATTGTTTGCACCAATAAGTGTACTGGCTGACATGCAAATGTACAAATATACCGAGCTTTGCTTAAGCAACATCAGTATGCCTATTTGCTTAGACATCGTTGTTAGGAACTGTAATTTAATACCACTGTCCTCTGAATCGGCTTAACACACAACTACTATCAGGGCTCTCCCTCCCAATCATGACTGCACAGTCACGTCCTACACACTCAGCGCATGCGCAGTATCCATATTGTCAGCGCTAGTCACCTCACCTGATCTGGGCCCAAAACTATCACGGCGATTCCTGCACGTGCAATTTCGTTCTAGTACCTACACTGGACCACATACCTGCTACCTAAGGTATGTCTTCTGTTACCCTGTATTAATTACATATGATTCGTCATCTTAACCCTGGTAACTAACTGTTACCCCCTCCCCCTGTAGATTTTCACTACAGACGCCCGCACCACACGAGGTGCTTCTCCTGACATCCAGCACGCGCTCAACCGCAAATCAAAATAGGTATGTGTCTACAACGCAGCCCAAATACGGAACATATTCTGTATGGCCTCATTTAGTTTTTCTTGACACTCATGTACTTTCCTGCGTGTCACCTGTCTCCTTAGGCACGCACCAGTCCTAAACAACATCCTGATGACAGTTCGGACCCTTCAACTGAGCTCATCTTCTACCCAGTGAAGGTTAACTTCCCCCGAACCAGAAACACCTGCATAACAAATGTGTCAACTGTAATATCATACTACTAAGTCTGACAGTAGTATTTGGAACAAATACGATACACTTATGCTACTAACCCTCACCTAATTCAACTGTAATGTTAACAACAGTTTTTTACTTTTTACTTGTTACTTAGTTTATTATAAGCCAAATGAAGCTTATATACGATTCTTCTAAAATGGTTTCTTTCTTGTGTTTTCTTAAATAAAACTGATCTTGAATTTTACAACTATATGTGACCCTCAATAAGTAGTTATTATACACTAGTTTCCTGCTAACCTAGACCTACCTACTATATACGGTTGACCTGGGGTAGTTTTTTTGACTCTCCTTCTGTTCCTTGTAGATAAAGATAGGCCAGGAATGCCTCCTTGCTCTGGGAACAGGATGCACCTCGCTGTTCTGAGACAATCCATTGTACAGATGTGGCATAGAGCGGGTAACCATGTATTGCCATGGATAATGGCCAAGTTACACAGGTCATAAACCACTTGTAATTGCAACAACCAATGCCACTCTGAGCTGTATAAAGAGGCTAACTTGCCGCCCTGTTAATAGCACAATTTCTCTATGACTGCTCACAAACATAGCTGAACCTGAGACTGCTTGAAGTGATAATAAACTCTTGTTATATATTTTTTTTTGTGACTGGTGTGTTCTTCATTTGTTCACAGTAATTAATTTTGGGACTTACAAATGATGCCCGGACCGTGGGGCATCTTCCGATGATGACCCATTGCTTTCCGAGGACGAAGTCGACGGACTGAGACCAGTGAGTATAGGGGGCCCCTGCTAGGAGAGGATGTTTCCCCGCAGTCTGATACTCGTGATGTACGTCCGTTGCTTCGCCCAGAGGTCATCACGGCGAGAGTCCCGGACCGTATGCAGCAACTGTGTTTCACTTTTCGAGGGACCACCAGACACAAAGGGCTTCGGAACTGATGGGGGATTGATTTAGTTTTGATCAGGTGAGTTTGTTTCAAACTCGAACTGTTTGGATATTTGTTTGGATAAAATATTTTGCTCAAACAATTTTCCAGGTAATACTCATTGCTTTTGGAAATATGCCTGGTTTCAGTAAGTTGTTGATTTTGTTGGGCAACGCTTTGTTGCAAGAGAAAACAGCAAAATTATTTAGAACATAGTCAGCCGGCACCGCCGGAAGGGTCACCTGACTACGAGATGTACGTTAACTACGGCTTAGGAGCTATCGTTTTTAACAGTGTTGGCGCCGCCAAACCAGACATAAAGCAGAACTTCAATGGCCGTCTTTGAGAAGTTTTGAACTGACTCAAATACAAAATCTAGACTCAGTACTATTGAGGAAGAAAGCTAGGCCTGTCAATTTTGACACAATTAGGGACTGGCGCAAAGAAACTACCCAAAGCCTCAAATGTAGGGCGGAATTTGCACACAGACATAACACACAAGCTGGAAAGGCTTTATTGCATGATCAAAAGAAAACAAGATGAGGCTATCAGAGAAATGTATAGAGAGTTCCAATTAGAGGTACAGAATATATACTAATCAAAAGAATTGTATGCATCTGATTCATTAATAAATAAATAAACTACTGAATGAAAGGCGAACACCTCCTACCACACCTCCTGCGTATGTTCCACCACCTCCTGCATCAGCACAGCCACCATTACCAGTTCCCCACAAACGCTCCGACGGTTGGCCACCACACCGTAACGCACAGGATTTACTTTTGTCACCATCTACCTCTGCCGCTTCCAACACTCCTCTTTTAGCGTGTAGCAACCAGAGACTGTGACCCATAGTGTAGTACCCCTTGGACGGAGGAAAGCTTTAAGACAACGGCAGAATTAAATATACAGGATGGCGATGAAACAGCCACTTCAGGCTCTCTGACAGATCATGGAGGTATCCCTGAACAGAAGGTATTACTAGAACAAGTGGGACTATACTTGGCCGAGATTTGGGGTGATCTTACTGATTCCGCCGTGCCACAGGAATAGCAGGATTTGAATTTTCTGTCATGTACTAGAGACACACCACTGAGAATACCGGAGCTAATGTCCAAATGATTTACCTTTAAACGGGAACTAGATCAGCTGCACCCATTAAACTTAGAAACACAAAAAACATCCTATGTCCAGAAAAGATTTTTATCTGCACCAAAAACTGTTAGTGAAGAGATGTGCATCTGCACAAGAGACGCTCTTAGATGGATTTCAGATGCCTCTATCTCCCCTATCAACATTCATGACACTTTTAGCCATTAATCTCCCACAGAAAGTTATTACAGGTTATGGTTGAAAATTTACAAGACAAATGTCTGAAAAAGAAATGATGCTGTCCTGCAGATATTGTGGTAATATACAAACGCACATTTTCTAGTGACACATTGCTAACCTCATTGTCTCTTGGCTTAGCTTTGCTCCTTAATAAATGATCTGAGATTCCCACTGCCCACCTGCCAATGAGAGAAGATCCTCCTACTCTAGTGCCCCAGAAAGAGGAAGCAGGCGTTAACGGCAGAGCTGCAACAGTTACCCCTGCACACTATATCTCACAATTTGTACATATCCCTCTTTCAAGGCAGGAAGTTAACACTCTTAAACAGTCTATCCCTGACATTAGGAAGAACCCCAAAGGGTTCTATAAAGAAATAGGGCCTCATTACGAGCATGGAGGTAATGAAAAAAGGAAGGCGGAATGGTATTACTGGCATCATTTACCGGTCCAGGCCATTACGAGCCTACAACCCGTTAATGCCGCCCCCACCCGTACCGTGCCCCACGCCCCTTCGCGGCAGCAATACCGGGATGGCGCTAACAGGAGGACATCACAAGTCACACGGGCATGCACTTACCAGCATCCTGAAGGTGGTAAATAGGGCCTGCACGATGGCAGTATCACAGGCATCGTGGCCCACCCATAAATAGCAACCTGCAGTGTAGCCAACTGCCACAGGTGCACACAATGACACAGGTGGAGCCAATGGAGCCTGTTCCAGCACAAAAGGAGCACACCCATAGACCACACCCCTTCCAACACCAAAATGATCCCACTAGCTGTTGCAATTCTGGGGCTGGAGGACATGCCTGCACTGCTACACCAGCAGCAACAACAACAACAACAACAACACCAGGCAGCAGAGAGGAGACGCGGGAGGAGAAGGAGGGTGAGACAGGCCCAGCACGTCCCACCAGTGCAGCCAGTGGTACCACGTAGGCAGCCACCAATACCTCGCCTCAGAGCCTGTCCATTCAACCTAACCCCCATGCAGATCCACACCCTGTACCGTTTGGACCGGGACACCATCACCACCATAGTGGACATGATACATGACAACATCGTCAGCCTGATAGAAATCTGCACAGCCATCCCCCCTCTACTGAAGGTGATGTCTGTGCTCCACTTCTTGGCCATAGGCACCTACCAGCACAAAGTGGGCCAGCTGCATGGCATATCACAACCACTCTTTTCACGCATGCTGACCCAGGTGCTTGATGCCCTCCTGAAGCATGCAAGCATCCACATATCCCTACCACGGACTGGCCAGGAGTTCACTGACACTAAAGTAGGCTTCCATGCACTGGCAGGCATGCCCAATTGCGTCGGTGCCCACGACTGCACCCATGTAGAATTGGTGGCACCACATGCCAATGAGGTGGTGTACCGCAATCGCAGATGGTATGTGACTCCACCAAGATCATCACACATTGTTGCGCCCGATATCCCGGATCTACACATGATGCCATGGTGCTGCAGAACTCCACGCTACCCCGCTACATGGAGCGACATGCTGAACGACGTGCCTGGCTGCTTGGTAAACTGCCTGACTGGGCCATGACAGTGCAGTGGGGTTGTGAGATGGGGGGATGCATAATCCAACTGGGTGAGATTGGGGGGATGCATACTCCACCTGGGTGAGATTGGGGGGATGCATACTCCACCTGGGTGACAATGGGTGGTGAGTGGACAATGTACTTACAGCTATACACTGTTTGACTGAATATCCCAACCTGAACAAGACACATCAATGCCTAACATAGGATCAATGCTGCACAGCAATGATAACATGCCAGACGCACAAGCAGGCCACCATGTGCATGTTAATACCAAATTGCTGCAGCCATGGCAGTGATTCCTAAAGGTGTCAGGTAACATTTTGACCCACACATACCTCATTGTGCTCCCTTACAGGTGATGGTGGCTATCCCTTGAAGCTGTGGCTACTTACCCCTGTACGGGACCTACAGAACAGGCACAAAGAGGAGTCCAACCGGGTTCATACCCGTACCCGTGTTGTGATTGAGTAGACCTTTGTCCTGTTGAAGGCACGGTTCTGCTACTTCAGCAGGTCTGGTGGAGCACGCCTTTATGGGCCTGAGAAGGTGGCAAAGATCACCATGGTGTGTGTAAGGTTGCAAAACATGCGAATCCGGAGAAACGTACCACTGCCACCTGACATTGACCTGCATGCAACGGGTGAGGATGATGAGGATGATGATGGAGGAGAAGCAGCACCCTTGGCAGTTCGTGTGCACAAGATGGCCGTGCTGTGCGCCAATCACTGATTGATGATTATTTCTGAACCACAGGGACTTTGATGGTTATGTGTCAGTACTACACTGGGCACTGGGACCGTGTGGACATGGACACATGGTGTGTGGGGAGATGGGCACTGTGCGCTGTCATGAATTGATTAAACACACCCGAAATAAACAATGTCCAGTCATGAAATGAATTTGCACACAACGGGTGTATTAGAAAAAATAACAATAGAGTGCACCATCCCTCCACCTCTCACACACCCTCCCCCTCCCCCAAAAAAACCCTGACACCCCATACCCCCAAACACCTCTAACACCCCCCAATAAACACCCCTAACACCCCTCCAATGAACACCCCTAACTCCCCCAATAAACACCCCCAGAACCCCCCTAACACCACCAACCCCACCTCCCCCTCACCCATTGTCATCCCACACACAATGTGGGTGGACCAGCTATTTCCGAACTTTTCAAGTCTGGGGGCAGCATGTCGGTGTGCCTTGCGCTGCGCCTCATCATCCGCACAGGGCTTGAGGGAGTTGAGCTGGCAGGTGTGGATGACGGGGTGTAGGTGGTTGGATGTGGCACTGCCGGTGCCGATTGTTGCTGTTGAAAATGGTCCAGCATCCTGCTAAGGACCTGCGTCACCACCCCTAGACTGTCACGGATGAGTATGGCGCTTGTTTTGATGGCATTTAAGGTAGCCACATTTGCCTCCCTTATTTCTCGCGAGTTTGCTCACCCTCGGCCACATACTGGCAGACCAGTTCAATCATGCAGTCCTGGCGGGCCTCTACCCTGGTCAGGCGTACCTCCATGTCAGTGGGGGCTGTGGAGGTGGATGGTGCTGTGGCTGGGTGGACCATTGCAGGGCTGCCCTCTGAGGTGCTCGATAGATGCGGACTCGTCAGTAGAGCCGCTGGTACCTGCATGGGGCATGCAGGTGTGCCCTGTGTGGAGTGGTGGGGGGTGGACTGGGGGCTTGGTGTATGTGGACATTCCACATGGATGGTGACGTGAATGTCCTGGTATTCCTCCACTTGCACATCCAGGTCGCTGAGGGGGGCTGTGGCTGCTGCCTCACCTACCGAACTGGTGGCAGCGGACTGGGTACCATCAGCCCCTCCCTCTTCTATTGTTCCCGACTCTGTATTTGCAGTCTCGTCAGCTGCTGTGATCTCCTCTTCAGCCAGCCTGGCCTGCACTGGTGCCCTGGGTTGCACTCTGGCCCGTGGTGCTGCCCCGGAGGTGTAAGTTCCAGTGCCCTCTGGTCTGGCCCTGGATGACTTGGAGTGCGTAGAAGCCCTTGGGGCAGGGTCTTGCCCTTCACTTTCTGCATCAGGGCCTGTGGGAGAACAAAAGATGCAGGGCATCAGTGATGGTGTCACATGCAAGATGCATGAGTTGGTGCTGTACAGTATTTCATTTCTCATGCATTGCATTCTTATAGGTGTGTCACACAGGGTACTTTCAGGGGGGGCATATTGGCTTAAGCCATGGCCTCTCCATTCGGTAGTGATTTGTACCAGGTGGCATACCAGTGTATAGCGGTTTGTGTGATGTGTGATATGCAAATGGTCCCTGTGTGTTGGGTGTCTGTTGGTAATGGGATTGGCATGCAGCATGCATTTCAATGTGCCTTGGTTTGGGCCTCCATCTGGACGTGGATCTGTATATGTGTGTATGATGGGCCATGCATTGGCTTGGCTCACTTTCACATCTGCTGTACTACGTCATGGTTTGGCCTACTGGGGTTTGCGGGGTCACTCACCTCCATCTCCCGATGTCGCTGCACCCGTCTCCATTTCACCAGAGCCCTCTATGAACTCCATATGTATGGTGGTGCTGCAGGTCTCTTCCCAGCGCATCAATTGTACTGGTGAGTGGGGACCCCCGCCTGTGGCCATGGCCTCCCTGTGATTAGATGCCAGGAAGTTACAGACCCTGAGACGTAGGTCATCCCGTTGCTTTTTACAGTCTTTGACCATGCGGGGGGTGGTGCCAACTGCTGTCACCTTACACGCAACCTCCTCCCATATTTCTTTTTTTCTTAGTTGGACTTCCCTTTTGAGGATGTTTGCGAACGCCTCATCTGCATGGGCTGCAAGAGTATCAGCCAGCATGTTGAGCTCCTCGTCAGAGAAGCGCTTCTTCCACAGGCGGGGGCTACTCTTGCGGGTAGTCTTGGACATGCTGGATGGTATGGCCCTGCTCTCTACTATGTAGCACTGCTGGATTGGGAGGATTGCAATGGATTGTGTTTTTAAAGATGGCCGCCGGCGCTTTTCCCATTCCGACGCAATGACATTACTTCCGGTTCCAGTATTATGAGTCTGGTATTTGCATACTGTTATTACCGGGTCGTTATTAAGGGGTTGCTCCTTGGCGGAGGCGGTATCGGCGAGTCACGTTGTGGCGCTATCGGGGGGTTGGAGGGCCTTTAGCGGCATAGCGGTGCAGCCATTACCAGCATGGGGGTTCGCGCGTGCTCGCACACTCGTAATCAGTCGCTAGTAGAGGCGTCAAGGGTGTACGGATGCGCTATTACCACCATGCCGGTAATGACTCCGTTTTTAGCAGGATTCTCATAATGAGGCCCATAGAGTCTGTATTGAACTCGTCGGTTTTCACTTTAGGGGACACAGACTTGTTATTTCCTGTCATCTTGTAGGCAGATTTATGGAAAGAGGTTAGGTCCGCAGACAATGTACCGGTTATGGGGGATACATGTGCTGCACTGGAGCTAGCTGATAGGTCAAGCAATGCTGGCAAAAAACCTCCACAGAACATATTGATATTACCGAATCACATTGTAACCAAACTTAAGACTTTGGTGCCTGTGGGGGATACATGTGCTGCACTGGAGCTAGCTGATAGGTCAAGCAATGCTGGCAAAAAACCTCCACAGAACATATTGATATTACCGAATCACATTGTAACCAAACTTAAGACTTTGGTGCCTGTGGGGGATACATGTGCTGCACTGGAGCTAGCTGATAGGTCAAGCAATGCTGGCAAAAAACCTCCACAGAACATATTGATATTACCGAATCACATTGTAACCAAACTTAAGACTTTGGTGCCTGAGAAAAGAATAATTTGAGATAAATTAACTGCATGCATGCAAGTGAAGCAAGAGGGAGCCACAGAGTATTTTAACAGGTTTCAGCAAGTGTTTTCAGATTTCAGTGGTCAGGATTTGAGCTCTGAACCAGGAAAGAGATTGTTTGTTGATAGAATTGTACGAGGGTTATTGCCCGACATTCAGTCACAAATCACGGCTTCTGAAAGTGCATGGCAGGCTAAGTCATAATACGTAATTCTACATATGGCTCAGTATTATGAGCATAGAGTAAACACTGAGAAGGAAAAGTTTGAAAAGAAAAAGGTTGATTTAAAAACTAGAGTGCTCTTGCAGCAAATTACAAGAGGACCACACAGAGGGAATGCTCAAAAGAGAGGACAGTTTACCCCACAAATAGGAACTGTGAATATAAACCAACATGCCTATTGTAAACAGGAGGGCCACTGGAGGGCACAGTGTCCGATCCTACAGCAGAAGGCAAATGGGAGGGCCGTTAGAACATCTAGAGCAGGCAACAATGGCATGCAAGGGCCGAATCTAAATCAGTTTTCCTATAAGCAGCAATATGATAGCAATGCAGGGAATCAAGATGGGCAACAGAATACTAGGAGTGCGAACATTTTCGACAAAGATACACACACATATTTTACTGAAGACTTTACACCCAATGACATTTTGTTTTGCTAGGACGGCCCAAAGCAGGATCTGTAACCTACTCCTATCCCCATAGACCAGAGAGGACCCTACATAGAGATGAAGGTTGGGAATAGGATGCATACATTTTTGGTGGACAGAGGAGCGCACAAATGCTCTATTGACCACTCAAAGGTTGCAGATATTCCCATGTCAGGGCAACAAAATGTATCAGTAGGGTTCACTGGTAACCCAGTAGTAAGCCCGGTCTCTAAACTGGTGCCGATTTATTTAGGGCCTTTCACTGACTCATGCCCATTTTTGCTAACAACCAACTGCAGTGAAAATCTGCTGGGATTTAATTTATTTAAAAAATTGCACGCAGTGATTTACTGCTCTCTCGATGGAGTATACTTGACTATCTCTCCCCAGCAGATTTCAACCTCACAATTCGTGGCTTTTCCTTTGCCCAATGAGTTGAACCAGGTACCTACACATCTATGGGCAGTGAACGACAATAATGTAGGAATTCAAGATGTTGAACCAGTGCGTATTGTTCTGAAAACTGGTGTTACATTGCCTCGCAATCCACAATATAAAGTTTCAGTTTATGGTGAGCAAGCACTTAAAAGTATTGTCTCTGATTTAATACATCAAGGTATAATAGAAGAAATCTCTGGTAGCACATGTATTAGCCCTGTTTTGCATTTTTCTAAGAAAGGTGGCAATGCATTACCCTACCGTTTTGTTATTGATCTTTGAGCGATTAACAAGGTAGTGGCACCACAGTTTCCCATTGTTCCCGACATCGCTACAATTCTGACTATGATTCCTGCAACGGATACGCATTTCAGTCATTGACTTGAAGAATGCATTTTTTTAGCATCCTCATACACCCGGATAGCAGGTATTTGTTTGCATTTTCCCTTGGGGGACGTTCCTTTACTTTCACACGAATACCACAAGGGTACACTGAGAGTCCAAGCATTTACTGTAGGGCCCTCAAGGAACAACTAGATATTCTGGAATTACATTCCACTTGCACACTCATACACATTGATGATTTGCATCTCGCTGCTGATTCAGAAAGCATTTGTAAGGAGGGTATTATTTTGTTACTGAAGCATCTAGCTAATAATGGTCATAAAGCCTCTTTAAAGAGATGTCAGTATTGTTAACAGGAGGTCACCTATTTAGGCTATCTCCTTTTGAAGGAGGGAAGGCGCCTTGTGTCTGAAAGGATACAAAGCATCTCTGATATGGCAATACCAAATACACAGAAAGAGGTTAGGGCATTTATCGGAATGGCTTCCTATTGCAGGCAATTGATTCCAAATGTTTCGCTCATGATTAAACCTTTGTTGACACTGACAAGAAAAGATGTAGCTTTACCTCTACCTTGTGATGCAGATTGTCAATACGCTTTTGATCTGCTCAAAACTGCTCTATGTCCCGCACCAATATTGGGCACACCATATTATAGCAAAGAATTTGTCTTATTTGTGCATGAGAGAGACGGATGTGCTTTGGCTGTTTTGACACAGGAACATGGATGAAGGAACTGGCCATGCAGCAATTTTTCCTCCACGTTAGACCCTGTTGCATGCGCTTTGCCAAAATGTCTCAAGACTGCGGCCAATGCCGCCGCCTCAGTAAAACAAAGTGAAGGCATGGTTTTGGGTCACTCCTTAACCGTGATGGTGCCTCACTCGGTAGATGTACTACTGAAGAGAATGCAAACTCAACATCTCAGGTCTGCATGGCTCACAAGATATGAGCTCATTCTATTTGCACCCCACATCAAAATTAAGAGATGCTGTTCTTTGAATCCGGCCAAACTTTTACCTCCTCTAAACGAGGACAGTACTAATGATACCACCCAAGATTGTCTCTATGTTAGTGAACAAGACATCAAAGGGAGGATTGATTTAAGATACACATCCTTGCCATCCCCAGATGGGGAAATATTTTGTGATGGTTCTTTTTTCAAACTCTCACACGGCACTTCTACCGCTGCCTATGGAATCACCACCTTAGACACAGTTATCAAAAGCAAGAGGATTCCTCACAACCCTGCCCAGGCTGCAGAAATAATTGCTTTGACTAGAGCCTATGAGATATCACAGGGGCTCAGAGTTCATATTTATACTGACAGTCAGAACACCTTTGCAGTAGCTCACAACTTTGGGAGACTATGGGCTGAGAGGGGATTTTTAACATCTCATGGTACTAAAATTCAACATGGTCCTTTGATAGAGCAATTATTATCAGCATTGGCTCTCCCTAAACAACTAGCCATAATGAAATGTGCAGCTCACCAAAGAGTGACTGACGATATTGGGAGAGGGAACGCATTTGCAGACAAAATAGCCAAGCAAACTGCCACAGGTACACAATCAAGAATGTATGTGTTGGACTCTGCTTGGTGGGTCGCTGTGACTGGGATGATGGAAGAGGGTATTAGCAGCATGAAAGAAATTCAGGCCGAAGCCACAGCAGAGGAAATTGAAATGTAGGGTTCTGGCCCAGCAGGGTTGGATACTGAGGGTTGTTGGGTTGATCACGAAAAACAAAGGTGGATGCTGCCCAACGCGTATGTAACAGCTGTAGTTACTATGGCACATGGGCCATTCCACATCAGTGCAAAAGGTATTTGTAAACATCTACACCCAGTATGGAGTAATGACAATATTCCTAAAATTGGAGAGCGACTAGTTCAGAACTGTATGATCTGTCTACAACACAACATTGGGAAGGGAGCACCAGCACCTAAAGGTAGTTTTGGACCTCCTTCCATGCCATTCAAAGTGATTCATTTTGACTTCATTGAGATGGAGCGATGACTTTCAAATATGTGTTAGTAGTGATATGTGCATTCAGCAAATGGGTTGAGGCTTTCCCTTTGAAGGATAATACTGCCATGGCCACTGCAAAAGTCATGTTAAAGGAGTACTTCCCTAGATTTGGGTTACCTAGAGTAATATGGTCCGACAATGGACCTCATTTAATGCCGCTATCATACTACAGGTATGTGAGGGGCTACAGATTAAGAAGCGATTCCATTCGGCGAGACACCCACAGAGTGCCAGTTTAATTGGACACCATAACGGCATCTTTAAGAGCAAGCTAGCGAAGGTGTGTCACATAGCAAACCAAAATAGATTGATGCCCTACCATTAGCTCTGTTATCAATGAGAACAACTTCCCAGGCAAAAACAGGACTTTCTCCCTAAGAAATACTGATGGGGAGACCTGCTAATGTATGGAACGCACCTGGACCTAAGAAGTTGTCTGACATCGAATACCCGTTATTGACTGATTACTGTGCGTTTCATTCAACAACAAGTTCGTGCAGCACTGCCCGATAGATACCAGCGTCCTGGTCACTACATTTGACCTGGTGATTACGTCCTCGTGAAAGATTTTGAGCGAAAGTCCAGTCTTGCTGCTCGTTGGAAAGGTCCCTATCTGGTGCTACTGGCCACTCAGACGGCTGTTTGAGTGGACCGGAAGAAACACTGGATCCATGCAGTGCACCTGAAACGAGTGCTCTTGCCTTTGCCCTATGACAAGTGGGTAAAGGAGGGGGTATGAGACCCGGAAACCAAGTGTGTGCCTTTCAGTGACTGCACATGTTCTGATCCTGAGCCTAAGCAGCCTGATTGTTTACCACTTTCTTCACTTTCTTCGGATACTGATCCTTTGCTCACGGATCACTCTGTGCCTGGAGTGACCAGGTATGACCTTCGACCACCGAATTAGCTAGAGGATGACATCTTGTAGATAGGAAAGTGCGGTAATAATACTGCACCCACAAGAAACCCACAATAAACCAACATTATTTCCTTCTATTCCCTCCAAAGACACTTGAAGGCAGGGAGGACAACACTCAAGATTGGCCACGTGGTCGGGTGCCACCCACGGAGGAACTTATAGAGCCTGTTTCATTGAGGCTTTTTAACGGACACTGAAAGACTATACCTCTGTTTGGGATACGTAGAAGCGAGGACATGGAAAACATTGCCACTGGAGACCTCAGATCTAAAGGACTATGGTCCACTAGGGACAAATGTATAATCCAAATGATTGTAGCATGTATTATGCTTACACTGATACCTGTGTTATGATTCCTAGAAAGCTCACATCCTCTCAGCATACTGTTGCCTATGGATAGCTCCACTACTTTGTCTCCCTTTTATATACACTTGAATACCCTTCACCCTCTTCATTTCAAACACTGAGAAGGGTATCTCAACAACGCCCTCATCCGAATCATGAATGATATACATGCGATCATGAACAGAACAAATTGCTGGGTATGTTCTCACCTCCCACAACATGGTGAGAAAGGTTTAGGTTGGTACATATATCCACTCCCATTGTCAACTGCTTACTAGGCTTCATTTATGGCTCTGTTTTTTGGGAAATGGAATGACAGTACCACTGGTAACTTTGATGGGACCAACATCAATGAATTTAATCAACAGGTATTCCTGCCTTTAGGATGCTCAGTCTTTGCTAATTAATAAAAGTACAACCAATGTCGCTTCTACCAAACATGCAGATAAAATATCTAAACCCTATCAATCAATGATCTCATTCCGGATGTCACCCGTAGGAAATAGGGAAGAAACTCCCCCATCCTACACCATCAATCATGATCCTGATACAGTACCATTTTGTTTAAGCAAAGGGGGTTCTCGTTATATGGGTACATATGACAAATGTGTGAACACTGCGGTTTTAATGAATGAGACAAGGCCCTTATACATCGGGGGATATTTGTATTGCGCACTACCACCACCATAGTGGTCCCCTAGTGCTCTGGCGGATATTTAAAATACGAGGGGGGGGTGAGTTAGTGGGAATAAGCTGGAAAAGTGAAAGAGGGCAGTGATGTGCTGTTGTCGGCCTCAACCCGGTAACTCTGTTGGCTGGGCTTGGGGTGTTCGCCAGTCGGTAGTCGTTGTGTGCTGTTGTGCAAGACTATGCGCGGTTTGTTTTGTTGTTGCAGTGTAGTGAAGTTTGTGCGGATTGTTGTGTTATAGGGTTGTGGTTGTGTTTGGTTAGAGTTTGAGAAGTGTATGCAGAGGGGTGAAATTATTATTGGATTGGTTAATTGAGGACATGCTAACAATCACAATTCTATCTAAGCGTGGCATATGCTGACCTTCACAATCCCATCTAGTTCCGACACCGGCTAATGTTCACAATTACGTCTAGGTGTGGCACATGCTAACATTCACGATTCCATCTAAGTGTGGCATGTGCTAATAATCACAATTCTTCTCAGTGTGGTACATGTTACTATTCACATTTCCATCTAGGTGTGGCACATGCTGACAATCATGATCCTATCTAGATGTGACACAGGCTAAAGTTCACGGTTCTTTCTAGGTGGGGCACTTGTTAACATTGACAAGTATGTTAGTATGCAATGCAAGGCAACATTTACAATCCTGTCATGAATAGAATCAGGCTGGTATTCAAAAATCTTTCTAAGTATGCATGGTGAAGTCTATGGCAGTATATGTTATGGAAAGGTAAGATAGAGTGGCGGGGCTTTCTGGAGCAGAGTAATTGCTCTAAACCCCACCTGTGCCACACTTACAGTTTTAGTTGGTGTTTGTTAACTGCTGGCTTCCCCTGCTGACACCTGTAAACACACCTTGGAGCCGCCTCTGTTGGAGACGCCCTTTGCCTCAGCGCCTTTAGCCACAGGGGCGGCCGGGCAGAGGGCTGCCCAGGGAGGGTTCTTGATATGGGACGAGGGGCCAATTAGGTCACCTGGGAGGGCCAGGGAGGTGGGATTGGTCTTGGGAGGGAGGAAGCGTGGGGAATGGAGGTCTGCAGAGCCAGGCACGCTGAATGTGCATTTCTTTCATTAACAAAATTTAGCACATGAAGGCATTTGGAAGCCTCTGAGTTCCTGTGTGCAGCCCAACTCACCTGAGCCGCATGGAGGGTTGTAATCGTGCCAGCCGGCAGGGACGCTGCACACCTCATAGTTGTTTTGGACAGGGATTTTTTGCCCAATCGGATCTCCTGGGAGGCCTTGGGAGGCAGGATTGGTCTTGGGAGGGAGGAGGCATGGGGAATGGAGGTCTACAGTGCCAGGTGCACTGAATATGCATTTCTTTTATAAACAATTGAGCACATGAAGGCATTTGGAAGCCTCTGAGTTCCTGTGTGCAGCCCAACTCACCTGAGCCGCATGGAGGGTTGTAATGGTGCCAGCAGGGATGCTGCACACCTTGTAGTTGTTTTGGATGGGGATTCTTCAGCCAGTCAGGTCACCTGGGAGGGCCAGGGAGGTGGTATTGGTCTTGGGAGGGAGGAAGCATGGGGAATGGAGGTCTACAGCGCCAGGTGAACTGAATGTGCATTTCTTTTATAAACAATTGAGCACATGAAGGCATTTGGAAGCCTCTGAGTTCATGTGTGCAGCCCAACTCTCCTGAGCCACATTGAGGGTTTGTAATGGTCTATTAGTAATATTTGAAAGGAACATGTTAGTTGGGGATAGTGTTGCCGGGAGTCTATGTCACTTCAACTGCAGACATACTGAAACATCGCCCTAGGAGGGAATTTGCTGATGACATACCTCTCCAGATATCAGGGGATGTAGCAAAATGCATGATTCCTTTTTGGGGACAAATAATAAACTCTCGAGATATTAGAGTGTTGGCCAGAGTATTAGAGAAAACTATTAATGAAAATACTGACACAATGTTTAATATGACGATAGAAGAAAGAGCTTTTAAACTAGTTGCTCTTCAGAATAGAATGGTCTTAGATGTCATGTTATCTGAACGTGGAGGAGTTTGCAAAATGGTCCGGTCTGCGTGTTGCCTGTATATATCTGACTGCTCCCCTACTGTGTTTCATGCTATCAAAAGATTACATACACTGGGTTCCGAAATCTATGTTGATGAGGGTAATTGGGACATTGGAACATGGGCTTGGAATCTGTTTGGAACTTGGGGTTGGAAGATATTCTCTGCACTTGCCATTTTCGTTGGAGTAATTTTATTTTGTTGCTGCTGTATACAGTGTCGGCCAGTTTTAGGATCTACATTAGGTAACTGCTGCTCTAAAGCGCTGGAGAAATCGAAACCTGTACCTTATCCTCCTATTGGTGTGACTAATGCAGGATGTAGAGATTACACAGTTTATGGCTATCGATATATTTGTTGACGATGAACTATGACATTAATGTGTTAGCTTAGGCTAAAAGTAGGGTTTGTGAAAATGCATCCATTTTGTATTATTTTGTGTTCGCCTAATCTCACACATTGAAGTACGGCCTTCAGACATCATTTTGGTTTCTTTGCTCACAAGCTGGGTTTTCATGTCGCAAGCAGCAAATGATCGTAGCCTGCAGGGCTGGTGAACGTGTTCCTGTAAAAAGGAATGCTTAGCCAATGGAATTTACCAGCTTCAAGCCTTGACCGGGCAGGCACGAATGGAGATAAAGGCTAGCCTATACATCTTTCTTTCTCCTGCCTTCCATAGCTAATTGTGCAATCAATGTTTGGGAAACATGATGTATCATGCACATTCTAGGGAAGGAAAGATAATTTACCAAGCCAAAATGTGCTGTGCTCTTCTTGTACAAAGAAAACATAGATAAAGATAGGCCAGGAATGCATCCTTGCTCTGGGAGCAGGATGAACCTCACTTTTCTGAAGTACAGATGTGATGTAGAACCGGTAACCATGTTTTGCCATAGATAATGCCCACATCACGCAGGTCGTAAAGCACTTGTAATTGCAAAAACCAATGTGGCTCTGAACTGTATAAAGAGGCTAACTGGCCACCCTGTAAATTGCTAAATTTCTCTATGACTGCTCACAGACATAGCTGAACCTGTTTGTTTTCGTGACTGGTGTGTTCTTCATTTGTTCACAGTAATTCATTTTTGGACTTACAGAAAATCCACCAGCTTGCTTCAAAATTCTACTTGGGAGATAATAGATTAAGACCCCTCATTTGGGAATGTGTAGCTTGAGTTTTTAATTACTTTACTTTTTAGTCGAGTGGAACTTCTACTGTCTCAATCAGGCCCCTGGCAGAGGCTCTGATCTACCTGTTCAGGCTCATTTTCTCTTTCGTGAGGGATACAGACATTTCAAGAAGATGCGGTCTTCACCTCTGTGTTGAGATGAGAGGATATTTTGTGGACTACTCTGCACATGCTACAGACAAGGCACCCCAGAGAGGTCCTCAGAGGGTGAACCCTTCTGTATGAGGTTTTGTGCAGAGTAATTCTGTACCTCAACCTTCAAGCTGTCATGAAGAGGTCATGATGGAACAATAGCTAATCTGCATTTGTTAGGAACTCTTGTTAGGATGTGTGTCCCTCTACTTCTCTGTGCCCATCCACATGTCTCCTGCCTCCTTCCCACAGCCCTGACAACCACTGCTTACCTTCAGCCTGATGTCCTTCCAGGCCGCTGCTCTATACCACCATGGACATAGAAAAGGGATAACATTTCTAGGTCCATGATGGCCATTGTGGTTTGTAGTTTTTAGGGGAATTCAAAACTCCCTTTTAATGAAATCTATTAACACCCCGGCTCATATGCTCAGGATGCTAATAGCTATATACACCTCAGAGGAGGGCTTTACTGGCTGGTAACGGCTGGGGCCCTGCATCCAATTTGGGCCAACAGCTATTGCAAGCTGGTACAGCTTCCATGCATGCTATATATTTCTTAATTGGGATGCAATTTCCATATGCTTAACCTTATTTCGTGTGATTCTATCCCATTAACTACTGCTGTTGGTTCAAAAACTCCCATTATTATGTTGGATGTGATTCAGGTTCTTTGAATGCAAAAAGTCAATGAAAGTATGCAGGCGTTTCCCAAGAAGTATTTTATTTTTTGTATGTCTCGTGTATGTGAGTAAACAAACTGTAGCCCCTCATTAGGTTTTTTTCCTGTCTCCAAATGCTTTTAAGGTCTCACTGCCAACTTGCCTTATGCAATGGTGCCAGCTTCTACTCCTGAAACCCCCATCCAATTGGTTCAATGGCTTGCCCATAAACAATTTTTCAGTCTCTTACACACATTCAGCTCAAATAGATGTAGTTAATGTCTGCAAAAACACAATTAGGACATGTTCTAGATGGGTGTGGGGAAAGTAGATGGCTTATCATTGCCTCTACTACATACATGATATATTCTCTTTTCTGATATAGCCTGTAGTTTAATATTTAAGGGATATTTCCACTTTATAGTACATTTTAGTGTTTGCCAAAGAGTAACATTGCTGGTTGTAGTTGAGATGCACAATGTTCTCTCATTTAGTCCTTGAATTACAGAATCTCTTTCAGACATGCATTGTCAAGGTGAGTTTCAAATACATATCTCTGCACCATTTTACTTTTATATTTAGTGATAAGTAATTATTCTTGGGCAGTAGAGTCATTTTTGTCTCTTATGATGTGTTGACCCTTCATGCTTTTCACACTAAATGCATCTTTTTGATTAACTCTTTCTCCTCCCTTTTAAAGGAGACATAACCTTGTGACTGACCTCCTGGTGCAGCAGTGTGATACTCTTGTGCATGCACAAACACTGTGTAAGCAAATACATTGCCACTGGGAAAACAGCACATTGAAGAATGCACTGTAGTTTTTTTCAAGAGTGAACATTTTCTGATGTGCAAACAGTATTCACAGTATTTGTGCACACACATAGGTAGCATAACACCTGAACTGGTGCAGCTTATACTTGATCTCAATAATCTTCAACAAACCCATGTCCTTCCACTTGAACAAATCTCCCAAATGTACTTTGTGTGGCTTCTAAATGATTGGGTGGTTATATATTCCTGCATTTGCCCTCTTTACTTAAAAAGGGCTACTTTGAGTCCTGTCCAGTTCTTTACAGATGACACATGTTTACCTCTGATTTAGTCTTATCATTCTACCCTGCAACCCCACCATGGAACCTGCCTTCTAAAGGCCTTTTTAATAATCTGGATCACTGTGTACAGAAAGGTGAGAATGTAAATGTTTCATTTTTTGTTTTAGGACAGTCAATGTTTCGACAAAGGAAAAGGAAGGAGGTGAAAGGGAAGAAGCAGAAAATTAAGCTTGGGGGACACCACTTTTCATTTCTAGCATAAGTAAAACAGTTTAATTGTGTATGGAAATGCTAAACTGTCAAAAGAGGTGTGTAGGTGCCTTAAGCGTGTACTGTGCTTTTGATATTCTTTCACCTAGCACTTTAGAAAAGCAGGTAGATCTTCCTAATAGATTGCAGATGTATGCATAAAGTATGACAGTGGCAGCCATGGATTCTGCCGGATGATGATGTTAATCCTATTTTCAGAGGGCGTAGGAGTCCATGGGGTGTTTGGGGGATTCATCATGGGTGGCAGTATTGCTGTGATCATTCCTGCAATTCATGAAGTCTGCTTCTTCAAGAAAAGGGATATTTGTAGCCCAGCTTGCTATGAAGCAATTTCCTAAATTGTATTGTATTCTATGTAAATTATATGGTACATTTATTCCCATGAGTTTGAAAATGTGGTTGGTTGAAAATCAGATATTATCCAAACTGTATTAGATTTAGAGCCTAATTTGAGAAAGCAGAGCAATGCTTCAACTTTAAATTAGTATACAATAATTATGTTCTTACTAAGAAACTGCTGCTCCAGGAGGCATGAGATAAGGCTCCAGGACTAAGTGCAGGGAGACAGGAAGGAACCAGGAAGGAACCAGGCAGTAACATGGGATAAGGTTTTAGGACTAAGTGCAGAGAGACAGGAAGGAACCAGGCAGTAACCGGAGATAAGGCTCCAGGGCTAAGTGCAGGGAGACAGGAAGGAACCAGGCAGTAACATGTGATAAGGCTCCAGGACCAAGTGCAGGGAGACAGGAAGGAACCAGGCAGTAACATGTGATAAGGCTCCAGGACTAAGTACAGGGAGACAGGAAGGAACCAGGCAGTAAAATGAGATAAGGCTCCAGGACTAAGTGCAGGGAGTCAGGAAGGAACCAGGAAGGAACCAGGCAGTAACATGAGATGAGGCTCCAAGAATAAGTGCAGGGAGACAGGACGGAACCAGGCAGTAACCTGAGATAAGGCTCCAGGACTCCAGGAGGCATTTTCAAATATTGTTGTGGATTTAAATATTAATTTCGGTAAAGTAGACTTTCTAATGAAACACCCACTATTGTACAATCCCAAACCAGCATTCTGTAACAAGAGCAATACTGTATTTGAATGAATACTCTACTTTAATTCAATGAAAATTGGAAGTAAAAAATGGTCGACTAGCGTTATGCTGGAGAAGTCACGATAGTAAAATTGCAAATATGCAGCTTGTCTGCAGAAAAAAATCAACCTGTCTACAAAATTGTCACTAATTGCATATAAAACACACACAAACACACACAACACTATTCACATACATCAAATACATGCATATTTCTAAACCGCTAATTCTAAATAATCAGCACAATATAATGCCATCTTGACATGCCACTCATCTGCTAATATAAGTCAACCTTATGTTACTCATATACCGCATAAATCAATTTACTCTGATTAATATCAATTCTGAACAAGTCTTTATTTTCTCCAATATCAATAACAAGTATTTGTATTAGAAAAATATTGCATAGAAAACTGCATTTCACATTGCATGCATTTGCTAGATATTCCCCATCAACAATGTGTTCCCATGTGCAGGGTGGTGTAGCTGGTTTCTAGCATATGTATGTAAATGAAATTCAAGCACTGGTGGGTTGTATCGAAATCTGCAGGCTCTATTTTAGGGACGGTGTGCAATCAATTTACAACTCACACAATATGGATTTATCTGCACTAGGTATCAACCCTAAATTAAGTTTTTCTGAAAGGAGAGCACATTTCCCCCCCTCCCTCCACCCACAATTCTCTTGGGTGATTTGGGTATATCTACTTCAGGGACCTCTCACTTCAACAAATGTAATTTACAATATTTGACTGTTCATTTAAATTGCATCATTCTCTATGAGAATGCAATTGATTCAGCTAAACTCACTTTGATCCCACAATCTTTTTTTAAATGACTAGGCTCTCACAGGTTATACATTCTCTGTTAGGGTATAGGCATTGGCCACAGCCTCATTTGTCGACTAAACCTGTGAAAACACAGAGGGTTCAACCTATTTGGATATGAGTGTACGAGGCTGTGCACCATGTGCATAAATGCTACTGGTTCCAGCTTAAATGTATCTTCCCTTGGCTTTTAAAATGCCCACAAAGCAGGAGACATTCAAGACTAACACGCTACAACATTCTACTTGCATTCAATTGGTTATAGTTTATTAGATATTGCACGCTGAGTGCAGGAAAATGCTATCTGTTCTACACTAAATAAGAGCTCACTTGGGTTTGAATATAATGAGAACAAAAGTTATATTTAACACTATATTTGCTAGAGCATTCTATTTTGGATGAGCTCCCTCTTAATGGCTCTCCCCAGATCCTTTTCCAGGTGCTCAGCAGAGAAAGTATTCTGGGGGCATATGTCTAATTACGTTGGGGCTTTTTATAATCACTTTTAGATCATAATTTTAAGGCACAGAGGCACCATGGACCTTCGCAGCCTTCAGATAATCTGTCCAGTCCGCTAGCACCATCTGATGCCTGCTTTTATCTACCTCTGGGAATCTGGTCTGCCTCAGGTCAAATCTGCTTCAGGTTTCCTCTCAGACAAGGCCCATGGTCTATCCCATCTCCAGATCTTATCCCAGCGCAGCACACATCCAGTTGGACAGAGGATTTCCTGTCTGCAGCCTTCAAGATCCCAGAGCTAACTCCCAATTTCTGTGGGCTGGTACTTTAAAAGGCTCACATTCTCCCACATTGTTATATTTACATCACAATTTCTGAGTGGTGAAATCTCCCACTGGCTGATCAGCAAGTTGACAATCCAGAGAATATGTCCCTTAATTTCACAGGTTGATTATATTTGTTCATACGACTGTGGTGTATTCTGGACAATGTGGATTCATAATCATACTTTCTTCCACATCTTCAAGAATTTTTCCCACCAATGAAATATCGATTTTTAGAGTCTCATGATAAAGCCGAATACAGCCATCTGTGGCGTACATTTGTGAGATACAATTTGAGTGAACTATAAAAATGTGATTAATGAATTATTAATACATATAACTATATCATATTTGGCCTAATTGTGTATGGGAGACTCTTGCGGTTTCTGATGAGACTAGGAGAACAGGCTGCAAGAGTTTAGTTGTTTATGTGAAATTGGCATCCAGAGAACTCTGCTGCCCGAGAGCCTTCTGGCAAACATTACAAATGTGGCAGTTTAAGAAGGTAAAAATTGTCACAACTGACATCATCATATAGGGGATTACATAGACACAGGATTGGGTAAAACATTCGGCTGCATATGTCTTTGATGATGTTGCTCCCGCTGATTGGTTGTTCGGTTGGCGGAAGGGAGTGTGCCACGAGGTCCAGTTGCCTGTGTCCGGGTGGGGTGAGGGTCAGGTCACGATGAAGCAGAACAGGCACTAACTAATCTAACATAACATATTGTTTCGAGCATGCATTAAATAACAATCACTAAGGCTCCTTTGAGCAAATCATTGTACTCTATAAATTCTAGGTTTATGATAACACCATTATTCAATGGGGCTTGTGGGGTTTATCAGGACTCGGGGGTCTTGGTCTAGGTGGGATCATTGATCATGGGGCGAGTCTGAGCATATTAGAAGAACTAGGGGGCATGCTGACATTTGTTAGTTCTAAGGTGCAATATACTGTGACAGAGGTTGGATTTTGTTAGTTGGGGCACACTGGGGTGGGCATCACACCAAGGTTACACGCCTGGCACATCAAGAGAATACCTAGCGGGGCCATGGGGTTATATTGGCAGTAATTTTCCAACAGCGGTGGTAAGAGGGCACAGGCAGGTTTGTGGAGATGGATGAGCTGCAAGGCCTGGTTCAAGCCGGTTCACGCACAGGACAGTGATCTCAGAGGAAGGGTGAGGCGTTACATTTATATTGTTGCAATTGCCTCCGGCTCAGGTGTGAGAATGGAGCTGCGAGGCCTTCAGACACAGGGAGAAAAGGTGGGGGCCTTTGAGCACGCTGTGCGTGGTGCTGCAGAGGGGAGAGAAGCCTTTTCGTATTCTCGCAGTGAGGCCTAGTCCAAAGATGGAGTCGAGGGTGCCCAAAATGGATGCCAAGTATCTCTGCAACAGCCCCACCTATGTCGTCATCAGCACAACGGCTGGTGATGCACACAGGGGCGAGGGAAGCGTCCCCCACTGTTGGTCGAGCAAGTGATGCATTTTGAACTGAATGGGTGAGGGGGGGGCCGAATGGCCCACCACTCCCACACAATGGGCAGCCTTATTTTTATTTACCTTTGAAAGTTAAGGCCCCATTTTAGTTAATGATTGATATGAGTGGCTGATAGGTCCCTTTGCAAAGCAGTCCATTAACGCCAGATGGTGAATTGTATGGAGAAGAATAGTTCAGAGTTGAAACATTAAGTACATTGATTTTCATTTGAAGCTAGGGTTGCAAATAAGGCCTGTTCATCATGTGGTCAACTCAGATATTATTAGTTCAGTAATCAACATGTTGAATTCATCTGGAATTCAAAAGATATCATTTTAGGAGTATTACTCTTAAAAGGAGCCCATGTGGTTGGGTGCAGCCCATTAATCAGAGGCCTTGAGTATGGGATTCCCTTGTACTGCTGGTCCTGTATATTTCTTTCATGAAAGATAAATTGGTCTGTTTTTCTTCAGATAACTGGGCTAATCTCATGAGCCCCTTTCCCTCCCCAATTAGTAATGTGTTCTCATGCAAGTTGGACTGAGGTTTAGCTTCTATTAGATTCACTGAAGAACCAGCAAAACAAGTGTGGCAAAGCCAAAATGTAAGACATTGTAATTTTCCATAATAATATGTTAAGTAAACCTACTTAATTTGAGTGTGATTTAACATGTAGGTTTCATTTATAATTAAAAAATGCCAGGGGGCATTTGGCACTTCCCTGATCTACCCAGTTAACAATATCTATGAAAAGGATCAGGGCAAGACTGGATAAAGTGTGACCCACTTTTTTATTCTATTTACCATATGAATAGCAGTAAACATGATGATATACAAATTCAAAGCAATAGAATACATCCAAGGTGTGGTACAGGAGAACAAAAACATACGTTACATGTAAACAAACAATCAAAGGTGCTTATCAAAGAATTATACAGATAGTGGGCCTCACTCTGCCTGCCAGTGCCATTGTGCCTCTGCAGGTCTGACCTGCCGGGCACAATGGTCCAGAAAGCAGAGTTGTCACGGAAGCACTGGCACTGTTAGCAATGGTGCTGGTGCTTCCGAGTCCCCATTCCTGTGGATTTCTGTTGGTCTCCATGGGAATGAGGACTAACATGTTCCCACGCTTGACTTCCCGATCCGCTGGGTCTTGTAATCTCCTGGTAGCACTGGGAGGTTATGTGCCGGAAACAGTGTTACAGGGTTACCGCCAACCTCATAATGAGGCCCAGTGACTCATATATATAGAACGACCCCTTTACATTATCTTGTGGACGTACACAAATATAAATGGTGCATTGGTCGGCTGGCTCTACAGTGTTTTGGTTAAAACCTGTTTTGTTATTAAGTTGTTGACAAAACTGTGTTTTGGCCTCTATAGTAGTTGAAAGGAGGTCTTGATATATCAGCCTTCATCAGGACATGAGGTTATACTGGTGTCCCGTTGAGAGGGATCTCCTGTGCCCAAAATTGTGCATCGTCATTTTGTGAACATCAAAGCAGAGTTCAGGATGTCAATGGGCCTCATCACGACTTCGGCGGTAACCCTTAAATCCAGTGGTAGCGCTATTACTGCCAGATTTAAGGGTCTGCCGAATCAGGGCTTTGGCGGATTTCGCCCCAGCTCTGAGCTCGGGGGAAATCTGCCGAAGATTTGCGCTATTACTGCCGGTGGGAAATCCGCCGGCGGTATTAGCGCGAAAATTCTCCATTGAGCCCAATGGGGAATGGGGCATTCCCGAATGGGCTCAGTGGGGAATGGGGACTTACATTACTGCCAAGCTCGTGATCCGGCGCTATTAGCGCTCTGGAGTTCGGCGGTAGGGCTAATACCGCCCGCACTAATAGCGTTACCGTTACCGCCCAAGTCGTGATGAGGCCCTATGTGTGGGATCTGAGGCTGGTGACTCATGGTACATGGGTCACTGGGCCGCTTGAGTTATGCGGTGTATCTTGTTCCCGGTGGTGAGGCCTGTGTCTATGCCACTGTTTTCTGGGTGCTCGCTCCCTGTGATAAATCAGAAATCACTCTGGCAGCTCCGCTCTCCACTCGTTAATGAAGGGTTCATTTCTAATAACATCACCGCAACTTATCTCCCATATATTTATGGAAATGATATTACACTTGGTACATCTCAATGCTGTTGAAAAAAGAAGTGCTGATAGGATTTGATATTTCAGGTAAGGTTAGCATGGGTTTCAGTGAGACTTCAGGGTGTGGATAAAGCAACGTAGCTATATTATGTAGATGCCAGGGGAAAAATCAAAGTGCAGCATGAAATACAATGTGACACCCGGGGAGAGGGGTCTGTGGGACACCAGTGAGTGAGACAATATGGTACCTGCTACTGTGTGGCAGCAGGGTGAACATTCTCTGGAACAACAGGGCAACAGGGAGCAGAAATTGTATTTGAGTGTGAGTAATGGAGTTGTGGAATGGAGCAAGATTGGCATCCCCTGATTGTTTGGCTGAGGCTCAATGGGCGAGCACATACTATGGGCTATGGTTCGAGTTGATGATGTGGGTGTAATGACACATAACCACTGGTTGCCGGGTGGTGCCTTCACTATGTGGGTGTTGAAGAGCCTGGTCTTTAGCATTTTACTGAAGGGAAGGTTGTCCTGAATTAGGTGGATACCCCTCGGCACGGTGACCCAAAATGTGCCCGCAATTTTGTGAGATCTGATCCTCTGTATCTCCTTCTGGCATAGTTTATGTTTTCTCATTGTTTTGCTTGATTGGTATTGCATGAGCTTTCTTTTGATAAATTCAAATTCCCCACTCTGAGGGGCCATGTGGGCAATGCAGGGTGCTTTAAAATGGATTAATATTTCATCAGTGCCCAGTGGAGTGCGCTTGGGGCTCATGTTATGTGCTCTCTCCCTTAGAGTAATAGTAGTAGTTTTGCTCTGTATTCTGGATGCAGTGAAGTTGTTTAGTAAGGTAATGCAAAATGCTGCGATATATGCTGTTAGCATGGCTGATTCTTGATAACAACAGCCTTATGACTGTGCGGTTCCTGTACCACCTGATTAAGCATAGATGGTAAAGGCATTTTTTACTAAAGTCTTGAATTGTGGCTCCAGAGTAAATGTATTATTCACAATAATTCCAAGGTCCTTGATCCCTTATGAAGGTTGTCATTGCCTCTTGTGCAAAATCAGGTGAAAATATCATCATTTCTGTCTTGTCTTGGTTGAGTTTTATGTTGTTAATCTTCATCGATGTGCTCAGTTGTGTGAGGCAATTGGTGATGGACGTGTTTGTGACTTTTTTGTCTTCTGTATAGCTGTAGAAGATGGGCACATGCTTTTTGAAGACTCTCATAAGTGGCAGCATGTATATATTGTAAAGCAGAAGGGTTGAGCTTGATCCTTGCAGGATTCCACAAGTTGTTCTTCAATAGCTAGATCTGAAAGGGGGAATCAGGTTGGTTTGTGTTCTGTCTCTGAGAAAATACCTTATTCAATGAAGCTCTGTGTTGTGTACTCCTATTTATTCCAGTCTCCATCATAGTATTGAAAGTGTCAATAGGTATTGGAAAATCTGGCAGTATAAGGGCTGAGCTGATGTTAGTGTTCATATTGATTTTAAGGGTTACCCAAACTGGTACAAGAGCAGATTATGTTGCTCTCATTGGTCTGAATCACATTTTTGTGATGTGATCTAGGATGTCGATGGAATCAATATGTTCCAGCATTTGTCTATATACATATCTTTCCAGGATTCTATCTGGATATGGTGTATTGGAGACAGTAGTTGGTGTAGTCACCTGGATTTTCTCTGTTGTTTTTGAGGTATTCTTTAAATTAGGCCATTTTGAACGTGTTTGTACAATTCCTGTTTCCAGTAAAGAGTTACTAAGTTTGTGAAATGTGAAAGCTATGATTTCTTTGGTGAGTATGTCTTTGTAGATGTCCAGGACGTGGGGAACCTGCTGGTGAGCTTGCTTTGCCATTCTCCTTCACCAGTTGTGAATTCTGCTTCAGTGATGGGCTTAAATTGGTTGAGCAATGAGGTTATGATTGTTGTTTTTTTAGGAGTACCACTGTTTCCATTGATGTGTGCTGCCTATTCAGCTTGCTAGATATGTTTTACTTTGTTTTGGAAGTGGTTGTTGATGTTGTTACATAATTTCCAGGATGGCTTGGGAGGCTTTTTGCAAGAGCCAGGAATTGTAATTACTTTTATGATTACGCACATTTATTACTCCAGTTGATCTGCCCTTCTGATGCATTCAGTGTCATGTAGTTTCTTGGCCTTTACAATTGCAGACCTGCAGTACCAGATCTAATAATGAAATACTGCCCTGTCTTGCTGTTTCTAGTGTTTCCGCCAAGCTTGTTCTCGATTCCCATTTGTGTTCTTCCAGGTTCTAGACTGTGGGGTAAACTAACTTCTGCTGCTTTTTCTCTCAACGAGTGAGTTGTTTCAAAGGTGTATGAATTTTCAGTGCTCCAGAAATACAATGTTGGACCATCACTGTTCTTTCCTTTGGGACTCAAAGTCTGAACTGGTGTAGTTGATTCAGTGTCCTCTGTTAGTGATACAAGTTCCTCTATGTTGAGGGTTTTCCAGTTTCTCCTGGTGATGGGTGTTGTCCATTGTGAGAGATGGTGTGTTGTCCATTGTGAGTAGGGAGTGTGTGCATTGGTATGTTGATCACAAGCGATACCATGAGGTAGTGGTTCTACAAAGGTTGGATAAAAGGGGGTCTAGGCGTCAAGCTTTCTATGCAAATTCCATCCGGTGTGTGCCCAGTAGATTGTGTTACCCCTTTGGCCATTTGTTTAAGGAAATATTTGGCCATGTAGGAGCCCAAACATTTGTCAGAATGTAAATTATTTTTTTATTCAAACTAGCTATTAAATCTCAGAGAATAGTTGCTCATTTTCCCCCCCAAGTTGGGCAACAGTTTCGTAGAAACTTCCTGCGATGGTTGAATTGTAGGAAGGAAGACTATTTGTGAGCAGAAAGGAGAGGTTAGTTCTGTGGTTGATGGTAAGGTGGATGAGAAGTGATTTACACTCTGGGATGTCCCTAAGGTGCAATATTAGTATTCTGAAATGTCCCTTGTATGTTATGGGGATCCCTACTCATGTCTTGCCTTCCTGGTTGCATGGAGGGGTTTGAAAGTATTTGGGATGATTTCATGTGCTGCATCTTCTAGTCGTCTAGTAGCCAAATATCATTCATTGCATGAGGACGATACTCTTAGAATACATATATGTCAGTGAGTAATTGGATCCTATGTTTTAAAATACCTTCTTTTGAAAATCTAGGTTGATCATGCACTTCTGGTCAAATCGTCCAATTACATATACATGTGTAGGTATAGGTGCAGGTGGAGTGTAGGGTAGGGAGTGGGGACACGGTGGGAGCCCACATAACAAAGGAAGGGTTGAATTCAGGTTGACCAAAAGTGCATGACCAAATTGCAGACATTCAAAGGAAAGACTTTCAAACATGTAATATAGAACTAGGCAAAAAGGGTATGCAAAAAACATACATTTTTTCAAGTTATTGTACAGTGGTGTTCCTCAAACATTATACAATTAGAATAAATGTACAAGCCCAGTTAATACAACTCAAATACGTCTGCGGTACAGGGGTACAAGCTGTTCAAAAGGTTCCAAAGTAATGCGAGATAGAGTTCCTAAAACAATGGAAAGAATTGGGAAGAAACAAGTAAGGAACAGGGACTGAGAATAGCTAGAGAAGGGAGCAATGATATCCTTCATTGTGTTTTCATGTAAGAAAGTTAAAGTAAGTCTGCATAGAAAGCAAAGAGGAAGGGTAACGTGCTAGAATTTACTTCCTGTCTGCGGGGATTACAGAGGTCAGACTAACCTTGACAGCATTGACTGCGGAGAGGGACATAGTCACAGAATTTGGCACAGAAAATGTCCCATATTATAGGTCTCAAGAGAAATATTCATCCATGGGAATGAGACAAAATGCTAAGAGGGGACTAAGGGGTGATCATAGGGTTGATGAGTAAAGACAGCAGGAAAGGTGATGCTTTACTAAGGGCTACTACTTGAATTATTAATTAATGTCAGCTGAGAGTAAATGGCTTTTGAAAAGCTTGATAGATCTGATATGATATGGCAATGATTTAGAGTCTTGGGGTTTAGTCAGAAAATGATGATTCCCCAAGAAGTGCAGGGTACTGCATCCAGAATATCAGTATCTGAGGGGTGGGTTTGCTGAATTCTATGCACTTTGAAGTCTAGCAATTAGGTAGGCTGGAGCACCCACGTTTAGGCAATTAGCAAAGTCTTTATTAGAAAATATGATTGTGAAGATAGCTGGTTACATCTTTTGCGTGGGGTGGTGAACAAGGAATAAAACGACTAGAGTACAGTATTCAGTGGTCACTCAATGGTTAAAATTCAATTTTTCTCTATGTTTGAAATTAGATGGTTGTAAGCTATCCACAGTTCAGTCATTTAAATGCAACCTGCGGGAGACATCCCACAAGGTTTCCCAAGAGATCTCCTGGTGAAAGCTCCTGGGCACTGAGGTCAAACATTCCCTTTCCCTGGGAACTCAAAGGAAGAGTGCATCCTAGCTATTGTTTTACTTGTAGCAATTTAGTCAGCCAGGCTACACATAACTACACATAATCTTGACAACAAAGACCTGGGTTCACAGGGTTGACATTTGAATTAAATTAAATGGTTTGACCTTAATAATCAGGTATGGCTTATTCTTAGATATCACACTGCCACCAGATGGATTTAGACAACAAATATTACATTTTAGTGATCAGGTTCAAATGTTAAAATGCTACCTCTGGCTGTTTTGACTTTGGGTGACAGCTGGCAGGGATACATATGTGACCTTTGAACAGACCCTGTACCACTGGAAAGCTGGGCTGCAGATGTCACGATATTGCTGCTCTAAAGGTACATGGATGTACCATGCTTTTGGCATTAAGCTCTATGATGGGGGAGCAGATTAGTGAATCCCCTTTCAGAAACAGAATTCTAGTCATCCTTTTTTATTAATAAAAATCAAAAAGGCTAGCGCTCTGTGACAAATTGACTTCTACCCTGCATGAGTACAAGTATGGGCAGAGGCTAAAGGACCTACTCAGCCCTCACAATTCTATAAACAATGAGCCAACACAATCATAAAGGTAAAACAGGAACAGTTAAGTGATATACCTCCTTCACCTTTTGTGGTAATGTAGGCTGAGTGAGGGCTATACTCTCAAGAGTGGTGTGAATGTGGTTCAGTAGCAACCATAAAAGCAACGCATAACAGTCCAGAATAAAGGAATGCCCAAACAAAGGTTCTATACAATATTTATACTTTAAGCAAACACACCATGTACAGTATTAACTAACTAGAAAGCACTACAAAAAAAAGTCCCTGTAGAATGAACACAGAATTTGCAAAGATAGGGAGCTACCGATGAGACCGGTGTGATCAGTCTCTTACACACTGCAGAGGAGGAACCCTCCTGTTTTTGGAACAGGCCAGGGTATTCGCTCTGTGCCTATTTCCTTTTTTGACATGGTTCAAGGTCTCCGGCTTGGACCTACTCTGTGGTCGGCCTCAACAAACTAGTTAGAGTGGAACAACCCTGCTGGTCCATCCAACAGTCAGCCTTACATGGGATTCCATCTGAGGACAACTCACTCAGTTCTGACAGGCCCTTCTGGTCTGAAACTTCCCTGTCCGCCATCTCAGGAGGCCTTTTCTATTCCAGCAGGTGATGCTGAGAACACTGAACCCGGTGCTAACACAATAGTCACCTCAGTAGCCATTGGGTCTTCCCTCCCAAGAGTAGGTGCCTCAAAGGACTTCAGGCTTGGACAGGGAGCTACCAGGGACATTGAGCCCTTGCACTTTCTGGTTGAGGAAGCCTCTGGGCTGTAGCCCTCAAGAACTTCCTCCTGTGAGTGATACTCCCAGAGCTTCTGCTCCAGCGACTGCCATGACTATCTCTGGGTCAGGGAGGCTGTTAACCAACAGATACCCTACTGGAATGGAATTCATGATTGCAAAACTATGCACTGAGGTTTCACTCTTTCAACTAAGCCCTACTGTTCCCAAAGGACAGTACTTCAGACTATCAAACCCTCTTACCTGCAGGTTTGGTCTTTGGGAGTACTACCCTGCATTCACCAGTCACCTGACAGCTGTGACACTAGCAGCAATGCCAATCAAGTTTGGAGAGTTTTCCCCATTTCTGGAGACAAAGTGCAGACATATTTGAGTCTTGGTGGAAATTGGTCTCCCCTAAAAGGATCCAGTACTGTTTCTACCCAGAGGGAGGAAACATTTGGCCACTTCCGGGCCTAGTGGGACTTCATCTGTTAAGATGCCCACACTGACTGTGTCCTCCTCTTCCAGGGGACCCTCAGTCACTATGGCCTGCTAAGGTTTCCCCTTCCAGGGAGGACCTCTCTTACGTTGTACCAAATCACCACAATAGGAACAACCCCTGACCTCGGTGCTAGAGGTGTACACACTCTGCTTTCCAGTGGTGGTTGACCTAACATGGGCCTGGCATTTCGCTTTGGACTTTTTGGGAACTTTCTTGGATGGGGGGTCCTTTCCCTTCTTGTGTTTATCATAATCAGTTGCCTCTGATTTGGGTGCATATTCCTTAGCCTTTTTGTGGACTCATTTGTTCACGTACCTGCCTGCAGCCTTTCCATGCTCCACAGGCTTAGTGTCACTCATGCCCTCTAAATTCTGGTGTAACTCCTCTCACACTTTTCAAAGGTATTCTCACATGAGTTGTATCCATTTTGTAACCTTTGACCAATCCACATCGTGACTCTAAGGGCTAATATGTAAACGCCTCAAAAGGTTTACTATCCACCTAAAATGGTTGGACTATGTCCTTGGGAAATGGCATCTAGGCTGTCCTTGAGTTCCACCAGATGAGATACTTCCTTCCTCACTGGATGTTTTGTGAGTTTCCCACACAGGTGATATTCCCCTATCACCTAACAATGTTCACAGGTTTCTCAGCAGTTCTGTTTTACTAACCTCAATGCCATGTGGAAGATCCCATCTCTCAAAGAGTAGGTGCAGGCAGCCTGTTTCAAGGTTGAGCACTAAACCCATTGTGTGCCACATTGTAGCAATTCAAAAATATGCCTTGGCAGTAAAACTAGCGTTAATGTACACTCTGTTTTTTTTTTGCTGACTAGGCTATAAGTACTGTCTGTTCCATATCCCAACTGCTGTCCACCAGTGTGACAAATTGACTTCTGCCCTACAGGAGTACAATGATAAGCAGAGGCTATAGTGCCTACTCATCCTTCACACTTATCCAAACCAAGAGCCAACACAATCATAAAGCTAAAACAGGCATATTTATGAGCTTTACCTCCTTCGCCTTTTGTGGTAACGTGGGCCAAGGGAAGGCTATACTCTCAAGAGGGGTGTGAATGTGGTTCAGTAGCAACCCAAACAGCGAATTATTACAGTTTAAAATAATGGAATGTCCAATCAAGGTTCTATACAATATATATATATATATATATATATATATATATATATATATATATATATATATATATATATATATATATATATATTAACCAAACATGCCATGCACAGTATTAACTAACTAGAAACACTGACAAAAGTTAACCCTGTAGAATGTGCACTAAATATTCAAAGATAGTAGATATAGCACTATAGGTAACAAGGCAGGGGTAGAAAAAGCTATTAAAGACCACAGTGTACAAAAGGGATATGTTTTTGGGTGCAAATGGGATAGAAGTGACCTACCCAGTCCCTAGGGATAAAGAATGGACCATGGTGACAGTTAGCAGTCAATAGTACCTTTTTGATGTTTTTGGTGGTCTGGCAGTGTCAAAACAGACCTCTTGGTCCTGTGCAAGCAATCTGAAGATTGGGAGTGTGGAAAAGGCAGCACCACAGGGTCCTGGTGGTTTCAATGTGTTGAATGGTTCATGAAACATGGATCCAAGCAGTTCAACTGCAAAACACACTAGGCTCCTGGCTGTCTTTGCACTCCAGGTCCTATGTGCTTGGAACCAGGGACTCATGTACAAGATGTGTCCTTGTTCTCGCGCTCCCAAGCACTGGGGAGGCTGGCACACAACTTCAGGGATCCTTCAACATAGTGAGGTCCTGGGTACCGGTGTAGCTGGCAGAGAGGCTGTTCTTGTCCTGGCAGCTGGGTCACCCCCAATGGACCCTAGGGATAGTAGGGGGCAGAACTCGCCTTTGCCTTCAAACATCTGCCTTCACCTCACCACTGGACGACTCTGAAAAGGACTGCTCTCCCAGAAGGGTCCAAATGAAATCTTCCACAAGGGTTGTGGTCCATAAGAAGATTCAAAGATGATTCTTAAGATTATTCCAAGCAGGGCTGGCAGACCTCTTCTTTTAAAGGTAAAAGTCTGCAGATGATTGGACTAAAGTCAGCCCGCTTTAGAGGCCCAATCCCTGTTCATGAAATAAGTGGACTTTGCCCTTCTGAAATCACACCCAAAGTGCTTTGCTCCAGAGAAAGTTGAGCGGACAGAAAGGAGAGGGTGCACTCTGACGATTTTCAAGATATTTTCAAGAGATGGGGTAAGTTAATAACCCATTAGCCCACTGTATGGCATAAAGGAACAATGAGCTCTTATCCTCCAAGGATAATGGCATAATTTTTATACATTCAGGAATGTGATGAGATTTCACGCTACATGCTAAGCCCAAGATTTGATGACTGGAATATATTCACAGGAATAGTGTGGTAAGAGTTCTAGTCTTAGGTCTGAATGCACAAAAGTAAAAACTGTGCTGTTATTGAACAATGTATTATCTGATAATGTATTCCTTTCTTGGCTTACAGACAAATCTTCAGTAGACAACAAAGGGGGTCATTACGACCCTGGCGCTAAGGGGTTAAGGGCGCCGTAAAAGGCTCTGGTGCCGTTAACCCCTTAGCGCCTAATTATGAGGTCCCTTTGCGGGACCCGACCTGAACAGCTGGTTTGGGCCAGCCGTTAAAGTAGGGACCCGCAAAGGGACCTTCGAAGTAATTACGGTACCGCAATTTGCGGTACAGTAAATTTCGCCTTCCCCAGTCCCACTGAGCCCTATGGGGCAAAAATTGGAATGGGGAAGGGCCAATGTTCAATGTGGAATTACCGCCCCGACAACCATGGAATGGGGTGGTGATTCCCCATTGAACATTGGCGGACTCGTTACAACACCGGCAGCAACCATGGTGCTAATAGCGCCATCGGTTACCGCCCCAGTGTTGTAATGAGGGCCAAAGAAATGAAATGCAATGCAATAAAGAATGGACATACATAATTTAAAGTGAGTTTTTTATTTACAAAATGTTTTTCTTATCTAAATAACTTTATTTATTTATTAAAAAGGCAACTATTTGGCTCCGGGTGAATACTTGTCCAACTATTTGGTAGAATACTTAAATCCACTATTCGGTACACCCCTACACTGAAAGCCTTTGATACCAGCATGCAATGCTCTATTGAGCGTGTGACGACGTTTTGCCCCATTCCTGATTGTTTATGTGCAGCTTTATGCAAACTCGCAGTAACATTGGAGCCCATCTTTCTTAGTCCTACGTTGGTGTTCATTTCACTGTACTCGTGCTTCAAACCCTGTAGGGCAAACACGGGTATGGGCAAAACAATGCCCTCCTTCTTCTCTCTGGAAGTTGCCTCAGTCCCTCTGGGGCCTTAATGCCGCCTTCACAGCTCGCCATAGCTCATGCCGGTTTCCAAGAGAGAGGCTGCTTTTAGTTGCTCGTGTCTTGCCACGTGCCCACTCAGGCAGCCACGGGCTAGAGCTTGAATGACCCGGATGAACAATCTTCATAACCCACTATCCACGTGCAGCCCCCAGGCACATTTCTGAATATAAAACGGCGCGTGCTCCAATGTGATGGCACTGTACTGAATTACAACAATGAGTATTAATTACAAAATGAACAAAAGACGCCATAATTGGGTCATAAACTTGATGGAAAAGAAATGGCCCTGCGGGATAATGACCACGATTTCAGCAAGGGCGTCCAATGTCACCAGCGGCGGAAGACTTAACCGTGCATTGACCGCCGTGCTGCCCTGAACAGGAAGTGTCTTTGTCGGCATTTGCCTCGCTGTGCTTTTTTGTATCTTGCTCGATGTAGATTTCTCCGTTGTTGAGCCACGTAGAGTAGCAGTCATATTTAGAAGCGCGGCAGAGAGCAGGGGCCATGTTTCACTGTCGGGCCTGCGACACGCCTGCCAGAGTTGTCCTGCTGATTGTCTGCTAAAGTGATTTAAGAACTGCTGGAAGTGAAGCATTTTTACAGGACCGGACGTGTATTAGGATAAATAGCCTCGCTCTCCAGGTGTGTTAACCTTAAACACGTTGGAAGTGAAACGCATTACTTTTAATGTATACCCTGGAGTGTGTAATTGAGTTTATAAAATGCTCGGCAGCACTTCGCCATTCCTCAGCGCCCCAGTCGGCAGGCACATGTTTTCACTTTGCTTGCAGCAAAATCGATGCATGCGCAGGTGAGCGCGTGCATGCAGGGCCATTGCTCATGGTTTCCCGCCTGCGCAAGACAGCGGCGAAAGCTGTAAACTGCTCTGTTTTAGGTAAAGGCATTAAAGATGACCCATCGGAATCCTACCCCAAATGCTGGGGCAGGATTACAGCAATCGGGTGCATTTTTAGTTTGGACTATTAGCGACACCTATAAGCCTAAACTGCATTAGATTACAGACAGGGAGAAATGGCAGATGAAGAGGGACACAGCTCATAGGTGTTGTTTGGTTGTTTGCCCAACCAATGACTGCCCATGGCAATACTAATCGCCATGGACATTGCCACTTAGTTCCGGCCCCTCTCTGACCAAAACACCTCCTCATGGGATCTCTTTGAGCTCCCTTGGCATTATCATCAAAATGTGCACTCCAAGTGCCTGCCAGTGTTTTTTCAAAGCTGCCTTCTGAAGGTTAATGGCCCAATTGGAGCTGTAGGGACGCTACTGGTGTAATAACTATGTCTTAACCCCGTCTGCCTCCAGCCACTCGATTTATAAGCACTCTGTGTGTCCTCCAATGACGTCCTGTTAAAAAGAAGCATTGGCAAAGCTAACAGTTTCTGCTCGTGGTGAAGTATTAGTTATTTGCCAGGCACTTCAATTAGATTCTCAGGTACTGGCACCATTTTGCACCTGCTACCGTCAATGGCCAGTTAACATCACTACGGGTGTGCCTTGCAAGTGCCTTTCCCATGCCTACATGAAAGCCCAAACTGTTGCCATTGCCAATGCTTGTTTGAAATATGTACCCTCATATTTCTTTTACTTCTTTTAATTTGAAAGTCAACTTTATATCGTACAAGAGTGAAAATATGATGACAAAAATAACTTTCCATTCCATCCCTGCCCATACCCCCACAAGTGTTTCCCATCTTTCTCCCTCCTAAACTTCCTATCCTATCCTGAAAACATTATGAAACTTATTTTTCAACTTCCACCTTTTCAAAGTTTGCTCTGAGATGCTCTGGGTAGGGCCAGAGCTGAACAAAAATTTAAATAAAAGAAAATAAAAAAGAAAATATATATTTTTTAATTATTTATTGTGCGATAGTTCATTTTAAAGTTTTAACACGTTTTTGTTTAAACAGAAGATAGCATATACAAATAATGCAGATTGGTGATTGAGGGCATTGTGGGTGCTAGGTGAGAGTTAGAGGGAGGTGGTCACGGGTGAAGCGGAGGGGGATATTGAGGGGCAGAGTAACATTTCTTTTTTGAGGGGGGAGGGTGATATTTTTTGACGCCGGTTGTGAGTGGGCTCATAAACCCATTGGGATGTCGACCCTCGATCCCTCTTCCTCTGAGCCGAGGAGAATGAATATATCTATTGTTCCTTCCTTTGAGCCATTAGATTCATCGCTCATCCCAATTCAGCGGATGTTTAGTTTCACAAAGAGATGCTAATCCTTGGAGGCATGGGCCATATAAAATCTGAGCCAAGCAGATCAGTCTTTGGCTTCATCAGTGATGGCATATTGATAGGCGTTTCCCCACTGCCACTGTATGTCTGCTGACGCTGCCAGGTGTATGATTGGTCAATCATTCATATTCTGCTCACACAGCTGAGAAATGTAACAGGCTCTGGCTGCTGGCATGGGTGCAATATCAGTGTGCTGCCTTCTGCCTGCAATCTCCTGAATGTGGGAGTGCTTAAGCACCCCCAAGATAGCAGCTGGCACCACCGCAGGGGTATTGCTAGCATAGTGCACGGGGTAGGGAGAAAGGCAGGGCAGGCTGCTACAGGGGAGTTCAGGGGGGTATTGGTAAAGAAAACAGGTTCAGGGAACACCCGAAAAAAGAAAGTAAGAGAGGGAAAAGGATTTTTTGTAAGTGCAGTACAGATAACTCAAAGGGAAGGTGGTAGTGTGGGTGCAGCATTAGGGAAATGGGATTGTTTGTCTTGGGAGGATAGCACAGGGGCAACGTGCTCACCTTGGAAGCAAAACGACACGGAGCACCACAGGTTCGATCCCCGGGTCCAAGTCTTAAAATGCTCTGGGTATTAAGTGCTTTATAAATAACATATCATATCATTTACTAGAGCTGCAAATCAGGTGGCTGGTCTCTCGGAAAATTGCTGGGAAAATTGCTGGTAATTCCGTGACCAGCAATTTTCCCAGACCGACACATTAACACCCACTTGTGGAATATTCAATGTTTGGCCCAATTGGTACAAAATACACTGGAATACAATTTAACTATCATAATTTCCACTGGGTGCCCAGTACTATTTATGTAATCCAACCCATATGGGCAACCTTGTAATTCCGGCACTTCAGCAAGATGGTAAAATGTGCAACAGGGCCATAGCATTTTACAAGAGATACAGAGTGGCTCTTGAGACGTTTTTTAAGACATTCTCAAGGGAAGATAAATGTAGAGTATAAACTTTTTTTCAGATCGAATATTCTTTTTATTGCCGGAGAAAACATTTCTTTTATGAAAAACTTGAAAGGTTGTAATCGTCGTTTAAAAGTAAATAACTCTTAAATTGTTCCTTTGCCGTCATGGCGAACACATCATCCATTCCGCCTCTCTGAAGAACCTCATAAACTCAGTGGGCCAAGCGCCAGTATAAAAAATTAAATGCTTGCGTGATTCCCAGCGTGGAGACATACTTTAACTATGAAATATTCGCACCGGGAACCTCACAAGCCTTGTAGGGAAGCGAATGATCTAGAGTCTGTGGCATTCATGTTTGCTGCTGTGACAGCACTGTTTGTCAAAATAAGTGCAATTCTCCCAAAATTGAAAAAAAAGACTACTTAACTTTAACTGCGTTGCTTTAGTGTCTGCATGGACACAATAAATAAAAAGTTCTGCGGGTTTTTGGTTCATCTGCAGTTGATCTAGTTTGCTGCGCCACCCGGTGTATCATCCTTTCATGTCCGACGTACTCCATTGTTCCGTCTCTTCGCATAGAGAGATGTATCGTTGGAGAAAGTCAATTCGAATTGTGAAGCATTGAAGAAAAAAGCGTTCCCAGAATGCAACCAGGCACGCAGACTTTACGGAAATCATAACATGTTGCCAATACAATTTCTTCACATTGGCCCGCACGCTTAGGCATGCGCTCTTTTCTCCTCTCCACAAGTCCATCTGCCTCCCAGCAAATGTATTCTTATCGCCATAGGGAAAAACGTCGCGTTCTCCATTAAATTAAAAATGGTTACATTTACAGAGTTTCTTTATCTCTCTTTGTTTTATCCTTCCTGTATTTTCAAGAAAGTACTATTCCCTTCTCATTTTAGGAATCCGTGCTCTATTCACCTACTCATTTTATTAGGTTTCATAAATGCGTATTTCATTGGAAAGTCCACTTTAGGGGTGGGTTGAAGTCTATGTCCTGCCACATCCGTTCAGAACCACTGCATAACAATCCCAATGGTTGCTTGAGACGATTGGATTTCGGGCAGAAACCAAAGGGACCAGTGCCACCTCAGCCTGTTAACCTTTGAGAACGGATTGAAACAGGACAGAAGACAGCACAGGGAGGGGATAAGGAGTCTTTGACGTGCAGAAGACAGACACTGGGGAGCCATAGAGGCAGTACTTGAGTGAGAAAAACAGATACTAGACAGTGAGGACTAGCTTTATTGAATTTGACTTGAGGTGGAATGGAGGGGTGCTCCCGCTGCTTAAGATAGCGCCAGGGTAGTTCAAGGGGTCATTCAGCATGGACAGGGATTTGCCCAGTGACTGAGATCTAGAAATGAGAAGATTTAGGAGAACTCTGGGCCAGATGGTTTAATGCAGAGTGGGGTCGCTGAAGCTTCCCAGAGCTGGCTGAAGTCATTGTTAGGATGATGGGGACACAGCTGGGGACACAGCTCCTGAATGAAGAGTTCTCCACTTACATGTTTGTAGCTTGACTGGTCGAATGTGAATCTGTTGTGGTGGGCTGTCATCAGGCTTCTGCTCGAGTGGTGTGGTTGCATCAATGCAGCTTTAGAGGTGCAGCAAACGCGTTCCCTTTGCAGCTGGCATTGTGATCTCAATTCATCTCTTTGGCTGTGTTCGGCAGGCCCAGGAGTAAATCTTGGGGCTTCTAACTTTCCTTTCAAAAGGTAATGTTTCAACTTCGCTGACTCTGCTGGGTCTTCCCACTGCTACTTCTACATAACAGGGTTGGCATCATGCTCACAGCGATTCCCTCTCACATTGACTTATGCAACGGTGTCTATTTGAGACATCCGGGCACATTCCAAACAGTCCGAAACTGTACAGCTGGAATCATTCTCAGCCTTAAAGGGGTGCTTCAAATGACCCCCTGAACAGATATTTCTCCATGCCTCACGCTGTGCTTACTGACATGATGGACAATAGGCAGTTCAGTATAATGTTTAATGTCCTTTTGGGCTTTGTTTTGTGATAGTTCTTAAATCAAATGCAAATTGGCAATATCCAGTCCAGGGCAGTACTGTTGTTCCTTAGGTCAGTTTGTTCCTTCTATCCTGCAGGAAATATGGGTACGTACATGTCATTTGGGCTGTGTGGTGACATTAGTGAGCAAAGGAATGGCAGTGGATGAGTGAGGCACCACCTGATGGAATGACTGGGTTTGGGGAAAAATCCCTTGACCCACTGTGTGGGACCCCCAAAGACTTTGTTTTCTTTTTGCTGGTGTTCCTGGTTTTTAGATATTTCTGTGGCTACTGCAATCCTTTTCATGATGTGCTGTGCCAGTAGCCCATATGGCTATCAAGGCAAGATAGTGGCAGCTGCAGTTGTGTTTTAGCTTCACCATGGGTGCAGTCATTTTACCCCATTAGTATCCCAATGTACCAGTATGGTAGCCAATATGCTAAGCATTGCGGTACTGATGTATTTTTAAGCCCTACTCCTGACCATTCTTCTTTGGGCCATGCCTTTATTGACTGTATCATTAGGTAGACCTAATATGGCCATTGTGCTGTGGTGGGCTCACCTGAGCCCAGCTGTGAACCCTGAAATGTGGTATAACGGGGTGGTTTTCTTCCCAATACACATCCTGTGTGTGCGGACCTGAGTGTTTGGCGGTTTTTAGGGCTAGCCCGTTTGGCTAGCCATCAATACCTTTGTGCCTCTCTGGTAAATGATTGGAGAGCTGGCTTAGACCAGCCCCTGAGAAAGTGTACTTATCTAGAGAATAACTTGTACATGCACTATACATCTGATCTCGCAAAACTGAAAATAAAAGGACAACTTTCAGGACACTAACCATGGAAGACCCCACTGCCACCCCAGCATCCCTCAAGGCCACATCGTATATGAATGGAATACTTCCTTCTTCTGCACTCAATACCATTCCTACCTAAGTACTCCTCGCTTACCTGACACTCATCAACAGCTCCCTAACTCAAAGCACATTCTCTGTGACACTTAAGACTGGACAAATCTTCCTGCTTTGTAAAAAACTAACACTGAACCCTGACAAACTCAGCAAGTACCGCCCCATCACCCACATTTCCTTACCAGGTAAGATCCTTGAGAAAGCAGTAGCCGCGCAACTCCTCCAACACATCGCAGCCAACAACCTCCTTCACTCCTAAAAATCTGGCTTCAGACCCAGATGCTGCACAGAAACAGCTACCATCAAGGTGATCGAGGATGCTCTTACAATTGTCAATGGTGACATTTATTGCCTCCTGGTTCTCCTTGACCTCTCAGCAGCTTTTGGCACAGTAGACCCCCAGACACTCACTGACAATCTACACTGCCTCAATGGGTTCAGTGAGTTCGTCCTCAGCAGGTTCAAAGCTTACCTCGCTAATCACCATTAGTTTGTACAATAGATTCCTCCAGTTCTACCTATAACCTGTGGAGTCCCACAAGGGTCCATCCTCCCCCCTGTGATCTTTAACTGTTACATGGAACAACTTGGAATTCTCCTCACTCCACACAACATCTGCATCCACTAACATGCAGATGACATGCAGCTCCACTGCAATATATCCTTCATCAAAGACATCCACAGGCTGAAGGCCTGCCTCTCATTAATCCAGTCGGGGATGTCCAGTGCTTACCTAAAGCTCAACCTCACCAAGACTTCTAACCAACAACACAGAACACCCTGTACAGACCTGGTGCTCTGCTACACAACTCAAGGGCTTCACACCCCAGCTGGCCACTTTCACCAAGTACCTACGGTTTGACATCAACAGACACCTCTCCGTCAAACAGCATGTAGCAAGGAAGACACAAACTACTTGTTACAAGCTTTCCTGTATGAAATCAATCCCTACATCACCGAAAACAACTTCAGATCTATATGCTATTTAATCCTTGGCCCTCTACCACATGGATGGTGGCAATACCCTTTGAAAGGCCTTCTGGCAACTACTCTGGCACACCTGAGATGTGTCCTGCTTGCTGCAGCATGACACATCTAAGGACCTTGCAATTTCAACCACATCACCCTGACACTCATTTAACTGCACTGGCTTATGCTGCAAGCCTGTATCATCTTCAAATCCTGCTGCATCATCTACAAGGTTGTCACCCTGAAGTCCCGAAGCTATCTCACTGTGAAACTCAGCCTCTTTGGAAGGCTTTGATCCACCAGATGTAAGCACATATGCATACGTAAACTCCGCTGATGCAGGAAGGAAATAATCAATTCCTTCCCTGTCAGCCCTCAAAGACTTTGGAACCTCCTCTCCATCAACATCAGACCCATCCCCTCGCTTCTGCGGTTCAAGAAGAAGCTCAAGAACCTCATCTTCAGGGAATGGCTCCTCCCTATCAAATAGGTCCACACACCCGCCACTTCCCAACCACCTGACACTGGGTGATCTGATCCATGCGGTTTCCTCCTCTGCTTGTTTCTAGACCCCTTGCAGACAAAATGCCCACCTTTCCCCTGCACCTGTTGTTATCTCCCCACTCTGTTGTTTCTCTGCACCCTTCCCCATGTTTTTCCCTCTATGATTGTAAAGCATCCCCATTTTTTCTTGAAGCTAGGTGTGCACTTAATGCCTTAATACCTTAATAATAATTATATTTAAAAAAAAAAAATAATAATAATAATAATAATAATAATAATAATAATAATAATAATAATAATTCAACATTCGTCAGATCAGTAGATTCTTAGCTAAAGTGCTGGAAGAATTCCGCAAAGATGGACTGGTGCATTTGAGTGCCTGATTTGACTACACTGGCTGCACACTGGTTTCTTGTACTTGCCCAAGCTTCTTCTTAAATCTCATAGAAGTCCTTCCTCAAATTTTTCTTAAACTCTTACAACACTCCTTGCTGGCCTGGCTGGCTTGTGCTGGGACCATTTTTCAAGGGCATGTCTTACCAGTCATTATCCTCCTTGATCTTACCATAGGTCAGGCCAAGTAGCAGTCACCAAATTTCTTGGGTGAGTGAGGGTCCACGCTCTTTTCCCCAAGTACCACCCTCGAAATGAATGGATTTGGAAGAGAGAGACAGAAATCACAAAGGTCATTGAGGCAGAAGAACATCTTCAGGTTGATGAAGTACCCATGGAGAAAAAACCTCTCAAGTAACAGGAAAAGAAGAACACCACAGAAACCACATATAAGTGCATTTGAGGTAGACTGACTTTACTCCCAGCCTCTCTTAAAAACTATAGAGCCAGGCAGGTCAGGGTCACAGGAAATACTTATGTAGAGGAGGTCCCAGACATGGCCTGCACCCCTTCCCCTCATTTCAAGGTATCAGGAGCGTACTCGCCAAGGTATGTGACTCTGCCCAGTATACATCAGAAGATCCATACCAGTTGAAACACCTGTCACCAGACAACCCGGAGCAGCACAGTATCCTTTCAGACAGCTATGCCAGCCACTGATACGAAATGAGGAGTACCTACATACGGTCCATGAAGAGACCCCAAAAGCCTTAATGGAAGGCCAGTGGCAATGACACAAGGGCCTGAACAGACTCATGAATGAACAAAAGCGGCTATCGAAGACAAGCACGCCAGTGCGAGTAACTACGAAAATAAATGTAATGGACACAGAGAAGAGACAATGTTAAAATGTAAGGAAACGGTGCTACGAGAGAAGATGGAAGCAACCGACCGGCTAAATGTGTGTAAATAGACTTGAAACTCAAGATGCTAAGAAATCGATACTGCTTGCAATGCCTAGTAGAAGATAGAGCGGCAAGCGCCAACCATACATCTACCTCAATAAGCACATTATACAAGTGAGACTCCATTTTGTAAAAGCAGAAATGTACCCAGGCGGCCAGAGGCCTGACAGGCCAAGTTTCGTAACCCAGCCAAAGGGAAGAGAAGGAGCAGATTCGAAACTCTACAAAGAGCGGCTCATGCCTAGGAAATCGAGGTCAACCAGAGAAAGGGAGGAGAGCGTCAGCTAACAAGACTTCAGAGCATACCAGCCTGCCTCATGAAGGTTAAGATAAGGGGGGCCCATGCAGGTGGCGAGACTGAAACAGAATTAAATGCACTAGAAGCTGGAAAATGAACTAGATTCATGGTGAACTAACATGTGACCAGCCAGGCGCAAAGAAGTACCACCGCCTGATGTCATCCAGGACCTGAGGATGCCATAACTTTTCCCGATAAGAGACTACAGTTTCGAGGCCATACTTAGCCACCTAATTGACACATCGCCCTAAAACACTGATTGATGGAAGGGAGGCAGGGTGAAACCTGGGACACCAGGCACATGGGTGTCCATTCTGCATGCTGCTAATTGAAACGGGGATTTATGTCTAGGGGTGTAACCTGCCCAATCACACTGGACCAAGTTATCTGGAGTCCTATAGATAGTGGAACCAATAAGATGTCGTAGTTTTAGTGACGTCTATCACACGTGACGTAGAGGGATGGGCGTAGACGCCCACCCGATAAGAGTTATCCAATCCGCATGCCGTATTATCAAATACAGATAAAACACCTATACTTAAGTTACCTTTCCTAACCAATTATATTGCATGGTGATTTTTTTTATAGAATTAGATGTCAGTGATGACGAGTTTTGCCTATAACAATGACTGTTCGACTGAAGTTCGAGGAAGTCGGAGCGAGACAGGTGATCGCAATGCTGCTGATTTCCATTTGTTTCTCTGTTTGATGTACTTGTCATTAAACGGACTTCCCTTTGCCAACTTACTGAGATCTCATTATTGAGTTGTGTTGGAGTAAATGAATCCTGCACCCTCTGTCCTCACATGGTGCAGCTATCTTGTCTTACAAGTTCTAGAGGGTGAGCGCTGACCTATGGGTCCGTCAGTGAATTCCTCTCCTCCTGAAAACTTACTTTGCTTCAACCCATAACTGCAACCTGCCTATGGACTTTATCACATTATTTCCTATGGGGAAACTTTTAAAAACGTTTGAATTCCCTTTAAAGTGGCCATACGGACCACTTATCTGAACTTGGTCCTTTTTTGTGGACCCCTTGTGGGTCCCTGGAGATTTACACCAGTGACTGAATATTTAGCTAGTACCTTTCATTAGGGACTTTAAAGTACTACATCTTTGCGCTGTGCCCCTGTCTATTGTAGCATTTCAGTTTACTGTATCTAACTTTGGTTATATTCTATTCACCCATTTCTAGGAGTGCTTTTAGACTATGTAGGTCTGAAATTAAAACCCTAATTTGGGGTGGATTTCGGCAGCCCTCAGGCAAGTTTTAGCATGATTAAGACATGATTTAGCATGATTAAGACATTTATCACCAATAGGTATTGCACTTAGGTATATGGTTTACCTATGGGTACCTATTCTACTGTTTGTTTGAGGCTGTATGGAAAGACCGTACTTCTTCTTGCATTGGCTATTATGGGTCCTGATCGTATATCGAGGGATCCCATTTTCTCCCCACTTTTTAGTAATATGTACTGAGTTTACCACCTGGCACAGCTCAATCAATTAGATTTAGGAGTGGGAAGGGCCTGCTCTAAAGCCCTTTTCACTTGTTTGATATATGTGTAGCCCTATAACAAATAATATATATGTTTCAATATAAATGTGAATATTGTCCTCTTTTTATATAATCTATTGGGACTAACAGTACCCATCCACTGGCCGTGTCCCGTCCCTTAAGTGAAGCCATTGCTACCTGTAGATAGTTTGGTTTATCCTTTGGTTGAAACTATGTCTTGCCCTTAGGATAGATGGTTTCACTGCCCTGCCCAGAACATTAACTACCATGTTTTCTTTCTTTGTGTCTTTTGACTACTTTGCACCATTAAATTAGTGTTTATTACACTCATAAATTGAATCTCTTTATAATTCATATATCAGCACACAAGCGCTCCTAAATATTATATACTCTTGCTCAGGAGCACCTAAACAGGTGCAAAGCAAAAGATATACCAATGTCAGCCTAGATATTTCATGTAATTTTGACAGTCAATGCGCAAGATGTTCTAGAACTCTTGTCCCAATTCATAAAAACCTGTAAAATGCTTAGTTTTAATTGGCAGAGCAAAGAGTGAGAAGGGAAGAGAAGGGTGAACTCCCTGACTCACTAGATTGGAAGCATTGCTCAGTGTGTGGTTAGATGCAGGACAGCAGCAGTATTCAGGATTTTTTTATAAAGTTTGGGATGGGATAGATGAGAATCAAGAGTAGGGTAGTCCTGGAAACATGTTTTACTTCCATGTAAACATTCTTTCTAGTTCAATGTGATTGGTCAATATGCCCAATGAATCAGATGGAAAAGTGGCGGGTTTCTCCCCGAATTTCCAAGGCTCTACATTCACGGAGATATCAGGCATTTTCTGAATTCTCTGTGCCTGCATGGGCAGGCGATGAATCCAAGAAGTTAAGTAGTGTTACACAGGAGCATGCTCTCTGGCTATTTTGTTACGGATGGGCCTGGAATGTGTGAGGCCCTCTGTAGCAAAATAGTGAAGTCAGTCTGTGTTACACAAGGGCATCAAGTGAAGTGATATATGACACAAAGTGAAACCATGGACAGGTTAACCAGCCAAATGGGGGCCCTCCTCCAGTTCCTCTAACAACATTCTCCCCATACCACTAAAACAACTATTATAGAAGAAAAGTCCAACCTATAATGTATTCAAATTGTATATGAAAATGTATTCTCTTTCAAAAAAACAGAAACACAGTCTTAATATTCCCAAGCAATACTGCAAAAGTACATCAAACTCTGTTTAAAAATATTTTCATCTATTACACATCATTCATTTCATACAACATAGAAGCTTAGAAGTGGGGTTAGTAAAGCGAGTCAACATAGTACTCCTGTTCAATACTTGTATAATCAAGTGCCTAAAAATAACAACATTGCATTGGTCTAGAGTAGACTCATATGTAAAGTGACTCATAAAGTGACTCAGCATAGCCGTCCTCAAGTGTTAACAGAAACAGATTCTTCAACATTGGCTATATCCTGGATAAACAACAAAGAACGCCACAGGTAGGAGCAGGCTAAAATGTCACATCATAGACCTCATACACTTTGTATGCAATGAATTACATTCAAAAGGATGTTGCACAGGTGTGTTTCGGCCTTCTTATTCGGGGTCCACTTTAACTACAGCGCACCCCATTAAATTTATCTGTCGGCCTTCATCAGGACAGAATACATTTTGGCCCCAGCTTATTTATATGCACAAAAAGTCCTTGTACAGGTTGTGAAGATTCTTCTTTCTTCGTTGTAAAGCTCTTGGGACCCTTGAATGTCGTCCCTTGATGCATTTATTGCAGTTTACACTCATAATCACTTGACAATTTCACATTATGCTACACACTCTATGTGCAATTTTCTCTAGCTAAACGTGGGCCGAAGTCCGCAACATGTTCACTGCTGTTTGCACACAACTTGGCCTGCATAAATATAAATATGTACTTCAGTTCGATTTCTGTATGTTTTCCATATTGAGGACTGATGCATCTAGAGCCGTAAATAAGAAACGAAAACAAAGTAAGTGGAAAATGTCATAGTAGTATGCTAGATATGCCTTGGGAATGGCATGATAATGGCACAATGTAAGTTTTAGATATATTTACAGATTTACCAACACATCGCAAATTGAAAGGGTTCTCATTGATTGATGAAGACATAATGCTTTCTTACCCCCTTAGCATCTTCTGCCAGGTTCTATTGAGGCAGTGCTTCTTTCACGCATTAAATACTCCTACTATTCTCTTCTCCATAGATTTATTCTTCATGATTCACAGAATTGTTCCTAGGAAGTAATTAACCCACATGCTCCTCTTGCCAACCACTATAGATCAGTACACAGCCTCATTCATTTTCATTTTCAATCCCCCACAAGGCGTTTCATATATATGTTCTCATAAATGTATATGTTGTTTTGTGGTGTATGTAGAGGGTGCTGCTCCCATTCAATGATTGAGGTCTCCAGCGAGCCGCTCTCATTTTCCTGAATTATATAGGACCTGAATTCATTCGCACTGAAGTGATCCCTGACAGGTAGGATGTAATTTTAGCTGTACCTGTCCCATTCAGATCAGTTTCCCCTGAACACCCCCTCCATAATCGCTGGGCTATCCTTTATCTTTTGAACTGCAGCCTGATCACTACACACTAGCACTTTGATGCAGTTCCTCAAATGCTGGTATGGAACAAAACATGTCGGCTTGTTGAACATACACTAAGTTGGATCATCTGAGTAGGAGACAGTGCAAAACCATAGACTACTACCCATTTGAGTAACACTGGAAAATTGAATTACCATCTCAAGTGTTAAATTCAGCAGACAATATTGCAAACATGCAAACATGCTAAATATATTTGTTTGTGTGTTTAGACTTTTGATATCTTGTACCCAGAATCTTTGAATGTATGTGATTATGTATGTGTTGTGCAGACTTTTTGCTATGTCACAAACATTTTCGATATTTTTTAACCTTACTTTGAAAGTATGTTGCTTTAAGCATTGCAATATTATTGTATATTAAACACTAGTGTTAACCTTTCTTTTACACAGTTTCTTTATATGTTTTTCATGTATAGAGTGTGACTTCACCTAGCAGAGTTTTAGTAAGAATAAGGAGCATTCTTCACTGATCTCTGACCAGATGACATTGTGTGGTTAATAATTGTCCTGATGAAGGCCTGATACAGAAATAAATGGGGCAGAGATTGTCTTGGTACCCATGATATGTGGCCAAAACACAGAGTTTCAACAGCAGATGTTGGTTTATGAGAATGTTAGGGACATTGAGATCAAGCATACCCCTCGGTGCAGATAACTTTGTATCTGTGGCTCTCAAGTTGATGTTTTAAAAAAATGCCCCTTCTAAAGTGGATGCAACATGGTTGACAAGATGGAAAACTGAAGTTGTGTACAAGCCAATATCTTTTAGTTTAATCTTCTAAATACTGACTGTTTATTGACCACTTTTGCACTTAACAACTCCCTGGCACATTTTAAAGAAATGTTAAAAGATTAAAATGTACAGGATGAATTGTAATTTTTTTCTGTGCAAGACAATGTACATAAAAGCAATGATTTTAATTCAATAGTGATTACATGAGCACAACAAAAGCAATGTTCTTCAGAAAGAAAGAAAGTATGGTGATCTAAGAGTGTGATTGATAAGAACTATAACTTCCCGAGTTCATAAAAACTGTGTATACGAGATAAAGGATGAGATCATATTGAAGAAGTCCCTCCCAGGTGATGTTGCATTTGTGAGCATACCCATATCTAAAACAAAGATGCCACTAAACACTTATATATTGTTATTTCACTTTTTAATCTGAACAGTGTCCTGGTTTTCAAGTAGTGTTGCTGTGAGTAAGCTAAGAGACATACATCTTGTGATCTGCAATGTATCCATTTTCATTATTTGTAGGTATATGATGCCACATTATAGTCTATTAAAAAGGCTTTTTTTCAATAGGTTATAATGTGAAGTGACTTATGTCTAGGAACACCCAATTTGTATATATAAGCACTGTAAGAGTAACTGATTTGCCCAGGATCACACGCTTTGGTTAAATGGCGATGCTGGGATGTACGCCTCCACAGCAATGTAAGCACTTGACCACATACCTTCTGACAGCTTACCTCACTTACTGCTGTGTCTGCCTCCATCCAATACAAACTAAGAGCTTCTCACTTTAAACGTTTTGCAAACAAAATTACAATGCTCATCCCAAAAATGTGCTTTAAAAAGTATTTTTCTTGCCCGTTTTAAATTGCTGCGCTTGGTCAGTGGTGTCATGGTTACTGCTGATCATCAACATCTTTGTCCTCCACATAACAGCTCAGCAAGGGACTGTGAACACTGGCCCTGAATTTCAGGGGAAGGAGGACTGAATCCCCACTAGTCCAATGGTGTTGCTTAGCTGTTTTTTTTACATTACAAATACAGCTGAATGTATTGTCACTAAACGAGACAAGTACCCCTTTGGTACTGAATGTGGGATTCTCATGAATGTTGTATACAAATAGGTTCAGTGGGTGAGCTGATGGTGAGAGCAAACGTGGAGCTATGAGAAATTACATTAATTTGGTTTGTAAATTGTTGGAAAAGTTTCATGAACATTCCTTTAATGGTGCCAAACGTATACGCTTCTCAAAGTACGCTCTTCCCATGGAGTGTGAAACTCAAAAATAACAGCAGAGCCACTGTCACCGACCCAGTAATATATGTTTGTCATGCGGGGCAAAGTTATGGGGCAAAGGCCCCAAACTTACATTTTCCCACAGAAAGAAGGTAGCTATTACCTGAACCCAAACCACTGGCCAGAACGGTGTCAACCTTTTGCAAGGAGCAACCGCCTGGTCCTAAACATGTGCTTTCTCAAATTTGTGTGAATCCATAAAGTAATTTTTAAAAATCTGCCCCAATCAAGCTAAAAATCAAAAGTTGCATCTTGATTTGCGGGGCACAACGCCCATATCAACATATTACTTTTAGCCACCTGGTTGGATTATTACACATAGACCCAGACACAGCAATGGGCAATGAGACTGGCTATTGAAGCCATCGAATGTTATTGTTTGCCAATCAGGAAAATCTTTTAAGGGGACTGTCATTGTGACCGGCACAATTTTTGCAGGGTCTGAGAGTAGCATGAACTGATAAACCTTTAAAAAGAGGCACAGTGTAGCCCTTTTGGTGTCAACCCAAGGGACCTAAATATGCCCCCGGAATTAAGGATCTGTGGGTCACAGTGTGGGTTCGTAGGCCAATGATATGCCACAGTCCATCGCTCAGTCTGTGGCCTACATCCCAGTTTCAGCCCTTGGATGCAACCCTCAGACAAAGATGGTACATGGACCAGACTGATGACCCAGGTCCACCAATAATCATTGATAACTTCTGAGGGCTGTGCACGGTATGGCTAATGCCATAAGTGGGCTTAGTAGCCATGTAGCATGAAAGCAGGACATTACCATTTGGCTTATTAGGTGACTCATAGATAACAAAAGTCCTGCCCTAGTCAAGGTAGCCAGTGAAAATCCTGCATGCCATGCTTAGCGGCCCAATGTGCGCTTGGGAGCAGGCCAGTTTCCATTGGAATTGACTACAAAGTATACCCAGTTAGCTTATCAGGTGACTCTGGGGTTCCTAGACTAGGGTCGAAGGCTGGCGGCACTGTCCTTATGAATTTAGCCACTGGGTATTGCTCAAGGTCATGTCCAGTTGGCTCATCAGGTGGTTCAGATAGTCCTGGTACATGACTAAAGGGTGTGATTTAGACTGTGACTTAGTCAATGAAGCCATGGGCATGTTGTAGGCCATGCCCAGTTAGCCTATCCAGTAGCCCCAGTGTTCCCAGTGTCGGAGTGAATGCCCTATCTTGTGGCTCAGGTGCTTCCTTGCAGGGAAAAAGGCCCTACCATTCTCCAAGGACAAACTGGAATGGCCATATGCTGTGCCAGGTGGAGCTAATGAGTATTTCTCAGGATCCCTAGGCAGAGCCAGTTTACATATTAATAAGCATGGCCACAATCCACGGCCAGTGGGCCCGGTTACCTGTGATCTTACCAGAAAGCTTTTATATATATATATATATATATATTACGGGGCCTGCGTTAGCGGCCCTGTAGTTATGGTTAAGTTGCTAAACCCATAGGAAGAGCACTTGTTGGGCAGCTTATAACATTGCCCCCCCCCCGACGAATCCTCCTGAAACTTGGCAAACAAATTATATGGCACCGCCAGATTGATCCTGATAGTTTGGCGAGGTTTTGGGCATGGGGGAAAAAGTTATAGGGGGCCCCCAAAATGCATGTTTTTTCTATAGATGATTTTGCTCATGCCCACAGCCCAACCGCTGGATGGATTTTCACCAAATGAGTGCCAGGATTGGCAGCTTGGTCCCGAAAGCATGTTTTTGTATATTCTGTGTAAATCCTTCCAGTTGTTTTTTTTAAATGGCCAAAAAGTAGGTCAAAAGAAATTAGTGATATCTGGGTTCGGACCGCAGACTTACATTCCTCTTCGGGCCATGGATGGTCCTCCAATTGGTCCAGGGGGCGTCGTATTGTCCATGGACATCAGACATGCACACTGAATGGATGGTGAAAAGCGTGAGGTGCATCATATTTGTTGGAAATGCCCGCCATGTTGTATTCATGGACAGTGCCCATGGTCTGTGAACATCACAGTAAAAACGTATTACAAAACACAACATTGCACTTGTCAAACTAATTAAATAATCTCTGAAAAAGTAAGGGGTTATGAGGATGGGATAGGATTATGGCTATAAAACGGGCAGTTTCTCATCTCCGTTGTCCGCGAACAGTTTGGGGACCGCCCTCTAATGTTTGCGAACATCTCAGTTGTTCGGGGGCATCCATACATATTTTTGCATTACAGGATTGGTAAGCAGTTTTGAATGGCATATAACTTTGGTGCCACTCAATGAAACCGTATGAAGTTTTGTGATATTATTGAACAACATGGCCCCAGAGATTGCCTATGTGGTTAAGGTTTTGAAAATCGGGATAGGTTTGAATGGGAAAATAAATTCTGCCCATGGCTAAAATTGTGTCCGTGGCTACAGTCCCAAATGCTGCATAGAATTTCATCAACAGATCGCCATGACTATCGCTGCATGGTCTCTGAGACATTGCTAATCAGCAGATAAATGCTAAGCACGCTGAACCAGGTGCCCACGTGATCACTAGGCCACCCCTTGAAATCATTACCCATCATTATTTGCGACTATATTGGAACGAGTTATTGGGATTGGATGCCAGACTCATTTCCACAACCTCGCAGCAATGACTGGCCCACAATTCATAAGCCGTATAGAGTTGAATTATGTGTCGGCTGAGTTCTAACAATAAATGTATCATCAAGAATGGTTTTGAAGACAGCTTCATTACGACAACAGTTACTTATTGAATAACCCAGTGCTGAGGTGAACAGGACTCACTCTCCTATCTGAAACCTAACACTTGAAGAAGGAAGGGCACCTTCACAAAAGAACCCCATCACCAGCAGCAGGGTAATCTGTGCGAGGAGCAGCAGCATGGGTTTGCAAATCTGTTTTGTGTTTTATTTTTCCGAAGTATCCAAATGTAACCACAAAGAAAATAGTGATATAGGTTTGGTTCATAGACAATGGGCCTGCCCCTCAGCAAGCACGAATGCCTACTCTGAGCTACTTATTGGGGCATGCGGCATGGCTGAAGTTCTAGGTTGAAATGAGAAAAAGAATTATGATTGTGGCTGCAGTCTAGAGTGCTGGAAAGGATTGCAGCAAACTTGCACGAGGAGCATCAGCAAGGACCTAAAAGGATGCTTTTGCAAATCTGTCCTGTGTTTTATTTTTTTGAAAGTGTGGAAACCCAAGTACAAACAATACTTGATATACGTTTAGCGCATGGACAATGGGCCCCACCCTCGGCAAGAAAAAATGTCTAGTTTTAATTACTTATTGGGGCATGTGGCATGCGGAAGCTGTACGTTTATATGGGAAAAACAAATTGGCTTGGGACTGCAGCCCGGAGTGCTGGACAGGATTTCAGCAAACTTGCGTGACAAGCATCAGCAAGGACCTTAAAGGATGCTTTTGCAAATCTGTCCTGTGTTTTATTTTTTTGAAAGTGTGGAAACCCAAGGACAAACAATACTTGATATACGTTTAGCGCATGAACAATGGGCCCCTCCCTCGGCAAGAACAAATGTCTACTTTGATTTACTTATTGGGGCATGCATCATGGCTGAAGCTGTAGGTTTAAATGGGAAAACAAATTGGCTTCGGTCTGCAGCCCAGAGTGCTGGGTGTGATTGCAGCAAAGTTGCAGGCATGCAGCATGACTGAAACTGTAGGTTTAAATTAAGAAATATAATCTACTTGCGGCTGCAGCCCGGAGTGCTGGACGGGTTTGCAGCAAATTTGTGTGAGGAGCATCAGCAAGGACCTTAAAGCATACTTTTGGAAATCTGTGCTGTGTTTAGTTTTTTGAAATTGTCGAAACATATGTACAAAAAATAGTGATATAACTTTTCCTTCGTGGGCAATGGGCCTGGCCTTTGGCAAGCACAAATGACTACTCGGACTTGTCTATTAGGGTATGCTCTGCTGATAACGACTCACATAAGTATGCGTTGAAATAAATCTGTTTGTTAAAGGAGGTTTATAATTCTTTCATATATGTTAAAAGGGAAATTATTAATAACTTATACAGTGGTGTAACATTATGAAAGATTGTCACTTACGGTGAAAATGGTTACGGTTAAGATGTGCTCCACCCTTTGGAATCCTCTGCCCCAGCAGTTAGCTAGTGGCCTCCCATCTTGGGATCTTTTGGGACTTCCTTCCTGGGCTCCCACGAGCACGTGTCCATCTGTACTGCCCCTTTTATTTATGCACTTGTGTCACTGCACAATGCATATGTGCATTTATTGGAGCACTATGTACAATTTATTGGTATACGTATGGGAAATGTAGATGCTAAAAATTTGTAGAACATTGTTAAGTGGCAGTTGGTGCGTGGATGTTTAACATGTTGATAGGCTGTATGTAGGGTTTTTTAAAGTGATTGGTGGATATATGTGTGAATGGTTTACAGCAGGTAATGAGGGAGTGTTATAAATATAACAGTAAAAAGAGTAGAAGAGCTGTTTTATATGATGGTGTGCATGTGCAATGTAGGTTTTCTAAGAAAGCATGGGCTAAACAGGGGAATGCAGAGACTATGGATAGTTATAAACGGCAATTGATTATGGTCTGCATTGTATACTAGAGAGAAGAATTTCAGACAGAAATGTGTTTTGTGCTATACAATTGTCCATTATTTCCATTAGCATAGTAGAACATGCTAATGGGAATGTTGGAGAATCTTATTAAATCTAACTACTTTACTGAAAAATGGAAAGTAGATGGAGTTTATAAGCTTATATTTTTAGTTCTTTTTTTAACTGTGAAAGGTGGTTCCTAAAGGAACCTTGTTTTAATGTTTTTTTAAATGTTTACATTTTTTGGGAGAAGAGGCCAGAAAGTAAGGTGGGAAGGAAAATGAGGCAAGGGGCACCGACCATACATATGGAGGGACAGGTGGACAGATGTTTGCGCGTGTGTTACATCTAAGTAAAGGGCAGTGTTTCTCATGGCCCTTGATTACAGCTGCAAAACCACTAATTGCTCTCCTCTGCAGAGTGATGTGTTGCAGTATATACAGAGTACTGTTGTTTTTTAAAGATATGGATCAACAGCCTGTTTCTATCACTTGCAAGGTAGCTGGTGGGATTTTATGAAATCTAGAATCTGAATGGAGGACCAACAACACCACTGCAAACTAATTGAAATCCCTACAACAGATCCACTCATATAAAAAGGAAATACAAAAAGCGAAGAGGAAACATTATGACAACCAAATCTTCAGAGCACCAAACGCTCCAAAAAAACTATTCAAAATCATAAACGAAATAAAAAACCCACCGGGCTGCAATAATACGACAATTCCATCGATGAAACTCTGGGAGGACCTCGGAGACCACTTCAAAAAGAAAATAACCTCCATCCAACACACCATACAAAACAGACCAAGCGATCACAGCTCAAACCCCACCGACACTGACGAGGAACATGCAAACAAGCTACGAAACTTCCAAGAAATATCAGTTGAGGCTTTCGTCAAACTGGTAAACCAAAGAAACAAATCAGGATCTCCTGAAGACCCTTGCCTCCCAGAAATATACAAAACAATTCTCAAACAAGGAAACCCCATGGAATAGCACAGGAACCTTCTCAACCTCTCAATCTCAACAGGTAAAGTACCACAGGCCATCAAATCAGCATACATCAAGCCGCTTCTCAAAGACACAACAGGAAATGTAGAGCATTTATCCAACTACAGACCCATCTCCAAAATACCCTACATAGCCAAACTGCTAGAAACGTATGTCTACCAAATAAACCAGGAATTCATAGAAGAGCATTGCCTACTAGACCAGGCACAAGTTGGTTTCAGACCCATGAGAGGAACAGAATCAGCTCTCCTCTCAATATGGGATGACCTAAAAACAAACGCAGACTCGGACAACAGTACCGCTCTGATTCTCCTTGATCTGTCTGCAGCCTTCGACACTGTCAACCACGCCACCCTCATAAAGAGATTAGAAGGACTAGGGATAACAGGCACTGCCCTACTATGGATCAAATCCTTCCTAACAAACAGAACAGAAACAGTATGGATGAAACCTTTTAAATCCAAGCCCAGAGACTCCACGTGCGGAGTACCACAAGGATCATCCTTCTCACTGCTTCTATTGAACATCTACATGTACCTATTAATCAAACTCATCAAAAAACACGGCCTCACATGCTACAACTACGCCGACGATACTCAAATAATCTTCAACACACACGATACCCGAGAAGAAAACACCACACTAGAGAATTGCCTTCGCAACATATTCAACTGGATGAACCTCAACCATCTCAAAATCAACCCAGGCAAAACAGAGATAATGATTGTTTCAAAAAAAGGAGGAGACATCAACTACATCCCCTGGCCAAGAGAGCTCGGCACCACACCAGAACCATCATCAACTGTAAAAAACCTAGGGGTCCTGATGGATAACAACCTCACTCTAGAGCCACAAGTAAACTCGGTAATCAAGAAATGTTTCTTCCTACTGCGAGCAGCAAAAAGGATTTTACCGTTCCTGGCGTTCGCCAACAAAACACTTACCATCATCACTCTGATCATGTCCAGAGTATACTATGCCAATAGCCTATACCTGGGCATGCCCAAACGACTTCTAAAAAAACTGAAACGCATACAACATGCAGCAGCCAGACTCCTCCTCAAGCTACCCAGAAGAGAACACATCACACCCGCGCTAAAAATACTACACTGGTTAAAACAGCGAATAAAGTTCAAGTCCATGTGCATCACGCACAGAGCAATACACAAACAAGGCGCACATTTACTAAGAGACAAACTATGCCTACATCAACCAACAAGAACACTAAGATCAAGCACCGACATACGCCTGGAACCAAAACCCTGCAACAGAAAAAAACTTGGAGGATCCTCTTTCTCTCACCAGGCACCCAAAACCTGGAACGACCTACCTAAGAATATACAGAACACAACAAACCACCTAGCATTCAGGAAACTCCTCAAATCATGGCTCTTCACAGCATAACCACAATGGAGATGCACTAGAATGCGCAGACATTAAAACAACAGTGAAAATAACTCCAACCTCGGCCACTTTCAAATTGGACAAACACTCAAACCAAAGAACCAACCACTCGACAGAGCATAAGATATCACGGAAAATAGCCACTAAAGAAGTCTCCAGAGACTGATCACATACTTAGACCCAGACGAAAGCCCTCAAGTGACTCACCCACTCGTACGTACCGGACGGACCATACCCAGACCGGCAGACGCATTTAGATGGAATTGTGAATATTAGCCTGGCCACACTTGGATGGAGTTGTGGATATTGGCCTGCGTCGCATCTGGATGGGACTTTGAATGTTGGCATGCCCGCACTTGGATAGAGTTATGAATACTGGCCTGCGTCGCATCTAGATAGGACCTTGAATGTTAGCATGCCCGCACTTAGGTGAAACCTGAATGTCAACATGCCCACACTTAGATATACTTGTGAATATTAGCCTGCGTCGCATCTAGATAGGACTCTGAATATTAGCATGCCCGCACCTATGCTAAACGTGAAGACTAGCAAAGGCCACACTTAGAATTGTGGACAATTGGCCTGCGTCGCATCTAGATAGGATTGATTGAAGGATAACATGCTCGCGCCTAGATGAAACTTGAATGTTAGCAGGTGCCACACTTAGAATTGTGAACACCAGCCTGAGTAGCATCCAGATTAAGTTATGAATGTTAGCATGCCCACACCTAGACATATTTCTAAACACTAGCCTGCGCCGCACCTAGAAAAGTCTGTGAATGTTGGCATGCCCACATGTGAAGGCAAACAAGTGCCACACTTAGACAAAACTGTGAATGTTAGCATGCTAAAGGTCATGTAACCCACTAACCAATATAAGCTCAAACTCTGCATACTTATCTCACTCAAAAAACTCACACAACCATCTCCCGCACAACAAGCCGCACGCACCTCACAACACTGCAACAACACATAAACCGGAGCAACAGCACACACGGACTAACACTGATCCAATACCTGCACCAAAGCTCACCACCCGGTGTACACCGAGCTGAAGCTGCCAACAGAACACCACTCCTCTCACTATCCTACTCCCTCTTCACCCTACTAACCAATCCCCCCCTTATCACTTACAGATCCGCAAGAGCGCTTGGGGACCAATTCTGTTGGTGATAGTGCGCGGTACAAATACCTTTAACATTTACCATTTAACATAATTAGGCTGTGTGGTTACAGCATTGGCTGAGGAAGATGAGGTAGAGGAAGACAGCCTACTACTTCCTAAAACAGGAACAGCCTTTCTGAGAACCTTGCAGTGGTTGGATTTGGTGTGGTGCCACATGGAGGTGGTCCCATAGGAATACTGGCCAGGTTGTCCGTGACATTTCACTTTGGTAGCTTTAGTCTTTGGTACATTTCCAACAGTGGTAAAGAACTTCCACACCCGTGATTCTCTCTGTGAGTTAGAGGTAGGCACTTCTTCTCCCTCATCTTTCTGGTCTCCTTGATTGTCTTTTGAAGTATTGTACTTCTTTCTTTGTATAGGTCCTACAGCTGCTGGTGCAGGTGGTTCTTGGGGAGGAGAGATGGCATTTCTAACATAAATAGCAGTTTTCCTAATATTCTTCCGAGTGTGTGCTGAGTGCTAGATTTTTAATGAATAATGAGTAAGAATAGGTGTAGGAGCTGTGCAAGGGTACATTTTGAGCTTCAAAGTTCCTCGAACAGCAGAACATGCAGTTCCAAAATGTTCACGAAGCACCGACCTGTTCCCGAGGTGCAGATGCATTTGTGGACATGCCAACATGCGGCCAACAAGCAGGTGGTCATGTGAAACTTACTGAAAAGTCTGCCATGACATCAGACGTTTGCGAATGTCGGTGAACACAAAAACAGCAGAAAAAGTTGCACAAAATGTATAGAAGTGTTAAAAATGATGCAAGAAGGTGGGGAATGGAAGAGCTTTAAGTTGAAACTTTCTAAATTGGAGAAAACGTTTTCTATATTGGGGTAATTATGATATTCGTAAGTTGTAGCAAATTAGGATGCACTGGTAAAAACCCATGGAATTCACTGAAAAACTTTGTTAAATGGATGTTATGGTTAAGTTGTGCTTATAAAAACCCATGAAATTCAATGAAACAACTTTGTTAAACGTAGGTTATGGTTAAGTTGAACTAATAAAAACCCATGAAATTCAATGAAAGAACTTTGTTAAAGGGATGTTATGGTTAAGTTGCACTAATAGGAAGCTATGAAATTCAATGAAAACACTTTGTTAAAGAGACGTTATGGTTACAAGTAAAACCGAAAACCCCAGAAATGTTGCCAGGTATGGTAAGCTAAGAAACCATAACTCATGTCATCACTGTGCACTGCTAAGACAAACACCCAGTAAATGAAAGATGACATCACTGCCAGGTTTCATAAAGATATGTTAAACAATAAAAAAGTTATTAAGCATAAAAAAAAGAATTATTTTCCAAAAGTGCAGCCTGCTTCCCATTCAATTTCCAATAGACAAAAAAGGTCAATTTTTCGCCACAGTGCACAGCCTAAACTGCTGGCCGGATTTAGACTAGGTCCTAAATAACGAAGCATTGAATCGCGAACCATGCATAGTTTGGGGTTATTCCCCAACAATTATAGTTACATCTCCCATGGTGCATTGCAGGATCATGATTTTCAGAAATGAAACAACCGCCATCTTGTTTTTCTCTCGATGCAAAAAATATTTGCGGCTATAGACGAGGTTGTGGGAAAATGAAACACAGTAAAAAGCTATTTGCAGGCCAAAACAACGTACACATTCTATCAAGGTAGAGGGTAGAGATGGGGGATGGCTAGAAAGCACTGAATCAAATTTGGGAGTTTGGGGTCCAGGGACGAAGTTTGCAACACAAAGTTTTCTGAAGCTTCAACTATAGCCGACATCTGAAATCAAACTGCATCACAGAAGCAGTGTGTGCTCTGGGGTGAAAGGGAGAGGGCAAGAGGCTGTTTGAGAAGTGGGAGGATCTGGGAACCATTTGTTTTTTTCTGCTATTTTGCTGATATTCACAGCTATATCTGAGGTTACAAAGGACTACAGATAATCATAGGTATGTAATTCGTTATCCATTGGGGGTGAAAAATCACTGGTTATACTGCTATACTGATATCCCATTCATGCAGTAACCAGGACAGTCTCTGCTTAGCTTCAAAATGAGGCTGGGGCCAGCCTCTCAGGCCATGTTGCCTGATAAATAAGCCAAATTTACAAGACCAGTTAGAGGAATGGCCTGGCCATTTCCTTGCTTTGAAGTTCAGCAGGGTCAGGCCGCTTTGAAACTAAGCAGGGTCAGTTGGATGGGCGACCGAATGGGCATCTGAAACCGTGCTACTGTCGGTCCTTGCCTTCAGAAACAATTGTTTGCCTTTTGCATTCTGGTATTTGTAGTCTCCCAGTCAATAATACAAAATTATGTATTTTTACAGCATCAGTGGGTTTCCCATCCCTGCAGTAACTGGGACAAACACTCCTTAGCTTCAAAGTGAGCATGGGGTCAGCCCACTAAGGCCATCTTGCCTAATAAATGGCTGTTAGGATTGCTATTCCTTCCTGCTTGGATGAGGTGTGCATGCTCTGATGTCATCTGTGGAATGTATGCTGTGAGCTTGGAATGGTGAGTTTGGGATGTTTGTGGATGAATGTGATCCAGCCCAGGCAGTTAGAGATGTGAGCCTGGGTGGTGGCAGCCTGTGGGCTCTTGTCCTGATTCCTCTTAATCCCCTGATGGTACTGCTTACAACTGATGAACTTGTATTCCGGAATAAATCTACTGAAGAACATCATCTGCTTGACAGCGTATCCTTTTATGTATGTAAGCCTAACCCCCGGTCATAACAATGCCCCCCCCATTCCAAAGAACACTTAGAGAAACATGGCCTAAGAGGGATGGATCCTTCCTCGCTTTGAAACTAAAAAGGGTCGGTCCCGGTTACTGCATGGATGACAGACAGTCCACATCTGTGTTTTCTTAGTTTTAAATATCTCATAACACCCAGCATCTACATTTTTATAAAACAGAAAATATGAAATTAAAAAATATCACATTTATGTTGAACACTGCTATCAGAGAACCCTGGCCTTAAGGAGTTCGAGACGCAGCACTTAACCATCATGCTACAATGATATTATTGTTTGGAATTTCACAAGTTTCATCCCTGGCCTTTTATCATTGAAATATAAAATCATAGGCTAAGTATGAAATGTATACCTCATGAAGCACCGAGCCATAGTGACCTAGTGGTTAAATGCTTGGCTTTGCACTCTGGCAGATCAAGGCTCAAGGCTGTATGTTAATGTTTTCAATGTATCTAATTTAATTTAATTAAATTTAATTTATGCTTCATAAAGCAATGCAAGTGGGAGGTGGCGAGGTTTGTTGCAGTGCAGTCCTGTGATCTTATTTAGCATGAGTTGTACTTATATTTGCGCTAGCTTTTGAAGCTACCGAGCTCGAGGAGCCTGAGAAACTTAGAAAGAAAAACCGCAGCGTTTTTGAAACACAGCCGCATTGTGTTTCTGTCTGCCGTGGCTATCACTTTGGATCTCCGGTGCTCCCCCAGAAGAGCACCGGAGACCCAAAGTGAAAGCCAAGGCAGAGAGAAACACAACACGGTTGTGGTTGTTTTCAGAAATGCTGCAGTGTTTCTGCCTGCAGCTGCTTTCCCATTTGGGGCTCTTGGGCTCCCCGTGGGGAGGCCTAGAGCCCCAAATGGGAAAGCTGCTGCAGGCAGAAAAACAACACGGTTGTGTTTCGAAAACGCTGCGGTTTTTCTTTCTAAGTTTCTCAGGCTCCTCCGGCTCGGAGGAGCCTGAGAAACTTAGAAAGAAAAACCGCAGCATTTTTAAACATAACAACGTTGTGTTTATGTTTGCGGTAGCTGAAGCTACCGCAAACATAAATACAATGTTTTTAAAGCTGCGGTTTTATTTCTAAGTTTTCCGGGCTCCTCCAGCCCGGAAAACTTAGAAAATAAAACACAGCTAGTGTTTATTTATTTTTTTTTAAAAAAAAATAGCACTTACCGAGATGAAGCTGCAGCTTTTCTGCCTGTAATCTCTGGTCTCCTTCCTCCGAGTCCCAGCACCAATGAAGGAAAAGCCACCCAGTGTTAGCTTTTGTTTACTACAGCTAGCTGGCTTTTCCTTCATTAGTGCCGCAAAAGCAAGCACAGGTGGGCATCCATTTCACAAAATGGATGCCCACATGTGCTTCCTTTTGTAAAGTTTGAGCTTCATTTGCTCAAAACCTTACATAGGAACTTAAAAAAAAGTGTGAATATTTTTTTTTATTATTGCCCATCTTTTTGGCCAATAATAATTTTTTGGGTGAACCATTCCTTTAACCAAAGTGTGTGATCCTGGTAAATAATTTAATCGCATAGGGCATTAACTTAAAACTTTGGGAGTTCTGAAAGCCTGCAATGTTGTATACATAATAAAAAAATAGATATTGTTACAGCTACAGTGACACTGAGGGTGATACATCACTGTGATTTGGCTCTCCCATCTGGCAGTAACCAGGACTGACCCGGCTTAGCTTCTAATTTAGGAAAAGGCTAGCCCCCTCAGGCCATGGTGCCTAATACATGAAGCAAGGTTACACGACCACTGAGAGCAACAAGGCCTGAGGGGGGTCGGCCCCTTCCTCACTTCGAGGTTAAGCAGTACTGTGCATTTATTCATGAGTGCCAGCTTTTGATTTTCGCTATGGATGCAGAAAGCACCGGGAAATATGTTATTCTTGCAGCCGGTCATTTATTTCCTGTTTCCTGTTTCCTGTTTCCGTGCTGTTTAAATGTGGTTAGTTGACGTCATGCGATCACAACAGTCACCAAGAGACCAACCATAGAAAAAGGGGCTTGGAGCACAGGGTAGGACATTTCATGGCTGAGACTCATATATCACATATTTTGACTTCGACTCGATTTGCCGAGTGATATATGAGTCTCAGCCATCGGGCATGTTCAATTGAATACAAACTTATAATTTTCAACGAGTAATCACCCCTGCATCTCATATGTGTGAACATTTCATGACGCATTGCCTTGAAGACGACGCAAGTGTCGAAACACGTGTCGGCTGTTATGTATTTCATTAAAATACTGTATTTTGACTGTTGTCATATAATTCAATGGCGTAAAGCGCAAAATCCACCCCCCCCCCCATTATCTTAACTTAAGAAAACATTGACACACAGTAAAAATTCTGTGAAAGTTGGACTGTCATACAGACTAAAATACATTAGGTAATATTGCATTTGAAGGCTTTCCAATGACCATGACATACACCGCTGGTATATGCAACCAAGAAGGGCCATAGCAGTACCACAAGTGGAGATTTGGGCAAAAATGAGTATATGCCGGTGTGTTCAATCGTCCAAAAAGGTATACAGCTCTTCATCTCTATTGTTACCGGTCGGAAATCTGGTTTCATAGTCTACAATGTAGCGAGATTCCATTTGTCTCAGCTTCCGTAGTCTGTTACTACCTGTAGGGTGTACATTGGTAGTGTAGATAGCAAAAGTATTTAAGGGAGGATATGTTTCCTTGATGTACATCCTCAAAAGGGTTGGTTAATGGATACGCCATATCACGGTTTTTGATTGCTTGCAAATGGAGGAGAATTCGCAATCTCACCTCAGGTTTGTTACTACTTATGTACCATAAATGGCATTCACAGGACCTAACGTAGATGACAAATTGTGTGGAGCAGGTGATTACTTTGTTGACTAGAACCTCCTACCCTGTACGGGGATGAATGTATCTCCTTGTGGTTGACCCGAAGCGGCATGCTTTGCATTTTCGGCAGGAAATTGATTTGGAAGACTGCTTCCAACGGTCAGGACATTGATGGGCTGAAAAATGCTTAGTGATAGTTTCGATTGTATAGATGGTGATTTTCTAAAAGTAACATTTGCATTAGCTTGTAAAAGGTGACTGATATCTTTGTCTCATTTCAGAAGATACCAATGTTTTCCTAGAATTCTTCTCACTTTGTTTGCTCCTTGAGTAGTAATAAATCTGATTTAGTTATCACATTTTACTTTGGAAATCAGACTTTGGGTGTGGCTTTTAATGAGGATATAATTTCTAGATTGACTGCAGCTTTTATCATAGGCTTTAATGATTGTCTGCTTGAGATATCCCCTGGCCACAAATCTGCCAGCCACTGTCTTTGCATTTTTCTCCCATGTTTCGTTTTCACTTCAATTATGCCTTATTCGAAGGAACTCAGCTTAAGATATGCTGTTCTTGGAGCAGGTTGGATGAGCGCTGGTGGCGTGCAGGTACTGGTAGCTTTTCGATGCAGATCTGTCATGATCGTACCATTTGCTAATTTGACTTGAATATCTAATTAGACCACCTCAGCCCTATCTTGGTGTTCAGTGAACTTCAGGTTGTCTTGCTCCATGTTGAGTACCTGAAATAATTCCAGACACTCTGCCTCAGTGCCATCCCAGAGAATGAACAGGTCATCAATATACCTTTGCCATAGGATGACCTTGTCGGTGTAAGTGTTCTTGTCTTCACTGGGAACAGATTCTCCTCCCATGCACCCATATACTGATTGGTGAATGTCGGGGCAACAGCTGTACCCATAGCGGCACCGCATATTTGATTATAAATTGCCCATTAAACATGAAAGAGGTATGTGTCAGGCAGAAAGACAACATTTCAAGCAACATTTGGGAATGGTCACGATGGCTAAGGGATCTCGTTGAAAGATATTGTTTGGCTTCTTTGATGCCTTGGACATGGGAGATACAGGTATAGAGTGAAACGTGTCACTAGGAGATAGTTTTCATTCGAAGGAATTTGATTGATTTGATTTAGGAAAGCCGTAGTATCATTTATATAAGATAGCAATGTCTCAACAAAAGCGAAAATGTATTTACCTACAAATTTCAACATGTTTTCCAGCAAGAAATCTATTGAAGCCCCAATGGGTCGTCCTGGTGGTCTTCTTATTGATTTGTAAGTATTTTGGAGATGAAGTGGATTATCGGAGTGGTCATTTTTTCATCCCAATTGATGAGGCCTTCTGCAAACCACGCTGCAAGTTTGGCATCATATTCTTTCTTATATTGTGGGTAAAGATCTGTAGGCAGTTTGGCATAGTTATGGGCATCTCTCACTTGTAGCTTGGTAATCCCGGGTGTTTAAAACTACTGCATTTCCCCCTTTGTCTGAGGATTTAACCATGATTGTTTGGTCTGATCTTAAGCTCTCCATTGCTAGTCACTGGACATTTGTCAAATTGGACTTGTCTGTCTCTATCCTTGGTTCTATGGCTAGAGCTTTAAGTTCATCAATGATCAAGTCATCGAATAGATTGATCGTAGGGCTATTGGTATTGGAGGGATTGAATTTCGATTTCTTTTTCAAATTGCTTTGTGCTGGCATAGTTGTATTTATGCATTGTGATAGATCTGTGTCATAATGATGATCATAATTCTCTGTAGTAGTTTCTGCTGGATGTTATTGGTAATATAAAGAATCCAAGGCATTTAACGCCAGTATTTCCCGGATGCTTAACTCATAAGGTGTTTCTTGCATGGGATTGGATCTCTTGACAAAATCATTATTCACATAATATTTAGCCAATCTTAATTTCTTACAAAGCAGTAAAGGTCAATCCTAGACTGTGGGTAGTCATAGCTGGTAGTTGGACCGAAAGATAACCCTTTTGCCAATACACTGCATGCTGTGTCAGTTAAGATCCCGTTAGATAGATTGATAACTTGCATTACACTGTCCCACGTTATATCTTCCTGTTCTTGCCAGAGCACATTTGACGGCCTCCTGATTGATCCCTCCGTTTGATTTTCCTTTTTCCCCGGCATCCCCTTATGCTCCTCCTCTTGACGCTGTATCGGTTGCAGATGGTGTGATTCTGTTTTGGATCTCCCTTGCATTGATTTGCCTGCCATATGAAGGAGTCTCATTTCTTCTAAAAAATTCAACTTGATGGGAATATCATCATTAATGCTAACTGAGGTATCCATTGAGGTTCTGGTGGTATCATTGGTATCTGATTCGGTTTGAAGGGTATTGATCACCGTTGGTTCAGATGTTGTGCGTATGCCCTTCCTGATAATGTAATTCTTTTTGGCAAATGTATAGATCCTGCCAAAGGAGTAATCTTCTTTATCTCTCAAAAATTTCCAATGTCTGCGGTCTTTGATTTCATCCTCATATTTCATCAGATTTCCTTCCATTTGTGCCTTCATATTATTGTCCACTTTCGAATCAGGTCCGGTAAAAATATCTTTTTCTAGCACCTCGATGTCTTTTAGGGGCCGATTCATGGAACAAACGTGCGCCGAAAATCTTTGCGCAAACAGGCGCAATCATGAGAAAACGTGCAATTCATGGAAGTCCCTGCGCGTGTTTCCCTCGGGATGTGCGCCAAACCCGTGCGTGGCGTACACGGGCACACACGTCATTGCAACAGCTCGAACGCGGTCCGTGACTCGCACAGGGAAAGCACGCAACATCCGCGCACACACCAAAAAGGGGGCGGGACATGGGGCGTAACATGCGGAATGGGGAGCAACACGTGAAAAAAAGGCGTAACAGGGGAAGTACTGCAGGGAAATACACGGAACGCCCACACGCACGCGAACAACCTGTATTCATGGATTCGAATACGGGAAACCCGCGCATGGAAAAAGACGTGCACAGCCGTCAACACGTCCACCACAGGAAGGCAGGCGGAAGCGTCCCCGCGCACAGCATAAAAGTGCGCGCAAACAACAAACACGTATATACCGCTATGATGAATGCCCCATTTGTCGCAACACTGATCGTGGGACACCGCAGGAGGAGGAGAATAGCCAGGGCCTACATTTTTTTGCCATGGACCAGCCTTTTTGGGGGGCCTGATGACCACGTCTATGGCAGGTATAGGTTTTCACCTCAAATCATCCTAGACCTCGTCAGGGAGTGGGAAGATGACCTTACATCACCTACCCTGTGCTCCCAAGCATTGTGCCCCTTGGAAAAGGTGAATTTTTTGTCCACTGGGTCATTTCAATGGACAACTGCCATAGTGGGGGGGGGGCTCACAGGCCACGCAGACACGCTGCCTACACCAGGTGTTGGCAATCATCACTGCACACCCCTCAGACTGCAGGCACATATACATGCCCAGAACACCCGCAGAAAGGCAGGCAGTGGTCCGGGACTTTTACAGGGTGGCACACTTCCCCAAAGTGCTCAGTGCCATAGATTGCACCCATGTGGCCCTACGTCCACCTACGGCCACTGAGCACATCTATCGGAACCGCAAGCACTGGCATTACATCAACGTGCAGGTTGTATGCGTTGCTAAAGGAATCATCACCTCTGTCAATGAAAACTACCCTGGCTCCAGCCATGACAGTTTCATATACAGAATGTCAGCCCTCATCCGGGCCGTGGAAGCTGGGCAACATGGTGACACATGGCTCCTAGGTGAGTACAAATGCCTGTGCACATGCATGCATGTCACACACAGACAAACACCAAAACCCTAATAATCACAACTATTATCACCTCCCCAGGGGACAGTGCCTACCCTCTGAGCAACCACATGATGACGCCAATCCGGAACCCCACCACACCACCCCAGGTAAGATACAACGATGCCCATATTGCAACCAGGGACATAGTGGAGCGAACATTCGGAGTGCTCAAGTCACGCTTCTGCTCCCTTGACCGCTCTGGTGGGCAAGCTACTATATGCACCTCCAGTAGTGTGCAGGATCATTGTGGCAGCATGTGTCCTGCACAATGTTGCAACACGGCGGGAGGTACCCGTGGACATGGTGGTGCCCCCACATCCCCAACCACAGGCACAGGCGCTGCCCATGGGAGGGGACAGGGCACGTGGCGAGTCAGCCCGGACCCAGCTTGTGGCCACATTCTTCACCTAAACTCCCACCCCTATGGAGTGCACACAGGCCTGGCACCTACCAGGTGACAATCGATGATGACAAAGAGACAGTCAACTGTCACAACCTTACCACCCTGAGAATGTTGCCACGGAAGTGCTACAATGGGCCTCATTACGACCCAGGCGGTAAGTTACCGCCTGGGCCGTGACTTTACCACCATGGCGTAAACTACGTTTACGCCATGGTGGTTGGCGGACTTACCGCCCCATTCCGACCTTGGCGGGGCGGTAAGCCCCAATCCCCATTTACCCTTCCCCATTCCCATTTTTGCCCCATAGGGCATAATGGGAGTGGGGAAGCCGTTAATTACGCCACCGTAAATTACGGTGGCGTAATTAACTCCATGGTCCCTTAGCGCCATGGATTTTAACACCTGCTAAAAGCAGGTGTTAAATCCGCCATGGCGCTAAGGGACCTCGTACTCAGGCGGTAAGGGTCGGCGCTGTTTACGCTGCCGTAAACCCCTTACCGCCTGGGTCGTAATGAGGCCCAATGTGTGCATCCCTAGCTACTTAAACATAACCAATCCTGTGTGACCAAAAAAGGAACACATGCAAGGTGTGTATCACACCCCCCCCAAACAGGCCATGACAATCACTGGTATGTCACCCAAACCCTCCCAACCCATATCACCCTTGTCTGCCACACCATGACATGGCATGCAATAGCAAAAGCCCAACACATGACCAATAAGATACAAAGTGACATGTGATAAATGGAAAGTGTCCCGAGACAATGCCGCCTGACATGGAATCAGATGAAATGACTGACCAACAGCCTCCCACACATACCAAGTCATACACAAATGCCATCCACCAGTCCTACCATGAACACAACACTGAATACCTGTTCAAATCCACATTGGGCAAGCCAAAATCCCTACTCCTGAACCCGTGTGCTGTGTGTGTCACCTGCAACACACTGCTCAGCACACAGCACTTTGAGCAGCCATTGTGTTGCAGATACACCTTGAGCATCACATGAAAAAGACTAATCACATCCACAACCAAATGACACATGTACAGGATACACAAATGGTAATAGATCATGTGCTGCATGGACACAGCGGGCCTGAAAATGCAATCTGTGTGCACATCTGGCCATGGAAGGGTGGTTGTACGTGTGGTGGATCATTGAGCAACTGTGTGTGTCATTAGGGACATGCACTCAATATATGCATGTGAAATCAAGTGATCCTCAGTGTCCTGTACACATCACATGTGAACATTGGCCATGTGAACCCCCGAGCATGTCAAACCACACCAATCCCCTGACACCTGAAAAGGAAACACAACACAGGGACAGGCATTGACCAGCACAACACATCATGTACATGGTACCCCACAATTACAATGTCAGAGTGCCCAAAACACTGTAGCCCAAGCCAACTGTCCAACAACAAAATGCCCTCCCTTACACATCACCTTTACCTTCAGAACATCTGTCTCTGGAGCATGTAGCATTCTTCCCTCAAGTCTACCTTGCTACAGGATCACCCTACCCCTTGCTTTCCATGTTCCAGCTTGCGTGTAAATAGGGTCCAGCCCCCTCAGAGGCCACCTTGACTGGTAAAAATACCAAATCGCAGAGAACTCCAAGGAGCCAAACCCCCAAACCAGGGAAAAAGCCTGTAGGCACCAAAAAACCCAGGAAGAGTCTCCAGTACATGACTAGAAGTAGCAGGAAATGTCAAAGCACATATACAAGCACAATGATAGAACAACCAAGGTAGCACAGTTGAACAATGTCCCAACAGGATGGGTCCCATTTACCGTACATAACATAAAATGATGATGCAACAACTGATGGGTAGTGTCACAGCTCTGGTGTCCATGCGCTGGAGTTGCACGAACCAAACATCCCCTCTGTGGTCTGTGTGCCTGCAAGGTCAAACTTACACAGGCCTCTGAGACCCCGGCGGGGAAGGAGGGTCAGGGATATGTAGCATGGACAGGCATGGGTAATCAGGAGAACCTGAAAGAGGGTCAGGAGAGTGGATGTGGATTTGCAAGGGAAAGTAGGCAAAATACAACTATTCACAAAAACACATACTCAATTAGAGAAAACATGTTCATCATGCACATTGCACCAAAACAGTCAAATGCAAGCCAAAGAGAGACTTAACTCTGGGGTGAGTGCTGGCCTCCTGCCTGCGCACTCTCAGGTCCAGTAACAGGAGCACTTCAATGCTGCCAAGAGAGCGTGAGTTACTAATCTGAATGTGTGATTACAACACACACACACAACCCCATCCATGCCCCAAAGTAAGTGACTTCTCCACAAACACCCCTGTCTGCTGCTTTGTACCCATACGTTAGCTTGGCCTACCGATGGTTCATACACTGTCAATCCAGTAAGGCAGGCGCATGTGGCTGTGTGGGAAATGGAACACCAATGGGTCAAGAATCACACATGATACAATGGTCCCTGGGTGAGGTGCTAGACACGTATAGCAAGGTGCAACTTCAGTACAAGTTGTGTTCTGTCAGCCGCATATTTCAATAGGTAGTGCACCTGGCAATTAGCACACGCAAAGGACATGTACTGTCTACAGCATGAAGTGCATCGAGCACATATACGGGCAAGAAAATGACATACATCACAATCCACATCAATTAATGCATAAATCAATCACATACTCACCCAAATTCATTACAGACATCGGGTGGATGAACCGCAACCAATCCCCACTAGGGGTTTTAACACAAGTACAACAGCAGCAGACAGGCCACAGTCATGAGGCAAGTCCAAAGCCCTTGTGTAAAATTTTGTAACACCGAACCATCCTAGCGAGCCCATGGATAAGGGAAGCAGGAGTGGCATATGTGAGTCAGGACCCCAAGCTGCAAACACATACACAAGACAAGCTTGAAGGGCCCAGCTGGAACAGACAGTGGATGCTTTCAAAAGCCACAAAGCACCACACCGTCACATGAATGCACAATAGACAAACAATATTAAACTATATTAACTAATTAAACTAACTACGAACAACCTACATAACCTAATTTAAATAACTATCAAGTACTCAATATCAACTAACTAACCTAAAAGGAAAAATCAAAAATGGCCACATACGACCCGGGGGGGAGGCACCCACATGCGATCATGTTGAGACAAAAAAAAAATCCTCCATGGGCTCAAAGCCTGCACACCACGACCTGTGTGGAAGATAATTCGTCATCCGAGTCTGCCTCTTCCTGTAAATGATGATGTGGGCCAGGAGCCTGACCACGCCTAGGCGCAGCTTGCCCCTCATCGGCAGCAAGTCTGCCGGATGGGTGAGCTTGGTTCTGTGCGGCAATGACACGCAGGTCTGCATGCAGAACCTCCCGTGATACACCAACGCCATCCCACTCAGGACAGGCTCAACCCGGTCCCGGATAGCCACGTCCGCAGGCAGAGGAAGCCGGTTGTTGTAAGCGGATCCCCTCCCTGAAAACGGGTCTGTCCGTAGGCATCCCTGCTGGTGCAAGATGATGCAGTCACAGGATCGGGGACAGGATTACACACAGGCACCTCCGCGGCAGCCTGTGCTGCCTCCTGTCCCTGTCCCTGCACTGCACCACTAGCACCAGTGGAATCCTCACCTCCAGACCCCATCTCTGCCCCTTGCACAGCCTCCTCCTCCACCAAACCCCCCACCAACCTGGATGACTCCATGCCATCTTCCTCCGTCAGACCCTGTGGGGTCTCTGCTGCCCCTTCTGCTGCTGAGGAGTCCACCTCCAACCTCCACCTCTTGGAACTACCCTCGGCAGCTGCAGCCTGGGACGCGGCACCAGACTCCTCACTCCCCGACAAGATGGCAACCTGGGAGGGGAGCCGGGCCTAGCGTCTCTGGCTGGTGGTGCGATCCCTGCCGCTTTGCTCCACAGCACCCTCTCCGCCCACTTCATCAGTTGATGCTGCAGACAGGGAGAGATAGAACACAGGCATCAGGGCACTGGACAATGGACTGATACACACATGACAGTTGTACATGAGTGTCATTGTCAAACTTCAGACATGGCATCGCACTCCCCAACACACATGTCATTTCTACTCACACACATGAGCAATTCAACAGCATTATTGCACCAGGCAGCACCATCCATACACAAACAACAGCACGAGCAGCCAAAGGTGAGCCTGATGTCACATGAAACACGGCATGCACACAGGCCACCACACTTATATGCATGTGTACATCTCCACCAACTGTTGCAGTGATGAGATCACCATCCATGTCACATCTGCCATTCAGCCTTCTACATGTTAGTGTCACATGCATCCATATTGCATCACAGTTGCGCACTTGTCAAATACACACACATGCACATGTACACAGTGCAGATACATGCAGCTGGAACCACCATCCATGTGTGACACCACAACCATGCCAACGTACATACACAGTAATTCAAACATGTGTGCTCCCACACCTGCATTTGGCCTGCATGCTTACCAACACATACACCGTCAATGTGTCTCACACATGAGAGGACTCACATGTGTCACCCTCACGCCGCTGTACATACACATCCATGCATGGCCCTACAAAAACACATGTGCAACCTGCACACTACTGGCACATCACAACACGCACAGCGTCCAATCAGTATGCATGTACACTTACCGCTCGACTCCAGAAGGGTCTGCCTCTCAAGGACCTGGACGTGGAGCACTGGGCGTGTGCGTTCCAGGACCCTCATTTGGTGGTCCGAAAGGTGGCCCTGGCGCCCCTTGGCATCCGCTGCCTTCAAGAGGCGCTTGGCCTTGTCGAGGGTCAGGATCATCTGCTGCGTTGTCAGTTGACTCAGATGATGCCATAGATGCCAGTCAACACTGTCTGCCAATACACAGGTCTCTGTTCAGCCTTTTGCTACCAAGCAAGGCATCCCTGCATTTTCACTGAGGGGAGGGGGGCTTTGCTTGTAGGCATTCAACCCATTGCATGCACATTGCACGTGATGCCTGAACTAGCCCTTCCACTGGCTTCAAGATTATTGATATACATCATGAAGTACTTGTTCATGTCGATAGTGAGTAACGTACACATGTTGTGCACTGTATCAACCCGCTTCTGAGCCATGTAACACCGTTCTACATGCCTACTCACTGATGCTATGTCAAATTGACCAGGCATGCATGGCAGGTTATCTTTTGTGTTTGACATATATGCTTCATGTGTTGGCTGTCTGTGTGATGTCTATGTGTATGTGTGTCATGTGCTTCTGACATGTGTACTAATGTATTTTTTCTCTCCACTTTTCAGATGATGACGCAATGGAGCCAGAGGATGGTGTTGTCATGCCAGGCACAGGGTTGTTATCACAACCACAACCTGGCACTAGTGGGGGTTATGGGGTGGTAGTCCACGAACACCCACGTGTGCTTCAGACAATCTTGTCTTTGGCTGACTATGATTCCAGCCCAGATGACCACTCTGACAGCCATGTCGAGTTGGATGAGCATCAGGTCCAGACATCAGGGGTGAGTGATTCTGATGTGGACACTACTCTAGATGGGGCATGTAGTCGTGCAGCCGCGGGTGGTGCCAAGCCAACAAGGACAGCCGTTCCTGGGATCCCGCAGGTGCCAAGCCCAGCAACACGGTGGCTGCGCGCCACCGAGGTATACTGAGTGGGAGCAAGACATGACTGCCAATTCAGAACGTCAGGGGCAGCCTTTGATAACATCGCTGCGAGCATGGAACATGTGGCCCAATCCGTGCTCCCCCCTGCTAGGCAGGTGCTTCTCCTCCGGCAGGCAGCGCAGTCCTCGGCCCGCTCACTCAGGCTGGGCATGCTGGCCTCTGACAGGGCACGCCAGGCTGAAATGTTGTCTCTGCATCAAGCAATTGATGCTCACGCAGAGGCACACATGGAGGCCCTGAGGGCTGAGTCTCGGTCCCTCAGATCCACTCTGGATGCCCTCTTGACATCCCAGAGGGTGCGGTCAGAGGAGAGGTTTGAGCAGCTTGAGCATACCATCTCGGCTGAGCTACATGCTTGCCGGACGTGCATCGGTTGTCCAGCCAGACCACGCAGGAAGAACTCCGTGCTACACGTGTTACCTTGCAAGAGGAAGCACGTGTATCATGGGAGGTTCTGCATGCAGACCTGCGTGTCATTGCCACACAGAACCAAGCTCACCCGTCCGGGAGAGTTGCTGCCGATGAGGGGCAAGATGCACCTAGGCGTGGTCAGGCTCCTGGCCCACGTCATCCTTTACAGGAAGAGGCAGACTCAGGCGATGAATTATCTTCCACACAGGTCGTGGTGTGCAGGCGTTGAGCCGATGGAGGATTTATTTTTGTCTCAACATCATCGCATGTGGATGTTGAGGTGCACCCTGTACCTCCCCCCTACAGGGTGCCTCCCCCACCCCCGGGTCGTATGTGGCCATTTTTGATTTTTCCTTTTAGGTTAGTTAGTTGATATTGACTATTTGATAGTTATTTTAATTAGGTTATGTAGGTTGTTCATAGTTAGTTTAATTAGTTAATATAGTTTAATATTGTTTGTCTATTGTGCATTCATGTGACGGTGTGGTGCTTTGTGGCTTTTGAAAGCATCCACTGTCTGTTCCAGGTGGGCCCTTCAAACTTGTCTTGTGTATGTGTTTGCAGCTTGGGGTCCTGACTCACATATGCCACTCCTGCTTCCCTTATCCATGGGCTCGCTAGGATCGTTCGGTGTTACAACATTTTACACAAGGGCTTTGGACATGCCTCATGACTGTGGCCTGTCTGCTGCTGTTGTACTTGTGTTAACACCCCTAGTGGCGATTGGTTGCGTTTGGTCCAAATCCCTGGTATGTCACCCAAACCTTCCCAAACCACATCACCCTTGTCTGTCACACCATGACATGGCATGCAATAGCAAAAGCCCAACACATGACCAACACAATAAGATACGAAGTGACATGTGATAAATGGAAATTGTCCCGAGACAATGATGCCTGACATGGAATCAGACAGTAGTTATGGCCTGTTTGGGGGGGAAGGGTGTGATACACACCTTGCATGTGTTCCTTTTTTGGTCACACAGGATTGGTTATGTTTGAGTAGCTAGGGATGCACACATTGTAGCACTTCCATGGCAACATTCTCAGGGTGGTAAGGCTGTGACAGTTGACTGTCTCTTTGTCATCATCGATTGTCACCTGGTAGGTGCCAGGCCTGTGTGCACTCCGCAGGGGTGGGAGTTTAGGTGAAGAATGTGGCCACAAGCTGGGTCCGGGCTGCCTCACCACGTGCCCTGTCCCCTCCCATGGGCAGCGCCTGTGCCTGTGGTTGGGGATGTGGGGGCACCACCACATCCACCGGTACCTCCCGCCGTGTTGCAACATTGGGCAGGACACATGCTGCCACAATGATCCTGCACACTACTGGGGGTGCATATAGTAGCTGCCCACCAGAGCGGTCAAGGGAGCGGAAGTGTGACTTGAGCACTCCGAATGTGCGCTCATCTATGCCCCTGGTTGCAATATGGGCATCATTGTATCTTACCTGGGGTGGTGTGGTGGGGTTCCGGATTGGCGTGATCATGTGGTTGCTCAGAGGGTAGGCACTGTCCCCTGGGGAGGTGATAATAGTTGTGATTATTAGGGTTTTGGTATTTGTCTGTGTGTGACATGCAGGCATTTGTACTCACCTAGGAGCCATGTGTCACCATGCTGCCCAGCTTCCAGGGCCCGGCTCAGGGTGGACATTCTGTATATGAAACTGCCATGGCTTGAGCCAGGGTAGTTTGCATAGACAGAGGTGATGATTCCTTTAGCATCGCATACAACCTGCACGTTGATGGAATGCCAGTGCTTGCGGTTCCGATAGATGTGCTCAGTGGCCCTAGGTGGACGTAGGGCCACATGGGTGCAATCTATGGCACCGAGCACTTTGGGGATGTGTGCCACCCTGCAAAAGTCCCAGACCACGGCCTGCCTTTCTGCAGGTGTTCTGGGCATGTATATGTGCCTGCAGACTGAGGGGCGCGCAGTGATGATTGCCAACACCTGGTGTAGGCAGCGTGACTGCGTGGCCTGTGAGACCCCCCCACTATGGCAGTTGTCCGCTGAAATGACCCAGTGGCCAAAAAATGCAGGACATTGAGTACCTTCTCCAAGGGGCTCAATGCTTGGGAGCACAGGGTGGGTGATGTAAGGTCATCTTCCCACTCTCGGACGAGGTCTAGGATGATATGAGGTGGAAACCTGTACCTGCCATAGACGTGGTCGTCAGGCATCCCAAAAAGGCTGGTCCGTGGCAAAAAAATGCAGGTCCTGGCTATTCTCCTCCTCCTGCGGTGTGCCACGATCAGTGCTGCGACAAATGGGGCATTCATCATAGCGGTATATTTGTGTTTGTTGCTTGCGCTCACTTTTATGCTGTGCACGGGGACGCTTCCGCCTGCCTTCGTGTGGCGGACGTGTTGACGCCTGTGCACGTTTTTTTCCCGTGCGTGGGTTTCCCGTATTCGAATCCATGAATACGGGTTGTTCGTGTTCGTGTGGGCGTTCTGTGTATTTCCCTGCAGTACTTCCCCTGTTACGCCTTTTTTTCATGCGTTGTTCCCCATTCCGCGTGTTACGCCCCGTGTCCTGCCCCCTTTTTGGTGTGTGCGCGGACATTGTGCGCTTTCCCTGTGTGTTTCGCGCACGGCATTCGAGCTGTTGCAATGACGTGTGCACCCGTGTATGCCACGCACGGGTTTGGCGCACATCCCGAGGGAAACACACGCAGGGATTTCCACGAATCGCAAGCGTACGCGTTTGCCTGTTTTTTCACACTGCGTTTGCCTGTTTTTTCACACTTGCGCCTGTTTGCGCCAAGGTTTTCCAGCGCAAGTTTGTTCCATGAATCGGCTCCTGTCACTTTTTGCATATTTGACCAAAATGGTGAACATCCTGAAGGAACAGTTGTTAGTGGCATCTCCCAATTTCCCTTAACATTTCGGGATCTGGGTCCTCATATGACGGAATAGTGAAGATTCTGAGCCCCCTGAGCATCCTGTGGTTATCGATGTAATTCTGCAGAGATTTCACTTCCCACCATTTGTTGGTTTCCTTTTTGTGAAGTTTATCTAGTGTGAACATTTCCTGCTGTATTGTCTTAGATTGTTGTGGTTGTGGGTTCTCTGAGTGTTTGATTGAATAAAGTGGATGCTTCTGCATCTCTGCTGCCCTATTTGTCCGTATATATTCAGGGAAAAAACTTTAGTTACAGAGACGTTAGGGTGAAAATGTAATGCAATGAAACCCCTGAAATTCAGCAGATAATTCAGACAAAGCCACCTGAACTTGCCACCCCTGTTGTGCAGCATGTGACCACAATGATGACATCAAAGATTATAACACTGATGACATTACTGATGACACTACTGGTGACGTCACTAATTACATCAAATATGAAATCACAGATTGCATTACTGATGTCATCACTGATGATATCACTGGCGACATCAAGAATTACATCATCTATGACAACATGACATCAGATCAAGTGCAACTTGCATGAACATGTTAGAAACCAATCTACCTTTTAAGACTGTTTTTATATCATCCTCAGGCAAACCTATACACATTTATTTTAACTTTTATGCATACTCTAAATCTTCAGACAGCCTCATATTGCTGGTAAGCTCATTATATTGAAAATAATGCCAATTCTACTTATACTTTTTGGACTATCTGCTAAGTGTAACAAATCTCCAAAAAAGAGTACATGTTTCCCTCCAAACAAAACAAGTGAATGAAAACTAGCATTAAGTTGGACACCATACTCTTTTAATCCACAATCAAGGGGCCTCATTACGAGGAGGGTGGTAAGGGGTTAATGGCGCAGGTAAAGGTGCCGGAGCCATTAACCCTTTACTGCCACGTTACGAGGTCTGCTCGCTGGACCCGCTCAGGACGCCTGGATTTACCAGACGTCCTTAGCGGGTCCCGTGAGCGGCCCAGCATGCTAACAACGGGCCCGTTAATGACGCTTTCCATTCCCATTCCCATTGAGCCCTAGGGTGGCTCAAATGGCAATGGGGATGGACCGGGTCTGGGTTCCCTGCATGGGGAAATACCAGGCCTTCCAAGGTCGAAATGGCCGGGTATTTCCCCATTCAGGGAACCCGGACCCGGGTTTGGGGGTAGCCATGCCCTCATTAAGGGCATGGCTACCTCCAAACTCGTAATGAGGCCGAAGACATTTAATTTTCTCTCCCTACTTCTTGTGCAACATTTGATGCAAGTTTCCAATATTCTAGTTTATTGTCATGCTCCACTGGTAGCATCAACAACTGATGTAAAGTAACACCACCCATGTTGAATGCTGCTAAGCCTGTGGGAGCAGTCTCAATACATGACACAGAGCAATTGGTCACATGTTATATCATTGCTCTCAATGCATTAACTAAAAAAGATGACCCTGTACCAGCCTGTCCGCTAACATACATCAACAAAGGGTTGTAGAGGACACTGGAACATTCATGTTTATCATTTTATTACTGTGTAAGAAATGTATGGGAGAAAGGGTCTTCGCCCCTCCCTTCCCTCCATTCCTGTCCCTAAAAACACACTATGCTCGTACCATGGTTGATCATGTGTCTCTGGCCAAGGCGCTGGACAGCCTCGGGGCGACACATACATGTGCAACACCTATAAGAGGTCTGACTCCCGACTCTATTTTGTACAATCACCGACTCCATTTTGTACTGGTTCTGGTAGGCCTTGCAAAAGTGCCAGCCTGCAGGCCTGCACCTCTCCCCCTGGGTCCGCACACAGCTAAGCCAGCTACACCTCCCTCCTCCTCCCCAGTGCCACCTTTGCAGCAAGCCTGTTCTTACAGATGCCTGAGTGTAAAAAGTAACACTTCAAACACTGATGGGGTCATTACGAGTGCGGCGGTAAGGGGTAAACGGCACCGGTATGGATGCCGGTGCCGTTAACCCCTTACCGCTGCATTACGAGGTCCCTTAGCGGGTCCCACTAAGGCCGGCTGGTAAAACCAGCCGTCCTTAGCGGTAGCCGCTAAGGGACCAGGGAGCTAATATTTACTTTACTTTACTCAGATAAACTTTATCTCTTAACTTCACCCGCACTTGGTCTTGGTCTCATTCCTTACTGGGGTGTGTCCATTATTGACTCTCATTGGGGAGTTTGCATTGTATTTTGGGGGACTGCTCACTTTCAAAACCTATCTTTGATTGTTTCATAAATTTCCTTTTGCTCTTCATTTAGCTTACTTACTATCACCTCAACATTAATATGTGTAAGATTTATTTGTTCCATTGTGCTGTCCACTTCTTCCACGGCAAGCTCAACATCTGTTTGATTAATTGGATCTAATAAAACATTTTAACTTCCTTCAGCAGATTCTTGACTTTTTTCAGAAGTCTCCTTTACCAATTCAGCTACCAAACATTCGTCTTGGTGTATTTGCTTTTGCAGTACTTCTAAGTACTGTTCAAACTGGGAAAGTGATGTATTCTTTATTTGCAATAAATGACTGTTCAAAAGTTAGAAAACTTCCAAGCAGATCACATTCTGTACACCATGGTAAGAACAATGCAAAAGGCATAAACAAACTGCATATTGGCAAGATAGTTTCATGTGGTCAATGAGACTTAGCTTTCCATGTCTCACCAGACAACCAGTAGATTCATGTACTTTAACCCGTCCTCTGTCATTGTTTGCTTGCACATTCCAGTATGAGTAGCATTCTGCTACTTCATGCATGCAAAGATTTTCCAAATGTGCAGACCTATTTGGATAATAGGTACCAATCAAGCTAGTTTTCAAAATCTCTGTACTATCAGGACCTCTTTCAGCTAACTGTTCAATTTCAGTTGTGGGCTTTAGTACCCACGTTCTATTAATAGCATGACCAAGACTTAACCGAAGTATGTTGATTCTAGGTCCATACAGAGGCACACACTAATTAGCCTATCTGCAGATCAGTAGCTTCCATGCTCTCTGTGTGAGAGCATTTTGATACCAAAGCTTAGTAGTTTCTGACTAAGACTTTTGTCTGCTGATCAGCCCACACCTCAGCTGCATTGCTCTTTCCAGCTTTTGCCAACTATGCTGTAGCGTAGGGAGCAACAGCTGTTGTGTTATCTGCAATATACTTCTATATCAATCAGTACTAGCATTCCAAAGCTGAGCAATTGCAGGATTTTAATCATTTACAAATGGGCATCCCTTGTGACATTTATTCTTAAGTGTTTTACCAGTTATGTTGTGTCGAACAGATGTAAAGAAACTATTTTCTTGACCAACTGGAGAAACACGCCTAGGAAATCCAAATCTGCACTTCGTGTAGTACTTGTCTTTACGTTTACATTTTCTTCGACAGTTCTTTCCACACATGTGCATTTGAAACCTTTCCACCTTTCTCCATAGGTCAGCATTCACATGCTGGGCAGGACAGAACAAGTAACATATTTTTCAATAAATTGCATCACGCAGCTATCACCATCTTTGCCAAACTGTGGAACACCTTTAACCCACAAAGGCATATGTCTATGTGGAGCTCCATGTGCTTGGTACTCTTTCCTCCAAAAGTAATGTTCCACAGTGCCTAACGATCCATTTTCTTTAGTACATATAAAATGTAACATTGCTAAAACTCGGTGATGGAAGAACCTAGATACACTAACAGGGTCCATGGCACACAATTCTGCCATTGTCATGTGTACAATACCTTCTTAGTTGGATTACATTTTTGAATCCCTCTGCAAGATCATCCCAGCAATACTCAGCTCAACTTAAAGTCACAAATCAAGTTGGAGGACCCATGTGTCTTCCATACCAAGATTCTTAATATCCTCTAATGGCGGCAAGGATAGTTGTTATTTTTCCTTCTGGAATTTCATTCTTTAGTTTTTCCTGCTGCAGCATCTCATATGCAGAAACAATTTTAAATCTAGTTCCTGTCTCAAGTGTATGAGCAACTGAACAGCAATTCACTTTCATACAGTAAGTGAAAAATATATTTGATATTGGTGCGGAATCTGGGATCAGAATTCATACGTGTACAACAGTATTCTGAAGAAGAAATGGGGACTTTCTGATCATCCAACATGGCACTCTTTTCAGGTCAAAAAAGCAGAGGGAAATAATGAGTTTCTGAAAAAAAATCCCAGACACTGACGGGTGCAGCTTTTGTTTGTTTCATTTGATATAATTCAAGCCTATCACCCATCAATTCTCAGAAGTGTAGAGGATGAATAATGTAATGCTCATTCAAGCTGTTGCCTTCTGCAACAGAAAGATGCTGAAACTGACCTTCACTGTTCTTGTTTGTTGATCCATCTTCAAGTATAGACAAGTCTGGTACATTCACACTGGCCCTCATTACGACCCTGGCATTGGACCATGGTGCTAATAGCACCATGGTCCATGCCGGTAACTTACCGACTGCGCCATGGCGGAATGGGGAATTACCGCCCCATTCCGAGGTTGGCGGGCGGTAATTCCCCATGCCGCCATGGCCCTTCCCCATTCCCATTTTTGACCCATAGGGCTCAATGGGAATGGGGAAGGCGCTAAGTACGGTGCCGAAAATTGCGACACCGTACTTAGCACCAAGGTCCCTTTGCAGGTTGTTTTTTGACGCCTGCAAAAGCAGGCGTTAAAGTCTCCAACCCGCAAAGGGACCTCGTAATCAGGCGTTAAGGGTTTAACGGCACTGCCACCTTTTATGGCGCCGTTAACCCACCTTTTACGGCATTAGAACCCCGGCACCTGGGTTGTCATGAGGGCCACTGTCTTTATACAGGTAATTCTGATTCACTAGAAACTCTAAGGCTCCCTTAACCTTTGTGATATCTATACACTGTTGGCAAACCTTTATGTCCTTTGTAGCAACACCATTCATTAAAACAAACAAAGAATCATTCATGTTACATTTCACACCCAGTGTCTTTAAGTTTTCATGCAAATTGAGAGGAAAATACACAACTTTGCCTTTCCCACCTTGCACTAATGACTTTTGAATGTCTTTGTTTGTAGTCTAACAATAATCTCGAAAGGATGAACAGTTTGAAATGCAATCACCTCAAACATGTACAAATTTTGAAGCACAGCAGGAATTTCCGGCACCACCATGTTGCTCAATATGCATCTTGTAGGAATGTTTTTTTCTTTGTAACAGTATTTGCATGCAAATAGTGTCTCACTTGTATTAAATCGCTTTTCTACAAATTCAGATAATGGTCCTTCCAACATCTTCTACAGAGTCTTTCACTTTCTCTTCAATGTAAACTTTTTGTACTTGCTTTCTGAAGAATGTGCATTGACAGGACACACATGCAAAGTCAGGTCATTCGCATGAAGAAGTTTAAAAAAATGGTTATTCCTTGCCCACACTCATGGAAAATGTGATCCTTGTAATGCATAGGATCATTGTGTCCATGTCCTACTTGCGGTTCTTCCACATGGAAATAATATGTCATATGAGTGTTTTTTACCATCTCAATAGTAAAAAGGAAACTTTATACACTTCCAATAGTCAATATTTTATTTAACAGTACAAGTGACATATATGCTGTTTTGCACTGATGCAGTTGACGAAGATACATATTTTGTTGTGCTGTGAGCCAACATACATATGTAACGAAACTGACTCTCAATTCTCCCTTTCTCAAGACAATCCAGAGAGTGACCCAGAAGTCCAGTATTTTCTGCAGCATCTTCATTTGTCGTTGTACATTAATATGTTTGTGTAGATTTGTAAGAAATTCTTTAACACTCTACAAGAGTACTTGTCAATTTTACACAAAGAATTACATTTCCATAACAGATTTTCTTTTCTTACTTCTACTGAACACTGTCCTAATCTATCTTCTTGTGCCTGCCGCGTCAAAGCGTGCTACACTGCTGTCAGTGCTGCCCATGCTTGAACGCGGTTGCTGTGATGTTAATTTGGGTCTGGAGGACCCACCCTGTGAGGAGGAGAAAATGCGCAGAAACCATGCTGGGCCACCCTTGCGGCAAAGCCTGCTCCATCAAAGGGTGCTGCACTGCTGTTAGTGCTGCCTGTGCTTGCCTGTGGTTTCTGTGCCATTAATTTGGGTCTGGAGCCCCACCCTTTGAGGAGGAGGAAGAGCTCAAAATCCATTGGGGAGCAACCCCTGTGGCAAAGCCTGCCACGAATTGGCCCATGTAGCATAGTGCCGCTGAGTGCATAAGCAAAGAGTGGAAGGAGTTAAGGGAGACCCGCGGTGCCAAGCCTGGAGTTGGAGGTGAAAGTAACAAGGACACGCTTTTGAGTCATCTGATTGTGGGTTTCAGGTTATTGCCTGAGACCAGACTCGGCCCAGTTATTTGCGACTCTGGACCCATTTTTCTTTCCATCTCAGACCAAAGGCTCACTTCGGCTCTTTGAGTTTCAGCCCGCAGAAATTAGTGCTTTGTTTCCCCTGCCCAGACCTGCCTGCCAGTTGCAGGTAGCGATTGGTGTCTACATTACTTAAGGGTCTCCAAATTGTCCCAGTGAGGTGGCACACATAGTTGGCACTGAAGGGGAAGGAAGTCGGACTCTGGTCTCCCCTCAAGCTGTCGGGTGTTCCCTGTGTATGGACTCAGCCGATTGCACAGGAATCTTTGCAGAATATGGGCCTCATTACGACCCAGGCGGTAATCTGCCGACATTACCGCCATGGCGTAATGAGCGTTTACGCCATGGGCCGATGGCGTAAAGAGCGCCACATTACGACCCATCGCGCACGAGCATTACGCCATGGCGGTAATGTAAATAACGCCATGGCGGAAAAGGCCCCTGCCGACATCGTAGGGCGAGCAAGGTGCACTTCCGCCACCGTAAGTAGCGGCCACCGTAAAAAGCAGAACCGGAAATAGCGTAATCGTGGCGGAACGGGAAACAGCACGTCGGCCATCTTTAAAAACACAATCCATTGCCATCCTTCCGAACAACACCAGATCCAACCCTGACACCTGTCCCAACCCATCACCCACCCATCCAACCACCCAAAAATGCCTAAAGTTGTTAAGAAGACATGTGACTGCCAGCGCCAGGAAAGATTTACCCGGGAGGAACTCTGCATGCTTGCGGAGACCCTGCAAGACAATGCAGCTGTCGTTTTCTCGCTGGAAATGACCAGGCCAGCGATAGCAAAAAAGAAGGCCATATGGGCCCTGGTGGCCGAGCGCGTCAGCACGGTGGGGACCGTACCCCGCACCCCACAGCAGTGCAGGAAGCGCTGGGATGACCTTCGCATACGGGTCAGAGCCGTCATCTCTGAGAACCGCAACCTTGCCCTGGGTACCGGTGGAGGTTCGGAATCCCCACTGAAACTTCAACCGTGGGAGGAGATTTGTGCAACCACGATTGGCATGGAAGGCATTGAAGGTGTCAGAGGGATGGAAAGGGGAGTTCCGACATCAGGCGATGAAGGTAGGTGCCTCAAACAAGACATGCCATAGTCACTGCAGTCCATTCATGTGTAGCACAATGTTGCTCTAGAGTGTAAATGCAACACATTAGCTCGACACTACCCATAGCCACATGCAAGCTCCACCCTGTATACACTGCTGGCACCCACATACCTGCATCCACATACCACACAAAAAGGAGACAACCTGCATGGCCCTGCCTGAAATCTGCCTCATCTACTGACCAGATTCATGTCAATCATTGTCATTCCAAAGTCCGCAGACCCATCAATAACGCCCTCCCTCCTTTGCTCCACCACAGGCACAGATTCACACCCCGAGGACCAGGACACCCCTGCGACGAAGAGAGCCAAGAAGGCCAATAATACCATCCCCGCACCCTCAACCTCAGCTGCAGTGAGGCAGACCCCACAACAAGCAGAATCCACTGCAAGCAAACCGGACGGCCCACCGGCAAGCACCCCAGTAGGCAGCAGGCCAGCAGCAGCAGCTCCACCTGTACCAACATTGCCTGCCACAAAAGGCACCGGGTCTCCGGCCAGCAGCAACATGGGTGAAACAGCTGCAATTGCTTCACACAGGGGCACACAGAGGAAGAGGAGTGGCCTTCTACCCCATGCCCAGTCCTCAGTCCACAGGAGGGGAGCAGCCCCTCCATCACACCACCAGCACTGGGCATGGCCCAGCAGGGGCAGCAGTCCCTCGAGGACATCATAGAATGGCAGCAACATCTGTCCACGATGCTGACTGAGCATGCTGCGGAATGTGTGGGTGCTAGGGCAACCATTGAACAGGCCACGGAGACCCTAAGGGCCGAAATAGCGCAGAGCACTGCCACCCTGAGGGATGCTATGCAGGCCATGTCTAGGGACATTTGTGGTGAACTTGCCGGGTTGCGTTGTGCGCTCACTGAGCTCACCCACACCCTACAGGACGTGCATGCACAGGGGCAGGCAGGGACATCCTCCGCTGCCAGTTCTGCACAGAGCAGCCCCGTCCGACGTTCCGGACGGAACCTGCGCTCCACAGCCAGGGGTGCCCCGGGGGCCGGGAGAGGGGGCTTGTAACAGCCTGTGGCCACTGTCACAGGCATCTGTTGACACTTACATGGGGTGTGTTGGGGTGTGCAGGGGGGAGGGGGTGGTGGGAGGAGGTGTGTTGGGGTGTGCAGGGAGGAGGGGGGAGGTGGGAGGGGGTGTGTTGGGGTGTGCAGGGGGGAGGGGGGAGGTGGGAGGCGGTGTGTCACGACGTTTTATGATTGAAATACACTTTTTGCTTTTCCGAAATGAAATGTGTGGACATTTTCATTGCATATGTGTGCTTTATTGGTGTACAGTCCACAGTGTGCATGTCCCAGAGACACACAGTGCCCCAAGTGCAGTCTCCATGTGATACACACCAGCTGTGTGTGCTAGAAGCAGTGGTCGATGATATTTTGGCGCATTGCACGCTCCTCCTGTGCATCGCCTCCTCCATGGGGTGCCGCCCCATCTGCACCCTCCTCATCCTCATCGTCAGGTGGTTGCAGTTCTGCGTCAGGGGGCAGGGGCACATTCCGTCTGATGCACATATTGTGTAGCATGACACATGCCATGACGATCTTTGCCACCTTCTCATGGCGGTACAGGAGTGCCCCACCAGACCTGCTGAGGCATCGGAACCGTGCCTTCAATAGGCCGAATGTCTGCTCTATGACCACACGGGTACGTGTATGTGCACGGTTGAAGTCCTCCTCGTGCTGGTTCTGCGGGTTCCGGGCTGGTATAAGGAGCCACCTCTTCAGGGGATAGCCTGCATCACCTGTATGTAGGCGAGAATGTATGTGTCAGTCATGACGTCTGATCAAGAACATGATGTGCCACCATGGCTTGCATCCAACTGTTACTTTGGCTCACTTCTACATGCACTAATTGATTTACACAATGCAACCAGTATATGCTCATGGCTCCCATGGCCTGTTTTGCATGCCATCACCCAATGTATGCAGAGGGGTGGAGTGCATCGTGAGTGCCCATCCACTGTGTCCGTTCATGCCGTTTGGTTAGTTGGCCTGGCACATGTCCTGTGATGGCAATGCGCACATCATTGCAACATTGCTGTGGGCCTCATCATGACCCCAGTGAGCAATGCTGATGTAGACAGGGACATTTTGGGGGCCCTGCTGTCTGTGTAATGGTGTGTTGATGTTTCTGTCCGTCATGTGCCTCCTTCGTGGGCAGTTATGGGGGACAGGCCTATCGGATGATGGTGTTTGGTGACGTGCATGTAGGTGCTTTTCATTGTTGACAATGTGGTCTGAATTGGTAGAATGCACTTGCAGATGGTTGTGTCATGGTTGGGACACAACCTCATTCACATGGTAGGGCTGCATACATTGGGTATTGGCTTTACTGGTGTTGGGTGGAGTTTGGGTTGCTTTAGGGTATCATATGTCTCTGTTCTCTCTGCTACTCACAGCCAATTGGAGTATGCATCATTCCCCCCCCCCCCTTTCAGCCAGGTGGAGTATGCATCATTCCCCCCCCTTTCAGCCAGGTGGAGTATGCATCATCCCCCCCTTTCAGCCAGGTGGAGCATGCATCATTCCCCCCGCCCCTTTCAGCCAGGTGGAGTATGCATCATTCCCCCCCCTTTCAGCTAGGTGGAGTATGCATCATTCCCCCCCCTTTCAGCCAGGTGGAGTATGCATCATCCCCCCCCCCTTTCAGCCAGGTGGAGCATGCATCATTCCCCCCCCTTTCAGCCAGGTGGAGTATGCATCGGTACGTCATTCACCTACCCACTTCACATTTCCATGTTCATGACATTGGACTCACCGAGTAGCCAGGATCTTGGGCCTGCATGTCGCTCCATGTAGCGTGGTATTGTGGAGTTCCTCAGGACCATAGAATCATGGGTTGATCCGGGGAATCGGGCACAACAATGTGTGATGATCTTGTTGGAGTAACAGACCATTTGCACGTTGATTGAGTGGAACTGTTTACGGTTGCGGTACGGTACCTCCATGGCACGTGGAACCACCAATTCCACATGGGTGCAGTCGATGGCACCAATGCAACCAGGTATGCCGGCTAGTGCATGGAAACCCACTTTGGTGTTTGCAATCTCCTGGGCAGTCCGTGGTAATGAGATGTGGTCGTCTGTGTGCTTGAGGAGGGCATCGAGCACTTGGATGAGTGTTCGTGAGAATAATGGTTGTGAGATGCCATGCAAGTGCCCCACTGTGTGCTGGTAGGTGCCTGTGGCCAGGAAGTGGAGTACAGACACTACCTTCAGTCGGGGTGGGATGGCAGTTGGAGTTTCTATCATGCTGACGATGTCATTTTGTGTCATGTCTACGATGGCGGTGATGGTGTGCCGGTCCAAACGGTACAGGGTGTGGATCTGCTCAGCAGTGAGGTTGAATGGATTGGCTCTGATGCGTGGGATTGGGGGCTGCCTGCGTGGTGGCACTGGCTGTGCTGGTGGGGCTTGCTGGGCCTGCCTTGCCCTCCTTCTCCTCCTGCGTCTCCTCTGTGCTGCCTGTTGTTGTTGTTGCTGTTGTAGCACTTGCATTGCTATCAGGTCCTCCAGCCCCAACATTGCTAGTCGTATTGGTATCATTGTGGAGTGTGACTGGGTGTGGGAAGGGGTGGGGTGTGCTCTTTTTGTACTTCCTGAGTCTGTATTGCCTTCACCTGTGCTGTTTCTGTGCACCTGTGGCAGCTGCATTCACTTTACATGGCCATTTACGGTTGGTTCGCGATGACGTAATTAGCACCATGGCGGTAAGGTACTTAACGGGCTGGGTGATGGCGTTAGGTGCATGTCCGCTTGGGTCGGCATTCGCGTACCTTTCCGCCATGCCGGTAATTACGGTGTGGGAGGTCGCGTGCGCGCATCCTTGGAGCAGTTAGCGGCAGCGTTAACTACGATGCCGCTAATGGCATCGTAGTTAACGGTCACGGGTCAGGATCGGACCTGGCGGAAAACAATGGCGGTAATCATTTACCACCATCGTTTTTCACTTACCGCCAGGGTCATAATGAGGCCCCATATCACATGTGAATCTATCAAGGGTAAAATAAAATACAAGAATAGAAATACCTGGCTTTAAAAATTCGCAAAAATCAATAAAACTGCTACGATAATGCACAGCTTTGAATGTACATAATATAAAACAACTGGACGACATTAACCTACCAATATTAATTATATCAAATTACCAAAATACCAAGATACAAAAGTTCAATTCGATTCAAGAGTTGAATTGATTGATGAATTAATAGAGGAATACTTGGACGTCATACACAAATGGACCAATAAGACTTAGTAAAATAGCTCCACCTTCAATTGTAGTCTACTTATGGCCTCATTACCACCCTGGCGCTAAGTGAAAAACGATGGCGGTAAATGGTTACCGCCATCGTTTTCCGCTAGGTCCGATCATGACCCGTGACCGTTAACTACGATGCCATTAGCGGCATCGTAGTTAATGCTGCCGCTAACTGCGCCAAGGGCGCGCGCACGCGACCTCCCACACCGTACTTAGCGCCATGGCGGAAAGGTACGGGAATGCCGACCCAAGCGGACATGCACCTAATTGCGGTGACCGCTAAGATGGGTGGCGGTAGTGCACCTTGCGCAGTGTACGATGCTGTTAGGGGCCGTTTTGGGGTCTTTTACGCCATCGCGTTCTTGACATTACCGCCATGGCGTAATGCTCGTGCGCGATGGGTCGGAATGAGCTGCATTTTACGGCATCCGGCCATGGCGTAAACGTAAATTACACCATGGCGGTAATGTTCGGTACTTACCGCTAGGGTCGTAATGAGGCCCATGGTGTTTTGTGTGTATATTAGGGGGGTGTTATTACATTGCACAAGCCAAATTCTGCTAGTAATTTAAATTGGTGTAATCACTATTGATTATGTATCAATGGAATAGTTGTATGTTGTGTATTATTATCTTATAGCATTTTATTGCACCGTTAACATCCCTCTGAGCATAACTAGCACACAGGAGTTTGTCTTAAGGGGCACTTAGTGCTGGTTTTTAGGGACGCATGAAACATTATGGGGGAGGAACCCCCAATAAAACACATGCATAGGGCACTGCCAACTGTATTGTGACAGGAAAGACAAATATCATGAACAATGGGTATTGGAAACAAAGGAAGGTGCGGATGTCCTGCACTTGCCAGAGAAGAGCTCCCATTACAGAAACATGCTAGAAGAAATGTCCATCTTTTTAGCAGCAAAATATAAGGGGAAGAAATTACAAAAAAGAAAAGGGATTCTAGATCTCTGGCCATTATTCGAGGATATGGAAGATCAGGAAGATGAAAAAAGAGAAGGGCAGTGAGCAGGGATAGACCAAGAATTAGATCAAATTTAATGGTGGTAGTACAAAATCAGAAAAATTAAACAAAAGGGATTAAAAACAAAATAGACATGCAGATACCTCTCATACATAAAGAATTAGGGATAATGCAGTATGTGCCATGGCCTCAAATAATTTAATGAATGCTTAATGCTTAAGAGTTTACTGGTCACCATGGCTGAGGACCAGGCTGGGGTCATATGGGCAAGGGTTGGGTATCCTGGGATAAGTCTTGCAGATAATTAACATAATGGAGCAGCCTTTAATGAATTAAGGGCAAAGGTATGGGATGCCCTACGAAATATGTACCCAGATACCCCTGACTTAAATTATGTAATGCAGTAGATGATGGGTGATGATGAGGACCCAGTTAGGTGTATTCTTAAGTTACAGGAAATGAGGAGAGTTGAGACAGGAGGGCAATGGGACCACTCAGTACTGTTTTTCTATTTTATCGTAAAGAGGGGATTGCCAAAAGAGGTCCAGAAGGCACTATATACAATTGTGGGAGGTGAAGCCAAAGGGTGGGCAGAGATACAAAGTATAATAGTCCATTGTTGTAAGAGGATCAAGGAGCGGGACAGGGAGACCGCCCAGAAGTGGCAAACGGTGAGGCAAAACTAGTGGAAAAGAAACTAAAGAACGTTGTCATCCAAGCACCAGTGATGGCATCAGCTCAGGGGGAAAGGCCAGGAGACACTCAAAAAATTGTGAATGCCACAATTGCGGCACTATGGGGTGAAGAAGGACAGGGAAAATGGGGTGGGGGGGCCAATACTCCATCCCATAGTGGCAGTATGAAGGAACATCAAGGGGAAGAGGAGGATTTTGAGGAGCAAGAGCAGAAGGCTTTGGGGGGATCGAGCCCCGGGAGGGGGATTGGGAACATCACAGTGCTGGTATTGTTAGAGATGGGGGCATTTTGCAAGGGAATGCAGGAACAGGACTGGGATGGGAGTTACTTATGGGCCAACACCTCCAGGGCAGGGATTCCTAGGGCCTCAATGAATGGGACACCAGCAATAAGGGTGAGCGGGTCAAAATCAGTTCCCTTATGGGGCTGACAGGCAAGGGCAATGTGAGCAACAACCATAGCAGGGTGAGGGAACACAGTTTAACAGGATTGCAGGGGGAACATGCGCCCCATTCCAAGGAGTAACAATGGCAGGTGCAGACCTTTTTCATTCCTTGGGACAAATACATCTTCTGATTAGGACAGCCCACAGAGAGCACTCACGTGTCCAATCCTATGACAACTGCACACCATGAAGAGATGCCCTTAGTGGAGGGCGGACATAATAAACAAGCAATTTATATTTATGGTAGATTCAGGTGCAACTAGATCATACATTATGGAGAGGAATTTTCCATTATGAGGTAAAACTCCTGACACACAGGTATTCTCTGGGGCTATTTCTACGGTTCCATACACTAAGGAGCTGGATATAAAAGTGGCAGGGAAGCTAGTATGAGCCCACATGTTATATTTCAGAGAGTTCCCCTATCAACTTGTTGGGTAGGGCTCTGCTCTGTAAACTAAATGTAACTATATCATTCACAGATCAAGGGGTAGTGTGTTCGACTCCAGGGATGTGTGTAGCTTCAGCAATGGTAATAATCAATGCAATGGCAAGGGAGTCAGTAGTCCATGGGGTTCCTGTGGTCCTGGACTTATTTGTCTATGGTATCAAGGTACTAGCAAAAGCAGTGCCTCAAATTGTGACAAAATGTTGGCAAGTGCTCACAGATTTTATTTTCCGACCCATGGTGCCACCTGAGATGGTGGCAGGGACAATATTGTCATAAGATTTGCAAGGACTAGTAGTGTCAGACAAAAGATGAGTCCTGATTGGTACAGACTAGGACGAGTTCGAGTGACGCACAGTACTATGTGTAGACCCAACAGTACAATTGAAGGAAATGACTGATGAGGAGTTATTTGAGGATAGTGAGCAAAATGGGGAGATTATTTTGGAAATCTGTATCCCCTGTGATATCATGGTGCAGTATAGTATAGGAAGGTACAGTGTCCCCTGATGGCAGTGGTGACCCCGCCTTTATTTTTTGAGGAGGAAATGCGATATGTGCCAGCACAATTATGGATTGTTAATCCACATGATGTTGGGTTACTGAGAGATATGACCCCAGTAAAGATTACATTGAAGTCAGGAGCAGTACTCCTGAGGGTGCAGCAGTTCCCGTAGTAAAGGGAAGCAGAGGAAGGGATAAAAGGCACCAGTCAGGCTCTATTAGAGCAATGGATCATTGTGCCATCTATGTCCCAATGTAATACACCCATATACCAGTCAAGAAAGCAACAGGGGGTACTTGGAGGTCCGGTCTGATAGCACAGCGAGTAGAGTTTTCATCTTGACATCTGTGCACCACCTTCTAATGCAGGTTTGAATCCCTGCAGGGCCATACTCAGCCTTTCATCCTTCCGAGGTCGATAAATGAGCACCACACACCGTAGGTAATAATAAGCAGCGCTCAGATGCCTGAGGGTTAACAATGTTATATAAATGCTAAATTATTATTATTATTATTATTATTATTATTATTATTATTATTATTATTATTATTATTATTATTATTATTATTATTATCCAGGATCTACATCCTCTACATTACATGGTGCAGAAGGAGTTTCCGGTAGTTCCAAATCTGGTGACAATCCTATGTAGCATTCCCAAAACAGCGACGTACTTCACAGTGGTGGATCTGAAGAATGCGTTCTTCTCAATCTCACTTCACCATGATTCATTGTATTTCACTGCGTTTATGCACGGTCAATGGCACTTCAAGCACACGAGATTGCCTCAAGGGTACAGTGAAAGTCAAAGTATTTTCAATAGAGTGCTGCATGCTGACTTGGGAAATATTCAGGTGCCTAGCACAATAATCCAGTATGTGGATGATCTGCTAGTATGTAGTGAAAATGAACATCAGTGCAGGAGGGATTCTATTCCATTATTCCAATTGCTCGCTCACAAACGGTACAAGGCAGATAAAAAGAAGCTACATTACTGCCAACAGGAGGTACTATACTTGGGGCAATTTATACCTGCAAACAGGAAAACAAATATTACCAGAAAGGGTGGCAGCAGTATGCGCCACCCCTAGGCCCAGAACTGTCAAGAAAATGCAGCAGTTTTGGACTTATGTAATTATTGTAGGGCATGGATCCTAGACTACGCAACCCATACAAGGCGCCTGTGACAAATTCTCAAAGAAGGACAGAAGGCAAAACATTGTAAAGTGTGATGGACTGAAGAAATGAATAGACAATTTGAGGACTTGAAAGAAGCTATTTGCACAGCCCCTGTTTTAGCAACTCCGAATTATACACCAGAGTTTTATTTATTTTCCCACTCTGATGGACGGCTCACAACAGCAGTATTGACCCAAAAGAGCACAATGGGCCACAAGCCATTGGCTTATTATAGTGTGATGCTTTACTCAGTCATGCCAGGAAAGTTTGCGTGTGATCAGACACTTGCAGCTGATGCTTTTGGGATAGAGAAAAGCTCCACAATTGTCATGGGGTGCTCTGTTACCTTGTTTGTGGAACATTTACTTTTCACCATTTTGGAAAGATTTAAATCAACCTTGACATCTCAGAGATCCTCTACATATGAGATTGCAATATTCAAATCTCATATTCATATAGTAAGGTGTAGGAAAATTAATCCTGCCACATTTTTGACAGAGGCATCCACTGATTATGACCTAATAACGCATGACTGTGCTACATACACGGGTGAAGAGGAGGGTACATCTAAAGCTAGCGACAGTGCATTGACAGAAGGAGAGATACTATATGGTGATGGGTCATCTACAATTGACCAGGAGTTGGGACTTGGACATACACAGGTGGCAGTGGGTGCACGGTAAAGGGGGGAACATGAAGATATGATTATGAAAAGATTGCCTATGCATTATTCAGCTCAGACAGCAGAACCTGTCGCTCTCATTGACAGTGTGCAAAGCTCAATTGATAGATTAAATACATAATTGAGGAAGAGGACTTTAGTAAAGGATCCATGCCAGGGTGGGTTGCAGTGGCACACCCCTGATTTCTCTTTTTTCTTTTTTGCTTTCATTTTTTTTTTGTTCTTTTATTTTTTATCTTTTTACTATTTCTTGATTTTTCAATTTTTGAAGGTCTAGAACCCCATCGGCACTGGTAGGAAAAGGGTCTCCCTGTCCCACTCTCCCCCCTCTCTCTCCCTCCCCCTCTATCTCTCTCTCCCTCTCTCTCAAGCAAGGATGCCTGACCGACGTGTTCAAACCTCTCTGTTATGTAGGGATAAGGATAAAATGAATGTAATTTGTTCTAGGAATTATTTATTATGCTTTTTTGGTATTATATTTTTTTGTATGACACTGGTTGTGGTTGTTGGAGTGTATGAAGGTATGTTTGTTATATGGGGTGGTCATATAAAGGGGGTGGACAGTTACATAATGCTAGTATGAATATGTCTATGATAAAAAAGAATCAAACGATGTCTCACTTTTTGCCGGCCACCCCAACTGGTTTTCTTACATGAATAAAACGGAAAGTACGAATGACGTATGATTTTTATAAAGGGTTGGGCTTTGACGCCATTTCTGACATTCAGCACTCAGAATTATCTAATAGCTTGTATTCCGATATGCGTGTGACAGGAAGGAACGTGATAAATGAAAGATGTTACGTGTGTGCACTCATCTCGCATGCGTCAGGGGCTCCTAAGGTTTTAGTTCCACATCAGTCCTAATTTCAGAGATACAATGCCTGGTACATCTTGCACTAAGTAGGATAAAGGACACATTCCAGGCACACAGCGTGCAGTTGAGGAGCAAAGATCTAGACCCAGCACTATGCAATGGCAGTGCGAAATACAGAAAGTGTCTACAAGCACCATATCTTTTCATGGGAGGTCACTCACATGTCAATGACAAATGGCAGGGCACCACAGTGACTTGCCCGGCACAAGGACTGATCAAGTACAGCAAAGAAACGATAGCCTAAGTAGAGACTATGGGCCTAATCACGACCTCGGCGGTAACCCTTAAATCCGGCGGTAGCGCTATTACCGCCGGATTTAAGGGTCTGCCGAATCAGGGCCTCGGCGGATTTCAACCCAGCTCTGAGCTGGTGTGAAATCCGCCGAGAATTCGCACTCATACCGCCGGCGGGAAATCCGCTGGCGGTATGAGCGCAAAATTTCCCCATTGAGCCCAATGGGGAATGGGGCATTCCCGAATGGGCTCAATGGGGAGTGGGGACTTCCAAGTCCGCCCAACTCGTGATCCTGCGCTATTAGCGCTGGGGGGTATGCCGGTTGCGCTATTAGCCCCCACGCTAATACCACCGAGGTCGTGATGAGGCCCTATGTGGGTGCAATATGATCCCAATACATCACAAGGCGGACATGGACTGCAATAATGGAAAAGCCAGTGTGAACACATAGAGACATGGACTATGAACTTTGTTTTAGCAATGAAGGAACAGTTCCTGTTGGCGCAAACATACAGTGCAACCACACTCTTGTGATCCCTAATATGAGGAACCTTTTGGCAGCAGTGATGGATTACTACTGGGTTTGTGGCCAACATGCCTACTTGCACCTCCCATCATCCTGGAGGGGCAAGGGTGCACTGGCCACCCTGCACTCAGTACTACTAGTAATCCCGAAAAAAATATCTGAAGGCAAAATAAATGCCTGTCAAGGTGTCAACAGCCACTCCAGCACCTAAAGAAGCAGGAAGAAACTTGCAGATCACACAAGAATTTTGTATGATGCCAAAAAAAATTATGATTTCAACTGCTGAGAAGAAAGAAGAGATCAAACTATATCTCGAAAGACTCTTCCACAATGCTCAGAGCAATACCTGATGATTATTGACTTTTTAGCTCATCAGAGACTTTATTTTAATCTTTTTTGGCTCCTGGGGTACAAGCAGCTGCTAACGTCAAGTGGGTTCCGATCATCCAATGGGAGCTAGTCAGGCTGGCCAATGACACAGAGAATGGCTACAACGCCATCAAAGTAGAGCTCTGTGCATTGAGATTTATGACGATGCAAAACAGCTACATGCTGGATTTGCTAACAGCCATAGAAGGAGTGTGTAAAAAGTTGGGAAGCAGCTGCTGCACTTTGTACCGCCAGAGGATGCTAAGAATGGGTCACTAGCCCACGTCATCGAGGCAGTTCAAAATCTAGGTGTTCAAATGAAGAAAGAAGGTGTAGTTCAGAACATGAATTGGCTACTGCTTGGCTTTGATTGCATCCCGTCATGACTGGGGGCAGTAGTAAAAATACTGGTGCTTGTTAATGTATTCTTCTTGGTCATATTCTGCACATGCCAATTGGGTCCCTGATGTTGTGTAAATATAGTTCCTAATAGTGCAAAGATGATGGTATCAATTGGGGGATCTAAAACACCTTGCCATACAATAAACAGCAAAACAGATATTTTTGGGGTAATAGATATGTCAGGTGGCAATGAGTTTGTTACTGTAGTAGTAATGAAAGGGGGATATGTTGGGAAGGAACCAGGGTCCTCCCGCACCCCCAAGTGCTTTAGAGTCAGGCAAGACCTCTTTTAGGTGCTATAATGGATATGGGGGGATGAGGGGCACTGGGAAGGCTCTCTCATGCAGATACAGTCACATACACAGACATGGGCAGGCACTGAAGAAGGACATGGGCAGGCAATGAAGAAGGCAGTTATTGTTTAAATATACAGCACAATTAACTATTAGTTGGATAGATTAGTGATGTCAGAGCCTATGCATTGTAAAATCTTAGTGCAGTGTGAGTCAACAACTCCGCCTCCGTTCCTCCCAGGAAGAATGTGGCCTGTGCTAAAAACAGACGACAGGCACTTCTGCGGTGTTCACCACTAAGGCTAGCACTGGCAGAGGGCACAAACGGACTCACCAGCTGTCTACTGTCCGCCAAGGGTCCATGCAGGATTTTTGTGCTTTGTGCGATAAAATGTAGCAATGGGACATATTATAAGCATTAAGCGTAGGGGGAACCTACAGGGCCCATATAATATTAATAGAAGAATGAGTGGAATATGGAGAAAATGACTGGAAAATGTTTTTATACATAAAATGTTCATAGGTAGCAAAATGAAGGAAAGCATGAGCTACAACGTATTCTTGGATTAATTAGCAAAATGTAGAACAGCACACTCTGACAAAACTGCTGACAAAGAAGAAAAGAAGGTTTTGGAGCATCTCTATTATGGAAGGAGGACGAATTGGGATGAAGCCTTGTCTACCTTTTTCTCTCCTCCCTTGCATTGTATATATACATATATTTTATATATTTCACTTGGCTCATGTTTATATTCAAATTGCGATGGATTTATTTCATTCTTGTACCTTTTTTTTGTTAAAACGCAACAATATGGTTACTTATTGTCTTAATGCAAATGGGCATGGTTTATAAATGCTTCTTATCAGTTACTTAACATCGCAATAATAATACGCCCTGAGGACGGCCCGGAGAGGGCTGAAACACGTGTTGGCGTGCAGTGTCCACTTTTGTGATTAAATACCTTTACTGACAGGCGTGCAGTGTCCACTTTTGTGATTAAATACCTGTACTGACATTTCCACTTACATTGTAATGGTTTAATCACCCAAGCAAGCTAAAGCTTGTAAAGTTTGAATTGTATGCCTGGTTTTGAGGGAGCACTGACTGGCAGGCTACACCGACCTTGTTTATTCCTTTATATAGAAGGGGTACCGAGAATTTACCCTTCTACGCCCTGCCACTGCCGCAAACCTCTCCAACACCTAGCTAGTACGAGGGTGCGCGCACCTACCCACATTGGGGATAATTTCTCGGAATCTTTACTACTGTTACCTTTCCCTGGGAGTGCAGCACAATACCCACAAAGTATTCCTAATCGCAACTCCGAAGATGGCTAAATATCTGCAGAATCGTGATGAGGAAAGCGCTGCCCTTTTTGCCCCACGCGGCACAGATAGTAACCCCTTCAGAAATCGCTTGCAAAAAACCAAAACACTGGTTCAAAAATTTATTAAATTAGAACGTTTAAGTAAAAAAGAAATTAATGAAAACTGGGAACAAGTATCATTGAAAAACTACCTCAAACAAGAAATTATTCCCAGGGTCTTACGAATACTCATATTCCCAGATTTTAATCATCATGATGACCAAGATCTCGCCTCAGACTGGGAAGCTAGCCTCACTGTCAGTTCTGAGAATATGATGAAAATCCTCGTACAACACGCTGAGAGGGAACACGCTAGAGTAACTACTGAAATTGCTCAGGTTCAAAAAGAAATCACAGAAATGCCTAACCCTGCAACTTCTAAAGACAAAAACTATGAGAAAATGCATATTATCTTAGAAGATTACCAAGACAACATCAAAATTAGGAAATTTAGGAAATTCTATCGTGATGAACGAGACTATATTAATGACAGAGTATACACATTTCAGACTAAGTATGATGGAGACCAATCACACATTAAGACTCCAAATATTTCACCAGTTACATCAGATCCTGATTCAGATCAGGAACCAGCAACAACGAGTGCAGCAGGGATTCAAAATATAGATGAGACGTCTGAGGAAAAACGTCACAATAGAAGAGGTTTTTTGGTAGAAATTAAAAGATACAAAAAGGGCAACGCCCAGAATCCCAATACCAACTACAAGAATGTACGTTTTCAGAAAATACCCCCTTTAGGCCCAAATACACCAACCACCCCAACAACGTCAGAGGAGGAAGAGGAAGAGGGAACAGGAGACATAAGGAAAAGATTTACCAGATCAAGTCTCAAAACATCCAAACTAAGGCCAATTCTCAAAACTTAGTCATCAACCTCTCTGCCAAACAACTATCACCGCAACAGATCAATGTTCTCAACTATGGCCTCTCCTTTGCACCCAGGTCTAAAGCCAATATGACTGAGGTCCAAATAGACGTCTATAAATTCACTAGAAAATTGAAACTGAAAAAGTATTTTCACAATAAAGCAGTATTCTTTGAACAACAGATAACACTACCACCGATCAGCAATAAAAGCATACATGGGATTGAACATGTACAACTTCTGGCGAACCTTACAACTGACAATGCTCAATCTATCAGTGATATCCAAAGAGACCTAGGGATACACCAACGCAATATGGATATAGCTGAACATAAGAACAGATCTAAATTTATGCCACCCATTTCAGGGGATAATATTATAGATGTGTTCTATAGGTCTATCACCAGGGAAATTCACCAATATATTGATGGCCAATGCAAGGACTTCTTCAGTAAAAAACCTAATCTTTCCAAAACTGAACAAGAGGCACTTTATGAACTTTCGGGTGACAACACCATAGTGATTAAGGAGGCGGACAAAGGGGGTAACATTGTCATCCTCAACAAAACAGACTATATTAGAATGGCACAAGAACACCTAGATACCTCTGGATGTTACCGTAAACTTATGAGTAACCCAACGACTCAGACAGTGCAAGAACTAAAAAGTTTGATTGGTGAGTGGCACCTAAAAGGGATGCTCACGGACGAGGAGAAATCCTTTCTCACTAATATCACACCACTTATGCCTACTTTGTACCTATTACCCAAGATACAGAAACCATTTGAGAGTCTTCCATCAGTGAGACCTATAATGAGCGGACAAGGGGGGGTCACAGAGAATTTAGCAACCTACATTGACTCATGCATTAAGGTCTTAGTTCCAAAAACCAGCTTTTCATAAAGACACAACTCATGTCTTACAAATTCTGAACAATACTGTATGGAAATCTCATTACCATTTGGTTACCCTTGATGTTACTGCCCTGTACACCTCAATTGATCACTCATTAGCCATTAAAACATTGGACTACTCCTTTAGACTACACTCAGCATCACATGCAACCCATGTACAAATGCTGAAGAATCTGGTTGACTTTACACTAAACCACAATCAATTTATTTTTAACGATGAGTACTACACCCAAACCAAGGGGATTTCCATGGGAGCTAAGTATGCTCCAGCTTTGGCAAACCTCTTCATGGCTTACTTTGAGGGCTTACATGTGTTTCATAATAATCCATACATCGAGTTTATCCCAATTTGGAGAAGATACATAGATGATGTTTTTGCAATATGGGCAGGTACACCAGATCCGTTCCAGGAATTCATGCAATTCCTGAACCACAACCAATTTGGGATACATTTTACAGTCCATATTGATACTACTGAAATTGAGTTTTTAGATCTTAGAATCTATGTAGACAATCAAACCTTGCAAACTTGTACATTTCGTAAAACAACTGCAGTCAACTCTATTTTGCATGGAAAAAGCAGCCACAGAAGAAATGTGATTAACAATATTCCTCGAGGAGAATTCCTTAGAGCTAGGAGAAATTGCAGTCAAGACATGAACTTCCTTTTAGAATGTAAGTCTATAGGAACCAGATTCCAAGAAAGAGGTTACACGAAAACCAACATTAACCATGCACTAAGGAACGTGAAAACAATCACACAATCTTCTCTACTTACCCAGTCCAAAACCAAACAACTTGCTGAATTTCCACAACATGTGAACTTCATAACGAAGTATTGCAGTGACTCTAAATTTATCTATCACATTTTCAACAAACATTGGAATATCTTACATTTGGATCCGGATTTGGAGACCCACATTACAGAGAAACCAAGAATAATTTTCTCTAGAGCTCCTACACTTAGAAACTTACTGTGTCCCTCGTTTATGAAACCTGGTTCCGACAGACAGACCAACTGGCTTACGCAGAGCACTAAACCTAATGGATTCCACAAGTGTGGGACTTGTAATTTTGTCAATTTGCCCTATCGCCTACCAAAGTATTTACCTCTCATGGTAATCTAACTACCAAAATTACGGATTTCATGAATTGTCGCTCTAAATATAGTATATATGGAATCATTTGTGTCTGCAAGAAGGTTTACGCTGGCAGTACCATCTGGGAACTGAGGGTAAGAATCAGAGAACACCTTGCAAATCTTAACAGTCAAGATATCAATTTACCATTTGCAAGTCATTGGCAACAAGAACACCAGATGGCACACAGAAAGGATATCAGATTTGTAGGGCTGCAACACATCAAACCACATGCCAGAGGAGGTGATTGACAACTGTATCTACGACAAGCGGAAGCCCGGATGATATGCAAACTTAGATGTGTTCAACTTGGGCTCAATCAAGAGCATGAACTCAATGTCTTTCTTTGATATCATATGTATAATCTTGATTTAATGTTTGAATTTTTGGTCACTCTGTGAGGCAGGCGTTGCACTACAGAGGGGTGGACTGTCCACTTGGAATGTAGTTATGACACATTGATTACCATTGGGTTAATATTTTTAGTTATCGTATTTTACCTCCCTCATGACAACCCAGTAGATTAGGGGGCTAATACTCAAATTCCTTTCTTACATATACTTGACCCATGCTAACAGTATAAAAACTAGATTAATCATACCTTTCCAAACATTAAAACCTTATGTTATCGAATAACTGGTCTTAACTAGGTATATTTTAAGATGTATTATTAACTACATCTCATTATTGTCGCTCTCACAGCAAACCAATATATAAACAACACCACTGTTACCTCTAACTCTCGCTAGCTTTACACCAATGCGGCTAGTTTGCCCAACTTCAACAAATTGACCAGAAAAATATATTATCACTAATTACAACCCAGTCAGCAGGACTTAAAAACAATTTAGGAGCCCTAGCGTGTATATTAATTTGCATATATTCGATACTTTTCATTTAATTGGTATGTGAAATCATTTACATATCACATATCCTCGAATCCCATATTATGTTTACTAAGCAGCGCAAATGTAAGAATCTAAATAGTTCTGCTCGAACTTGTTCAAACATACCCCTGTCCCCTAACGCTCGTAAGTAAAGGAGCACCTGCATCAATTACGGTTACAGCGCTTTCGCTAGATTTCGCTAGATTCTCTTACAAACCCGAGTATTCCCCTGACACCTACTAAGTCGCTAGGCAACAGCAACAGGACGGTCACATGACCATAGCTATTAAATAGAGTGGCTGAGCAGCTATAGGCTAGCACAGCCGCACCCACATTCCTTCCAGGAAGCTGCAGACAGCCGGCAGAAATTTGCCGAGCTGCACACGCATTTAGGCGTTTAAAGGTAAGCGCTCCGTTTGCTCTGTTGAACAGTTATCTTTCCAATTATTAAATCCTACCCTGCATTTCTCACAACATTCCTTCATGTACCTTATTTGTCAAAACAGAATTTGCTCGTTTAATCAAGAGGCCAGGTCTATCCAGCAAACTCCCCACAGGGCTTTAATCAAGTTACCTCACCGTAGGTAAGCTAACAAACACCTCTGTTTTGTAGAGACTGTCACTTGAGAATTTCGTAGCTGCATTTGCAACTTTATTCCAGAACACAGTGTACCTATAAGGCTACAACACATATTCATATATTTTCACAGGCACCAGAAAATATATCCATTGGAGATTGACGGATTCTGTTACTCTCTCAATTTACAAAAATCAGGTATGCCATATCAATGGACTGTCCACTCTGTCTATAAGATGCAACAACCTGGCTTTCTTAATAACCAGTTCTACATATGGGTTTTAATGGTTAGTAATTTGTAACTTAACAATGAGTGTATGTACAACACCAACTCACATCTAATTTGTTAATATTATTTTCTCTCCTCTCTCCCCTGACCCCTCACCCTTGTCTACCTTTTTCTCTCCTCCCTTGCATTGTATATATACATATATTTTATATATTTCACTTGGCTCATGTTTATATTCAAATTGCGATGGATTTATTTCATTCTTGTACTTTTTTTTGCTAAAAACGCAACAATATGGTTACTTATTGTCTTAATGCAAATGGGCATGGTTTATAAATGCTTCTTATCAGTTACTGATCATCGCAATAATAATACGCCCTGAGGACGGCCCAGAGAGGGCTGAAACACGTGTTGGCGTGCAGTGTCCACTTTTGTGATTAAATACCTTTACTGACAGGCGTGCAGTGTCCACTTTTGTGATTAAATACCTGTACTGACATTTCCACTTACATTGTAATGGTTTAATCACCCAAGCAAGCTAAAGCTTGTAAAGTTTGAATTGTATGACTGGTTTTGAGGGAGCGCTGACTGGCAGGCTACACCGACCTTGTTTATTCCTTTATATAGAAGGGGTACCGAGAATTTACCCTTCTACGCCCTGCCACTGCCGCAAACCTCTCCAACACCTAACTAGTACGAGGGTGCGCACCTACCCACATTGGGGATAATTTCTCGGAATCTTTACTAGTGTCTTAATAGGGTGCTAGCCTCACAGACTGCGCTCATGCACACATAATACACAACAGTGTTTTATTAGTTAGTAAAGTTTTTGGATTAGAAAATACGAATGTGAGACACTTTGTAAGTTTCCTGTATTTTAAATACAGCAATAGACAGGTGTATTGATTGCATACATTATTGTCTCAAAAGAAAGGCAATTATACATTCCTAAAAAGGACTTTGTCACGACTTGTTATTTAAACAGATGTTAAATATACAGTCAACAAAAAATGTAACGACATCGCCCTGCAGTGCTTGGGCCCTTAACTTGGACAAGTGGCCGTTACTGACAGGGTCGACCCACTGTCTTAGGTTTTATCACTGCATATTACAACTAGTAAATTAGACATTTCTTTTACAAAATCCACTATCTGATCCCACAGTGAAAATCCATCTAAAAAGTAAGCAAATTATCAAAATGGAAATCCAGAGGGTTCCTTAGTCAGGAAGAGTTTGACTACATCATGGTGGATAAAACAACAATGGCAACACTTTATTTCCTAACTACAGCACTTAATGAGGCTCCCCATTTCAAGAAAATAAAAAGAACATAGGGGTGGTAACAGAAGCAATGACTAATGTGATGAATCATATGATGTTGTTCCATCTCCCTGAGGGGGAGACCCTTCTCATGAGGCCAGGGAAGTGAGGCTGCTACCACATAGGCCCCTGAGGGTGGTACTCAGTGGGAGGATCTCATGGGGAGGGATTCCACCGCTGGGATACAGGGAGGACATCATGGGCCAACGCATTATTCCCACCACTCATCCATCACTTTCACATCTCCCACCTTGACCTTCCCCTAATCCTGACACCCTCCCCATGTACTTCTGTCAACTCTTCTATACCTGTAGTACTGGAATGAGGAAGATCAGAGCTGATTATGTTTGATCTCCATGACAAGCTACAGTGACGAGGAAGACCCTTGTAGCCACCTTACAAAACTCAGAGAACTGGGGGGAGAATTCTATTGGTCAAACCTCAAGCATCTTAAAGATGGAAGAAGGACGAACATTGTGTGCAGTCCCTCCTCAGAGGCACAGTCAGGGGAGAACCTTTCCCATGTCAGGGCAAGTGCAGCCTGTAGAGATGGACTGGGTCTTGGCGCGGGAAGTCCAGGCATCCCTTCCTGCTTTGCGATTACAGAAGTGCTGGAACCAGATACTGCAGTCTGCCTCAGCAAAAGAGAGTGTTGTACGGCAAAGTCGAGCTGATACGTTCTGTGTGGCTCCATGGAAGTGTAGCAGAGTCGTGTAACACAGCATGAACACAGGCGAGAGCAAAGGAGATCTGTCAGAACATGTAAAGAGACCTGAAAGGAGGTGGATGACTGGTAGTCCCGAGAAAAGGGACAGGCTGCCTGGGGACCCCGGGGTCTTGAGAGAAACTCCTTGTGAAGGGGTTTGGGACTCAAGGCCAAGTAATCATTATAAAGGCATCGGGTACCCATATCTGAGAAGCCAATATAAAGGGGCCTGGGACCCACATGTAAGAAGCCAAAATGAAGGGGTCTGGGGCCTGTGTGTGAGAAACCATTGGGAAGGGGCTTGGGACCCAAAGCCAAGAAATCAATACAAAGGGGTCTGGTACTGTGTGTGAGAAACCATTGTGAAGGGGTCAGTGACCCGAGGCAATACCTGGCAGGAGAGTACATCAGGGTTATCTGTTGAACTGCCAAGAGAGGCCTGAGAAACGCAAAGGGAAGGGAGACATTCCTCCAACCACATTGAACTGCCAAGAGCGGCCTGGGAAAGGAGAGGGGAAGGGAGACGTTCCCCCAACCACATTCAACAGCCAAGAGCAGCCTGAGAAAAGAAAGGGGAAGGGCGACAGTTCCGCAACCATATTGAGCTACCAAGAGAAGCCTGAGAAAGGCCAGTGGGAGGGAGACATTGCCCGTACTTTGTGAAACATAACCATCCAGAACAAGGAAGTCATTCTTCTGGACCAAGAAGAGGCAAATTTAGTTGTGTTTGGTTAGAAGTGTAAGGGATAGAAATAGAATTTTGAAGCTGGATGGTGAACACTTTCTTTTCAGACCTTCTGACATTTTCTTAGTGTTTTGTTGAGGCTGGGAACCCCCTTTTAGAGTTAGGTATAGCTAGGTTTCCTTCTTTCTTGTGGTATAAATAAAAGTCTTTGCCCAAAAGCATGCCACATGTGTGTCGGTCTCCTCCTTCCACACCCTTACACTGAATATAGTGACACATTATTCAGTTAGTTGCATAATTACATTTATACAAAACTGATATCATGGATATATTAGACAGGCTGAAAACATATACTACGAAGAAGGGTTTATTTTGGTCACATAAATATTAAGAACACCAGCACTGACTGTGAACTTTGACTGGAAGTCATGAACATTTCTTAAAGCAACAATCAACATCTCTGTTTGTTGAAAATAAAATGATCATGAAAATGTTCAATTGTACTTCAAAAAACAAAGTCTTTATGGTCAATACTGATAATTCAATCCAAAAATGGGAACCACTTTGGCAACCACTTTGGGAACTTGCTATTCTACTTCTTTCGCCAGTTTGGTAATGAGCTATTATGAACTACTCTATGCAAGCCAACCTCTGCTTGCATACAGTACTTATTGGATGGATAATGCATAGCAAGGATACTATGATAAATAAGGGCTCATCCTGAAAACTAGAATGTTTTAATATTTTGAAACTGGAATTATCATTATCTAAGAGTGAAGAAAAAGCATTATTTTCAAACCTGAAATCTACATTAGAAAGTATCAAATTAAAACCGGAATATATTGATAAGACATAGCTATACCTTGACAACCGTTGGTTCGAAACACTCACCTTCTATCTGAGGATTTGGTATTCGTTTAGTATTACGTATTCCTGTGGTTATGCATGCCCATGTGAGTAGGAGAGGGCATAACGTTCGGATATTCTCGAGAGTGAGCACGAACAATAGAGAACAACCTTCCCACTAAGGAGGTTGTACGCAATGATTTCCAAAAACTTAAGAACAGTCCATCAACAACATTTGAACCACAACATTTGTTTTGCAAATCCTAGTTGCCTTATCACTGGTTAGCCACTGGTTAGCAACTGAGCCCATCAGTACTGCCAGCAGGTGGAAGCCAGCCCATCGAAGAAGGCCAGAGAAAAAGGCCCTGTTTGCGCTCTGAGGCAGGCACATCTCGTCCATGAAGTGTAGAGGGCAGGAGCCTCTTCTCCTCCCCTCGCTGATGCAGTAGTATCCTGCTTCACCCTCCTGCTGATCGCTGTGCTCCTGGTCTAGAAGCAACCACGAACATCTCCATTCAGGAAACAGTGATTCCACACCGCAAGAGAAGACATCCATAACTATGTTTGTTTTCAAGAAATCAGCTGGAAATGGAGTGTGAATACCACGCTTCCTATTAATTCCTGAAGCAGCCTGATTTCAAAATGGCCGGCGCTATTTTAGCCCCACACTGAGGCTGTTTACCTGTTGCTTAGCAACTGGGCCCTTATTTCTGTCCAATCAGTACCCCCGGCAGACAGAAGCAGGCCCATCTAAGAAGGCCTGAGAAAAAGGCCCTGTCTGCTCTCTGAGGTAGGCACATCTCGTCCATGAAGTGGAGAGGGCAGGAGCCCCTTCTCCCCACCCTCACTGACGCAGGAGTATCCTGCTTCACCTTCTTGCTGATCGCTGTGCACCTGATCTAGAAGCAACCACGAACATCTCCATTCAGGAAACGGTGAGCCCGCACCTCAAGAGAAGGCATCCATAACTATGTTTGTCTTCAAGAAATCAACTGGAAATCGAGTGCGAATAGCACACTTCCTGTTAATTCCTGAAGCAGCCTGATTTCAAAATGGCTGGCACTATTTTCACCCCACACCAAGGCTGTTTACCTGTTGCTTAGCAACTGGGCCCTCATTTCTGCCCAATCAATACCACCGGTAGGCGGAAACCACCCCATCGAATAAGGTCCAGAGAAAAAGGCCCTGTCTGCGCTCTGTCGGTGTGATCGCGTGCCACCATGAAACCCTCACAGCCACATACACAGCCATCTGTGGCCCCTACCTGTGTCCTACTGTGTTAACACTGCTGAAGGTAAACTGTGCCCACTCATACGGTATGAAGTGCCTCACATCCACTCACGGCTACCGAATGCCTGTTCCAGCTTTCTATATTATAGTCATCGTACATGGCTAAACAGAACATTTTATCTATATGAGACTCTGCCTCAATTCACATATTACGATATCTGCAACTACCGGCAAATCTTGTTTACTGCTGCACTCTTGTTGTCAATGCTTTAGGCTAGTCTTGTGTGCTTTTCAACTGGTCACAGAAATAGACCATCGATTAATTACTATACTCGCTTGTACCTGGCTAATTACACTGTGTGTGCCTAGCTATGCCTACAACTGCATAGTTGCTAGATTACCTGTTTTTTAGCCTATTGATAACCTGCTAAGTTCTACCTGCTTGTTGATCGTACTAGCCTTATCATGCGCAGGTTACCATTGCACGGCTGACTCCACTACGTCTCTTATCTTATGCATATTATTCCACAAACGTTGTAACAGCCTATCAGCCTGGCCAAGTATGCTAACTTACAACGCCTGCTAAACCCTTAATTATATAGCATTAGATGTCACCTATGTCAAATGTCGATATAATGCTTTAATAACTTGTATGACCACCTTGACAGCCTGCTGCTACAACTCTATATTGAATGTTTACTTGATTATGTACTGTAGAAATATGCTAAACTATCTAGTATGACCGAACAGTAGCCGTATGTCTAGTTAAAACACTCCTTGTCTTTGAATAGGGCACATTTGAGTGCTTGTCAGTATTCACTCAATTAATTCTAATTTGGAACCCTCTTGACACAACAACATTTTTACCGACGACTTTCAACCCTCTATCTATGTTCTATACTGGTAATCTAAACCATGTATGCCGTCACCACTATTACTGTAGGCCTCTTGATATTAATCACTGGCAGCAGCATACCTGCTCAAACTGCAGATATCACAAACCTAAAGATTGCTCTCTACACCTACATGTTGTGGGTCCATATTAAGACTATACTCCCCTTTCCATAAACACTCCTACCTCTCAGCCAAATTGCATTAAACCAATTAAATTCCTTCCACCTCTTAAGCCAACTACGGACAGTATCAATTCCTCCACAGTCAAAAATCCAACCACATTTTTGCCACAACTAAATCTTGAAGCTAATTATCTGAATACCGCTGATATCTCTACCGTTGGGGCTCCTTGTACTTTAACTCCTAACCAATGGATTCTGCATTTGCCATAAGACCTACACCTAACCAACCCTGCTCTACTATTGTAAGAAACTACATCCAGACTAAACAAAATGTACTTACCCTCCTCTAACTCTAATCACACAGTTAATCAAAACAATCCTGCTAAGAAGTGTTTTAAACCTAAGACTAACCAACTGAACAATAACCTGACTGATCAGAAAATCACAGCGCATGACGAGAACCATCTAAACTACAAATCCCCACATATCAAAGGTGCTCTTATCAATGCGAGATCCATGGTAGCCCTTCCATTATATATAGCCGACCTGATGATCTCTAAACAACTAGACTTTTTAGCGATAACAGAGATGTGGCTTCATGCAGCTGCAAGACCTTCCCTCGCTATTCCAGAGCCCTACACTATTCTGAGGTCTGACAGAAACATTTCCATTGCTTTCATCAAATCTAACCTGGGTCTAAGAGTCTCAACACATCCTCCTTTCACTTCAGGTGAACTCTTGACAGTAAAACCACTAACTGGTGTACTATAACGATGCATCTGTTATTTAGACCTCATGGCCCTATTACTGCATTACTCTGAACCAACATTAAACCCACTTCTCAGATTATAGTAATCAGAGAAGTCAATCTAGGTCTTATAGACCCCAATGATCAGCATGCCTTGGCACTTGCTAATTTGATAGTGAAACTAGGCTTCATTCAAAGGGTCAACATGCCCACACAATCTAAAGGTAGAACTTTGGAGTGGCTGACCTCAATTGTGTGATTGAGATAACTTCCATTGAACCTTACACTTGGACAGATCATCACCTACTAGCCTTCACTATCCAAGACAGCCCTCTGCCTATCAAGACACACCCTCTGGCACCTCCACTTATTACCAGAAATAAACAAAATATAACAGTGGATAATTTACTGCCACTTCTCCACCCTGTTACGAATCCTTTGCCTGCAAGTTCAGACCCAGCAGCTCTAGTAGATTTATATCATTCTACTATTACTAAAGCCATAGAAAACATTGCACCCCTAAAAATGTGCAAAGGCAAACCTAGACCTCACCTCAACTCATGGTTTACCCCAAATCCCAAAGCCCTACAGGCTGAAAAAAGGAAAGTTGAATCTGGATAATCAGTCGATGAGAGTTTTATCTCCCTCTGCATCAGCGGATCCTGCTCCTAAAATCTGTGGAGTACAGCAACATTTGTGCGTTTCACCTACAATGTACAATATATTCACCAAGCCTTTGTTCGATGACCTAGACAATCTGGGTGTCATCTACACCAACTATGCAGATGACACTCAGATTCTCATACCTATGTCTGGTGATTATGACACTGAATTGGCCTTGTTGAATAAAATCTATCTCATTATTCAGACCTGGATGGCTTCTCATGGCCTTCGTCTGAATGATGAAAAGACAGAACTCTTGCTCATGTGAGCACCTGCCAGACTTAACAAACTTAGTAATCAGTTCCAGTTATTTAGCATTGATGGTATTGATATTAAAGTGGCTAAGGAGGTAAAAACATTGGGCTTCTTCATAGACTCTGTCTTGAATCTACACATGCAAGTCAATGCCAAAGCATCAGCAACAGCATATACCTGCAAGCTAATCCGTGCCTGTAACCCATTCTAATCTACAGCTGGTTGCATTACCCTAGTGAGAGCGCTAATTTTCTCAAAACTGGACTACTGTAGTGTACTCTATCTTGGCTCAAGTAAACGTAATATTAATATACTTCAAATCCTACAGAATAATGCTCTAAGAACTGCGCTAAGCATTCCCAGAAGACAACACATCTCGGAGGCCAGACGTAACAGTAACTGGCTCTCAGTTAAGGATAAGATACAGTTAAAAGCAGTCTCCCTCACCCACAAATGCCTAACTAACTCGGCTCCTAAATACCTTATGGATAAATTTGTTAAAAACACACCAACATGCCCTACCAGGACCTTACATTCTTTTTGTCTGAAGGTCCCCAGATACACTCTCAAGAAAGTAGGGGGAAGTAGCTTTCCTGTTATGGCAAATCAGCTATGGAATTCCATGCCCGCAACCTTAAGAGCTTACCAATCCTTCTTCAGCTTTAGAAAAAAAAACAAAAGCTGGCTCCTTGCTCAGGATCTATAATTGGCACTAAGCGGTCGCCCTTGTTACTTGCCAGAACAGTATGCTGTTTGTATGTACTTGTAAATAGTTTTTTGTATATTTCGGAAGTATAACAGTGTTAAAGTCACTGGGTAAATAATGTATGTAATGTCTTGCAACCTTTCCTCTATGTAACTGCTCCCAAATGACTTGTAATTTGTAACTTGTAAGTAACCTTTAATGCACCCAGATACCTCCGGGTGTGGAGCGCTATATAAACAAAAAAACAACCAAACAAACTTCGATTTCTCAGCTTGTGCAGTGAAAACAAGTAGTACAGAGCGTTCCGACTGGAGAACTACTATAACTGAACTATACTTTTAGTGATCTATCAATATGCAAAAAAGATAGGAAGTTACATGCATTCCATACTTAAAAAAAAGAACATGCATATAGTGAAATGTTCTTGAAATTGGCAATAAAGGAGGTTAAACATACCCCTGTTCTGACCTACAAAAGAGACCAAATCCATATCTGGACTGATTAGATTAATTAAAAAATATAATTGAAACAATACACATTCTGGAATTATCAGTGAAAAACACTGGCTAATAATAGCCAAACATCATCTACACTCAAGAAAAATCCTTGAAAAGCATATGCACCAGTCACCTAAAACCTATTGCACCCACATAAAAGATGTGCATCCCACCTAAACTGAATGGCTTTCTAAATTGTGGGATCTGCTTTGATTGCCCATATGTATTAGCATGTTGGACCTGGTGATAACATCACTCCCACCAGGAAGGGTTGAATGGCCTCACTCTGCATTGTGCATTCAACCCCAAGCTCAGTGGTCTCCGTGTCTGGGCACTGGTGAACTTTCATTACCTGATGCACCCATACCGATGCAGTGAGGAGGAGCACCTCTTCTTCACAAGCATGTACAGATCAGGGGCACGAAACCCCAACAAAGGAACAGGGGGACAGACAGCCAACAGCCTATATTAATAGTAAACAGGATGTATTACAACACAGAGATCGGAAAAAGAGCTAATGCCCATGGAACATCTCTTCCATGGTTATATTGTGGGATAAATTTACCCACTCAGTAGTACTCCCATCCATAACCAAGCTGCACTTCAGCAGAAACAGCAAAATGGCTGCACTGCCTCACATCAAAACTGTGTTTTGCAGTAACCAAAAGATTGCTGCACCATCTTGCCAAGCACATATTGGGCAGGATGGAACAAGGGGGCACACTGAGAACGCCTGTTCTTACGTGTACAAAAGAAGGGGGGTGAAAAAGCAGCTCTGCTTTGCTGCAAAGCCCAAAGTTCCCATGGAAAAAGGGAAATATTTAATTTGTAAATGATGCCGCTCTGATGCTCTTTTCCTCTGTTCCTCATCACACTACTTGTATTAATGAAACCCTGCCAAGCCCATCCACATTCACATTGTGCTCCAGCAGACAAGAGAACTATCCCTGAATGACAAGCTGTTGTTCAGCTCTGAAGAAATCAAAAGAAGCTTTGCTTCAGCTACACGGGAAACACTTTACATTTGGGCTACAAAATATCAAAGATCAATGCGTCAAAAAGGCCCTGGCTCTAAGGGGCTATGTCAATTTCAGTGCATCTGTGTTTTAAACAAATTGCTGCACACAAGAAACTAACTCTGGCTACAAAACAATGTGAGAATTTAGAGAGAAGAGAAAAACCGTATTTGCAAGGGAAATGTAAGCAGTTACCACATGTTTAGATGTGCTTTTGCAAATAAAGAAAAATACTTGCTTAAAAGTTTATGTTGGATAAGGACCTGCCCATATCTAGCAATCTGAAGGGGTTGTGTGCTGTGAAACATATATGAGCGATCTTATTCAACAGGCATTATTCTGATTTATAACAAAATAAATAAAATAAGGAATTAAATTGCATTGGCTAAATGGGGGAAATCAGCCCCAAACAGGTTTCTGCTTGGGGGTTGCCAGCAACAGAAGGCCCCTCACAGTAGATGCTAGAACACACAAGCGCTAATTGCTACCTTGGCATACTCTTGTCTGGGCTGAGGCCTCTTAAAATGGAAGTTCTGGGACACCAACCTGTGAAGTGGAGGGGGCCATAATCCTTCAATCAAACTGGAAAAACCCCATCCCACACAGGGCTGAAGTGACAGTTGGTGGTAGCTGAAGAGAAATAAATGGTCCAGTGAAGGACAAAGGCCAGCCCATTGTTTCAAAATCTGAAGACGGTTGTTTTTGCAACAGAAATTTGCAGGAATGTAAAAAGTTAACAGTTTTAATGTAATTTTGTGGGGTTTAATTTAAGACGTTGTGGCCTTCACTGCTACATTGGGAACAGAAATGGCAGATAATTGGGTAGTCCCAAGGAAAGTGTACATAATGCCAATGGGAAATTCAATGCTGACATGCCCAATGATAATCCATACACATGTATAAAGTTATAGAATTTTAGGCTGAATATTTCACACTAAACATGACTAGAAAGTATTAGAAGGGCAAAACAATGTCTAACAAACTGGAGAATTGGACTGGCATGTGCTGCTTAAAATATGTAACCTGCCTATGTAATTTGTTAAGATGCCACAACTGTACAAATGTGCCATTTATGGCAAAACTGGATTTTAGCTAAAGTAGCTGTGGGAGGTTATGGACATTGTAAAACTCACATCATAATTCTGGCATCATGCCCTTGAAACCCAACCAGCTGAAAGGAAGGTGGTAACTATCACCCCTGACCAATCCAGTTGTTTAGAGGAGTGCTTAGTTAAGCCTGCCCTAACTTATAATTCTATGATGTCACCATGCTCTATGAAAAGGGTGGCTGACAGGACTCTGGACACACACTCTTCGATGAATTTCCTGCGCCTGTGTTCCTGATCTTCTACATTCATCTTTGCCAGATTCCAGATCCCACTGCAAAGCCAAAGCATAGCTGATTCCAGATTCCACTGCAAGGCCAAAGCATAGCTGATCCTATCCCAGCAAGACCAAAACATTGCTGATCCTACCACAGCAAGGCTTCAATCCTAAAATCCCACTAAAAATCCCTACAACCAAAGGGAAAAGCTGTGGTATTCTTTTGGGAAGCATCCTGAGACCAGCCTGGCTTTTTGCCCACTAACTGCTTGCCCACTGCAACTCTGCCAACCAGCCGTCCTGATTATCCAGTGACCAGACAGGCCTGGCTGTTGTTCTGCTAGGAGAGTCCTCCACCACCTGATGACCCGAGCCCTGGAGTCCAGAACCTGGTTGCCTGTTTCTAATCCCAAATTTAAGAGCAGACTGTGAGTATACCCATCCCATCACACATAGTCTACCCCATTTTGACTTTTGTCTTTGTGCCACTTTCTAAGCACCCATATGCATACCTTGATAACTTGTCTATGCTGTTCTAATTCTCTGTGCACCCTGTTCTTGTTTTGTAGTGTTGGCACAATGCTTTCATTCAACTTATCTTATAAATCCTTAGTCATATTTGGAATAATTTAATTTAATTCCCACATAGATCTGAACATGGCGCAAAAAGGTTGACGTCGTGAATCAATCTTTGAACGTACCGTGGCTTTCTTTAACAATATAGTTTAAATAATTTAGTTTAAGTAAATTGTGCCTTTCCTTTTTTAAACCGATTTTCTCTTTTTAACTGCTCTCTTTTCCTAAAAACGAACCTCATTCTACTTTCCAAATCTCTCTCAATTCAGCAGCTATAGCGCTCTTTTCACTTCTATATTGTCCCTGTGCTGTGCATCTTTCCCCTTGCCAGAAAAGCACCCATTTTGTGAAAAGAAACGTTTTGGCATTTAAAACTGCAAACTAGGAAAAATGCTACTTTTCCATGTGTGAATTCGGCTGCACTGGGTTTTCATTTTCAATCTGTTTTATGAACTGTTTGCTTTTCTGATACCTTACCTTATGGTTGATAGAGATATAACATCCCTAATACTGTGATAAAACATATCTATATCCTTATTTAAACACACATATAATTAATTATTGGTCAAAGACATTTTAGGCTCTTATTTTGTGAGGGAAGGTCGGAGTTTGATTCTGTTTGCTGCCTCTTATCCCTTATTACCTGCTGATTCTTTCTATCCACTCAGAATTCGATTATTTGTGGGTTGAGGGAACATGACAGGGGGAAACGTTAACCTGGATGCTATCTATCCTAATTCAAAAAGCACTCCTATTCATTTGTGCTTTGGCTATGTTCTACTAGAAGGTTAACCAAGTGCATTGCTTCCATTTCCATTGTCATTATCACCCCATTGGTGATTGCTGCCCAATATAAAAATGTGTGTGATTTCTGTGAATTCTATAAATAAATAAATATTGCATTTTCACCAACCGGCCTGTTTCATGGTCTACTGTGACCCGGGGTTTTTGTAGAAGGGGGTGTGAGATGGGTCGGGTACAGGCTTAATTTGAATTAGTTGAAATTAAAGAGAAAGCATTCCTATTGAGCACCACATCCCAGGCTAAGACCAAGTGTCCTTGTCCGGTGTGTGATGCCCGATTGGAATCCTTAACAATGTTTCCTTCCAGGTTTGCATGGAGGTCCTTTGTTGGGAAGTACCGCCCCCGCCAACCTTGGAATGGGGCGGTAATAGCTCCATTCACCAGGGCGGTGTCAGTAAGGATTTGGAGGCAGCCATGGCGCTAATAGCGCCATGGTGACCTCCAAACTCCTAATGAGGCCCAAAGTATTCTTGATGCTAGCTTTATAGTAAATAAATTGTGGCAGGCACCAACACACACACACACACAGACACGTAAAAAAGAGTAAAGAATGGATGTTTACACTACGTGTTATAGCAGAGCTGGGCTAAAGAAGGAAAGCCTTGTTTCCAGTGTGTCGCAGTTAGAAAACAAGTGAATTACAAAGTGAATCTCAGAAAGGTGGGACTGGATGAACCAAGAAGCCAAGGTCTTATCATGCTGGAGTGAGCAGACATTGCACACAAATCATGTGAAAGAACGAAGCTCCTGTTCAGGTACACGAGAGGCTCGATTTTGTGGTCTTCAGTCATGTGGAGGGATACTGTTGGACGAGCATGAGGGCCTTCACTCCCCTGAATTCTCCAGAGCAAAGAACACTTCCAAAGACAAGTTCAAAGCCCTAATTGACAGCAGACCACTGAAGTGATGATGGATGAATATGCTAATTGGTGCGAAGCTATGGTCAAAGAAGACTAGCTCACCAGCACCTGGAAGCCCAGATGGATGAATTTGCTAATTGGTGCGAAGCTATGGTCAAAGAAGACTAGCTCACCAGCACCTGGAAGCCCAGTCTGTGTGCTGCTAGACATAAGTGGAAAAGTACTGACAGGGGTTAGAGTGCCAACCAATGGTAGAGGACTGCATGATTAAGGGTCCTATAGTTTGTGTAGCCAATGGGACATCAAGTATTTAGTGACGTTCATAGTGACCTGTTTTAGGGGAGGGCTTTGTTGCCCCACCTGATGTTAAGAAACAAATGATTTTCTTTCACTGCCTTAGACGAGTATGGATCGTATACTTAGCTATTCCCTTAGACCCTATCACACTTGCCATTAGGTTTTTGTAGCTTGCCATGTACGATGACATTAGTAGTACGTAGGTTTACTTCACCTATGATGATTTTTTGCTATAAAATGATGCTTTTTTTTCAAGATGCATTGAAAGTTCTTGAGATGTCTGTTGATGTCCGTTGTACTCCCTGTTTTAGACAATTGATATTAAAACAGTTATCCTTTTGCCAACTACGTGAGTCTTTTTGTTCATTGATGTTTGAGTAACTTCTGCATCCCCATCTATCTCAAGGTTATTGCTATTTCATCTTAAAGGGCTGGAAGACCCCAGTTCTCTTTCCTTTGTGGCCAATTCACAAAATTGCCATCTCATTTTCATCAATGTGCAGATTTAGGGGTTACCTTTGTTGCTAGTCACTGTTAGTTAGGTAAAGGAAACACACCAAAAGGGTTATATTGCTATTAGTTGATAAGCTCCTAAAATTATAAATGTGTCATTTTCAAACTTCATTTTCTTCTGTTTGCTCTGAGAAGACTACTTCATTGTTCTCTGTTCTGGGCTTTGTCCGGTGACCTTGCAAGGTACATCCTATCTACAATTGGATTAATAAAATGTTTCCTTCTCTGTCTGGGTATTCATATCACCTTGGACCCCATGCATGATAGGCAGAAACACTTGCTAGGCATTTCGCGCATTCCCAGGTCCCTGTATCAAATGATGCAACATGGTATCCCTGAGCTTTCTGAGTAACCCACATCATGTGACCTGGCAACCATGACACTTTGATTAACTTCTACATTTTCTGTTGCATCCCGTCTTCTACATATGCTATCAACATGGGGTCAAATGTATGCTATTCTACATATCACTTTAAATCTTCTAATGTATTTCCTGCCATTGCAGAAAATGCATAGCAATATGCACTGAACAGAATGGACTACATCATACTACCAGAACAACAACAAAAAACAATATGTGCTGAATCTTAAGCTGTAAATAAACATATGTGGTCTACATGCTCATACATGAATGTCATTTAAAGGATATCAACATTTCCTGCCCCCATCTAGAGAGCCCTCCTGTCCGGTACCCCTACTCACCCCAGATCCTCTGCTACCCGCTTACCTTTCATTTAATCCACAGGGACCATCTCCCATATACAGCACTCTGTTGCTTTACAGCACAAGGGCTCAACACAGAATTAGAAAGTAATGCATTCTTATGAAATATTCCTTCAGTTGACCATTCCCTGTTGTGTTCTGTAATTATATACCCTAAGTTAATATTTCAGTATTGCTTATGTATTGAATATGTGTTTAGTAACATGTGCTTTGAAAACATAAACAGGAACATAATACAAATGAAATAATATGTACAACCCATAACCACCTACAAACAAAATTAAAATAGATATATTATATGATGTCTTTAGTCTTGATAACAATTAGGAGATATCCAAATTAAAACACAATGTTATTAAAGATAATAATACTGATTGGGTGTTAAATAACACAGAATATAGGAAAAAGGAGAACATGTTCCATATTAAAATGACATAAAATAATTTTCTTAAATCTGGAAATATTAATTAGCATCTAAAATCAAACTCATATTGATAATTTCTACACAAAAGTGAACATTTTAGATTTTAAAATTTCATTTTAAACAGCACTACAGCAATAAAATAACCTATTCTTATGCAGAAGGTGCAAGAGTAACAATCAACCCAAATGCATAAAAGGAATGGCAATGAGGAATAGAATCATAAAATAACAAGCAGACACTGATCATAGTTGAAGAGAGGGAAGACAGGTTCAACCGAAGGTCTGCTCTATGTATGTAAATTACATTGTCTCTCCTGTTGCTCCAATTAGAGTAAATTAAGAAGTATTGAACACAGGCATACACATAAGCCTAAGAAACGTAATAACATGTAATAGACATGTGTACATGAAAGACACGTCTCACATTGGAGCTGTATTTTCAGACTAGAAACAGAAACAGACATATACCCGGGTGTTACACTTACTGCACACTAAACACATCCACGGTCCAGCAGGCATTTTCCTGTTATTTTATCTGAAAAAAATCAGTTTAACATGGTAAAGGATTATTTTTGGAGGAAAAGGGAAAATACACTGTTTCTATCTTCAGACCATTATAATATGTATGACACTAATATCTACCAGTAAGGACATGTAAAATCTCAGGCAGAAGACCACAAAAGCATTTTGAATTTAATGAATGGTATACCTTATTAAATAGTTTGAACATTGTATAGTTCATATTTAATGTTATGAATCTCAATATGGCAATCAAAAATATAAAAAAACAGCATACTAGCAGTGTTTAAAGAATTACCAGTTATGATCTGTTATAAAATAATACTTATTTTACTTATTACTTATTTGCATTTTAAATTTAGAAATGACACACAAATTCACAAAACCAGACATGTTTTCATGATAAGATGTTAGAATACATACAAATTGAGGTTTACAAACTCGGTTTGACCATTGGAGCTTGTACGGTTTAGTCCCAGGATGTTGTCGCCTGATGGAGTTTGTATGGCTCCTTTTGCCTTTCTTGTAATGTGTTCTGCTGTTGTATCTGCCACTTGCCAGTGCTGCTCTTGCCGTTTGTGTCCCACGGGGCCTATGCTGTTTGGACTTTACAGGCTTGCCGTCCATTCGCCTGGCCAGGTATCAGTATGTCTGAGTTGCAGTTTATAATGGTTTTGCATTAGAACTCGAACTCAAAACATACATCTGAACCGTAATCTTGAACATAACATAACACGGGACAATCATTGGCAAAGTTCGGTACAGGTGCACAGGGTATTTAAGTTCTCTTGTCTAAGGTTGACTTACAGTTCAGGTGATGGTACTTGAGTCAGTACAATATACTCATTGTACGATTAAAGTGAAGTTTCTACTATCTAGAAAGAAAGTTGCCCCAGAAGCCCAGGAGTGTCAACTTGTAGCATTTAAAAGACTTTTTGGTATGCTGCTATTTTTGACATTGGCCCTCATTCCCAGGTTGGTGGTAGTCATGGCGCTATTTGCGCCATGACTGCCACCAATATCCGGTCCGGCACCGGTATAGTTCAATGTGGAATGGGGAGAGCGCAAATAACGGGCTCGCAAATGGCAAGCCTGTTATTTGCGCCCTGGTCCCTTAACAGGTCCCGTCCACAACGACTGGTCAGACCAGCCGTTCCTGGTGGGACCCGCTAAGGGACCTTGTAGTAGGGCGGTAAGGGATTACCGGCACGGGTCTCCTTACCGGTGCTCAGTATCCCTTACGGCCGACCTCGTAATGACCCCCATTGTGTCCAGCCAAGATTGGTATGGAGGGAATATAGGTTGTTTGAAGCTTCTGAGGATGCATGTCTTAGCTGTTGCAAGTGCTATCATTCGCCATCTATGCCAATGCTGGTGTGAGGGAGACCTTTCCCGTGAATTGATAAGTAATATTGCTCTTGTTGCTCATTCTGGTATTTTTCCACTGTCCATATGGTGAAGGATTTAGGAACAATTTTCCAGCAATTTGGGATGTGCCCATAGAATATGCATTATGTCAGCATTGGTGTTATTTCGTTGTCAACATGTGTCTTCCCGTGTTAGGCTTGCTTTGTGTAGCTTGCTCTGTGACCAGTGCCAATCATGCTGTATTTTGAATTGTGAGAATCTCGCTCTGGCTTCCCCTAAATCGTGCACATAGTTGTTCAATATTGTGTTCAATTGTGTGTCTGTGAAGGTCTCTTGTAGCAAACCTTCCCACTTATGCTTATGACCTGAAGTTATTTTTTCATGAAAGACGGATGTCAGGAGCATATTGCAATGGATAGCTGTTCGAGTGCTAGGAGGAATAGTAGAAGGGTGTTGTTAACTGACTATCGTTGGTTTCTAGATATTCCTGGTCGAATTGTTGATGTGTGATTTGTACAGGCTAAGGTTCATATGCCATTCCTGTCACACTTGGCCGCGTAGTTACTAGGAAAATATGTAATGTTAATGATCTGACAGCCCCAGAAGTAGTATGTTGTTACTACTTATAGATTCTATTAACCGGCCTGAAGATAGGAAGTAGACTATAAGTCCATGATCTACTATCATATCTTTTGGTATGTTGCGGTCCCTACACCCTTATCTGTCCATCCCTCTTGACTTGTCTAGCAGACCATCTAATGCTAGTTTCCAGTCCCCTGCCAGTATAATAGGGAGGTGTTGGATTTCTGTCAGGATCCTATCGAGGTATGCAAGGAATCGACTCTTGTCTCCTGTGGGGGATATACCGGTACAACATCTAATGTGGTGTTCTGTATTTTGAGCTTCTTGAGGCATATTGGCTCTGCCCGATCCTTCCATATTTTAATCATCCTATGGTGTAGAGTTTGGTTCAATAGTATGGCAGCACCTGCTTTTTTCTCATTCGCTAAGCAGCCATAGCTGACTTTGCCTACCCATCCCGTGCTATTTTTCTGGATTCTTCTTGGTTTAAGTGCATTTTTTGCAGTAAGGCAATGTCAACATGTTTGAGCTACTGTCATTTTTCTTCTTTTGATATAGCTGTTTAGATCATTCACATTGTGTGCTATAATTGAGATGGCACATGTAATTGTATGGATATTTGTGCCTGTATCAGGTGTTTATATTTTAACTAGAGTAATATGATCCCACTGGCTCGTTGGCTAGCCCCCTGTGCTCAGACCTACATGGGTATCTTGGGTGTAATTACCTGAAATACCTGTTGTGGGATATTCCATGCCTGCCATCGACCAGTATTTAACATATAACCATAACAAACAGCCCAATGGCTCTATCTACGGCATTCCGCATGAACTCTACGTCAGTGGCCAATGCAGCTGCATGCCACCCAAGGTAAATTTCAACTTTGTAAATATAGGTACCTGCTCGGTGGGGTAGAGCCCAGCACTTAGCGATACTTCTGCCACTATGCAACTTTAGCATGTGGTATTTATCGAAGACTGTCAGACTCGCTCTGTTCCCTCCTTTCATAGGTTGGGGTATGAGGTAATGCGAATGTGAGACCGGTGGTTTGATCCTGCATCTGGTTTTCCAGTACAAAATGACTTTGCACAAACGTTGCAGTGCAAAAATACATGTTCACAGTTCCATGAATCATGGTTTGTGTCGGCAGTGCAAAGTCACTTTAATCCATGCAAAGAAATCCATGATTCGGGCCCTTTGTCTTTATTCTTCTTGCAAAGTTTCTGATTTATGATGTGTTCTGTGCTTTTCTTATGCTTTCATTATGTTTGTGCTGTGTCTTCAAAGGTGATTGTGATGTGTCTCTTGTGTGTGTGTGTGTTGAGGCTAATCATTTGGGGGGGTGTGTGCTTGCTGGCAGTAGTCTTTGTTTGATTTTTATCTAAATTGTTCCTATCTGTCTTCTGTAGACTTTGTTTGTAAAGGTGACTTTCCTTGTAATGTAACGGTTGTATCACAATTTTCATTGCTTCTTTGTCTAGGGTTTGTATGTATGAGCGCACTTCTTCTGGTGATCTTTGGTTATCAGCATTATTGACAGGTCTAACAAACCATATCTGAGGTCCCACCTTTTAAGTTGTGGTTTTAGGGTCTGCAATTATTTGTGTTTCTCCAGCGTGTTCCTTGAGTAGTCCTCTGTTATATATATGTTCTGGCCTTCATGAGTAAATGGGTTGTATTTCTGTGCCTATTGCAGAATTGCATATACATGGTTGTATCTCAGTGCGCAAATAATGATGGGCCTAGGTGTCTTCTTGTCATTTGGATTGCAGTTGGATATTCTATGCACCGTTTGCAGTTCTAGGTAAGGTGTAAAATTGACACGAGTTAGCTGCAGCATCATTTCTTCCATGCATTTTACTGGGTCGTTATTCTCTTTTCCCTCCACAATGCCAAAGAAGCGTAGGTTATTCCTCCTATTTCGGTCTGCTAGATCTGTTGTCAAGCTCTGTAGGTCAAGATCCCTATACTGCAATTGTTCTAGGCCTTCAATTCTATCATCCACTGTCCCAATGCGTTCTTCCACATCATTAAGACTACCCTGAGATTTGTTGTATATCATTTTTTATTTCTCTCAGGTCTGCGTGCGTTTCATGTGTTCTCTCGTCAAATGACGCCATGGTCCTTCTCAGGGTGGTCATTTCCTGTAGTAGTCGGCCCAAGGTTGCTGCCATTGATGTTTGGGTCTCTTGCTCTCAGTAACTGGTCTGTGCAGTGTTCCATTTTAGAATGAAATTCACAAGTCATGTTTGCTAATTATTGTTTGTGTTTGAGCCTCAGGACGTTTTCTTCCTGGTTTTCTCGTTTTCTTGACTGATAGCCCCTTTGTTAGATCTTGGATAATGCCCTTGCATCCTTGGTAAAGGTACTGATTTAATTATGCTTGCATAGGTACGTGTTACTAGATGTACCTCGCTGGAGATGTATAAGTAGGCACCATTCCAAGATGACCGTATGCTTTGTTTAAGCTTATTGTATTTGTCCTCTCTCTATGTTTGGTCTCAGGCGAGGCCTTGGAGTCATTTATTTACTGCTTAGTTTCAGTTATACTAAGGTGGGTTACACTTTGCCTGTTAGTCAGCATGTGATCACGCCCCTGCTCCATCGCTGTGCCTCAGTGTCTCAGCAGTCTCCTCTTCACCACGGCTGTTCTCTGGCCCTCTCGTCTCACCACTTGGCATCTTATGGAGCAGGACTCCATTTGGAGGACTCTGGCATATATCCGCTTAGTGGTTACCTTCCATGGTCTTTGCAATTCTTCGGTGTCAGTAGGCACCGACTCTTCCCTCAATCAGTGGTCTCCATGTTTAGTCTTGCGACTTTTCCGAACCTGACAGGTCTTGTTTGCTTCTTGGCTCGTACACCCACCACTCTGCCTCTTCTCATCCTCTAAGTCTGCACCAGCATTTCAACTTCACCAAGAGGTGAGAAGCAGTTGGGTTAAGGTAGATGGGATCATGGTATGGGGGAATAAGCAGTACAGGTCATCAGTTGTAGCCAACTTAGTTGGTCACTAGCCACACCCTAGGACTTGTATTTGAACCTTGAATACTCAACACAGAATGGTGTTCTTAAAGGGAAGAGCAACACACATTTCTACAGAACACCCTTTTAAAATTATTCTGGAAGCCCTCCCTGTTTATTCCTTTTTGTAAACAGGCTATAATTTACTCTGTATGGTGCTTATAGAATGACTCTATCTCACACTATTGCAGATTTCAAAATGGTACGTAAAATTGCACAACATTATGCCCAAGCTGTTTACTGTTGCAATGAATCTCACAGCAGGCATTGTTCAGTTTTGAAATTAGTTTAACTATTTTATTTTTATTTATTTATTTGCATTTTTAAAACACTCACACAGCCCGTGGGCATCAAGGCACTGTTACAGGAATATGTCTCTTGGTTACGTATTTATAACACGCTTAATAGCCAGAGGTTTTTAAGACAGACCGAGGGATCAAACCTGTGTTGCTTCGTGTAGTCTTGTTTCCAAGACAAGCACGTTGCCACTGAGCTATCCTCCTAAGTTTACAGTGACATAATTTATTTCTTGTGTGCGTTCTTAGATTATTGAAGACCTTGGAAAAGCAACTAGTATGCCCCGAAACGTGTGTTGGTCATATTTACCTGCAAAGTACTCTTTATAAAGTGCATGCTACAATTATAATGCTAGGAAAAGCAATTTACTATACAATATCTGTGTGAAAATGTACTTGTAATACTAAAAACAATGGAGAAAAAATGCTGATCCATATATGAATGTTATTGGATGTCATTTAAAGAAAAATAAAATAATATCAAAACATTATAAACGTAAATTATGTTTTGGAGAACAAAAGAGCAAATTAAATGGGAGTATAACACCGGGGAATCACTGTCTATGAACCATATTGTATATATCCTTTGTTATGGAGGTGCCACTAGAATGAGTTTGGGATAAAGCTCCAACGAAATGTGGCTGGAGATGCTTGTATAATGTGTACTGTTAGATAAATAATCAGAAGTCTTAGCTGACTTAATTGGCAAGTTAAAGTTAATTCAAGCACTGCATTATGCTAGAATGTGGTGTGACCCAGTGGTACATATGGTGTGCCAAGTTCTGCTAATCAGGAAGGAGGAGTTGAAGAAATTGTCTGACAACAGAGTTATAGAAATGATGAAGTCAGCAAACTCTGAGACACCAAATGTAATCGTTTGAAAGCAGAATGTGTCCATCAGGTTATGCGTTGGCCTTCAATCACTTAAAGAAAGGATGTGGGCGAATAGAATATTGTTCATGTGTGAAGAAGCACGATTTCTCTAGTTTAGCGCATAATACCCAACTGAGCTGTGTCCAGAGTCCAAGCCTGTAATGCCTTTCTTAATGCCAGTAGTGGCAAGTGTTTTTAAGAGGATGCATTTGGTCTAGCCATAACACCTGCAGTCTTATAGCATATCATTGATGAGTAGTTTAAAGAATTGCCTCAAATGAGGTATTTTTATGCAAGTAATCTTGAACACCATGACATGATTTTGTTACAGATCCGTAGCTTTCTGAAAGACTCAGGACTCACAATTAATGAGAATACATTATGTTTAGGTTTCCAGAGTTCAAGTATCTCGGCCATGTGATTAGTGCTGATGGCACACGTACCAAAGTAAGATTAGCTGTGACTGATAAAGTGGTACTGGTCCTTATGGACAAGTAAGAGGTACTACTCAAAATGTTAGTGAAGCTCTTTAATGAATTTGTTGAAAAAGTGGGAGACATTTGCATGGTCAGTGAAATGTGAGCAAGGTATATTAGCTCTTAAAGCAGGCATTATGAGTGCCCCCAAATCTAGGAATCTTTAATCTGAATGGCAAAACTATGCTGGCCACTGATATCTGATTTAAGGGCACATTTGACTCAGTGGTGTGAAGTCAAGGGAGAGCTAGCGGCTCTTGCATCATGTGAATAAGCGCTATACTCAGGAATGCAGAGCCCTCCATTCTCCACCAAAATATCTAACTCATTTTCCATCACTGAGAATGAGAAGAGGGTTTCAAAAATGAGACTGAATGTATGGCTGACCTGGGAAATAATGGCTCTGAGAGGTAAAGGCTCAATGGAATCAAGATTGTGCTGGTTCTGTACAAAGGAAGTAGAGACATTAAGACACTTGATCACAACCTGCTCGGAGTTGACTTCAAAAAGACAAGCATTTTTGCACAAGTATTTTGAGAATGTTAAACCTTTGACTGAAGGGAAGCTATGGGGGATGACTTTCAGTGGAGAAAGTACCCCATTGGTCATAGCAACAATTACATTTTTAGAAAATATTGATATATGAAATAGATTAGGGAGGAAGTGTGTAGATTTGTAAGTAGCATTTATCAGCTCTCTTTCTTTATTTGTTTTTTGATATTACTTGTTGCTTTTAATTGATTTAATGGATTATCATGATGATTGTTTTTTTTTATTTCAATTAATTTTCTTGCATTGATTATGTTGAAAGGTTGATAAATATAGCCGAAACATTTTTTTTAAAAAATAGGAGTAATAACAAGCCACTAATCCATGCATTTTATATTAGAGGTGATCCATGTGCACCACTGAGTTCCTACAGATAGGCATTGAGGTGTCAGGTGTACAATATTTAAGTGGAATGCACAGCTAGAGCTGGAGATATTATAGTAGACTTCCTGTTGTTTCTACTTTTATCTGAGGGTGATGAGGTGGACAATGATGGGCAGGGATCACCCAAGAAGCATTCAATACTGTAATAAACCAGGAAACCTGGAAGCAGAAATCTGATGCTTACAGTGAGTAGCAGTTATGAAAAGGTAAGTGGGAGAAGGCCAGTCTTTGAACAAATGTCCAATGAACTGGAGTCCTTGGGAAGATTTTGGGATGAGCTCAGTGTGGTGATTGATCTCCACTTTCGAGGAGAGGAGGATGTTACCCCTCAGTGGGGCAAACAAGCAGTTTAGAGAGGTGACCCACAGCATTGATCGAGGAGCATGAGGAAAAGGTGCACTGGGCAATGGTGCTGGTGGACAGGACCACTTACAAATAGCAACACATCCTAGGTCAGCATGGAGCCTCAAACTCTCACCAGCGTCCATGTGCTGCTGTGCCTGCCCCATGTATGGTATAGCAGCTTGTGTTATCACCATAGATGTACGGTAACATGGCTATGTAATCCTCGGATAAAGGAATAGTTCAACCCCAGATCAGACATAGACGGGCCATAGAACAAGTTATCACTGATGTGTATGCCCAAAATAAAATGATCAATAGTTACAAATGTAACACTTCAATTAGCCAGGGCATCTAGGTTGGACTGGCATGTACTATGTTGAAAGATACAATTTGCCCTACTGCATAACTATCAACTCTGCTGGGGGAACCCTCTTCATGGCCCTGAAGGTGCAGAAACGAGGATAGAGGTGATATGCTTCATGTGGAAGCGAATGGTGCTACGTGGCCTTGACATGTGCCTCAGCTGTCTTTGCCGCTGCCCCCATTCAATCATGATGGATCCTATGGGAATCTCCGCTCAGCCAATCGACTTTATGGTGTTGCAGCATCATCCTTGGTGGCGGGATTTGTGGCATCCAATGATGGTGCATCAGTTCCCTGCATGTTTCAATGACTTTATTAAGGGATTATAACCTTTTAGGTTATGAGGGGGAAGTGTGGTAGACTGGGTGGAGTGCTGAGTGATCATATGTGTGCATAGAAAAGGAGTGCTAAGCAATGCACTTGTCTCTGTGGTCATTCCTATCTTACATACTCACACTGTCTACTCCATCTGCTTTCCCATGTACAAATAGTCATTTAATCTCAACAACACCCCTCATCTGCCCTTTATATAAAATGGTGTAAAAATGACCTAATCATTATGGAGTGCCTGGGCGACCTCTCCTCTGTGCACAAGCAGGTGTCTCTCATAGATCCTAGGGCCCGGGCCTTTAACTTTGGCTGCAGGTGCTTAACGCCACTTTCTGTAATTCTTGTTGTTGGCGATGTCATAGATGGAACAGAGACTGTTTTGCATTTAAGTCGAATGGACACTAACCTCTATTCACCCATCCCATTCAGACAGAATATTTCAAATCCACAGAGTTCATTATAGAGTTCCAACATTCCACCATAAACTGTACCATGCAGTATGGAGTGTTAGCCCCAGAGGCATCGCTGAGGGATTTGGGGTGGGGGGAGGGGCTATAGCCCCGCGTCTTCTGGTTTAGCCTGGATAGAAACTGAGGGGCTACACCAAAAGGCTCGCTAGCCCCGAGACCCGACAGTCCCGACATTAGCACAGCCCCGGATCTTTTACAAACCTAGCAACACACCTGGTAGCCCTCTACTTCTTCATTAGAACTTCGTGTTCTAATCATAGTTAAAAACACATCATTTGGGATGGAATGTTGCTTTGACCCATGGACATAGAGCAAGGGTCACTTTTACAGCCTGATATTGCATTCGTGATGATCGTACCACATACAGGGGGCACATTCTTTTTGGGATGGTTAGCTTCTTGGCCTAAAAACAGTTTCCCTGGTTTCTACGTTCCATTTCCTGGTGATTCAAGATACAGGAGAAACGCACGAACTACTGCTTTTATGCACGGTCGGCCATTCAGCTGTGGGCCAAGGTTTTCACTTGGCAACACCCAAGGCTCGAGTCTTAAGAAACAATGTGGGGTGTATGGGCACTCTCACGCACTCATTGGGAAGTGGCATCACAGGAAGTGAAACTGTCCTATCGCGAAAAATGCAAATTTCATTCAACTTGTCTTTGACGATTGAAAAAAGTGCACAGGACAAATTACACATTTGACCATTGCACAGATTTTCCTATTAAATGACTGGCTAAGTGTAAAAAGCTACCCACCTTTTAAATCTAAAAGGCTGTAACAAAACATGTGCATAGAAGGATGTCAATATGGACATGCGACTGCCCCACGATCAGCGATGTGTACGGTCTTGTGGCTAAGTGCCTCGCCACACAGAAAGATGCAGCCTGGTTTAAAGTGTTTGCTCTATGCCTTTATGCCCGTTCTTTCCAGCTCTTGCAATGCATCGATCGAGGGTAAGACAGAACACAATGCATGTTGTCCCCGTTCCACTGATTGTTTTAAATTTCACATCGTCCAGGAAATAGGAGGCTTAAGAGTAGTCCTTTATTTCTCAGAGATGTGGGAACGCTGTGGCGCCGATGCAGAACGCCCCATGTACAATCTCCCCCATTGTTTGATGTCGGTACACAGTGCCATGTTTGCCATTCATCTCTCGTTTCTCTAGTTTTCCCATTTCCTCTTTCTGTGACGCCAGCCTCTCCTGCATGTTTTTGTCTCGTTGTTTCCTTGTTAGTCTTGTTCTGTGTCCATTGATTTTCCTACATTTCTTCCAGTGCACTTCTTCCAATGTTAGCCTCACTTATCCTGGGTGTTTCCCTTTTGTCACTTTGATGAATGTGAAAAAAGAAAAAGTGAGGGAACATTTTGATTTCCATTGTGGAATTGTTTGGTAAAATAACACAGTTCGCTGCTCGTTTGACTTTCAGGCCCTCTTTGGCGGAACGCCCTTTTCTTAAAACATCTCCACTTAGGGTTCAACACGTGCTATCAAAAGGAATTGCAGTTGTTCCGGGACAGTCATAGGAAAGGGTACGCCAACAGCAAAAATCCTCATTAACAAGAGTATACAATATTGGCAGCCATGGCTACCACGGATTTCACAGACGAGTCCCATTAAGAGTTTTTGGATTGAATGAACTGCTATACTTTGCTCTAATCCCCTTTATGACTTTTTGTCCTTTCAATAAAGTTTTATAGCAATCATACACCAGAAATAAGAATGAACATTCCAATAAAGAAGGGGGTTCAACGCTGCAAATGTCGGACGCTTTGAATTGTTCTGGTGTATTCATTTCTATTTTTTTATAATAATTCAACAAAATGTGTTGGCACAGTGCTTGTTTTTATAGGAAGAAGATATGTGTGGAAAATTATAGATCACTTGGGCACGGACAAGGTTTTCCTCTTGTCCAATCAAGGATCCATCTTGGGAAGGTAACAGCAGGATCCATCTTAGGAAGGTAACAGCAGGATCCATCTTGGGAAGGTAACAGCTACATGTAAATGGCCTCTAATGAGATTGCAGATGGAAAAGGTGCAATCCTATAACCAGGGACTGACATCTGTGCCTGAGGGAGCTGGTCAGGTAAAACTAGCCTATAAACATGCTGATTGGCAAAGGAAAGCAAAGTGGCATAAAGTCAGCCATGAGAGTCTAATAAATTGCCATCTGGCAAAGGTGTAGAAGCCATGGCTTTTTACAAATGCATTATTAATTAATGCAATGATGCAGGTCACTCCATCTCTAGAAGGGTAATCTGCGGATCAAATTCCCCTTTCATAAACTGCATGCCAAAATGATAGTGGGTATTTGTGCCCTGCTGCATCACTATCCTGATTTGCAGTGCCAGTTCTACCATTGGCATAGAGCAGGTTCAGAGTTCACAGGGGCCTCTTGACAGCTGCAATGACAGTCAAGCCTATGCAGTGCAGGGGCTGCATTTGAGATATGCACCCCTGTTCCAAAAATGGCATAACTCTGAGGATCCTGTCCTCGTGGCATGGTAAACTGTAAATATAAGCCATATCTGTACAGTTTGGGGAAGATTCTGCCATCTTGATTTTCTCTCTGTCTCTCTCTCTCTTCCCTGTCCCCTCCACTTACCACAGCACAAAGCACTTTCGGTGTGATGTCAGAAGTGCAAAGTCCATTCATTTCCAGAGCAGGGACTGGACCCTAAAGGAGACTAGCTTAGTCAATCACCTGTGGACTGTTACCTTTAAAAGAAGGGGTCTCGGACCACTTCTTTGAAACATCTCTGGAATCCAAACTTGGAATACCATTTCGCTGGACTCTGCTGGGATGCTTTTTAAAGTCCTCTGGAGGTGAGGTGAAGGCAGGTGTTCCAAGGCAGAGGCATGCTCTGTCCCCTAACCATCCCCTGGCACCATTGGGGTGAACTCTGTTCCTGGACCAATACCTCATCCCTGCCAGCCACCCTGTTGGCTGGGACCTCACTGTGCTGCTGGCCCCCAGAAGGTGTGTGCCAGAATTCCATATGATGTTTTGGAGTCCAAGATGAGGACTAACCTAGTGACCATGGAGTGGGACTCACATCTTGAAAGCCCAAATGGCAAAGATGACTGTGTTTTCGACACTGGCCTGCTGTGAGTCATGATTCAAGTGCGTCCGACATCAAGTAAACCTCCAGGGCCATTCAATGCTAACTTTGGTGTTCATTGCTTTCTGATCCACTGTTAAATGTTTGACTACATTAACCGCTACACACACCAGCTGAAGCGGGTCTTAGCCTCGACTCGATCCAGCAAGGTACTACTGCCTTGCATTGCTCAAGTCACTGTTTGAAGCATCAGCTTCTTCATCACTGCTCCTGTAAGTCGAATGACCCTACCTTAGTGTCCGCGAACAGTGACCTCTGGTCCTCTGCATCTAATCGACTTGCCTGAACTTCCTGTTACCAGCTCAGGTACCATCAAAACCTGGCCGACAACATAACCTGGTGACTGCCCGATCTGACCAGCTCAAATACATGCTTCGAGACCAAAGCTTCCTTCCGTTCGACCCCGACTCAATGCCAGCTTGCCGCAGGACCATTGTGGCTGCTGCATCCTTAAACCAAAAAGAGCCCGCAAACAACACTGAGAAGCCTGGGTCAATGCTGTTGCACTGGCAAGACATTTGCAAAGAAAATACTGACTAGTATCATCCCCCTGGCCCATCTTTGGACCCTAGAGACTGGATAGGTCATTGAAATCTCTTTCGCAACCTCAAGGAATAACCTCTTTGAACATTGTGGTTGATTTGACTTTTCTCCCCTGTCTCCTTACCCGGAGTGCTGCATTTATTATTTCTTTGCATATACTGTGTTCCTTCTAAGGAGGTGTGTGTTTACAGTGTTTTCTAATTAGTTATTATTGTACATGGTGTGTTTGATTAAAAGATATATTTTTACATAACCTTGATTGGACATTCCTTTATTTTTGGACCATGATATGCTGCCTGGGTTGCTACTGAACCATTTTCACAACCGTCTTTAGATAATATCCTACCCAGGGTAGTAGAAATAGCAAAGGAGATATATCACTTAACTGTGTCTGCTTTACATTTATGATTGTGTTGGCTCTTGGTTTGTAGTAGTGTTAGTGCTGAGTAGGCGATTTAGCTTCTCCATATTTTTGTACTGCAGAGCAGAAGTCAATTTGTCAAAGAGGGATTGGGAGTGAACACTACACACAGTAGTAGGGCTCCCTCATGTGAAAAACGTGCACACATAAAGGAATAATTAATCAAAATGCCATTGCTGATATAGACACAATGCAAAGGAGGTATATCATGGCAAGTCGACTGTGGACATTCCAGTGCCATATACCTTGCCACGATATTTGCATGGTGTCAACATGTGGGTAAAATATTAATTATTTCTGATCTTTTGCCATATTTATTCTCGCTGTTTGTATAGCATCTAGCGGGTGCATAAGAGTATGCTCTAAATTCGAAATTGCAATAGACTGAAAACAAAATATTTTCACTTACTTTAGTAGCCTTGAGTACCATCTGAACCATGTACAGCACGGAGCGGCACAGGCCGGCTAACCATGAAACGCTGGTGCTGATGCACCTGGCGCAAAAAAAGAAGCGTTAAGTGCTGCTGGGAGATGCAGTCTGGAAGAGCTGCTGAAACATAATAATGGTAAAACTAATTGCAGAAGGCTTCAAAAAGATAAGAATATGCTAAAACACACTGGGCTTCATTACGGGTCCGGCGGTAATCCTGGCGGTGTTACCGGCGGGTTGTTGCCAGAGGACTCTATGGGAATGGTGACACAGGAGCACCGGCATCGTTCATAACGTGAAAACCCTGTGGGCGAGTGAGGTCCTCCCTGGCAGGTCTGACCTTTTGGGCGAGAGGGCACCCACCCAGCAGAGTTGTAGTGTGCCGGTCCAGAAACAAAGGTGGCGGTAAGCTTACAGAACTGTTGTTTCTGGACTGGCACACTTATAGTGAAGCCCACTGACTCTATCCAGTTGTACTGGGGAGAACCCCAGCCGGCCCATTGAGATGAGGTTTTCTCCGAAGTACTTTAAGATGAGATAGCTGCACCTTTGAGATGGATGGGGGTGCAGATTTATTACTCCAACACCAATCAATAAGGACAACTCAATGGTTTGGCAAAGGGAGTCAGTTTAATGACAAGTACAAAAATCAGGGAGTCATGGAAATCAGCAGTGATGCGATAGTCCATCTCGCTTCAACTCCCATGAACTTCATACAAACAGTAACATTTTATACTCAAAACTCGTCATAATTGACTTGCAACAATCAAAAGTTAATATGCATTTCTATTGGTTAGGAAAAGGTAACTTTAATATAGGTACTATATCTGTATATGATAACAGAGTGAGGGGATTGGATAAACACTATCAGGTGGGTGTCTAAGCCCTCCCTTCAAACATGACTATTGTAGACGTCACTAAGAGTACAATGCCTCATTGGTTCTGCTATCTATAGGACCCTAGATTATTTGGTCCATTGTGATTGGGTTGGCATCAACCCCATGCATACATTTCCACTTTACTTAGCAGCACGCAGAATGGTCAGCCATGTGCAGGGTGCCCCTTGATTCACCCTGCCTTTTTTCAATCAATCATTACTTAAGTGGCTATGTGTCAATTAGGGCACTGTGGCTGGCCTCGAAACTGCATCTTCTTGTCTCGAAAAGTTCTGATATCTCTGCCTGGGCGGATGCAAAGTGTAGGTGTGAACCTGTGCTCCTTCTCGCTCGGATGGTCATGTGCTACCCACACCATGACTTTGCTGAGTTTCTCTTAATTTGTGCATTTAATTCTTATTCGGCTTGCCACCTGCCTATGCCTCCTTATCTTGACCTTCCAAAGACAGGATATTCTGTTCTTAAGTTTCAATTATGTGAAGCAACTGTTCGTTCCTTCTATTGGTCTGACCTTGGCTCTTCCTGGCGCAACCTGCATCTGCTGAGTTTCAATTCAGCCGTCTCTTCTCTTTTAGCTAGAATACAAATCTTGTCCTGTTTGGCCTCTAGTAACCTGAGTTGATTCTGCTTTTTGTGTAAAGTGGCCTCGCACTTATAATACTGTGCTTTGTTTTGAGTTAGATTATGTATAATGGCGCTTGCCTCTCTATTCTTCTACTTAGCATAGCAATCCGCACTGTTTACTTAGCTTTCTTGCGGTTTCAAGCATATGTACAGGCGTTAGCTGGTTGAATGTCTTCATCCTGCTTACATTTTAAGCTTCTTTTTATTTCAACATTGTTCTCTTCTTCTAGGTTCACAATATCCTTATTCATGGCATTTTGTCTCTTTGTGTCATCATTGGGTCGTCATTTCTTCTATCTGCGAGTCTGTCCGGGCCTTCATGACGTCACCATTCATCTTCCATCAAGGCCTTTTTGGTTTCTTCCGGGACAGTACTTAGGCAATCTTAATTTTGTCTTATTTGCTGGTAGGGTTTTGTCAATGGATACCTTACTGTGCATGGTTTTCTGGGTATCAGTACTTCAACAGGGGTTGTTCTTCTGATAGGCGCTGTGGAGAGCCCTACTGCGGCTCTCTGCTGGTTTATTTGCACATCATACGTCACATATTTTGGTGTGAACCTTCCTGGTACTTCAAAATGGGCGATGGGAGTGCAGGCTTTATTTGGGACCTCCTCTACACTCACCCACTGGGCGATTCATCGGCCACTTCCACCTCCTCCTTTGGATGCAATTCACTCGATTCTTCTATATTTATCTTCACTCCATCGCATGGGTTCATTCCTTCTTCATCTTCTGGGTCTGTACATGATGGTTTGAAGAAGTGTTTTTTTGGAGTCCGTATCTTTATTACTCCTTTTATGTTTCCTGCTGTCCTTATATTTACGTCTTTATTCCATGTCATCAGTTGACATTGTCCATTTGGGCTGCAGTAAATCCATCTTCCCACATAATTCCTGATTTCCTTCTACCTTCTGGTGCATGCCTGCTGGCCTTCACAAAGTCTCTTATTTCTTCATCAGTTAGATCTTTGGGCTTCCATCCTGGCTTGACATCAATCATGATCTTCATCCCTATTGCTTTCTTTGCAGTTTTCTGGCATTGCGAGATTACTATCTTGATAACACAAAATCCTAGTAATATCATCACTAGCAGGGCTCCTAAGAACTGGAATGCATCTGCCATCCATTGTGGAACCCATGAAAACAGTGATCCGAACCAGCTGTCAACATCAACTTCGTCGGTTTCGTTGATCATCTGGTTCTGCAAGTTTGTCAGCATACCTATTGCTTCTGTTACAGTTCCATTTTCCTCATCGTGAGATGGTATAAATGTGCAACATGATTCTCCAATTTTCGCACAAACTCCTCCATCCATAGCTGTGATCATGTCAAGGACATATCTGTTCTGGAGAGTCATCAGTCGGATTGCTCTTAACTCTTCCTTAATCGCATTGAATCCTTTTATGGTTGTGTTGATCGTCCGTAGCAATTCCCATCTGGTTATCTGCAACCATTTAGTATTTACTCCAACTTGGATTCTTGGCACAAAGAGCGTCATGAACACTCATGAGGTGAGGCTGAACAGCCTGCGTTCATATGGGATTGCATGAAATGCTTCTTTTGATTTAGCAGAGAAGTAATTTTCTCTCTTCATTCGAGTTATCAGTTCCACAGATCTCTTCTTTCTCAGGTGAACATATGCTTTTAGGAAACTGTCAATATTCAGGTAACTTTTTGGGATCACCAATGCTGGAACTTGGACATTCACTATTGTGCATATGCCTCCCCAGTTTTTCAGCAGTCTGATGTATGGTTTGGATCCACATGCCCAATAATGATCCATGATCACTGAGGTTCCATGTACCATTCCTGGAGCATCAAAGATTCGTCCACAGTTCTGATTCTCTCCCATCTTCCTTGTGCCATTGTTCCTGAAGCACAATTTTGGGTTTTCTAGTGGCACTATCTGCAAGGGTCCTCCTCTGTCTTCGACCCATGTCAGCAGTTTTGCAAGTTTCGGCTATAATAGCTTGCACAGTCTTTGTGAGTTTTCAATTGCTTCCTTGCAGGCTCCGAGGACCATCCATGCTCTGCAGATCACTACTCCTTTCTCCCATCCGTCTGGTGAAAGCACTGTTTCCCAAATCTGCATTTGGCCTCTGTTTTTCCAGATTTGAGCCTCTTCTGGAGTTTTTCCTTGGACATTTAATCTCGGGTTTACTTCCCACCTTATTCCTGCTCCTTTAGCTCCATACCCGATCACATGATTCCTAGTATGAGCTCTGTTTCTTGTCTTAATGTCTGGGACATAATCATCTTCATCGAGATAAGCTGTTCCAGTTGCCCATATCAGTGAGGCATCACTTCCCATGAACTGGCCTCTGGTCTTACACATTGCTATGTTTGAGAGACAGTGTGCTGTTGGGACATCAATTTCTACAGCCACAAAGATCTTGGACTTCCCCATGCTGTACGGTAGGAATGCGCAAATAAAGCATTCTCCTTCAGAATATCGTCTTCCAACTTCCTTCATGTGCTGGTACCAAATGTTGTTTCCCAGATATGCTGTACTATCCAGGTAGTCGTTCAGTTCATTGTCATCTCCATGCATGCTTCTCTTGATTCTTAACGTTTTCATGTGGTTCGCTATTACTACATCTCTGAATGGGTCTGTATGGCTTTTTCTGGCTGGAGGAGTTTCAGGTATCCCAGTCAATGGTGCAGATCTCCTCATGTGCACCATTTGAGTGGACAAGAGTCTGGTAGCTCTTTCCTTTTCTTCATACATCCTTTTCCTGCTGGTTACACATGCCCATGCCAACCAGCCTAACGCTGGTCTGGTATATGGCTATATTGTAGAACTGGTATTTGTCCCAGTGTTAGGAAACATGTGCTTGGCAATACAGTTTCTGATGTTTTGTTCTTCATTTCCTCTTGCAGTTTTCTCGCTCTGGCTATGTGCAGGAATAATGAGTCTACTATCAGTTGTGTCCGTGCAGAGAGTTTCTCAGAGTTGGCTTTTGTTTTCTCAAGAGTTTCTGCTATGACTGCTTCTGTTGGTTTTTCTCTTAACTCTTCTTGTTTTCTCACACCATCTTCTGTGAAGTTTCTTATGGCAGGCAGTCTATTTTTCTCTGCTGCTTTGGTTTGTGGTTCTGCAGTCATTGATACTAGGCCTGTTTCATGTGCATTTAGTGTTTGTGTGTGTGTAGTTGTCAGTGATTTTACTTCCTTCATTTCATGCAGACCCTGTCTCCAGCTTTCCTTTTCGTTTGGTACCACAAGTGTGTGTGTATCACTGCTAATCATATCCATTTCAAGTTCATTCACTCCACCATCAAAACTTCTAGGAACTGGAATAACTATATAAGATCTGGGTGCTTTTGTGGGTTTCATGCGTGCATCATTAGAAATAATGATGAATATGATACATAGGTACATTATGGTTCTATGCGTTAGGCGGCAGCATTTTCTTCCAGAGAAGCAGGGGTGCCTCTCTTCTTGTGAGAGGACCAGGTTGCTGCTCTGGACCCCCATCTCGATCATTCGCCAAATTTCAATGTTTTATTCCCTCACCCAATATCGTCCTTCGAGTTCTGTGTTAAGAGTGTCAGGTGCTCCACAAGTGTCCCCCCTCTTGTGACTGACAAACTGTCTCTTATTTTAGGATACAATTCCTTTGCTAGACTATGGGAAAAATCAAATAAAATAACACTTCAGTGAGTCCCTTTACTGTGCATGTTCAAAGTAAGTAAGCTCCCAAACCACTCCTTGAATTTGCTTCAGTCCTGAGTACATGTTGTACTATGATCAGTATGAAGAAATATGGAAGAATAAGAACAAATATAACAAGTGAAGTTCTTGACCTTGCTTCCTCGATCTTTCCCTCGGCGGAAGGCTTTTTAAAATCTCCTCAGATAGCTCCTCTGATTGTTATAAAGTTCCACTTGAAGCATGATTCCATTCAGGAGCATTCCCATCTGTGCGACATTAGCTGGATCTCTGATGAATGTGAGGTCGTCAACATCGATAGGTCTCCCCACTAGCTCTGGAAAGTCGGGGACTAGGCAAAAAAGGACATTGTGTGCCAATCTGCTGTCTTCTGGTGATAGGGACATCTGTCCTGTCTTGCTGGGTTCAGGATTATATGTTTCTTCCTTGATGTAAACAATGTCTGCGCTGTCCGGTCACGTGGAGTGCGACTAGAATTGCGATCTTATTTAAAATATGGCTTAAATGTTCAGTGTTTGCTGGGTCTCAAAGAAACGTAAGTGTGTCTGTCGTTCTTCCGATAAGAGTTGGACAGTCTTCGATTATGCAAAAGAACAGTGTGTTGATAAGCTCATCTATTTCCAGCTGTGTTGGGAACATTTGATTCTTTCTCACTGTACTCAGGGAGTAGGATAAGTTGTTCAACAATGACAGTGAGGAGTTGTCTTATTGTCTTTTGTTTTCAGGATCTTGTAAAAAGTCTGTGACACTGGTGTGCCTCCTACCAATGACGGGTATGATCTTAGCACTAGATTAAAATAGGTGACTAGGTCCTTTGTGATGTCTCTACTGTGGGACACCATAAGTGATTCCTAATAGGATCTCGGTATTGAATGCGTTAGGATACTGTATTTGCTTCCAATGTAAGTGTTCTCGGTCACAATTTGGCATATTCTTTTCTCATCAAGGCTTAAGCCTGCCTCAGTCCAAAGTTCGAATCAACAGATTATGGTGTGGCTTATACGCGCAATTTTCTTCTTCACCCTGCAACTAGGATGCACAGAGTGTCCGTTTTTATGTCCTTATCCAATTTTCTTCTTAGAGGAAGTGTCCAATTTAAGCCACAATTTGCAAATGGTTCTTTGTCTTTATCTTGCTGGTCATGCATCCTTCTTCCTCGACATGGATCTCGTTTGCACGTGCTGTGGGTCTTCCCCATCGCTCGTCGATTCTTCTCATTGGGATGCAGGCAGGGGGCCTTCTCCGATGTAGGGTTTGACATCACCGAGAAAAATCTAAGCTCTGCTGCCTTGTAGCTTCATTGCAGACGGAGTGCAGTCTTCCACTATAAAAGGACCGTTGAATCTTGGCTCGTCCCACTTTTTCCTTGTATGGCTCTTCACAAGGATGGCATCTCCAGGGAAGACGAGTGGAACACGTAGAACTTGAACTTGATCTGTTGCAGTGTCTCCTTATGTGTTCTGTGCTGCGCTGCACCCTTTTCATCGTCGCTGCAGCTGGTCTGAAATTACAGTAAGGCAAGATGTCATGCAGCTCAGATAATTTTGCATTTCAGACCCTAAAACCTCTCCTTTTGACTGGGCATCACATCTGGCTCTATCTTGGGGAGTCAGTGGAGTTCTCATTCTTCTTCCTGTGGCTATCTCGAGTGGCATAAGATGATAGTCGCAGCCTGGTTGGTTCCGAAGGGCATACAGTCCCAGTGGAAGGCAGTGCAACCATCCCTTCTTTAGAGTAAGCTTCAACTTGGCTATCCTCTCTTTTAACAAGCCATTGACCTTCTCACAGTTTCCATTACCTTGCGGATGATACGCCGGCGAGAACTTGTGCTTTATACCAAGAAGCAAGCTAATCTGCTCAAATATTGAATTAACAAAGTGAGGGCTATTATCTGATCTCATGACTTTGCATACACCCCACCTTGGGAACACTTCCCTCAATAAAAATGTGACCATACAGGTAGAGGCTGGGTGTATACATGGACCAGCCTCTATCCATTTAGAGAATGGACACACCACAACAATTAAGTATCTGTACCTGTTACATACTTGAATCATGTCAACGTAGTCGACATGCAAGTGCTGAAAAGGCCCATTTGGCCTTGGGATGACTCCTCTCATTACTTTTAATGTGTGCCCAGCTGTGAATTGCTGGCAGATTATGCAGTTTACCATGTTATGTTATGTTACTTTGCATTTATATAGCGCCTTGTGTACTATTGGTATGGTCTGAAGGTGCTGGTAGGTTGAACGCCCTTGGGAACTGTAGTTCAGGTCAGAAGAGAGAGTAGATAGAGTCAAAGGTGTGTGTGAGCACCGGATATGTGTGCAGCTGGTGTGGCATTCGTGTAGTAGCTGCTTCTTAGTGGTAGATGTGGTGGTTGAGAGATCAGGAGTATGTATTTGTTCTGGCTGGATTTATCCAGACCGAATGTGGCTGCGTTAGACCTGAGGAGAACGCCTGGCTGGGGGGTGTGTGACCAGCAGTGTTTACTTAGAGTGATGGGGGAGTATGCAGCAGATGTTAGTATGAGAACAGTTATAACGAATGGTGTCATAGTATCTCTGTGTTCTAGTTGAATGGTGGTGTAAAGAAGAGAGTAAGCATGGTGATGTGATATGATGGGTTACATGCTCTTTCAAACGTTCCATGCACTCCAAAACGTTCCATGTAAGTTACGCAATTCTATGCACTCCAGTCTGTTCCATGCACTTCAGTCCGCTCCATGCACTCCAGTCCGCTCCATGCACTCTAGTCCGCTCCATGCACTCTAGTCCGCTCCATGCACTCCAGATTGCTCCATGCACTCCTGCCCGCTCTGTGCACTCTAGTCCGCTCCGTGCACTCTAGTCCGCTCTGTGCACTCCAGTCCGCTCTGTGCACTCCAGTCTGCCCACGCACTCCAGACCGCCCCACGCACTCCAGACCACCCCACGCACTCCAGATCCGCCCCATGCAATCCAGTCTGCCACACGCACTCCAGTCCGCCCCACGCACTCCAGTCCGCCGAATGCAACATGCTCTGCTAAATTCGGTATGAACCAGTCTTCCGCAACCGTTGCTGCTAGATTCTCTTTTGTTATATGCGCCCGATAATGTAACTGCACCAACGCTATTTTCAATGGGGCTGCAGGCATTACTGGTTTACCAGTGCTGTCTTGTTGTCACAAGCTGTCAGAGGGTTTTAAAGAACACCCTTGATGTTTCCACAGGTTCTTCTCCTCCTGTGGTGCCTCCCCTTGGAGTTCCATTAGCTGCTTTTGCCCAAGAATGTAATAGGCTTCAAGTGTCGTTCGTGCAACCATCATTCTCTCATTGGTATGGGCCACTTCCACTTCCATAATCATCTCACTTTTGGATGCCATGCGCTTGGCTTCCGTGTCTGCTGCTTAATTTCCTTGTGAGATAAAATCTGTCCCTTTCGTGTGGGTGGCACATTTTATGAACGCTATGCCCACTGGGAGCTGTAGTGCCTTAATCAGTCTGTCCAATAAGGCTGCGTGCTGCACTGGCATGCCGTCTGCTCGGAGGTAGCTCCTCCTTTTCCAGCTCGCTAAGCCTGCGTGCACTGTCAACGTCACATAGGTGGAGTCACTGTACACTGTTACTTCCTGGTCTGCGTGATTCTCAATGGCGAGTATCAACGCCAATAATTCTGCAGCCTGTGCTGAGTAATGAGATGCTATTCGTGCACTAAGGAACACTTGAAATTCTCTGTTTGCTGTGTGTTTCATTACAGCAACGCCTGTATATCTTTGTCTGTCACTTTGATCTATCCTCGAAGACCCATCAATAAAGACGATCTCTCCTTCTGCCAAGGCATTTTCTTTCACCCTGGGGATTTCATCATAGAATTCTTCATAATTTGCACAGTCATGTATCGGCTCTCCTTCAGTGACTGGCTCTGCTATAAACATAGCTGGGTTTAGTATTTTACATCAGACTATTTTAATCGATGGGTTTGATATGATCACTTCATAAGCAGAAGCTCTTTGAGATTTCAGTGTGCCCTTTGGTTTCTCTAGAATGGCAAATAGCGAGTGCTTGATGTACAACTTCATTGAGCATCCCATCACAATGGTTGTATCCTTCTCTATGGTGAATGCTGCAGCATCTAAACTTTGTTCGCAAGGAGAATGACCTCTCATTACTCAGTCCAAATTCCCACTGTAGTATGCCAGGGGCTTGTACCCCAATGTGGTTCTCTGTGTGAGTACTGCCGTCATAACGCTGCCAATCCTGTGTGAACACAGGTAGAATTCCACTTCATAATTGGGAATCCCGAGAACTGGTGCTGTGCAAATATCTCTTTTGAGTTCAGTAAACCCTTCCTACATGGTCTCAGACCATTCGATCTTTTCTTTTGTTACTTGGGCCTTCCTTAGGGCCTGAAGTAAAGGCTTAGTACAGGAGCTGTAGTCGAAGACCCATGACCTAACATAGTTGTAGAGGCCTAGAAAGCTCTGCATCTGCTTCATCGTGTGAGGCTTAGCCATGTTCAGTATGGCTTCAGCCCTTTCTGGGGTCACTTTCTTTCCTTCATGTGAGATCAGCTGGCCTATGTACAGCACTTCTTGTTGACAATATTGTAACTTTTCCTTGTCAACCTTATATCCTTTCTCAGCCAGTATAGTCAATAGCTGAACAGAATTGTGCCTGCATTGCTCTTGTGTTGTGCTGCAGATTAAGATGCCATCCACGTACTGCAGGACGACACTTTTTAATGCAATATTGCTTAAGTCCAACTGCAGGACTCTGTTGAAAATAGACGGAGACTCACAGTACCCCTGTGGCAGCATTGTGCTTTTCAAACTCATTTGTCTGAACGTGAATGACGTCAGTTCTTGGGAGTCACAGTGCAACAGGATCGAGAAAAATGCATTTTTCAAGTCAATCACTGTGAAATATTTTGCCTCAACAGGTATGTTACATAGGATTGTAGACGGGTTAGGGACTAGAGGGAACTCGGCCTCAACAATATCGCTTATTGGCCTTAGGTCTTGCTCTAGCCTCCACGACCCCCTTTACTTTTTTTCACAAGATACACTGACGTATTACATGGTGACTTTGACGTCACTAAGTTGCCCTGGTCCATCATGGGAGAAATTGTCTTGAAAATCCCCTCATCTGCCTCTCTGGACATGGGATATTGTTGGGGTCTTGGTAGAATTGCTCCTGGTTTCAGTTTAATCTTCACTTCTCCAACCCCCTTCTAGAGGCCTACATCATAGCGTCCTGTAGTCCACACTGAGACAGGCACTTTGGCTATGTCATCATCAAAATATTCAGGACTATTTAGTGCCAACATCATTCTCTGAGGTACTTCTCTTTTAATCATCTTTACCCAAAAGGTGAGACTTACTTCCACCATTGTCTCTCCCATCTCTGCTTGTTCTTCAAACAGATCGTCATCGGTGACATCAGTCACTCGATAGCCCTCTTCAATAGCAATTATCGCGCACCATTGTCTGCCCTTGTCATCGTAACCATCAACCAAGGCCACTTTCCCTCGTATTGCAGCTGTGTGTATCATTAAGGGAAATACTTGTCCCTCTTCCTCATGCATCTGTATTCTTGGTCTGAATAGGAACTCATCAGGGGTTCTCATGGCTTTGTCTGTGAGGCCTGGCAATCCTGCCATAAGCACACGCATACCATATGCAAACATTTCTGGCTCTAATGGTATGGCCCTCATGGCTATGTGTCCTGAATATGCTCTAATCATTTCGCAGACATTTGAGTAGTGCTGGGTAGGGTAGTTGAGTAGGGGTGGAACATACTATGCCCTCCTCTGTGAAAGAGATTGTGATGTTCAACTTTGTCATTAAATCTCAACCCAAAATATTTACTGGGTTCTGCCGAGAATATAATAAAGGCAGATTCATTTCACATTCTCCTATAGAGAATGAAAGTGCATTTGTGAAAGGAACTCGACTGGTAGCTCCGTAAAACTTTGAGTATCTATGGCCTCGCCGCACAAGGAAAATTTGCCTTCACGTATGCATGAGCGTGCTGCACCCGTGTCAACTAAGAAGGAATATTCTTTACTCCCTATAACGACAACCACCCTAGGTTCCCTGTGAGGGTATGGTGTCACTGATAGGATAAAACACATCAGGGTTCCCAGTGAGCTGTCCTAATTTATATACAAATTTGACCCACTGTGTACTTGTGGAATTCCCCCATTCCCATTGTTACTTCCCATTCCGGGGTTCATGGTCTGTGATAGTTGCAGCGGTGCCTGTTGGGATTGTCCTTGTGTAAAATTCCCCATGCTTTGTGGCTGCAACCCTTGCTGCGCTCCTTGTTTTTGTTGTTGCACCGCGTAAGTCTGTGAAACACCCTGCTGTAAAACTGCAGGTGGATTTGCCATGCCTGCTCCTGTTCCTTGGCCATTCTGCATCACGCCTTGATTTCTGCATGTGTGCACCAAATGCCCTGTCATTCCACACAGCCAACAAACTGTCTGTGGTTGGATAGTTTGCCCATTTGACATATCTTGGTTACCATTTTGGATATTTTGGAAACATCCTTGATTCTTTTGGAAACCTCCCTGATTTCTCTGCCATCCGCTTCCCCTAAATCCTCTTCCCCTTGGATAAAATACAGTGGGCCTCATTACAACCCAGGCGTTAAGGGGTTAACGGCGCCGTAAAAGGTGTTGGTTCCGTTAAACCCTTAACGCCTGATTACGAGGTCCCTTTGCGGGTTGCACTTTAACGCCTGCTTTTAGCAGGCGTTAAAAAACCAACCCGCAAAGGGACCTAGGAGCTAATTACGGCACCGTAATTTACGGTGCCGTAATTAGCGCCTTCCCCATTCCCATTGAGCCCTATGGGCCAAAAATGGGAATGGGGAAGGGGCCATGGTGAATGGGGAATTACCGCCCCGCCAACCTTGGAATGGGCCGGTAATTCCGCCATTCACCATGGCGGACCCCGGCATGGACCATGATGCTAATAGCACTGGGGTCGTAATGAGGCCCAGTATTGGTCTGATTATTCAGCTGTGGACTAGCCACCTGCTGCATGCTTGATTCAGCTGTACTAATTATCATGGCTCCCTCAAGAGCATGTTTTGATATTTTCTTTTGCACAAATTTCGCTTCCTCACCTTTTCGAGTTGCTTCCTTTTTGCGATTCTTTCCCTGCAACAGCCTACAATAATGTGTGATGGTCAACTGTATTTCAGCCCAAGGGTTGGCTTCAATTCCCACTAATTTCTTGAGTTGTTTCTGCACCGTCTCTGGCAGCCCTTGACACAGTATTCGGTAAAACACAGGTATAGATTTGGTCCACGATTCATGAGCCTCAAGCACCCATGCGTCTTGGAAATTCTGTATATAAATTAACGCATCTTCAAACTCTTTCATCTTTCACGTCATTATAGCTCCCATATCAGAAGTATCAGGGTATAGTACTCATAGCGCTTTCCATACTGCGGCTCTAAAATTGTTAAATGGAGCTCCATCATGCGAGGTATTAATTGTGGTTATGCCAGAGTAGCCTGCTCGTGCCCACACATCGTCTGCTCTCTCACCAAGTATGGCGATCAGGAGACCTTTGATGTCCCCTATAGCTAGCGTGTTTCCTCCTGTAATTTTTTCTAACTCATGTATCCATTTTCCTGCTCTCAATGTCAGCATTGGAAGTTTGTTTTTCAGATTTTCGCGATCCATGTGTGGCCATGGAATATATTGCAATCTTATTCCCCCTTTCTCGAGCAATGGAAATTGGAATGTGTAGCCCTCTCTTTCTTCCCTCATGGTGCTCTTATCTAAGGCAGGGATAATATTCCCACATCGTCGCTTGCCTGGTAGGGACCTAAGTCTGTCCACGTAGGGCAGTGAAGACACCCCCCTCTGACCGTGAGATACTTCTCTATGCCGGTCTGACTGTATGGCTGATTCTGATGCTCTTGGTGCAGACTGACTAGTGTCTGACAATCTTATTTCCTTCTCCCTTGGGAGTCATCTTTCATTTTGCCTCCCTTCTTCATTTTCCTCGCACTCTTCCCTTTCGGAGTTGGACATTGTCTCTCCCCAATTCACGCAACTTCTTGTGTCTTCATTGCTTCTACTGATGTCTAATCTATCCAGGGATAGTTCCCTATTCCCACTACTTCGGGTGACATCCTCAGTGTCGTAGAGCTGGGTGCTCTCTAGGCGCTCAGCACTCGTCTTCCCCCTCCCATTGGGATATTTGTTCTAGCCCCATTTCATCATATATTCTATCAATTGTTTCTCTGTTGCTTCTGGTGTTGAAGTCATCGTCAATATTTGCCCTAGATGTGTCTGGTAATGAATCGTATGCAGGGAAGAATTATTCGATGTCTTCCCAGTCTGCAACTGGAGCAGGTTTTTTAACCTCTCTCCCCAGATATTCAAGATCATGTGCTCTCTGTCTTCACTTACACTCTACATCATCATCAAATTCTTTGTGTTTCCTCGCCTCTTCTCTGACCCTATCTTCTTCCTTTCTCTTTTCATTTCTACGTTCATCTGCCCTTCGAATTTCCTCATCTCTTCATCTCCTTATAAATTTTTCACGTATCCTTTGCTCTTCTTCTAACCTTTGTTGTTTCTGTCTGTCTTGATCGTTGGCTGCTCTTGGGTTGCAATCAAGCTGTTTTTCTTGCTCTTCGTGGTATAGCTGTTCTCGCCTTTGTCTGTCTTTCTTCCTTATCCTTTCATCTCTTAACTTTGTCTCTCTCTCCTATCTCTGTATCTCATCTAACCTCTCCTTTTGTTTCGCGTCATCGATGTCTTTGCCATCGGATTCAATAAAATGTGTCCTCCCATCCATTCGTCCTTTGCGAATGCTATCTAATCAGTTCTGTCTTCGCTTCCCTTCCATCTCTTCCCTTCTCTCTCCTTGCCGAGAGATGCACTTGTCTGTGCCTGATCTCTTCTTTCGTCATCGTGTCTCCCCTTGTCCCTTGGGACTGTGCAGGTACTATTCTTGTCCTTATCTTTCCCTTGATTTTCATCACTACTATGTGTAGGTGACTCATATGCGGGGTTGCTATACCCCGTAGCTGCTTTAAGTTCCCTCAATGGGTATAATCCCTCGTCCTTACTTTCTTCAACTTTCGTTTCAGGTGGGCAGGCGGCATGGTAGGCGTCTCACCCCCCTGTGTGCACACATTAAGTATCCAATCCGTTGGTGGCTCTTCCTCCTTTCCCTGTTCATACATTTTCTATAACTCAATAACAGCAAGGCGTCTTCGAACTTCTTGCCTGTATATGTGGCATGCAAATATGTTGTCATATGTTGTAAAACGGCTTTAGATAAAGACCCATTTTGTGGCCAAGGCATAAAGATCTTGTGGGCGGTGCCTTTAACCCACTCAGTACTTTATTTCCTTAGCTTGGGTGCGTGTTTTTGCAACTGTTTGCAAAAGTGTGCCAATGGAGTCATGTCTTCCATGCTTAAATCTGTTCCCCTTCCTCTTATATAACACTTGTCAACGCTTTCGTGTGGTTTAAACAGCTTCTAACAATATGAGCTAGCACCAAACACTGCAAGCTCCAATCCAAATTTTCACAAAATTTTATATCTTCTGATTTACTCAAAAAACATCAATTCGCATGCAATTTTATTTCAGCTATTAAATCGCACACAATTTAAATCAGTTCTCTAAGAAAAATATTTTACATATGAGGTTACAACAAAACATGTAAAACAAACGCTTGACAGACTAGACGGACACCAGCTGGACACAGATATCTCTGCCTCTAATCATTACCCGTTCATGGGGCCTCATTACAACCCAGGCGTTAAGGGTTTAACGGCGCCGTCGGCGCCGTTAACCCTTAACGCCTGATTACCATTTTAACGCCTGCTTTTAGCAGGCGTTAAAATGCAAGGCGCTAACCCGCCTTGGTGCTAATTATGGCACCGTAATTTACGGTGCCGTAATTAGCGCCTTCCCCACTCCCATTATGCCCTATGGGGCAAAAATGGGAATGGGGAAGGGTAAATGGGGAATGGGGATTTACCGCCCCACTCACCTTGTAATGGGGCGGTAAATCCGCCATCCACCATGGTGTAAACATAGTTTACACCATGGTGGTAAAGTAGGAAACTTACCGCCTGGGTTGTAATGAGGCCCATGGAGTGTAAACGTACCCCTTTCATGACGTCTTTAAACGTTGTGGTAGTCTATTTGTTCCCCATTATGTGGGACTATGTGTACACGTTTCTTCTAGCCGCCGTATTAAAGCGTAGGAATAAGGCGAATCCTCTCACTTCTCGGGTGTCTTCCCCAGTAACCTCTCTCTTCTGGGGTGTCCTCCCTAGTAACCTTTCATTTACTTTTATTATTCTCAAGTCATTATCCTCTTATATATATACAGTCTTCTCTACTTCTAATTATATTTTGTTTTCCCTCCTCCCTCCGTTACCTTTTCCCTTTACTTGTTCTAAGGCATGCACTATTTGCCAAAACTTTCCATTTTTTGTTTCACTCACCGTTCGCATGGTTTCTCTCTGGTCCCTCGGGATCACCGCCTTTGTTACCGCCTTCTTCAGCTTTTCACCCGCTCAGCTGCCCGTAGGAATGGGAAGGGAAGAGTGGGGAACACAAGTCCCTTCAGGCCCATTCTGCAGATTTGTTCTAAATTACCACTTTGTACGGGGAGCTTCACGGTCTACTCAGCCAAATGGCAAAGGACTCGTGATATTGCCGAAAAGACCTAGAGTTACTTTATGTCGACGGTCAGTAGGTGTCTTACTTTAATCAATAATCGATAGTCGGTAACCATCCTCTGCTATAAAGTCTACTGGGGAGACCCCCAGCCGGCCCATAGAGCCGAGGTTTGCTCTGGAGTACTTTAAGATGAGATAGCTGCACCTTTGAGATGGATGGGGGTGCAGATTAATTACTCCAACACCAATCAATAAGGACAACTCTATGGTTTGGCAAGGGAGTCCATTTAATGACAAGTACAAAAAACAGGGAGTCATGGAAATCAGCAGTGATGCAATAGTCTGTCTCGCTTCAACTCCCATGAACTTCATACAAACAGTAACATTTATACTCAAAATTCGTCATAATTGACGCGTAACACTCAAAAGTTAATATGCATTCCTATTGGTTAGGAAAAGGTAACTTTAATATAGGTAGTATGTCTGTATATGATAACAGAGTGAGGGGATTGGATAAACACTATCAGGTGGGCGTCTAAGCCCTCCCTTCAAACATGACTATTGTAGATTTCACTAAGAGTACGACGTCCCATTGGTTCTGCTATCTACAGGACCCTAGATTATTTGTTCCATTGTGATTGGGTTGGCATCAACCCCATGCATACATTTCCACTTTACTTAGCAGCATGCAGAATGGTCAGCCAGGTCCAGGGTGCCCCTTGATTCACCCTGCCTTTCTTCAATCAATCATTACTTTAGTCGCCATGTGTCAATTAGTTCAATGTGGTTGGTCTCGAAACTGCATCTTCTTGTCTCCAAAATTTCTGATATCTCTGTCTGGCGGATGCGAAGCGTAGGTGTGAACCCGTGCTCCTTCTCGCTCGGATGGTCATGTGCTACCCACACCATTAATTTGTAGAGTTTCTCTCAATTTGGCATTTCATTCTTATTTGGCTTGCCAACTGCCTACACCTCCTTATCTTGACCTTCCAAAGACAGGATATTCTGTTCTTAAGTTTCAATTATGTGAAGTTACTGTTCGTTCCTTCTATTGGTCTGAACTTGGCTCTTCCTGGCGCAAGTTGCATCTGCTGAGTTTTGATTCAGCTGTCTCTTCTCGTTTAGCTAGAAAACGAATCTTGTCCTGTTTGGCCTCTAGTAATCAGAGTTGATTCTGCTTTTTGTGTAAAGTGGACTCGCATTTATAATACTGTGCTTTGTTTTGAGGTAGATTATGTATAATGGCGCTTGCCGCTCTATTCTTCTACTTAGCATAACAAGCCGCACTGTTTTCTTAGCTTTCTTGTGGTTTCAAGCATATGTACAGGCGTTAGCTGGTTGGTTGTCTTCATCCTGCTTACAGTTTAAGCTTCTTTATATTTCAACATTGTTCTGTGTCATCCTTGGGTCGGCATATCTTCTATCTGAGAGTCCGTCCAGGCCTTCGTGATGTCACTATTCGTCTTCCATCAAGGCCTTTTTGGTTTCTTCTGGGACAGTAGTTAGGAAATCTTCATTTTGTTTTATTTGCTGGTAGGGTTTTCTCAATGGATACCTTACTGTCCATGGTTTTCTGGGTGTCGGTACTTCAACAGGTGTTGTTCTTCTGTACACCACTGGGAGAGCCTACTGTGGCTCTCTGCTCGTTTATTTGCTCACCATACGTCACATATTTTGGTGTGTACGTTCCTGGTACTTCAAAATGGGCGATGGGAGTGCAGGCTTTATTTGGCACCTCTTCTACACAGTGATAGTTAAAACACAAATAAAATATGAATTCAATTACTAAAGTGAAAATATTTCTAAATGCGCTAAAAACACAGTCAATTCACTTCACACAATGATGATGAATATAATTAATTGTAATATGCAAACACTGCCTAAAAGGAAAACAAGATTATCCAAAGTCATGTATGAGGGTCACTCGGCATGCTTGGATGAAATCAACAACTAGATCTGAAAATGTGGATGGCGCAATCAACATTCCAAACCAATTGAATGCATAGTGGCAAAAAAACTAGGGGCCTCATTACGACCCAGGCGGTAAGTTACGCCATGGTGGTTGGCGGACTTACCGCCCCATTCCGAGGTTGGCGGGGCGGTAAGTCCCCAATCCCCATTTACCCTTCCCCATTCCCATTTTTGCCCCATAGGGCATAATGGGTGTGGGGAAGGCGTTAATTACGCCACCGTAAATTACGGTGGCGTAATTAACAACAAGGTCCCTTAGCGCCATGGATTTTAACACCTGCTAAAAGCAGGTGTTAAATCCTCCATGGCGCTAAGGGACCTCGGAATCAGGCGGTAAGGGTCGGCGCTGTTTACGCTGCCGTAAACCCCTTACCGCCTGGGTCCTAATGAGGCCCTAGGTGTTAAAAGTGCAAGGTATGCTTAAAGGGAATGGCAGCTAATTCTAAAAATTAAAGACGTCAATTGACTATGTAAGGACAAAATATGACTGTGAACCCTGTCTTCATCAGTGTGGAAGCAAAACAGTGCAGTGCAGACATGCATTGAGGCCACAGGTTTGTGTATTGAGTCCCTGGACCCACTGGTATTGCAATTTGCAAATACAGTTCATTACTGAATAGTTGTTGATGTCTGGAAACAAAAAAATAAAAAATAAATACATGGAAAATCTCATGCTAAGCTCTCATAGTTTCTAATTGGGGCACACCAATTCTACCAGTTGTCTAAAAAATAGCCCCAGCTGCATTTTGTATTGCTCTGCATCCAGGTGCTGATGAGGAGATCTGGCACAAGCGAATGAGTGTAGAGACTGCCTCAGATGAAAGCACATCTCTCTGTGAAGCAGGGATGCATTGTCATCTACAGCAATCCTTTGCCAAACATGTCTATGTAATTTCTGCTGGTGCCCTGCTACAGAACAGTGAATCTGCATGCACAATGCCATGCACCAGTGCAGATACACTACTGTGAATCATTGCCCAATAAAATAACCACTTCTATTTGCCCGGCACACACACACACATGTTGATACAATTGGGCCCCAAATGCATATAGAGCATGCTACGTGAACAATTACTAGGATGAGTCAAATCTTTTTTTGTCATTTTTTGTTATGATGTTCAACATAGCCCTGGGAGAAAGACAGAAAGTAAAAGGTACTGTGATTGCCAGTACACAAATCATGGTACATGCCAAAATGGCTCTCTTTTGGAAAATGTTCAGTAAACGTTCAGGCTTGATGGGACAGTTCAGTCAAGTGAGATTCCCTATGTCTTTTTGCCACCAGGGGTCATCAATCAGTGAAATCAGCGACCCATGGAGCAAAATCAACTATTGGCAGTGTATCTGCACAACAGTAAGTTTTGGACTTGAGCTCACCTTTTATGAAGGTCTAGACTGTATTGGGGTGCATGCCGAGATTGCGAAAATATAATTAAACATGTAGAAGGTTTGAGGGATGGTGCAGGGGCGAGGGAGGAGTTTATTGATGGATGTAATCGGCTAGAGTCGAAAGTTCTATAAGGGACAATTAACTACTTGCTTGCATTAATGTTGTGTAGAATATTTAACAGTAGTGTATGAATTAATGCTGCACTTATGAGTAGGCCTGAATCCTCACAGTCTGTGTTGGAGACACAGAACAACGAGGCTTCATCATCATATTCCCAGGTGCAGTAAGGAACATGCATGCACACATCAATGTATTCAGTTAGGTCTTTGAACAATTAGGCAGGAATGTTCATAGCCAAACAGGCGAAGGGTTTCAGCCCAGGACGAAGGCCATACTCATGGGATTCGGGGCAGATGTCTTGTGTTGCCAAAACATGAACTAAAAATGTAGGGCACTAGTGCCCCCCAGAACGGTGGTCACTCTATTTGAACTACTATATCTGTAGCCATATGAGGCTTACTGTTCACGAGGTGGATTGATTAGAGGAACACTAAACGTATTTCTTGGGATGGGATCTGATAAAGGGGGAAGCTGAGAACAAACTGATCTGGGATTTGTGCCAGGGAAAGCCAAGAGTGATACCAATACGGCGGCGAGGGCCTGATGGGACACCAATGTGTCTGGGATGAGAGGAGGGCTGCTTTGTTTGCAAGGACCAGACTGACCTCGAAGTTATCTGTTGAGTTCATGTTGATGATCAGGTGCATATTACGTGGTTAGGATTATAGGTAGGGTGGTGACAGTCGAAGTTAACAAAATGCTTTGCAGTGTTTCAAGATGGAAGAGGCCAATACCCACGTGTGCTGAAGATGGAAGAGAAGACATCAAGACCAATTGGAGAATGGGCTATATTGAACTATTAGCATGTATATATGTGGTAGCCAATGAGGGTGGGGGATTCATATTGTATATTGAGTGCATCACAAATGACGATTTTTGTGTTTATAAACTTGTTCTTCTCAAAAAAGGGTCCACTAGCCTTTCTCCCTAGGGGTTTGTATTTTCTTGGTTTGATCACTGGTGAATTAACCTACATTATTGGTGACCTCGTTATGATCCCAGTATCCCCTGCGAGGATGGAGGATTCCTGGCTGCACATCTGGAGGGGCCGCACCCACCTTTGTGCACAACCTTTGAAAGGTTTACAGGTGCCGTGTTGTCTGAATTCCTGCCTGTTCTTTGGTACCGGACACTGTCCCTGGATTGTGCAGGCCGTTAACGGGACCCCATGACAGAGCACATCGGGTGAACATGCAGATGTAAGTGCACCCTCTCTGGAGAAAAACAAGTGGGGGTTGGGCTGAGAATATGAGTGTTGGGGTGTGTGAAGGAGAGTAGGTATATGTGTGCGGTGTGAAGAGATTAGATTGACTGGTTATAAATCCATGTGGCATTGCATATACAGTTAACAAGTTTATATTGAGGATTGTGGAGTAACGGGACCCTTTCCTGAGGTAATAGGGAAGAAGACAGCGCTGTGCTATGGAGGAACATAAAGCACATGGATGAAGCCTCTGTATATTTAGTGAGTCTGGGATCTCTCTGCCCAGTATAAAGCAGGGGGTGAGAATGATAAGTAGTTCTGGCAGAGGCCCTTGTTGGCCTGGGATCTCCTCACCCAACGTTATGGGGTCTTGGAACAAAAAGTAGAATTAATTGTGATTTTATTGTTGATGATTTGTTTTGCGGCAGTTAGCGGTGGTCGAAGTAAGGCCGATTGTGGTGTGACTTAGGAAGTGTGTGAGAAGAGTGTGTATGTGGGTAAGAGGAAGGTGTGAACGGGGATAAGTGTGGGGAGCCAGTGAGGTGAGGATTGGGTGTTTGCCACTGAAGGATGGTACCACCATATGTAGTGTATTAAGAACAACAACAGGGCCCTCAAATACCAAATACTAATACTGTTCCGAGTGGCACAGTGACACATTTTCAGGTAGCCACAGTAGCCAGAGGGAACCCATTTGTTTTTGCAGGGATGACCACTTAGACTGACTAGGACAGCCCACAGAGAGCCTTACCATGCCCAGCCCTATCAGTCACCGCTGACCCACAAGAGGAACCATTGGAGGGCGTGGTGATAGGAAATAAACCATTGATTTTCATGGTAGACAGAAGAATGACCAAATAATGTATTGGTGAGGGAGGAGTCTCTTTATTAGGTGAGGTCATGGAAACAGGGTTCCTCTGGGGCAGTTCAATCGTTTCCTTTTATGTAGAAATGTCCCATTAAAAAGGGGGCAGAGAGGTGTGGGCCACCCCCCGACACCCAGCATCTGTGCCGTGAGGGTAATGTTGACCTTACATGCATTGGGAGTTGAATCTGCAGCAACAGGAATACCAGTGGCCCCTGATCTGTTGCTGTATGGAATTACAATACTACTAAGTGCAGTGCCAAAGTTGGCAAATAAATATTGGCGATTACCTTCCGAATTTTTGTTCAGATCCACCCAGTCTCAGGAAGTAGCTGCAGGAACAGTCATCAAACTTGATATAGAAGGAGTTCTAGTGGCAGGAGACGAGACAGGATTGTGTTGATAGCAGTTGATTTGAATAAGAGAGAGTGGTGCATAGTCTTGTGCATTAACCCTACAGTACCAATGAAAAACATCTCAAATTAGTACTTATTTGAGAATATAGAAAATGAGGAGGAGTTAATATACAAAGTGTTTTGCAAAGGTAGCAGGCGTCCCTCTCTCGAAAGAACAGACTTGATAACCTGTCCAGTGGTTATTAACCACTTGAGAGTTCGCAGCCACTGCTTTTACTCACTGTGCCTTTCACAGATGGGAAATATCCATTTGCATATCAGTCTTTGTCCTGCCCAGGGGCAGTCCAGCACCGAAATGCAATGGCAATTCCAACCTGAACGAGAGTACCACCAGCAACCCCATACACTTGTTTCACCCTTGTTGGGGAGCATCAGTGAGGTGAAGCTGATGCCTCTCTAAGCACAGTGAGAGGGAGACCACGTCTGGTTGCCCCCAGGAGACCTAGGGTTACCAATCCCAGGTTCCTTGAAAAATAGTTTTGCAAAGGTAGCGGGCGCCCCTCTCTCGAAAGAACAGATTTGATAACCTGTTCAGTGGTTATTAACCACTTGAGAGTTTGCAGCCACTGCTTTTACTCACTGTGCCTTTCACAGATGGGAAATATCCTTTTGCATATCAGTCTTTGTCCTGCCCAGGGGCAGTCCAGCACCGAAATGCAATGGCAATTCTAACCTGAACGAGAGTACCACCAGCAACCCCATACACGTGTTTCACCCTTGTTGGGGATCATCAGTGAGGTGAAGCTGATGCCTCTCTAAGCACAGTGAGAGGGAGACCACGTCTGGTTGCCCCCAGAAGACCTAGGGTTACCAATCCCAGGTTCCTTGAAAAATAGTTTTGCAAAAAGCAATGGCTGCGAACTCTCATTGTGGTTAATAACCACTGAACAGGTTATCATGCCTTGTTCTTTCGAGAGTGGGGCGCCTGCTACCTTTTTTGTATTTTTGAAAGGAACTTGGGGTTGGTCACCCTAGGTTACCTGGGGGCAACCAGACGTGGACTCCCTGCTCACTGTGCTTAGAGAGGCTCAGCTTCACCTCACTGATGATGCCCAACAAGGCTGAAACACGTGTATGGGGTCCCTGATGGTACTCTTGTTCAGAGAGGAATTGCCATAGCATTTCGGTGCTGGACTGCCCTTGTGGGCGGGACAAAGACTGATATGCAAATGGATATTTCCCATCTGTGAAGGTACAGTGAGCAAAAAGCAATGGCTGCGAACTCTCAATGTGGTTAATAACCACTGAACAGGTTATCATGCCTTGTTCTTTCGAGAGAGGGGTGCCTGCTACCTTTTTTGTATTTTTGAAAGGAACTTGGGGTTGGTCACCCTAGGTTACCTGGGGGCAACCAGACGTGGACTCCCTGCTCACTGTGCTTAGAGAGGCTCAGCTTCACCTCACTGATGATGCCCAACAAGGCTGAAACACGTGTATGGGGTTGCTGATGGTACTCTTGTTCAGAGAGGAATTGCCATAGCATTTCGGTGCTGGACTCCCCTTGTGGGTGGGACAAAGACTGATATGCAAATGGATATTTCCCATCTGTGAAGGTACAGTGAGCAAAAAGCAATGGCTGCGAACTCTCAATGTGGTTAATAACCACTGAACAGGTTATCATGCCTTGTTCTTTCGAGAGAAGGGCGCCTGCTACCTTTTTTGTAATATACAAAGTGTGTGTTCCCTGTGAGATTATGATACAGTACAGACATGTAGTTTGTCCCATGTTACTGGTAGGGAACGCTCCCTCCTTTGCTTCTGAAGATTTGTCTCAGGTACCTGATAAATTGTGGACGAGTAATCCACTTGATTTGGGGCTCTTGCTGATTGCTGTGCTAATACGTATTACCTTGAAACCTGGTGCTGTGTTGCCTTGAGTTAAACAATAACCCCTATCAAAGACAGCAGAGGAGGGAATCTATGATACTATAATGGCCCTCTTGTATCATAATACCATTCCAGTGGTTCCAAGTCCTGCCACTATATTACATAACATACCCATTTTACTGTGGTGGATTTGAAGAATGCCTTTTTCTCAGTGGCCTTGCATTTTCATTCAAAATATCTTACAGTGTTTATGTGAGCCACTTTCAATATACGAGGGTTCCTCAAGGGTACAGTGAGTTCCCAAGCATCTTCAATGGAGTGGTACATGAGGATTTGGGTAACATTGTTGTTCCCAGCACTATAATTCAATATGTGGATGATGTACTGGTATGCAGTACTACGGAACACCAGTGCAGGGAGTATTCTTTTGCCTTGTTACAATTGTTGACCGACAAAGGGTATAAGGTGGACACAGCTAAATTGCAATTCTGTCAGCAAGAGGTGTTGTATTTGGGTCATTTGATTTTCAGTGAGCAGTAAAAGAGTAACTCCAGAACATGCAGCAGCAGGGTACACTACCTCACAGCTCACAGCCAGTGATGGTTAAAGAAATTCAGAAATGTCTCTGTTTGTGTAATTATTGTAGAACATGAATATTTGACTATACATCATATACTAAACCACTGCTCTAGGCCCTTAAAGAAGCACAATGAATGAGAAATACGATTATTTGGACTATTGGGGTGCTTGGGGTGTTGTGCCTTGACGCGATCTCTAGATTCTAGGTTCTTTCCTCTAAGCTGAAGGAGGAAAGTTTGCTGTTAATTGTTGCTGCTGTGTAAGCCCATGGAGGCCTGCAGACCGTATTCCGAGGCCCGCTCTGAGAGCCGAGTCGCGTGATTCGAGGTTCACTGCAATAGGACCTTGATCCCCAGCTAAGTGATGGCAGACTTGGCCTTGGGGGCTGGTAAGTGAGGCACTTGGGGCTTTGCCTCATAATTAAGAAACAGTAAAGTTGAGAGCTTTATTGCAGAGCCTATGTTGCTTTTGTATTGACTGTGTACAATTAGCTATTGCTTGCAATTATGCGCACGCGCACAGTGGCCTGGCAAAAAGCAAATAGCAAAAATAATAAAACAGCAAAAAATGGAGCGAGTTTGCACATTAGCAATAGTTCTGAGTGGAACAACACCATGGCTCAAACAAAAGAAGCACCCACAGGGCTTATAATAGCATATTTTCCTGTTTCCCGGTTTGAAATTGCTGTGCAAATCCCCAACATAGCGCGCAATCCCCCAGACCTGCAGGAACCTATCGATGACATAGAGAATCAAGGTAGCTCCAACCTGGGCAATATAGACAATAACTCCCCCCTGGACCTGTGCTATTCTGTCCAGGAAAGTCTGCTGGGTGACGTGAAGCTAAAATTTCCCTACAATATAAACTTGGAGGCCTCATCAGTGTTATCCAAAGATATCACCCAAATGGAACGTGACTCTGAGGTCAGGTTATCAAACTCTCCCAACATGTGCCCTGAGTTGGATGCTTCTGTCCCCTTCTCTACCCACTGGGTCCATATGGACCAGCTGACTGAGATCCAATCTTGATTATCTACTCTGCAGTTTGCAATAAAGATCTTACTCAGGCTCTGTTGTCGTATAAATGAATGGGGAGCATCCAACACCTGCAAGTGTTGGGCACTCTGCTTTCCCTCTTTTCCTGGAGAATGAAGGTCACATACATGATTGCCCAATAGAAGCAGGCATAGGGCTTGCAATGGCTGGCAAATCACTAACGGGGGAAGCGATGTCAACATTTCGGGGGCTGTTGATTCTGGGGCTGGTACTGAGCACTCTCTAACCTACAAGACATGCCGAGAAAAACATCAGGCCAGAAAGGCCACTTTAAGACAAATCTCAGTGACAAAAAAGTTTGTCATTGCCTCCCCGGACCTGGTCACTCAGGGGAAAAAATCCAAAAGAGCGCAAAAGAAGTGTGCCCACAGAAACAAAGAACGATCAAAAGAACTGGCACTCTAATTAGCTGGATTTTGCAGAGTGATAAGTCAATGGATAGCAATGAATCGGACGATGAATCTCTGGCCGTAGTGGAAACTTCAGCTGTCAGCGGGCATGGTGAAGAGAGGATGAATGTTTGCTCAACCCCTGAGGGAATAAAACATGACATTGCTCCACGCCGATCTTCAAAGTTGGCTGTTGAAATGGTGCAGCCGGGGGGGGGGTGAAGATCGATTTGGACTCTTCTGTCTTCACTATCAAAAGAATCTGTCAGCAGAAGAGAGATAAGTGGGTCAATTGATCAGAGCTGCTCACCTTACTACATCAAATACCTCCCTTAAGGATATTAGTCTCAGAAGAATTTGCTTTAATTGAACCCATGAAATGGCTGAACGCATACGTCTCCAGAATTCACTGCAGGGGTTTCTGATTCAATCCTGTTGATCTGCAATTAAAAAAAACAACTGTACAAACTTGGCATTGAACTGGACATTGTCTGAGATGCCTGACCCTGATCTTCCAGTCCCTGGAAGCAAATCCTCTTCCAGTCACCTGACACTAAAACAGAAGTGGAAAAGTCATTCGGAGGGAGAGGCAAAAATCGACGAAAATACAGAGTGTATTGAGATGGCTAGCAGTGACCCTCCCAGCAATTACCACTAAAGACTAATATTGCCTCCTGGAACTCCAGGGTGTTCACTCACCCTATGGGGACTGGAATGGTTAGCAGACTGTAACACTCACCTGACTCCCACGGGGGCGCTGGCCTGGTTCGTGCTGCTGTGACCTCGTCTAAGGTGATGCGCAGGGTTCGGAAGACCGACTGGAACGGGCCCCAGATCTGGCTTGTCTGACTCGCAGAAGTATCCTTCTGTAGGTGAGAATAGGGGGTTAACTGTCTGCGGGGTAATGCAATCGGCCTCCCACTTACCCCTCTCACCCTCCTCAAAACCCTTCTGTGCTTCCCCGTAGCGTCTCACCTGAGGGTCTGGAAGGACGAGCTCTCCATCCTGCTTCTGATGCAGGGGCGCGTTGGTATCCAGTTACGTCACTGGATTTTCGGATGGGTGAGAACCAAACTTGCTTGGCTTCCAGGTAAGTTTTTCTACAAGTGGTTCCCCTTGTGTCCATGCATTAATTTTCTAATGCTAGTGTCTTTTTCCCCATAGGGGCCGGGGTACGGAATGCCGGGGAACAGGCACCGACCCGAGGTGAGCGGTGAAATCCTTTTGGAAATCAGGTAAGTCTTTAATGAGTGTTTTGGTAATGTCTTTTCATTCACTCATTAACGCTGATGTCTTTTTCCCCTTAGGGGCCGGGGTCCGAAAATGCCTGGATGCGGCGCGGACCCGAAATGAAAAGGGAATGACCCAACAGGTAAGTCTTGACATGGAGGTTTAGCTTCCCTTTTCCCTTCTTTCTCTCACCTTTGTTCTTGTCTTTTTCTCCCTAGGCGCGGGGGCGCGACTGCGAATCCGGGTGGTCGCTGCTGAACATGGAGGCGCCCTGTAAAGGTGAGTAGAATGCGGCGCTGCAGCGATCGATGCAATGTGCTTTTAAAAATAAATGTCTTCCTTTTCAGGATTGTCGGCGAAATGTCTCTGGGATGCAGATTTAGCAGGTGAGGCCTTTTCCTTCTTCTGTTCTCTTGTTCCCTTCCTTTGCAGGTGATTCAGGATTCTGGCAGGTGTGGCAGAAGTCAAGATGCAGGAGCAGACACGGTGAGCGTCCAGCTGCGAGATGCAGAACAACGCGAAGCACGTGTGGCTGATCGGGTGTGGTTTAAATAGCCTTGGAAGAAGTTCCTAGAATGTGTCCTTCCTCCAATCAGGTATGTATCCTTCCCCGACCACGCCCGGGTGGTAAATGAGTCCCACAGGGTAAGTTGTTCCTTTCAGGCCTCAAGGAGGCCGGGATTCTGCAGCATGGTCTGCATCAGGTAAGTGCACCCAAACACTTTCATAATGAGCCTGGCGCCTATGGCGCCAGGACTGACGTTTTCTATGAGCCTGGCGCCATAGGCGCCAGGACGCTGTCCAAAGGGCCCCTATAAGGGGTTGCTGGGACCTTCCCCGGGGACTTGATGTCCGCTTTCGGGGATGCAGGGCCTGAGCCGGCTCCCCGGGAGCGGGCATCGTGACAGCACTCCCCCCCAAGGCCCCTCCCAAGGTTGTTCCCTCTGGGGATTTTGGTTTGTTTGGGAAGAGTTGGTGGAATTTCCTGACTAATCGAGGTGCATGCACATGGTCACTGGGTTCCCACGACCTCTCCTGAGGTCCGTACCCCTTCCAATCAATTAGGTAGAAAAGCTTTGACCTAAACATTTTTGAATCTAAAATTCGGGTTCCCCATCTATTTGAATAGGTTCTGGAGGTTTGAGTAGTCGGGTTCCGGGGACCACTGGTTTCAGAAGTGACACATGAAAAACAGGGTGAATTCGCATATTAGCTGATAAATCAAGTTTAACCGCTACTGGGTTAATTAATGCCGTAATAGAATAAGGTCCCAGATATTTTGGGTTAAAAGTTCGAGGCCCTCTGAGCGGTAAATGTCTGGTAGCTAACCACACTTGATCCCCAATCTGATACGGAGGTGCTTCACTCCGATGTAGGTCAGCATTCTCCTTGTATTTTCTCTTGGCTTGTTGTAAATGCGTGGTTGCCTCTCTGAAGGCTCGGGTAATGGTAGAATGCAGATGTTCTACTGCGGGCACTCCAAGGTTCTGAGGTGAGTCGAGGTTTGAGGTTCGAGGGTGATGTCCAAACAAGGTATAAAAAGGACTATGGCCAGTTCCAGAGTGTACCGAATTATTATATGCGTATTCGGCTAGCCAAAGAATGTCTTTCCAGTTGCTTTCAGATTGCTGTAACATACACCGTAAGTACTGCTCAAGGGTCTGATTTGTCCTCTCGGTCTGACCATCGGTCTGAGGGTGGTGACTGGTCGATAATCTTATGTCGATTTGTGCCATTTGACAACATTTGCGCCAGAAGTGGGAAATGAATTGGCTTCCCCGGTCAGAGATTAGTATAGATGGGAATCCATGTAGCCGAACAATATTTTCGAGGAATTCTTTGGCTAGGACAGAAGCTGAAGGTAAACCTTTCAAAGGAATGAAGTGGGCCATTTTGGAAAACAAATCCACAATTACCAGAATGGTATTGTATCCCGAACAAGGAGGCAAGTCCGTAATAAAATCCATTGATAGGGTGTGCCAGGGTGCTGGCGGTATGTCTAGAGGTTGAAGGAGACCGGCTGGTCTTTTCTTTTGACCTTTATTTTGGGTGCAAACACCACAGGACATCACAAAAGATTTAACATCTTTTCGCCAAGAGGGCCACCAGAATTGTCGTTTCACCTTTTCCATTGTCTTGGCAATACCGGGATGTCCCTCTATTAATGTATCATGATAACCTGAAATAACTAGTTTGTGTAAATCCTTGTGCGGCAGGAATAAGCGTCCTTGGTAATAAGGTAAACCATTATCTATGGTAAAGTCTGATCCCTTTTGTATCCAATCCTGTAGGACTGTAGGGTCCAGGAGTTGTTTCACTCTGACTTGAATGTCTTCAAGCATCTGTAACAAAGTCATGCCTAGAATTCTCTGTTCGGGAATTATTGGTACTGGTTCTAAGTTTGTATCAGATTCTCCCATTCCAATTCGGGATAAGGCGTCTGCTTTGCCGTTCTTGCAGCCAGGTCGATAGGTAATCACGAAATCAAATTCAGCGAAAAACAAAGCCCATCGGAGCTGCCGTGATGACTGAGCCTTGGCGGTTTTCAAATACTGTAAATTCCGGTGATCAGTGATCACCGTGATGGTATGTCGAGCGCCAAGCAGGTAATGCCGCCAGGCTTTAAAAGCAGACTTTATGGCTAACAGTTCTTTGTCAGTGATTGCGTAATTAATCTCTGGTGTCGAGAATTTTCTGGACCAAAATGCTACGGGATGCAGTTGGTTGGTTTCAGGATCTCTTTGAGACAGAACTGCTCCCATGGCTAGGCTGGATGCGTCAGTTTCGACGACATACGGGAGATCTGGACGTGGGTGTTTCAATATAGGTGCGGAGGTAAACTTAGCTTTTAAATCCTGGAAGGCCTGCTCGGCTTCTTTTGACCATTCAAAACGTTTATTTTTCCTCAAGAGTGCAGTAATGGGTTGTACTATGCGTGAAAATTCCGGGATAAACCTGCGATAGAAATTGGCAAAGCCGAGCATGCTTTGAAACCCTTTTACAGAGCTAGGTGATGGCCATTTGAGGATGGCATCCACTTTTCTTGAGTCCATTCGGACTCCTTTGGGTGTCAGGATGAAACCGAAAAACTCAACTTCTGTGGTATGGAAAACACATTTCTCCAGTTTAGCAAATAGTTTGTGTTGGCGCAGTTTTTCCAGAACTGCCCTAACGTGTTTTCTGTGATCCGAGTCCGAAGAGGAGTACACTAGAATGTCATCGATATAGATGACAACACAAACATCGATGAGTTCCCGAAGGACATCATTCATGAAGAATTGGAAGGCAGCAGGCGCATTGCACAACCCGAAAGGCATTACCTGGTATTCAAATAATCCATATTTTGTACGGAAGGCTGTTTTCCATTCGTCGCCTTCTTTTACTCGCACCAGATGATATGCCCCCCGGAGATCTGACTTGGTGTATATGCAAGCGTCCTTCACCTGGTCAAGGAGTTCAGGAATCAGAGGCAGAGGATAACGTTTTTTAACCGTTATCTGGTTCAATGCGCGGTAATCGATACAAGTTCTAAGGTCGCCTTCTTTTTTAGGCACGAAGAACAAAGCCTAGGATGCCGGGGACTTTGACGGGCGAATAAAACCATTGGCGAGGTATTGATCCAAATATTGTCTCAAATGCAGGTTCTCAGGTTCGGTAAGGGCATAAATCCTGCTACAAGGGGGTTGTGCACCGGGCACCAGATCGATTTGGCAATTGTACGATCGGTGAGGAGGTAACGTGTTGGCCTGTTCCTTTTGGAAGACGTCCTGAAAGTCCAGGTATTACGGAGGTAATTGCATGGAGGCAGAGGTTACAGATGCTAGATTAATCTTCAGGTTTTCTGGGTAGCATGTTTGTGCACAATCCGGGAAGGTTATTCTCTTAGCTCGCCAATCAATTCGAGGATTATGTGTCTCTAACCAAGGAATTCCAAGAATAACCTGAAACTGTGGAGCCTTGATTACATCAAACACAACTGCCTCCCGATGGCCGTCAGGACCAATAAGAGTCACCCCAGTAGTGGAATGTGTTACCGGTGCAGAGGCAATTTCAGTTCCATCGACTGTGGTGATGACATCTTTGCTGGTTTTAGGACGGAGAGGGAGGTTAATCCTAGAGGCCAATTCACGATCCACATAGTTTACAATAGCCCCACTATCGATGTATGCCTTTATTGCATGCAACCGCTTAGGCTTTTCTGGATCTACGAGAACCATTGGCACAATGAAATGCGAGGTCTGAGAGTTAGTTTTCAAGCTCGGCAAGTGGACCCCTACGCTTGTCGGGCTGAGTCGTTTCCCGAAACAGAGTCTTCATGGTTTTTATCAGCGGCTCCTACCGCTTTTCGGGGCGGTTTTGCCGGGCAATCTCGTAGAAAGTGTCCAGAGTTCCCACAATAAAGACATAATTTTAACTGCCGCCTCCTTTCACGTTCCTTTTGAGTTAAGGGTTCTTTAACCCCTCCAATTTGCATAGGCTCAGAGACATCAACTCCCTTGGGGTTAGCGTGGGTCTTGACCAACACCCGGGTCTGAAACCTGGACCGATCTGTTTTTCTGTTTTGAAGTCTGTGATCCAATTGGACCACTAAGTCTATATATTCTGTGCATTCTTGGGGCGGATTTACAACTTGGGCCAAGACATCTTTAAGTTCTCCGCGTAGACCTCGATAAAATAACGTGACTCTTTTATCCTCTGGCCATCCCGTTTCCACAATTAGTCTATTAAAGGTTGCAATATAGGATAGGAGGTCCTGATTGCCATGTCGCAGGGATAGAAGTTCGTCATCCTTTCCATGCTTGCTTGAAATCCTTGAAAATCACGGAGAATCGGGTCATCTTGAGTAACCAGTGGAACTGACCAATCGGCAGCGCAGCCGCTGAGATATGACAATACAAAGGCTACTTTGGTCTGATCATTAGGGAAGGCCCCAGGTCTGCATAGGAAGTGCAAACGACACTGATTCATGAATACGGCTAATTGTTTGGGGTCCCCAGCAAAGCGTTCAGGTGGGGCCAGCTGCATGTTTCCAGGTAGATTAATCTGCACAGGGTTACTGGGAACCACAGGAGCGGGGTTCCCTCCGGAACAGGGTAGAGGAGTTTGTCCAGCTTGACCTTGCAAAAGCTGTCTGGCCAGGTCATCAGTTCTTTCCTTTGATATTATTAATTCCCTCTTGAGGGCATTAGTCTCTTGACGAGCGGCATGTACTTCGGCCCGTAATGCCCCCAGTAATTGGGCCAACTGATCAGTCTCAGAAGTTTCCATAGCGCCTGGGTGGGAATTTGTAGGAAGGCTTCGCGTTCTGTAACGCTCACCTGACTCCCACGGGGGCGCTGGCCTGGTTCGCGCTGCTGTGACCTTGTCTAAGGTGATGCACAGGGTTCGGAAGACGGACTGGAACGGGCCCCAGATCTGGCTTGTCTGACTCGCAGAAGTATCCTTCTGTAGGTGAGAATAGGGGGTTAACGGTCTGCGGGGTAATGCAATCGGCCTCCCACTTACCCCTCTCACCCTCCTCAAAACCCTTCTGTGCTTCCCCGTAGCGTCTCACCTTAGGGTCTGGAAGGACGAACTCTCCATCCTGCTTCTGATGCAGGGGCGCGTTGGTATCCAGTTACGTCACTGGATTTTCGGATGGGTGAGAACCAAACTTGCTTGGCTTCCAGGTAAGTTTTTCTACAAGTGGTTCCCCTTGTGTCCATGCATTAATGTTCTAATGCTAGTGTCTTTTTCCCCATAGGGGCCGGGGTACGGAATGCCGGGGAACAGGCACCGACCCGAGGTGAGAGGTGAAATCCTTGTAGAAATCAGGTAAGTCTTTAATGAGCATTTTTTGGTAATGTCTTTTTATTCGTTCATTAACGCTGATTTCCTTTTTCCCCTTAGGGGCCGGGGTCCGGAAATGCCAGGATGCGGCGCGGACCCGAAATGAAGAGGGAATGAATCAACAGGTAAGTCTTAACATGGAGATTTAGCTTTCCTTATTCCTTTCTCTCTCTCACCTTTTGTTCTTGCCTTTTTCTCCCTAGGTGCTGGGGCGTGACTGCGGATCCAGATGGTCGCTGCTGAACATGGAGGCGCCCTGTAAAGGTGAGTGGAAAGCTGCGCTGCAGCGATCGTCGTGATGAGCTTTTAAATAAGTCTTCCTTTTCAGGATTGTCGGCGAGATGTCTCCGGGATGCCGATTTAGCAGGTAAGGATATTTCCTTCTTCTGTTCTCTTCTTCTCTTCCTTTGCAGGTGATCCAGGATGCTGGCAGGCATGGCAGAAGTCAGGATGCAGGAGCAGACACGGTGAGCGTCCAGCTGCTAGATGCAGAACAACGCGAAGCACGTGTGGCTGTTCGGGTGGGGTTTAAATAGCCTTGGAAGAAGTTCCAGGTATGTATCCTTCCTCCAATCAGGTATGTATCCTTCCCCGACCATGCCTGGATGGTAAATTAGTCCCACAGGTAAAGTAGTTCCCTTCAGGCCTCAAGGAGGCCAGGATCCTGCAGCATGATCTGCATCAGGTAAGTGCACCCAAGCACTCCCATAATGAGCCTGGCGCCTGTGGCGCCAGGACTGATGTCTTTTATGAGCCTGGCGCCATAGGCGCCAGGATACTGTCCAAAGGGCCCCTACATGGGGTTGCTGGGTCTTTCCTTGGGAACTGGATGTCCGCTTTCGGGGACGCAGGGCCTGAGCCGGCTCCCCAGGAGCGGGTATCGTGACAAAGACAATCACATCTTTTTGATGCCGGAGACCTGGCTGTGGGAGCCCTATTATGTTGATGGATTTGATATTATCCATGTTATTGCTAAAAAAGGGATACATGGGCGCCCCCATGGTGGACTCCTGGTTGGGGTTCAGACACCCTCTGAAACTTCTTAGAACCGTCCAGAGACTGATTATCCAGACTATATTTTGGTGGTAGAATTAGCAGTTTAAATTGGGGATATGTAGTCCTTATTATTGGTGGTATGTCTTTATGACCCCTCAGGGAGAACACAGGCGGACAGTATTCAGAAGTCATTAGCAGATGAATTTGCCAGATGGTTATGTAGAAATGGGGGTTGCTTCATCATCATTGGGGGGATTTCAATGCACGATGTAGATGCACCCACAGTATTGATCCAAACAACAATGTTGCTAGCATTTCTAGTATTGTCTTTAATAAGCAAAATGTACAGGGTGGCAAATGGCTGAATGTTCCCAATGATTGGAACCTATTTATGCTGAATCGTCACCTGAAGGGCCTACCAGGATTGACTACATGGAAGGTGGGCAACAAGCAAGCTACACTTGATTACTTCTTCGCTAATCCAGCCCTAATTTAGTGCCCCTTTCAGATGTGTGCACAGCCTAACGAGAGCAGTGACCATGCCATCCTAATTTTTGAGGTTGAAATTAACGTATCCATGACACTCATCTCCCATCTAGGAATGTATGGGTCAACCATGCTTTAATAGAGTGAGCTGGTCAGAGAGAAATGTACAGCTTGTAAATAGCCATTTTTGTTTCTGGAAATTCCATGTCGCCTCCTAATTTAACAAACATGAAGGGGGATGAAATCGAGGGTTGGTACGCAACTACCATATTAGCATTTGTAAACCAGAGATCTCCATGCACAGTACTCCAGTTTGATAAACGCTACCATTATGACAAGAGGCTTAGAGATAGGAAAAGGGAAATGAGAAGGGAAATTCGTCAGGCGAGAAGTAAGATCCTTGCCCCCAGTCTCCTTGACCCAATCAAAATGATCAAAAATCGCTATCGCTGCTGGGTCAAATGGTGGCTTTATTCCTTAAAACAAGAAGGCTGGCGAAAGATGGTTGCTGTGCTATGCTCTGGTGACATGAGGAAGATACGGAAGGCACTGGGGGTGGCAAAAGGAAGCCTTGGCGAAAAAGTTATAAATCCAGTGAGCAAAGCTCAATGGATTGCTCATGTTGAGATGACTCCCCCGGTACAGAACCATGTTGAGACAGGGAATTGGCACAAGGGTCGCTTTAAGATCCCCCGGGAAGCCATCTCACTCGAGATTGTGAAGCTTAAGTCATCTAAAGCCCTGATGAGCTGGCTGCAGTGGTGCTAAAAAATGCCCCCGAGCACTTGGCGATAATCCTTGAAATACTGTTTGAGAAGGTGATAAAGGAAGGTAGGACCCCAGTCTCATGGCTGTCTGAAATTCTTATCTCGGTGTATAAGAAAGGAGATTGAATGCTTCCAGGTAACTATCGCCTGGTGGCCATGTTAGATGTTCCTGGAAAGATGTTTGCCTCCTTCGTGTTAGATCGCTTACAGTCATTGTCAGACTCTAATAAGATGTTGGACCATTTCCAGACGGGTTTCTGACCAGGGTCCTCCACCACTCACAATCTGAGGGCTATGGACTCACTAATTGAGGGTAAATGAATTGGGGGCGGACATGGCCTGTATGCATTGTTTGTGGACTTTACATCCGCTTTCGATTTGGTCCCTAGGGAGAGGCTATGGGCAAAACTTGCAGCCAGGGCTTCCCTCCTATACTACTACATTTCATAAAACTGCTCCATTCTGACAACAGGGTGCAAGTAAGGCTGGACAACAAGGGGACATTGTCAAGGCCCATGGTTAGCTCTATAGAGGTCAAATAGGGATGCAGATTGGCCCGATTCTTGTTTAACATGTACTAGCAGATCTCCCCAAATATTTATATAAGCTATATACTTGCCTGCCTAGGATCGGCTTTGTGCATGTTAAATATCTTGCCTATGCCAATGACTTGGTCCTCATGGATTTAACTTTTGCAGGTATGAGACAGCTAGAGGAGGGGTTGTGGAGCTATGCGACAGAGAATATGCTTGTTATCAATAGGCAAAAGACCCAGATCATGCTTCTTAACCAAAAAAGAGTTAACACTCGTCCAGTGTTGTTCATTGAGGAGACCTGAGTTGAGTACACCGAAAGCTATAGGTACCTGTGGGTGGAGCGGAGAACAGAAGGAATTACCCCTTATGTCAAGCCGCCAGAGAAAGGAAGGCTATGCAATTAGCTGTGCGGATTGCTGCCTTCAGCAAGAACGCTGCAGGGTTTAGCCTTAAAGGCATATTAAAACTGTACAAAGAGTGTTTTTGCCCAGCTGCCTTGCATGACCTTGAATAGCTTAGCCTGGTGGATCTGTCCTGGGTGGCAAGAGCAGGGGCACGTTTCTGGCATTGAATATTGGGACTACCTCCATGTGCCCCGATGGAAATCATCCGCCTGGAACTGGGCATCTGCTCGATGGCTACAACGCTCCTCCTGAAACGTGGCCTATTATATCTGAAGGCCCTTACCAACCCACAGTGCGACCTATTAAGACTTTCGAGTATGGACATCGCTAACAGAATGAAGTCTGGGTTTGTCAAGTCCACTTTAAGTCTTTTCAGTGCTATTCATTGGTCGCCTGATTGGGAACTTGTTTATTGGGAGCTTTGGAGGGAGTTCAAAGAAATAATGCTGAACTGGGATAGGCTAAATGACCGTTCACATCTCCAGAGGCTGAAGTCATATGAGTTCACATCATGTGTTGTATATCCAGGGAGAGCGCAGCGTTATCTCATGCTATGTCCTTCTAGAAACATGCACAGGTTCCTATTGTTTCTCCAAATAAACAGACTGCCAGTACTTGCGAATATGGGGCCCACTAAGAAACTGAAGTGGACTGAAAGATTCTGCAGGTTAAGTATAAATCACAGTTGCCCCCAAACTGGAAAGCATATCTTAACAGTGTGCCCTTTTATGCTTCCTGCTGTCAAGTTAAATCTGGGCGACTTCATTCATAACCTGTCCTCAATGGGTGAGCTGGTCTTTAGGCTCTGCTGTTTGAACAAGGAAAATAAGAGTCTGCAGTTGGCCCTATATCATTTGAACAGTTGATGGTGCCATGTGTAGGGCTGTTGTCGTGTTCAGAGTCATTGTCCCCAGTAAGGCCTGCCGAGGAAATGTTGTCTGTGTGATTTTCTGTTTTCTTGATACTTCTGTTTGGAAATTCAGTTTGAAACTCTGCATGAATTTTACTATTTGCATATAATGCATCTCATGAACTTATGAACAATGAATTACTTGCATGATTTACATTTTTGTATTAGCTTTTTATTTTTTGTATTAGCTTTTTATCTGATCATGATTTTTATTTTCCTTTATGTGTAAAGTCTTTGACGGTAACACATTAAAATATAAAATAAAAATTATTTGGACTGATGAAATGGTTACAAAATTTCAATAGTTAAAAGATGTTATCGGCAATTCTCACTATACTGGCAACTCCCGATTACACTAAAGAGTTTTACATTTTTTCGCATTCTGATGAGCAAATGATGACCGCAGTCCTGACTCACAGGACAATGGGTCATAAAACCTTAGCATACTGCAGTGGAATTCTTGATTCCGTTATGCAGGTACAGTTCCCCCGCAAACACGCATTGACTGCTGCTGGTTTTGCCATTGAGAATTCAGCCACTGCTGTCATGGTGTGCTCATTAGTGTTGTATGTGGAGTACACTGTTTTTGCAATATTAGAAAAGTCTAAATCCGCACTGACCACACAAAGGACTTCCGCATACAAAGTGATACTCTCAAGCCCATCGATCGATATTGTTAATTATAAAACATTGAATCCAGCTACCTTTCTGACTGAATGCATAACTGACAATGATGGGGTGCATGACTGCGTTACACGAGAGGGCCCAGAGGATGACCTCCCCAAGGCACATGATTATCCTTCCTGTTCTTTTGTTGAAGCACTTGAGAATTTATTCTGACTCAGCGTATGTCACAACTACTGTGCATTCAGTGTTGTCAAGATGGATGAGAAGAGGATTTCATAGGGCGGATGGGTCTCCACTACAGCATGCAACCCTGTTAGATCGAATAATTGCTGCTCTCTCATAGCCTACACTTGCCGCAGTGGTTAAGTGCAATGCCCACAAATGCGGTGCAGACTTTGTCTCCCTCAGGAACAAAGCAGCAGATACAGCAGCCAAACGGGCTGCATATTTGCAACTCCAGACATTCCTGAATATCCTGTGTTTGCAAATAAGCAGTTACAATTGCAAGTCCAATACACTGCCAATACACTGCCCTTCCTGTGACCAACATTATTGAGATTCAAGGCCAGGCACCGCAAATTGAGAAGATGGTCTGGCAAAAAAGAGGGTGTGCGCAGTCATCAACTGACTTAGTATGGAGACATATGAGTATAGGTAATGTAGTGATGCCCCAAGATTTGACGTTGGTGGCATTCGATCAACTTCACTACCCCGCTCATGTGCCCAAACTACATATTGCTGCAGACATAAAAGAAGATTGATTTGTGCCTAACATGCAAGAAATCTTATCCATGTTTACGACCAACTTTGTAGTTTGCCAAACATGGAGCACTGGGTAAACATTGAAAACTTTGAGGAAAACTCTGCAACGTCTAATTGGCACATTCTGTGATTTACATATTGATTTTGCAGATGTGAGGAAGGATGCAATTCTTTTGATTATCTTATAGTGGCAGTTTGTCCTTTTTCCGGTGGGATTGAGGGCTGTCTGTCTGCACATACCGACGCTACATCGGCCACCTAGTTTTTGCTGAGAGAAGTGTTTCCCCAATGGGGAGTGTGCAATACTCTTAAAAGTGATAACATCACCCACATCTTTAATAAGCTGTTTAAGGAGATTGCAGCTCTTCTGGGAATAAAGCATAAGCTATGTTCCATTTATCACCCACAGTCCAACAGTGTTGTGGAGAGGATGAAATGTTTGCTCAAAATTAATTTGTCCAAACTCTGTGCTACATTGAAAAAGGAACTGGGTGCACTGTCTCTTTTTGGCCTTGTTCAGTTTGAGGACCCAGCCCTGTAAGGACCACCACCTCTTCCCTCATTTTAGTAACAGGGAGACGTATGTACATGCCATTATCCCTTGTGCGTAGTGTTTTGGATACTCACAGGGCTGTGTCAATTCTGGCAAATGAGTTCCATTCATATTTGACCCAGTTAACAAAGTGTATTAAATACCTTTCTCAACAGATTGCTCCACGGCAGTCGGAAGAAATTGATAACAGTGTTGAACTGGAATCGCTTGCTCGCCACCTTTGAAATTGTTCCTAAATGACAAATTCTTTTTTAAAAATTGTGTTCGCAGGTGGAGTGAATCCTGTTATAATGGTCCTTACACTGTGCTACATGCTATTCCCCTTGCTGTTAAAGTAAAAGAACTTTGGTATGGGTGCATTTGTCTGATGTTTGGAAAGCACCACGCATTTTGACTCCAAGTATATGTATTTTATTGGGATGTTTTTAATTTGGCGGTGTCATCTGATAATTGTGTCTCATATGATAACAGCAAATACCGTATTTTATTTCTTTAGTGGTGCTTGTTTTTATTTTTCTTGTTTGGAATACGTTTTTAGTTTTGAGGTGTGTAACTTTTATCATGAAAGTTCTTACTATATATTTGCAAAGTAGTGTATTTTTCAACAGTGTTAATTATATATGTACTAGAGAAGTTTGCAGGGCGGTGTTGCTTCCTCTCATATGCTGTTTTATTTTTGGGTTGCTCTTACATATTTCTAGTGAAGCTATATGGTTAGGTCATATAAACGGGGGTGGGGTGCAGTTGAAGGGGGTGCAAACATGTTCACATTTTTGATACATTTTCTGAGGCTACAACACCAAGTGATGAATATATGACTACAGTATTTAATCTTAAGGGAATGAAACTACAGATCTCCTAATATGGAATGTACAAATGCGAGTGAGAACTGATTTGGAGGAACAAAAGGAATATGATCAGTAAAGAGGTGTAGTAGTTTATACAATGTCTAATGTGCACCACCCATAATTCAATAACATGTGGTATAACTATATGAACTTGGTAGGGTAACAGAGGTACAACAGAAGTTGTTAAGTCTGCTCCCTCATCCCCCAAGCGTCAGGGGCACCCAAAATGTTAAAACCTCACGAAATATTGCCATTGGAGGCTCAGTGTTTGGTGCATTTAGCACTATGTCAGGTCCGTGGTCTATTCCAGGGGCACAAAGAACCACATTGTACTAATGGACAAAGTGTGCAAAGGGTGACAGTGCCCCCAGTGTTAGCCATGGCCCATGTTAAAATTGGATGGAGTGTTCTTCATGTCAAATGGATGGGAGAAGGCAGTGGTAAGCTGTGCAGCCGGGGGTTGGCAGATGGAAAGACTGAAGGGTGGTAACTGTACTTCTGCCCCCTATATAGTAGTGTAAAGGAGCAGAACATCCCAGCAAGGCTCTCAATTTGGTAATAGTGGATGAGCAGCCAGGTTTAAGCTTTCAGGAGGTGATGCAGGCAGGTTCTTAAGTACAGTGTTTCCCCAAAGACCCCACAAAGGTATGACCACACACTATGTTAGGTGATAACACAGCTTCTTCATATACAATAAGGTTGCTACCTCTACCATATATACACATATGAATAATAACACTTTGTACTTGGAATACATATTCAAAGAATGGCAAATATATATACTATATATGGTACCATACATTACTTAAATCCAGTAATAGATGCACTAACTGCAGACAGTTTTAAATAGGGAGGTGGATTCTTAAGTTAGGTGCAACAGCATAGTATAGGAAAAAAGGCAGGTGAGAAATGAACAGTGGCAGACAGAATGCATTCTTTAGACTAGACAAGTAATTTGGAGTGAGGATCCCCCCACCTGGGCAACCGATGAGGGAACAGTTAGGGTGTAACCTATGTTGTCCTTTACTGCCTAGTCCAATAATGTTCAAGAACCTTGTGCTTTCTTTTAAAAGGTTCTACCACCCCAAAGTACCTGAGAGGCCACCGGAGAACAGCATCCAGGACGAATCTGGGACCCCTGGACGACTCCTGAGGCCATAAAATGCTCATCATCATCACAGTACCTTTGGTGCCTTGGCAGGCAAAGTGGAAGAGTGTCTTGACTCTACTCACTTATTCCCTCTGAGGATGGACCCCTTTGGAAGAAGGAGCCATTCGGATGCTGAGTCAAAGAATAAAAAGGAATCAAAGTCTTTCTGAAGTGAAGCAGTTTGACTCTTCGCACTGCTCTCCTTTGGTCGAAAATGTTTCTGTCTGTAGAAGTCCTGTGAAGGTGGAACTTTCTGTGGGCTTCATAAAGGCTTGGCAGAGGCAAGTAAGACCTTTGGGACCCTTTGATGACTTCTCGCAGTGACGGTTGATATGTCACTTTGATGTCGGGTTTCGGGGTATCGCGGTTTTCCGACTTTCATTTCTTCTGTGCTGCAGCTGCAACATGGACATCTAGTTGGCTTCTGGCAACCTGGACTTGACCACTGGAGAGGCCTCCGGACCCTCACCAAGACTGGACCCTTGGGACTTCTTCATTAGCTTCTGGTGGTGGAAATCCCACTAGCGGACCTTCCACTGCACCCAATGACTCTGGGCTCTTTCCGGTGGGAAAAAGTGGTCAGGGGTGATGGCAAGGATGTCCTTTCAAATGTTCTTAGGCAGATTGGAGCTTTCACAGCTCTGAGTGTCCAGCAGTACTATGCCAAGGTGCCCCCTCTTCCAAGTAGTAGACAGCAATGGCTTCCGGCGGTCATGAAACGCAACTCCGGACACACGGGGTGACACCAATGGATTTCTCTGTCTTGAGATGTTCAGCACTCCTTTTCTGGACTTCGAAGACCCCTTCTCCCGATGGACACACAGGACTGGCTACCAGGATACTTCGATGAAGAGCAGCAGCTTTGCATGATGGTCCTTCATAGCTCGGGGAGAGGTCTCCTACGCAGGTTCTCTCTAGAACAGTCATTGGGAGACACAACAATTTTCAGGTTACATTGAACAAATGCAGCAGCAGACTTCTCTTCCAGCTGAGCTTCAAGGAACAGCTTCTTGCTTCAGCTTTGACTTCTGCTTCTGAACAACTTAGTGAGTGAGAGGTCCCCAGATATACACATTCATCCCTCATTCACTGTGGCTGAGCCAGGCTCTGTCAGCCAATCACGCAGAAGGGCATTCATGCAGGCAAGCAGGCAGGCAGGCAGGCAGTCAATCATACACACAGGCATTCAGCCCATTCTCTCCACCCAGAAACCCATACCAAATAATGTGGATTGGGGCAAGTGCCCATCCTTTCCTATATATAAGGACCCACCTGCACTTTACCATCGAACCCAGTAAAGAAACCATCCATTTTCTGGACTAATCCATTACCAGTGGGAATGGCAGACTGATTTCTCGTATACAAGGTATACAAAAAAGAGCCCCGACAGAAACTCTCTTCTCTCGTTCTCAAGTTATCATCCAAGGGCCCTTAGAGAGAACCTGCCATTTGGGCAATTCCTCAGGTACAGACGACTCTGTACAAACACAGAGGACTCTGCCACACAAGCAAAGGAACTCAAAACACAACTGACCAACAGAGGATACCCCAAACAGATTGTCAATACCACATATAGACAGGCACGGAACATCCCCTGAGCTATCACCTTGCAACAACATCCAAAGCTTCCGGCACGAGATACCATCACAGCAGTATTCAGTTATTCATCCTTCCTTAATCAAATCAAGCGAAAAATTAAAACACTTTGGCCCATCCTTAACACAGGAGAACAGCCTGTACAGGAGCCCTCCTTTACTCTGAAGCACTGAACAAATGTCCGTGACAAACTGGTTAAAACCCTACCAGAACCACAGAATATAAATTCCACACAAACAACACTCTGGAATACCGATCCTCCAACAGGGCATTCCCTGTGTGGTAACTGCACTGTATGTTTACAAACATGTCAGAGTACACAGATTGATGTAGGGTTAAAAAACCCCTGGATTCAAAAAACGCTCACCAACTGTACCACCTCGGTAGTCATCTACCTTATCACCTGCCCGTGTAATTTACGGTATGTAGGTATGACACTAAGGAAGGTCAAGTCCAGGATGATAGAGCACAAATCCTGTATAAGGACCACGCCAACTACTGCCCCCCTTGTGAATCAATTCTTACAAGCTGGACACAGTGCAGACAAGTTCAGATGGATAGTTGTAGAGTAAATACACCTACCGAAACGTGGAGGCAACTTACATGATATGCTACTTAAGAGAGAACAAAGTTGGATTTTTAGACTTAAAACCAACAAAGTAAGCCCCAAAGAACAAATTCAATGGAATGAACTGGCAGTGATGGATGGATAAGTGCCCCCCTCTAGGACATGGGCATTTAAGTCAGTACAGGCAATGTGAGCAACTAAGGGACACTAACATCTTCTCCCTGACCCGGTACAATACCAGGTTTATCCTGTTACAGGCACCTCACTCCTGTTACGCTCACCTGGTATCCACGGGGATGCCCCTCTGCCCTGGTTGCTGGATTTGCCCTGGACCCTTCCCGATCCTGGATGGCGCCTTCGATGGAAGTCGGTCCTGAAAGCACAGGATGACTGGATTTAGGAACAGATTCAGTCTCCTCCCACCTGCCCCTAGATTCTACCTGATGGCCCACTCCTCACCTTGTTGTGTTATCTGGCGTGCTCTCCGTCCTGCCTTCTCTGCAGGGGCGCGTAGTTTTCTGCAGGCTTGAGCGACCAAGTTAACTTCACCGGTGCTAGCCCATTTGAGTGTCTTTTAAGGAAGGTAAGTCTGATTACAGCAGTCTTTATATGTCTTTGCCTTCCTTTCTTGTGATTAATGTCTTTTCTTTATTTTCCCCCTTAGGTGCAGGGAGGTTCGGTGAATGTGCAGCTTGGATTGGGCTCCTGCCAGAATGGAGGACGCAGGAGCGTACAACGAATTGGTAGGTAATGCGCGAAGTGCCTTTTAGTCGCTAACCTGTATTCTTTATTACTTTTCAGGTCGCAATGGTCTTTACGGGCATGTGAAGAGTTCCGGAATGATGCCGGCCAAGAAATGCCCAGCCAGGTGAGGTTCTCGTGATGACTGCGGCAAGTGCCGTGAGTAACTTGTTTTAACGTTGTCTTTCTCTCTCTCTCCCTCCAGGTGCTTCGGTCCGGTGCATTCGTGGTGTCCCGATGGTGCTGCCAACTGGATGGATGACTGTGAGCAGAAGGAGGATGGACATCCGACGGGCAGAGGCGGATGGAGTTTGCGGGTAAGTAGAGATTGCTAATGATGTTCTTTTTCTCCTCTGCAGGTCTGCTGTTCAAAGATCGCCGGTATCTGGTCACTGGACACGATGAGCGTCACGCTGCTGGCTGCAGAATAACATGAAGCACGTTCTGTAACTTGGGTGTGGTTTATATAGCCCTCTAGTAAAGTAGTCCAAGTAAAGTAGTTCGGGCTACCACACCCTAAAACACTGCACCGCACAGTCTGGTTCTAGGAACTAGACTGTGTAGGTGCCTCCATGTTGGCTGCGGCCTCCAAAGAAAAAGTAGTTCCTTCAAGAAGGTTTCACATCCAGAACATGAGCCTGGCACCAAAGGCGCCAAGACTGACTCCAGGAGAGTCCATGAAGATAGTGCTAGGCCTTTGGGGCCCCAACTGAACCCTGAGTCTTAACCCCACCTGGCATGTGAGCATGCCAGTGGGGTTTTAGGTCACGGGTCATGACAGCACTCCCCCCCAAGTCCCCCTGTAAGGTGGTTCTTCTGCCTGGTCCGGGTTTGGCTGGAAAGTTCTGATGAAATGTCCTAATCTAACGTGGTGCATGAATGTTCTCGCTAGGTTCCCAGGATCTGTCCTGAGGGCCGTAACCCTTCCAATCGACTAAGTAGTATAGTTTGGACCTGGCATATTTAGAATCCAAGATCTCATTTACTTTGAACTCTGGTTCCCCATCGACCATTATGGGTTCTGGTGTTGCCTTAACTCGTGTACTGGGTTGTACCAGTTTTAGAAGTGAGACGTGGAATACCGGGTGAATTCGCATGTTGGATGGTAGTGCTAGTTTTACTGCTGCCGGGTTGATAATGGCTTTGACAGAATAAAGTCCCAAATAGTGAGGACGAAAGGTCCGGTTTCCTTTTAGGGGTATATATTTTGCGGCTAGCCAAACCCTCTCTCCTATTTGATAGTCAGGGGCCTTCTTCCGATGTTGGGCAGCAAATATCTTTTGCTTGTTCTTGGCTTGGACTAAATGCTCTGTTGCCGTTTTAAAGGCCTGAGAGATGGTTGCATGAAGAGTTTTCCCTGCTGGCATTTCTAAACTGGGAGGACTGTCTAGTTCGGAAGTACGTGGATGTCTGCCGTGGAGGGTGTAGAAAGGGGTTTGTCCAGTGCTGGAATGCAATTAATTTTTGTAAGCATATTCGGGTATCCATAATAGGTCTCTCCAAGTTCCTTCTACCTGGTGCAGCATGCACCGTAGGTATGTTTCGAGAGTCTGGTTGGTCCTCTCTGTTTGACCATCCGTTTGGGGGTGATGGCTGGTGGATAACTGGATGTTGATTTGAGCCATAGATGAGCACTTTTTCCAGAAGTTGGATACCAACTGGCTGCCTCGGTCAGAGACCAGGACTGATGGGAAACCATGTAGTTTGATAATGTTTTCCAGGAACACTTTTGCTAGGCGGGATGCATCCGGGAGGCCCTTGAAAGGGATAAAGAGTGCCATTTTTGAAAATAAGTCTACTACTACTAAAATAGTGTTGAATCCTTGGCTGGGAGGCAAGTCTGTAATAAAGTCGAGAGAAAGTGTGTGCCATGGTGCAGGAGGAATTTCCGATGGCTGCAGAAGGCCAGCTGGTTTCTGTTTTAGTGACTTGTTTTGTGCACACACCCATGTCTTGACATATTGGATGACGTCTCGATGCCAAGTAGGCCACCAATGGTTGTGTTTCACTTTGGATAGGGTTTTGGCAATCCCGGGGTGACCCTCCATCAGGGAATCGTGATAATTCAAAATGATTTGCTGTTGTAGTTCCGTTATAGGCACGTACAGACGTTCACCAAAATATGGCAGTTGGTTCTTAATCGTATATTGTTTTCCTTTAGTATGCCATTCCAGTAAAATAGTAGGGGTTAGTTCTCATTGAATCTAGTTTCTGAGTTTGGTTTGTGTTAAAGCTGTGGTGAGGCCTAAGAGCTTGTCTTCAGGGATGATGGCCACCGGATCTGGAGTTGCATACACATTCTCATCGATGCCCATGCGAGATAATGCGTCAGCTTTCCCGAATCTTACGCCTGGGCGATAAGTGATCACGTAGTCATACTCGGCAAAGAAAAGGGCCCATCGTAGTTGGTGTGAGGATTGTGCCTTTGCTGTTTTCAAATATTGTAGATTCCGATGATCTGTGATTACTGTGACCGCATGTTTGGCCCCCAAGAGATAATGTCGCCATGCCTTGAAGACGGATTTAATAGCGAGAAGCTCCTTGTTGGTGATGGCATAATTGAGTTCGGGAGGGTGAGAATTTTCATGACCAGAAGGCCACGGGGTGCAATTGGCCAGTTTCAGGGTCCTTTTGAGAAAGAACCACCCCATAGCCATGCTGGAGGCATCCGTTTCCACGATGTAAGGGAGATCCGGGCGAGGCTGTTGTAAAATCGGGGCTGAGGTGAACTTTCTCTTAAGTTCTTGAAAGGCCCTTTCGGCATCTTTTGTCTACATTAATTTTTTATTGTTTTTTCGTAGGAGTAACGTGATCGGATGCACAATCTGAGAGAAGTCTGGGATGAACCAACGGTAGAAGTTTGCAAAGCCCAGCATGCTCTGGACCCCTTTTAATGAAGTTGGAGAAGGCCATTTAAGAATGGCATCCACTTTGTGTACATCCATTCTGATGCCTTTCGGAGTGAGGATGAAACCAATGAATTCTACTTCGGTTACCTGAAAAAAGCATTTTTCAAGTTTTGTATATAGTCAATGTTGGCAAAGTTTGGCGAGAACGGCGCGGACATGCTTGACATGGTTTTGTTTTGAGGCTGAATACACTAGGATGTGTAGACCAGGGCACAAACATTGATCAATTCCCCCAGAACATCGTCATGAAGTATTGGAACACTGCGGGGGCGTTTCAGAGTCCGAAAGGCATTACCTGGTACTCAAACAACCCATATTTGGTACGGAAAGCCATTTTCCATTCATCTCCTTTTTTAACTCGGACTAGGTGGTACGCTCCTCTGAGGTCTAACTTGGTATAAATCTGGGCATCTTTGACCTGGTCCAGCATTTCAGGTAAGTGGCTGGGGTAACGGGTCTTCACGGTGATCCGGTTTAAAGCTCGATAGTCGATGCAGGTCCTCAAGTCCCCTTCCTTCTTTGGTATGAAGAATAGGGGACTGGCTACCGGTGATTTAGATGGGCGGATAAAGCCGTTTGCCAAGTACTGGTCCAGATAGGATTTTAGATGTTGGTTTTCTGGTTCTGTGAGCGCATAGATTCTGCCACAAGGGATTTGTGCACCAGGTATGAGGTCAATCTGACAGTTATAGGGCCTGTGCGGCGGTACTGTATTAGCTTGCTCCTTCTGGAACACGTCCCGGAAATCTTGGTATTCTTCTGGGAGAGTACTAGTTGCGCCAAGTGCAGATGTGCCAGTTCTAGGATTCCTAGGGATGTTGAAACTGGATTTTTCTTCCTGGTAATAACAGGTGGGAGCGCAGTCATGGGGGAAAGTCAATTTTCTTGCACGCCAATCTATCTGAGGGTTATGAGCAATTAACCATGGCATCCCTATATTAGCCGAAACTGAGGTGCCTTGATGAGATCAAAGGAAATAGATTGCCGGTGTCCATCCTGGCACAGCAGGGTTACCCCTAATGTACATTGGGTTACTGGGCCAGAAACAATTTCTGTTCCATCCACAGTGGTTACCTTTTCTGTGTTCGGCTTGAAACATAAGGGAAGCCCTATCTGTGCAGCCAGGTCTTGATTAATATAATTCCCAACTGCTCCGCTGTCTATGTAAGCCTCAACGGTATGCATCCTTGATGATTGTTGATGATTGATTATGATCCCTGGTATTGCAAAATGTGAGGTCAGTGGCTCATTCTTCTCACTCGACAAACTGACCTCTACATTTGTCGAGCTAGGCAGTTTTCCGACTCCTTACTCTCATCCCTTTCTGTAGCTCCTACAGTTCTCTTGGGAGGTTTTACTGGACAGTCTTTTAGGAAGTGCCCTGATTTTCCGCAGTACAAACATAACTGCTGTTGCCTTCTCTTATCTCTTTCAGCTTTTGTTAACGGTGGTCGTGTGCCTCTGATCTGCATGGGCTCTGTGGTATTCTCTGACATGCGTGGAGCAGCATCCTTGTTTCGCAGATACACGGCCCGAGTGTCTGACCTGGACCGGTCTGCCTTCCGATCTTGTAATTGGTGATCTAGTTGCACAACCAGGTTGATGAATTCACTGCAGACTCTAGGCAGATCAACCACCTGGGCCAGGACGTCCTTCAATTCCCCTCGAAGGCCTCGGCGAAACAATGTAGTCCTCTTGCCTTCAGGCCACCTAGTTTCAGCAACTAACCTATTGAAGGTTCCTATGTATTTTAATAAATCTTGATTTCCCTGCCGAAGTGACAGGAGTTCATTGTCTACAGCTTGTTCATGGGTATGACGAGCAAAGAGCTTTTCCATCACCCTTTGGAAACCCCCAAAGACTTGTAGTAAAGGATTATCATAGCTCACAAGCGGCACTGACCAGTCTGCTGCACTTCCACTCAGGTATGACAGAACAAAGGCTACTCGTGCCTGATCGTTGGGTAATGCGCCTGGTCTGCAGAGGAAGTGAAGACGACATTGATTCATAAATGCAGCATACTTCCTGGGGTCTCCTGAAAACCTTTCCGGCGGCGCAAAAGGAATTGCTCCGGGTAAAGTGATCTGCACTGGAGCGGTAGATAACATGGGTGCCTGTGCCGGTGGATTATTTCCAGGCAATGGAGTTTGTCCGGCCTGTGATTGTAGTAACTGCCTGCTGATTTCTTCGGTGCGATCCCGGATGACAAAGAGATCCCTTCGTAGGGTATTAGACTCTTGCCTAGCTGAATGAACTTCGGCTCGTAATTGTCCTAATAACTGAGCCAGTTGGTCAATTTCTGATGTCTCCATGGCGCACAGGTGGATAAATTTATGAAGGCTTCGCGTTCTGTTACGCTCACCTGGTATCCACGAGGGCGCCCCTCTGCCCTGATTGCTGGATTTGCCCTGGACCCATCCCGATCCCGGATGGCGCCTTCGATGGAAGTCGGGCCTGAAAGCACAGGAGGACTGGATTTAGGAACAGATTCAGTCTTCTCCCACCTGCCCCTGGATTCGACCTGATGGCCCACTCCTCACCTTGTCGTCATGTCTGGCATGCTCTCCGTCCTGCCTTCTGTGCAGGGCACGTAGTTTTCTGCGGGCTTGAGCGACCAAGTTAACTTCACTGGTGCTAGCCCATTCGAGTGTCTTTTAAGGAAGGTAAGTCTGATTACAGCAGTCTTTATATGTCTTTGCCTTCCTTAATGTCTTTTCTTTATTTTCCCCCTTAGGTGCACGGAGGTTCAGTGAATGCGCAGCTTGGATTGGGCTCCTGCCAGAATGGAGGACAGAGGAGCGTACAACGAATTGGTAGGTAATGTGCAAAGTGCGGCGCTATTGTGCCTTTTACTCGCTAACCTGTATTCTTTATTCCTTTTCAGGTCATGATGGTCTTTCTGGGCATGTGAAGAGTTCTGGAACGATGCCGGCCAAGAAATGCCCAGCCAGGTGAGGTTCTTGTGACGACTGCGGCAAGTGCCGTGAGTAACTTGTTTTAACGTTGTCTTTCTCTCTATCTCCCTCCAGGTGCTTCGTTCCGGTGCGTTTGTGGTGTCCCTATTGTGCTGCCGACTGGATGGATGACCGCGAGCAGTAGGAGGATGAACATTCGATGGGCAGAGGCAGATGGAATTCGTGGGTAAGTAGAGACTGCTAATGATGTTCTTTTTCTCCTCTGCATGTCTGCTGTTCAAGGATCGCTGGTATCTGGTCACTGGACACGATGAGCGTCACGCTGCTGGCTGTAGAATGAGGCGAAGCACGTTCTGTAACTTGGTTGTGGTTTATATAGCCCTCTAGTAAAGTAGTCCAGGTAAAGTAGTCCGGGCTACCACACCCTAAAACACTGCACCGCACAGTCTGGTTCTAGGAACTAGACTGTGTGGGTGCCTCCATGTTGGCTGCAGGTCTCCAGTAAAAAGTAGTTCACCATCCAGAACATGAGCCTGGCACCAAAGGCGCCAAGACTGACTCCAGGAGAGTCCATGAAGATAGTGCAAGGCCCTTGGGGCCCCAACTGAACCTCAAGTCTTAACCCTACCTGGCATGTGAGCATGCCAGTGGGGTTTTAGGTCACGGGTCGTTACAACTCCACAGGCATCTCCACACTCATCAATGAGATCTTCCCTCAGCAGTCCACTCATGCCACATATCTGAGATGCTTTGATTTGTGGGTAGTTTTGGGATGCCCTACAAGGCACCCTGACATGCGTGTCCTTCACACAGTGGCGTACCTTCACCACTCTTTGCGGGGGCAAACCACAGATATCAGGCAATTACAGCCAGTCCAGATGCCCGTCAGTCACCTGAGTAGCCCATCCTACAGCTAGGCAGGACTCTGGCCTCTCCTCCCTACAGCTCAGTCCCTCACACCCGGACCTGGGCCACCTAGCCCTTATCGCCCCTGCAGGGGATACAGCTGACATCAGGACACTTTAATGACCCATGCTGCATCCTGGTATTCGTTCCAACTATGCATGATTTGCACAGTTTTGGTCTCATTGTTTCGCATGTTTAATTTTTTTCGCATCTCACAGACCACTTATCATTGTATTTACTATGATACACACGTGCACATACCTCTACATATTATACTCATAGTATGTAGATTTAAGTAACATCGGTCAAGATAATGGCTGGGCAATGTGGCACACATCGCAGGATGCATTTCTCGCACACTCCGCATCATTGTAGATGCTGGCTCGGGCGAGCCTATACTCATCCAAGATGGCGGGCATAAGCATGGGGAGGCATTCTAGCCTTATATGCTCTATGCTTCCCAAACCGTGCACACCACAGGAAGACATCTGAATGCCCGATCCCTGATGGTACACACGCAGCGTCAGACTTCGCGCTGACTTGGAAGCGACAGGTAAAATTAACACACAGCCTCGGTCTCACTAGGCTCTCGCCGCGGGTCCGTGAGACAGTTTTGAGACACCCACAGAGCCAGATTACTCCTCACTCTGTTCCTGTCTGTTTGTTTGTCTCCCCACAGGAGCACCCACAGACGTGCTTCCTAAGCAGGCAGCACAGATGCTTGGCTGCAACATAGACCAGCCAGTTACCTCGCCTCCACAGCATTTGCCATCAAGGTAATTTTAGCAGCATAACGGGCAGGATTGAGCTGCTATGATAGCAGTCACTTTGGCCACACACGTATATTGGATTGGCTCTCTCATTTCCACTACTTTTTAGGAGGCAAGTACAGCTGACATTCCAAATACTCAGTTCGGCATCAGCACCATGTTACTCTTGTTTAAAGCAACCAAGTGATGTGGCCCATCTATCCACCAGATAAAACACTCTCTGAGCATTAGAATTGATACTGGCAGCATGCTACACACCGGCCGTAGTAGTAGCATCTGATACCATCGCAGCACATTCATAGCCTGGTGTTGAGTGCATTCACCAGCTGCACACTCCCCTTTTTCCCACTCCACCGCCATTCCCCCCTCCCCACCCTGGGGTGCCCTTGTTTTTAAATGCATGAATGTGGCGCCCATTGGTGGGTCCCAGCGGTTTCATAGCACATTGCCTATCTTCCCACATGAAGCACTTAAATTCGAATCGCACTAATATACCCGTCACCATGTGAGTTTCAGGTACTTGCTCAGAGGGCTACTCACTGCCTCTGAAACCCTGCTTTTGTGCCTTTACCCCTAGGTAACAGAAGTGCTCCAGAGACCAGTTTGTCTCTTGAAAGAATTGATCCACCTCAAATAACAGGTCCTGAAGAAGATGATCCAAGTTACGAGAATCATTGAAACCAGTCGACCTCACAGGGCATAAGTGAAGTCATGCTGTAGTCAATATTCCACCCATTTGGACACGGATATGTCTCACAATTGAATGACATTGTTTTTTTTTTTTTTAATCCTGTAAACTTAGTACAGCCTATTTAGGCATGCTCTCTAGCAAGGGCATTTTATAACGCTGATCACTCAGGAGGGGCTTACAATGGCTGTGTCTGCCTCCCAACAAATGGTAAATTAAAATACAGCACAAAAATCCTGAAGCGAGGACAGCGCATCAACATTTGATTAGAGATCAATATAATGTACATTATGTCTCCAGAGTACTAGTTGCCATCAGCCCATACTGATGTATCATCTTTTTGGTAGTTGAATGGGTTAAGCATCTGATTTGGTGTATTGACAAGAGATGGTATGAAAGAGGTTTAGATAGGAACAGCCTCTCTCCTATCCCCTGTTAGATAGGCATTACAACACTCGGAGCCTAGGGATAGAGGGAACCACATAGGCATGGATAGGGTGTTCTTCGTATAGGGAAAGCAGTCTAGTGTGAATGAAGTAGTGGTACCTGGATACCACATGGATGAGAATTCGCTGTTCTAAATAAATAATTTTTCTCCAGTGACCGTTTCCACTCAACAGCCATTCAGGAGGAAGAAGCATAGTCAGGGCTTCCCTGGACTTTGGGAAACAAGTTAAAAGGCAATAGAAACCAAGAGGCCACAGGGGGACATTTTGCCTCCTATCAGGAATCCATGGATTACTATGGCAAGGCCTGGGTGTTCCACTCAAAGCCACTGCCAAGTCAGCATGTGGTTGCAACCAGCCTATACCCTGCTCTGTGGGCAACACAGGTGCCCACAAACACACATAAGGGATACAAGGGTGTACCCTCACCCATGGGTCCCACCAGGGTATCCCATGGGTGTTATTCACCAAAAGATAAAACAAAGAGCTGCACTGCCAGATGTCCAGGCTGTACCTCAGTGGAAGAAAACATAGAGAAAATCCACACAGAGAATTGCTAGGACTAGGACAGAAGGCCCTGTCCATAAGGCATTTCCAGCATCAGAGCAGGGTTTGGAGAAGAAGTTATATGGAACATTAATAAGAACTGTTTTGCGATATGGACTGCACATATAGCTAAAATAACATGGATTGAAGCATGTGAGATTCCAGTAAAAGTGCAACACATGGATGAATATTAGTTTTGTTTTTGAGTGCATCAAACTGTTCCAGTATGCACTAACACTAAGTGCACTAAGTGCAACAATACCTTGCGAAAGGGACAGCAGCAAATTATCTGTCGGAAAAATCATCCAAGCTGCTCAATGCGATTCCAGACAAATACCGGCTGTATACCAAAATTGATGTTTTCTTTGTATCCTTCTTAACTTCAGGAATCCAGGCTGCCACGAATGCAAAGTGGTTGCAGATCATTTGGTGGGAAGTGATCCAGTTGGCAAACAACACTGAACAAGGTCTAAACGTTATCAAGAGTGAGCTGAGGGTGATGGCGCTTCAAACGCGGTATGCACTGGATCTCCTGATGGTGATGGAAGGGGGTGTGTGTAAAGAGATCAGGTTGTCCTGTTGTGCGTACATACCTCCAAATGTTGCACAGAATGGATCCTTGATGCACATCGTAGGGCCCTGAAACAAGCTAAAGACAGGTATGGAAAGCAAAATAGGTGTGCAAGCGGAATACTGGTTTGAAACATTGTTCACATGGGTGCCATCCTTGTTTGGGGCATTGGTGAAGATATTGGTCCCGATGGTGGTACTCCTGTTCGTGTTGTTCTGCATGTGCCAAATGAAACTTCGGTGCTGTGCTAAGACTATTCCGACCAGTGCAATGATGATGGTTACTATTGGGGCAGGAATGGCTCTCTCTGGTAAAAAGGATGGGCAGGCTCAGACAGAGGAACCCAATACACCATGAATGGTTATGATCGAACGGCCTCTCCACCCCTGGGAACATTAACTACACTCCCGCCAGATATAGAGAACTATATAGAGCATTGTGTGGATTTAGCAGGTGATGGGGATTGTATATATATATCTCACGTGCACCCCAGAGAAATATGCATGGGATGGGGGTAGTTTGTGGCATGGGTCCCTAAGGATGAGGCAGATAGAGAGAGAGAGACAAGTTTCTTAATGAAGGAGTAATTAAAGGAGGGAATGTTGGGATGCATGTCCAGACCGTCGCCCTCCCAAACGCTTTAGATTGCGGAAAATATATTAAAACATGGAGAACTGTGAGGGATGGTGTAGAGGGAAGGGGGAAGTTTTATTAATGGATGTAATCAGCTCGGATGACAGTTAACTACTTGCTTTGCATTAATGTTGTGTAGAATATTTAACAGTAGTGTACGAATGAATGCCGTACTTGCAAACAGCCTGAATCCTCCCAGGCCATGTTAGAGACACAGAAAACAAGGCTTCATCATTATATTCCCAGGCACGGCAAGGAACATGCATGCAGACCCACACATTAATGTATTCAGTTGGGTCTTTGAACAATTAGGCAGGAATGTGCATAGCCGAACAGATGAAGGGCCTTGGCCCAGGACGAAGACCATACTCATGGGAGCCGGGGCAGAGGTCTTGGGTTGCCAAAAAACGAACTAAAAATTTAGGGCAGTAGCACACCCAGAATGGTGGCCACTTCATTGAACTACCAGATGTGTAGGAATGTGAGTCTAAAATCAGTCATGAGGTGGATTGATTAGAAGAACACTAAGCGTATCTCTTGGGGGGGGAATATGATCTGAGCCAGGGAGAGCCAATAATGATGCCCATATGGCGGGGAGGGTATGATGGGGGCGCCAACCTGTCTGGGATGAGAAGAGGGCTGCTTTGTTTGCAAGGACCAGATTGACCTCGAAGTCATCTGCCGAGTTCATGTTGTTGACCAGGTGCATATCATGTGGTTAGGAATAAAGGTAGGGTGGTGCCAGTCAAAGATAAAACATTTGCTTAGCAGTGTTTCAAGATGGAAACGTCTGTTTCCCACATGTGGAGAAGATGGAAGAGAAGACAGCAAGACCAATTGGAGAATAGTCTATATGTAACTATTAGCATGTATATAGGCATAGGCCAATGAGAGTGGGGGATTAATACTGCATAGCGAATGCGTCACGAATTACAATTGTTTGTGTTTATAAACTCAATCCTGTGCAGAGGATGAGCGAGAGCTCTGTGGCAGTGGATTCATTATACACTGTTGCCTTTTCCGTTTTGTATACAAATAACGCTCTTGTTCTTCTTGTAAAGGGATGCACCTAGCCTTTTCCCCAAGTGGGTTGTATTTTGTTGGTCTGATCACTGTTGAGTTACCCCATAGCTCTTTAGCAAACAGGAGGCATTTTAATGGTTTTCACAGACAGACCACAGTGAATCTCGCCACCTGTCTGTCTCAGGATCTTGCCTTTACTACCCACCAGCCCACTCTCCTGCTCAACATTCTGCCATATGGTCATGCAAAAGGCACATTTCTATTTAATGTCTCTCCTTTCCACTCTTTACCACATTCTCACTCCTCCTCTTGCCACTGAATCACCTTTTCCAAAATCATTGTTGCTGTGTATTTGTCTCATAACTCTCCTCATCTCCTTTGCTTCCACTCTATCCCTCTGCTTTACACTCCTCAACTCCCCTACTGATGTGCCTCCTTGCCTCCCCTCCTCCCTTCCTCACTCCTGCTCTTCTGCTCTCTTTAGTGTGCACTCTCCTCTACTCTCTCTCTCACTTAATATCTTCTTTTTTGAGTTAATATTAAGAGAATAAAACCATCATTCTTTAACCTACCCATATATGTAAATGTCATTATGCTTGAATAGTTGGAGCGTGAGGACAACACACACTAATAATTTAGCACAGCCAGTGTGAAACTAAGAATAACACTAAAGAAGGGCCCAACAGTTTGTGAGGGTCATAAACCCAAACATTTCTGGTTTCAATTCTGTAATCAAGGGCTTTGTGGTTCTCTCTATAAATGGAGAATAACAATGTTTGCTGTCTAAGAGCTGCACTAAGAACATGGTATTCATGTTTAGAAAGCATTTTCTCATGTCTGAGTGATCCTGCAATACAGCTACTCGTGCATACTTTGGTATTAAAACATCGAAGCATGTAGACTTTACAATCAAATTCTGAGACAAAAATTTCTGTTAGTAAAACAATTCCATAACATATTTGACACGCTCCAATTTTTGGCTACATCTCCATCGAGCACTTGACGCTGAGAGATTGGAATTAAGTATCATTCCCATAGTGCAGCACAGAGCAGTATCCAGCGTGGCAGAACTGGGGGCAGGGGACTATGGAAAAAGTGTTTTTTTTTATTTTGATCAAGGATTATGGTTTCTCACAATGTATAGTCAAAGAAGCTATTAAGAACTACCTAGCCACTTGAATGGACTTCCAAGCCACACTCAGATAATACCGCTACAATGTAAAGTGTTTGCAGCCATTTTTTTTGGCCAGTGCATCCCTTAGAAATTCTTTAATATAATGGGTTGAAGTGGCGTATTTTACAGCAAAAATCTCAGAACAATTTGTTTACAAGGTACAATTTACACTCCTTTCTGCAGGACAAGACAAGAACTACAATAGATAACGGGTCACCAACAGTAGGTTATGTTATTTTATCCATTTCGTACCAAGGTACAGTGCAACTGACACCAAAAAGCAACTTGGCGCTACAATACTGTGGAGGCACCGAAGAATGGGCACGGAAAATCAGAATAGCAGAGTTTTTAAGGCAAGTCTAAATTGCAGGTGGGCCACCATGGACCTAAATGCGAGGGGCTGAGCATTCCACAACTTGGCAGCCCTAACAGAAAATGAATTGCAACCAATACGGATGAACCGGAAATCTAAGCACAGAAATGAGAAACCTGTCCCAAGAATGCAGAGGGCGGCATGGGACATAAGGTCTGAACTTATGCTGCAAGTACTCAGGCCCAGCAGCATGGAATGCCCTGTGTACATGAAACAGAGATTTAAAATGGACACGCTTGGCAACAGGGAGCCAATGAAGAGAGCTCAAAATAGGGGAGATTTGGTCCCTTAAAGGGGTGCTGGTGGCTAGACGAGCAGGAGAATTCTGTAGAATTTGCAAACGTTGGACCAGATAAGCTGGTTGTGCCAGGTACAGGGAGTTGCAGTTGTCAATCCGGCTAAGAACTAAGGCTGCAATCACAGGGACGTGAAGATGACACACTTCATGAAGATGGGGATACACTGCAGCACCTTTATCAGAATCTTCAGCTGGAGGTGGCCAGCCTGGCACACTGAGCTAATCTGGGAAGACATAGAAACAAAGGAAGAAAATTTAACACTAAGGTTTTTAACAGTCACAGCTGGGGCAGGAACAGAACCAATTGATAAAGGCCAAAGAGAGGGAGTCCAAAACGAGGTGGAGGAGGAAGACCCTGCGACAGAACCTCAGATTTGCCTCCATCCAATTTGAGACAGTTGTTGCTCATCCAGCTCTCAACAGCCTGCAGGCAATCTCTTAGCTGAGTGGCATGGGAGGGTGAAGAAGGTCCAACCATACCAAGATCTGAGTATTGTCAGCGTAAGAGTAGCATCTGTAGCTGTGGGAGCAGATGAGGGTGGTGAGAAGAGGCTGGATGTCAATATTGAATAGGGTGGGCGAGAGGGCAGAGCCCTGAGGAACCCCACAAACCAATGAAGATATAGCAGAAAGAAATCTCAAGGCATAGTGACTGCGAGCGATTAGAAAGAAAGGAATGAAACCAGGAGAGAACCGAGCCAGAGATCCCAGCAGCTGAAAGACGACCGATCAGGATGGAGTGGTCGACAGTGTCAAAAGCTGCCGACAGCCATTCCACCCTGGTCAGAAATCAGTGTCAGACCAGAACCATCTTGGTACCCCAGACAGGTTGAAAACCTGACTGGAATACCTCAAACAAAAGCGTGTCTTCACAGAATCTCCCCAGGAAGGGGGCAACCAGTGACTCTATTAGCTTCATGAGAAAAGGGGGGAGCGAGATAGGGCAAACATTTGCAGTGATCAAAGGGTTGAGAGAAGGTTATTTCAACAGAGGGATCCAAAAGGCATGTTTAAGCTCCGAAGGGATCGTACCTGAAGACCATGAATGATTAATAGCAGCCCTAACATTAGAAGCAATGTACACCAGTACACAAGAACATTGTGACTGGTGTCGATGCTGGCTGTTCACAAAGAAAATAAAAAAGGGACAGTCTCTCTCATGTATGCCAGCATTGCCCCACTTTCAAGTAGATTCCGCCAAACAAGATCATAAGGCCTGTCATCCTTTCATGGTTTTTGTGTCCAAAGAAAGTAATAAGGCTGTTCTCATCTACACAGGAAGCATCCACCCATAAAACACATCTTCAGGCTGGAAGTGCCCAAAAAAGATATGTCTCAACAATACTTGTCCGAGCTACCCAGATTTTGTGCTGCTAGTGCCCAAATTAAATCCTGTATCCTGTGTCAATATGTCTTTCCTGTCACCAGTTCTGCATCATACTCAGTCGCACCCACAGACATACACATATGTACTGTGACCAATCTGGACAATTCGTCCCTTCTCTCCCGAGGGGACCCTCCCCCTTTGAGGCTAGGGAGGTGAGTCCACTAAGCAAAACCCTCCCTAGTTGTCTGGGCAAGTGGGACCTCACAGAGAGTGACTCGCCTCTCGTGGTCAATGACTTCCATTCCGATAAGGAACTCCTGGTCCAAAGTATGTTATCTGCCTATCTGGGAATTGAAAGACAGTTGTTACTTCTGTTTTGAAAACCCCAAACAGTGACATTTCTTCTATCTCTTTGGCTTCAGGTAATGCTGTATCTCGTCTAAACTCCACAATGAAAGGGCATCAACAGAACCCTCTTATTTGTGATATCACTTTGGATTCACAGAATAGTGAAGTTTCCTCAAACTCTTTGGCTTCAGGTAATGCTGGAGCTTGCCTGAACGCCACAGTGAAAGAAGGACACACCCCTTTTGCTTGTGATGATGTACATAAAACCAATAGGAACTTTGAATCAGGGGGAAACTCCTACCTACACGTGGAGGAGAGTGACTTCTTTGCAGACTAGGAAGCCAAGGTCAGAAGAGATACAGAGATGGGAAAGTAACCATCTCTTCTGGTGGTGCAATCAGAAGGAAGTCCTGTTGGTCCTGGGGCCCCGTATGCAATGCTGAGACCAGACTTCAGAGGAGAGTTTTTATCCCTGGGCTCTGCACAAGAAGTGCATTTGCTGCTGAGACAAGCAACAGAAGGGAAGTGAACGTTCTCGAGAATTGATACACAATTAAGAGATACAAACTTTGATAATCAAGGCTGGGGAGGTCTACTAGGTTACGGGAGCCTGACAAATCCAAGAAGACAGAAAGCATCGCTAACAGATTAGAGGACCATCAGGCTTCAGAGAGATGTGAGAAATTAAGAGACTTTCAAGGCTAGGGATGCAGGCAAGGTTGCGGGAGCCTGGTAAACCTGAGTGGGAAGCCACCCTAGTTAAACCATATGCTAATAGAAGGCCAAAGGACTTTGAGGAGTCCTGAGATACAAATAGACTGTAACATTTAAGACTGGGAGAGTCATCTGGGTTGCAGAAACTGAGTAAACCCGAATGAGTTGAGGCCCCATCAAGACTGTGAGAAAATAAGCTTGTCAGACGACCAGGGGACTTTTAAGAGTCTGAGAACCATGAAATTGAATAACTGGAGAAATAAAGAACCTGGAGGGTTCCAATCATTGAACATCGAATCCACATGTTGGCCTGTCTCAAGTTGGAAATGGGGGTGGAGGGGTAACGTATCAAGTGCAAATGATCTTAAATTTTCTGAGGAAGAGGAAACTGTTCAAAAGTCATTGGGCTTCATCACAAGATTGCCATACGTTTTCCTAGTTACCATCATGCCGGTGCCACAGTTTCTGGCAACCTGTGATTCTGGAATTACCGGATGATTACAGGTTCTCGAGCATGCCCATTCCGGCAACGCAAAAATGGTGATACCGGAATCACTGAAACAACATGAAAACTAACAAAAAGTGACAACACCGTTGCCCTTCATGCCGGTGCCCCCAAATCTGGCATGGCGATGCCACACCCAGCAGCACCGGAAGCTGTGGTACTGCTATTACCTTGACCATACACAATGTGTTCGCCGGAACTGGAAACTGGCCGCTGGCCATTACAAAAACACAATCCATTGCAATCTGCGAACCGCAGGCACATCCACCCCTCCTGACCAGACAAATTACACCAGTAGCATGTCATCTCGAGTGTGTGAGACCCGCAAGCGAAAGCCACCCTTCTCGGTGCCCGAACTCAACATGCTTGTGGACACCATTGTCCAACATGCAGAGGAGCTATTCAGCAATTACCAGCGCGGGCAAACACAGCTGCACAAGAAGAGTATTTGGGAGGCGGTACCACAGAAGGTGTCGGCAGTGGGGACAACAGCACGCACAGTGCGAGACTGCCACAAGCGCTGGGACAACCTGCACTTGAGGGTATGGAACCTCCTCTCTGCCCAGTGGAGACAGGCCATGGCCACAGGTGGCGGGAGTGCATCACCACTATGCCTGATGCCCTGGGAGGAGAGGTGCAGCAATGTGCTGCACCTGGAGTCAGTCAAAGGGATCGGTGTTGCGGAGGCCGTAGTTGGGACACCTGAAGAGGCCGGTGAGTACACGTCACTCCAATGTTATAATCAACCTCCCTGCCCACCCTGCTCCCACCACTGTACCAACATATCACAGAAATGGGAATTGCAGTGTCCACACCCCCAAAAATACCCTGCATGCACACCCCCTTAAGAAACAACATCCAGGGTGCATAATTGGACATACACTCTGGCCACCTAACAATGACCCATGCCTGAAATACCACTTGAACACCACACTGTCATCCTGTTGTAAATGGGGACCCTCTGTATTCCTCCATGAACTTTGACTTCTGTTGACCCATACATTGCAGACAGGACAGAGACAGAGTCTGGAAACTGACCCCTGGGCAGTTGGTTCAATGGCATCTTTAACACAGATTCAAAGGACACCAGAAGTAAGAGCACGGAGCTCCTACAATCATCTTGATTTTATACACTTTTGAGACTGAGGCAATATTGTAAATCTCACTGGTCCCTTCAACCAGAAATAAACCCCTACTTGTCTGTGATTGGGTGGCTTAACTGTCACTCACCAAGCCCACATGACTTCATTTTGGCAAGCATGGTTTGACTGACACATAATCTGATAAGCTAGTGTGAGATCAAGCCGGACCTCATTGTAAATCCTTAGATGTCTGCCAAGAACCAGCCCTTATCTGATTCTCGAAACCTACCAAATCTACTTGGCAGCTCATACTGTGAAAACTCATCATGAGTTCATCTTATTTGTTGCTAGTTAAGCAGCTGTTCCACCTAATTGGTAGCCTTCCCATGTTCCTTATCTGATTCTCTATCAATCATTGTCTGTTTTTCCTGCAAAGAAATTCTAAATATACAATACCCAGCCGTCTGCCAAAGAATATTCTATCATCTGCATGACTAAGGGATTTTTACACACTGGTCCCGAAGCCATTGTGTTTTTTAGCATCCATTTTAGAATCTATATGAGCCTGTTCAGCCTGAATGTTCTGTTCAGCTACCAAACGGTGAACCAATCTACTTTTATACATAACTCATTTTCTGTCCAGTTCTCAGACTATATTTTTACATATTCATGATATGCGTGTATTACTTGAGTCACCCTTTGCTTCCTGGGTCACTCTGACCCCCAATATATATGTCATCCTATGTGTATTTTTGTCTTAAAAAGCACTATAATTCTGATTTTTGCGATACTTGCATCATTGAACAGCCTGGCATGTTACCTTTATTCAGTTTGAGGGGGTGAGGGATCTAGGACCTGCTGTACACTCCCCCCTCTGGTCTATATTTAGACACCTATTCAATACATGACCACTACACTCAATGTCCATCCTCCCCCATATTCAGTGTACCTATGAATCCCTGTCCAAATCACAGTCACAGCTGGGGCAGGAACAGAACCAATTGATAAAGGCCAAAGAGAGGGAGTCCAAAACGAGGTGGAGGAGGAAGACCCTGCGACAGAACCTCAGATTTGCCTCCATCCAATTTGAGACAGTTGTTGCTCATCCAGCTCTCAACAGCCTGCAGGCAATCTCTTAGCTGAGTGGCATGGGAGGGTGAAGAAGGTCCAACCATACCAAGATCTGAGTATTGTCAGCGTAAGAGTAGCATCTGTAGCTGTGGGAGCAGATGAGGGTGGAGAGAAGAGGCTAGATGTCAATATTGAATAGGGTGGGCGAGAGGGCAGAGCCCTGAGGAACCCCACAAACCAATGAAGATATAGCAGAAAGAAATCTCAAAGCATAGTGACTGCGAGCGATTAGAGAGAAAGGAATGAAACCAGGAGAGAACCGAGCCGGAGATCCCAGCAGCTGAAAGACGACCGATCAGGATGGAGTGGTCGACAGTGTCAAAAGCTGCCGACAGCCATTCCACCCTGGTCAGAAATCAGTGTCAGACCAGAACCATCTTGGTACCCCCGATAGGTCGAAAACCTGACTGGAATACCTCAAACAAAAGCGTGTCTTCACAGAATCTCCCCAGGAAGGGGGCAACCAGTGACTCTATTAGCTTCATGAGAAAAGGGGGGAGTGAGATAGGGCAAACATTTGCAGTGATCAAAGGGTTGAGAGAAGGTTATTTCAACAGAGGGATCCCAAAGGCATGTTTAAGCTCCGAAGGGATCGTACCTGAAGAGCATGAATGATTAATAGCAGCCCTAACATTAGAAGCAATGTACACCAGTACACAAGAACATTGTGACTGGTGTCAATGCTGGCTGTTCACAAAGAAAATAAAAAAGGGACAGTCTCTCTCATGTATGCCAGCATTGCCCCACTTTCAAGTAGACTCTGCCAAACAAGATCATAAGGCCTGTCATCCTTTCATGGTTTTTGTGTCCAAAGAAAGATCCCAGCAGCTGAAAGACGACCGATCAGGATGGAGTGGTCGACAGTGTCAAAAGCTGCCAACAGCCATTCCACCCTGGTCAGAAATCAGTGTCAGACCAGAACCATCTTGGTACCCCAGACAGGTCGAAAACCTGACTGGAATACCTCAAACAAAAGCGTGTCTTCACAGAATCTCCCCAGGAAGGGGGCAACCAGTGACTCTATTAGCTTCATGAGAAAAGGGGGGAGCGAGATAGGGCAAACATTTATCATTGTATTTACTATGATACACACGTGCACATACCTCTACATATTATACTCATAGTATGTAGATTTAAGTAACATCGGTCAAGATAATGGCTGGGCAATGTGGCACACATCGCAGGATGCATTTCTCGCACACTCCGCATCATTGTAGATGCTGGCTCGGGCGAGCCTATACTCATCCAAGATGGCAGGCATAAGCATGGGGAGGCATTCTAGCCTTATATGCTCTATGCTTCCCAAACCGTGCACACCACAGGAAGACATCTGAATGCCTGATCCCTGATGGTACACACGCAGCGTCAGACTTCGCGCTGACTTGGAAGCGACAGGTAAAATTAACACACAGCCTCGGTCTCACTAGGCTCTCGCCGCGGGTCCGTGAGACAGTTTTGAGACACCCACAGAGCCAGATTACTCCTCACTCTGTTCCTGTCTGTTTGTTTGTCTCCCCACAGGAGCACCCACAGACGTGCTTCCTAAGCAGGCGGCACAGATGCTTGGCTGCAACATAGACCAGCCAGTTACCTCGCCTCCACAGCATTTGCCATCAAGGTAATTTTAGCAGCATAACGGGCAGGATTGAGCTGCTATGATAGCAGTCACTTTGGCCACACACGTATATTGGATTGGCTCTCTCATTTCCACTACTTTTTAGGAGGCAAGTACAGCTGACATTCCAAATACTCAGTTCGGCATCAGCACCATGTTACTCTTGTTTAAAGCAACCAAGTGATGTGGCCCATCTATCCACCAGATAAAACACTCTCTGAGCATTAGAATTGATACTGGCAGCATGCTACACACCGGCCGTAGTAGTAGCATCTGATACCATCGCAGCACATTCATAGCCTGGTGTTGAGTGCATTCACCAGCTGCACACTCCCCTTTTTCCCACTCCACCGCCATTCCCCCCTCCCCACCCTGGGGTGCCCTTGTTTTTAAATGCATGAATGTGGCGCCCATTGGTGGGTCCCAGCGGTTTCATAGCACATTGCCTATCTTCCCACATGAAGCACTTAAATTCGAATCGCACTACTATACCCGTCACCATGTGAGTTTCGGGTACTTGCTCAGAGGGCTACTCACTGCCTCTGAAACCCTGCTTTTGTGCCTTTACCCCTAGGTAACAGAAGTGCTCCAGAGACCAGTTTGTCTCTTGAAAGAATTGATCCACCTCAAATAACAGGTCCTGAAGAAGATGATCCAAGTTACGAGAATCATTGAAACCAGTCGACCTCACAGGGCATAAGTGAAGTCATGCTGTAGTCAATATTCCACCCATTTGGACACGGATATGTCTCACAATTGAATGACATTGTTTTTTTTTTTTTTAATCCTGTAAACTTAGTACAGCCTATTTAGGCATGCTCTCTAGCAAGGGCATTTTATAACGCTGATCACTCAGGAGGGGCTTACAATGGCTGTGTCTGCCTCCCAACAAATGGTAAATTAAAATACAGCACAAAAATCCTGAAGCGAGGACAGCGCATCAACATTTGATTAGAGATCAATATAATGTACATTATGTCTCCAGAGTACTAGTTGCCATCAGCCCATACTGATGTATCATCTTTTTGGTAGTTGAATGGGTTAAGCATCTGATTTGGTGTATTGACAAGAGATGGTATGAAAGAGGTTTAGATAGGAACAGCCTCTCTCCTATCCCCTGTTAGATAGGCATTACAACACTCGGAGCCTAGGGATAGAGGGAACCACATAGGCATGGATAGGGTGTTCTTCGTATAGGGAAAGCAGTCTAGTGTGAATGAAGTAGTGGTACCTGGATACCACATGGATGAGAATTCGCTGTTCTAAATAAATAATTTTTCTCCAGTGACCGTTTCCACTCAACAGCCATTCAGGAGGAAGAAGCATAGTCAGGGCTTCCCTGGACTTTGGGAAACAAGTTAAAAGGCAATAGAAACCAAGAGGCCACAGGGGGACATTTTGCCTCCTATCAGGAATCCATGGATTACTATGGCAAGGCCTGGGTGTTCCACTCAAAGCCACTGCCAAGTCAGCATGTGGTTGCAACCAGCCTATACCCTGCTCTGTGGGCAACACAGGTGCCCACAAACACACATAAGGGATACAAGGGTGTACCCTCACCCATGGGTCCCACCAGGGTATCCCATGGGTGTTATTCACCAAAAGATAAAACAAAGAGCTGCACTGCCAGATGTCCAGGCTGTACCTCAGTGGAAGAAAACATAGAGAAAATCCACACAGAGAATTGCTAGGACTAGGACAGAAGGCCCTGTCCATAAGGCATTTCCAGCATCAGAGCAGGGTTTGGAGAAGAAGTTATATGGAACATTAATAAGAACTGTTTTGCGATATGGACTGCACATATAGCTAAAATAACATGGATTGAAGCATGTGAGATTCCAGTAAAAGTGCAACACATGGATGAATATTAGTTTTGTTTTTGAGTGCATCAAACTGTTCCAGTATGCACTAACACTAAGTGCACTAAGTGCAACAATACCTTGCGAAAGGGACAGCAGCAAATTATCTGTCGGAAAAATCATCCAAGCTGCTCAATGCGATTCCAGACAAATACCGGCTGTATACCAAAATTGATGTTTTCTTTGTATCCTTCTTAACTTCAGGAATCCAGGCTGCCACGAATGCAAAGTGGTTGCAGATCATTTGGTGGGAAGTGATCCAGTTGGCAAACAACACTGAACAAGGTCTAAACGTTATCAAGAGTGAGCTGAGGGTGATGGCGCTTCAAACGCGGTATGCACTGGATCTCCTGATGGTGATGGAAGGGGGTGTGTGTAAAGAGATCAGGTTGTCCTGTTGTGCGTACATACCTCCAAATGTTGCACAGAATGGATCCTTGATGCACATCGTAGGGCCCTGAAACAAGCTAAAGACAGGTATGGAAAGCAAAATAGGTGTGCAAGCGGAATACTGGTTTGAAACATTGTTCACATGGGTGCCATCCTTGTTTGGGGCATTGGTGAAGATATTGGTCCCGATGGTGGTACTCCTGTTCGTGTTGTTCTGCATGTGCCAAATGAAACTTCGGTGCTGTGCTAAGACTATTCCGACCAGTGCAATGATGATGGTTACTATTGGGGCAGGAATGGCTCTCTCTGGTAAAAAGGATGGGCAGGCTCAGACAGAGGAACCCAATACACCATGAATGGTTATGATCGAACGGCCTCTCCACCCCTGGGAACATTAACTACACTCCCGCCAGATATAGAGAACTATATAGAGCATTGTGTGGATTTAGCAGGTGATGGGGATTGTATATATATATCTCACGTGCACCCCAGAGAAATATGCATGGGATGGGGGTAGTTTGTGGCATGGGTCCCTAAGGATGAGGCAGATAGAGAGAGAGAGACAAGTTTCTTAATGAAGGAGTAATTAAAGGAGGGAATGTTGGGATGCATGTCCAGACCGTCGCCCTCCCAAACGCTTTAGATTGCGGAAAATATATTAAAACATGGAGAACTGTGAGGGATGGTGTAGAGGGAAGGGGGAAGTTTTATTAATGGATGTAATCAGCTCGGATGGCAGTTAACTACTTGCTTTGCATTAATGTTGTGTAGAATATTTAACAGTAGTGTACGAATGAATGCCGTACTTGCAAACAGCCTGAATCCTCCCAGGCCATGTTAGAGACACAGAAAACAAGGCTTCATCATTATATTCCCAGGCACGGCAAGGAACATGCATGCAGACCCACACATTAATGTATTCAGTTGGGTCTTTGAACAATTAGGCAGGAATGTGCATAGCCGAACAGATGAAGGGCCTTGGCCCAGGACGAAGACCATACTCATGGGAGCCGGGGCAGAGGTCTTGGGTTGCCAAAAAACGAACTAAAAATTTAGGGCAGTAGCACACCCAGAATGGTGGCCACTTCATTGAACTACCATATGTGTAGGAATGTGAGTCTAAAATCAGTCATGAGGTGGATTGATTAGAAGAACACTAAGCGTATCTCTTGGGGGGGGAATATGATCTGAGCCAGGGAGAGCCAATAATGATGCCCATATGGCGGGGAGGGTATGATGGGGGCGCCAACCTGTCTGGGATGAGAAGAGGGCTGCTTTGTTTGCAAGGACCAGATTGACCTCGAAGTCATCTGCCGAGTTCATGTTGTTGACCAGGTGCATATCATGTGGTTAGGAATAAAGGTAGGGTGGTGCCAGTCAAAGATAAAACATTTGCTTAGCAGTGTTTCAAGATGGAAACGTCTGTTTCCCACATGTGGAGAAGATGGAAGAGAAGACAGCAAGACCAATTGGAGAATAGTCTATATGTAACTATTAGCATGTATATAGGCATAGGCCAATGAGAGTGGGGGATTAATACTGCATAGCGAATGCGTCACGAATTACAATTGTTTGTGTTTATAAACTCAATCCTGTGCAGAGGATGAGCGAGAGCTCTGTGGCAGTGGATTCATTATACACTGTTGCCTTTTCCGTTTTGTATACAAATAACGCTCTTGTTCTTCTTGTAAAGGGATGCACCTAGCCTTTTCCCCAAGTGGGTTGTATTTTGTTGGTCTGATCACTGTTGAGTTACCCCATAGCTCTTTAGCAAACAGGAGGCATTTTAATGGTTTTCACAGACAGACCACAGTGAATCTCGCCACCTGTCTGTCTCAGGATCTTGCCTTTACTACCCACCAGCCCACTCTCCTGCTCAACATTCTGCCATATGGTCATGCAAAAGGCACATTTCTATTTAATGTCTCTCCTTTCCACTCTTTACCACATTCTCACTCCTCCTCTTGCCACTGAATCACCTTTTCCAAAATCATTGTTGCTGTGTATTTGTCTCATAACTCTCCTCATCTCCTTTGCTTCCACTCTATCCCTCTGCTTTACACTCCTCAACTCCCCTACTGATGTGCCTCCTTGCCTCCCCTCCTCCCTTCCTCACTCCTGCTCTTCTGCTCTCTTTAGTGTGCACTCTCCTCTACTCTCTCTCTCACTTAATATCTTCTTTTTTGAGTTAATATTAAGAGAATAAAACCATCATTCTTTAACCTACCCATATATGTAAATGTCATTATGCTTGAATAGTTGGAGCGTGAGGACAACACACACTAATAATTTAGCACAGCCAGTGTGAAACTAAGAATAACACTAAAGAAGGGCCCAACAGTTTGTGAGGGTCATAAACCCAAACATTTCTGGTTTCTTCTGTAATCAAGGGCTTTGTGGTTCTCTCTATAAATGGAGAATAACAATGTTTGCGGTCTAAGAGCTGCACTAAGAACATGGTATTCATGTTTTGAAAGCATTTTCTCATGTCTGAGTGATCCTGCAATACAGCTACTCGTGCATACTTTGGTATTAAAACATCGAAGCATGTAGACTTTACAGTCAAATTCTGAGACAAAAATTTCTGTTAGTAAAACAATTCCATAACATATTTGACACGCTCCAATTTTTGGCTACATCTTCATCGAGCACTTGACGCTGAGAGATTGGAATTAAGTATCATTCCCATAGTGCAGCACAGAGCAGTATCCAGCGTGGCAGAACTGGGGGCAGGGGACTATGGAAAAAGTGTTTTTTTTTATTTTGATCAAGGATTATGGTTTCTCACAATGTATAGTCAAAGAAGCTATTAAGAACTACCTAGCCACTTGAATGGACTTCCAAGCCACACTCAGATAATACCGCTACAATGTAAAGTGTTTGCAGCCATTTTTTTTGGCCAGTGCATCCCTTAGAAATTCTTTAATATAATGGGTTGAAGTGGCGTATTTTACAGCAAAAATCTCAGAACAATTTGTTTACAAGGTACAATTTACACTCCTTTCTGCAGGACAAGACAAGAACTACAATAGATAACGGGTCACCAACAGTAGGTTATGTTATTTTATCCATTTCGTACCAAGGTACAGTGCAACTGACACCAAAAAGCAACTTGGCGCTACAATACTGTGGAGGCACCGAAGAATGGGCACGGAAAATCAGAATAGCAGAGTTTTTAAGGTAAGTCTAAATTGCAGGTGGGCCACCATGGACCTAAATGCGAGGGGCTGAGCATTCCACAACTTGGCAGCCCTAACAGAAAATGAATTGCAACCAATACGGATGAACCGGAAATCTAAGCACAGAAATGAGAAACCTGTCCCAAGAATGCAGAGGGCGGCATGGGACATAAGGTCTGAACTTATGCTGCAAGTACTCAGGCCCAGCAGCATGGAATGCCCTGTGTACATGAAACAGAGATTTAAAATGGACACGCTTGGCAACAGGGAGCCAATGAAGAGAGCTCAAAATAGGGGAGATTTGGTCCCTTAAAGGGGTGCTGGTGGCTAGACGAGCAGGAGAATTCTGTAGAATTTGCAAACGTTGGACCAGATAAGCTGGTTGTGCCAGGTACAGGGAGTTGCAGTTGTCAATCCGGCTAAGAACTAAGGCTGCAATCACAGGGACGTGAAGATGACACACTTCATGAAGATGGGGATACACTGCAGCACCTTTATCAGAATCTTCAGCTGGAGGTGGCCAGCCTGGCACACTGAGCTAATCTGGGAAGACATAGAAACAAAGGAAGAAAATTTAACACTAAGGTTTTTAACAGTCACAGCTGGGGCAGGAACAGAACCAATTGATAAAGGCCAAAGAGAGGGAGTCCAAAACGAGGTGGAGGAGGAAGACCCTGCGACAGAACCTCAGATTTGCCTCCATCCAATTTGAGACAGTTGTTGCTCATCCAGCTCTCAACAGCCTGCAGGCAATCTCTTAGCTGAGTGGCATGGGAGGGTGAAGAAGGTCCAACCATACCAAGATCTGAGTATTGTCAGCGTAAGAGTAGCATCTGTAGCTGTGGGAGCAGATGAGGGTGGTGAGAAGAGGCTGGATGTCAATATTGAATAGGGTGGGCGAGAGGGCAGAGCCCTGAGGAACCCCACAAACCAATGAAGATATAGCAGAAAGAAATCTCAAGGCATAGTGACTGCGAGCGATTAGAAAGAAAGGAATGAAACCAGGAGAGAACCGAGCCAGAGATCCCAGCAGCTGAAAGACGACCGATCAGGATGGAGTGGTCGACAGTGTCAAAAGCTGCCGACAGCCATTCCACCCTGGTCAGAAATCAGTGTCAGACCAGAACCATCTTGGTACCCCAGACAGGTTGAAAACCTGACTGGAATACCTCAAACAAAAGCGTGTCTTCACAGAATCTCCCCAGGAAGGGGGCAACCAGTGACTCTATTAGCTTCATGAGAAAAGGGGGGAGCGAGATAGGGCAAACATTTGCAGTGATCAAAGGGTTGAGAGAAGGTTATTTCAACAGAGGGATCCCAAAGGCATGTTTAAGCTCCGAAGGGATCGTACCTGAAGACCATGAATGATTAATAGCAGCCCTAACATTAGAAGCAATGTACATCAGTACACAAGAACATTGTGACTGGTGTCGATGCTGGCTGTTCACAAAGAAAATAAAAAAGGGACAGTCTCTCTCATGTATGCCAGCATTGCCCCACTTTCAAGTAGATTCCGCCAAACAAGATCATAAGGCCTGTCATCCTTTCATGGTTTTTGTGTCCAAAGAAAGTAATAAGGCTGTTCTCATCTACACAGGAAGCATCCACCCATAAAACACATCTTCAGGCTGGAAGTGCCCAAAAAAGATATGTCTCAACAATACTTGTCCGAGCTACCCAGATTTTGTGCTGCTAGTGCCCAAATTAAATCCTGTATCCTGTGTCAATATGTCTTTCCTGTCACCAGTTCTGCATCATACTCAGTCGCACCCACAGACATACACATATGTACTGTGACCAATCTGGACAATTCGTCCCTTCTCTCCCGAGGGGACCCTCCCCCTTTGAGGCTAGGGAGGTGAGTCCACTAAGCAAAACCCTCCCTAGTTGTCTGGGCAAGTGGGACCTCACAGAGAGTGACTCGCCTCTCGTGGACAATGACTTCCATTCCGATAAGGAACTCCTGGTCCAAAGTATGTTATCTGCCTATCTGGGAATTGAAAGACAGTTGTTACTTCTGTTTTGAAAACCCCAAACAGTGACATTTCTTCTATCTCTTTGGCTTCAGGTAATGCTGTATCTCGTCTAAACTCCACAATGAAAGGGCATCAACAGAACCCTCTTATTTGTGATATCACTTTGGATTCACAGAATAGTGAAGTTTCCTCAAACTCTTTGGCTTCAGGTAATGCTGGAGCTTGCCTGAACGCCACAGTGAAAGAAGGACACACCCCTTTTGCTTGTGATGATGTACATAAAACCAATAGGAACTTTGAATCAGGGGGAAACTCCTACCTACACGTGGAGGAGAGTGACTTCTTTGCAGACTAGGAAGCCAAGGTCAGAAGAGATACAGAGATGGGAAAGTAACCATCTCTTCTGGTGGTGCAATCAGAAGGAAGTCCTGTTGGTCCTGGGGCCCCGTATGCAATGCTGAGACCAGACTTCAGAGGAGAGTTTTTATCCCTGGGCTCTGCACAAGAAGTGCATTTGCTGCTGAGACAAGCAACAGAAGGGAAGTGAACGTTCTCGAGAATTGATACACAATTAAGAGATACAAACTTTGATAATCAAGGCTGGGGAGGTCTACTAGGTTACGGGAGCCTGACAAATCCAAGAAGACAGAAAGCATCGCTAACAGATTAGAGGACCATCAGGCTTCAGAGAGATGTGAGAAATTAAGAGACTTTCAAGGCTAGGGATGCAGGCAAGGTTGCGGGAGCCTGGTAAACCTGAGTGGGAAGCCACCCTAGTTAAACCATATGCTAATAGAAGGCCAAAGGACTTTGAGGAGTCCTGAGATACAAATAGACTGTAACATTTAAGACTGGGAGAGTCATCTGGGTTGCAGAAACTGAGTAAACCCGAATGAGTTGAGGCCCCATCAAGACTTTGAGAAAATAAGCTTGTCAGACGACCAGGGGACTTTTAAGAGTCTGAGAACCATGAAATTGAATAACTGGAGAAATAAAGAACCTGGAGGGTTCCAATCATTGAACATCGAATCCACATGTTGGCCTGTCTCAAGTTGGAAATGGGGGTGGAGGGGTAACGTATCAAGTGCAAATGATCTTAAATTTTCTGAGGAAGAGGAAACTGTTCAAAAGTCATTGGGCTTCATCACAAGATTGCCATACGTTTTCCTAGTTACCATCATGCCGGTGCCACAGTTTCTGGCAACCTGTGATTCTGGAATTACCGGATGATTACAGGTTCTCGAGCATGCCCATTCCGGCAACGCAAAAATGGTGATACCGGAATCACTGAAACAACATGAAAACTAACAAAAAGTGACAACACCGTTGCCCTTCATGCCGGTGCCCCCAAATCTGGCATGGCGATGCCACACCCAGCAGCACCGGAAGCTGTGGTACTGCTATTACCTTGACCATACACAATGTGTTCGCCGGAACTGGAAACTGGCCGCTGGCCATTACAAAAACACAATCCATTGCAATCTGCGAACCGCAGGCACATCCACCCCTCCTGACCAGACAAATTACACCAGTAGCATGTCATCTCGAGTGTGTGAGACCCGCAAGCGAAAGCCACCCTTCTCGGTGCCCGAACTCAACATGCTTGTGGACACCATTGTCCAACATGCAGAGGAGCTATTCAGCAATTACCAGCGCGGGCAAACACAGCTGCACAAGAAGAGTATTTGGGAGGCGGTACCACAGAAGGTGTCGGCAGTGGGGACAACAGCACGCACAGTGCGAGACTGCCACAAGCGCTGGGACAACCTGCACTTGAGGGTATGGAACCTCCTCTCTGCCCAGTGGAGACAGGCCATGGCCACAGGTGGCGGGAGTGCATCACCACTATGCCTGATGCCCTGGGAGGAGAGGTGCAGCAATGTGCTGCACCTGGAGTCAGTCAAAGGGATCGGTGTTGCGGAGGCCGTAGTTGGGACACCTGAAGAGGCCGGTGAGTACACGTCACTCCAATGTTATAATCAACCTCCCTGCCCACCCTGCTCCCACCACTGTACCAACATATCACAGAAATGGGAATTGCAGTGTCCACACCCCCAAAAATACCCTGCATGCACACCCCCTTAAGAAACAACATCCAGGGTGCATAATTGGACATACACTCTGGCCACCTAACAATGACCCATGCCTGAAATACCACTTGAACACCACGCTGTCATCCTGTTGTAAATGGGGACCCTCTGTATTCCTCCATGAACTTTGACATCTGTTGACCCATACATTGCAGACAGGACAGAGACAGAGTCTGGAAACGGACCCCTGGGCAGTTGGTTCAATGGCATCTTTAACACAGATTCAAAGGACACCAGAAGTAAGAGCACGGAGCTCCTACAATCATCTTGATTTTATACACTTTTGAGACTGAGGCAATATTGTAAATCTCACTGGTCCCTTCAACCAGAAATAAACCCCTACTTGTCTGTGATTGGGTGGCTTAACTGTCACTCACCAAGCCCACATGACTTCATTTTGGCAAGCATGGTTTGACTGACACATAATCTGATAAGCTAGTGTGAGATCAAGCCGGACCTCATTGTAAATCCTTAGATGTCTGCCAAGAACCAGCCCTTATCTGATTCTCGAAACCTACCAAATCTACTTGGCAGCTCATACTGTGAAAACTCATCATGAGTTCATCTTATTTGTTGCTAGTTAAGCAGCTGTTCCACCTAATTGGTAGCCTTCCCATGTTCCTTATCTGATTCTCTATCAATCATTGTCTGTTTTTCCTGCAAAGAAATTCTAAATATACAATACCCAGCCGTCTGCCAAAGAATATTCTATCATCTGCATGACTAAGGGATTTTTACACACTGGTCCCGAAGCCATTGTGTTTTTTAGCATCCATTTTAGAATCTATATGAGCCTGTTCAGCCTGAATGTTCTGTTCAGCTACCAAACGGTGAACCAATCTACTTTTATACATAACTCATTTTCTGTCCAGTTCTCAGACTATATTTTTACATATTCATGATATGCGTGTATTACTTGAGTCACCCTTTGCTTCCTGGGTCATTCTGACCCCCAATATATATGTCATCCTATGTGTATTTTTGTCTTAAAAAGCACTATAATTCTGATTTTTGCGATACTTGAATCATTGAACAGCCTGGCATGTTACCTTTATTCAGTTTGAGGGGGTGAGGGATCTAGGACCTGCTGTACACTCCCCCCTCTGGTCTATATTTAGACACCTATTCAATACATGACCACTACACTCAATGTCCATCCTCCCCCATATTCAGTGTACCTATGAATCCCTGTCCAAATCACAGTCACAGCTGGGGCAGGAACAGAACCAATTGATAAAGGCCAAAGAGAGGGAGTCCAAAACGAGGTGGAGGAGGAAGACCCTGCGACAGAACCTCAGATTTGCCTCCATCCAATTTGAGACAGTTGTTGCTCATCCAGCTCTCAACAGCCTGCAGGCAATCTCTTAGCTGAGTGGCATGGGAGGGTGAAGAAGGTCCAACCATACCAAGATCTGAGTATTGTCAGCGTAAGAGTAGCATCTGTAGCTGTGGGAGCAGATGAGGGTGGAGAGAAGAGGCTAGATGTCAATATTGAATAGGGTGGGCGAGAGGGCAGAGCCCTGAGGAACCCCACAAACCAATGAAGATATAGCAGAAAGAAATCTCAAAGCATAGTGACTGCGAGCGATTAGAGAGAAAGGAATGAAACCAGGAGAGAACCGAGCCAGAGATCCCAGCAGCTGAAAGACGACCGATCAGGATGGAGTGGTCGACAGTGTCAAAAGCTGCCGACAGCCATTCCACCCTGGTCAGAAATCAGTGTCAGACCAGAACCATCTTGGTACCCCAGACAGGTCGAAAACCTGACTGGAATACCTCAAACAAAAGCGTGTCTTCACAGAATCTCCCCAGGAAGGGGGCAACCAGTGACTCTATTAGCTTCATGAGAAAAGGGGGGAGCGAGATAGGGCAAACATTTGCAGTGATCAAAGGGTTGAGAGAAGGTTATTTCAACAGAGGGATCCCAAAGGCATGTTTAAGCTCTGAAGGGATCGTACCTGAAGAGCATGAATGATTAATAGCAGCCCTAACATTAGAAGCAATCTGGGAAGACATAGAAACAAAGGAAGAAAAGTTAACACTAAGGTTTTTAACAGTCACAGCTGGGACAGGAATAGAACCAATTGATAAAGGCCAAAGAGAGGGAGTCCAAAACGAGGTGGAGGAGGAAGACCCTGCGACAGAACCTCAGATTTGCCTCCATCCAATTTGAGACAGTTGTTGCTCATCCAGCTCTCAACAGCCTGCAGGCAATCTCTTAGCTGAGTGGCATGGGAGGGTGAAGAAGGTCCAACCATACCAAGATCTGAGTATTGTCAGCGTAAGAGTAGCATCTGTAGCTGTGGGAGCAGATGAGGGTGGTGAGAAGAGGCTGGATGTCAATATTGAATAGGGTGGGCGAAAGGGCAGAGCCCTGAGGAACCCCACAAACCAATGAAGATATAGCAGAAAGAAATCTCAAGGCATAGTGACTGCGAGCGATTAGAGAGAAAGGAATGAAACCAGGAGAGAACCGAGCCAGAGATCCCAGCAGCTGAAAGACGACCGATCAGGATGGAGTGGTCGACAGTGTCAAAAGCTGCCGACAGCCATTCCACCCTGGTCAGAAATCAGTGTCAGACCAGAACCATCTTGGTACCCCAGACAGGTCGAAAACCTGACTGGAATACCTCAAACAAAAGCGTGTCTTCACAGAATCTCCCCAGGAAGGGGGCAACCAGTGACTCTATTAGCTTCATGAGAAAAGGGGGGAGCGAGATAGGGCAAACATTTGCAGTGATCAAAGGGTTGAGAGAAGGTTATTTCAACAGAGGGATCCCAAAGGCATGTTTAAGCTCCGAAGGGATCGTACCTGAAGAGCATGAATGATTAATAGCAGCCCTAACATTAGAAGCAATGTACACCAGTACACAAGAACATTGTGACTGGTGTCGATGCTGGCTGTTCACAAAGAAAATAAAAAAGGGACAGTCTCTCTCATGTATGCCAGCATTGCCCCACTTTCAAGTAGATTCCGCCAAACAAGATCATAAGGCCTGTCATCCTTTCATGGTTTTTGTGTCCAAAGAAAGTAATAAGGCTGTTCTCATCTACACAGGAAGCATCCACTCATAAAACACATCTTCAGGCTGGAAGTGCCCAAAAAAGACATGTCTCAACAATACTTGTCCGAGCTACCCAGATTTTGTGCTGCTAGTGCCCAAATTAAATCCTGTATCCTGTGTCAATATGTCTTTCCTGTCACCAGTTCTGCGTCATACTCAGTCGCACCCACAGACATACACATATGTACTGTGACCAATCTGGACAATTCGTCCCTTCTCTCCGGAGGGGACCCTCCCCCTTTGAGGCTAGGGAGGTGAGTCCACTAAGCAAAACCCTCCCTAGTTGTCTGGGCAAGTGGGACCTCACTGAGAGTGACTCGCCTCTCGTGGACAGTGACTTCCATTCTGATAAGGAACTCCTGGTCCAAAGTATGTTATCTGCCTATCTGGGAATTGAAAGACAGTTGTTACTTCTGTTTTGAAAACCCCAAACAGTGACATTTCTTCTATCTCTTTGGCTTCAGGTAATGCTGTATCTCGTCTAAACTCCACAATGAAAGGGCATCAACAGAACCCTCTTATTTGTGATATCACTTTGGATTCACAGAATAGTGAAGTTTCCTCAAACTCTTTGGCTTCAGGTAATGCTGGAGCTTGCCTGAACGCCACAGTGAAAGAAGGACACACCCCTTTTGCTTGTGATGATGTACATAAAACCAATAGGAACTTTGAATCAGGGGGAAACTCCTACCTACACGTTGAGGAGAGTGACATCTTTGCAGACTCGGAAGCCAAGGTCAGAAGAGATACAGAGATGGGAAAGTAACCATCTCTTCTGGTGGTGCAATCAGAAGGAAGTCCTGTTGGTCCTGGGGCCCCGTATGCAATGCTGAGACCAGACTTCAGAGGAGAGTTTTTATCCCTGGGCTCTGCACAAGAAGTGCATTTGCTGCTGAGACAAGCAACAGAAGGGAAGTGAACGTTCTCGAGAATTGATACACAATTAAGAGATACAAACTTTGATAATCAAGGCTGGGGAGGTCGACTAGGTAACGGGAGCCTGACAAATCCAAGAAGACAGAAAGCATCGCTAACAGATTAGAGGACCATCAGGCTTCAGAGAGATGTGAGAAATTAAGAGACTTTCAAGGCTAGGGATGCAGGCAAGGTTGCGGGAGCCTGGTAAACCTGAGTGGGAAGCCACCCTAGTTAAACCATATGCTAATAGAAGGCCAAAGGACTTTGAGGAGTCCTGAGATACAAATAGACTTTTAAGAGTCTGAGAACCATGAAATTGAATAACTGGAGAAATAAAGAACCTGGAGGGTTCCAACCATTGAACATCGAATCCACATGTTGGCCTGTCTCAAGTTGGAAATGGGGGTGGAGGGGTAACGTATCAAGTGCAAATGATCTTAAATTTTCGGAGGAAGAGGAAACTGTTCAAAAGTCATTGGGCTTCATCACGAGATTGCCATACGTTTTCCTAGTTACCATCATGCCGGTGCCACAGTTTCTGGCAACCTGTGATTCTGGAATTACCGGATGATTACAGGTTCTCGAGCATGCGCATTCCGGCAACGCAAAAATGGTGATACCTGAATCACTGAAACAACATGAAAACTCACAAAAAGTGACAACACCGTTGCCCATCAGGCCGGTGCCCCCAAATCTGGCATGGCGATGCCGCACCCAGCAGCACCGGAAGCTGTGGTAATGCTATTACCTTGACCATACACAATGTGTTCGCCGGAACTGGAAACTGGCCGCTGGCCATTACAAAAACACAATCCATTGCAATCTGCGAACCGCAGGCGCATCCACCCCTCCTGACCAGACAAATTACACCAGTAGCATGTCGTCTCGAGTGTGTGAGACCCTCAAGCGAAAGCCACCCTTCTCGGTGCCCGAACTCAACATGCTTGTGGACACCATTGTCCAACATGCAGAGGAGCTATTCAGCAATTAACAGCGCGGGCAAACACAGTCGCACAAGAAGAGTATTTGGGAGGCGGTACCACAGAAGGTGTCGGCAGTGGGGACAACAGCACACACAGTGCGAGACTGCCACAAGCGCTTGGACAACCTGCACTTGAGGGTATGGAACCTCCTCTCTGCCCAGTGGAGACAGGCCATGGCCACAGGTGGCGGGAGTGCATCACCACTATGCCTGATGCCCTGGGAGGAGAGGTGCAGCAATGTGCTGCACCTGGAGTCAGTCAAAGGGATCGGTGTTGCGGAGGCCGTAGTTGGGACACCTGAAGAGGCCGGTGAGTACACGTCACTCCAATGTTATAATCAACCTCCCTGCCCACCCTGCTCCCACCACTGTACCAACATATCACAGAAATGGGAATTGCAGTGTCCACACCCCCAAAAATACCCTGCATGCACACCCCCTTAAGAAACAACATCCAGGGTGCATAATTGGACATACACTCTGGCCACCTAACAATGACCCATGCCTGAAATACCACTTGAACACCACACTGTCATCCTGTTGTAAATGGGGACCCTCTGTATTCCTCCATGAACTTTGACATCTGTTGACCCAGACATTGCAGACAGGACAGAGACAGAGTCTGGAAACGGACACCTGGGCAGTTGGTTCAATGGCATCTTTAACACAGATTCAAAGGACACCAGAAGTAAGAGCACGGAGCTCCTATAATCATCTTGATTTTATACACTTTTGAGACTGAGGCAATATTGTAAATCTGACTGGTCCCTTCAACCAGAAATAAACCCCTACTTGTCTGTGATTGGTTGGCTTAACTGTCACTCACCAAGCCCACATGACTTCATTTTGGCAAGCATGGTTTGACTGACACATAATCTGATAAGCTAGTGTGAGATCAAGCCGGACCTCATTGCAAATCCTTAGATGTCTGCCAAGAACCAGCCCTTATCTGATTCTCGAAACCTACCAAATTTACTTGGCAGCTCATACTGTGAAAACTCATCATGAGTTCATCTTATTTGTTGCTAGTTAAGCAGCTGTTCCACCTAATTGGTAGCCTTCCCATGTTCCTTATCTGATTCTCTATCAATCATTGTCTGTTTTTCCTGCAAAGAAATTCTAAATATACAATACCCAGCCGTCTGCCAAAGAATATTCTATCATCTGCATGACTAAGGGATTTTTACACACTGGTCCCGAAGCCATTGTGTTTTTTAGCATCCATTTTAGAATCTATATGAGCCTGTTCAGCCTGAATGTTCTGTTCAGCTACCAAACGGTGAACCAATCTACTTTTATACATAACTCATTTTCTGTCCAGTTCTCAGACTATATTTTTACATATTCATGATATGCGTGTATTACTTGAGTCACCCTTTGCTTCCTGGGTCATTCTGACCCCCAAAATATATGTCATCCTATGTGTATTTTTGTCTTAAAAAGCACTATAATTCTGATTTTTGCGATACTTGAATCATTGAACAGCCTGGCATGTTACCTTTATTCAGTTTGAGGGGGTGAGGGATCTAGGACCTGCTGTACACTCCCCCCTCTGGTCTGTATTTAGACACCTATTCAATACATGACCACTACACTCAATGTCCATCCTCCCCCATATTCAGTGTACCTATGAATCCCTGTCCAAATCACCCCCCTCAGTGTGGTGATCTGTCTCAACATGGGAGGTATCACATAAACATTTCTGCAAAGTCAACAATGTTTCTACCCTAAAATATCCTTCACCAAAATGTCATATGCAACGTTTTTCCTTCTTGTTTTATATGTGTGTATCCTTAAAGAAAAACTTTATGTGCTTCTATTTGAATCCCGCCTCTATTACTCAATTAAATATAAACTAATATATACAACAGGCAATTTTGGCCACTACGCGAATCGAGAGAAACCATTCCTTGAGGGAACCCTCCAGCCCATTTCTTAATTTGTCCATGTGGTGCTTTTGCTGCACACTTTTTCCTTCCTCCCACCCCATAACATTTCCTTGTCCCCTGCCCTCTCTTCATACACATTTCCATGTTTGTTTACCTTTCATTTTTCTTCCATTGACACATCTTCCACCTCATTCATCTTCTTTTAGTTTATTCTTCATCCATGGACCGTCTTTGTGGTAAGTCTATTTTGTATGCATCCCTTAGGCTGTTTTGCAGTAAGTTCTCACAGGCCCTTTAAACACACAGGCCAGTAGTACATTGTTTATCGTCAATTTCATGATAGAGTACTCAGACTCTTAGTTTTTTCATTTAAAGTCAGATAGTCAATGGGGGGCATTTGATTGTTTCTTGGGAACACAAGGATGGGGGAGTTTTGTGAGGAAAACATTTGGAAAACAACTGTAGCTGGGCCTCTGACTGGGGTCCTCGATTTCTTCTCTCTGCTCGCAGGATCAGTTGCTGTCAATCTCCTGGTGTATAGGTTTCTCCCGTCCATCTGTAATATAAAACTGAATGAGTCTCCTTTGAAAAATAAGTGTGTCTTTATCATCAATATTGTCTCCTTAACCCATCCCTTAAAATACCTATATGCTTTCAAAACCCCCTGGACCCCTGAACAATCTCTACTATATTTTCTCTTCTTCTAATATAACAGACTGGCTGCTTCTTTTTCTCTTTTGACACGTCTTAGTTTTACTTTATTCTAAATATATAGACTGGCTGACATTGACACTTGGCTATGATCTGAGGGGTGTACAATATATACATCTGCCTGTGTTTGGCATTTCCCTACTTTCTCATGGGCTTTCTTGTTCATTAATTGCATAGCGTACTTAAAGGAAACAGTTCCTCTAAGGTCGACATTCTCAGACAAAAGAGTCATGCAGTCTACCTCTTTATGATAAAAATAATACATTTTTGGCTGTTCGGGTGTGCAGCGGCTGTGCGAAGCCCCCTCTAGATACCTTCCTGATATTAGAAGCTGTGGCTGCCTTTACAGCACTCTAGAGGAGGATCTCCTCACCAGCAGAAGCCTGTGTGTCATGAGGAAGGTGTTGGTGGGCGCGAGGCTGAGTGACCGTGTTATGGTATTTACTTCAGTTTTGCGGCTGGGGCTCTGAAGTTATAAGATAGCGTGCTCCTTGACTGTGAATGTTTTACCATAGCCAGACAAAATAGGTCACGGGGGCAAGTACCTGCACATGATACTCTCTAACGCACATATGCGCGGTGGGATACGCGGGAAGCATTTGAAGTGCATTAAGTTTGCTCTCGCTGCGCACTGCCTTTAATTGCTCTGCAGCAGAGTGGCGGCGCGGCTACACGTGGAGGACACAGTGGGCAGAGGACTCTAAAAAAGTCAGCTGCTGCCATGTCACAAAGACAAAACAGCATTGAATATGTGTAATTTAGGGCCAGCTTGGTAGGCCCTTCTACCAGGAGATCTACAGCACAGGCGACTAGACTCAATGATGATATATTATCTCCTCCCCTGATCTTTACACTGGTAAAAAATACACTAAGAATGGCAATGAATATGCCTTTGCCGCCCTCCCCACCAGAGCCTAGCGATTCTCTCCTCTTGGATGCAGAGGCAATGGCACACTCCTCGATGCTCTCTATGGGTGGCAATGTGCAGGCTCTGCAGGAGGAAGCTTCCAGCTCCTGTCTGTTTGGTACTTTAAGCAAGAAGGACAATTCCGTTATTCCCGAGATGTCCTTTTTGGATACTCCTCCTGATTTCTAATCAGCAGACATGGATTTGCAGGACCTGTCTCAACATTTGCATGACACATCTAACCTCCCAATTTCCCAGCAGCCTGGTCAGACATTAGAACTGGGGGGGCTTCTCTTGGCAATACTACAAGAACTAAAAGTTTACTCTACTGGGTTTATGGAACTAAGAATACTTTTGGAGAGACAGATTTCTCTAACCAAAACTGGGGTCGAAGCATTAGATCTCCTGCCTACAAAAATCGTGACAAGAATGCAGGCATTGGGAATGCCCTCACCCAAGGAATCGGGTTGGAAATCGGACCCAAAAGTATTCCCTCGCACCCCACTGATAATTCCTCCCCAAAATGTCATTGTTATAGACCCATTGGCTCCAAACAAAGATTTGATGGGGACGAAGGGGGCTTTGGATCAAAAAAATTAAAATAATCAAAAAATAAGAAAAACAGGAAGAGTGGGAACTCATCCTTCTTTAACCAAAGCAAGAAACTTCCAGAACAAAATGGAGAAACTTCATAAGAGAGGAAAAGGCACAACTCTCTGATCCAGAGGTAGAAATAATTGAGCCTCCCGATGTGATTGGGAATTTGGAGGGGGTGCATATAGCCTCCCCTTAAACTTCCCATCAGACGAAATGACTCACAAAACGTCTCCTTCTAAAATTAATTTGGCTAAAAAAGGGTAAACAAATAGAAGGGGACAAATCTGCCCTGCTGGTGTACCAGAGAGAGAGTTATGGCCTCTTCTTGAAGTGAAATATATCGAATCAAGGCAGAGCGTCTGGTTGCATAAGCCCACCAATATGTGCCTCTCATGCAAAGACCAATCCTGTGGTGCCCGCTAAACCAAACTTAAGCAAATTGGCGGACGGCATCTTAAAGAAAGCCGATCCCTTAGTGGATAAACCTCCAGAGTGTGACTCCTTAGAGGGTAAACCAAAGGAGAGGGATCTATCGATCGGGCAGCAAGATAAAATCTTATTGACCAACAATGAGGTGGCTTTGATGATCCGCACAGCAGTAGAGGAGGCATTGAAGAGTAGAATTTCCCAAGAACCTAAAATCTTAAGCCAGTCCACTACGGACTCTGCCCCTGTAGCTTTCAAAGGACAAAAGGAGAAAGCTGGTGGGAATCGTATCTGACTCCAATACTCCAAATTCCTTCCTTGTGTCTTCGGAAGCACTGGATAAAGTAATTCCTGGTAATATCATGCCACCTCTTAACCCTGCAGTGCTCCCACCGAGAGCTTCTGTGGGGGAAGCAGTGATAAGGCTTCCCAAAATCTATTTGGACACAGAATTGAAACATATCACATGGAGGAAATCGTGTTTTCTAAATTTCCCAAGCATCTCACTGTATCCTCTATTCGATTGCGGTCTGCAACCAGCAATCAATAGACATAGGTCATTGTCACTCTTTAATGGCATCTGATATTAAGAGGGTGGACTTTATTTATCCCCAGTGTGTCGATCATGTAAGAATTGTGTTCACTCCCAACTGGTATTCCAAAATGTCCTAGCATAATTAGATCAGTTTAACAGGAGGGGATTTGATATATTGATCTTTGGCGATGGCTTGCAACAGCATTCAATCAAAATGATCTACCTCGATCGGGAAACCTGGGGGGAGAGTTCCAATCAAAGAGCTAGAGGGTCTCCAGGAACAGGATTCAAGCTGGAGGTGGCTTGCCCTGAGCCTTCAAGACTCTATTGCTCAGCTTCAAAATTTAAAACAACAAACATAGATCTGGGCAATATATTATCTATACACTCCTGCAACTCAAGAGGGAATGCCCATTTGTCTTTTTCTGTTGAACTATGCTCCATATTGAGAACCAAATGTATCCTTTGCATACAGGAAACATGGATGACTTGCCATACTCAGTTGGATGGATTTGTGTGTTACCACCTTTTGGCGACCGAGGGTAGGATAGGTCGGCCAAAGGGGGGATTGCTTTTAGCATTAAAGCTTGGCTTGGGAATTCGTCTGATGGAAATCTTTACAATTCCCCCACATGCTTTGGGATCACTGATAAAGATGGACAGTCTTCCGCATATACTAATATGGAATAGCTATTGGTCGCCTGGTTCGAACCTACACGAGGTGATCACAAAAACGGAAGAGATTATGGAGAAGAGCTTTCTCAAACATCCAGGGCTTCAAATTCTCTTGATGGGGGATCTGAACACTAATATGATCTGCACAACAGAGTGCAGGGTCCCCATTAGTAGCTCCAATTAATGTGATGGGTGAACATGCTGGGAATACTGATTGCTGGTCTATGAGCCTGTTATATAAAAAATGTGATTTAATGGGCTGGAATACACTGTTTAAAATTTGGGGCCTTAATTCAGTACATCAAATGTGGAAACCAGAAGAACCTTACATAACCTGGTCTCTGGGTGATAGGTCCTCAGCATGTATTATATTTTTGTGTCGGAGTACACTTTTAATCTGGTTGAGAGTTTTACAGTGCGATCCACGTTGATCAGTGATCATAAGATGCTTAAGGTGAATCTGCTCTTCCCCAGAATAAAGAAGGTGGCTGAGAAGATGTCCAGTGATTTGTCCATGAATCTAGGTAATAACAGGATTATCTGGCATCAGGGAAATGTACAATCTTGCAATAATTTATTTTGTAAAGATCATGATGTTTCCACCTATGAAAAAAAGAAAATTAGGTTTACTCACGATCATTTTGGCCCATATGTAAAAATCCTTATAGAAAGCTCAGTAAAGAAAATAGGGAAAACTCAGCCTAATAAAAGACATACTCATAAATATGACTTCATAGTGTGAGCCAGTAAGATGTTTTTACGTAGCTCATTAAGGCAACTTAAATTGCTAAAAATGTCCAAGATATAAATCGGACAAAGGCCATTCCATATTCATGGAACATGAGTTACATCATTCCAATTTATAAGAAGGGGGACAGATCCTTGCCATTAAATTACCGGCCAATAGCCCTTTTAGATTCCGACTCCAAAATATATCCAAGCATTCTTCTCCAACAAATTGAACAGTGGGCAGCCTTAAATCACATCTTCTTGCCTTTTCAATTTGGTTTTCGGAAAGGTATTGGCACCGTGGCTGGGGGTCTGCTGATCTCCCTATTACAAAAAATGGGATGGAAAAAAGGGGCAATCCCGGTCTATTTGGCAAGCATGGATCTGTCCCTTGCCTTTGATTTGGTGAACAGAGCCACACTTTGGAAGTAACTGCACCAATTGGGTATGCCTCTAGACATCTTGGATATTTTAATTCACTTGCATGAAGGTTCAACAATACAAATCCATATGAATAATGAAGGTGCTCCTATGCGGACGATTTTTTACTGTTTGACAGGACTGCGGTGGGGCTCCAGCATTTGTTAACAGCATTTGCAACTTATATTACATGCAATGGTTTAGCTGTTAATCCACAAAAATCACATATCCTGTGCTTTAGCGGAAAGAGAAAGCCTCCCCTAAAAAGCTGGTTTCTGAATAAAATTAAATTGGGAATCAAAAATTCGATGATTTATGTAGGCTTCTTTTTGAGCGCTAATTTAAATGGCGCCCAAGTATTAAATCACTTTTTGATGAAAGTTAAAGCTTGCACTACTCAAATGCGCATGGTAGACTGCAAATTTGGCAGATTTTCTTACATTCCTTATCTAAGATTTTGTAAACAAAAAACTATACCGAAAATCCTGTATGGTAGTGAAATTCCCTATATACTGGCAAGTTGGATGTGAACACATTGGAGGCGATCACTCTTAGAGAAACTATTTTTTGTCTCCCGAAATGTGTCCCAATAGTAGCTATTCGCTATGAATTGGGCTTACAATCTCTTAAGAGTATCGTAGAGTGGAAATGCTTACTGCTGTTGCGTAATCTTCTTGCCCAAATTGAAAATAATCTGTTCAATGAACTGGCCGACATGCTGAAACAAGGTGTACCTAAATCGGCACTGCTGATCAAATTAATGTCATTGTGCAAGACTTTGTTGAGCTGTGCTGGAGTATGCTTGAACACTCTTATATTCAATCCTAAAAAAGTGAAACTTCTTTTGCAAAATATTGATTGGAGGCATACAACTCAGAAACTGTCTCAGTTTAAGTTGTACTCACATATGGTGTCCTACTATAAATATATGGGCTGCATGGAACCTTACTTATAGTCCTTTCCAAATAGAGGGTGGGGAAATTGGTTTATGAGATTCAGATTTAAGGTTTTGTTTACTGGGGAAATACTCGTGTGAGAGCAAAACCCTTGCGACACATAATAGTGTGTAGACATTGTAGGGATCCTGATGTAAAAGAAACACTGAGACACCTGTTGCTTTGGTGTCTGGCCTTGATCAAGAAAAGACTGCATTATTCCTCTCGTTTTGTCCCTGCTCCACCGACACTAATCTTACCTAACCCTATTATTTGGAACCCAGCATTGGTTCTAAGTGCATGCTAGTGTGACATATAAGAAATACATTGTTTTGCCTATCCTAAATATTTCATATATTTTACCAGATGTACCCATTTGGCATCTCGCCATTTACCAGAATTTCAAAAAAGTTACTCCGCCTTGTATCCAAAGTCTTCCTTGTCCTTGTCGTTAGACATGGCCATACTTGCATACACATGCTATTCTGTACTCACACCTGTTTGCACCTGTCTTGGAAAAATGCTATATATTTGAACAGCTGTATCCCTTAATGCCTTTCTTCTGTACTCACCTGGGTACTCCTACTCCTAATAATGATCAATAGTGTGTTCACACTCTTGTGGTGTGAAGTGATACTTAGCTCTATCTTCTCTACCTGTTCACTAAATACTTACTTTTGTCATAATATAATGTTTCCTCCCATTATATTTGCTATTTCTTGCTAAGGCCATGTAGATATTCTTCTAGTTCTCCAACAATAATAATTTTCAGCTGTAAACATATATCACCATCATCATGTACATATAAACAACATTGTGTTACTTACTCTCATATGCTCTTTAGCCTAGGTCTATACAAAATGCTCTCATATTATCAAATCAATCTCGACTATCCATACCCCTTTGGCCATCATTAATCACATTGCCTCTTTTATTAAAATACACTCCATTTATATACAATTCTAACGAGCACCATCTATTGTGCTCTTTCCTTTACAAAGAATATCTTATCCATTTGTGTTTTTCGCTGTTTTTAATATTCATTCATTCATTCATTCATTTTTTATTTCTTTCTTTCACTAAATTGACGTCAATTATTTGGTTTGAGTGTCTTACTCCTGTGTTTTTATCCCTATTTATTTATGATTAGCCTACATTAATCAGTCTAATTACAACCCAAACCCTCATAAGTTTCATATTATAATAATAATATCTTTAATGTGATTTAGTTTAAATAAAGTAAATATAGTTTCATATTATAATCCCTTACCTGTGTGTATTTTTATTTGTTCCCCTATTCGTTTAATAGACCCATGTCATAAGGGCCTATGGTCCACAGGACACTTGGCACTTTCTCCAAGCTTTCCTGAAATTATGCTTTTTTAAGTATGAAATTAACACGCCAAATGTCTACTCAATTGTGCAACATGTCTTGATTTGGTGATGTTTGTATCCCTGCTCATGCTGGTTCTGTGGTTGCCTCAATGGGATCATCAGCCATGGCATCAAGGTGTATCCAGCATCACCTGCACTGGAGAGACAGAAAGGGGGCAAAATCAATGTGACAGAAAGCCAGCATCATGTTGGTACAGTCTGTATATTGGTCACCTACAAATGCAAGTTATTACATGAAATTGGCACAAGACGTAGCATATGTCATAGATGACCCTTGTACCATGTGCATTGTCAATGGAAATTCCCGGAATTGTACGGATAGTTAGGCATTGAATCGTGATCTGCTGGCTTTCTGTCTGCATTCATCAATGTCAATGGATTGACACAATCAAACAATTTTGCTTTTCCTGGTCAAAGTGTGCCGGTGGCCTTACCAGGAGGCTTGTTTCTGGGCTGGCAAAATACAAATCTGCCAGCCACAGCCAGTGTACCCATGCAGTCATACTTGTATTTGGATTTACATGATATGCTGCATGGGAGTGGTTGAAGATCGTCTATGAATAATACAAAATGATCAATGTGGATGTATACACAGAAAGGTAGCATTGAAGGATTTGATTTCATTGAGAAGGTGATGGCAAAACAATGATTGCCATGCAGCCAATATCCCTATGCGAGGTGGATGGGTGGTTTGCTGTCACTTTCGCAACACCCATTCACATCCACCTTTCCCTATAACACTATGCCTACACTACCGACAATTTTGCGTGTCCCAAACTGGGTACCATTTGCATGTTGTATGATGGTCATATCACCCATCCATTCATATGTCCGACTATTTGGTGCCATTCATGTCACATGCATATGAGTATGTGCACTTGTAACAGGCAGGTGAACAGGCTATCTGCTGTGGGGTACGCTAGTGGTTGTGAGGTGGGGTGGTGGGCTGCATTGGAATGACTTGTCTGTGTTGCAGGAGGTGGGGGTTCTGCTCAGTGTGTCTTTGCAAGTGTTTGTGCCATTGGTGTGATGCATTCTGGTACCTGTAGTGGGTTTTATGTCCCAGTCCAGCTTTTCTGTTATTATGCATGTGCATGCTCCATCTGGCCATTTCACAAACGCGAGCCATGCCCTTTTACCCTTGCATGAAATTTGTGTATCTGACATTGCATTGCTGACATGCATTGGAGACAGTTAACACCCCCCCAATTCCACAGTGCACATGCTTTGGTAATTACACTCACCCAACAACCAGGTCCGCTCTGGTGTGTTATGCCCCCCCAATTCCACAGTGTACATGCTTTGGTAATTACAATCACCCAAAAGCCAGGTCCGCTCTAGTGTGTTATGCCCCTCCCCCCAATTCCACAGTGCATATGCTTTGATAATTACACTCACCCAACAGCCAGGTCCACTCTCCGCTGTGGCGTGCAATGTACCTTGGCAACGTGGAGTTCCTCAGTCCATAGAATCGTGTGTTGATCCCGGAAATCTTGCACAGCAATGGGTGATGAGGTGGTGTGCATCACACACCATCTGCACATTGAGGGAGTGGTAAAATGTACAGTTCCTGTAGACTGCCTCAATAGTATGCCTGACCACCAGCTAGACATGTGTGCAGTCCAACACATCAATCACATTGGGCATGCCAGCCAGGGCATGGAATGGGACTTTGGTGGCATTAACCTGGTCAAGTGTTCTGGCTAGGGCTATGTGGTCAGACACGTGCCACAGAGGGGCATCCAGAACTTGAAAAGGACACATGATAAACAGGGTTGGGATAGCCCATGCAGTTCCCCCACAGTGTGTGGGTGGCTGCCGGTGCAAGGAAATTTAGCACAGACCCTACCTTGAGCAGGGGTGGTGGCAGTACAGATCTGGATGAGGCTGACAGGGTCATCGTGGATCAGGTCCACTATAGAGGTTGGAGGTGATGGTGTCCTTGTGTAGCCGGTACAGTGTATGGATCTGTGTTTGGCTGAGATTGAAGGGTGTTACCCTTATGCGGGGTGTAGGTGACTGCCTGCAGAGTGCTACCTGCTGGCTGTTGTTATTTTGCATGGCCATGCTGATCCTCCTTCTCCTCCTGTGCCTCTGCCACTTACGCTGCCTCTCTGCCTCTCTGCCTCTCTGCCTCTCTGCCTCTCTGCCTCTTCCAGTTGTATCCATGCAGGGTCTCCATTCCCATTACTGCTACTGCTGCTGCAAGCATGGTTGTGTTGGAGGGGTGTGGGGTGTGGGACTGGTCCTTTTGTGCTTTTACAGTGCTCATGGTGGGCACCTGGGCTGATTTTGGCCACCTGTGGCCAGCTCCTGCACACCTGACACTGGTTAACACTTGGTCCGTCATGTCCGTTTCTGGCACTGTCATCACGGTGCAACCACCACTTTTATGCTGGTGTTTCCGTGACGTTTGTACTCGAAATGTGTGCATACTACCGTTGTGCCTGTGTTTCAGGCAAGGCTGATGCATCATTCTGCAGATTCCGTTCACGGTGCTGCCGGACAAGGTAGGTCACTTGCCGTAACAGAGTTTGCGGCATTGCGACTTGGAGTATGCCGGTCTGGAAAAAGGTGCCGGTACGGAGTGACCGCCACCGCTATTTCCAGACCGGCATACTTGTAATGAGGCCCATTTACTTTTGACAACAGAACCTACAGAGAGGTTATGAACTGTGTTTTGGCATATTGCCAAACTTGGAACATTGGGGAACTTTTAACATATTTTGGGACATTGACAAACTTTGTACATAAGGAAAGCAGGTACACGTGATTGCGCCAGGCAGAAGCTGAAGACAGAGGCCATTGCTCCGGCTGTTGTTTTTCTTCTAAGTGGTAGGTCCAGTTCGTTCTAGGATTTGGACTCAGGAACATTTATTTTCAGACGTTAACGAGCACCCTTAGTTTTAGTTTTATTAGGTGGGGAACTTCCCTCTTAGCGGTACTGCTAGATAAGCATTTTCTTTTTAATTTAAATAAAAACCCTTTAAATGATGTATAATAGTCTGAGTCCTCATTCTGGTCTGCCACCGTACACACAATTACGCAAAAACACATTTAAGCAAACATGCACACAAAGACACTTTAAAACATATATTTTTTCATTGTTATGAGCCTTAAAGTCAAGAACGGTTAATTTTTTGGCAACAGACATTGGACAACTTGAGATCTACTGCAGCTGCCCTATCGGACTTGTCCAAGACAGACACCCAAATAGGGTGGATGTGATAAATCAATCTGTTCTACATCACGTATACAACATCTGCACACCAAACAATCCTCAGTATCAGTTAAGGAGATATGAGGTTTTTGAGAGGCGACGTCTACGGTTCGATGTCATTTCATCGTGGGATGAAACAACGATGAGTTTTTCTCCGTGGATATTTCAATGAGAAAACTCATTGTTTTTTTTTTGGGGGGTCCCCCGGAGCTCCCATCCCCTTTAATTATTTAACTATTTCCAAACACCCACACCCCATCTATATGTCTTTTTAACCCCCCTACAAAATACGATGAGTTTTCACGTTGAAATAACAACGGAGAGAAACCCAGCGTCCTTTCATCCCACGATGAAAGGACGTTGTACCAACGTCTACCCATTCATTGTTTGCCCTGTCTGCTGCAAAGTGCGCAGCTCCACTGAAAAGTCTGGGTAGGGTAGTAGCCAAATGCTTGAAATGCTGGCTTTGTCATTTTCTGGTTTATGAAGCATGTCCATCTGTATTTTGTCTTAATCCCATTTAAGAGTAACACTAGAGTTTCAAGTGTAAAGAAAAAACCTGACTTACAACAGTGTATCTTTCGCAATTCAAAGCACACTCTAAAATGAATTGTGCAGTAAGGGCACTTCGATATAGAGATTTGTTTGTAAGAAACTTCCAGCTTCCTCTTATTCATATGATTATAAGAACAACTGACTAGGCACATAAAAGCCTTTTGTGCATGGCAAAGTAGTGGACATCATGGATAGAAATGAGCTTTATTGTGTTACTCCATTTTATTGTCTTGGTAACAAGCCCATATATAGTAGGCAACTGGAGAGGAGGGGAGGATCTTTAATTTGGAAATGTACCATCACTCTGCTAATTGATTAAACACTCAATCCTAAGAATGGAGCAGCGAACAAAAGAAATGTTTTATGAAGGAAAATGAGAGGTCGTTGCAGAGGTACCTTTTCTCATCTGCATTCTGTCCTCCCGATGGCAGCCCTGAAAGTGTGCAGGCCCTTCAACAAAAGCCCAACATGTGATGAGGGCTCTGCATTCATTAAGCAAAATGGCTGCCCATTAACAGGGCATTGTTAAAGACATATGCAAAATGTAGGCAGCCCGGGTCTGCTGAAGGATGAACAGCTGGCAAACTTTCTCTGAGAGGCACAACTCTCTTCACACCGCAGCAGCTGGGGAAAAAGTCCTGGCCAGCTCCAAAATGTCACGGTTGTATGGAGTGTGGAGTCCTGGGGGGAGAGCATCGTGCCCCCGCCCCTGTCACCACTGTCGGTACACTACTGGTCAAGCACATTTGATGTAGAACTTTGAACTCAGGAAATTTCAATTTGGCTTTCCTTATACCCTCATCCTCGTAAGAATCTACCGCATCTTCCCGCTGCTCATTAAAAAAAACTGCGATGTATGTACGATGCTACAGCTAGTTTTATATAGTGCCGAGTCAGCTAGTTTTATATAGTGCCGAGTTCCATTAGCATTGATAAATACAATGATGATATTTTGATAGAATTGTCAGAATAACAGTTTAAGAGGAATGTTAACAGATCTGAAATAAGAATGATCTTTACTAGAGAACAGTCTTCTTTTAAACTACTATGCAATAGCCTTTCCAATATTGATTTGTCGGTAATTGGCCATTTATGACTAAATCTTGAAATGTGTGTGAGAAGTAGGTAGGTAAATAGCCTGCGCCAGTGATTAATGAATCAATGTAACCAACAAATAATAAACCTATGTAGTTCATTGTTAAGCTAAGTGAGTGCTTTTGGCCATGAAATGGGTTCCAAATAATCATAGTTTGTCTGTGTATTTGCTACTTTGCTGTTAGCAAGGATTTTAGTGCCAATCTCATCCAATTGGAGGCACGTGCTACTGTTTCTCCTGTTTCTGCTCTTTCTCAAGGCACAAAAGTATGCAATTTAAGAACCGAGTATCCTGTACCTAGTCACAAATCTTAGTATCATTGATGCTATAAGCATCCAATATAACATTGTTCCATCACAATATTTGTAACATTTTGTTGGCTGTCTAAACATAATTGTTTCATCACAATAATCTACTGTTCACAACACTTTATTTCTATAAATTAGCTGTTGCAACAGTAAATTCACTGTGGGCTATTGTCCACGGTTCATAGATAGTCACTTGTACTCGTTGTCAGATGGTTGATAAAGTGGTTGTGCACTGTTCCTTTACAGTTGCATCAGTCTTCATGTTCTACCTTTAGACCTTATAAGCTCAGTGATCATTTCTCATATTTTTATTGGAGGACCTTTATTCTTGATGGACTTCTCAGAGTCCCCTTTGATGATTATCTTAAATTCTTGTTTTCAGTTTATTTCAGCATGGTGGCGCTCCATGTGTGTGTTATAATATCCAAGTCAGTAGTAATAATATTTTACAATGGTTTGTATTCCTACCTTTACTCATTCAGACCAATGTATGGTGTGGTCCTCTATTTTAATGAGAATGTTATGCCAGAGAATATCAGCCCAATGTACATAAGGGAGATTTCCATCAATGTATGCAATATCTCTCATGCATAAGAATTGTTTATTAAAAGGGGCCTACGTGATGGAAAAATAGAAATTCTCGAGGTATTGTGCAATCAGATCATGATATCTTTTTCCAGAGTAGCCCATGGCAAGGTGCATACAGAGACATTTTCAATGAGCCACAAGAAAAAGTAATCCCCTCTTTGGGAAGCACATTCCTCTAGACTGTATAGTAATTTGGTGTTTCATTTTATTAAGCTTAGGCTTGGAAAGTAAAATTCTCATCATCAAAAGTGGTCCATAATTTTGTATGTGGGAGGTGGGGTAATATGGAAAAAATGTAAAGGAGTTATGGTTGAACTATCTGTCACCTTGACACACTGAATCTAACCCGAGGGTGAAATGTGCTGTGCTACCCTTGTGTAAATTGATTCAGATATTCTCCTAGACACCTTTAATATCAATTTCTATGGCAGTATTCAGATGTTCGTGTAAAGTAATGCCTGAGTATTTGAGATGGTTATTGCCCAATTTAAAATTAAAATGCGCTAGATGGGTTTATAATAAAAGCGTATTATTTGATAGGCTTCACATGTATGCCAATTAATTCTGTACAACAGGAATGTAGAGAAACTATTGATTAAAGATATCAAAATGTTGAATGACATATTCCTTAACTGTATATAAAATGTCATCTGCAAACATTGATGTTTTAGTTTCTCCTGAGGAAGTGGATACACCTCTAAAGTGTTATCGAAAATCACTAAAGCGGCTAAAAGTTGCAAAGCTATTGGGAAAAACAGGGGGCTAGGAGGCAACACTCTCTGGTCCAATGCTAAATATGGATGGATCTAAACTAAAACCGTTACTAGTCGTTCTCAACATCCGGGCACGGTGTAAAACCTTAAACATTCATGTCAAATTGTTATCAAACCCAAACATTTTCATCACTTCAAATTAGTAAGGCTATTCCACTCTATCAAATACCTTCTCAGCCTCATGTGTGTTCATTCTAGATAATATGCAGAAGGGTTCTCATGTTATCATTAGCTAACCAAGTGAGAATAAATCCTGTCTCAGTGCTTTGAATTATATATGGGATTATTTTGCCAAGCCTGCTGGCAAGCACTTTTGCAAGAATATTCATATCTTGCAAGAATCTTAAAATCCAGTCATATGCGAGAAATGGGGCTACAATGGGGCCAGTGGGTACAATCTCTACCAGGTGTACGAATAAGTGTTACAATTGCTAGGTTAAAGTCTGGTGTCATGGATGTGGGGGGGGGGAAATATGGAAAAAATGTAAAGGAGCTAGGGTTGAACTATCACCTTGACACACTGAATGTAACCCAAGCGTGTCATGGATTCACGTTTGATAACATCTCCAAATAAAAAAGTTAACATTGCAAATCCTTCTGTTATGCATATTGTATACTATTCAGAAGGCAAATTGTCTTTGCTAGGGGTCTTAGTAAATGATAGTAGATTAATGTCCTCCCGAATTTCCTCTTCTATGCTAGAATGACCCAAGGATTGGCTATCTTCCTTTGAGAGATTTGGAAAGCAAATATTACCTGAGATGTATTTTTGCCGTGGCAACAATGAGGACTTAAAACCAGACGTATACTGGGACTTATAACATGGTTGAAATTAATTATAATCGATGATGGGTCCATTATAGGTTTGTAATGGTTATGCTTGAGTAGTGGGATTCCGAAGGAATTATCTTTTTTTCTTTCATTGAGCAGCCTCTAGTCTATTCACCGTCTCGCCATTTTTATAAAGTGACTGAGTTGAAAAAAATGCCAATTCTGTCATTTTGGTTTGAATAATGTTAAGGGCACATATGGCTTTGTTCATGTGGTAAGTAAGAAGTTCAGAAAGGTTATTAATGTATTCACAAGTCAGAGATTTGGTTTTCCTTACTGTAGAATCGTGTAACTTAATTCATATTTTCTCTATAGAGGCTTCCTTTATCAGTATGACTCTGAGATATGCCTTATGATCACCCCATAATGTAGAGGGGCATTGCACGGATCCCAAATTCAAGCTTAAGAAGTATTTCACTGTTGTTCGAAGGAAATCATTTTAGTCTGCCCCTGTATGTAAGAGTGTTCATACACCATCTTTTCTTTGGTGGCCTGAAAATATTCAGATGAACCTGTAACAGTACGAGGGCATGATCTAATATACCTGCAGCAAACATTTCAGAGGATAGTACATAAAGTACTAGGCATTGAGGGGTTGCAAAATAGTCTATTTTGAATGAGCCACATGCACAAGACATGAATGGGAAATCCCAACCAGATGGGTGAGAAAGCCGCCATTGTTCCAGTAAGCCATTATAATTCCTTCTTTCTTAGAGTAGAGCCCTCTCTCTAATATGTGGATAATCAGGTTTACCAGTGTTAGCCATAGAATGGGCCATTATCAGTTCCAGTCTCCCCCTTTGTGACGGGTGTATGCTGTGTTTCGACCAGTATTCTACTGAGATAGGCACATAAATCCTATGACAAGCGCTCTATCCTTCAGGCTCAATTTGACTATGTTAACCATGCCCTCTGACGATCTTATGTTTTCCAGATTCTACAATGTAGGTATTTAAGAATTATAACCACCACTCCACATTTTCCCATGCTTTAGAGAGCTATGATACACTTTGCCCACCCAGCACTTTTAAATTTTAAAGCTTCCTCTGGATTAAGATGTATTCTTGTAATTATGAAATGTCAGGTGTCTGTGGTGTAGGGTAGGCCAATTATTTTGTACTTTTAATAAAATGATTTAACCCATTAAAATTGAGTGATTTAATGACATGTATTGTCTATGTCTGCCCATATTATTCATGCTTAATATGGCTTGTGATCTGCGTCACAGAGCAGGGCTCCAAACTGTGCAATGAAAACAGTTTAATATTGAGTTACATGCAGGCCTCCTTGTTGTAATGAACACCATGATGAAAACACATTTATATTTAGTGAAATGCAGGCTGCGAGATGTGCTTTTCCATGTAGCGATGAAGTAGATTAGAGATTTTTCTAAAAGTCCAGCCTGCGAGGCAATGACCTTGAGCTTGGAACAGCACCTTCTGATTGTGTAAACAATGTCTGTTAACAGCTATAGAGGACCTTTCGAGGAAGGTAGCCTGTAACACTGTAAACTACAAATTTCAGGCCTTCTGTAGTTCTATTATGAAGGACAGGGCCATGTGCACAAGAAAGGTGCTTTCATCTAGAAATACAATTGTTGGCAAAATTCCTAGTGGCCTCTGAAGGACATCGCCATTCCTTGTCCATGCTGTGCATGAAAATGATGATGTCAGTTAAAAAAATTGTTGGCAAAATCCCTAGTGGCCTCTGAAGGACAGGACCATGTCCTTGGGTAGTCTTTGCAAGAGAAAGATGTCAGCTGAAATGTAAATGTTCACAAAATTCCTAGTGACCTATGAAGGACAGACAGTAGGCATAGAGTGCTTGGAAATATGGAATGTACAGAGGGTATATAAGAGAGTAAGCTCAGCCTCTGGCCATTTCTGTTCAGGGCAAAAGAGCTGGCAGGCAGACACAGATGGCTGGAAAGTGATAGAGAGAAAACAAAGCTTCCCTGATGGGAGTGGTGATCCCACTCCTAAATTCTTTTTCTGGATTTGTGAAGCCACAAACTGCGTTCTGGCTATTTTTTTTTTTTTTTTTAGCAGAACTCTAATTTCTTTTGAGCTGTCTGGGAAAGATTTTTTCTTTTCCGCAAGACACCTTATTCAGCTCTCAGCCTAAGGGCCTAAGAGCAGACACCTTATTCTGGATTGGCTTTATCCTAATTGTATGCATTTCGGATGAAAAGCCCATGGTGCATTAAAAGGAGCCTTTTGGGATTTTTTTCCAATTTTTGTTATTTTTCCATTTTTTATTTTTGTTTTGAATTGTGAATTTTTTCAGGCATCCAGAATTTTTCCGCTCTCATCAACTCCCTACCTTCTACATTTAGTGAGTATTAGGAGGGTCCTATTACCCTGAATGTGATATCACATTGAGAAATATATCAAGGTATTGATTATTAATTGAGACAGATGCTTCTATGAGATTGACTATCATGATTTGGTGATGCAGGAGCTAAATTGCCTAGCACGATCTATGAGGTTGCCGATCACGACCTGGCGAGGCAGGCAGTTGGTTTTTAAGGTGACTTTGATTTCTTGGAGAAGGTTGGTCAGTCTTAGTCTTGCTTTGAGGTAAAGGCACATGACAATGGTTCAGCTTTCCCATTAATGGTTTACTGCATTCTAAGTGTGAAATATATAGGTATGATAATAATGATGTTCCTTTATTTCATATTTCTCATAATTTAAAAGATTTATTTTTTATATGAGAGTTTAAGACACATTCATTGAGTATTCATTACTGAGTGATATCAGATGACATTGAACATGAATATTAAGGGTGGGGATGTATCTGAACAACTGTGTATTGCTGTGTTTTACAAGGTACACATCTTTTAATACACACCAAGGGTTAATGGATGCTGTGAGCACTGGTCTATCAATATGCATGCATGTGACATTGGTTAAACTCTCCCGTGTTGGAAATTGAGAGCAGCCACCTACTGCAGGGGTTGTTGCCTGCTCTCATCTCTGTTCGACAGAGACCAATACATGCTTTTCCCTACCCCTACAGCTACCACAGCCCCTGCTAGGGTGGGCACAGAAACTCCCCTGGGGGTGGAGGCAAGGCTGTGGACACAGGGGGGATAAACATCAAGTCAATAATGTGCAAGGATATTGTTTTTCATCTATCTATATACACAAGGGAAATAAGCTTTCCTAAGATAAAATATGCAAACAAACAACCAACAGTCCATGAACTAAAATATATGTGACTAGGCACCTCTCATTCCAGCACACAACAATGTGTCCTTGAACAAAGCAATACAAATTATCAAACCAATGAATTAATTCTTTCCCATGTTGGTATTCCATAAACCATATAATAAACCGTATCATTCAAACATTCAATTTAAAGACCCAACAGAGCTCGGCGATGCTGCTTTCAGAGATGTATGTCAAGAGACAACAAAATCAGCCATCAAACAACTATTGAGATGTCTCCCATTAACTAAGTAGTTTGCTGTGTGGGCCAGCTATGGAGGGTCCACACTCTGTAAACCCATAGAAAAGCATAGACATACCTATTCTGTTAGCTATTCAAATAGTTTCAAAGTAATTAGATAGTTCACCCTACATGAACCCTATATAAACTCACATTTAACATTTTATTTCAAGGTGTGATTAGTGACATGTACATCCTGAAGTATTCTAAAGAATCTGAAATAACATGTTTATTAATCAGCATTCTTAATTAGCGTTCTTGATTTGTCTCTCATTTGTCCTCTGATACATGTGGTTATTCTTCTTACAAGTCAATTCTTCTTAGTGTTTAGAAGGGGTGACTTTATGATATCAATCTACTCCAGTGATCGTTTACTTCATGTTTTGAGAGACCAACAGGGAAGAAGTAGCATTGCCTTTTGTTGATTGCTGTTGCAGTATGGAAGTATCCAAGGTATCAGATGGACTGATTCAGATTCTGGGTGTGACCATGAGAATCTGTGACTGACATCTTGGCTGGAAGGACACATTTTAGGTGTTGATTAAGGAGTTCAGGTCTAAGTTCCAAGAATGCTTTCCTCTTATTCAAAGTCTCTTTTTTTTCTTGGCATCTTGGAGAATTTGTGTTGTGAACAAAAAATAAGACGCTTGAGCCCATCACTATTGGCAGTGACTCTCAGATGGATGTGATGGCCATGTTGAATCTCTAATGATAGTTGACATTTAATATTTAGGAGCATAGGTATCCAGGATGTCATACATTTGACTGTGTTGTTATCATCTAGTTGTTCAGGAACTCCAAATAAGCAGTTGTTGACCGACCTCTTCCATCTCTGTTTACATTATTTCTAGATCTAGGATGCTGGTCTGCATATGTTCAAGGCCTCTCTACTCTTCCTTCTGATGAGGTCTTCCAGTCATCTGCATCAGACATCCTCTCTGCCATTCAGTTCATTTAATTCTATATTTACTTGATGTCTTCTTGGATGGTGATGGTCTGCTTATCCACCACATACATTGAGAGCCATATATCTGATATGTCAACCAGAATCTTACTTAAAACACTAAACAATTTGGCGAGAATAAGAGCATGTTCATGATTAAGAACAGATGACTGGTCATTCATATTTGGTTCACTTGTAATGTATGGCTCTCTAGAAAATCTTTCCCTTTTACGAGAAAGATTGGTGATTGACTTATTTTCCCAGTTGAAAGAGGGATTGACAATTGAACTGCTGTTTAATATATGTACATATATGTGTTGCAGCCCTGTGCTGGAGAAAATTAATTCAGAGATTGCAAATTCTGAATTTATTATGGTGGTAGCATCAAGGATATGCTTTCTTATAGTGCTGGGAAGAATAGAAAGTTAAAGGCTGCTGGGGGTGTGGAGACTCCTGTTGGAATTTCGAGAAAGCAAATGGAAAGCCATCTCTCCACAGTGCAAGCCTTTGATACAATAAAACAACACATATGCATTGTTGGTTTCCAATTTGGTCACCGACATAAATGTTCTCTTCATGAACATTCAGTTCTAACTGTTGAAGACCTTTACCATATGAGGGAAGATCGTTTTGAGGTTTCTAAACTATAGACATTTTTACAGCAGCAAAATAATCATTATCACATCAGTGGAGAAAAGCCTGGTTGACCTTGAGTGTGGCATGCAATCTCTCACCCCATTCATCCTCCATTCCCCAAGCAGCCAAGCCTCTCCACCTGAAGAATGCCAACCGACCCCACTTCATATTTTCTGATGAAACAGCATCCAGTATGCAGCTAGAAGTGCAGAGAAGCAGGTAGGTCTGAAAGTGTTTTGGTACCTTTTGCATGTGGCATCAGCAAAGATTAGGTAGCGGCCCGTTTGTTACTCCCAACGTCCACAGATGCCTAGAGTGCCTACCTAGGAAGGAGATATAGTGCCCAGCATATAGTAAAAGTGCTGTAATGTCACACATCACTTGTGCTTCATATTACCTTCCCTCAGCCACCAGAAATGTTGACAGGGTGTGTATGGGATCATATAAAATGGGGATAAATCAGGGTCCAGATGTGGACCTCTCATAATAGGCAGCTATCTAGAGGGTAGCCGGTTCGGCCGCTTCTCCATTCTTACCTGCTGCTTCTCCTGTCCCATGTCCCCTGATTTCTCTCTCTTCTACTCTTCTCCTCAACCTCTTCTGTCCTTCCACCCTCTATTTTTCAACAAAAAATTCTCCTCCATTCCTCCTCTCCTCCTCCTCTTCTCTCCAACACCTGGCCATCTACTCACATTCCATATGTTCCCTCCCCCAGCCTATTCCAAACATACTCCTTCTTCAAACAAACACACCCCACTGAATTCCCATTTCCCTTTTATAGAATGCAGGACTTGGCTTCAGGATCAACTACGCTCAATGGGTTTTAGGTGTAAACTGTTTTGAATGTTAATTTCTCACTGGATAATCTCTGGCAGCATGCAGGACTGAGAGCCACCAAGGAGACGTTGGCTCTGCCTTCCCAGGTACAATAGATCTAACTTGCTTAAACACAGGCTGCCATATTTGGATTGGGTACCATGCTTGTGTGGGCAAGCAGTGGCTGATAGGAGCAAAACATACTTGATCATCTGCCTGTCTCTCTAATCAAAAGTCCCTGCTGATGAGTGAGTCTTGTCACATGGCGATTCGCATGTGCCTACTATGATGTGGATTGCTCAGGGCTGTGGCACTTATGTGCTGCTTTAGGGTCATCTAGCTTCACTGATGTAGTTCTGCTAACCAGGGATTCCAGTATACTTGAACCCCTTAAACAGATATCAGTGTTGTGTTTCCTAAGGTGGGGAGTCTCTCTCTCATTGTCAGGGCATTGTTGATTTGCCTAGGGGATGCTTTCCTCTCCACAGCATCAAGAAGCACATTTCTTGGTCCCCACAGCCATCCCATACAGGAACAGGAAGGGGACGTCATCACACGTAGTATGAAGATGGATCAAAGGTTTGCAACATGCATGAATCTCACAGATAGGGAAACCAGGGTCACTTGTATTTCTTTGCCTTGCACCACAAGGATGCATTGGGTCAGGAGTGTTCTCTGCCATGTGCACAGTTTTGCAAAGGCAGCCAACATAACAAATTGGAGTTTGCCTGTCTTTATCTTGAGCAGGAGGGAGAAACAGGCACAGTCCTCTACCAGAAGGGATCAGAAAGAAGAACCTTGCATAGCGGGTTGAGAAGCTGCTGTATGAACCACAGTCTCTGAAAGACTCACACTCTATATGGAACCACTTCCAACCCGCTCACAAAAATGGCACGGATGAGTGAGAAATTGCAATATGCCTTTTTCCAGGCTGTCCTTCCATGCCAGGATCATTCACAATAAGGTTGTCAGTGCTTAACATTTCACAGACCTGATTTTTACATATAGTAAATGATAATGATAATCATGAATTGCATTCTGTTTCTTGACAGAAAAAATGGTTTGTTCAAACCAGCTGTTTTTTCACAAGAGCACGTTGGCAATGGTGGTGGAAAGGATAAGAATTTGGATGACCACTGTTGCCACATAAGACATTACAGTGGGTGCTGTCACATCTGTGACAGGGATCAATGGACTAGAGCAGACTTGTGTGTCAAATTTGTGTTGTTTATTAAGTGTCATTCATATTGGGGAAAATATAACAAACAGAGTTGTGGAAAACTAAACTCATGTGTCAGTATATATCTGGTGTGTGCTTGAAACTAATTTAAATAAGTTCAAGATAAACTAAAGGTTCAAGTTGACTGCTCCCCACTTTGAGCTTAGCACAGTATAGAACAGTCCCTGGTGGTGTGAGAGTTTCTGGGATTCTGCCTATATTCAAAACTCTTTGGGATTTCCTCACCCTTCTTATCTCTTGGTCCAGCCTCGGGCTCCAGGGCTTACTGCACCTTTCTTCTCATGTGGCTCAGGTCTCTTCCTCTGATCTTATTACAATCTCTTAAGCTTCTGGGTTTTAGGTTTCCATATCATTCTGCACTCTTTGGAAACCTTACATATGATCAAGTAAAACCGCCCCTGGATACAGGATGTAATAATTCGCGTCCACCTTGATGTGAGCCAGGAGAGGATTGTGGGAAGAGAAGGTGTTCAACAACACTCAGCCTACCCCCCGGTTGCACTATCCACACCCCTATGCCCAACCATGTGTTCCTAAGCCCTTCCTTCCTGCCCTTATATTACCTCTCTCTTTCTCCCTTAGTTCTTCCATCTCCCTCAATAACTCCTGGACAAACTCTTCATTAGTCTCACTCAATTAACACCTGTTCCGTTTTCCATCCCTCTCTTTCAGTCGCTCCTTCCTTACCCATTTGGGCAACTTATTCCTTCCAGACACTGTCCTCTGATTTTCGTCTACCCTCTGAAAACGTCTTCACCCTTTTGAGCATGTTTATCCTTCAAAATACTGCCCTTCATCTGTCTTGTAATCTCTCCTCCTTACCACTTTGGGTGCATCCCTCATTCCAAACAATATCCAATAAACTCAGATCGATTTCTCCTTCAATCCTCCTGCTGTTCTCCTCTCTCTCCCTTCTGATGTTCACTCCATTTACCTCCAGATATTCCACACTTTCAACCTCTTGGTACTCGCCATTTTCAACCTTCTCAGGTTGCCCTTCTGTTCACCTCCAGGAAATCAACTACTGTTAACTTCTGTTGTTCATCACTCTGCAACCTTTGAATTTCACCTCTGAGCATCCCCTGACATTCAATACCTTTCCCACCTTGGCTACTTTCCCCCTCCTCCCGAATCCCTTCAATCAATTTGGCCACCATTCCCAGACCCTGATTTTCATCTAGAGTGCATCAATCTCCACTCTGCTGGGTCTCTTCTTCAGCCTTTCATCTTTAAGTACTCTTGGCCTCCAATGTCTCTCCTACTGTCTGTAGTCTTGGGATTGTGCGTCAGTTTTGGATCCTGCTCCTTGCACCATTAGGCTCCAAATGAGCTACTAACTTCCACCACATCTCTTTGCAAAAGCCCTCTCTTTTATAGGGTGTTGATCACACCATCTAGCTTTTCACTGGCTCACGGGAACTCAAATGTACCTGCTTGGTATGGGGAATCTGGAAGGAGTTGGTCTTTGTATCTGGGCAGGTGTCTGGCATTGGCTGGAATACATCTTCAAAACCCGTGTCAGAAATCTAGTAATTTCTCTCTCTCTGCCAGTACACGTGCGGAAATCCTGAGGCTCCTTGCCTGGAATTTGTATCTTCCCTACCTGGTTTGGGAATAGTAGTGTTGACCACGGATGCATCTTGTGAATGCGGAAAGGGGCAGTTGCAGTCAGTGATATACCCGCATAGAAAGGTTTTGATTTACACCCATGCCCTCTGATGCAGGGACGTCTCTTAATGAGGCAGACTTTCCCAAGTGTCCATCTTGCAATTCCTGGCGAGTAGAGCTTAAATGACTATGGCCCTCATTACGACCCTGGCGGAGTGGGATACCGCCAGCGGTAATCGCGGCGGACCCGTCCGCCGTACTACGAGTTCCCTTAGCGCCATGGAGGTTTTCTCCGCCTGGTTTTACCGGGCGGAGAAAACCATGGCGCTAAGGGACCTCGTTGTTAATTACGCCGCCGTACTTTACGGCGGCGTAATTAACTCCTTCCCCACTCCCATTATACCCTATGGGGCAAGAATGGGAATGGGGAAGGGTAAAATGGGGATTGGGGATTTACCGCTCCGCCAAGGTCGGCATGGGGTGGTAAATCCGCCAACCCCCATGGCGCTATCGGCGGCTTTCCGCCATGCTCCGCGGTGCATTTTGCACCGCGAAATCCGCCAGGGTCGTAATGAGGGCCTATGTCTAAATTGATTCCCTTAAAGAGTAGTATCAACAATTGTGTCAGTTCTCTGCAGGGTGCTGGGGGTAGAGCAAACATTACCTCATTCCCTCCATTCATTCTCAGCTGTCCCATTTTGAGGCCTATGTCTCTTGAAGAGACAGTATCATCAGGTAGCCTCATGTGACTTCCTCTGACTTAGGGCAGTGACTTTATGAGGATGGCCAGCGGATCCTCCTCATGACGGCCGGATGCCATAATCCACTAGTTTGTGCAGCCACTCGGCTCCCTTGGCCACCTTATTTTATGTCTACAAATTCAGTCACCTCTTCACAGTGTCTAGTGGGTGGTTGAATAGCATGTTAACAGATGCATAAGTGGGATTTCACGAATGTGGGGAGGCCGATGGAACATTTCTTTGATCCCATTAACACTCCGTCATCATGCACCCTCGGTCACATATAAGGCACATAAAAGAAGCCATAGTAACACATGTGTGGCTTGTCTATACAATGTGAGGTGAAGGCAACTGGAATTCTTCTTTAATCCCCCTGCACCTTTTGGAACACACCAGTGAACATATGTATGCCAATCAAAATAGGCAAGCTTATAAGAACGCCCCAGCTATCCACAACCAATGTACAGTATCGCATCTTCACATCACCGCTGCACATGGAGTATAAATGCAAAGGTGAGATGTAAACCAGCTTTTGCTGGATCGGCCTCATTGTGGCTTCAATGGGGTCATGCATCTTGTGTTATAGCTGGAAAATATATGTATGTGTGCACTGCACTGGTGCTACGTGCGCTATAAAATGTACTTAGTGGATAATTGCATTGTAGGATTTGTAGTTTAATCAATTCCATAAGCCCTCATTTTAAGATATAATAAAAGTAAAAACATGTTTTAAACACCTGCCTGAATATGATACGGGGGTTTATATACTAATTGATATTTCTTGCGATACCACATTGGGTAAATACTGAGTGATTCAAAGGTGCATTGCAAACACCCAAACGGCGGAGGAAACAACTGGAAAGGACCCTAAACGTTTTAACCCCTTTCCCCACTGATGTGGAGGGAGGCACTGGTACCTCCCTCCACATCAGCAAATAAATCTTTGAAGGGTGAAAAAGTGAGCATGTCTGATTACTGCCTTTTAAATGTAATACAGAGAAGAGTCATTACTGACCATTCTGTACATGATATACTAAGTTTGATCCTCTGCCGTACCCAATCCATTTCTATGGGCCTCATTCCGAGTATGGCGGTAAGGGATACCGGTCACCGTTAACGAGACCGGTGCCGGTAATCCCTTACCGCCACATTCCGAGTTCCCTTTGCGCCCTCGTCCCTAACGCCTGCTTTTCGCAGGCGTTAGGGACGAGGGCGCAAAGGGGCTTTTTAGCCAATAACAGTGACCGTCACCGTTATTTGCAATTTCCCCATTCCCATTGAGTCCTATGGGGGCTCATTTGGGAATGGGGAAGGGCCCTGGAGAATGGGAATATCGGGTCCGGCGCCGACCAAGGCGCTAATAGCGCCATTGGTTTGCGCCAGACTCGGAATGAGGCCCAATGTCTCAACTAGGCATAGGTATTGATCTTCAACTATCCGGGACATTCACGGATGAATTGTTTGTCATCTCTGGGCATAATATCTTGCTGTTCTCTCCTTCTCAACACTTTGATGTACTGTAGTATTGCTACACAATCATTTTATGGATGCATGGATCCTTTTGATTTTGAACTTGATTGGTAATCTTTTGTTGTGTGAAAGGTTTGTATTAAACTACATCACAGTAAAGTAAATAAATAAAAAAAAGTATTGATCTTTTTAGGTGCAGAATTCCGAAAAATAGCATGCTGTTTTCTGAAAAAATGCACCAGTTACCGTCAATAGGGCAGTTATGCTGTAATGGTATGGTGCCCCTAAGGATTCTGCATAGGTAACAGCAATTACTGGAAATCTGGGCATAAAAGGTTCTGTAGTCATAATGAGGGCCATGGTACTCCGTTAGAATAATGTTTTAAAGTACCGCAGAGTGACAAAATGATTTGGAAATAAAGAAAAAAAAAGCTTTTACGCTGTGTTATTTTCTCAAAACGACTCCTTATTGAAGCAAAATGAACTTTTCAAAGGTCGTAAATCACAGTACTTTCAATTTGACATTTGAAAAAGTCTAGAGATGTAAATTAGGCAGGCAACAGGTACAGGCACCTGTTTACATAACCTGAGACAAGAGAAAAGTAGCAGTTTAAAAAAAACGAAGTGTCTATTTGCAAGGAAAAAGGATAAATAACAGCTATTCAGTACAATTTACAAAAACAGTGACTTGTATGTCACTACTCTGCGTAATGTAGAGATGCTGCACTATTTACCCTCCGTCCTTGCCCTTTGTCCTTGTAAACAGCATAGATTCTGCACTATTTACCCTTAATGCTTGTAAATAGTAGACATTTTACACTAGTCACCAATGGCCCTTGTAAATAGTAGCGATTCTGCCCTATTTACACTTTGTTCTTGCCCTTCGCCCTTGTAAATAGTGGAGATTCTGTCCTATTCACCCATCGTCCTTGTAAGTAGTAGACATTTTAAACTATTCACCCATCGTCTTTGTAACTAGTAGAGATTCTGTACTATTACCCTCTGTCCTTGAAAATGGCAGAGATTCTGCATTATTTACTCATCGTCCTTGTAAATAGTTGACATTTTAAACTATTCACCCATCGTTCTTTTTAAAAAGTAGATTCTGTACTGTTTACCCTTTGTTCTTGAAAATAGCAGAGATTCTGCACTATTTACCCTTCATCCTTGTAAATAGTAGACATGTTACACTATTCACCCATCATCCCTGTAAATAGTAGAGATGCTGCACTATTTACCCTTTGTCCTTGTAAATAGTAGACATTTTACACTATTCTCCCATCATCCTTGTAAATATTAGAGGTTCTGTACTGTTTACCCTTCGTCCTTGTAAATAGTAGACATGTTACACTATTCACCCATCATCCCTGTAAATAGTAGAGATGCTGCACTATTTACCCTTTGTCCTTGTAAATAGTAGACATTTTACACTATTCTCCCATCATCCTTGTAAATATTAGAGGTTCTGTACTGTTTACCCTTCGTCCTTGACCCTTTGTCTTTGGTAATGGATGCTACCTTAAAAGAAATGAGGAGACTGTGAAAATGTCCATGTGTTAATGTCAACATAACGGTTGAATATACAAGGGTACGAGGGGTTCCCCTGTGTTTTCATTGTATCCCTATATTTTTAACAGTCAGTTGTTTAAGGCTCATCTTTAGGATGCTGTGGTTACGCGGAGGACCTTGTTTAAAGTTTTTGTTTTTAATGTTTTAAAACATAATGTTGTGCACAGACATGAATGTCAACTTTAATTATTTGAATGGGTTTCTTTATAGCTGATTACATTGCTTTTAATGTAAAATGTGCTTTTAGAAAATTATGTGTACTTCTTCGTATTTTCCCTGTGGTGTATTTCATGAGAGTGAGCCAAGGGCTATAATCTCTGCGTTTATCACGAGAATGCAGTGCATTTATTTACATGCAACTATGTCCAGACTGAGCGAGCGTATACTGTCCGGACCAATATTTTAAGAGGATGCACACAATGGAAACACGAGTTTATAACAAACATTGTAGTTATCGTTTACTTGCAATATGTAATGTCCTGTAAGATTGTCCTCCACAATTGCTTGCTTTGAGTGCAATACTTTATCTACCCATCTAGGGCGCGCTGTGCTGGTGGTGTGTTTGGTGTTCAGATCACAGGTAATGTCACTGTGGTCCCTGGGGTTGAGGCTGGGCCTGTTCAGTGGTCCATCTCTTCTCTGAACTATGTATGCACTGCTTTCCTGCGGTTCACCCTCTTTTGTGACAGGGCAGAGCCTGCACCTTGTGGCTGAACAAGCCTCCATCTCTGGAGTGAGAATGGTTTGAGGTTTCAGAGGTAGGCCGGCATATAGGGAGATCTGAAGTATTTTTAATAGTCTAATACCCCTTAAATGCCATAGTGATGGGCATCCAGTCTGACTGATGTGTGACTGATTCTTCACCAGACATAACAGCTTTTCCGAGGCAACGATATGCCAGGAGATTTCGATTTTCCAGTAGACCAGTCCATCTCACAGTGTTTTTGTTATTTCTTTTCTGTTTTTTGTTTACAAACAAAAAACAACAGTACATAAGTAGCATAGGAACATGTTGCATAACTGGAGGACATATTTGCACATCATACTGGCCAGACCGGAAGACTAAGATGACGTCTATCGATTTGCCCTGGTAATAATTAGAGACAATCCCTCGGACCATAACAACAGGTACCGCCAACGCATAGTGCACCAGTGGGGCCTGCCTCAGTGATCATCCGGCAGTGTGCCCCCAGGCAGGCAGGCATCGACATCAGATACTGTACATATGGACCGCTGTGTCAGTTGGACGGGCATGCAGAGACATAGTACATATGTAGGCAGTGTCCATATCGTGACAATATGCAATATCTCCATGCCAAGCCTCCACCCTGGGCCCCGGTCCCTTCCACCATGCATTTGCCACTGTTCTGTGGCTAGAACCAAGAGGAGCCCAACCAACCTACACGCATTATTTGGAATGTCTCAATTGAGCCCCTGTAGAGACAGCACTGGGTCTGCTGTCACGTTTTCATTTAGAATAAGAGATATAACTTTGAATACTTCCCTCCAAAACTCCATTGTCGGAGGGTACATCACTGCCAAGTGGATACGACCTGCATAGCTTCCTATATATCGCCCACACTCGTGTGTTGTCCTGGGGTAATCTTTATGTAGTCTAATTAGGTTATAGTAAGTTTGATACATAAAATTGAAGTGAATGAACTTATATTGGGCATTCAGCGAAACTCTCTTGCTTTGACCCATTATGTAACCTCTATCTGCTTCAGGAATCTCTCGGTCTAAACTAGTTACCATCTCCTTCTTGAGCTATTGTCTGCCTTGGGAACCACCCACATCTGCTGTCCATAAACCCAGGAAACCAGTCGTCTTTCAGCCTGGGCTTTGATAACATCTTTCAGTTTGATAGGATAAGACAAAAAACGTGCCTTAAATTCATTCCTGATCCAGATACACATAAATATATCCAGAGGCGTGGTCCCTGCCATTTCTTGAAAGGCTTCTAGAGTCAAAAAGGTTCCTCCCTGGAAGTAGTCCCCAAATGTATCGAAGCCCAGCCTAGTTACAAGATTGAGATATACCTTTTTAGACATTATTCCCGGGAGCATGGGGGAGTATAGGTTATCTATTCCTAATTTTACAGCTATCTTTCCCCGGGGAACCACATGTACACAAGACTATATTCATCCCTTTACCCTTGCATTCAGCTCCACTCATGTTCATTGTACGTAATAACGCTGGTGCAGCCACCATCCTCTCTCTCCGTACATATGGTCTGCAGGGTACCAGAAAGATAGAAAATGGACTTGGGTGGCCAAATAATATCCTTACAAATTCAGTAGTGCGAGCACTCCTCTGCCAAGCAGCTGTGCCATTCTATCCCATTTAATTCTCGTCTGTTTTACCACCAAGAGAAGCTCCAGCATAACCCCCCTGAGTCCTGTGAACACAGTACTAGTAGAGGGGAATATTCAGAAAGAGATAACTTGAATCTGTAGGGATTATCATTTTGATAAAGCAATCCTTCCCAACAATGACAGAGGAAGACCTCGCCACATGTGCCCTTGACCTTTTAGCTTATCCATCGCTCAACCATAGTTTTCCTGAAAGAGCACATTGCTATATGTATATGCAAATATTTTGTATTTTCCCATGCCCATCTGAACCCAAAGTCCTCTTTCAAAACTGACCTGATCTCGGTCAGGGGGGAAATCACTGATTTTCCATGATCGATGCACATACTAGAGTGTTGTCTAAATCAGTTTAACTGATGTATTAGTGGTGTCAGATTTACGTGCAGCTCTTTTATAAATAGCCTGATATCATCTACGTACAGTGAGATTATCATTTTATGGGAATACAGCTGTTTACATTGTTCCCTTAGTAGAGCCACCAAAGGTTCCATAGCCAGGGTAAACAGCAATGGAGAAAAGGGGCATCCTTGTCTTGACCCCCTTTCCATCACCAGAGTATCCAACAACATCCCATTCACTTCAGTCCTGGCCATCAGAGAGCTATATAAATGTACCACCAATGACATGAACCTGTCATCCAGACCCAATTTCCCGATCACTGCAAACAGGTACAGCGATTCGACAGAGTCGTATGCCTTTTTGGCATCTAGGAGCACAGCGGAAGCAGGTACCTCTCGATCGATGTTATCAATGAGCCCAAAGAACCTGGGCAGACCATGCGTAGTATTACTTCTGGGGATAAACCCTGACTTATCCGCTATCTCCCAGACTTGCATTTATGGAAGTGTCTTGTTCACCAACAATTTAACTTTTTTTTGGTATCAACATTTATAAGAGAAATAGGACGATAAGATCCACAATCATCCGGCTCCACCCCTACCATGTGAGGTAAAGTAATTGTCACTTTCATCATCGTCCATGGAAGGCTACCCCTTCTCAGAAGCTTCCAGATACACTTTATGCAGATGAGGGACCAAGATGGATGCATATGCTTTGTAAAATTCACTGTTATTGCATCCGGACCTGGGGCTTTTCGATCCCAGAACTTCTTTAATGATCCCTAGTACTACTCCAACTGTTATATCCTGATTGAGCATTTCCCCCTGTTCATGCATCAGCCAGTAGAGCTCAATAGTGTACAGATATTGCTGAACCTGCGCTATGGGTCTGACCTCTCTTAGGGTATACAACTCAATGTACAACTCCCTGAATGCCTCAGCAGTCTCAGAAGATTCATATTTATACATTTCATGCTTATCGTTGACCTTATCGATATGGCACGGATTTCTGTTCATGGTAAGCATCCTCGCTAAAATCGCTCCAGGTTTCTGGCCCTTACCTTACTGCCACACTTGGTGGGACCTGGTCAACGATTTCACCTCTCTCATGGCATTTTCCCTGAATTTATCCAATTCCTGGAATATTTCAGCCAGTTTCTTCACATCTCCCCTTATCTTGATTCATTAACTTTGAGGTCTTTGCTGATAGTCCATAGGACCTCTGCCTCCTTTGCAATGCATACCCCTCTTATATAACATTTAAATGGCTCCCATAGCGTCCTGTGTCAGTCAACAGAACCCTCAGGGATGGTGAAGACAGAGCTAATTTCATTTCTCTGTGTATTTCCCTATGAAAGACCCCATCCTTAAGGGCTTCTGCCTTAAATCGCCATCCTGCCCTCCTATATCTTGCCTTAGGGATACGGCACCAAAGCGTCACTGGCAAATTATCAGATAATGTGCATCTAAGGAGTTTGCAATTCCCGAACTGCAATACATTTCTCCTTGAGAACAGTATATAGTCTATTTGTGTAGCTGTGTTGTGTACCGAAGCGTGAAATGTGTAGCCGCCTAGATTCCCGTGCTTCATCCTGCAAATGTCGACTAAATTGTAAATTCTGCAGATTTACTGTCTCTTTTGGGCAGCTTTAGAATTGTTTTTTGACCCTATACCAAACCTATCCAGGATCCAGGACAGTATTGAATTCGCCTCCCCAAATAACCATGGACTCCCCCGCTGCTGACAAACCGTATAACACCCAATCATAGAATCCCGGGCTATCTTGGTTGAGAGTATAGCTATTGACCAGGGTAATCAGGATCCTGTCTATATGTCCCCTCAACATCAGTGATCTGCCTTCCCTTTCTTTCAGCACTTCCCGTATTTTAAAACCTAAGGGAACTATGAATCAGTATAGCAACCCCTCTAAAGTCGGAGGAGTATTCATTTATTTATTTGTGAATTTATATTGTGCCAAAAGCCCGCAGGCATTGGGGCGAACATACATAGACGCGGACTTAACAAATCGAACAGTACGGCGATCCTACCTAAATGATGTAATCTAATAGCAAAATTCACCTAAACAGATTAGTCTTCAGTGCTTTCCTGAAAATGATGTAGTTCTTCTCTAGCCTGAGCTGTACTGGTAAGCTGTTCCACTTCTGGGCTGCTTTTACCAGAAAAAGCCAGACCTAGACCATTTGACATTTTTGATGGGGGACAATTAATCAACCCTGGGCCTCTGATTTCAAATACCTTCCAGGTACATCGGGTGAGATCTTTTCCTTGAGGTATACAGGTTCCTTTCTGGATATACCTCTGTGTACCAATGTCATGGTTTTAAAAAGAATCCTGTCTTCCACTGTCAGCCAGTGCAGAGCTTTCCTATCCTCTGTTATGTGGTCTCTTCTGGCTTTTTTCTTTATGATTCTCACAGCGCTGTTCTGCAATGTTTGACAACTGGCTATGCAACTTTTACTTGCGCCAATCAAGAGTGTGTTGACATAGTCGGGCCTATATAGAATTGTGGCCCTGGCTATGGTGGCACTGTTATCCCCACTCAAGAATGGTCCAATGGACTTGAGCAGTCAGAGGTAATATTGGCAATTTTTGGTGAGGTATGTGACCTGTGCCTCTGCACCCATTGAAGCTTCCAAGTATAATCCCAGCATCTTCACCTTCTCGACCACAGTGATTGATAGGGAGCCTTTGATATTAATGATCTTATACTCTTCACTAAGCTTCGCTCAGGCTTGGGGGGAACCGAAGATCATCAGTTCTTTTTTGTTCCCGTTAAGGCACATCCAGTTCTTCTACGTCCAGCCTTCAATGACGTTATACAGGGATGCTACCTTGACACAGTCTCTGACATAGCATCCACTAAGTTATATCACCAACTGGGTGTCTCTGCATAGTTCGTGAAATAAGCTCTGATGTTATCGAGCACTATGCAGAGACACCCCAGGTAAAGATTGAATAACAGTGGTGATAGACTTGCACCCTGGGGGATGCCGCAGAAAATTGGCTTTTCGCTCAAAAAAGCATCACCCCAGTGGATTTTGGATTTCTTATCTGATAAGAATGATATGACCCACCTGGTTGCTTCAGGGGAACAGTTACCTACGTTTTCCAGGGCCCATTGTAGCTGTTGATGGTCTAAGAGATCAAAAGCAGCACTTCGGTCTAACAACACCAGTAAGCCAGTTTTACTCCTGTCCATGATGCTAAACATCTGGTTGTGTAAAGCTAGCATTGCTGTCTCAGTACTAGGCGCTGTACTGAAACCCAATTGTTGTTTATGTAAGATGTCATTGGTTTGTACGAATATTTGAAATTGTGCTGTGGCTACTTTGTCTAGTACTTTTAACAAGAAGTTACAGTTCGTTATTGGACAAAGGTTTGCCAGGTTTTTGTGGTTGAGGCCGTGTTTTTTTACTAGTGGTGTGGTGGTTACTGTTTTAATAGTTTTGGGTATAGCCCCGTCTCTAAAGGACACATTCTCCATCCTAGTAAACAGGAGTGCGAACATCTTCTTATTGTCTAGAATCATTTTTGGCGGTAAAAAATTCTCTGCACACAATGTGGGTCTCATGAATGCTAGTACTCCTTTCCTTTTCTCCACTGTGATGGAGTTGAACTTAAAACATTGCTGGTTGTTTCGTGGAATGACAGGCCTGCCTTGATCTGTTTGGTTTTGGGTACTGGCTTGTGATGTTCTGATAGCCTCTCTTGCTTTTTGTAATTTATTGGAAAAGGCTTCCTGTACCTTTACGTAGTCCTCCTGTGAAAGTTAGAAGGGGGGGGGTCAGGCCTTTGGGTTTTTCTAGTGATTTAAGTATGTCAAACAACTTTCTTGTGCTGCCGCAGAACTTTGGTCATTGTAGAAGTCCTTTTTTGCTTCTACAATGCTTTATTTATAGCATCTGTCTATGTCCTTCCATTTGTCCCGGTTACACTTTGTGGGATTTTTTAACCAACTACTTTCCTTTATCCTTTTTCAACTGACTTAACTCAGTGTTAAACCATGTTTGATGGCAGATGTTGGCCCTGCTGTTTTATATTTGATGGGTGCTATCTGATCTATTAATTTCTGGGCTTGTGAGTTAAAGAAGTTTACTATGTTTTTGCATGTATCACCCTCAGTGGTATGCAAGAGCATTTCCTTGATGCACTGTTCTAAATGCACTCGAGTGATAATCTTCAAATTTCTGATGAAGACTTTTTTTGTTCATTGTTTCTCTTTGGCTGTAATTCGGGCATTACTAAGGTGAAGTTTACTTTAGAGTGGTCAGACCATATGCATGGCGTGGTCAATTCCATTCTAGTCTCAAGATTCTGAGTGATCACCCAGTCTAATAAGTTGTCTTGTGGTGTGGTAGGCTCCGAGTTGATTACCTTAAATTCAATGTTATTTAGTCATTTTTCTAAGAGTATAGCTCCCTTGTCCTTAAGGTTCCCCCGCCAACTGTTAAAATCTCCTAACAGTAAGGTTGCTGTGTTTGGACCTTTTAAGTTGTTAAGCTGTTGAATGATTTCTTCATCGAAATCCGACAGCAACGAGGGTGGTCTGTAGACCACTATCACATTGATGCAACTGTTGCTAAATGCAGTATGTTTTAAATGGAGAATTTCACAGCCCTGACACAGTATGGTGGAGGGGAACATATGAATGGAGTTTCTAACTATTATTGCTAATCCTCCTCCTTGTCCCTGCTCCCGGTTTTTGTAGAAAATAGTTTAGCCCTCCGGCACTGCTTTTTCTATTGTAGGCCCACTTGGGTCTTGAAGCCATGTTTCAGATAAGCATAACATATCAATTTTATCTTCAATGATAAAGTCATGGATGCTTTGAGCATGTTTGTTCAGCATGATGAATAATACCGTAGAACCCCACTGTGCCACCCATCTGCCCTCTGCAGCCTGTGTGAGATGCGTCTCCTGAAGGAATGCTATATTTACGTTGTGCCATTTTATATATAGAAGATGTTTCTTACTTTTGCCAGGGTGATTGCCCCCTCTTATATTCCAGGTTGCCACTTTAATCATAATCAGGGGTAAACCTGTCTGTTACAGCCCCATGGACCATAACACCCTTCCATGCTGGCCAGTATTGCCACTACCAAACCTCATTCTCCACCTGCGCAGCCTCATCCCCACCATAACACTTCCATGGTAGGTTGAATTGTGAACCACCTATCAATCACAAGTAAAACATGTAATGAACAAAGAAACAGGCCGAACTTACCCACCTAGGCAACCCCAATTTTCCCAGTTCACATCCACCCCTCCACCTTCGGAAACCAGTCTGCAGTGAATCATACATGGTGGTGCTCAGTGAGGCCAAGACTCTGGTCTATACTTGCATTTTCCCACTTACAAACATAAACACATTATTACCCCAAACTGTCCCCATGAATGCAATTATCCCCCACTCACCAAATCCTACCCCTCATACGGAAGAACCAGACACTAAGTCAGCAAGCATTCAGGGTTTTGAAACCATCAGATTCTTCACGACCCCTTCCACCTCTGGAGGAATCTCTCGGACTTTGTTGCAGATCTGCATGGAGGGGTTGGACATCAGAGTTGCTCGACAAAGGAGCTTGCACCCTCCAGTGAGGTGAAAAACTGCCATCATGTTGGATCCGAAGTTTAGTAGGGAACAGCATGGAATAATTAAAGTTTTTGTCTCTGGGCACCCACTTTACACACGCAAATATTCTTCTGAATGCCTGCACCACCGCCAAAACATCCAGAAAAATGTTGATGTGATCACCACCATACGGTAGGGTACCCTTCATCCTGGACATTTGCAGGATAGCGTCCCCTGTCTCTGTAATTAAGTATCTGTGCAATGATGGACCTCGGTCGAGCATCGATCCAGCCTAGAAGCTGGGATCCTGTGAGCGCGTTCCACAATGAACATGGAGGACAGTTTATTTTGATCAAATATCATCTTACACAGCTTCTCAAACAATACCTTCAACTTCCCCTGCGACTGCGACTCACTCAACACAACCAGTTGCATGTTATTTCACCTTGCATGCCCTTTCAGGTCCTTATTCTTTACAACAATGGCTTTGAAGGTCTTCTCAAATTAGCTGAGTTTGGAAGAGGTGGTCGCAGATGTATCTTTAAGGTCCAAAATATGTGTTCCCACCTCGTCAAGTCTGGCATCATGTTTATCCAACCACAGCAGGTCAACCTTCCCTATGTCAGCCATGAGTTGCAGAAGGAGGTCTCTGACGCCATCCCCTGGATCAGTGTCCCGCTCCATTACTTCTTCCACACTCTCTGGCATCGGGCACGCCTCCACTGGGGTCTTGGGCCTCTTAACCACTGTGCCACTTTCAAACGAAGGAAAATTTCCTTTGGTGCTTATCTTCTTTCACCATTGTGAAGTTGGATGGCAGCAATTCCCACTCCATGCAATTCCATATGGGGAAGTGGAGTGTCACAAAATAGTCTGGCTGTTTAGCCTCACCAGTTTTAATTATTGTGGGGTCTGAGCTATTATGGACCGTTAACCAGGGAGAGGACACACCATTCTCTACCGCATGTGGCTCCATGAGAGTTCACCTCCACTGTCCCTGCCTTAATTGGCGAGGCTCCTTCCGGTGGAGCTGTATTGCCGGGCACACCCTGTCTCGCACTGATGCCAGGATGGTCCTCCAGCCTCATGGACGGCTGATCGCCACATTGAGCTCCTGCTCACCCTTACGGTCCCCAGCCCCGGGGTGCGTGCCTGCGCTCCAGACATTGTACCCGGTGCCACAGCAACACTGCAACACGAACAGTGCTTCTTCAAAGCCCGGCCGAGTGGGTGTGCTGCACTATGAGAGGACCAGGCTTGCCCCAGTCAGTGGGTCAGACTGTCCCCCCTGAACAGATCAGATCTCGAGGGTGTTAACTGCCTGCTCTCCAGTTCACAGGTGGTATAGATCGACAGGATCTGTGTAATTGTGCAGGATTAATGGGTCATTATGCAGAGCTCACTAAGGAGCTGCCATCTTTGTTCGGAATATCGAGCTCCCCCCCCCGGCACCATGTTCTGCATCAGCAGGTATTTTCGGGACACCCATGCAGAGCTAGATGTGCTCTCATCAGAAAACATGGCTAGGAGAGTTGATCTCTGACCCCAGAACACGGGCCAAGTGAAAAGAAGTGGACACTTGCTCAGGTTGTCCCTTGTGCTGGTCGTATGAAATCAGAGCATTCACTGGCAGCCACTCTCCTGGACACTACTGTACATATGGTTCAGGTTGGACTCCAGAGTCATGGGTGTCACAGCCAGGTGGTGAAAGGAGGATGGGAAGCTGCATGACCGTGAGGTTGGGATGCTGGGGAGACTGTCATTTAATTTTATAATGCCAGAATGACAGCTTGGAGTGTGTTGGTCAAGGCAACTCCAGCATGGCTTCCACGAGCAAAGGCTCGATCGGAGAACTGTAGCTAAAGGAAATAGAGGAATCAGAACAGCTAATTAGCTATTGTACAATTGACCATTAGAAGGCAATGTATGGTTTTATGCTTTGCTCATCTGACGGACAGCAGACTCTCTCTAAGCCTGGTATGCATCGCCCTGTAAGAGAAACTGTAAATAAACTGTGAAATAAACCATCAGAATTTACCACAGGTGATGGGGTTGCAGATGTAAACATGACATAAAGTACACGCTTCCCATGGCCATAAAAAAGGATGAGACCAACTATATCTGTTGACGTATCAAGGAGTCACAAAACAAATGGTTTTACAGGGAATGCATGCAATCTTGAACCACAATCTGGCCTGGAGGGGAAGTAAAGAATTGCGCAATGAAAAGGATCAGGAAAGAGCTGTAGACGTACATACAAGCAGGCTCCTGAGAAATAAGCTGGATCCAGTCCCTGTAGCACATTTTGGACCATCCAATGCATCGCAAATTACTTATCGGAACTAGCATTAAATGAAGAGGCGGGTGGGTGTAATTTGCTCTAAGCCATCAACTCCAGAGACCAAAAGTGACTGCTACCTTCAGAAAAGAGAAGAAGTGGGTACCCGCCGGACCGTGCAAACAGGGTGGGCACATAGCAGCTGAAGCTCCAACTGTCAAGACGGCTATGGCACAGCTCATGCTGGTGCTGCACCGTACCTTCTTCAACTGCTGCTTGTGGGGAAAGAGCGATGTGACACGTGGCCTCGTGGGCCGGTGACTGGGGTCACCCTCCCGTCCCTGCAAGATTTCCCAACATCCTGCCACCAGTGAACTGGGACATTACCAACCCTATTGTCCTGCCAGCATGAAGGGACGGTGGGACAGGCCACCCAACACCGGTGGCCGTGACACCCTGCCACTACAGTCACCCTGCCCTACATGTGGCCTCAACACCATGCCACTGGTGTCCCCTGCTATACTGTTGAAGAAACAGAGAGCTAGTGGCCCTAACTGCCAAAACACCAGGTCCAGGCCAATGAAGGCCCTGGGGTGATACCAGCCGGCCCCCTGAGCTGAGCCAACGACGTGTGTCTGGCTGACCAACACATGCAGACCTGACACACACCACCAAGAAGCGGTGCAACGGGCAAGGTAGGAGTTGCAGCTTCTCACGGGTGCTTGTGCGCCCTCCTGTGCCCCTGGAGGAATGAGACACTCCTGACTGTGGGAGCATGGCCAAATCAGGGGGTGAGTATCCTCCTGTTCCCCCAAGCCCTTGCAACATCACGAGACGCAGCCTGGACACTCGGCTATCTGCGTCACGCTGCCCTGCCCCACCATTAAGGGACTATGCCGATGTGGCCCCTGGTACTGGTACCCGTCAGGGGCGGCTTTGCCGGCCCCTGAACAGTACCATCAATGGACCTGGACCCGGGGAAGACACTGCTGAACGGACACGGATAGAAAGGGAACTGGTCTCCTGCATCCTGCAATTGCTTAAGGAGGACTCAGTGAACATGGGTTTTGATGCTGTGAAGCTGTATGTTAGACACATGCTTAAAGTGGTCTCAGTAAGGAACAATGATGTGAAACTGTGATCCCGCAGATTGCAGAGGTGATCTATATGCTACCAGTGGCTACTCATGGGCGTAATGCAGTGGTCTCAATTCCACACCCCAGGTTAATAAAGGGTTTTTGAAACTTGTGGTTCGGCCACCGCGACTGTTACCCAAGGGTGATGGGTTGATATGTGTTCGATGCTTATAAATATGTGGGCCCCATGTGTGTAGCAGTGGCATATCCCATTGGTTGTTGATCCCATGATTCTGAAGTAGCCCAAGTAATGTTGTTCTGTAACGGGGGAAGAAAGCATTTCTGTTGTAGTAACAGTTGTTTGTTTGTTATGAAAAAGGAGGAATGTTGTGTGGTGACCCTCCCATGTGCATTGCCCCTTTAAGGGGATGTGTCCCTCCCCCGTGTATTGCCCTTTTAAGATGGGCCATGACAGTGTCATGGCCCAAGCTAATAAAAGGAGCCCTGCAGGCACGTGCAGGAGAACGGCTGCAGACTCCAAGATGGAATGACCTGAGTCTGTTTCTCATTCAGGCCTGCAGGCCCACACCTTGTAAGCACAGGCCTGCAGGCCATGTTGCCATGGGGCCCTCCTGCCAGAGAAGTGGCCAGGGTCCGCATGTGTGGGTAAGGCTCGCCCTGTCCCTGTAAGACCGGTGTTCCCCCGGCAATCCCTTGAGGCACTGGGCCTCCATGGTGCTGGCGTCCCATAGCACCCAAGGGGCTGGTGCGATGTCCATGGCCAGCCCCTCATCACAGTGAGTAAAAAGGAAGTTAACAGATATGGTGACTGGAGCATGTCACCAGTGTGGTGTGTGCCGGGTCACGTGGAGGCAGTTAATAAAAGCAGGCCAGCGACATTACACTCTCCAGTTACTGCTGAATACCGAGTGTCCGCACATTACTTTCGGAGAGGTACGCATCCAAAGCGGCCTCCCCTTAACAACAGCAAAGATTAAAATAAAGAAAGGAATATAAATCCAAATATGTCTGCCACCCCAATGTCAGCTGGCACCATGCACGACGCAGCGGCAGGTGACCAAAGCGCTGAGAGATCAACAATGACAATATGGATTATTGGAAGACTTCACTCCTGTGCTGGTAGGCGGGACTATCAAGCGGATGGGAAGATCTGGCTTTGTGCTACCAGTTCTGCAGCACAGACAGGTGAATAACCCGTAGAAAGGGAAACGCTTTTCTGTTTCTTATCATGTACCCAGAAAAACAACATCCTTTTGTGCTCAAGTATGCCCTTTCATACCCAGTTGCCAGGATAAACACACCTACAATGTCACCTGGGCATGGCCTATGGCCAGCATATACAATGTCTGGCAGAATAGCCAAAGACTCAGGTTCCAGAACACACTACGCCCTAGACCCAAGCCAAAACGATCATACCCACAGTTTACATTGGACACCAACACCCTGATGTTGTATGAAGCCCCTCCTGTGCCCACTGGCACGTCGTGTAGCCATGCACAATGGACACGATGCCCAAAAGAGGGTCTTTAGCCATTCACTGGGCACTGTGAATCTACATGTCTACTCCTTGTCCACATTTAATATTGTTCCATTCCTACGTTTTTATGCTGTATTCCTGCAATAAGTCTCTATGGGAAATCAACTGGGAAACTATTTGTTGTGTCCCTCCTTTGGACACTGCTCCTTCTTGCACAGAAAACTGTCCTCATAATATTTGAAGTGGGCCATACATGTGTAAGCACAATTCCGCCCCTGGAAGCCACATTTATAGGCCTCCAAAAATGGCCTCCTTTAATTATTTAATAGACTCGAGTTCCAAACCTCATTTGTGTGAAAGTGACAGATGGGCCAACAAACAGGCATGGACAGCATTAAAAAATATGCACGCAATTCATGAAATCAGGCATTTTTGAGATATGTAAACTCAAGAAAAGTGTGCAAAATAAGTGCTAAATATGCACAAGGTGGGCAGAAAGAGCATACATCAGCAAAACATGAATGCAAGGAAGTGGTGGCTTCAAAAGACCTTTCTGCAGGTCCTGCTACATCCGCACATGACGAGGAGAAGGAGGGCACACAGACCGAAGCTACAGGGGGAGAGAGGCAATCTTTTATGATGTTGAGGTGCTGCTTTCCACTGAGGTTATACTGGGTTATACTGGACATGCTAACACAGTGAGGGGTGGGCTTGAAAGCACCGTCATGAAACACCATGCCCCACGCTTTCTGGTAAAGCTTCTCTGTCTTTACCACTGTCTCCTTTCCAAGGATCACAGAGGGGCTAGTGTGCTCCTCACAGTCACTGCCCCTACGCAGGATTTCAATGTCATACTATCATCTGCCAGAGAGCACATATCTATGCACCATGAAGCACATACAAGGGCAAGAATTGTGTCATAGCATTCAATGACACACCTGGTTTTACGGGGTGCAGTGGCATTGGTTGCACCCATGCGTCTCTCATAGCCCCCCAGCAACAGAAATCATGTTCTGGAACAGTTTATACTGACATTCCGTCAATGCACAAATGATTGTTGATGCCAGCAACACCATCCTAAAAGGGAACGCAAACTACCCAGGTTCACTTAAAACAGCTTGATCAACCACCAGGCAGGAATTGCACGGCAAGCCGAGGGAAGGTGGTGTGGAGAAGCATGGTTATTTGGGAAGTGAAGCCTGATTACCAATGCCAGATAGACACCTGGTAAAGTATGTAAGCCACTTAGCTTTATGACTCTCTTCTCAACAGTTATTTGGATGTTTGATTTATTGAATGTTTAGCTTCTCATTTAGGCCAGAAATTATGAACAAACGAAAGAGTACAGGAGATGGAGGCAGTATTGAAGTGGGGTGCCTTTAAATTATAGTGAGGTTATATTGGGCTGTCTAGACCGTTGATGAGGAGGAGAGGTAATGAGATACAGAAACTTGGGATATTGTCTATTAAATGGTCATAGCGAACATACTTAAAATAGGTCTTGCGGAATGATGTAACAAATAATACATAATAACATATGCAGAGCTTGACATAGGAATGGAGTCATATATAACGGGTGGAATGGAGTCAGTTGTGAAGGGTGGTGACAGCCTCTTTGCAGGAAAGAAGATGGCACGTGTATCTGGTCTTGAAGCATTCCAGAGATGGGCTAGTTTTGATATCTGCAGGAGGTCATTGCCGTGGAGAGGGACAAGTGAGGAGAAGGAGCGGATGTTGAGAGAGAGAATGAGAGAGGAGGAGAATAGGGTTCATGAGGGGGAGTGCAGGGAAGTGGAGTCAGCACTCTGCAGGGGGAGCAGGAATATTGATGGATTTGAAGACAAGAACAAGGAGTTAATGAGAGAGCGATTTTGCATTGAGAGCCAGGTGGTTTGGAGGCATTTCTCAGAGCTGGGCGTGGTATGTAGTATGTTGTGGATGGTGTGTGTGGCAACAGTGGATGGTGTGTGCGGCAACAGTTGGGACTTTGAAGGAGTAGATGGGCAGACCTAGGATTACGCTTGAGCAGGGATCAGATTTGCTGAGCACAAGAGCAGAGATTAATGTTTTGAGTGGTAATTGAGGTGGGGCAAATTGTACTGATGTTGAGGACTAGCAGCTGCTATAATAATTTGTTGGAGTTTAAGGTCACTGTTAAAGGGGACCCTAGGGTTGCAAGCCATGAGTGAAAGAGTGAGGATATCTGGTGGAAAGGAGGTGGCAAAGGGAGAGTGGGATTTACATTGGCGGCAGAGCAAAACATAATTTCAGTTTTAGCAGAGCTCATGAGACAGCTTCATGCCATGTGAGACAGTTGGTGATGTTTTGAGAGATGGCAGGGGTGAAGGATGAGATGGAGAAGAATGAGCAAAGAGGTGGCAACGAAAGCTGAAGGAGGATGTGAAGTTACCCAGGGAGGTGATATAGAGCATGAGCAGGAGTGGGCCAAGGACAAATATTTGGGGAGTGCGAGGAGAGGTGTTAGCATTCAAGCAGATGGAGAATAAACATTTGTGCAGCAGGGGGAAATACATATGAGTGTGGTGCCCTTAATGTCAAAGGTGTAGAGGACTGGAAGGAGGAACAGGTAATCAACAGTATCAGTGGCTGCAGAGAGCTCAAGCGTAATCAGGATGCGGGAGAAGTGGGAGTGGTGAGCTTTGGTTCTACTGGATTTCATCCACATAAATCCCTGAATGTTAGTTTACTTCATGATAGTTACTTCCTTGTATTTGATTCTTTGTTTCATTTTATTGGGGTTCCCCATACTCTGCTTACCATCTCCCAACGTTATCTTGCCAGCCCCATACCCTCAACCCCATAACATATATCTAAGTATTCTACCACAACAAAGAAATGACCACAAGGCAATTTACCAGTCAGAAATGTCAGCCTTTGGAACAATGGTGGATAAAATGGGAAAGTGCTGTTTTGGTGAATGTTTGCTCGTGAATCCAAATTGTCAGTGGTGGCAAACATAGTGGTCTTCAAGGTTGTTCATAATGCGACTGAAGATAACTCGATCAAGGATTTTTGGGTGGTAGGTCAGAAGAGAGACACATGAGAGACAGGTCTCTAGAAGGAGTGATTTTGTGAGGTTTTAGAGAATAGGGTTCATGATGGCTGCGTTATAGTAAGCCGGGAAACATTACAGAGGAAAGAGAGAGACTGGAGAGGGAGGAGAGGTTTAGGGAGGTGATTGGTGCAAGCACTTTCATTGTGTGATGCGAGAAGGGACAATGGGTGCACAATAAGGGTTTGCTAAGCAAAGGATTGGTAGACATTCAGTTGGGGTAGTAGAGTGATCTTGAGAGCAGAGAGATGAGGTGATTGGTGGTGACGAGAAGGAGGGAGGAGGAGGAAGGAATAAGAGGGTTTCTACGGTGTCACATATTTTTGTGATTTTAAATGAGGAGTAGGAGGCAAACTCAAGCTGCAAGTGAGGAATATCGAATGGGATTTTTCAGCGAAGATTGCAAATCCTTGAGGGCCATGGGGGCTGTGTCGGGTGGTAACGGATTGAAGAAATCATGTTGATGCAGTAGACTGGTTCGGCAGAGTCTAGGACAGTGGTGAATGCAAAGAGAGAGTCTTTGTGGATATGATGGAGAGTGGGGTGTGAGTTTGACAGCAAGAGCATAGGCATGGGTGCAGGGATTTTTTCTGATTTAAATGGCTGGAGTTATCCATGGTCGAGGGTGTAGGGAAGAGGGGATGAAGAACTGTGCAGGATGGTGATAATAAAAGGAAGGGGCAAGTGTGTCATGCAACCCTGTGAACTAATGTTCAGTGGAGTGAGCAAGAGAAGGAGAGAAAGCTAGTAGGCATGATTTGACGTGGTCCAAGTAGCAAGCCATGGGGATGGGCAGCTAGTGGGTGCCCGTTGTGGAAGCAATGGCAGCACAATGCAGTGCCCATAGGCACCCATAATCCCATTCAGCAAACGTTTGTGATCTTCAAGTCCTGGTTGAGATGCCTCAACCATTTCACGGAGTGCTACTGTATGACCATCAGATGGTGTGTAGGATCATTGTCATCGGTAGTGTGATATTGTCCTCAGATATGGCTAGCACATTGAGTTGCATTAGGCTATCTACACACAGCCACCTAATTCCATGTGCTGCATATGATGGAGTGTGGGACGTGGCAGTGTGCATCTGGGATGGCAGGGCACTAAGGTATTTCCCCTAAAATTGCATGACTACCACACACAGTTATCCCATCTGACATTTTGCACGAATGATGAGAATAAGGGTAGACTATAGTTCTATTCCTGTCCTTCTCTTGCATCTCCTTGAGTCTTTGCCACTTTCCTGTCTTTTGAGGTAAACAGTGTGCCATAAATCATAAGACTAATTCCTGTCATTTGACAACGACTGGGTGGGGCCGGGCCAGGGGTTCCTCCCATGCCACACCCACCTCCATCATATAACATGGATGGTGAAGGCATCTTTCCCACTTTAGTCACCCCTCTGTCTGTCCCCTGACATGGGACTTTCTTACAGTAACTATTGAGATCAGGAGAGAAATAGTTCATTGTCACTGCAAATAGTTACATTATCGGAGATGCAATCTCAGAAGTTACATATGGTGTTAGTTGAACATGGATTGTTATATTTTTATACTTGAATAGGTGCTTAAATGTATTAATATTATCCACGTGTCATATTTGGTGATGTGATAGCCATTGGTAGGTGGACTTCATGTTAGGTTACTTGTTATTTGGTCCTATGTCACATTGACACGTGCATTTGTTTAATGAAGATGATGGATGGGGATGCATGATACCATGTATTTATTTATATATTTATTACATTTGTTAAACGCCCAGACCACGGGTATCACAGCGTTGTTATAGTACAGATAGCTTATAATGAAAAATTCACAGTGATACAAGTATATATACACAAACATAAATACAAGAAAGTTTACATGCGTTAAAAAGATTTAGTAGTCATTTGCAGTGGTTGTAGATTCTGGTTTGCAATGTCAAAATAAACATGTCCGGGCAAAGGGAACATGTCGCCTTCTGACAGGTATTATCCTATAAATACATCTGTGACACACAATTTTCCAGAATCATATTCCGGCTGCCGCTTTTCCTGCACCATATACAACACACAGCATACGAACACAACACACTGTGCTGTAAACCAGGGGTTCTGCGAGTGCACCCCTGGGTCTAGCTTTGCAGAGTGTGGTCTTCCAATGACAGTCATGGAAAATGCTGGTATCCTCTCTGCCATAGCTTCCTTCATTGCTGTGAGGGTCGTGGTTGAAGCAGGTCTACCACCAGTCCCACTTGCAAATACCCATCACCCATGCTGCTTGGTATCCCCCAGTGCTCCTTGACTGTTTTTGAGGTGCACTTGTGCACTTCTGGGACATGTATGTTGTTGGTTACTTCAAGACAGAAATGAAGGAGGTTCAAGAGAGTACCATCATGCACCTCCATGAATCCGATGAGTTCCAACTCTGCCTCTATGAAAGTTCCTTGTAAACCAGACCTTGTCACCATCCTTACTCCCATGGTCTTCCTTATCAGCCATCATTTGTGTTGTGTGTTCTCCTGTCACTAATTGAACGTTCTGAGTGCCACTTCCAGTTTTTGTATTACAATTAAGAATACATTCACACGTTTCTGTGTGTTCATCAGATGTGCATGTTGTTCATGCTACATTATGTATGTAATGGCATTTAAATGAAACAAGTGTGGACATCCCTCATCTTTATGGGCATTAGGTCGAAAGGGTATTGTTGTTTATCAGGTCAGATGTGATGTTGTATGCGCATTTAATTGGTGCATGACTCAGATTGGCATGTGTTTTGTTATTTTCTGCATTTCACATCTGGATCATCTGTATTTCAACATATCAATGGAAGTGGATTAGGTACTGTGGGGTGCAGCCCTGATGAGTCGCTTACAGACACAAGGGACTGATGCAATTCTTCATTTAACTCCTGAGGAAAGGTCCGTTCATGAGAGCATGAAGGCGGCTCTCTTCAGGAAGTTCTGTAAAACCCCAGAACAGTATCTCAAGCGCTTTAGAGAGGTCAGAAAGAAAAGTGGGAAGACACATTTAAAGGGATGTACAATTTGATTGCGTGTGAGCATGTATTGAAGAATTCTGAGGTTGACCTACACCAGCATCTTGTGGACAAGACTATCACAGACATTAGGGAGCTTGCACAGGCTGCCGACATATTTGTGAGGACTCGAGTCCAGATAAAGGCGCAACAAGCACACCCAAACCGAAAGAACAAACTACAGGCAAAAAAATAAACAAGGATAGGAAGGACAAAGGGCCAACCCAACCCTCTTCGATGTAAAGTGTCCAAAAGAATGAAGTGAAATCCCAAAACCTTAATTCAGCTGTACACACTGAAAAGAATAGCTCAAGGTTGTTTTGTGTGTAAGAAGCTGGGCCATAAGAAAGGGGATCCTGCTTACAAGGGCTTACCCAAGTAAGTCATAGTGAATGTTGGACTCATGGAGGAGGCCGTCATTAGTGTTGGCCTCCTAGAAGCAGAGCCAGATTAAACTCTGCGGAAGCCCCTAGGCAGTCAAAATGCTGCCGCCCCTCGCAAACTAACTCCTAATATGTTTTTAATTTCTGCAACACCTTATTTTGATCCATTGTTGCTGGGCCCCTAAAACAATTGGGGCCCATAGGCCAGTAGCTACTTGGCCAAACGGATAATCCGGTACTGCCTAGAGGAGGATTTGCCACTAGGCCAAGGTGTAGCTGAATGTTACTGGTTACACTGAGTGGGAATGGTACTGGGTCTCCAGAAGAGATCCCAGTTCCCAATAATACTTAACTCTATCTAGAACATGTATATCAATGGACACAAACCTCCTGTGACCCGGGCCAGGGTGGCTAGCCTGACTGCTGTCACCTGGCAGTGGGTACAGTCAGGCCAGTATATTGATGGGCCTGATTGTAGCGTCAGTGGGTTTGACAGAAAGAGTAAGTGCCCCTTGTCGATAGTAGAGCTCAGCTGGTGAGGTGAAATGACCCACCGCTGTGCAGTGGTGAAATATACCATCTATGTCCCGTGTCTGTTGGGTAATGATCTTCCTGATCCTGAGATAGTCGCAGCGCCTACCCGATTGAGTGCCAAAGTGATCACCAGTTTGAACACTCTCAGAATCTTAGGGCCTGGAGTGCTTCCAGAGGGCTTGTTGGAAGGACCGGCGTGGCCGGTAGCACCTAGTCCACTTCAACAGACAGCTGAGTCACCTACTCCTGCGGGAGAGTGGCAAGCAGCCACTGAGGACCCTACTTTGGTAGCTGGGTACTCAGTGACTTCAGAGTTGCCTGGCGCAGCACAGGAACCTGAGGTGGAGTAGGAGGTGGGCGCAGACCTGAGGGACCTGCCCAAGCTGGATGAGTTTGCATCAGCTAGGGGACCAGATCAGGCTGACCTCCTGACAAAGAGTGTCCCACTCTGGCGGGTCTTTGGAAGCAGGCGGAGGTGCAGGCTAACAGCGAGGCCCCTGGACTGTTCAACATTTACTGGGAGGACTCTTGTACAGTGAGCCAAAAGACTCTGAGGGTGAGGGCACCTGAAGGTTGGTTATTCCCTAGTGCCACAGAAAGTTCCTTTTGAATTTGGCTAAAAAAAATTCCTTTAGCAGTCCTTTAGCAGACACCGGCTGTCTGCGCACTTTTACTGACTGCAGTCCGGCGTAAAGGTTAATGCATTTTACCGGTCCTGCCTGACCTGTCAAGCTTCTGGCTAATCATGTGGTGCCTACACTAATTTAACAGTAAAATATCAGGGGTCTTATTTCAAAATAGTGGAAGCCTCTAACTCGCTACCCAGGTAGCGATTAGATATTAGAACAAAATGTAATCTTTGCAGGTTTCTAAAACCTCCACAAGTAGTAAGTTCATGCATAGCACACACACATGTATGCACAACATATTATTGCATATATGCTGCCTCTAGCTCACATGGTGTGACTGAATGTAACCCCATTGATGTGGTTACATGTAAAAGATGAGTCCTAACACTCTCAGCTTCCCTTGCATGCAGAAAATAGGCACAGAAGCTTTTTACCGCTTTGCTCACACCGGCCAAGTAATGTAAATTGTACCACTTTGCGCACACAAAGCAAGTAATGTAAATTGTAAGGCATACTTGGATTTACAAAATGAGTAGTTCAATATTCCTGTTAGACATTAGCTAAAACGTGTGTTGGTACAGTAATTGAAACTTTAACAAATCCAGCTTTTACACATTGCCAATCACCTCTTTGAAATATTCAAATACAATTTTCTATCCGCCTCTTGAGTCCAAGGTAACACCCTATAACTTGCCCCATTAAAGAATTCAACATTTCAATCAGTTTTTGTGAAAGAATCTCAGCTACACTGCTTAAACAAATGTGTGATATTTGACAAAAAACCCAAACCCCACCGTGCATGGCGTGCCAAATGTGGGAGTTCACAGAACCCTGCATATTTCATACATAGGAACCTCAAGGGTGTCAAACCGGGTCATAATCAGTCTCTGATGAGCGTTGAATATCTGTACACTTAAAATAATGTACATTAGGACCATGTGAGCTAGAAGCAGCATACATGCAAGAATATGTTGTGCGCATGTGTGTGTGTGCGTGTGTGTGTGCTACGCATGTTCTTGCTCCTTGGTTCAGGGAGATTTTGGACCCCTGTAAAGATTGTCTTTTGCTCTAAAATGTCATCTCTACCGGGGTGCAGAGTTATAGGCTTGGAAGGCCTGAATTTACAAAGAGTTTCACTATTTTCAAATAAGTACAGTTAAATCAGTGTTGGATTAACTAATTGTACAGGATCACACACTTTGGGTGAACAGTTAAGCCAGGATTTAACCCACTCTATACATTTGACCTCATACTTTCCTTCTTCATACCATCCCTTGCTTTCTTTTTATAGTTGAAATTCTTAGAGTGCCTCTTTCGTGTACTTGCCCCATCAGGTTGTCTAAAAGCCTCCTTTGGTGGCCTGGATCGTCACCCCCACTTGCTGAACTGATGCTAGCATATTGAGGGGGTCCATCAATAAGGGGTCTCACAGTTTGTCCTGAATCTTCCTTTTTGGACACAGAGTCACATTTTTGGAAATATATGCACCTGCCCTGTGGCATGATTAGCATTGCTTCTATGAAATGCCCTGAGTTTTCTTTGTCCTGATTAAACCTGTAATGTCTGATGGTTTTAGCATCTTATCAACAAAATCGTCCAACATTTCTGTGTCCTGTTCCAGTTATTACTTTGTTTTGCCCATGTTCTTTTAAAGCTCTTCATTTATATGTTTGCCATGTTTGATGCTTAAATGCATCATACTTCCACGACACACCAAGACCCCCTTTACCTATTGTTCTATTGGGGCTGGTTGCTTTTATCTTTCTATGTTGAAAATGTTAATATGCACAGGCATTTTGGACTTAACTTAAGTTCAACCTTTTTCCCCCTGACGCTGAATAACCATCATTTCTTTCATGTTCAATTTGTCATATTGCTTAGATGCAGTAGGAAAGCGCCCGCTACATTTGTGAAACCGGACCCAACACAGAAGCCTGCATTTACGAGACCAACGAGTCAGCCTCCAGTGCTAGTGCACAAGAAGCAGGAATTAATCACTGCAACACGCGCAACCCAGAGGAAACAGGAAGCAGTATTTAACACCATCCGCACTCTACACGAGGGGTTTAACCTTTGAAGCACTGCTGTCATTGTACATGCTACAGACAGCCTGGAGACTTGGGAATATACTAAGGAACTGAAGCCCAGATTAGGGAAACAACAGTAAAGATGACTTTGCCACTCCAGGAGGATAACTTAAAGCAGGACTCCTGCCAACAGATAGTCCACCAAAACAAGAGCCCTAGAGCTACTAACCATTGTGGTGACCCCTTTTTTTGGGGAAACAGAGCCAATCCAGTTACAACTGTATGGCAGGATGTCACAATTCCTGAAAAGAGTTCTAAATTGTTTTACAGTGTGGAGTCTTCCCAGACATACACAAGTGGGACAGACACCCCTTCTACTGCATTTAACGCAGGTCAATTTGAGCCTACTGAACAAGGACTCATATAGGACCAAGAAAAACAACTTGTAAACCACATTTGTTTTTTTTTGTCTATGTAATCAATATTGACAGAAGTGACCAAACCTTCTTGTCTTTAGCCCCAGAAGAATTTTCAAGTAGCTAGAACTCTGTTAAATAATTGGGAAGAAACATGTTGGGCACTTTGTAGATTTTTGTTTCATTTTATATTGAAGGTGTATTTGACACAATAGAAACAGGATGAATGGTATCAGAGAATGAGTGGTGTGAGTAACGAGGTATGTCCATTGTGTACGTTTTTGCACAGCACAAGTCACTTTATGGAAACAATGAATTGGATTGTTATGTGTATGTAGAAAAGTTTGTGTCATTATATTGGTGGTTTTGAAGTTCTAGCCACACATGACTTACCCATGGCAGGACATGTTGCATGATGTATTGTAATTTTTTTTATTTTTTTATATTGTACAGATTGATCATTAAAATATGTATATTGTTCTATAAACCTAAGAGTAAGAAACTTTTTCCTATGTCCAATTGAATGGACTGAAGGTGGTGAAGTCTCTCGTGAGTAAGGAACAAAGTGATAAAACCATAAGCTTTATGTTTGAAGTTTAAAGGGTTGATCCCCTTTTAGTTAGAGGGTACGCTTGATGGTTTTCTTTTCCCTCTACCTCTTTCTTATTGACATTTGTCATATTGCTTAAACCTGTCCAAATGGCTGGGAGATGTAATACATGCAGTATTTCCATAAGCTAAACTTTAGAAAGGCCATTAATAGCATTTGTCTGTAGATCAAACCCTGTGTGAACAATTACCATGACTGAAAAGTATGTGGGCAGCCTGTGGCAATATCCGGACCAGTCTTTTAAAAAACCTTCAACCATCCTCTAGACAGAGTTTTCCGTGGATGAACCACCGTCATGCACATCCCTGCCCAACTAAAGTTGAGGAAAGAGTTACAAGGTGTTCTAATCACATCCAAGTTTACTTATAAAACACATAAACTGTATAGCAGGTAACTCCTTATAACAACATGCTAAGTCAGAAGAATGTTGCTGTATTTTTCATTTTCACATCCTAACTGGTAAATTATAAGCCCACAACACGTGGGAATGCAAACCTGCCAAAAGAATTTACCTCCCCTGGACCCACAGTGTTTAATCCATGTCATAAAAAAAGTTGTGTAAAACTCAGATAGATCTGGAGATTTCTTGTTACAAACCTCCAGCTCTGTGTTATCCCTGCTGCTGAGAACATGTGTTTAGTAACATAAATGCAACTGTCTTTTTTTCTACATACCAGATTGACACCATGCTGTCCAACACATCTATACAGGGTGGTTTGAAATGGTACATTTTCTTTTTAACTACAAAACCCCACAGCACCACTATCAATGGTACTATCACAGAGGAATAAGCTATACATTTGAATGATGTTAAATATCCACTCACTTTAAGCACTGCCAGCCAAGGTCTTGAAGTCAACTGTTAATCTAATTATGAAACACAGGGCTGTCTTTCAATCAATACCCAGCAGGGGAGTTTAAGTCCTCTTCCCAGCCGGCCAGTAGCTTCGTCAGGGATCCAATTAATTCCAGATAGCCCAGATCCCTCACAGGTCCTACCAGCAGCTATAGTCAATTAGTCGCCTGGCATGAGACTCCAAATAGGGTGTTTTCCAATGATGGCCCCAGCTGCCCGAAATTTACAATCCATGCATGCCCATGGCGATGCCCCTGCACCTTTCAAAAGTACACCTTTTAAGGGTTAAAGAAACACCCCCATATCCCTTCCCATGCTGCTTTATGGTCACAGAGGCACAATGCATCTACACTTGTCAACAAGCCCCAAGTATCCTGCACACCTGTGTATTTCCTGCTTATTTTGCAAATAATAAATACATGCTGGCTTCCTGTGTCATTGTTGCAGAATCTAAAATTAGACGGACCCTCTATGCTGATGTTTCCGTTCTCTTTCATTTCAAACTGGCACCATTCTATAAAAAGCTTAAAATAGCCCTTCCATCACTGATGTCTATAGATAAGCAGCCCCATGTGTACAAGACCCCTTCTTAGCAGCCCCCACATGTGTTTGCTGCTGAGTTCTGCAGAATGCAGAAATACCTGTGTGAATCATTGGAATTCCTGTCATTCCAAAGACCTTGAGTCACTGTACTCCATCAGCTGATCCTGACAGCCACCCCTGTTTCAGATATATTCGCACCGCCAAGAGCTAAGCTCAGTCATTTGTATTTGTCTGTTGCAGTGCCATGGGTCTCAATGGCGCTGGCCCCCTGTAAACAGCATGGGGCTTCTGAAGTCTGTGGAAGGCTTGTGTAGAGTCAGTGAGCTATCAGAAAACATTCAGTGTCTCTACACCAGCCCTTTCCTTCAATGCCATGCATTGCCAAAGCTAATAGTTTGGGGTTTTAGTGTATGCACTGTGAACCACAGTTTGTGTATGCAGCAAATTCAAATAGGGTTATTTATGGTGTCTAGTCAAAGGATCGAATATAAATGGTCACCAGGTCAGAGGATCGACACCAAAGGGTCGACAGGTCAAAGGATTGCATTTTTTTTTCACATTTTTTTTTGGGGGGAGTGGTTTTTAGCAAAAAAAGGAGGGTTTGGGGGGGAACCCCCGAAAAAAAAAAATGTGAAAAAAAAAAAAATGCGATCCTTTGACCTGTCGACCCTTTGGCCTCAATCCTTTGACCTGTCAACCTTTTTACTGTCGATCCTTTGACCTACAACTGTTATTTATGGCTGCCATCAATGGTCAGGGGTGTCAGGCAAGCATCTATTTATACTCTGCACAAAATCTAAATCAAAGTTTGGTGTTACTAGATGATGCTGCAAACTCAACTGTCTAGGGTTATTTTTACGCTGTCAAACCTCAGGAGTGCCATGAAGTCATGTGTACTATATATATAACGTATATCCAGTTATTTAACATTTAGAAACTAATTATATCCTACATTTTGGGGTTGATTAACATTTGTGGGGTCATTGAAATCAATATCAATAATTATATTGCAATGTATATAAAAATTTATATTACATTTTATATAAAAATGTATATAAATGTTGTATCAAAATGAATATTAAAAATGTATATTAAAATGCCATATACCATTTTATGTCAACATTTATATACATTTTATATAAAAATGATACACATTTTTTGGGGGTCAATCAAACCATTTGAGGTTGATTAAATGTATATAAAATATATATCAACTTTGCATTAAATTGGAAATGGGGTTCGGGCTACCGGTCAAAATTTAACATGGAAAGAAAGGGTAGCCCTTCTACTACTAACATCGTACCCTTGCAAATCTTATGCGACAGCATCACAGCCCACCTAAGAGCAAAAACAGAGCCATGCAACAAGCCATCGGTGCATCCCACAGGACCACAAACAACACCCTCCCAGAAACAAAAACTGCAACAGTCAGCACAACACTCAATCAATTGAAGCTATATGCAAGGAAACATTCTACAGACAACTAACAGAAATCAACATAGCCGGATCCCCCAGCGACCAAAGCTCACCTGATAGCTACAAAAAGCTACTTACCTACAAAGCACCAGCCAACTACATCCGGCTACTGATTGATCTATCCTTAAACACGGGAATAGTACCAAAATCTTTTGAATCAGCGTACATTAAACCCCTCCTAAAAGACGAGACAGAAAAACAGATGACCCTGCTAACTACAGGCCCATATTAAACCTGCCATTTCCAGAGAAAATCATGGAGAACCACATGTACAAATAACTGCTCAATCCTGTAGAAAGCAAAGGAATACTTGACTAATCCCAGGTTGGCTTCGGACCGCACAGAGGAACTGAATCAGCACTTTGCCCATATAGGGTGACCTGAATATATAAACACAGATAACGGCACCCAAACAGCCCACATGCCCACATGCTACTAGTCATATCAGCTGCGTTTTATACAATAAAACATACAACTCTAATCAAGAGACTGGAAGAATCCAGTATTCATAGCTCCACACTAAAATGGCCAAAATATTTCTTCTCCAACCAAACCAAAATAACCCACTTACACCCACGTACACCGAACACAAAGAGTAACACCACAAAGTTTGAGCCTCTCCCCACTCCTCTTCAACATTTGTATGACCCCCCCTAATTAAGCCTATTGACTGACAACTTACAACTACGCAGACAACAGCCAACTCATCTTAAAGATAACAACCAACCATGACTCTGACAACGCCCTCAATATGTGCCTCATTGAAATAAACACCAGGATGGAAAACCACAGCCTCAAACTAAACCAAACCAAAACAGAAATAATGATCTCCTCCCTAGAAGACAATTCCTCACACAGACATCCCTCACCTGGCCCATGGGAACCCAACCGGAAACATCAACAGTGATAAAAAATCTAGGTATCCTTATGGACAATGGTCTCACCCTCAAACCAGAAGTCAATGCAATAGCAAAAAAATGCTCCTACCAACTATGGTTAATAAGAGGGATCCTCCCTTACTTCACTTTCCCACACACACTCATGATAATTTCCTTGGTATTATTTAGAATAGGCTATGGAAATACTCTCTACTTAAACATGCCTGACTATATCACCAAAAAACTACATTGCTTCCAAAATACAGCAGCAAGACTACTGCTTAGAACAAATAGAAGAGACCACATCACACCAGCCCTGAGAAGTCTACACTGACTACCAGTAAAGAAATGAATCAACTTCAAAGCCCTCTGCATTACCCATACATCACTACATGGACAAGAGGTCGAATTCCATCAAGTAAAAATCAAGAAGAGGTTTAAGATTGAGCACGACCTCCATAGAGAAACAAGACACTCTCCCATCTGATAGCCAAACTATTGAACTCAATCCCAAAGGAAATAAGAACAACAGAAGACCACCTAACTTTCCGGAAACAACTAAAAACCTGTCTATTCAGCTCAGCGAGATAAACATAGACCAACTACACAACAACCGCCCCTTGAGCAGACCACCCCAACCTCACGCAATGTCCGCTTCTGCAAACTGTAAGCCCAGAACAATGACAACACAGGATAAATACCCACAGAAAGAAACAATAACATTGCTACACAATAGCCAGAGACCACTCAAACCCCACTAACCATCACCCTCCTCTCTCTTCCACACCCACACACCTCTCACCTTCCACACATCCCGAGGGCTAGTGAAACAACCCAAAACACTCAAATCGCACATCACTCTCTAACCAAGCTATAAAATCAATAATCTCGATACCAAACAACTAAAACACTGGATGCTGCCCTTCCAGACACAACAAGCCACAGTGAACAAAACAAAGCACACCCAGAAATCTCACATGCACAGATTCCAGTTGCTCCTTATTCTGCACACATCAACAGATGAGTACAATATCTATCCTACCCCTCTGCTCCCCACTAACCAATCCATCTAACTTTACCTAACAGAGCCACGCGAGCGCCTGTAGGGCATGGAAATGGCAGCAGTGCATGGTATAAATCAACTTAAGATAACTCCTACTGGAGCTGCACCAGCTAGAAGGTCATCTTGTTTTCAGGCCTAACCTCAAAACATGTATTTTTCCTAGCTACTCTGTGAGTCGACTTTGACTAGGAACCGCATGCACCAAGATCTCAGCGCCATGATGCCTTTTCTAGGGAGAGGTTTTTAAGGAGGTTACAGTTAAGTGGTCCATTTTGTGTCGCTTTCTCACTCTTTTCTGAATACCCCTCCTGTCTTTCAACCCTTCTTTCCTTCTTCGGGCAGCGTTTTTTTAAATTAAGAAGTTTGTAACAGGGTTCTAAAGATACGGCTAGTGTAGTCATTTGGGGTTGCCCTTCACGAGTGTTATGTACCAGCACTGCTTTACGGGTTTAGATGTCCCTTTGAGATCCAAAAGAACCACATTCACTTATTTCTCTGTGATGTGTTATGTGTTGACGAAAAAATGAACAGAGTGTTGAGAAACAAGAATAATGCAAACAGACCGTGCGAGTTTTATTGACAAAAATGACTAGTTTAATGGTCCAGTATTACAGCTTTGAGGGAAGTTACTCGAAATTCAACTATCATTTCCCCTCATCGTCACTCTCCGACAATACTACATCGTAATCAGGAAGTGGTGTGGAGGTGGGCACAAAACCACAGGTCTTTCAAGCCTTAAAGGCAGGCATTAAGACGTTTTTCAAACAAGAAAACGTGATACGTCAGCACATGAATAGCACACGTGCAGGCAGACATACTTCGGCAATATTAGCTTCAAAGAACACATGTTTCTCGGCTTTGATACGAACGTGTTTATGGATCCTGAGGATGAAGTTTCCTTGGAGCAACTCGCATAATGGCAGGCCGTGCAGGAACGTGATTCCTGAGTTCTCTGTTCCCTGTCCTCGCGTGGACCTGTTTGGCGGGAACCCGAGCATCCGGCTTGGGGTTGCAGCCAATAAAAGACGATAAGGAGCGAGTATGGTCTGCAATAGATTAAGCCACTGACCCAAAAGATTGCCAAATTCCCAACATATTCAGTTTTCAATTTAAACTATGTTTCTATCTTGCACCGCTGCCCCCTGAATTCTTCTGAAGAAAGCTCTCCTGCCTGCCTGCACAAATAAGCGAGCTCATTCCATTCCTCTGGTCTGAAAAAGAAACTATTATGTTTGCTCAAAAGATATCATCAGTTGTCACTTAAAATGAAAACCCCTATGCTGTCATAAGAGATAGTGGATTAGCTGATGTTATCAACATCCTCCACAGTGATGTTATTTCCATTGTAACAGCCTTCTCTCTGTTCTCTCCGACAAGAGGTTTTATAAGAATTACAAGGTTCCTTACTTTTTTTTTCCCTTTGGTAGAAAACTGAATGCTATTATAAATGTGCTGAATGCATTTCCTTTAACATGAACAATATGAAATAATGTGTAGTCAAGATGATTATCCAGAATCATTCTATGGATTTAAAAGCAAATGCATCCTTTTGTTATTATGAGAACCCGGCAGGTCTTTTATTTACTCATATAAACTTATTTTTTACAGCACACGCTTTCTTCACAGTTACTCATGAATTTCCAAGTGGCTTCCAGAGAGGATCCATGCCAGCTTTTCCATTCATGGGCGAGGTCGAGGGAAGTGAGATATTGCGTAGTCCTGCTAACAGGTTGGTAACTATATCGGGTAATGTACCCCTAGCCATCGGTATAAGAACGCTGCAAACCACTGAGGAGTTTTGTGACCAAATAGAGGATCAAAGCAGAATGGCGAGTTCTTTTAGAGGGTGCCAGAGCTCCAAGTTCATTTGCAATATCCTTTTTACGTACCGTGGGGGGTATCTAATTACTTATAATACATAATGAACGATAGGGGCTTTTTTATATCAACATGGGCCCAGTGACCACTTCCTTGTTACCTTTCATCAAACATGTGTCGCGTATGTGAGATAACGGAGGACCAAGACCCCACCTCCGAGATGTTTATGTTTATTAGGTTTATATTGTGCTTTAATCCAAAGCGATGTACGATCATTATGATATATTAGGCAATGATTGTCTCTCACAGAAACTTCGCCACCAACTAAGTATTTGACTGCTTTATTGACACTGTGATTCCACTCCTGTGGAAAAGCCCATTTGATGACACGTGTTTCGGCACTTCCCGTGCCTTTTTCAAATCAGGGCATTAGTTATTTTCAAAACCATGAATTGCATGTACTCGTATTCTTCATACGTGGCGGTTAATCGGAGACACGACGCGCAGGGGAAAGGACACCCGTACTTGAAGTGTGATTAAACCCGTGATTATTGCTGATTAAGACTGGAAGATGAAGAATATGAGTACAGGCAATTTATGGTTTTGAAAATAACTAGTGCCCTGATTTGAACAAGGCACGGGAAGTGCAAAAATACTTATAATACATGCCCACATAGTCATTCCGTTTAAAATTTGGTCTCTTAACATGATGTCAGAGATGCGTCCACTTGATGATACACATAATTTAGAAAAAAAGAATCTGTGAGGAAGAAAAACAAACGAACGTGCAGCTTGTATTGTGTTGCAAGAAATATGTGTAGAACCTTCATGTAATGCATATAATGTGTTTTAAAATAAGATATACCATGCAAATATATTCTTGCTCTCCTGTAAAACTCCAGATGTGCATCCTTTAACAGCTGTGCACAGTCACAGAAAGCTATCTCAGAAGAGAGGAATCTGAAAAGCCAGTCACACCTTAGACTAAGTGTTCCAGTTGCAGCTGGAATTCTGCTCTGTGATGGCGCAATGCATTGTGACCCCATGACTCAAATGTACTAAGTTATTACCGACAGTATTACCACCCAGACACAGGATGGACAGCCATGTATTGACTGCAGGTTACAAGTCAGCACAACGAGGACAATAGGGTTGCTAGACAAAATCAAATTCAAAGATAGTCACCATTAGAATGCTGGAAGATGTTTTATAATAGGTCCGCCAGTAACGGTAATACAACATAACAATACAACTATTCAAAGATGGCCTCCATCAAAACGTTGGTGACTGTTTCACAGAGGTTGTCCCATTTCAATTTCTACAATTCAATTGTGACGCTCAAGCAAAACAAACATGTGTAAGCCGAGCTGTGTGTGGCAAGAGGCAGGCAAAGATGAGCTGTACAGTAAGTACAGTACATGATGAAAAAAAAGAAATGGAGAAGGAATGGCCCCAAAAGCAACTTTAAACACATGAGAGATATGATTGGGTAAGAGGAGAAAAGACAAACTGAAAGGAGGCCCCAGAACGTACGAATGGTGCATGCAGCAAATCAGACGAACAATACCTGAAATTACAAATCAGAAATCAACGAATCATCACTGACTCATGAGCAGCCATAATTCGACTATGAGGGTTCGTATGTTATATGTATGCCATACTTCTTACATACTCCACATCTTTAACCATGCCAAGCTGCACTTGTCATAGTGTAATGGCTTTCTAATATGTCGCAGGGAGTTTAGAAATAGGCTTGTGCTAATACCATGAAACTTTGCACTTGCATCAGTAAAAAGTTTCTGTAATCTGTCTCCAGATTTCCAAACTCGTTGACTAGGTGTAATGTGCCAAATTCTTCTTCTCTGAGTTGTATTGAACGCAAATATCTGTACAGTAGTTTATCTCATTGGCAACATTACATATTTGCCTCTGGAACAGTGCAATTACACTGCCCTCGATATTGTAATTTGCAATACCCGCTGTGAAACACATTGCATCAAGAACTGTGAAACTTAAACCAATATATAATATAATTAGCAATACTCGCTTCAAATCCAATCTATGTTTACCTTTGTCTGTTTGTCCATTATTCTTAGTTCACATTTTCTAAAATGAATACAAGGTTTTTAAAATCCTCAATTCTGTGTCAGCCATGCCAGGAGTAACAGATTAATGTATTTGGCAGAATACAAATAGTAACATTATATGGCATGGGCGGGTCTATTAATAATATGTAAAGTGGTTTATTTCACCTGTTTTATTTATCTATGCAACATGTTGCCCTTGCATGGGGATCAGAGAGCATGGAGTCAAGTGTTTAATGGGTCAACGCAGCACATATCTATTTTATATGTTGATAGCATTTTTTAAATTAATTATAAAGTGGAGGCAGATAAATCACTTGCTTTTTTCTGAATATACTTTATGCATACATGCATACACATTGAATTACATCTTAGGCCAAATGAGCCTCTGTTTAGAGATAGCAGATCTGCCAACTATCATACTAGTGACTTAAGTCGGATTCAGACCTCCCGCCATTAGTGGCCTGTACCTTTAAAGCCCACCATTAGTATTTGGAAAGTTAAAAGGACTGTGGTCACGAGATGACATAGGTGATATGAAACCAGTGTTTCACTGGTCACCATCCACAAATATGTGGGGCAAATATTTCTTTGCTGAAGTAACCAATAGTGTGAAGATAAATCCAATTTCTGCTTTTCTATCATAAAACCACGGCTGATGTCAATCAGTTAGCCCCTGCGAATAAGGTTCTTTTAAAATACAGAACTCAGACAATTAAAACCCTACTTTTTGGATGACCTTAGGGCCATTACAAAATCCCTCTGGCAAGCTGAACGCGGCACTAGGAAGAATTCCAAATTATCATCTAAATGTCTATTTTCTCCAACAACACATGCTCATATAACAGACACTCCAACAACACATGCTCTTATGACTTATGCTTCTATGACACTCTCCCCATCTGACCCGCTTACTTATAAGGTTCCTTTATATCACTGAGCAAAGATTCTATCAGCCAGGAGGCTGCACTAATATAGTATTGAAACCAGATCAACACTACTCTCCCTGGGTAGTGGGTTAATGAGTCTGTAGACAAAAGAAAGTTCAGGGTGTGAACTCTTGTTAGATCTATGGCCCTATTTTATTTTTGTTTACAAACAGAAACAATTGTGTCATATGAATTAGAGATTATGGTATGGGCAGTGCGTCTCTTGTGTTTCACCAAAATACCAATTTACAACTCTCTTATTTTCAACAGTTCATTTTGTAAATCCTAAAAGACAGAAACAGATGTATTTGCAAAAACATTCTAAATATCTTTTTACTTCAATGCACTCTTTGCTTGTGCATTTTTTCGATTATGTTTGGTAATATTAAAATGGTGTGTTCATTATGTATTCCCATGACTAAGTCCAACCTTAATGGCTCACCATCGTCTCTAGATTTGGATCCAATCCATGGATTTAACTTCAAGATGTTTCAATGTAAAACACTTAAAATAATGTGTCAGCCCCTCATATTCATTCATAGGAACCCACCAATCAGTCTTCCACATTGGCAATGGTACAGAATCAGATTTACTAGACCTACAAAACTGCTAGTTAAGTTCAAAGATGCAGGAAAACCTGTGCTCCTACTACTCGATCTCTCAGCAGCATTTGATCTGGTTGACCACAAGATCCTCTGCCAGCATCTAACGTCAGCGGCCAATTTTTCACCTGAAGCTAGTAGTTAGATCACCTCCTTCCTAGCCGATAGAACTGTCAAAGTGTTCCTGAATGCAAGTACCCTCTCTCGCCAATTTCCACAAGGTTCTTGTGTCTCCCCTACCCTCTATAACATTTTCACAAAACCATTATCTTACCTCCTAGACAATCAAGGCATCTCCTACAGGAACTATGCTGATGACATGCAAATCCTCCTCCCCCTCTCAGGCGACTATGTAGTCAACTCCTCTACACTACTCACAGTTTATCGCATCATCCAGGGGTGGTTGGCCTCCCACTTAGTTAGTCTCAATGACGAAAAAACAGAGATTCTCCTTGTATGATCCCCAGCTGTGCTAAAAATTCTCAACAAGCTTTGTTGCTCCTTCACCATTGATGGCATCACTATCCAGGTCTCCTCGACAGTGAAGACTCTGGGAGTTCACCTCGATGCATCCCTCTCAGTCATGCATCACATCAATGCTATTGCATCCTCTGCCGCACATACACCAAAATGATCAATGCCTGCAGGTCCTTCTTATCTCCCAACAGCTGCCTCACCATGGCGTGAGCTGTCATGGAATCTAGACTTGATTATTGCAATGCTCTCTTTAAAGAGACCTCTGTGCGGAATAGCCATTAAATGCAAGTTATCCAGAATAATGCACTCCGTGCTGCCCTCAACATTCCGAAGTGAGAACATATCTCAGAGGTCAGAGGAGCCGCTCATTGGCTTCAAATACAAGAACGTATTACTTTAAAAACCCTTTCCATTACCCATAATTGCTTCTCAAAGTCTGCCCCGCTTACATTGCGCTGAAATTCACAAACGCCCAATCACTGAGAACAACCAGAGCTGCCTACGCTCACCTTCTAATCACTCCAAGATTCAGACAAGCTAGAGCAGGTGGCTAAAGCTTCCCAATCATTCCTGAACACCTTACCCCCATTTCTAAGATTGGAGCAGTCCAACTGCTCCTTCTGCAAACACTTGAAAGCTTGGCTCATCAATGAGAAATCCCTCAAAGATTGAACACAGACTTCCGCAAACCTTTGAAAACTTGGCTCTTCACCCAGAAATCCCTCAAACATTGAAGAAAGACTATGTACCAACTCTGTATTTTTATTTTATGATTTCTCACTTTCTGTAACTTGTAACGCAAGTAGCGCCTGATGCCTGCAGGTTTAGAGTGCTCTATAAATGTATAAATAAATAAATATCAGCATGGGCCTTTATCAGGGCAAATATACACTTAAAAACACAAAACACAAACAGCTGCGTACTCTGTCTGCAACTTATTTTGGGCAACATTCTTACAAGCTGACCTTGTTTCACTCTTCCTGATTGAACCAAAATACATGCTCTTAAGGAGAAGGATGGTTCACTTCAATTATTGCATAATTTAAACGGTACTTCTGATAATTATATTTGGAGCTATATCTAAGCACCGAATGCTTCAAAAGAAAGAACTATTTAAACATTGTAATGTGGTAACAATGTTACGGTATGAAGTCTTTCAAAAACACAACTCTTTGTTTGAATCTATTAAAACTTAGTTGAATGTATAATTGCACAGGATATAGTGCTCAGGGTCTAGGAGCTATGTCCGTAGTATGCACAAATACAACTGCGTCAAGTCTGTCTCAAGAAGATGTTGGCGAGTCCAGTGTTTGCCCATTATTCTTGGCATGACCCAACTGTGAGCATTGTTTTGGAGAATCTACATGTTCTTGTTGCCCTAATTTGACATCTGCATACTTTTAATGCTGTCATTTTGTAAAAGAGCATTTTGTCCATTGTGTATACTTTTGGTAGTGCCTCATCTAGTTTTGGCTTCCTGTATTCTTTTCATTTAAACCTCACAGATTTCATTTTTACATTGATCCTTCCCGGTTCTTAAAAAATAATCTCTAAGGAATACCTTTTATAGTTGTCATCAGATGCACACTTTTGGAATCTCATATGGAGTTTGTAAAATAGCTGTAGGACTCCAAAAGAGATGAGTGAAAGTGTTATTTCTGTTATCAATATGAAAAATGAAATCCCAAAAACATATACTGGATGTCAGTTTTCAATTGTAAGAATTATTCTTGTGCCAGGTAGAAAAGTAAAGGTGTCTTGGTACATCTTTGTTGCAGGTGACAACAATGCCATCAATATACAGTCAAAGTACTACATATATGGTAAGAGTTAATTGAGGATATGGTTCATCACATGCTCTGTTTCGGAGGGACTCAGAAAAGAAGGACACAGCTAGGGCCACATTTTGCCCCCACTGCTTTTCCTCAGATTTTCTTGAATAATTACTTTTCGAAAATTAAACTACTATTGGTCAGAGCAAAATTGAATATGTACCTTATTATTGTGTTTTGCATTTGATATCTAATTGGACATTTGAAAAGGTATTAAGATGCTGTTTGATGCTACATTCATGTTAGATATTGTTGGTGTGTATGTACACAGATGTTACATCACAAGTGACCAATACATAATCATTTTAACTTTTGTATCTTTCATATAAACTGGCCAAATTATACTAGGGGCTTGTCAAATATAGTGTTAGATATATCCAGTTAAGGAAAATATACTGATGATTAAAGGCTGGCATGGGGAAGAATGAGCCTTTGTTATATGTTCTGCATAAAGGTAGATTGTTGCTGTGGTTGGATATGGATTAAACAGCATTTTTTTCTCATCAAGATTGATAGGATTATCATTGTACCAAGCAACCCATATGTCTGACATGATGGCCAGTAATTGAGAAATAAATTCGGTTTTGAGGTGTGATTAGAAAGCTGTGTCACTCAATTTCCTTGTATCAAAGTATTGTCTTCCATTACAGCTTATTTTATGATTATTTCATGTGATATTATGTGAGCTTTGTCATTCCGAAATTGTACAATGATTATATTGTCTCTAATATTGTTTGGTTTTGGCAGTATTTCCCCTCTGTAAACATTTTCTTTTTGAATGTGATGCTCCCTAGTAAATTGTGTGAGGTCAGAATGATTCTTAGTAATAATATATCAAGTATATAATTTTAGATAGACACAACAAAGTTAACATGAAATCCACCAGACATTCTTCTATGATAATTAAAACATGGTATGCTTGAAAGTTTTATTAAAATAAAAATGTAACTTGAATGTGCTTCTGCATGTGTGCTGCAATGTTCTATAAAGCATATGTCAATGCAAAGTTACGTACAAGTTAGAATTTGTATAATAGATCACACCACAAATGTTGTTAGAACAAAGTATTGTTTAATGTCAATTCCAATTAACAACTGTTTAAATTATGCATATGTATTCTACATGGGACAGGATAGACTAATTATGCATGATTGACATTCTGTGCATTTACAGTGACCTCAAACCATTTGTTCATGAAGAAACAACTATTAGTTAACCTCTCTAGTAAAGAGAGAGTGTACAGGCCCCACTGACCAGACCCTCAAGGATATTGCGGCATGAAATGTTAAAGTTTGTGGCATAAAAAGTAGATGTTGCGACACAAACATTTTATTTATTGCAGCATTTTTGCAGCACACTTCACATTGATTGGAGGGTATACGATTGGCACATTGCAGGAAAGAGGCAGTGTGCGGCACTACAAGAGAGCCAGGTTGTCATTAGTACCTTACTATCAATTTAATAGGAAGAGTCTCAGATGTCCCTGGCTTGACAGAACAGTGTTTGTTTTGCACTCCCATTTTGGTTTAATGTGCATGCCTATTTATTATTAGAAACTGTATCAATCATTATCAGGTATAATGGTGAATGCATAACCCTTTTATGTTCTCCAATCCCCAAACAGCCACATACCTCTCTCACCAACACCCATCACAAATTTCCCATCAGAGTTTACAATCTCAAACCTCTCACTCTAAGTCATACAAATAGACAGGTAACCCATTTTGGGAAATGAGCAGGCCACCTTATTTCTATGGGGCTGACCTGTAGTGCAAATGATGCCCTGGCCAGCAGCATTCAATACATTGGTGTCAAAACAGCTCTCCAGCCAATATATTCTACAGGCTCCCAGCGCATTTCACCATGATAGGCCCTTAAGAGGCCTGTCACTGTAAAATGCGATCCAAATAAATGGAGGGGGGAAAGAAATGCAAGTGAGACAGCAGTGATTCATATCTCTGCTGTCATAGGTTAAACATTGCTAATGGTCTTTGCCTGTTTAAGCAAAATGTTCAATAAAAATGAAGTGGAAAAAAAGCATGTTGCATGCCCAGTTCAGGTAAAACCCGATCATGCAGTGTGCACCCCCTCATGCCTATTCAAAGCAGGTGCCTGGGGTTGCCTTAGTTTTCTGCACATTTCAAAGCGCATCCTGTTTGTACATTTGGGATGTTCTTTTAAATGCGCAGAAACGCCCCCTGATTGGAGGTGAAAAACACCATCTAAATGGGTGCATATAAGATACAGCCATTCTGATGTCCTTTGTGGATTGGGTTACTATTTTGGGGTACAAGTGATGAGATGTGCTTGCACATTTCACTACTTGCGTCCCAAAATGCTTTGAGAACCTGTCCGTTTTTTGGAGTGCCTTTGCAAAAATGGCAGTTTTTGTACTTTAAAAAAAAAAGCCATTTTCGAAGCATTTTGTCGGATCACAAAATCTCTATGACCTGGATTGTCTGTCTAACATAGCACTTAAATCAATAGAACACTATAAGCAGAGAAGGTGGGCATACCTAAGACAAAGACCCTGTTCGTAAGCATTGAAAATACCATTAAATGCAAGATTCATACTAGTAACTCAGGCTATATAATGGTCCTGTTTTGTTTGCTAATCTATAAACCCATCCAGACAATAGATTGATTGGTGCTTGGTCACCAATTAAGTGTATTTTTAAAAGAAGCAGATGCATAGTGAATGTCGTCAACCTTTAACATTGTAGAGCATTAGGCTCCATGAAGAATCTGCATCTGTTCCATTAAGCTGCCTATTGAAATGATCCTCTGTTCAACAGAATGCATTTCTTAAAACGTATCATTTCTGTTGATAAAAGGACAAGCCACATCCAAATGAAAAGTCAACTTTAAATGGTGTCGGGCAGATTGACAATTGGAATTGTATTATTAGTTACACTTTCTGAACCATTTGCTCATCATGAAAACAAATACAGATCTAAATTCAGCAGATAAAAATAATGGTATGCATATAAAATGATAAATTACAATGTATGATTTATGTAGTCATGTTATTGGGATTCGTACTGTGTACCCTTGCCATTTTCATTACCTCCCGGTGCTCATGTGAATCAAAAATCAGAAAGCAGGGAAGGTGGTAGTTAGGGATTAGAGGGAAAAGACAAAGGTATTGTGCTTAACTGATGTGTGTATAGAACCAGGAGCGACTCGTGTCTGCAAGGGTGCGTCTTCAAGGTGGTAAGTGATGTGTGTACCGGAAGCATTTTGTTATCGAGATGGGAGACCTGAAGTGTCTTGGGAGCATCTGGGTGTTTTGGACAGTAGATGTGTGTGCAAATTGATTGGAGTGGTGCCGAGTTGTGACTGTTACTTTTTTGGTGTGGGTTGAGGGTTTTATTGAGCCATTTTTGTTGGTGAGCTGCTGAACATATGGTGAGTGAAAGTGCATCAGATATAAGTTTTTTCGTGCATTACATCTTTGCGTGTTGTTTGCACGGAAGATTAGTTTTTTTGTATATTATTTGCATATGTTAATAACTTCATTATGCATCAAATTACAGAAACATTAATGATAGCTCTAGGTTCAGAGCATTCTTCTGAATCCGAAGATATCATTTGTATTAATGTTGCATGCCCATGAATATTAGTTTATTTTTGATTCCTGAATCCTGGGGGTGGTAGTTCATAGCTGACACATCCCTCTTGTGTCATATATAATTCAAATGGCCAACTGAAGCAAGGAGGAGAGCACTGATGAGTATGAGAAAGTGAAGGGAACGCATCACAGACTCTTTATGATGCAAATGTACATGGCAAATGATGTTGAATGGATGGAGTTTGCTGGGATCTAAGCTTAAATCAGTAGGAAGAACAGGGGGGTTTGGTAAAACAGAGAAGCAAGATCCAACAAGTGAGAGGCCTGATTGGATACCAGCTGAAAGTAATTGATGGGGAAATCTGCTTAAAATTGACTTTTCCCACATTGGACTGAATGCAGAAGCCTTTCCCAAGGTTGAACCAGATTACCTGAGAGGGATTTTGGGAACAGGTGAACAGACTGAAAAGAAGAGCTTACCTGGTGGCGCTGTCTGAGTACAGGTGGTGTCCGTACCATACATGCTTCTTTGAAAGACAAACACAATGTGAGTGCCCTGATGGAAGATTATAAGAGAATTTCCCCAAGAATTAATTAATTCTCAGGTAGCATTTAAAATTGTTTTGGGGGACCTGTTTCAAAGCTATATCACTGAGAAAAGGGAATGTAGTGCAAGGTGTATGTGCTCTGTGATTTATAATTAAAAGTAAAAATGTAGGGATCTTTTTGTTGTATTTTAACTTTATCTGCACCCTGCATAGTATGCATGGAATGCTATGAGTGACTGACATGGAATGCTGTGTGAGAGAATGTAATGTACTGAGTGGTTCTGTGAATGTCAGTTGAGAAGATGGGATGGCTGAGAGAGGATGCCGGTAGATGTTCTGTTGCTTTGTATGCTCTGTATTTACCTGATGTTCCCTGTACACTGTACACGGAGCTGGAACACAGTGAAGATGTTGCCTGTTCCTACACTGGTGTCAGTGTCATGCTTGCCCAGGGATCCAACTTAACACTTTTCTCCTGCAATTTGGGGTCTCTGGTGGCCTTATAGATCTCAAATTGAAATGTGGAATGACAAATCCCTTGACTGATGTCTGATATGGTCAATAAAGTAATTGACATCTATTCCTTTAAAAACATATGGATCTGAGGTGTTGTTAGGGTGAACCCGATTCCTTATGAAATAGTGAATGAGTTAGGCCCAACTGTCCCAACATTAAAAAATGACCAGAATCCCTTTGAAAACCTAGCCTTTATAATTATTTGCAACCTATTGCACATCCTACAAGGTGAAATCAAATAGGGTCTATGCCCAAGCTAAGAACCATTTTTTACGTTTTGAGATAATGTCTAATTTTAGATTTAAATCAGCCCAAGAATCCAAGAATTGGGAACAATATGTTAGAGCAGGCATATTTATCTGATGCTAACACCTGTTAATCGTTTCAGAGAAACATAAGTAACTATTTGGTTTCAAACTTTTTCTGAGATCTACTTCTCCTTTTGATATAAAAGAGGGTGGGTTTCAGGTACACATAATTCTATACTGTAAATTGATGACTTAACCAATGATAAATCAAACAATGGTAATATATGTCAACATTGTGAAGTATTTGAGTCCATTGTCTAGAATAGTAATTCATATTTATTTCTGTGTATGAATGTTAGTGTGATTATGCAAAATAAGTTGTCTCATGCTGAGATGCGAAAGTGACAATGTCACTGATGTCAGCACATTAATTAATTGTGACACATAGATTGTGTTGAAGATCACAGATATTTGTGAAATTGCATTGGTGTGTTGAATTAGATGGCCGCTGCTGAATAATCTCAGAAAGAATACAGTTTGTGCTTAGAATAAGATAGAAACAAGCTAATCGAACATTGTGATTTATTTTTGTGTATCTTTGGCTTGATAAAATATTTATATTTTCAAAATGACAAAATAATTCACTCAGATTGTTTCTTTAATTATCAATTATTGATCAGTAGTTATTGATTGTGATGTGTGTTCAAATGTCCTGCCTAAAAATGTACAACAGTGTAGGCACACATGTTTGCGAAGAACAGAGTGCATTAGACCAGTCATTACAAGGCTATACACAACGTCCACTAGCAAGAAAGAGAGACATATGCCTGTGAGCCTTTCAGATGACCACTTTAACCACCTCAACGTGGTGAAGGACAGACTAGCTAAACGGAAACCTTGTAATAACACATACTTGAAACTGCTCTAAAGAGATCTATATTATGACACTTATTAAGCAAGTTAGTGATCGGTGGTAACAAAACATAAAAAAATTACAGGAGGGTCTGCATGGTCATCAGATTTCATTGCAAATTCAACATTGCCTTGTTGAGGCAATACAAGGTGAACTAAAAGTGGGATGAGTACTAATGAAGTGCATGACCCACGAAAAATTAAAGGATAAATTAAATTATGTTACTACTTATACAAATTGTTGATTAGACACCATGATGACTCTAACAATGCAACTTTAAGAAATCCAATAAACAGCTGTAAAACTAATCATAAAAGAGGTGGACATGCAAGCTGATTTTCCTCAGTTACAGTAAAAGTTTAAAATAATCAAACTGCAGAGAACCCAGCTGGCCCACGAGGAATACATTGTTATCCAAGAAAGACACCCAATTACCTTAAAAGTGACAGAAGCACAGTCACAATTTGATTAGGACAAGGACATAGGAAAATGCTGATGCCATGTTGCAAATAAACCCATTGAAAAATACAACGTTTCCACGTAGAGACAGAGAATGAAACATATGCTTGTAAGTGCAAACATGATTTCTTACAAATGGCTAGCCTCACTGAAACTAGGAAAAACAAGTACAATGCAAACAATAAAGGATAATCAAAATATATGAGGCAAAGAATACATGAGAATAGGTTGAGTTCTGAGCCTGCAGTTACCACTCAGAGACTCATAGGTCACAGGGAAGAGGGTAGAGTTTCCGCTTTTTCTGAGACAATCACTATCCTGCCCAGACATTCCCTGAGAAACACTAGTGCATCCGGCCCAATTCAAGACAATGGGACTACCAGACTTCATTACCACCCCCTTCACAAAAACACATAGAGCGAGAAGAATAGCAGAGTTCCTTGTCAGATACAGAGGAATATATAAAGCATCAGGTGAGAGAAGGGGAAACAGCCCATGTAATCTGCCAGTAGAAGACAGGTGAGAAAAAGAGTGAACTTTAAAACAGCAAAATCATTGAAGAAATCTATCAAAATGAGTTAAGTGAGCAGGAATTGCAATGTAAGATCCACCAGAGAGACCATCTAGCCCATATGGCTATCTCTGAGAGACAGGACAGGCAACCCAAATAGGGCATTCTAAAAAACCCTTCCTTCCTTCACAAGGGACCAATTGGGAAGCCCAGAACCTTTAGCTAGAGAATAGATGGGGAAACAATGATTTTGAGCAACAACAGTAAGGAACTCCTTATTAGCCAACTCCATTTAAAGGAATCAGGACCCATAACCCAGAAGAGCAATCCAGAAATGAGAAAAGAGAGGAGCCATTGTACCATACACATAGGAAGCCAAACTACAGCCATTATGACAGGGAGAGTAAATATGTAAATAGGGGGGTTCAAGTAGTGCCTCTGACATCTGATGAGGAAAAATGTTTCAAGAGAGAAGGCATAGAAAAAGTAAGACCTCAATCGCATTTTCTGAAAGATCCAATCAAACAGATCAAAGCTTATACTGCACACTGTTGCCATTGGCATGGTCTCCATGGTTCTGTAAGAAAGTGGGTTGGGTAGGTTAGTGAGGGAAGAGGGAGTAGGATAGAGGCTGTGCTTTTCTGTTGTTGCTTGTAGGACCAGGAGGAACTGGCGCCTGTGTGGGTCCAATTTCTAGGTGTGTTTGGGTTGTGTGCACTTTAGTTATTGTGTCCAGAAGCACAACGTACAGGGACTGGGATTTTTTTTAATTAGTTTGTTTTTATGATGAATGTGTGTGTTGTGTGTTTGTGTTTGGTGCGTGAGAAACCTGAAGATGTCTCACCTGCTAGTCCCCAGGGATCTGTCATCCAGGTGGCCAGGATACGGCCATCGCCTTTGGATCCAGTTCCTGTGGGTGGACCAGGGTGGGAGGATCACCTGGATGAGGGGTCTTCAGGGAGTGGACGTGGGACACCAGAGGTTGAGACATGGTATCCCCTTCCTTGTTACAGCTTTTACCCATTCTAACAGGTAAGATACCTAGGAACTCAACCCCCCCCCTTACCTGACACAAACAATTTCTCACAGTCAGTTCACCATGAGCGACAATGGACTAACACCAGAGCTGTATAACTGACATGTCCCAACACAAGGTCAGGCAATTATGGATCATTACACACACCTGACTTTCATCACACTTCCCCACACGGACAAAAGGCGGAGCATGAAAGCACACTCTGAGCGAGGCAAAACACACAAGGAAACAACAGTTCCAAGATGGCAGTTTAACACAAGGAGAAATACGGCGAGATCAGAGAGGGTTGCAAGAAAGAAAGCACTCTTGAACTGTAAATACCGTTACTTTCGTGAACTCTGGAAAGTTAGAAACGGAAGACCAGGAACGAAAGATGATCTAACCTGCACAGTGTGTTGGTGATACCCGGGGCTCTCCAGTGTCAATAATCAAGGCATGGAGGAGCGATTACCACTGTGTTACTGTCCTTCGCTGGTACAACAAACCAGCATCAGAAAAGACAGCACAGCCATTGAGCCTGAGAGATTGATCCCAAACATGCTTGTCTTTTGAACCAAAGTTACAAGTGGCAACATTGTATACAGAGAACAGTGTGTGAGGCATTTGGGATGAGCGCCACAAATACAATTGGAACCCAAAGGAAATTACTTGGTAATTGTACTTTGGTAGGCCAAGAAAAGATACCATGCACAGAGTGGTCTGGTGCCACGTGGGTAGTCATTTGAAAGTCTCTGTTAGGTATCCAGCTGATGCTGAGTGTGATAGAAAGAAATATTGAGATCTAAGTGGTCATGCAACAGGTCAAGCTAGACCCTGTGCACATTCGAAAGTCTTCGATAGTTTAATGTACATCACAATTGGTTTGAGCCTGGCTGCGGGAGACTAATTGAACAAAGAATGGGATCTGAGCCCGGAAGAGGGGGATCCGAGGTGTACCGAGAGTCACCCGGAAAAAAAATCTCTGAAACTTGTTTTGAAAGGGATCTGACCCCAGAAGAGGTGGACCTAACATTGAACTTTTTTTTAAAAGTATCTGAGCCCGGCTGAGGGGGATCAAAGGTGAACACCCCAATTGAATACTGAAGAGAACATTTGCACGTTGTTTCTGGTTTAGCAGGCCTGCTGCGTCAAGAGACTTGTGAGAAGTAACTGGGAACAGAACTGGGAAAATGGAACTGTATCCTTGTGCCACAGAAGCAAGAGTGTGTGCTCTGCTCGAGTGACCTGCCTTGCTCCGTGCTGAAAACGTGGGAAGGGAAGCCAATGGGCCGAGCATCCTGACATATTATTTTGTTAACACTTCTTTCATTTTCATGAACATTACCCCACATTATTTGTAAATTAGTGGTAAGGATTGGCAATAGTTGTTTTAGTATAGGCACTTATATTTTGATAAGACTCCGCTAGGACTGCATTATTATTATTTGATGGTCGTAGCTTGCTCCAATCTGTAGATTTAGGTTTATATTGGCGTTCATCACACCCTTGTGCAAGTTAAATAAACACCCTTGAACTGTGGTCACTTGTGTCTGTCTTACTGTTGATACCATGCCTTCCTTACAGGTGAAAAATATTTGTTAGATCATAACCATTAGACCATTGTCCCGGGAGGCTAGCTCAGCGTAAATGTGCTCGCCTTGGAAGCAAAACAACACGAAGCAACACAGGTTTGATCACTGAGTCCGTGCTTAGACACCTCTGGGTATTTAAGCGCGTTATAATTATTCAACTAAGACAAAACAACTACATAACTAAAAACAAAGAATTCTTGTAACAGCGCGTCGATGCCTGCAGGCTGTGTGAGCGCTTTAAAAAAAATGCAAATAAATAAAAATTAGGTTTGTGTGGGGTATGCTGAAGAGGAACGAGGAGCGGGGAAGTTAGTGGTTGTTACAGTGTGTTTGTTTTATTGTTGGTTCCAGAGTTTGGACTTTCATTGAATTATCTAGGGTCCCCAGTGATATTTCTGTCAGCGCCCTTTTTATACTAATCATTGTGAGTTGAATAACCAGGTTTTCAGCCATTTTCTGAAGGTGAGGTGGTCTTCTCTCAGATTGAGTTTCCTACAATGCAGTTCCTCCGAATTTCCTTTTTTCGTATTTTTTCGTGTCAATTTGTAGGTCGTCGCTTGATATCAGGTCTTTTCCCGGTAAGTAGTGGTTGATCTTGGACTTTAGGGATTTCTCTCCTTGTCCATGCAGTGATTTGTGGGCGAAGCAGAGGGCTTTGAAATAATGCATTTTTTAGGAGCCAATGTAGGCTTCTCAGGGCTTGTGTGATGTGGTCTCTTCGGTTTAGTCTCAGGAGTATACTTGCTGCAGCTGCAGTAATTTGGATGCGTTGGAGTTTTTTGATGAGTAGTTCTGGCATTCCAAGGTGGAGGCTGTTCGCATATTTGATTCTTGATAATATTAGGGAGATGATTATGAGGTTTCTGTATGAGAAAGAGAGGTAGAGGAGGATCATTCTAAATAGTTGCAGGCGGTAGCATTTATTTGCTGTAGCGTTTATTTATGGTTCTAATAAGAGTTCATTTTCCATGTGTACTCCATAGTTTTTTATCACGGCTGATGCTTGCGGTTGGGTTCCCATGCCAGTTGGCCAGTACAGTTGTGGGTCTGTTACATTGACCTTTTGGGGTGAGATCATTATTATTGTTGTTCTTGTCAAAATAGCTTGCGGTTGTTGGTTGTCATCCAGCTGTATATATCGGTAAAGCAAGTATTGAAGGTATTGTTTGGGTCTTGGGTTGTGGCTATCTTGACAATGAGTTGGGTATCATTGTGTAGTTGGAGGAGGTCAGTCCATGGTTTTGAATGATTTTCATTAAGGGGGACATGTAGATGTTGAAGAGGAGAAGGGAGAGTCTCGACCCTTTTGGTACACCAAAGGAGATGTTTCTGGTGTTAGAGGTAAATGGCAGTATGTAGGTTCCTTCAGTTTGGTTAGCGAGGAAAGATTATAGCCATTGTAAAGCGGAGTCGTTTATACTGCATTCCTCCAGTCTCTATATTAGTGCAGTGTGTCTGATTTTGTCAAACAGTGCTGATATGTCCAGTAGTATGGGGCAGATCTTGTGCTGTTGTCTGCATTTATTTTTGGGTAATCCCATATAGAGAGAAGTGTTGATTCTGTTCCTCCCATGGGTCTGAAGTCGACTTGCGAGTGGTCGAGCATTCCATTAGATTCTATGTAGTTCAGTAGGATTTTGTATATGTGGTTCTCCAGAAGTCCCACCCTCATCCTTCCTATATGCTGGAAGCCAGAAATCATGACATGCATGACACCAGTGATAGTGCCTAATCCATGGAGAGCCTTCGTGAAAAAGATATCCATTGAGAAGACCCTATTTGATGTATCCACGTAGAGATGACAATCTCTTGGAGGAGAGCCAGGAATATGATGATGAAAGAGAAGGTGGTGATGTCACTAGAAGGAAACGTGACGCACTGAGAAGAGTGGTTAAAGAAAAGGATGTATAGACTTTATGGAATCTGAGGACGAAATAACGGATCAAGTAAACTTTCAAATGCGGAATGAAGATTGCAAGCCGTTTCATAACTGTACAGATGCAGCAACGCAAGTAGACTAAGTAATCTTAAAGACTAGCTATATATAGTGAATATACTGCAGGTGGTGGCGCCATTATATAGAAGCTGGACATCAGTGTCACATATTTAGTAAACTCAGACCCATGGAGAAGGATGGATCGGAAAGCTGTGTCGCAGCAACATGAAGTTAAGAGCATGGAAAGGCATGGAAGAGCTGTCTGGACTGGTGTCAAAGGATGTAGTAGCCAAGAACTGGTTATGTATCTATAAAGAACAGAAACCGTAAGACACTGAATCATCTCATGTTAAGTTACAAGAAAGTACACCATGAGTGTCAAGTTTATTAATTGAAGAATATTAAATGCTGCAAAACAGGCTAAAATATGGTCTCCTGTCATGTGAGCCAAGGATGGAAATAGGAGGTGGGCATGCCGCTCTAGACTTCAGATAGCGTGTGCTTGTACTCTCTTTTATTCCCAGGAGCAAGAATACTTTGCAAGGCCAAGTTCAAAGACAATCTGAATGGCAGAAGGCATGAGCGATGAGAGATGTTGGGCTAATTGGGTGGGGAGACATGGTCAAAGTCCACCCACTGACACCTAGGGTACCAGCTTTTGTGCTGCTAGTGAGCCGAATGTTCCAGAAGGGAAAAACGTGCTAAGCAATTATAGAGGGCCATGTAACAAAGGCCTTATAGTTTGAGAGCCAATGATATACCGTGTACTTCATAACTGTTGAAGATTACTTGCACTAGGGGTGGGCATAAGTTGTCCATCTGACTGTGGAGACCCAATCACAACCCGTTCATATATAGAACGTATACTTAGATGTTCCTTTTGACCGTAACACAACCCCCCCGTAGGTTTATTCTTGTTTCACCACATAGTATGACATCAGGTATGATGACGTTTTAGTATATAAATGTGTTTTTTATGCAAAGTATTTGAGAGCTCAAGTGAATGTCCATCGATGTCCGTTGTAACTCTCTGTTTTAGACAATTGATAATAAAACAGTCAGAAGAGACCTTTTGCCAACTTCCTGAGTTGGTCTTATTGATTGTGAAGAGTTATTCTGCATCCCATCCATGCAAGACTTGTTACTGATTTAAGGAACCCCTGGGTTCACGTGGTGGCAATGTCGGATGGTTGAAAAAGACACATCGATCTGTTTACTCCAGAGCTTTGGACAATTGGATATCCTCCACCATATAGCTGGAAGATTGCAGGGTTTCCTGTGGAGAGCAACCAAATAGATATCTTGCAAGAAAATTGAGACAGTGTGCAGGGTCCCTCTTTGATGAAACCACTACTTGGTTTCCACAGGCACTTTGCGTACGGAAGGAGAAAGTGGTCGATTGGAGGAGGATACGATACCAAGGGCTTCCACCCAAACAAGGGAATGGTGAGTAGACAGAGGGGAATGGCAAAGTAAGGAGAGGGGGTTGTAACAATTTAAAAAGTGACAAAAGTAACTAAAGTAACAGGAGTAACAGAAGTAAGAGGAAATATTGTGTAAGAGAGAGAGATAAAGTGGCCTAACCTAAGGGGTTTAGAAAAGGTTGTCTCGCACTCCAATCGGAGTAAACTATGCTATGGGCTGGACATGTGCACATAAAGTGACAACCTAAACTCTTTGATCAGATTATTAAGTAGGGAGAAGATGAGTAAGGGTGATCACCAAAGTTTTTATGTTAAGAGTCGACTAGTCTGTTTGTTTATGTATTTATGTTGAAGTAAGGTGTCAAGGAGAGACACAAACAGTTGTGTAAGAATTGAGAAAAAGTCAAGAATGTATACTGTCTCTCTAGGAAATCGATTGGTACCAATCCAGAGGTAGACAGAGAAAATTGGAGAAATAGAAGCTTTGAGCAGCGATTGTTGGAGCACGGACATATTTACAGGGTAATTCATAGAATTTCGCAGAAAAGTGTCGCAATCGGCTGGCGCAGAGTGTCCGCGTGCGATTGACTGCGCCAGGCACGTGCGATAAAACCGATTTCCGCGCACAGCGTATTCATGGATTTCATGCTCCCAAACCAGCCGTGGCGCAGAGTATCGCAGCGACCCAGCAGCAGCGCCAGTAACGCCCCCAAGAACGCCCTCGCGCAAGGAAAAGCCAGCAAAATCGCTAAATCATCGCAAAGGGCTGCGCTAACCCTGGACCAGTTTACAGGGCAGCCAAACAAGGAACGCAAAGCGGGTAACGTGCATATCAGGGGTACACGTGAAGTCATACACGCGATTAGCCAGGGTAAGTGTATTACAGGGGTACACGTGAAGTCATACACGCGATTAGCCAGGGTACGTGTATTACAGGGGTACGCGGGAAGTTTAACACGCGATTGGCCAGGGTACGTGTATTACAGGGGTACGCGGGAAGTTTAACACGCGATTGGCCAGGGTACGTGTATTACAGGGGTACGCGGGAAGTTTAACACGCGATTAGCCAGGGTAAGTGTATTACAGGGGTACACGTGAAGTCATACACGCGATTAGCCAGGGTACGTGTATTACAGGGGTACGCGCGAAGTTTAACACGCGATTGGCCAGGGTACGTGTATTACAGGGGTACGCGGGAAGTTTAACACGCGATTAGCCAGTGTAAGTGTATTACAGGGGTACACGTGAAGTCATACACGCGATTAGCCAGGGTACGTGTATTACAGGGGTACGCGGGAAGTTTAACATGCGATTGGCCAGGGTACGTGTATTACAGGGGTAGGCGGGAAGTTTAACACGCGAATAGCCAGGGTAAGTGTATTACAGGGGTACGCGGGAAGTTTAACACGCGATTAGCCAGGGTACGTGTATTACAGGGGTACGCGGGAAGTTTAACACGCGATTGGCCAGGGTACGTGTATTACAGGGGTACGCGGGAAGTTTAACACGCGATTGGCCAGGGTACGTGTATTACAGGGGTACGCGTGAAGTTATACACGCGATTAGCCAGGGTACGTGTATTACAGGGGTACGCGGGAAGTTTAACACGCGATTGGCCAGGGTACGTGTATTACAGGGGTACGCGGGAAGTTCAACACGCGATTGGCCAGGGTACGTGTATTAAAGGGGTACGCGGGAAGTTTCACATGCGATTTGGCCAGGTACGTGTATTACAGGGGTGCGTGGGAATTATCACACGCGATTTGGCTTGGTACGTGTATTACAGGGGTGTGCGGGAATTATCACACGCAATTAGGCTGGGTGGGTCCTCACAGGTGTTCCCTGTACACCCTCCACAGCCCCTGCAGGCAGCCCACAAAACAGGGGACTACCCTGCACACCTGCTCATGTCCCCCTGCACCCCCACCCCCCAGCAGTGCAGGGGCACCCTCCACCAGGCCCCCACTCATGTCTCCCACCACCCCCACCCCCCAGCCACCAGGGTCACCCTCCACCAGGGCCCCACTCATGTCTCCCACCACCCCACCCCCCAGCACTGTGGGGCACCTGCCAGCAGGCCCCCACCCATGTCCAACTCATGTCTCCCACCACCCCCACCCCCCAGCAGTGCAGGGGCACCCTCCACCAGGCCCCCACTCTTGTCTCCCACCACCCCCACCCCCCAGCAGTGCAGGGGCAGCCTCCACCAGGCCCCCACTCATGTCTCCCGCCACCCCCACCCCCCAGCACTGTGGGGCACCTGCCAGCAGGCCCCCACCCATGTCCAACTCATGTCTCCCACCACCCCCACCCCCCAGCACTGTGGGGCACCTGCCAGTAGGCCCCCACCCATGTCCAACTCATGTCTCCCACCACCCCCACCCCCCAGCCACCAGGGTCACCCTCCACCAGGGCCCCACTCATGTCTCCCACCACCCCCACCCCCCAGCACTGTGGGGCACCTGCCAGCAGGCCCCCACCCATGTCCAACTCATGTCTCCCACCACCCCCACACCCCAGCCACCAGGGTCACCCTCCACCAGGGCCCCACTCATGTCTCCCACCACCCCCACCCCCCAGCACTGTGGGGCACCTGCCAGCAGGCCCCCACCCATGTCCAACTCATGTCTCCCACCACCCCCACCCCCCAGCACTGTGGGGCACCTGCCAGTAGGCCCCCACCCATGTCCAACTCATGTCTCCCACCACCCCCACCCCCCAGCACTGTGGGGCACCTGCCAGCAGGCCCCCACCCATGTCCAACTCATGTCTCCCACCACCCCCACCCCCCAGCCACCAGGGTCACCCTCCACCAGGGCCCCACTCATGTCTCCCACCACCCCCACCCCCCAGCAGTGCAGGGGCACCCTCCACCAGGGCCCCACTCATGTCTCCCACCACCCCCACCCCCCAGCCACCAGGGTCACCCTCCACCAGGGCCCCACTCATGTCTCCCACCACCCCCACCCCCCAGCACTGTGGGGCACCTGCCAGCAGGCCCCCACCCATGTCCAACTCATGTCTCCCACCACCCCCACACCCCAGCCACCATGTGCAGCCCCCACCAGGTCCTCACAATGTGCGTAATGGTCAGCCTCCACAGCCAAAAAGCCCTACCAAGTAACCCATTCACCCACATGGAAATGGAAATCACATGTTACACCCCCAATGTTCATGAAGCAAATGAACCCATGTCCGTCACACACATATTTTCCAATTGAATGGGAAAACACACAACATGACATGCATGAAACCAATGAGATGAAACCACACAGTGAACAATGTAAAAAAAAATGTATTAGAAAAAAATACGAATGCTAAAGAAAGAAAACTAACTACAATGTAAATGTGAAAAAAGAAGCTGCATGTCCGCATGAAAACACAAAACTAGAAAATCTAATCCAAAAAATTTTGTCCAAAGTGAAATGTCAAAACTCTCCGTGCAACAAAGAACTATGTACAAAAATAACAAGGGTCCATCATCACAACAGAACTAAGGAAACCTCCTAAAAAACCTACCTAAATATCAACTATGTACAAAAAGTGGAGCAGTGTCCGTCGACTCCAAATCATAAGAAAAAACAAAGGAAACCTAAAACTAAAGAACTATATACAAAGGCGGCGGGCAAGTCCAGCGGCTCACTCTGTGGTGTTCCGGGCCAGGGCATCATCGAACTCCTGTTCGATGTCCCGGAGGCGGTCCAGTTCCATGGCCCCGAGGGTCCGCAGGGACGACGCCGTGTCCTCCTCCAACCCCCTGCGGATTGCCTCGAGGCACTCGGCCCGCCTCAGGGCCCTCCGCATGGAGTTCGCCGCCCTGACCATTGTGAGCCGCGCCTCTTCCGCCCGCCGCCGCTCCGCACCTATGGCGTGGCCCAACCGCTGCCACACGGAAGACACTCTCTGTCCTGGGTCCTCCTGCCCTCCGGCCGTTGCCTGCCCCTCCGATGTCGAAGGCCCCGAGCCTTCATGGCTCCCACCATCTTGCTGCTGCTGCTGCTCTGCCTCTGCCCGTGCACTGCCTCCTGCTGCCTGCACATCCTCCGCCGGCTGGGGTGCAGTTGTTGATGTGGCCACCCCTGCTGGACGTCCGACTCCCGACTGTGGCAGGGATGCCTCCTCCACCAGCCTGGCCGCACTGTCAGAGGCAGCTCCACAGGGCACCCAGGTGACTGATGGGTGGGAAGATGGCACAGAGGACGACTGGCGCGTAGGGGGTCCAGTTGAGGAGGGGGTCGGAACAAGCCCCATCAGACGGAGGAATCCGGTCTGGGTGACCTGTCCCAGCAGGCTGACGTGGTCAACGAGCCATTCGAGATGACGTGCAGTCTCTCCATGAAAAGACTGCAGGTCACCTCGCATGGCCCGTTGACACAACGCCACACCAGCCAGGACAGGCTCAACCCGGACCTGGATAGCCACGTCCGCAGGCAGAGGAAGGCCAGTTGACGTCAGCTCATCCCCTGCCTGAAAACGGGTCTGGACGTAGGCATCCCTGCTGGTGCAAGTTGATGCAGGGACAGGATCGGGGACAGGATTGCACACAGGCACCTCCGCGGCCGCCTGTGCTGCCTCCTGTCCCTGGTCCTGGACTGCACCACTAGCACCAGTGGGATCCCCACCTCCAGACCCCGTCTCTGGTGCTTGCACGGCCTCCTCCTCCACCAGACCCCCCACCAACCTGGATGACTCTGTGCCATCTTCCCCTGTTGGGCCCTGTGGGGTCCCAGCTGCCCCTTCTGCTGCCGAGGAGTCCAACTGCAACCTCCGCCTCTTGGACCTCCCCCCGGCAGCTGCGGCCTGGGACGCGGCACCGGACTCCTCACTCCCCGACGAGATGACAACACGGGAGGGGAGCCGGGCCTTGCGTCTCCGGCTGGCGGTCGGATCCCCGCCGCTGTGCTCCACAGCACCTTCTCCGCCCTCTTCATCAGTTGACGCTGCAGACAGGGAGAAACAAAACACAGGCATCAGGGCACTGTACAATGGACACATACACGCATGACAGTTGCACATGAGTGGCATTGGCAAACCTCAGACATGTCATCACAATCCCCAACACACATGTCATTGCAACTGGCACACATGAGCCATACCACAGCCATATCGCAACTGCCACCACCATCCCTACACATACAACAGCATCAGCAGCCAAAGGGGAGCCATACATCACATGCAACACAGGAAGTGCACCACACATGTACACACACCACCACACTTGCATGCATGTCTACACCTCTGCCAAGTGTCGCACTGTTCAGACGGGCATCCATGTCACATCTGCCAATCAGGCTTCCACATACCGCTGTCACATGCATCCATGTAGCATCACTGTTGCACCTTTGACAAATACACACACATGCACATGTACACAGTGCTCATACATGCAGCCGAAATCAACATACATGCCTGAGATCACGGACATGTCTACTTACATACACATTCATCCAAACATGTGTGCACGCACAACTGCATTTGCCATGCAAGCCCACACACACAAGCACCATCCATGTCTCACACATTACAGCCCTCGCATGTGTCAGCCCCACGGCCCTGTACACCCCCACCCATACTCCACCCCATACAAACAGATGTGCAACCGGCACAATGGGGAATGATCACCACATGCCCTGCTCACAACCAGGATGCATGTACACTCACCGCTCGACTCCAGACGGCTCTGCTTCTCTAGGACCTGGACGTGGAGCGCTGGGGATATGCGTTCCAGGACCCCCATCTGTTCTTCCGACAAGTGGCCCCGGCGCCCCTTGGCATCCGCTGCCTTCAAGAGGCGCCGGGCCTTGTTCAGGGTCCTGGACCTGAAGTCCTCCCAGCGCTTCCTGACATGTTGTAAGTCCCGGACTGCCACCCCCTCCGCGTTGATGGCAGTCACGATGTCTGTCCAGATCCGAGTCCGTCCTTCCTTGTCGGCGCGGGAACTTCCAAAGAGGGCATCATACTGCCCCAGGACTTGCTCCACCAGGACACCAACTTCGGTGGCACTGAAGCTGGTGCCCCTCTGCCTCTCTGGCCGGGGGTTGTCAGTGGTCACAGATGGTGTTAGCCCCGACATGACAACCCCAGAGGCAGGAGTGGGTGGGCAACTGGGTCCTGGGGCTGGGCTGTGGAGCGATGGAATTCCAGTCGGGAGTCTTCGGTTCCAGCAGGGGTGGTCACAGCAACAGCACCCCTGGCTGATGTGCAGGCAGCAAATGGCAGTGCACGTGGGCAGCAGGCAGTCAGGCAGCAGCAGATAGCAGGTGGGAGCGTGCTCGGGGCTCTGGGGGGCAGTAATTCGGCCTTCTGGGCAGGAGCGTGGTCTCCCGTGTGCTCACGCGTGGCCAGCTTGGTACGGAGTGAATTGGCACGTGAAAATCCTGCACGTCAGCGTGAAAACCGAGGAAAGGCCCTAAGCGCGTAAGCGCGTCAGCACGCATACGCGATTCCATTGGACCAAAGGCCCTCAGCGCGTAAGCGCGTCTGTGACGTGACCCGCACGGGTGTTTCCCACACTGCACGTGATGACAGAGCACACGTGGAAAGACTGCACGTCAGAGTCTCATCGCGTGTAATTGGACAAAAGTGCGTGTACACGCGATTGGCCTATGTACGTGTATATGAGGTGTGCGCGGACACTTACACACGCAAGTACGTCAGCGCACCTGTATCCCGGTGTACGGCCATTTCCACCAATCACACGCGATGAGACTCTGACGTGCAGTCTTTCCACGTGTGCTCTGTCATCACGTGCAGTGTGGGAAACACCCGTGCGGGTCACGTCACAGACGCGCTTACGCGCTGAGGGCCTTTGGTCCAATGGAATCGCGTATGCGTGCTGACGCGCTTACGCGCTTAGGGCCTATCCTCGGTTTTCACGCTGACGTGCAGGATTTTCACGTGCCAATTCACTCCGTACCAAGCTGGCCACGCGTGAGCACACGGGAGACCACGCTCCTGCCCAGAAGGCCGAATTACTGCCCCCCAGAGCCCCGAGCACGCTCCCACCTGCTATCTGCTGCTGCCTGACTGCCTGCTGCCCACGTGCACTGCCATTTGCTGCCTGCACATCAGCCAGGGGTGCTGTTGCTGTGACCACCCCTGCTGGAACCGAAGACTCCCGACTGGAATTCCATCGCTCCACAGCCCAGCCCCAGGACCCAGTTGCCCACCCACTCCTGCCTCTGGGGTTGTCATGTCGGGGCTAACACCATCTGTGACCACTGACAACCCCCGGCCAGAGAGGCAGAGGGGCACCAGCTTCAGTGCCACCGAAGTTGGTGTCCTGGTGGAGCAAGTCCTGGGGCAGTATGATGCCCTCTTTGGAAGTTCCCGCGCCGACAAGGAAGGACGGACTCGGATCTGGACAGACATCGTGACTGCCATCAACGCGGAGGGGGTGGCAGTCCGGGACTTACAACATGTCAGGAAGCGCTGGGAGGACTTCAGGTCCAGGACCCTGAACAAGGCCCGGCGCCTCTTGAAGGCAGCGGATGCCAAGGGGCGCCGGGGCCACTTGTCGGAAGAACAGATGGGGGTCCTGGAACGCATATCCCCAGCGCTCCACGTCCAGGTCCTAGAGAAGCAGAGCCGTCTGGAGTCGAGCGGTGAGTGTACATGCATCCTGGTTGTGAGCAGGGCGTGTGGTGATCATTCCCCATTGTGCCGGTTGCACATCTGTTTGTATGGGGTGGAGTATGGGTGGGGGTGTACAGGGCCGTGGGGCTGACACATGCGAGGGCTGTAATGTGTGAGACATGGATGGTGCTTGTGTGTGTGGGCTTGCATGGCAAATGCAGTTGTGCGTGCACACATGTTTGGATGAATGTGTATGTAAGTAGACATGTCCGTGATCTCAGGCATGTATGTTGTTTTCGGCTGCATGTATGAGCACTGTGTACATGTGCATGTGTGTGTATTTGTCAAAGGTGCAACAGTGATGCTACATGGATGCATGTGACAGCGGTATGTGGAAGCCTGATTGGCAGATGTGACATGGATGCCCGTCTGAACAGTGCGACACTTGGCAGAGGTGTAGACATGCATGCAAGTGTGGTGGTGTGTGTACATGTGTGGTGCACTTCCTGTGTTGCATGTGATGTATGGCTCCCCTTTGGCTGCTGATGCTGTTGTATGTGTAGGGATGGTGGTGGCAGTTGCGATATGGCTGTGGTATGGCTCATGTGTGCCAGTTGCAATGACATGTGTGTTGGGGATTGTGATGACATGTCTGAGGTTTGCCAATGCCACTCATGTGCAACTGTCATGCGTGTATGTGTCCATTGTACAGTGCCCTGATGCCTGTGTTTTGTTTCTCCCTGTCTGCAGCGTCAACTGATGAAGAGGGCGGAGAAGGTGCTGTGGAGCACAGCGGCGGGGATCCGACCGCCAGCCGGAGACGCAAGGCCCGGCTCCCCTCCCGTGTTGTCATCTCGTCGGGGAGTGAGGAGTCCGGTGCCGCGTCCCAGGCCGCAGCTGCCGGGGGGAGGTCCAAGAGGCGGAGGTTGCAGTTGGACTCCTCGGCAGCAGAAGGGGCAGCTGGGACCCCACAGGGCCCAACAGGGGAAGATGGCACAGAGTCATCCAGGTTGGTGGGGGGTTTGGTGGAGGAGGGGGCCGCGCAAGCACCAGAGACAGGGTCTGGAGGTGGGGATCCCACTGGTGCTAGTGGTGCAGTGCAGGACCAGGGACAGGAGGCAGCACAGGCAGCCGCGGAGGTGCCTGTGTGCAATCCTGTCCCCGATCCTGTCCCTGCATCATCTTGCACCAGCAGGGATGCCTACGTCCAGACCCGTTTTCAGGCAGGGGATGAGCTGACGTCAACTGGCCTTCCTCTGCCTGCGGACGTGGCCATCCAGGACCGGGTTGAGCCTGTCCTGGCTGGTGTGGCGTTGCGTCAACGGGCCATGCGAGGTGACCTGCAGTCTTTTCATGGAGAGACTGCACGTCATCTCGAATGGCTCGTTGACCACGTCAGCCTGCTGGGACAGGTCACCCAGGCCGGATTCCGCTGTCTGATGGGGCTTGCTCCGACCCCCTCCTCAACTGGACCCCCTACGCGCCAGTCGTCCTCTGTGCCATCTTCCCACCCATCAGTCACCTGGGTGCCCTGTGGAGCTGCCTCTGACAGTGCGGCCAGGCTGGTGGAGGAGGCATCCCTGCCACAGTCGGGAGTCGGACGTCCAGCAGGGGTGGCCACATCAACAGGTGCACCCCAGCCGGCGGAGGATGTGCAGGCAGCAGGAGGCAGTGCACGGGCAGAGGCAGAGCAGCAGCAGCAGCAAGATGGTGGGAGCCATGAAGGCTCAGGGCCTTCGACATCGGAGGGGCAGGCATCGGCCGGAGGGCAGGAGGACCCAGGACAGAGAGTGTCTTCCGTGTGGCAGCGGTTGGGCCACGCCATAGGTGCGGAGCGGCGGCGGGCGGAAGAGGCGCGGCTCACAATGGTCAGGGCGGAGAACTCCATGCGGAGGGCCCTGAGGCGGGCCGAGTGCCTCGAGGCAATCCGCAGGGGGTTGGAGGAGGACACGGCGTCGTCCCTGCGGACCCTCGGGGCCATGGAACTGGACCGCCTCCGGGACATCGAACAGGAGTTCGATGATGCCCTGGCCCGGAACACCACAGAGTGAGCCGCTGGACTTGCCCGCCGCCTTTGTATATAGTTCTTTAGTTTTAGGTTTCCTTTCGTTCTTATTATTATTTGGAGTCGACGGACACTGCTCCACTTTTTGTATATAGTTGATATTTAGGTAGGTTTTTTAGGAGGTTTCCTTAGTTCAGTTGTGATGATGGACCCTTGTTATTTTTGTACATAGTTCTTTGTTGCATGGAGAGTTTTTACATTTCACTTTGGACATAATTTTTTGGATTTGATTTTCTAGTTTTGTGTTTTTATGCGGACATGCAGCTTATTTTTTCTCATTTAAATTGTAGTTAGTTTTCTTTCTTTGGCATTTGTATTTTTTTCAATACATTTTTTTTTCCATTGTTCACTGTGTGGTTTCATCTCCTTGTTTTCATGCATGTCATGTTGTGTGTTTTCCCATTCAATTTGAAAATATGTGTGTGACGGACATGGGTTCATTTGCTTCATGTACATTGGGGGTGTAACATGTGATTTCCATTTCCATGTGGGTGAATGGGTTACTTGGTAGGTCTTTTTGGCTGTGGAGGCTGACCATTACGCACATGATTGGGGATTGTGAGGACCTGGTGGGGGCTGCACATGGTGGCAGGGGGGTGGGGGTGCAGGGGGACATGAGTGGGGGCCTGGTGGAGGTTGAGCCTGCACTGCTGGGGGGTGGGGGTGGGGGGAGACATGAGTGGGGGCCTGGTGGAGGGTGACCCTGCACTGCTGGGGTGTGGGGGTGATGGGAGACATGAGTGGGGGCCTGGTGGAGGGTGACCCTGGTGGCTGGGGGGTGGGGGTGATAGGGGACATGAGTGGGGGCCTGGTGGAGGGTGACCCTGGTGGCTGGGGGGTGGGGGTGGTGGGAGACATGAGTGGGGGCCTGGTGGAGGGTGACCCTGCACTGCTGGGGTGTGGGGGTGGTGGGAGACATGAGTTGGACATGGGTGGGGGCCTGCTGGCAGGTGCCCCACAGTGCTGGGGGGTGGGGGTGGTGGGAGACATGAGTGGGGCACTGGTGGAGGGTGACCCTGGTGGCTGGGGGGTGGGGGTGGTGGGAGACATGAGTTGGACATGGGTGGGGGCCTACTGGCAGGTGCCCCACAGTGCTGGGGGGTGGGGGTGGTGGGGGACATGAGTTGGACATGAGTGGGGCCCTGGTGGAGGGTGCCCCTGCACTGCTGGGGGGTGGGGGTGGTGGGAGAAATGAGTGGGGCCCTGGTGGAGGGTGACCCTGGTGGCTGGGGGGTGGGGGTGGTGGGAGACATGAGTTGGACATGGGTGGGGGCCTGCTGGCAGGTGCCCCACAGTGCTGGGGTGTGGGGGTGGTGGGAGACATGAGTTGGACATGGGTGGGGGCCTGCTGGCAGGTGCCCCACAGTGCTGGGGGGTGGGGGTGGTGGGAGACATGAGTTGGACATGGGTGGGGGCCTACTGGCAGGTGCCCCACAGTGCTGTGGGGTGGGGGTGGTGGGAGACATGAGTTGGACATGGGTGGGGGCCTGCTGGCAGGTGCCCCACAGTGCTGGGGTGTGGGGGTGGTGGGAGACATGAGTTGGACATGGGTGGGGGCCTGCTGGCAGGTGCCCCTCAGTGCTGGGGTGTGGGGGTGGTGGGAGACATGAGTTGGACATGGGTGGGGGCCTGCTGGCAGGTGCCCCACAGTGCTGGGGGGTGGGGGTGGTGGGAGACATGAGTTGGACATGGGTGGGGGCCTACTGGCAGGTGCCCCACAGTGCTGTGGGGTGGGGGTGGTGGGAGACATGAGTTGGACATGGGTGGGGGCCTGCTGGCAGGTGCCCCACAGTGCTGGGGTGTGGGGGTGGTGGGAGACATGAGTTGGACATGGGTGGGGGCCTGCTGGCAGGTGCCCCACAGTGCTGGGGGGTGGGGGTGGTGGGAGACATGAGTTGGACATGGGTGGGGGCCTACTGGCAGGTGCCCCACAGTGCTGGGGGGTGGGGGTGGTGGGAGACATGAGTTGGACATGGGTGGGGGCCTGCTGGCAGGTGCCCCACAGTGCTGGGGGGTGGGGGTGGTGGGAGACATGAGTGGGGCCCTGGTGGAGGGTGACCCTGGTGGCTGGGGGGTGGGGATGGTGGGAGACATGAGTTGGACATGGGTGGGGGCCTACTGGCAGGTGCCCCACAGTGCTGGGGGGTGGGGGTGGTGGGGGACATGAGTTGGACATGGGTGGGGGACTGCTGGCATGTGCCCCACAGTGCTGGGGGGTGGGGGTGCAAGGGGACATGTGTTGGTGTTCATTAGTTCAAGGAGACATGTGCCTTTGCTGGGGGGCATGCCCATGTTGGGTGGGCTGCCTGCGGGACATGACCAGGGATGCAGGGTAGTCCCCTGTGGTGTGGGCTGCCTGCAGGGGCCGTGGAGGGTGTACAGGGTACACCTGGGAGGACCCACACTGTCAAATCACATGTGGGACTCCCCGGCACCCCTGAAATACACGTACCGTGCAGAAATCGCGTGTAAAACTTCCCGCGCACCCCTGAAATACACGCGCCCAGGCTATTCGCGTGTAAAACTTCCCGCGCACCCCTGAAATACACGCGCCCAGGCTATTCGCGTGTAAAACTTCCCGCGCACCCCTGAAATACACGCGCCCAGGCTATTCGCGTGTGGAACTTCCCGCGCACCCCTGAAATACACGCGCCCAGGCTATTCGCGTGTGGAACTTCCCGCGCACCCCTGAAATACACGGGCCCAGGCTATTCGCGTGTGGAACTCCCCGCGCACCCCTGAAATACACGGGCCCAGGCTATTCGCGTGTGGAACTTCCCGCGCACCCCTCAAATTCACGCGCCCAGGCTATTCGCGTGTGGAACTTCCCGCGAACCCCTGAAATACTCGCGCCCAGGCTATTCGCGTGTGGAACTTCCCGCGCACCCCTGAAATACACGCGCCCAGCCTATTCGCGTGTGGAACTTCCCGCGCACCCCTGAAATACACGCGCCCAGGCTATTCGCGTGTGGAACTTCCCGCGAACCCCTGAAATACACGCGCCCAGGCTATTCGCGTGTGGAACTTCCCGCGAACCCCTGTAATACACGTAGCCCGCTCCCCCAGGCCCGATCGCGTGAGGAACTTCCCGCGCACCCCTCAAATACACGCGCCCAGGCTATTCGCGTGTGAAACTTCACGCGAACCCCTGAAATACACGTAGCCCGCTCCCCCAGGCCCGATCGCGTGAGGAACTTCACGCGAACCCCTGTAATACACGTAGCCCGCTCCCCCAGGCCCGATCACGTGTGGAACTTCCCGCGCACCCCTGAAATTCACGCGCCCAGGCTATTCGCGTGTGGAACTTCCCGCGAACCCCTGAAATACACGCGCCCAGGCTATTCGCGTGTGGAACTTCCCGCGAACCCCTGTAATACACGTAGCCCGCTCCCCCAGGCCCGATCGCGTGAGGAACTTCCCGCGCACCCCTCAAATTCACGCGCCCAGGCTATTCGCGTGTGAAACTTCACGCGAACCCCTGAAATACACGTAGCCCGCTCCCCCAGGCCCGATCGCGTGAGGAACTTCCCGCGAACCCCTGTAATACACGTAGCCCGCTCCCCCAGGCCCGATCACGTGTGGAACTTCCCGCGCACCCCTCAAATTCACGCGCCCAGGCTATTCGCGTGTGAAACTTCACGCGAACCCCTGAAATACACGTAGCACGCTCCCCCAGGCCCGATCGCGTGAGGAACTTCACACGAACCCCTGTAATACACGTAGCCCGCTCCCCCAGGCCCGATCGCGTGTGGAACTTCACGCGAACCCCTGTAATACACGTAGCCCGCTCCCCCAGGCCCGATCGCGTGTGGAACTTCACGCGAACCCCTGAAATACACGTAGCCCGCTCCCCCAGGCCCGATCGCGTGAGGAACTTCACGCGAACCCCTGTAATACACGTAGCCCGCTCCCCCAGGCCCGATCGCGTGAGGAACTTCACGCGAACCCCTGTAATACACGTAGCCCGCTCCCCCAGGCCCGATCGTGTGAATTACTTCACGCGAACCCCTGTGATGCACGTACCCTGCAAATCGCGTGTGACACTTCCCGCGCACCCCGGTATACATGCACACGTATTTTTTGTCAGCGGGTGTCCGTGTTTGTGGGTACCCCTTAGCACGTCATTTTTCCTGGAGGGCCACAGTATGGGACATTCATCATGGCAGTATATAGGTGCTATTTGTTGGCGCACCTTTTGGCGCACATTTCTTACAGCCGCAGAGACGCTACCGCCTCCTTTCTTGTGGCGGTCGTGTTTGTGCCTGTGCGCTGGTTTGAGCGTGCGCTTTTTTCCCCTATTCTATTCCATGAATACGTGTTGTAGGCGAGCGTGTGGGCGTTCCGCGCACTTGTGCCCTGTACTTCCCCCGTGACGCCCACGTTTTGGCAAGTTGTTCCCCATTCCGAGTGTTACGCCCGTGTTCCGCCTACTTTTATTGCGTGCGCCGCGCTATGTGCGAATTTCGCTGTGGCCTGTGCGATTTTCGCTGTGACCTGGCGCACGCTGTTAGATGGCCTGTGCGCCAACGTGCGCCAACGTGCGCCGTGCACTTTTTTTTCGCACATCCGCTGGTTTTCTCGCGCACGGCCTTCCATGAATCGACGTGCGCTGCTTTTCGTGCGATTTTCGCACGTTCACTGCGATTTTCGCTATTCCACTGCGAATCGCACGTTTTTGCCCACTTGCGCCGCGCTAATTATTCCATGAATCGGCCTCTTATTGTTTTTAAGAAATAAAAAGCAGCAAAAGCATTTTATAAGTTCTGGTAAGTATTGACAGTCAATTGAGACGTGTCACAATGCGAAATATTACTCATCTGATGCATTTATGCAAGACATTGCCAAAGCACATACCTAAGCTCAAACAGTATAGTGCATAATGGGTGAAAGGCTCACCAGATAAGATATTCATGCCATTGCTACAAGGGGGATCATTTTCAAAAGTGGTATTGCAAAACATGATCACATTCTTGCACGCTGCGTACATGGGAAAGAAGTTAGAGAAGAGGTAAGCTATTTTAGAGCTTTGGAAAATGTACCAGGAAGAGAGGGAAAATCCACCAACCTAAAGGGGATGCTCAATCTGTGTAAGGAGGAAGGTGTTGAGCCCTCAAGTCCCCTTACCTCGCCAGAAGTAAAAGGTGATAGTACGGAAGAAATAGAAGTGTATCCTTTAAAGGATTTGAAAGCAACGACGGGGTATAGTAACCCGATATACGAACTGCCTGCTTATGGCAGTGACGACAGTCCAGAATACAGTAAGAGAAAAGAGGACATCTTTAAGATCATCCAAAACAGGAAGCGAAAAGTGCATGATCCAATGTATCGACAGAGATAGATCGAGAGATTAAGAGATGGAAAGGAGAGAAGGATTAAGCTGACAATGTAACGCTCATGTGGAACAAATGGATGGGAGGACAGATATTACCCAAGCTAGTTGAGAAAAGCATCGAGGAAGTAAGGCAAAAAGAAGATCAGGACGATCAGGATAGGAAAGGCATGGAACTACAAAAGAGACTAAAGGAAGACAAGTATAAAAGAAAGAGCAGACACTGACGAGAACAGATGTATCAGGAGAAGCAACAAAAGAAAGAAGAAAAGGCAGAGAAAGCGTGACAGTAGGCAGAGAGCAATAGAGGAACAGGATAGACAAGAAAGGAAGAGAGAAGAGGTGGAAGCGTAGAAATTAAGGGACAGAAGAATACAGAGCCATAGAGAAGAGGAAGAAAAAGAGCAGGCGTCAGGAGAGAAGAGATAAGACAAGAAGAGAAGAGAGTAAGATGGGAAGCAAGAAAGCAAAGAGAATTAGATGAACAATTTGAACAAAAGAGAAGACAGCGGGAGCGTGATATTGACCTCATCCAAAAGGAGCTAATGGAGACAAGTCCTAAAAAATGCTGGGATGGAATGGAAGAGTTCCTTCCATTAAAGAGAGCGATGTCAAGGTCATCTAGAGGGGCCTTAGAAGAGAACTTTGATATAGGAAGTATCAGGGATAGGATCGATAAGACCTATCAAGAGTTAAAGGAAGGTAGCAAATCGGGAACTGAGAGAAGGACGATCAATCCCTAGTCTTCCAATCATGAAGTGAAGAGGAATAACCATTCAATCTTGAGCATAGGACCTTATCCTTAAGTAGAGTGACCTTAGATACGGGGAAGGGGATGAGATTCACACTAGTTGGAGACTAGATATGTCTGATGGGGAGGGGGAAGGGGGAGGTGCAGGTGCCCGCGAGGGAAGCCTGCATGCTGACAAGTACATTCCATGGCCACAGATGGATAATGATAGTGTAAGATGCAAACTCCTGAGTTTGACATCAGGTGCAGGATAATTGATTTATGACCTAGAAAAATGAGGAAATACGCTAGCCATAGGGGACATCAAGGGTCCCTTGTGGAAAGAGCTGATGGCATATGAAGTAGAGCAGGCTATTCACATGTGATAGCACAGAACACAGCACACGACAGACCAGCGAGTTTAATTATTGCAGAACAGATGCTTGGAGGGCTCTCAGATACGTCAGACAAGGGTGCAATCACAACACGTAAGATGAAGGAAGATGAAGACCCTCTTGCTTACATTCAGGATATTCAAGGGTGTTGGACTCTTGAAATGAGGGAACCGTGGGAAACAACGGTGGCATTATTTTACCACATTTCATGTCAGAGATTGCCCGAGCAAGTACAGAGGCAGATGAAAAAGCAAGTGCCAATGGAAGCAAAGCCATGGGTTTAAATACAGTTGACGATAGTGCATCACTGACGGCTATTGCAGGAGAAAAATAAGAAGAGAGATTAGGCTAGGAAACTTGAGAAAGCTAAATTAGTTCAGAAAGAATTGTCAACGTGTGCCATAGAAGGGGTGGCATTGACAAGCGGAGAAGGGCTGGCAATACAGTAAGCAGTGGGTACATCGCAGGCAAATAATTAATGTCCGATGATTCCAAGGAGGAAATTAGTTCATGCCACGAGGTAGAGGCTATAGAGGAAGGGGTGGATTCCAAAACAATCAAGGTGGGTTTTAGAATGCACAGAATTAGAATTAAAATGTGCAAGGAGGATTTAACTAAGGGGGACTAATCAGACGGGCTCCTCCTGTATATTGGACTTATGGGGTGACAGGGTACATTGTGCGCATTTGTGGGAGCCAAGGGAATGTGCAGAATTGCCAATTCTCAAGAGGGGGGACAGTTTATCCTCAAGAACATAGCTCAAGAGCTAGGGAAGGGTTTGCCCAAGATCAGACAGTGTATCAAACACAGATGCCACAAATGCAATAGGTACAGCAAGTGCAAATGAATTCACTGCAAGGGCAGTCGCAGCACGCCCCTTATGCAAACACGGCAGTATGCAAACACTGGACAACTATTGACACCTAGAATAGGGGGTGTCACTGTGGTGGGAGGAAATACTTTCACGGCTACAGGGGTATGCATGTATTCACAATAGGACAGCTCACAGGGTGATTTGATGTGTTCACTACTATCTGTAATACCAGACCCCCACGCGTATCTAAGGGTCAATGTGACAATAGGAGGCAAATCGTTTTCTTTTTTAGTAGACACTGGGGCTACTCGTTCATGTATACAAGAGGGAAAATATCCAATGTCGGGAATTGCCATGAATGCTCAAGGGTTCTCTGGAGCTATGAGTCGAGTTCCTTTTACTGATGAATTACAAGTCTCTATAGGAGAGTACGATATGTCTGCTCCATTATTGTATTCTCGACAGACACTGGTTAACATATTGGGAAAAGATTTGATGACAAAACTTAACATGACAATTTCTTTTACTGATGAATGAATATTGTGTTCCACTCCAGGAATAAACTACATGAATGTGAGCAAATGTATATTGGCATTCACAGGGCAAGTGGCTCTGGGAGGAGTTCCAATAAAGCCAGAGGTTTTCCTTTAAGGGGTGAGCATTCTATTAACATGCTTATCTGGCTTAGTAGCAAAGACTATGGAAATACCTGATGAATTTAGGCCATAGATACCCATGGACGAAGAGGGGGGACAGACCATCCCTATGTAATTAGATGCAACCATAGTGCAAGGGGAAATGGCAATGCTCGAAGGAACGGATGAGGAGGGAAGACCATGGAGAACAGTGATAGCTATTGGGGAAGGGTACAGGCTGACTGACATGTTTAGAGATGGCCCAACAGATGATGAAGTAGTGTTCTTTATGAGCATTCAATATTGGATAAGAATAGAGAAAAGGGAAATCCCAAATCAAATAGCAATAATGCGGCAGCGTCCAGCATTTTTTGATGGACGTGTTTTATGGACCACAGTCCTTTTGATGTAGGGCTGTTAAAAGGGATAGGGGAAGTGAAGATAAAGCTCAATCCAGGGGAAAATGTACCTCATGCAAGACAGTACCCCATGCATCAAGAGGCTTATGAGGGTATTTCCAAGAGTGTCTCAGCACTGATGCAACAAGGTATTCTGGTACCAACAGAATCCTTGAGTAACACAGCGTTGTACCCTCTGAAAAAATCAAAGGGAGGGTCGTAGAGATTCATTCAAGACATGAGACCAATTAACCAGATCTTAGAGGCAGAGTTTCCTTTAGTTCCTAACTTGGCAACAATACTATGCAGTATCCCTGTGGAAGCACGCTATTTCACATTGATTGATTTGAAAAATGTGTTTTTTTAATACCATTGCACAACGACTCAAAAGACTTGACTTCATTTACATTCCACCAGACTCATCTGAAACACACTCGGTTGCCCCAAGTGCACTGTGAGTCTCCATCAATATTTAACAGAGTCCTCCAGATGGACATGGGTAATATTGGTTTGAAGAGTGCTGTGATGCAGTACATAGATGACATGTAGCACCATAGAAGATTCAGTTGATGACTATCCTAGCAGACAAAGGATACAAGGTAGACAAGGAAAAATTGCAGTACTGTCAAGAAGAGGTGTTATACATAGGACAGTTGATTTCACATAATGGAAAGAAGGTGACACCTGAAAGGGCTGAGGCGATTGCTAAAACTGCAAAACCGCATACAGTAAAGCAGATGCAACAGGCAACTGTTTTTGGGATTATGTAATTATGTAAGAGCATGGGTGTTTGATTACAGTTCGTACACAAGACCCCTTTTGCAGGCTTTGAAGAAAGCACAGGTAGATAAAGTCACAATAGAATGAACTGAGGAAATGAAGGAAGGATTTGAAGAGTGTATGTACAGCTCCTGTTTTAGGAATTCCCAATTATGCTGAGGAGTTTTTCCGATTTTTGCACACAAATGGGACGGTCATGATTGCAGTGCTTACACAGAGAACCACATTTGGGTATTCAGGTGGGATTCTAGACCCAGTTATGAAGGGACACTTTCCTTGTGAACAGTCAACGGCAGCCGCCGCGCTCGCAATTGAGAGGTCTACAAGCACTCTAATGGGCTGCTCTATGACTCTTTTTGTGGAACATGCTTTGTTTGCCATTTTATAGAAACCGAAAGGTACACTGACATCCCACAGAGCTTCTGCTTATGAAGTGATGATTTTGAACACAGTGATTAAAATTGTCAGATGTAAAATGGTGAATCCTGCCAGGATTATAGCTGAGCCAGTGACAGAGGGTGACCATGTACATGATTGTGCAAACTACATTGAATTCTATGATAATATACTGCGCATAAAAGAGAATGCACTGCCAGGAGGGGATATTCTCTTTATTGATGGTTCTTCAAAAATCGATCAAATTAGTGGAAAAAGGCATTTTGGTGCAGCTGTAGTGAGGCATAGAGCAAATGGCGAGTTTGAAGTTGTAGCAAGTGCAAGACTACATCTCACTTTTTGGCGAAAGGGGCAGAATTGATAGCGCTTATTGTCACGCTTGAGAATCATGAAGGGCAGGAAGTGACAGTGTACAGTGACTCCACCTATGTGACGTCAACCGTACAAGCAGGACTAGCATGTTCGAAAAGGAGGGGCTTCCTCTGAGCGGACAGCAACACACATCCTTTTTGGACAGGCTTATTAAGGCACTACAGCTCCCAGTAGCCATAGTGGTCATTAAATGTGCAACTCACACTAAGCGTACAGACTTTATTTCTTGCGGGAATGAAGCCGCAGAAGCCAAAAGGGTTGCATATGCACGAGATGTTTCAAATTGTGATACTCTAAATGTCAAGGAGGAGGTAGTCATGATTATGGCAGTGAAAGAGAATTTAATCATTTGCCAAAAACCTAATTAATGGATATTCAAGGAAGTACACCACAGAAAGAGCAGGAATTATGGAAGCAAATGGGGTGTTCTTTATCCCCCACAGAAGCATTATGTTGACAGGATAGCACTGGAAAGCCGGTGATGCCAGTAGCATGGTTAAAGTTAGCGCTTGAACAGCTGGACTACCCTGTGCATGTAACTAGGGAAAGTCATGTTTCTGTGAAGCAGAGTGCATCAGTGCCACCCTCGCTTAGGAGGTTGTACATTTCTGTTTTGTGTTTCACAATGGATCTTACGTTGAGTAAGCTATAGTGCACTGTGTCTGTTATTCCTTTTACATTGTTGCCTATCCTTTCATGTGTCTCTGATGTGGTTGCATTTGTTGGGTTTTCGTTTCCCGGGATTCACTCTTGGGTTATGCTGTTTGCTAAGATTGTGGTTGGGTGCTCTGTCTCGTCATTGAGGAGTTCAATTAGGTTGACTCAAGGGTTTCTTCGTTCTGATTCATGGTGGTTGGTTATTTGTTTGTACATGACTGATTTTTTAAGTAGTGGGTGTGGATGGTTATGAGTTCCAGTTTGCCCCTGATACTAATTGGGATATTACTGAACGTATTTTCCGCATTGCTGTGTTTTGTGTTATAAGGTGTTCGGTTTAGCCTCTTGTTGTGGCCCAAATTTGCTTGGGTTCTTGCTTTTGCTCTGGTGCAAAGGTTTTCTAATATATCCCATTGTTTTAAAAAATCGTGCAACAGTTGCCCTAGTGCTAATACAGCGCAAGGGTGCACTTGACCCATGCAAAGTTTCTGTAATCAGGCCACAGGTGGAAATCCACCACATGCTGACACAATCACTGAATGCAGGTGTGAAATGATTACCCCAGAAAGCACACTAGTGCAGAACCAAAGTACATTTTCTATGCCATGAAATCACAGATGAGTGCCATCATTCTTAAAAGTAGAAGAACCCCACACATTTATTTAAGTTACAAAGTTTCTTAAGATTGACTAACTCCACTAGGAAATGTACAGAGAATGATGCAAAGTTCACTCAACCCTTAGTCCATCAATTGAAGATTTGAGTAGAGTGTGAGTGGGGAGACTCACAAACAGAGGTTGCAAAACAACTGTAAAGAAGTATTTCACAAGTAGTAGCTTATCACATTAAAAACGAGTTGTCCCTAGAAACAGGATTTTCTGACACCTCTCTAACTGCAGTTTTGTATCAGAAATGTGACCATGTTAAAAGATGATTTCATGTGCAAGTAAGACATTGTCACATGTAAGTGTTACATTTAATACTGTGAAAAATCACTCCTGCAATGGTATGGGCATCATAACACTACAGTGTGTTAAGCCACAGTAACATATTATAGTTGAGAACTCCCTTGAGCCTCTGCAATATTTGAAGAGTAACCGGATACAGACTAGGAATGTCCCTACTTCTAGGATTACTTTGAGGTTTCTTTCAATATAAGGTGCATTTATAGAGATCAGATATGGAGTAGGCAGTTGGCCATATATCAAGCTGTCCTTACTGCTGTAAATCATCAACTCCAGGCAATTGTGATAAGTATCAATTCAAATGATGCCTGAAATTGATTCATAGACCACTTTAGACATTGGGCTTCATTACGAGGTTGGAAGTAGCCTTGCCGGTTTTACAGGCAAGGCTACCTCCAAACTCGCATCCCGGTCTGGCACCCATGAATGGGCAATTACCGGGCTATTCTGGCCCAGCTGGACCCGGTAATTGCCCTTTCGTGGGTGCCGGGCCTGGTACATCCCCATTCCCATTTGAGCCACATAGGGCTCAATGGAAATGGGGAGGGTGGTAGCACCGGTACCGTTAATAAAGGTACCGGTGCTACCATCATGTTCTGCTCGCGGGAGCTGGTTCCGCCCCCAGGTCACACCTGGTGGCTATAAGGGCACCCGTGAGCAGTACTCCTAGTATGTCAGTATGGTAGCAACAGTGCCTGTAGTGATACCCGCACCATTGTTGCCTTACTGCTGTACTTGTAATGAGGCCCATTGGAATGAAAGGGGTCTGATGTGTGCTAACCACAAAAGCTTGAACATGGGATGCTGTTCAAACCATAGTTGAGTTGGTGATGTCAAATGACCAGTTAATATACTGGAAAAAGATGACACACTTTTACACTAATTGAACTATTTATAAATGTTAGATGATACACATTTGCATGTAGTAAGATAGCTGTATTATACAATACTTTTTGTGGTAAATGAGTTGACCCTCATGTTCATTTTTACAACTATAGGGTTCTATCAATGTATGTATTGAATGTATTAATTCTCCAGATTTTCACTTGTAGGCATAGTACTGTAAAATAATATGGAGAGAAGAAATAAGGGGCCCTTTCTATGTGTAATTCACTTAGAAAGCACTGATGAGTTGCAAGGACATAAAAACCTTTCCTGGTAGAGCGAGGTCTGCTCAAGTATCATAATACAGTAAAAGCGTTTGCAACACAAAAGGTATTTGGACAGCTTAAGTGGCAGAAGAAAGATCCATGGCATAGTCAGGTACACATATCGAAGAACTGCTAGTGTTGGTTTCTATACTTGAAGATGGCCACTTATCAACATGGATCTCTTAAATTGGCATAAAGTAACAAAAGTTAAAAAATTGCCACGTAGCAAACAACTACTTGGAATATCTATTTGTATTTATTTATTGGGTATTTATAAAGCGCCTATACATCAAATGGTGTTTAAAGGTGCCACAAGACCAAAAAAGGGGGGTGGGTACAGGGGAGAAAGCAACAATAGTGGTCTAATAAGCCTTGTGTCATTCGAATCGTGCAAGTCCAGTAACAAGAAGTGCAGATGGAGGGGAGTGGGGTGCAGGGGTGCTTGTCGGGGTAGAAGGGAAAATGCTAGTTTGGGAGGGAAGTGGGGGCCAGAGCAGTGGCATAAGTGCAAGGGGGGAGGATGAGGGGAACAAGGAGTCCCCTGGGGCAAGCAAGTGGTCAGGGGAGGCCAGGTAGGCAAGTGCCTGGGGATGCAGGGAGTGCAGGGAGTGAGGACCATTTGCTAAGTGTGAGGATTGGGGTGGACCAAGCTCGGTAGGGATGCACACCCTGCCAGGCTAATCAGGGAAGGGGGCCCGGTAGGTCAGGTGCAGGTTAGGGGAGGGGGGTCAGGCAGACAGGGACCTGGGGTAGACTGGGTGAGGAGGGCCTGGTGCCCTGTAGTACTCAGAAGGGTTCAGGCAGCCAGTCAATGCAGCAGAAGGGAGGAATTAGCAGGGAAGGGGGAGATGGAAGGAAGAAGAGAAAAATAGGGTCTTGAGAAGCTTCCAGAACTTAAGGAGATCAGGATCAAGCCTGAGAGAGGTAGGGAAGCCATTCCAACCCCCTCTCTCTGCTTGGAAAACCATCTGATCTGCAGAGAGTTGGAACTAGAGGACCAAAGGGCTCCAGCAGGGAGGTTTTTAGAAAGAGAGAGTTGGATGTAGCGGGGTCGCAGGCCCCTGAGAACCTTGTGGATGATGCAGAGGGTCTTGGACATGATCCTCGCAGCCATCGGGAGCCAGTGGAAAGATTTTAGGACTGGAGATATGCGGTCCCTGGGCTTGAGGCCAAGGATAAGTCTTGGAGTCCTGTTCTGGATTAGTTGAAGGGGGCCAAGGGAGGATTAAGGTAGATTGAGGAAGAGGCTGTTGCGGTAGTCCAGTTTAGAGAGGACCAGAGTTCTGGAGACACTGAGTTTCTGTGGGAAGCTGAGGAAAGGGAGAATGCCTCTGAGGAGGTGCAGCTGAAAGTGGGCCTTCTTGGCAAGGTCCGCAATGTGAGTAGAGAAGGAGAGAGAGGGGTCGAAGTTGACGCCAAGGTTTTTAGACTTACAAGGGGGTGATGGAAGGGAATCCATGGAGGGCCGCCAGAGAGTAGGAGGGATGGAGGGAGTAGGGGTCCCAATGAGAAGGATCTCAGTCTTACTGGCATTAAGGCAGAGATCACTAGAAGAGCACCATGCCTCAATAGCAGTAAGACAGTTAGGAATGAGAGGGGATGAAGAGGAGGAAGTGGAGGGAAGCTTGAAGGAGAGCAGCGTGTCATCTACATACCACTGGCAGTGAGGAGAGAAGGAGATCAGGTGGGCCAGAGGGCCAAAGTAGATGCTAAAGAGCCACAGCAAGAGGACAGAGCCCTGAGGCATGCTGCAGGTGGAGAGTGTGGTGGAGGAGAGAAAAGGGTCCAGTTGAACCTGGGAAGGTCGGTCAAATAGGAAAGAGGTCCACCACTTCAGTGCTAGGTCCTTGATGCCCAGGGTGTCACAGAGTCAATTTATTAATCAATCAATCAATCAATCAATCAATCAATAAAAGCTTTATTTTTGTCATAAAACCTCTGACACCACTAGACAGGAATGGAAGATGCGGGACAAAGCATACAGAGCCTTAGTTATAGAAACCAAGAAAAACATCTATAACACACAGATTGAACAATCCTCGAATTCCACAAGACAACTCTTTAGTATATTAAAGCCGCTGGAAAAGCCTAAAACTGCAGAACTCCCCCTCTTAATTACTGATCAAGATTACACCCACATAGCGCAAGCCTTTGAAGGTAAATTCTCACAGGCTAGGGGAAAAATACTGCCAACTTTGAGTCCAGATATGGCGCCAGGAGGCATTAACAAGCAGATAGAATATACAACATCCAACTTAGGTTTTGCTTTCTCCCCTATATCTTTGGATGAGACCACCTCTCTATTTTCTTCCATGAACCCCACCTCTTGCCCTTTAAATCTTCTACCCAACAAACTTATGCTGGAAAATGCTAAACTATTCATGCCATTCTTGACACAATTTGTAAACGCTTCCTTCACAGACCAACAGGTTCTGACAGATATCAAAAAAGTTTCCATTACGCCTATCCCTAAGAAATTGAACTTGGATCATACTAACCCCAGCAACCTCAGGCCAATTACTAATAGCCAGATTCTATTAAAAACACTAGATAAGGCTGCCGCCTTACAATTACAAGCTTTTATAGAGAACAATAACAATCTGCACAGCAGACAATCGGGTTTCCGCCCTACCTATAGCACAGAGACGGCATTAGTTGACCTTCAAACCCATATGCTTGATATTGTTGACAGTGGAAAAGCGGGGAGGCTGACCCTGTTGGATCTGGTGGCGGCATTCGATATTGTCGATCACAAATGCCTCCTGGAACAGCTACAAAAGCAGAGAACCTGCTTTCAGAAGGTAGTCAATTTGTGTTAAATCCTTTCTATCTAATCGTGAATCTCACATACAATGGCTCTCAGCCACATCATTGGATTCTTCTATGAGGAGCCTCTATAGCGCAACTTCTTCTTAATTTGTATATGCGCTCACTTTGCACCCTGCTGGAAAACTAGGGGTCTACTTTAACAACTACGCCGATAAAACTCGTCATCGAGTTTAGCAGAGATTATCATCAAGAATCTTCAACATTAAAGTAGATATACAATGCCATTGAAAGTTGGATGTCATCAAATTGGCTCTGCTTAAATGGTAATAAAACTGAGCTTATGATATTTGGCTCACCCCAAACCCATGCTAAACTGGACCCTGAAACGCCCATTTCACGTTGCAAGGCAATAGGATTCTGATCCAACCCAAAGTAAAGACCTCAGGGGTCATACTAGAGGCCTCCCTGAATTCAGACGCACAGGTACAAAATCTCAGCAAAACTTGCAATTATCACCTGAGGCTCTTGAGGACCATACAACCTTTATCAATAAAATGAATTCTGTGACCATCGCCCGAGCGACGATTTTGTCGATGTTATTGACTACTGCAATATATTGCTGTGCGGAGCATCTATACAAAATGACGCTGTCCGCCTCGCCGTGTCCATCCTCAGGAGAGCTCTTATCACCAATGCAAGGAGAGAGTTACACTGGTTACCTGTGAAGTAACGCATTGAGTTCAAAATGGGTCTAATACTTCATTGCTCCCTTTATGGAAAATCTCCTGATTACCTTAAAAAAATGATCATGCCCTATAAGCCAGCCAGAGAACTTCGATCTTCCAATCTATCATTATTACAGGGAATACAAATTAACAGAACAAAGACTTAGGTAGATCATTCCGGTCACTGCCCGCATCCTTTTGGAATTCCCTGCTAAAAGCCATTAGAGAGACTTCCAGTCTCAGTGTCTTCAGGAAAGCATTGAAGACACACCTTTTTAGTTAACTGATCAGGTTGCTCTAGGATGCACCCACTATCAGCTAGAGTATATTAATATTGCCCTTCTTTGTCTTGGTTTTTATGTTTGTTTCCCCCTGTGTTTGTGTAAGTGCCCCGATGCCTGCGGGCTGTATATAAATAAATAAATAAATAAATAAATAAATAAATAAATAAATAAAAACAATATACAATTCTACACAATATTTTGCACTTTACAATATTCTTTAATACTAAAAACAATAGAAAACCCAACAATATTATACAGTTATTATGTGCGTAGCTCGCAGCCTTAACAAACAAGGGGACTGAATTAGTCATAACTTGCACCAACAAAAGGAACTTACAAAGTCTTAACTGTTTTCACCCATTATATATATTAAGAATTTTTGCTCTTAAAAACCAAGCTCTGTATATGAAGCGAGATGTTGCAAATACAACACCAATGTTTTGCGGATTACTTGAAAATATTACTGCTTCCCTTGAGCTTCGCATCCCAACATTATTTAAACTTGGTCTCAGGTATCTCTGCCTTAGTCTCAGGGTCTTATGGTAGATCAACAAAAAATGCACATATGGACATAAAGCAGACGCCTAGGTTTTCTAAAGGCATGTAACGCTCGCCACAGTCAACATCCCTAATTGGAAGCAAAATTATAAAGATTTCTCATAGGCCGTACTAATTAGATAGACATATACAATTCCAGACTTGAGCAGTGTATTATCAGTATAGTCAAGACCGGTGGACAGTTTCAAGGCATCACAAATTAAATCGAGAGATCGGATCGGTCCAAAGATGGATCAAATTCAACTTTGATAGGCCTTTCTTTACATAACTCAGCCATTTTGAGCATCTACCAACCTCTATACTTAGAAGATCCACTGGCACATCACAAATGGATTGTATTCCTTCCTGCGCCACAATCCTATCCAATATTTCACTAGATCAAAACTCACCTTTTTCATCATAGGTAAGACACCTAATTTCAAATATATTAAAGAGGATGGCGTACTTGCGGGCAAGATTATCAATTTTATTAAAAACGTCCTTTCACGGGATTGCAAGGCATTTTAATGCATATAGCCCCATAATTCGGCCCCATATACTGCTGCTCAACAGTATTGATCATGGAATAGGTTAAGAGTGCGGGAAACTGCACCCATACCATGGCTCACAAAGAACGAGTTTATGGACCCATTACATTTTCCCATAGTAATTTATGCTTTGACTATTTGCATCTCCCAACTTCCAACTTCCTGAAATTCAACCCCAAGGTAGTTAAGGTAATCTCTGAGGGACCAAGACATGTTAGCCCTTACCCTAAAGGCTGCCATTTGCCAGCAAGAATAAATGCTAGCTTTGAACCAGGCTGGTTCAAAATTTAAGGGAAATGGGAAATTCCTTAATAATAAATTACATTCTGGGTTGAAAGAAGGAGGTGTGGTGATCTCTACGTCTTCAGAGGGTTAGCAAAGCAATGTTAAGAAGTCTGGGAGGTCAATCCTCAAGGATCTTTTGGGAATTAGTAAATCGGGAGGGGAATTCCCAGTCATCAATGCAGGCAAATGTGATTTCTGAAGAGGCCTGGTGGTCGCACTGCCTTAAATTATACAGGAAATCTGATAGTGATGAGTTTAAATGGGATCATTCGGTCCCATGGGACATTAATCTTTCCAGGGAAATCATTGAGGCATTGATAAGCAAGACATATTCCTCTTGAGTAGCAGGGCCGTACGGGCTGACTAATTACATCATGCGGGCAGACCCTCCATTATGGTCAGGGATTCTGTTTAAGAACTTTCTAGAGTTTAAAATCCTACCAGACACATGGGAAACTGCAGTAGTTATTCCCATCTAGAAAAAGGGGGATCATGATTCCCCCCTCAACTATCGTCCCAAAGCACTGCTAGATGCTGATGGTAAAATCTTTGCAACTGCAGTACTTAGGGACTTAGAGTCTTGGGCTGAGGATGGGGGTATTCTCCATAGACAGCAGATTGACTTCAGGAGGGGTCTCTCTACATCTTTGAATGGCTTGATTAAGAATGTGGCCATAGGGCAATCATGGGTGAAGGGGGGGCCAACTTTGTACGGTACATGGATAGACCTCTCTCTTCCCTTTGATACAATAAATCATGGCCATTTTGGAGTAAATTACAGAATTGGGGTATCCCATGGGGTTTACTCACTATCCTGATTCATTTACATACTAACTCCAAAATTAAGATCCGCCTAAATGGCGAGGGAGATCTGTTTCAGCCCATTCCGACAGGCAGGGGAGTAAGGCAGTGGTGCAGATTGGCCCCCTGTCTTTTTAACCTGTACCTTGTGGATGTTGGGCAGGCTCTGTCACCAAGTGCTCTGGTCAGCCCAAGATTGGCCTAAGGAATATTTCTTGGTTGGCATATGCAGACGATGTAGTCCTATTGGACAACACCTGTGTTGGTCTCCAAAGGCAGATTGATGCCTTCGCTCATTACACAGAGGTAAATGATTTACCATAAACACCACAAAATCAAATATAGTTATGGCCCCTCTTGTGGAAATACTGATTCAGGTGGTGGATCAACTCTGTTCGCAGATGAAGAGATTTAAATACGCTGTACAGCAAATTTTCCATACTACCATTAATTAGATTCTACAGCAGTAAATTTATCCCAAAAATCCTCTATGATATGGAGATCGACCAGCGCTCTTCGTCTATTGAATGGGTGAGGATAGAGGGGTGAATCTGGAAGAGATCACTGAATCTCCCACTATCACTCCCTATGGCTAGTCTGCATTATGAACTGAGCTTATCATCTCTGGCGGCCCACTCAGACAGCAGATTAATTCTTTACTATAGGCGCATATTACTTGCGGAGAAGGAGACCCCGTTCCAAGACCTCGCCCTCCACACACAGATGGGCACTTCCTCTGTGTTGTGTGGATTCAGGGATATTGTGGATAAGATCTTATCCAATATCAATAGACCATTGGACAATGTTAAGATAAATCCACTGGGTGTTAAGAAGGTAATAATGGACTATGATTGGTCTTGCACTGTAGACACAATTCGGTTATCACACATTGCTCCTTCGTACTCAATAAAGGATAAGTCCAGAGGGTGTCGGCCGAGTTATCTATCGCGTCTCCCTAACTCCAGGTGGAGATCAGAGTTCTTAAGATTATGGTTAAATCTGATAACTACCGGGGAGATAAGGGAGATTCAAGCTAAATCAAGAGGGGATTCAAAGTCCCTGGGTTCCAGCCTATGTAGTGCTCAACAAGTATAAACTTAGAAGCATATCCTAATAGAATGTAGTGCTGTTCAAAGTATGCGTATAAAGCACTTTTCTCGTTTTTTGCTGACTGAGGAATGGCTTATTTCCCAGTCCTTCTGGGAGAAATTAACATCAGCATGAACTAAGTGTGGTTTTAGAGGTACTCAGATTCCTTAATGTTTTAGGTTTTATTAAATTATAAAACAATTGTTATATTTTCTATGATGAATTAAAGTAAATTTACAATTTAGGGATTATTGAGTTATACTGTTGGTTGTTTTACCATTAGTAGTGTTTTTCTTTCTTCCCTCTGCTGTATTTTTTAAGTTTTATTTCTTGTTTGACCACTTTGTAATTGTAGATCATATGTCAAAAAACATTTGTTTTAGCATGTTTTGTATTTGTGAGAAGTCTTTTGACTATCCACAATATATATTTTTTTTAAAGTCTACCTGCTCAAGCAAAACGTTCCCAATACTGAAAGCGACAAATACTTTGTTTGATGAGCTAGGCCAGAAAACCATGATCTTTGATTTATCGACATTTAATTCCAGTTTTAGCTCTGAGCATTTAGTCTCAAATATTAATAGAGCTTTTTTTAGACCCGCCGGGTTTGTAGAAATTATTGCTGCATCGTTTTTGGATAATCCTGGCACACTTTCAGAAAGGCAACAATTATTTCTATAACTTTGTCCTAGATTACATTACATATTTTTGAATTAAAGGAAACAGGAGAAAACACTTGTCAACAGTGCTATGTTTTTCCTGAATCCAGCTTAATGCAAGGTGAATATTTGATTAGCATCAGACCACGACTGCAAGTGGCCGAGAATGGACTTCCCAAACATTTTGCTGGCCCTATGTAACATAGATATAGGCTGATAATTCAGAGGTGAATCTCTACAACCATTTTTAAATAGGGGAATAATAACTGCCTTGCACCAAGAAGGCAGGAGTTTGCTTGTAGAAAGAATTATATTAAAATCTCTGCATAGGACCGCAACCCACACATTCATGGCTTCTTTATAAAGCTCAACTGGAATCAGTGCCAACCGCCTTTCCATTCTTCATGGATCTTTGGGCTCCACCAACTTCAAACATGCTCAGGTGAACATCACGTGCTTTCCCCCATCAATCAATTTGAGCTTTTTTACATTCATACCATTCTTCTCCCGGGTGTGGCTTGTACAGATTGGAAAAATGGGACTCCCATTCATAAGAGTGAATCCCACATTGCTCTTCCTTGGATCCTTTCCTCATCTTACTTACCACTATCCTCCAAAATAGGGTATTATCCCCCTTTTCTAAACCCTATACATATTTAGCAATTTGTCATTCATGAATCACTTTTCCTAGGCCATTATATCCTTATAGCTTACTCTCGGGGCTCGCAGTTCACATTTTCCCATGCTTGGTCTGGATTCAACCCTCGTTAAAAAATGGTTCTTAGCTGCATGACAGTCACTGTCATACCAAGATGGCACAGCACTACCCCTTCTTCTCTTTGCAGCAGGTAGTACTGTTACAAAAGGAACAAGGATAGTCTTAATATTATCGAAATTGGTCATCACAGAGTGAGGGGTGCTCTCAGTGGCACAAATGGCTGTTAAATCGTTCATTACACTCTCATAAATGACCAATTTCTGGCCTTGTTCGATTACCGTCCCATTTTAATTGTTTTTGTACATTTACAGATGCCATAGTCCTCTCTGAGATTTCCATGCATGACATATACCCATTTCTTGACCCAGACCGATGTCAACACACAAGGGATAATGGTCACTCTCAACCCTTTCATTAATTACAAATTCTGAAAAAAGATCCCATTGATCGGCGGAAATTCAGCCTGGAAAGTGTTCTTGCCACTTCCAAAACCAGGGGATGGATTTTCTTCGTGGTGTCAGCGATCATTTCCAGGATCCCCAAGCCCTGTCTTGGTCTTCCCAACGGTGCACTAGGTTATTCAGAAGTTCCACTTGCATATTAAAATCATCTACTACCATCACAAGACTGCCTCGCCCCTTCAGCAACCAGGAACTGGCAGTCTCACAAAGCAAGTTCACAACTGCCATACCCTTTGAGCTTGCAGGTCTGTTGTAGATGTTAAATAACATCATTTGCTTACCTTTGGGCAGTTGTATTGTCAAAGGTTATATGTCTGCTGATAGGCACAAATGCTCAGTCACTTTCCATCCTAAAGTGGAGTCCAGCCATATTCCCAGGCCACCACTGGGCCTTCTTTTTGGCACCTTGGTTGCTGGCGCTGAAAATGATCTATACCTCTTGAGCAAAATGGGGCACAGGGCCCACGTTTCCTGAAAAATAACAATTTGATATGTTCTTATAAAGTCACTCCACTCAGGGAATTCCACCAACCTGCTCAATCCTACTACATTCTATGATGGTATTTTCTGTCCAGAACAGTAAAGCTCTCTGGAGCTATGCCCTCGGGGTCAGTCAACCTCATCAAGGTCAGCTACATCCCTCCAGATACCCGAAAGCCTTGCTTAAGTATAAGTCAAATCCTGGCTATTGGGATTGTAACTGTAATTGAAACCATAACCTGCACCAGTACCTCCCACTCCCTTCAGCATCCATAGTCCATTTCTGCAAAGTGGAGGTTGTACAGGCTGAGTGCAGGGCAGGTTGAAAAACTGAAACTGCAAAGCCCACTTTGTATGAATGTTTAGCCTTACTGCAAATGAGCTCAGACACAATAAGCAAAACCAATGTAACCAAAACCCAGTTAGTTGTACTTAAGGCTTTTGGTAAATCCAGACACATTATGTCACTTGATGAGATGCAACACAAATCTGGGATGTGGTGCAGCATATCAAGTAAGCATGAGCAGCTCATGAAGGACTAGCTTGAGTTGGATTCAACGCCATAATGTTGATGTATTTATTGATCCCGACAATACTGCCTGCTTATGTTGCTCTTCCTGAGTTTTAAAACTTCCTGTCCTCTCCAAACTTTGCCACGGATTCAAGCTCCAAAGCAGGAGGCTTTGGGTGCTGTAAAACAGCCTTCTTAGCATACAGGCCATCTTGTAACCATTTATCCATCAATCCGCCCATTGGTCCGCCATGTGACTTAGCTCCGTCTGTTTGGCGAGTGAAGCAGATTCTATTGCCGGACAGCTATGGGGGCTCACCGCACCATCATAGTTACCCCAAACCAGGGCCTGTCTCTACTACTTAGGACATTGGAAATAATGTGCTGACCGGACGGCAATGCAACCTTACTTAGAGGCTGCTACCCCCCTTAGGGTTCTGTTATACAGCATGCGTTTGTTTTGTGTTGATGGCCGAGAAGCCGGCTGCCTAATTTTCTTCAGCTTTTTTGTTGTTTCTGAGGTATTAATGGGACTGTTAATCAGATATTCCTCTGCACGGAAAGCCTCCTAAGCTGCTTCGAACGATTCAGCAGTTATTTCCACTGCCTACTGGGGTGGTACTGCACCTATAGGAGACTTTGAGCCAGCCACTTTAACCAAGTATATACCTTCCTGAGTGTGAGCACCATGACCCACCTTCGGGTCGTTGCTGAGTTTTGTGTCCGTTGGTTTATGATAAGGAACAAGAAAAATGTCCTTAACTAGAGCTAAAATCTGTGAGTGTTCAGGCTGCCCATCCACTAGTTTTGAGCAAAGGAGAAATATTCCATCTAATTTCGCAATAACAGCATTAAGATGCTAGGTGGATGAAAACGACGAGGATACATTATCATAACTAGATGATGTTGACGTTCTATGGGGTGAGGCCTGCTCCACACTTTCCTCATCACTGTAAGTCAGAGCGGTAGCTTGATATCTCTGAATTCGGGTTTACAGAGGGATTGGGGCACGTTATATTTTCATTGTTTGTGCCCTCTTTGCCCTCAGGACCACAGGAAATGCACTGTACATTCAGACAGTGATTTAGAAGGGATTTGTTATTGTCAATTATCATAGAGCCACTAGAGGTGTTTGTGGGAAGATTACCCATTTCGCGATCTCCTGCGACATCAACACCCTCATCAGCACCCACATCTGCGTTAACTACAGTCTTATTGTGGAAATAGTCCTCAATTGTCATCTGAGGGTTAGTTGTTACTCCCTTTCTGTCTTTTTTGACCTTTTTGTTACATGGGGCAGCATTAAGGCCGACACTGCCTTGTTTTGGGCTACAAGCTTGCTTCCTAGGCACAGCCCCATAATGTGCAGCCCGTATCTTTCCTGTTTCACTCCATTCACTCCTTTAATTTTTCTATCTGTTTTGAGCCTTTGTTCTATTTGGCTGGTTTGGCTGGTTCAGACCCACCTAGAAAAACCAAGGGCAGTCCAAAATAAGGTCAAATTGTCCCTTTTATCAATCCAAGAGTCAATCGGGGGTGTCCCGACCACCGCTCACCTCTCAGCTTCCTGCCTTTTATATGTTCTCAATTCCCAGGACCGGACTCTCCGGACCTGGTAGCTGAGTACTTGTCCCAGCCTCCAACTCCCAGCCAAATGCAACCAAGCTCCCAGCCAAGCTCAACTAGTCAAGCTCCCTCAACCTTTCCTGCCCTTACAGCCAACCTTCTAGCACGTGCAGCACCACTACGGGAGGAGTATGGGGAGCTATAAGAGGCAATAAGAGGCTATGGAAGTCTATAGGGGGTAATGAGGGGTAGGTCCTCATAATTGTAGGATTAAAAAGATGTGGGATAGTGGGATGTGGGATGGTTACTGAATTTACCAATAGAAGAACTATGGGGTGCTATCTGGAGCTGAATGCCCCCAAGCATGAGGAAAATTGGGAGCGGGAAGCAGCAGCTCATGGCAGCTCACACCCTGCAACTTCCAATCTTCCAATCCTCCAGAGCTACAAAGCAACTGTTCGAGGGATCAGTGAACGATGTGCAGCAAACAACAGCAAACAGTTAGGGGTTAGAGGAAAGTACATAAAGCCATATCGTGTTGAGCCGCACTGCTGTCTCAAACGAGCAATGGAGGACAGCACATAGCAGCCCCTTCCAACATCAAACTAAAGACATTGGCATTGAAAAAGTTGATTTATAAGGGTGGCATGATTGACTGTCTCGAAGGCCGAAGAGAGATGGAGAAGGATGAGAACATAGGGAGAGGTGCAATCGAGATTTGAGAGAAAGTCTTCACAGGTGTTCAGGAAATCAGTTTCCATGTCTCTGGCTGCCCTAAAGCCAGACTGGTGGTCGTGGACACAACCAACAGATTCAGTGTGGTGGATCAGTTGGTAGATGACCAACTTCTCCAAGAGTTTGCTGAGGAAGGGGGTAATGGAGATAGGGTGGTAGTTAGCCAAGCAGGAAGGATTGGCAGAAGGCTTTTTAAGCAGGTGATGCACAAGGGAGTGCTTGAGGGGGGAGTGGGAAGGTGCCAGTGGCAAAGGAGTGATTGCAGAAATCAGCCAAGGCTGGAGCAAGGGAGGCAATGTTGCCCTTGATAATTCTGGAGAAGCAGGCGAACACCTGTTTCACAGTGAAGACTTGTTTAGAGACCTCATTCAGTGCTATGGGTGAGAAGGAGGAGAGTAGGGGGGAAAAGGAGAGGTGAGCCAAGGGAGGCCTGAGAGCGGGTGATGGAGAAGGGAGGGGAGTAGAGGACAGGAGGTCCTGGGTTGTGAAGTGGGAGGCCAGTGCAGTGCAGAGGGCCTGGGATGACAGAGAAGTGGAGACTGCATTATGATTGGTGAGTTTCTTGCAGATTTGGTAGAGTTCAGCCATATTGTTGGTGGCTCTGGAAATGCAGACTTGGATATGGGCCCTCTTCTTCATGTGGATGGAGAGTCTATGTTGCATTTGGAGCAGGCAGCAGGCCAGTCTGTCAGTGGATGTGCTTGAAGCCAGCCACTTCCATTTAGCAACTCTGCACTTGCGTTTCAGAGAGGCTAGGTCAGAATCAAACCAGGTGTTGCGCTTGGAGGCACGATTCATGTGGATCCTCATGACAGAGTCAAGGATGTCCAGGGTATAGGAGATGGAGACGTGAAAGTTAGCAAGGGCTGTGTCAGCGTGAGAGTCGATGGCTGGAGTGGGATGGGGGGTGAAAGTGGCGGCAAAGGCAGCAACAGACACTCACTTCATCGGTTGATGACGGAAAAGGAGACTGGCAGTGCAGGCAGAGGCTTAGCCGGGGGGCACAAGAGATCCAGATGAGATGACAGGAGAACATGGTCAGACCAGAAGAGAGGTGTAATGAGAGGGTTGGAGATTGGGATAGCTGCTGAGATGACAGCATCCAAGATGTGTCTGGCTGAGTTGGTCGGACCGGAGGGTAGAATGGTGAGAGAAAGAAGCTGCAGAAGGGTCCAGTATCAGGAGAGTCAAGGTGGATATTGAAGTCTCTGAGGAGGAGAAGCTTGAAGGTAGAGGCCAAGAGAAAAGACGTGAGATCAGACCACTCTGAATGGAAGTGGGAGACCGGACCAGGGATCCTGTAGATGGTGGTGAGAGTCAATGAGAGGCTAGGAGAGACAGCAAGCTTACAGACAATGCATTCAAAGAAAGAGTATGACTGAGTGGGTATTTATTTATTTATTACATTTATAGCAGCGCACCAAACCCTAAGACATCAGGGCGCTAGTTACAATAAGTGCAAAGTGACATTCATACAGGTGCAAGAGCACACAAGGTAGTAGCAGGGACAGAATCAGGGAAGATCAAGACAACTCCACCTCCAGACAGGTTTGCACTGGGCCTAGAGAGGATCCTGTAGCCCTCAGGGAGGAGTATGTCAAAAACAGTGACAGAGCTGGCAGTGAACCACGTCTCAGTGAGAGCCAGGTTGTCATGGTCAACGTCTTCAAGGAGGTGAAAGATGTCAGCGGAGTATTTAACTGAATATGCAATGATGTGTTTCCACCAGAATTATTTGGTAACTTGTTATAGCGTTATTCACTTTAAATGAGCTGGGCCTTGGCCTCACCTCGCACCATGGTTCCATATCTGCTGTCAGGAATCATTAATAAATCTTACATATGCATAAACCAAACAAATTGATACAGCAAGTAGTATATACAAAGATGCAAAATGTATTTAATCATTATTTCGTGCAGCAAAGAATGTCATATGAATTGAAAATTACTGAAACGCATCATGTATATATTTCACAAATACTGCAAAAAACAATGATGTAGACACCAACGCTAAAAATATAATTGGTTAACAGTGAAAGCTAAATAATGAACATCTCAGATACCTGGAAACAAATACCTCTGACAAGCCTAGTCTAAATCTAGTTTAAGGTCATAAGAGATCAGTGCAGACAATCAATTTCGCTGAGCATCCAGGTCTATGTACAATGGTGTGCCCCTATACAACATTGGTATGCTCTACAGGAGGCTAAAGCATATCAACCACTCTCCATCTAATGACATGTTAAGGTAATAGAGCATGAAAGTGGTACCTCCCACATGTTTCGCCAATATGTATGAATCTTTGCCTTCGTCAGGACCACAAGAGATAGATGAAACAAAACAAAAGACATTTTAGATACATAACTGGGCAAGGCCAGAGGAGTGTTTAACAGTAGAGCAAGAGTTGAGGTTAACTAAGTAAAGCTGATGGCCACCTTTGAATGTCTTCTGAGGATGGGTACAGGGATGTGGTAAACCCATCAGTGGGTGCAAAGGGGTGAATGGGTGGCAGAATGAGAGTGACAGGAGAAGGGAGGAAGTCGATGAGAGACAGAAGACGTCGATCTAGATGGAGGAGGTTGGGCTGTGAAGCCTGGGCCATGATAGTACCATTCCGGTAGACATTAATGATGCACCTAGAGGATGGGAAGAGTGCCAAGAGTACTTCCCATCTGGATCCACCATTAATGGGTGAAGAAGAGAAAGGGGAAATGACTAAAACCATATGGCGAGTCCATAGGTCCACAGAGCGAGCGACAAAGAGAATGTCAGTGACAGTCTGCCTGGAAGAAGCATTGACGTAGGTGTCAGCTTTGGGCAGGCCTGGGCTGGAGACCAGGAGATCTTTCTTGAACTTTTACTTTCCAGGCTTCGAAACAGAGGTGGGATAGGTGATAGAGTAGCAGACAGAGTAAATAGAGGAGATGGAGAGTACCATGGAAGGAGAGGGAAGAGAGATGGAAAGGGGGAGAGATACTGAGAAACTGCACAATGCACGATGAACTCACCAGGTGGCCTAGCAGCAAGACAAGCACAGATAAATCAGGTTCACAACATCAAACAGGTCGACAAAAGGAGTATTTTGCTGTTCTAGTAGCAGGGGAGCAAAGAAGGCGACTCAGGAGAGAAGAACACTTCTCCGGAATATGGGGAATACAAGGAATACAAAAAAAATGCTTTAAATCAATGTCAGAAGGCACTTCTTGTGAATTGCATAGTTATGGCAACTTTACCCATTCAGCCACTCTCTAGTTGGTGCCTCTGAATCAGCAATGTCACCTTTTCAGCTGACACGGCTCCCCCACATCGATGCCGGTTCAAGGCCTCCTCAGTGTGGCATCCACTCAGGGAAAGGGGACCTCCTCATCATCAGAACCTAGTGATCAACTATAAATGGGGCCAATGGACCTAGTCCTTGTGAGGGGGATGGATAGTGGAAGACCGGTGTCATGGAGGGCCACCCCAGCAGCATATTCTTGCAAGCCTCCCCAACCACCATCCAGAACTCCAAGCAGCAGGGCTAAGGAGATACGCCGCCCCAGGCCAGATCCCTTGACTACTCTGGGGCCATGGTGAGGACACCCAGAGCAAGAGGGTCTCCAGGGGAGGGTCGTTCCCCTCATATTCACTCTGTGCCCTTAAATCACCCTAAATCATGAAGAGATTGTGGCAATTCACAGTCCTTACAGGTGGGAAACCACAGGGCAGAGACCGTTTTTGTAGGTGAAGTGCCTTTTCACGAGACAATGTGGGACTGGTGTCAGGGCTGCTGTTATTGTCAGGGTTTGATCTTAAAACCCAAGTACGCTGCCTTGGAATGGCATGTGCAAGAACTCTGACTTATGAGCACAATAGGATCAGGGCCTGGAGAAGCAGGGGATGTGCTGGAGCTCATCTCCTCCCCACCACGTCTCCTCACCACGATCGCTGCAGCAAGTAGAGCTCCAACAGCCTCCCGCACAAAGTACAAAGAGTTGCTACCAGAGCAAGAGTCATCAGCTGACCCCTAGGCTCAGCCACACCAGTGGTGCCACCGGCTTGCTCCCTCATTCTTCGACCTGCACAACTCCAGGGGGGCTACCTGGGAAATGATAGCCAGGGCACCCCTGGTCTCCTCCACTAACACAGCAACAGTCAGGGGGCTCAGATCAGGGCCCTCAGCCCTTGCCAAGGGCATGCAGCCACTCCTATGGCGAGGCACAACCCTCACATCCGGGACCACAGGCTCACCGAAACACTGCGGCCTCTCATCAAAAGCTCCTAAGAATGTGCAGAGCTGCTGTGTCGACCCTCCACCACCACCACCTGGACCCAGCTCACTCACGTATATTTCCTGTCTCCAAGAACTGATCTGCCTCATATCAGAAGGCTCTGTTGCTTTCTACGCCAGTCCACAAGCAATGATGGATGCATTCCCACAGATCGAACACAACAGTAACGTTCAATTGCTCCCAGTCAGCCTGGGAGGATCAGGAGTCAGGCTGAGCAGGATAGCAGGCAGGGTGGGTTTGCTTGGCGATGCTCACTCTCCAGGCATGGACACTATCCTTTCTGGTCATGGGACTCACTGAAAGGGTTTTCATCTGAATTCTCGACTTTCCCAGGGTCTTTACATTCTTGGGTTCACCAAGCTCTTCCCTGAACCTGCCGACACTGCTGAGGCATTTTGTAGCTTCGGTGTTTGCATCGAGGCATGTACTATAGCTTTAATGTTCAGTCATCGAAGGGAGGCTTGTTGAATTGGATTTCCATATTAATGCTAGAATATCTCAGAGGAAGCAGCCTACTTTCAGATTCAACGGTGGAAATCAACAGAGGTTGCATCGAGACAATACAGAATTTAAAACAAAATGTTGCTGTGACTGGCTACTTATAAGTACTGAAAAAGAAGTAGGAAAGGACATTGAAAAACAATTGAAAAAAACTGGATGCATACATTCATAATTTAATTCCAGCTGGTGTGTACAAGAAGTGTTTGGAAGGGATCAATGTTGAGATTCAAATACTTAAAGGTTCAAATATGAAATAATGTACCTCTGCAGGCATTTTATTTTTAGACAGACCCTCAACTCATGTAAGAAAGGAAAGAGTGAGATTTAGAAGAAAGGGCTTTGTGAGGAGGCGCAGCCAAGTGTTGTCTATCCCAAAGCCAAGTAGGGATCAATGAAACTCATAGAGCCATAAAGTAGTTTAAAGCGTTGCGATTTAACATTTTTAAAAGAACTTAGATCAATAACAGGATTTTTTCACCTTGAGTTGAAAACATGGCAAACAAATACAGGGGCCAGATTACAGAAACGTTGCACCGGTGCAAGGGCAAAGTTGCACGGTATTAGCACTAGGGCAAAGTTTTCCCTATTTTTAAAAACACTTGGATATATTAGAAAACTATTGCACATGACAACTGCACCGTGGCATTGTATAAGCACCTCGAAAAAAATGGCCCTAGTTCAAGAAATATATATTTTGGATGCGTTTTTTCACCAGGGCAAAGTTTGCCCTAATGCTAATACCATTCCATATTAGCAAAAGGGCAAACTTTGCCCTGTTGCAATAATGCTGTGAAAATCTATCTTTTTTACCCAAGATCAATTTTTTCCCTGATGCCTACACCATGCCAAATTGCACTTGTCATGGTGCAATAGTTTTCTAATATGTCCCAGTGTTTTAAAAAATAGGGCAAGCTTTGCCCTAGTGCTAATACCCTGCAACTTTGCACTTGCATCGGTGCAACGTTTCTGTACTCTGGCCCCAGGATGGTTTCTCCTTGGGTTGAAAACAAGCTATTGATAAGTCTCATTTAGCAATCAACAACTTCAGAGTCAATGTTCCCCAGCTTCGCTGTAGCTAAATACCATTAACTTATTCAGCCAGAGCCAAAATAAAATACTCTCCTTGTAGTATGACAAAACACTTGCTGCGAAGCAAAATTCTTAGGATCATTTGTAAGTAGGAAAGTTCCTTCAGTGGCTGTAACTGAGTGTCTCAGCCTTTTGCAACTGATGAGAGAGATACTAGCTGTGACAATTTGTGATATGGAAAAACACTATATGTGATGAGAAATATGTATGCAACTTTTTATGCTAACTATTTGTGATAGACATGAGCAAAATGCTAGTTGCAAAGATTTGTGATTAGACAAAATTCTAGTTGTAAAGATCAATGCTTTGAATTCTTCAGAGGAAGGATATTCAGTTACTGTAAATGTGAGTGCCAGCTTTTTGTGACGGAAAAGAGAAAATAATACTTGCATAGATTTGTGATGAGACAAAATGCTAATTGGCAAGAAACATTTTAATAATTGGAAGAAGGAGATTTCATTCAGTGGCTGCACCTGCGTGTGCCACATTTTTTGTGATGGATGGACGAAAATACTATTCATGAAGACACACTGTTTAGGATTGTTTGGTGCTACTTGTTGTTTATGAGGAGCTAAATTACTGACTGTCAAGAAAAGAAAGTGGAGTCAGGCAATTCACTTTCATAGCTGTACCTTAATATGACATTTTCTTTTGTGATCGATAAGGGAATATATTAGTTGCAAAGATAGGGAAAATATTAGTTGCAAAGATTTTTTTGACAGCAATAAAGTTTCTGTAGCTAAACTTGGACACCTTTTGGGATGGATGAGAGAAAATGTAAGAACATGGTTTGTGTTTTGAGAAGGTATTAATAATTTGCCAAAAGTAGGGAAATATGTACCTATATTCACTTCTCCGGGCATAACAGGTACTATGGTGGTTTTCATCGTTTCGGGCTGGTTTCTAACTTTCAGGGACAAGGGTACCTTAGGTTAGATCTTGGTAACCCCATGTACACAAGTAATCTTTTACAGGATGCCCACCCTGTGTGTCCTCTGGATATAGGAGATTGGCTCTAACTGCTGTTTATCAGATTCAGGAGTCGATAAGAGCATTGACCCATATCCCATTTCTCTGTACCTTTCCACTGGTATGTACTCTTCCCTTGGCAGCATTGGATCTGGCCCTTTACAACACTAGTAAGATTCCTTCCCTCAGTCTTACAGGACTCAAAGTTCTCTGGTATCTTACCCTTCTCTCTTGAGTGGTGATGAATTCTCAAATATCTATCATTCATCTCTTCCCAAAGTGTTCTTTAATATGGAGGATGTATCCTTGTGACCCCACTGGGTCTTGGTTCCCACATGTCTCTCTCTGGTATCTTCTTCTGCTTGTTTCTTGGGTATTGGGTAGTCTTTCCCTTTTCCCTCTGTAATAGAGTTCCAGTTCTATTTCTCGCACTCTTGTGATTTTTACATTTCTCTGTATCCCGTTGACACAGTTTTGACTTATCAAGTTGTTTCCCACTCTTCTCTCATGAACACTGGAATGAGTTTCTCTTTGCTTAAAATAACTCCCTCTCTGTGTTCTGCTACAGCCGTTCCCCTTATTACATTGAGCGCTGTGGGGTTACATCTCTGGTACCTGTAGGGGTTTTCTTTCTTCCTCAGCTTCCTGGCTGCTCTGTGGTTCACTCTCCGTGGTGTCTGCTTCATTCGTGGTCAGCTCCAGTGCCGCGTCAGATCTGTTTGTGAGTTGCTTGCTCCCAATGGTGGTGTCAGCGTTATTGCATGGGCCGTTTTCCCACCACGGTTCGCACGTGGTCATGCAACCATCGATCTATCTACTCAAAGGCCCTTGGATTTCTCTTCTGACACACCAGCCTCCCACTATTTCTCTCAGCACCTCTCACCCGGTCGTCTTGGAGACATTTTAGAATACACAGACTCTGCGCTCCATGCCAGCTCCTCATCCTTCAGCTGTACTATGCAGAGGAGGCTTACCCTGTCTTTCTTTGCTCGCTGTTCTCATTCTCAGTGGTGAGCTGATTCTTTTCAACTTCCTTTGTGAGTTCTCATTTAAAGGGATAGCTTCAATTTGATCTATACAATTAAATCGGTTCACTTTATCCTTATTTAGATCATGGAACCTATAATGTCTCGGTAGTACAGACAAGTCATATAAGCCATCATGTGGAGGGCGTTAGGGAGTTCCTCACGGAAATGGGAGTCCTTGTGCCCAAAGGGGGAGTCTCTCCCGGCGAGGCCCCTCTTGTCTCGACACCCCTAAGGAGGATATTGCATGCGGGCTCACCTCCCTAGCCTCACAGGGGAGGCTCCCCTTTGGGGAGAAGGGACAAATTCCCTCGATTCATCACATAACCTTCCCCTCATTTCTATAGTTTCCCCTTCTTGATTGTACGTTCTCTCTGGTAATCGAGAAGGTGTTTTTATTTTCTCTAGATCGGGAGATCTGTATTTTTCCCAGTTCTTCATGGGAGCATCTGAAAGTTCGATGTAGGGTTCCCAAGACTTAAAACAACAAATGATCAGGGCGAGCCCATAAACACAGTGGGGGTCATTACGAGGTTGGAGGTAAAAAACAGTTTTTACCGGCATGGAGCAAATACTGTGTCCGTGTAGGAAAGAGCCTGCTAATAGTGGGCTATTACTAGTTTGCGTGCATGAGTCCCAAAAATGCCCCTTAGCGGCATCATGGAAAGCGCAGACAGCACTACCATCGCCGTCCTCCCCTAAATAACGCGACTGGCATCAATGGATACAGCATTAGTGGACCTGATTGCTCCATGCTTACCGCCATACTCGGAAAGACCCCCAATATGTTTCATAGTTCATACAATTAAATCATGTCCACAGATCAGTGAGTACCGACACATTCCCAACATTTAACATGCACTGTAACTAATAGTGATGGTGACACATGGTACATATAAAGAGTTTCTGGTAACTTTTTTGTATATCACCACAGGTAAATACCCTTGCACACCAGAGTAAGTATATTTCAGTAAATGATTTGCAAGAAGATAAACAGAACGTTAAATAGTTCAAGGTGCAGGGGAGAAAAACACAGCCTTGGAATCTGGGCTGGATACATACAGAGAACAAAGAAGGAATCCAAATGAGGATAGCTACGTCCCCTGCACACTCTCTGAAAGGTGAGGAATGGCCTAATGGAGATTATGTGAACAATTTTACAAGTAGTTCTGATTTCTTAACTTCTCATATGAAGGAAATTATAAAGAAAAATTCAATAGAAGGTTTGTGTTTAGACAAAATAATTTTAGCTTTTTATTAGTATCTTGATAGGCCCAACGCGTTTTGAGTTATGAATACTCTTCATCAGGGGCAGCATATTCGACAATTATAGTCTACAGAAAGAAAAATTACATGCAATAATGTATTAGTATTTGTATGAAGCAATTTTGTAAATCTATAAAGCATCAATAGGCAATTTTTGTATATCAATCTAACATCAATACAGCAACAATTTTTGTGAAATCATAATAGTCATTTGTAAGGCTCTAATGCCCTTTAAACAAAAACATCCTGTCTTCTGTTTTCATTAGTAGCCCATTAGTAACTCATCATGAGAGGAGCAGATGCTAATGTTGGATGGGATTCCATTGTATGAGCATTTCGATGAAATTTCTACACATATTTATAAATGTCACTACTGACCTAGTGTGTCAAACCTTAGTGCTCCATGTGGGGTCAAAAGAGTTGCATTAGGTGCAAAGAGAGGTTAATGAGAATGGTGCACGAATTAGAGATAATATGTGTGTTGTATATGGCAATAGCAAGCGTCAAAAAGGGATAGGGCCTCATTACACATTAGGCAGTAAGGGAATAACGGTACCGGTAAGGGATTACCGGTATCGCTAAATTCCCTAGCTAATCACGACCCGGACTGGCCGCTATTAGCGGCACTGCTAAGAACGGTGCCACTAATAGCGGCCAGTCCGTGGGCGCGCGACCCCTCAGGTCGGAAATAGCGGCATGGCGCAAATAGCACGCCATTACAAGGCATGCGGACATGCAAATAGCGGCATGGTATTGGCCAAAGAAGCCCATACCGGCATGGAGGAAATACCGGCATCGCGAACCACACGTTTAGAGAGCTGAGTAGTGTCCCCACCGGCCACAGGTGGCCACAACAGCACAGGTGGAGTTAATGGAGACTGGGGCAGCACAAAAGGAGCACTCCACACCCCTTCCCACAACCCTTCCCACACCGAGATGGTTCCAATACTTGCAGCATTACATGGGCTGGAGGACATGATTGCATTGCAGCACCAACAACAACAGGCAGCACAGAGGAGACGCAGGGGGAGGAGTATGGCGATACTGGCCCAGCAAGCCACACCAGTGCACCCAGTCATACCACAGAGGCAGCCTGCAATCCCCAGGATTCTAGCCATTCCATTCAACCTAACCCCTGAGCAGATACACACCCTGTGCCGCCTGGACCGGGATACCATCACCACCATGGTGGACATGAATCACAACGACATAGTGAGCCACATAGACATCCGTACTGCCATCCCCCCTCTATTGAAGGTGGTAACTGTGCTCCACTACCTGGCCACAGGCACCTACCAGCATACGGTAGGGCAGATGCATGGCATTTCACAACCAGTATTCACACGCACGCTGACCCAGGTGCTCGATGCCCCCCTAAAGCACACAAGTGAACACATATCCCTGCCACGGACAGCCCAGGAGATCTCCAACGACAAGTTGGCATTTATTCACTGGCATGCATCCCAAGTAGCATCGGGGCAATCGACTGTACCCATGTGGAAATGGTGCGCCCACATCACAATGAGGCTATCTACCGAAACAGAAAGCATTACCACTCCATTAATGTCCAAATGGTATGTGACTGAAAAAAGAGAATAACACATTGTCGTGACCGATACCCCTGATCAACCCATGAATCAATGGTCCTGCTGAACTCAATGATACCACGCAAAATGGAGCGCCATGCTGGACAAAGTTTGTGGCTACTTGGTGAGTAGCAGGGCAGGCACATGGCAGTGTGATGTGGGGTGTGTTTGGGGGGGGATGCATACTCCAACTGGTTGTGGACTGTCGTCCGTACAATAAAGGGACATACGCCAATGTCCACCAACACAGCCCACAATGGAGAGGACATGAAACCACATGCAAGTAGTAAACTGCACAACAAAGACATCAATCCATAACGCAATACATGACACATCTATCCACATGCACATTGCACATCATACCATACCCTACATGACACAAAGCTGCTACATGCAGCCAATATGCATAATGTAAATGTGCGTTGAACAACATCACAACAGATATGTGCCCTTGAGTGCATGCAAATGGATCACCTGTAGCCATTGTACAGAACCACACCCGTAAACCACTACTTATGTGCCGCTTCACAGCATGGGGACAATGGAATCTTAATGGCAGTACACTAGCAGTGTCGTACAAAGGTTGTCTGGGCCCAGGAACACCTAGAACCTATCCACACCCAGGACATGGGAAATACTGCCGGAGGCATGCATGGTGCATGTCCACTTGGAGGGACTAGCTTACCTTCTCACATTGCAGTTACACTGATCGTCTCCATGCATGCTGGGATTCGTGGATGCCAATCAGAATGCTAACAGAATTAGTGTGAAATGTCCAGGTTGCAATTGAGGTGACCAGTAACAAGGCCCCATTGCTCCAGCCATGTAGGTGATGCTGGCTATCCCCTGAAGAGTTGGCTCCCTACCCCTATACGGAACCCACAGAACAGGCGCAAAGAGGAATTGAACCTTGCACAGAACCGTACCCGCGTCGTGATTGAGCAGGCATTTGGCCTTCTGAAGACACGGCTCTGGTGCCTAAGCTGGCCGGTTGAGGCTCTCCTGTACGGCCATGACAAAGTGCCGAAGATAACCATGGTATGTGTCATGCAGCACAATATGTGTATCAGACGGAATGTGCCTATGCCCCCTGACATTGACATGCAACCACCTGATGAAGATGATGTTGATGGGGATGAGGATGGGGGAAATGGGCCGGCAGGACATGCAAGAGGTGCTGGCCAGGAGGGACCCGATGTGCGTCAGCATCTGATATATCAAATATTCTGAGAGACAAGGGTCAACTCTTTTGGATGGAGATGGATATTGTTGCCCTGCTGTATGTGGTGAGGCGCACAATGGGCCCTGTCCCCAATAAAGTACACATACACAATGATGAAGACCAAGCCTGTGTTTCAACTTGTCAACAGTGTATTATGATTAATTTGTGAACAAAAAGTGCATGGCCCCAACTGTGCAAACACCCTTTCCCGCCTCCCCCCACAACACTCCCAAAAACACCCTTTCCCCCCCTCCCTCCACAACACTCCCAAAAACACCCTTTCTCCCCTCCCCCCACAACACTCCCAAAAACACCCTTTCCCTCCTCCCCCCACAACACTCCCGAAAACACCCTTTCCCCCTTCCCCCCACAAGACCCCCATGTGTGGCTTGTAGTGCGTAGGTGTCCTGCTGCACATGTGCCAGCTAGTTCTTACTGGCCCTACTTCTCATGGCCTCCACCGCCATTGGGAGGTTGGGATGGCGTGCACCTCATGGTGTGCAAGGAGCGGTGGCGGGGGCTTGTCTGACGTGAACTCGCAGAGGAGGAGGTGTCCGGTTGATCCTGTGGTGGGGGGGATATTGTCGCTCCATAGCATCCGCTATGCGGGTGAGGACCTGCCTCATTTGGGCCATCTCCTCGCGCAGCCTGTTTGTGCAGTCCTCCATCCCCTCTCTTGTCTGGCTTGCATTCGACCCAACCTCCTCCCTCAGACGGGCTGCCTCTTCCACATGCTGGCCAACTAGCGCTGTAATTTCAACCTGCCTCTGGCTAATGGTTGACAGGTCATGGCGACTGCATCCAGCTCTTGGGGTGGCTGCTGCACCCTGGTCCATGCCTCGGCCATCAGGTGAGGACACCTGAGGGCTCCAGCACCCTTCCACGGTGTCATTGCCAGATTGTCCATGGCTACTGATTGCGATGGTGGCCGTGGGCTTGGCTCAATGGATTGCGGGGGGCTGGGGGTCTGCCTTTGCGTTTCAAGGTCAATGGTCTCCTCCACGTCCGACAGCGGCGCGGTGGCTGCTCCCTCACCAGTGGAACTGGTGGCAGCAGAGAGCGGGCCCTCCGTGCTTGTTTCCAATGACGGGGGGAACACTGCCGTGGGTGCAGCAATTGTAGCAGCCGTGGCTTCAGGCCGTGTTGAACTGGCACTCTTGTTGCCTTTACCCCTCTGCTGGTGCTCACTCCTCCCTGTGCCCCTTGAGGTGGTGGTGGTGTCCCCTGTCTCCTGTGTCCTGGCCTTTTTCTTGGCTGGGGGAGCATGTGTCACAATGCCCTGTTCATCACTGTCTGTCTGTGATCCTGTGGGGGACAAAAATAGGGAATATCATCGGTGATCGTTCTACGTGCCTTATGCAGAATCATTACGTCATGCCGCTCTATGCATTGGAACCTCTTTAGTTGGGAATCCAGTAATGGGGATGTCGGGTGGGTCATGCATGAATGGGTCTGTGTTGCACGTGTATGTGGTGATGCGTGCATGTGTGTGTGTTTGGGTGTGACACTCACATTAGCAGGGTTGTGTGCATGTATGTTTGTGGCTGGATCCATGGGCTGATTCTGGACGCAGATTTGGGGGACCCCTCACCCTTCACAGTGCATTGTTTAATGTGTACACTCACCTCCATCTGATGAAGTGGGCGCACCACGCTTCATGTCTACGACTCCCTCGATGGATTCTACAACAATTGTGCTGGCGCAGGTCTCCTCCCACTCCTGGGGTTTGATTGGTGAATCAGCGCCACTTCCTGTGGCCATAGCCAGGTTGTGATTTGCAGCCAGTATGCTGCGGACCCAGAGTCGTAGATCGTCCCTCCGCTTCTGCAGTCCTTGACAGTGCGGGTGGTGGTGCCCACCGCACTGACTTTGTGGGCCATCTCTGCCCAGATAGCCTTTTTCTTCACAAGGGTCTCACGCCGCATGTCATTGGCGAATACAACATTGGCTTTTGCGGCAAGGGTCTCGGTTAACATGATCAGCTCCTCACTGGTGAATTTTTCTTTGTGCTGCCGATCCGCGCCTTTCTTGATGGCCTTTGGCATCGTCAGGGTATCCGGGATGATTTGGTGTTGGAGTCGTGTGGAAACAGGTCCTGGGTGCTGAGGATGGCAATGGATTGTGTTTTTAAAGATGGCCGCCGTGCTCTTTCCCGTTCCTGTGCGATGACGCTATTTCCGGTTCCGCAATTTTACGGTCACCGCTAATAGCGGTGATCGCTATTTGCATGTAGCGGGAGGTCGGAAGTGCTATCAGCGATTTCGTAGATGCCGGTAAGGGAGTTTTTGGGGTCTTTTGCGGCATGGCGGTAGGGTCATTACCGGCATGGCGCTGTGCTCGTGTCCGCATACTTGTAATGCCACGCAATTAGCGGCATCATGCCAAGCCAGACACGTTAATAGCGCCATGCCGGTAATGGCCGGATTTTACCGGATAACGTGTAATGAGGCCCATAATCTTACCGAATAGATTCTAGGTACAGCATAAGATGATTGAAATGGCGATTGGAGACTGATGGATACACTCCAGATGATATTTCAGGTGATGAAAGTGGGCGTCTTAGAGACAGATGTCTCTCAATTCTACAAAAAGAGAAGATCGTAGATCCGCAGAGTAAATTTAAAGTTAAGTTAGTGTCTAAGTATCTAGGCGGTAGGCAAAAGCTGCTGGCTAGAAACGGTACTTACTAGAGCTACACCGGGATGAATGAACTTAGTGGGTGTAAGTCTGCTTATTTATACTAATTGCGGCTATGATGTCACTCGCACATGCGTCAGCGGCGTCAGACTGTGTCGTGACGTCACTCGCGCATGCGCGAGGAAGATGTAAACAATCCAAAGGCGAATGTAAGTGCTGAAATAATATAATAATACTTGTGCCGAAGGAAATGGTATCTAATGGATTATCCCGTTAATATGATGGGTACGTAGTTAATTGTTTAAAAAGCCTGATCACATTAAAGATTAATGCGGCTAGCCAAAAATGGCTGCTACATGGCGGTTTATTTAAATAGCCAAAAAAAATGTTTGTTATACAGCGGTATTCAGGGTGTCCCTTAGAGTAAGTAACGGGGTGGATAGATGCAGTTGATGAAGCAACAAGATGTGGATGTAATGCGCATGGAAGTGTCAGATGCACTATGTTGCAAAGAAATAAAGAAATGTGAACTCTCAGCATGTACTTGATAAAAACCCATTACACACAAATGTTTCTTAGAGTTTACAGAAGATAAATACTATGATTGTGGGTGTACAATCTTTTGCCAACTAGTGGCCAACATGAATCCAAAATACAGGCATTCATTGAGTAGCAATTTAAATGCAAAGACAGTAATTATGCAGTAACCAACTTAGATCCAATTTTTAATGCCAACAACTGGCGGGCATAAATAACCAATGTGACATCTGAGCTGAAGATGTTTATATTAGTTGACTCCTAAAAGATGTTCTAAATGTGTTTATGATATATGAGTTGTCTTATGGCTTATAGAAATGGCTCTAAGTAGTAATCCTCATTGATCCCAAGGGGGATCATAGCATCCAGTTTGTTTATCCAAAATAGTTCTCTTTGTGAAAGAAGTTTTGGAAGATTGCCTCCTCTGCTTAATGGGCGTAAAACTTCTAATACCACAAATCTCCTTTGTGAGACATTATGTTTCTTGTCTCGGAAGTGTCTGTAGACTGGGGATTTGCAATTTTTTTCCTGATACAGGATTTGTGCTCTGTCCACTTGCCTTTAACTTTCCTTTTCCACATGGGCAGCGGATGGCATAAATTGCATTTTTCGTATCACATGTTGCAAAGTTTCTTAGCATGATCTTTTTGTCATTGTGGGGGTGTCTGATGTTGTCACCTTTTATCACGTTATTACAATGTTGGCAGTGTAAACAGGCAAAGGTGCCTGTTTTTTGTTTGCTAAGAGTTGTCTGGGGAGATGGTTTCGGTTTTTCTGCTTTTATCAATCGGTCTCTCAAGTTCTTTCCTCTTTTGTAAGCCATCATTGGTGGATCCGGGAATAATTCCGCGAGTGTGCTGTCAGATTTAATTAAGTCCCAATTTTTGTATATAATTCTTTTGATCTGGAAGCTTTGACTTGAGTATCGCAATGTGTGGATAAGCCCTTTTTTATTTCTTTTGGGGTTACCTTCCAGTAGTGTGTTTCTTTCTTGGGTTTCCGTGCGTGCTATTGCTATGTCTACCACTTCAGGTGGAAATCCTCTGTCAAGGAATCTTTTCTTCATTGTGTTATATTCTTCATGAAGTGTGTCTGTTTCTGAAGTAATCCTCTTGAGCCTTATAAATTGACTGTACGGTAGATTTTCCTTCAGATGTTTGGGATGATGGCTTGTGTGATGGAGACAGCTATTTATATCCGTGGGTTTTCTGTATATTTTTGTTTTCACTGTAGTGCCTGTTAGTTCAACCGTGACATCCAGAAAGTTCACGTGTGGTTTACCGATTTCAATGGTAAATCCTATTTTCGGATTACATGTGTTAAGAAAGTTCCAAAAATTTAGCAGTTCTGTTTCAGTGCCCATCCATATCCCAAAAATGTCATCAATGTATCTTGTTATTCCAAAGTGGATTATCCAGTACGTGGATTTTTTCATGATGATACATAAAAATGTTTGCATATGATGGGGCCACAGAGGACCCTATAGAAGTTCCGGAAATCTGTAGGTAGAATTGGCTGTTATGTCTAAAGTAGTTATTGTAGAGTATGATGTTGAGTAGTTCCAATGCAAAGACTTTCTGAATTTCCACTGTCTGTGCGTTAATAAAAACCATTCCAGAGCCTCAATGCCTTCAGAGTGTGGAATTAAAGTATATAAACTGTTGACGTCCATCGTGAACAGTATTAAGTTGTCGTCTGTGAGTTGTAATGTTTGTAGAATTTTCAAAAAGTGAGTCGTATCTTTGAGCTAGGTTGTTGTAGCTTGTATCAGTGGTTGAAGTGCTGCGTCAAGATATATGGCAAGAGGTTGAAAAACGCTTTCCGTTCCAGCCACAATAGGACGGAATGGTGGATCCTGAAGATTTTTGTGTATCTTGGGCAAGCCGTAAAATACCGGGGTTATTGGATATTTCTGAATCAAAAATTCTGCTGTTTTCTCCGATATCCAGTCCATTGTCAGAGCTTTATCCACAGTAGTTTTGATGATGTTCGTGATCCTGAGGATTGGATCACTGTTTAGTGGTGTGTAAGTTTGAGTGTCTCTCAAAAGTTTTAAACAACCTTGATCGTAGAGGGTGGTGTCCATTAAGACCAGGGCACCCCCTTTATCGGCTTGTTTTAAGGTTAGGCTACTGTCTTCAGCCAGTTGTTTTATAAGTTTCAGTTGGTGTTTGTGAATATTCCGTTTTTTAGGAGGAAAATATTTCAGTCTTTTGAGATCTTTGGTAGATTTTTTTTTGAATAAATTGATCAATGAGTGATTGACCTGGGGATAGAAATTACTTTTGTTTTTCATTTCACGGTATCTGGATTTAGTCTTAGGTTGCATGTTATCCTCTATGTTGTTGAAGAATACCTTAAGTTCCATCTTCCTTATAAGTTTAAAAAGATTAATTTCTTCTTCAAAGAAGGAAGTCGAGTTGGTTGGAATGAATGAGATTTCCAAATTAAGTGTGTCCATTTGTGCCACAGTAAGAGGTTTGGAGGAGATGTTGATGACCAGGTTGTCTTTTATTTCTTTTTCTGGCATAGTTTTTTTTGTCCTCTTTGTGTTTTCCATTTCCTAAAAAAGGAATCTGTGGAGTTGCAACTGTTGGTCTACCGGTTGCCCCTTCAGGTAATTCAGTTGTAGTGATCCCAACTCTGTTGGAAGCTGATCCAGCGCTGGGTAATTCTTCAAGTTCACCACTGGTTACTTCATTGCTTTCTGTAAAATTTTCTGCATAATTTTCTGCCCCTGTTGGTTTCCTGGGGGGTCTTCTTGGTGTGGGTCGACTGTTCGCGTAAAATTCCTGCCAGGAGTAGACAATGTCGCGAGCGTAATCCAAAGTATCTCGACAGAATTTCCTAATCTTGCGTTGTTCTATATCCTGTTTGTAGGATTCAAGTTTTCTGTTAGTATCCTCTACAATCTGAGTAAGTTCTGTTACAGTCTTGAGTTTAGCAAGTTGGGCTGAGATTTCTTCAATTTCTTGTTGTAAAGTCGTGACTGATTTTGAAAGCTCTTCAATGGTGAGAAGAATGAGGTCCAATGAACACTTGTTCAGGATGTGTTCCCATCTACTGAAGAAATCTTTATTTTCTTTACAAAGAGTGGACCTGAGATAGATTCTGAGGCCCCTTTTTTGTATACCCCGAGAGGTTTAAATGGGAGAAGAGATTGAACAGGTTTTTACAACAACATAGTGAGTGCCTGCTATCTGTAACGGGTACTGTGCAGTATAAAAGTCAGTACGACTGTGTTTCAGCCTAGAGCCTATTCGGTTGGCTACAAGTTTGTTGGCCTTCATCAGGACGGGGAATTGCTGTCTGGTCTCATTCTGATTTTCCTGTGGTGGTGTTCGTTCGTTAATGCTTAACCCCGTCAGTGCAATGATTCAAGGATGCCAGAGGCGTAATGGCTGACAATCCACCAGCAGCAGGTATCCATTTGAGAAATCCAACTGGTAAGTGGTCTTGGGCCCGACAAATCTTGTACAGGCAAAACTGAAAAGGGGAGTATAAAGGGTTCTCGTTTGTGTTTTGAGAAGATATTAATAATTCGCCAAAAATAGGGAAATTCATAACTATAATCACTTCTTCGGGCAGGCTAGGTACTACGGTTGTTTTCATGGTAATAAGCTGGTTTCTAACTTTCAGGGACAAAGGTACCTTATGTTAGACCTCATCAACCCTCTGCATACAGGTAATTTTACGGGATGCCTACCCTATATGTCCTCTGCATATAGGAGATTGGCTCTAACTGCTGTTTGTTGGCTTCAGCGGTTGATAAGAGCTTTTGCCCATATCCCATATATCTGTACCATTTCATGGGTCTGAAAAGGTTGGGACCCTCTGTATGATATTTAGGTGTTGCCCGGCTCTATCTCTGTCTCCTCATTCCCTTCTTCCCATGGTTCAGCTGTAGGCTCTTCTGTGTTATTTTTGGGACAAAATCTGCCAATGTGTCATTTTTCTCCACATGAGAAGAATAGAAATGTCCCAGGGAAAGAGATTTTCATTTGCACTACTTTTTCTCGTGGTGGAATGGGAGGTTTACTTGACGGCATAAAGGGATTTCTTCCTTACTTATGTTTACTTGGGGTGAGTTTCCCCGGCCGTTTTTCTGGTGGCAAGAGCCTTGGACCTGATTTCATCTCTCTCTTGGTATCTGTTGGTTTCCCCAACTGCTTTGGATATTGGGCTGCTTCTGAGTGGGCCATGGTCAATTGAATGGCCATCTCTAGTGAGGGTTTATGTTGTTGTAGAATGCCCTTTTGCAAGGATCATGGAAGGGCATTAATGCACTGTTCTAATGCCAGAGTTTCTAAGACGTTGGGTAGGTTTTTCTTCCCTAGCCGTTGGGTAAGCATGTTCTGTACACAACCAACCAATTCAAACAGGCTTTCATTGGACAGAAGATGAATTTCCGAACATTTTAACTGATAAAATGCTTGCGTCTGTCCGACCTGTTCTAATAAGGCTTGCTAAATTTTGGGGAATGGGGTAGTCCCAAATGAGTTAACATTTTGATAGGAGATCTGTAAATCTACCTTAACTAGGGGGGTGCTAAATAACACGTTTTTAAACTCTCATCCAATTTAGGGCCCCATTCATGGAATACTTTGAGGGTAAAATTCTGCACACAAACCCCCTCTTCGTCGATTCATGGAATCGACTTTGCAGGCCTTTTCCAGACCTTACGTGAAATCTGTGCTGGTCCAGCACGTCTCTGCGTGTAGTCGAGCGCATGGTGTTGGTGGGGCCTTCACAGGGACAAAATAGGACAAAAATAGGGGGCAGAATATGCATATGCACCTTTTCCACACAGAATGAGGAATAATGTGGGCGTGTTGAGGGATGGGACACACAAAGCAATGGCACGCTCAATCCAACACAAACCCAAACAAATTCATGGATTGTCGCGCGCAACATTACGTTGGGAAATTTCATGTGCAAACCACGTGAACCAATCGCCACATGATAGCAGGCATAAAGTTCAGCATGCAAGGGATCCAATGCATATAAAGCGTGCAATGCACACCATACTAATGCTGCACAGACACGATGAATGCTGCAATAGTGGGAGCCATCGTCCACAGACAGAGAAGGATGAGGAGGATGCCCAAGCCCTGGAATTTTGCTTCACGCTCCATGCTGTTTGGGATGCCTGATGACCAGGTGTATGCAAGGTACCAGGTCCCACACCATATCATCGTAGACTTTGTCAGGGAGTGGGAGCAAGACCTAGAAACACCCACCATCTGCTCCCAGGCCCTTACCCACCTTGCAAAGGTGCTGCCAGCACTACATTTCATTGCCACTGGCTCCTTCCATCGTACCACTGTCATAGTTGGTGGGATATCACAGACCACACAATCCCGTTGTCTCCACCAGGTTTTGACCTGCATTACATCACATGCATGTCTGCGTAGGCACATATATATGCCCAGAACACTAGAGGAAAGACAGAAAGCGTGCCAGGTTTTATATGTGGTTGCACACTTTTCATGTGTACTTGGAGTCATCGACAGTACACATGTTGCGCTATGGCCCACCCAAATGATGGAGCACATATACCGCAATCACAAGCACTGGCATTCCATCAACGTGCAGGTTGTCTGTGGTGCAAATGGAGTGATCATGCAAGTAATGCCAATTTCCCCGACAGCATGCATGGCAGCTACAATTATTGCCAGTCAACACTCTACCATGCCCTAGCATCAGGAAAGTATGGCAACACCTGTCTCATTGGTGAGTATGAACTGGCACACACTGAACAACAGACTATGACAATAATTGCCAATAACAATCATGTAAACATTTTCAGGGGACAGTGCCTACCCGCTATCACCATCATCATGATGAGGCCATACAGGAATCCTGCCACACCAGCTGAGGTAAGATATAATGCTGCACATGTAGCCGCAACGGGTATAGTGGAGTGCACATTCAGGGTGCTTAAGTCACCCTTCTGCTCACTAGACCACTCTGGTGGGGTATTGATATATGCCTCACTAGTAATCTGTAAATCATTGTTGCAGCATGTGTACTGCACAATGAAGCCACACGGTGTGGTATACCAGTCGATATGCAGGTTGGCAATTGCCCTCAGCCACTGGCAAAACCCTTGCCCTTGGTTAGCCAATGGGCACAGGGAGGGGCTGTACCCAACCTGCTGGTGCAAACATACTTTACTTGAAAACCTGTCCCTGTGGAGCACACACAGTGAGGCCACAACCCTAGTGCCATTTGATGATGAATTGGAGCATATCATCCGTGCCCATAACAATACCCTGAAAATGTGTGTCTGTGAGAGACAAACTGTATGTGTCCACTACACATAATCTAACATGCAACAAACACCAACACAGTCATAGCAAATGAAAACAACAGAATCCATTGTGTTGTTGGGACGCATGTTCAACTCTCAGCCCCACCCAAATGATTCACATTGTGGATCGAACACCAGTACGTTGGGAATGCATGGGGTGGGCATAAGGTGGAGGGGGAATCATGTGGGTAGAGGTGACTGGTGGGAGACAAGTGTATTGTAAAAGCACATACATATTTAGGTGAAAAAACCTTTTACTTTGCAGAAGTTTCACGTATAATACATTGCATGTACATCATATACAGAACATGAACTAACACTGTATCTGACTGTAGGCCTCAATCCTCGCAGGCTGTGTTTGAAACACAGAACAATGAGGCCGTTACTGTGGCTTGACTATCACATCACAGTCCAAAGACTAGTCCACGAACATGCACATACACACACATACAAATATATCAAGTTACAGCTCTGTACAATTAGACAAGAATAGGTGCAGTCAAGTGGGTGTAGGGCTGTGGCCAATTGTGAAGGTCATACCAATGAGAGCCAGGGAAGAGGTCCGGAGCTGCCAAAACACAAGTTGAAATGAAATACACCATCGCCCCCCAGAAAAATGGTCATCCCATTTCAATCAGTAGATGCTGAGGGATAAAGACCATTAATCCATCATGAATCAGATGGATCATTGGGACATGCAGGAACCCCAGGCCTACCCCTTGGGAGGAGTACCAGACAAAGGCTGCAACAAAGAACAACAAAGTCTATCATTTGTACCAGGGAGAGCAAAGGGCAATGCCAACGTCAATAAGATTGAGGTGGAGAGGCCTTGTCGGGGTGCCTGTGTGTCTGGGATGAGAAAACAGTCTCTGTTTGCAACGACCAGGCTGACCTCAAAGTAGTCTACTGGTCTCATGTTGGTGCCCATGTGCACATCACGTGGTTAGAACCCCATGTCGATTGGAGTAATTGAAAGCCTAACCAATAATTTCACAGTGACCCAAGGAGAAGAGACCGTCACCCATGTGTGAATAAGCTGGAGGATAAGATGAGACGGCCAATGGGAGACTGGACAATTTATGAATATAAGCACATATAGATGGTAGACAATGAGGGTGATGGATGAACATAGGACCCAATGGGGTTAGAGGGTGCACTATTACCGCTGGCAGTAACTGCACTAGCAGTAATAGTGCCAGTGGTAATAGCAGCAAAAACTGCTGAAAATGGGCAGTAAGTGCAGATTTCTACCTCCAGCAAAATGTTGGCAGTAAAACTGACACTTCCCGCCCAACTAGAGATTTGGCCAAGGCTTAAATGGGGCGGTAATAGCATTACTGCTGCATTTAAGGGTTGAGTCCAAACTCGTGATATGGCCCTAAAACAGTGAGCTCTGTGGCAGTGGTGTAATAATACCATGTTGCCATTTCCATATCTTGTATGCAAAACAAAGCTCATGTACATCCCAAAAAAGGGGGCACCAAGCCTTTTTCCATAGTGGGCTGTTCATTTAATGTCTGCCTGTTGTGAGGTTACCCTACATTGTCCACAATGAAGCCCACAACACAAGCAACAAAGTCCCCAACCACTGTAACACGTGCCTCACTGAGTGCCATGCAACAAATGCAAACTCCCCAGCCACCCATCACCATGTGTCCCTGCACCAATGTAGTCAGATCCACACACCTCTGGCAAATGCAATTCCATCACCCCACACAGTGACATCTTCCCCACCCACAACATCTACACTGCCTGCCTCCCCACATAGTGCCATGCAGTGAAGGGCCAGGTACCACTTACCCATAGTCCTGGTGACAGGACATTGTGAACACACTGATCGGCTGATAAGGCTGAGTCAAAATGACACTGAGAGGACTCCCAAATAGAAATCACTGAGAGTTTGGAAACCCTGGATCCCCTTGTAAGCACTCCCAATGCCACAAAATGGCATTCCCTGATTAACGTAGCATCAGGACAGTGTAGTAAATACTGGCAGGGGAGCCGATGATGGAAAGTCCAAGAGGACGTTATGCAAGCATCACATCAATTGCAATGAAGACAGAATCCGGCACAAGGCATCTGGTCAAAGAGGCAGCAGTCATACAGGAAACAGGGCACAGAGGCAACTGGCAAACAATGAACTGAATGGAGCAGCAGTCAAAAGGCAACAAAATGTCTGCTGGTGTGCCGTGCATGGTACATGTCCCATGGCAAACAACAACTACAGGCCGATGGCATGTTCCTGGTATCTGCAGTGAACATGGCATCCCCCAAATGGCCTGCAATGCTGTGCTGAGTATGGATTTGTCTTGGGACACCACCCCTAGAAAGGACAGAAGTACCAAGAGTGGACTGCCACTATGGGTAGACATGATATGAACAGCTGAGTGAAGGGAAGCTGTGTGCCAGGCAACACACAGGCAAAAACTGCAAGCAATCCCTCACTAGACTGCCATCACCATGTGTCCCAACACCCATGCAGCCAGATGGGCCTCCCTCATGACAACTCACCAGTGACAGCCTCCCTCCCAACAATCCCCCCGGAACCAGTGCCACCCTGATTGACATGTAAAAACAGCAAGCATAGAACCACCAGCCAACCGTCACCATGTGTTCCCACATCCGTGAAGCCAGTCCTGCTCACCTCTGCCAAGGAAACAAAAAATACACTGCACACAGTACCACACTCCCTGCCACTAACAACACCAAAACAAGTGCCACTGTGAGTGCCTTTGACTTACCTACACAAGGTACCCACCTCTCTGGCTTCCACAGAATCCCACCTGAAACAACATACTGAACTTGCAAAGACATGCATTGCATCAATGTAAAGCCATGTCAACTCCCGTATGCAACAAGGAAATAGCCGTGGACTATCCAGTGTCAACGTCCGGAAGTACAACACACCAAGTGTCCTCAAAGTTCAACATACCAGCAGCAATATTCACCAACAGAGAAATCACTGGCATTGAAAGAAACATATTCCAAGCAGAGCATGACATGCACCCTTTTAACAGGCATCAGCCCCCCCGGAATGTAGTTACAAGTGGGAACATTGTTTGCAGGCACACAGTTCCTGCACACCCACTGTCAGGTGTGACTTGTGCCAAAGGGTCACACATGAATTCAGGGGAGGAAAAGGACTCAAAGTGAGGAGATGATGGTCTAGGGAAAGGAATTACAGGGGTGGTAGCTGATGAGAAGGATGACAGGGCAAGAGGGAGACAGGACACTGAGCGATGAATGTATAGCAGTGGAGTGGAGCGAACAGAGGGATATCGGTGCAAGGAGGAGACTGGCTTGTGCGGAGATGAGGAGAAACATGTTGGACATCACAGCGGGTGAGGGCAGAGAGGAAGATAGACACAGAAACTCATGATTAGGAAGCAGTAGGTTCAGAGTGCTTGGAAGCCATACAGATGGTAAACTAGTGCATGTTGGGGGCAAGGAAGGACAAAAGTGGGTGATGGGGAAGGGCAGTCCGGAAAACAAAGGCCACCTCTGAAAGTTCTACCAGCAGCTTCACTGCACAGAAACAACATGCAGAAACCACCATGCCATGTAAACCAAAAAGAGACCCATATCCGCAACATCCCTGCAAATAAGTGCCTCCAACCACATCCCCATACTCTGCAACACCCCCCCTCCCCATTGGACACCTCTGTAAATGGACATGAGGACAATACACAACTTTTCAATCACCCTCCAACAGACCACACACCGTGAATGTCACTCGGCCAGTAAGTTTGCATGGTAAACAGGGTACACTGGCAACACCTACAGGAACAACCAATCAACAGAAGGTTGGGGCAATGGACGATGTACCACATGCATGTGAACAAACACACATCTGCACTGACATTTATTGTGACTCAAACATAACACCCCCAGAAAGACATTTTGTGAGAATACATGCAAATATCTTGGTGACGACTGATACAAATATAGGATGAGAGAATGTGCTCATACTTACCTGCTGACAGAGCTGCCTTGATGTGATTCCCACATCACCTCCACCGGACATTGTACCTCCAAATTTGTCAAAGGAGGGCTAGTGCCTGGCAGAGGGCATGGGGACTAGGGAGGTGAACAGGTGCAGGGTGGACCTCCCATGGAGTGCAGTCACTGGATGAATCAGGACCCCTGCAACAACATGAGACATGTTATCTCACCAGCCATAGTAGCAAGTCATGCATCCAGCACTTATGTGGAAAAAGTCAATTGCTCCATTGTTACCTGCACATGTCCATCTGTTGTTCTCAAGGCACCATGGCAGTTGACACCACTGTGCATGGCTGCATCTCCAGTACTGCACTCACCAATCCTTTGAGAGGGCAAAAGCACATCTTTCAAGAAAAAAAGAAAAGAAAAAGTCCATCTTGAATTGGAAAAAAAACAACACATGCTTCCATCCTGGACAAAAAACAGACCACACTGGTCAGGTTAAAAAAAAGAAATGGCCATCCTGGACTGGGGGTGAAGGGGGGGGGTGGAATGTCCACACTGGGGGGTGTGAGGGTGCATGTCCAAATCCACATGAGTGGACAGAAAAACAAATACCTCCATGGGCTCATGGACATCACAGCAATGGTAGTTGAGAAGGAGTGGGTGGACTCTGGGCCCCCATCCTGGGGTTGATCTGCAGGTTGATCCAATTCAGGCAGTGCCAAGGCCTGGTCTTCATTGGCCAGGGACAGCCATGACACAGATGCATGCACCAGCATCTCAATGGTGGTGAGGTCACGATGCGCTTTATCACGAATGGTTACAGCGCCTGTATGCAAACTCACTCGTGATGCATCGAGTTGCTGGCACAGTGTCTGTCTCAAGGAATCCATCTCCTCATGAGCAGTGTCCTTGTGGCTCAAAGTTCATCATGTAGTGCAGTCCTCAAGCTCTCCATCTCACGGTGATGTGAGTGAGATGTCAACATCTCACACCTCATGGCCACTCTATAGACCCTAGCTTCTGCATGCAGGCACTCCTGCAGACACCTCAGATCAGCCTTTCACCCTTAATGTTGACCTCCATGCCCAGTCTGTGTAAGCAGCTTGAGGACCGCATGATCTGTAGCCGTTGCACATTCCGGGTCGCTAGTGGGGTAACGTTCTTGGCCAGTTGATCCATGCCCTCTGCAATTCTGTCCAACACATTGCTTTGGCGGATGGTGCTATACAACATTTGCTGCTCCCAGACTGTCGCACCAGCCTGCACACCTCCACCACATTTGTAGGGCCCATGGAGGTGTGATGCAAGTGTCCAGGCCTATTGCTGTGGTGCTTTCTTTGTTGGCTGCAGGTCTGCAACCCTGTTGGACATCAGAAACAAAACCTGACACCAACTCATGGGAGGGTGGCCTTGCAGCCATAACCACCGCAGACGTGGGGGCCACCAATGACTGGCCTTGTGAAGCCAGCTATACTGGTGCAGAACCAATGGCCCCATCTGACCTGCCCATTAGAGCACTCACCTTCTCCCGCAGTGAGTCCTCCACGTATGGTTCTGCATCCGAATCAGTATAGTCAAAAGAATCCAAAGCATCCGGGACACGGCTGATAATGGCCCGTAGCACATGTGGGTCTTCACGTTTCACTACACCATGGCCATGCCTGGTAGACTAATGTAATGTACCAGCACTTCTTCTTCCTCCTCCTCTGAATCCAATGCATCATCACCAGCACATGGACAGAGATTGACAATTGGAGTCGTGTGTGTGCTGTCAAACATGCACATGTCCATCAAAGGGTAGAAAAACACAAAATGACAGGACACCTATACATCTGACATTGTGAATTGGAACACCATGAGCTGTAAGCCACAGATGTATGGCATTTGCTGACTTGCAGCACCACCCCACCCCTTGTCCAGTCCATGCCGTTAGTGGACACATAGACATACTAAAGTCGCAGACACAATGATGCAAGGGATAAGGCATGTGTCTGTCATGCATCCACTGATTGACACATACAGGGCTATCATGTGAGACAGGTGGTACTATTTGGAACCATATGGGCAAATGTGTCATTCGACCATGCACCTGCATGGCATGCAATGCAGACAGGTGCACTTATTGGCATTATTCATGCCCCTAACCTTTTGCATGGAATTTCTACAGTCATTACTATTGGAGTATACCTGACTGGCCACCTTGCAATGAAGACCCACTATCAGCTATTAGTCACCATGTTATGTCTAGTGTTGCCACTTGCATTACACATGTGAAGTTGCATGGTCACAGCGCTTGCTACACAGGGCAGTGATCTGTGAGCGCTGACTCCTCAGCAGGCTTGTCACACCACACAGTGTCATGGCAGGAAGCTCGGAAATGCATCCTGACAAGGCCCCCCTAAGAGCAGGTGACAATAGATACTTTAAACAGTGCAGCAATTTATGTGTGTGGTCGTTGTTTATCACATGTACTTGATTTAAAATGCAATGAGACAGGCACCAAAACTTTGGCAATGAAAAATACATGTGGCAGTGTTTGTCTTGACATACAGATGTGCCCTGTGGGTGATGTGTGCCTGTCAGGGGTGCACGCCATGAGGTATTGCAATTTGAACATGTGTCGGACATTCAGTTCCTGCATGCAAGTACTGGCACCACTATGTGGCCCAGAAGACAGTGATGTGAAATGTCATGCTGACATGTGCCAAACATGTCGACCACACAGGAAAATCACTGAAAGCAGGCCACGTCACAGAAGTGTACAGGTTAGCAAACATGCATTCCAAGGATGGCTGACAACTGTAGCCTGCTGCACAGCTACACAAATATGGGTAGGTCAACCATGATTAACCACATAAATGATGCACACAATTGCCACTCAGCAGATATGATATAATATGATATGGCATTTATAACGCGCCTATACACAAGTGTTTCAAGGCGCGACGAGGCAAGGGGGGGAACAAAGGGAGGACAGACAACTATCTTACTAAGCCAGGTGTCATTCAGATCGCACAAGTGCATGGGAAGGGGGCAAAGGGAGAGGGGAAAGTGCAGTACATGGGAAGTGGAATAAATAAGGTAAATAAAAACACATAAACACATAAAAACAGGCAAGTGCAAGGAAGTGCGGACAAAGTGCTGGAAAGGGGACTGAAGGGATACAGAAAACAGTCCCCAAGTGCAGAGGTTGCCAGGGAGGCAGTGCAGATGGGCAGTTGACAGGGCCGGGACCAGAGATCAGAAAGGGTGGCCAGGTAACCAGTGCAATTTCAGTCAGGAGTTCAGCAAGGGGGGGAGGAGAGAAAGCAGAAGCAAAGAGGAAGATATGAGGTGTTTCTGGAACCGGAGGTGGTTCTCCTCGAGTTTCAGGGAGGCAGGAAGGCTGTTACAGAGAGAGGCCCCTGCCGAAGAGAGTGATCTGCCACCAACTCGTTGCTTGGAGAAGCGACTGACCCTGAGGGAGTTGGAGGCAGATGAGTGAAGAGCTCGAGAAGGAAGGTATTTAGGAAGAGAGAGTTGAAGGTATTTCGGCCCCAGACCCCAGAAGGCCTTGTGTACAATGCAGAGGGTTTTGAATTTAATCCTCGCAGCCACTGGAGCCAGTTCAGAGATTTCAGTCCTGGAGAGATACAATCCCTGGGCTTGAGGCCAAGGACAAGTCTCGCAGTCCTGTTCTGGATAAGTTGTAGAGGGCGGAGAGTGGAGGTGGGAAGATTTAGATAGAGGCTGTTACATATGTTCTCAAGGGTCTCCACACCTCCCACGCCTTACACCTGCTCAATGCTGATGATTTGACTTGTGGCCTCTTCGATTGGAGTCAGCTCCTCCTCCTCCCCCTTCCAGTGTTCAGTGCAGAAACCAGGTTGGCACTGAGCTTGTGCTTGGTCCTCCACGTGAGACCATTCCACCACTTCTACCTGTTCTGCAGAGCGCCTCTCCACATCTAAGCTGTAGATGCGTTCAGTGACACGCCGCCAATGCACCAATCATTCATCTCCTGATGGTGATCGATCACATAGTCAATGAGGATCTGGAGGTCCTCATCAGTGAAGTGCCTCTTCATCTGCTGACACATCTCAAGTGTTGTGACTTGGGTTGGAGCCTGTTCCTGCTCTGCAGGTTGTCCCTTCTTGGCCCTAGTGGCCTTAGGTGGTGCTGTTTCACCTGTCTGGCTGCGACCACATTGTTGTCCAGGTGCTAGGTCACCTGTGGGCTGAGACCCACCCCGTCCTCCTGGGGCTGGGACAGATGTGTCCTCACCACATCTCCAACCCCGTCCCATCTACTACCTTTACCTCTTGGGGCCTTTCCACTCATGTTTCAGATGTAACGTAGAAATGGAAGGCACACCAAGATATTGTTCTGGGCAATATGAGGAAGGGAACAGTCTACATGATGTGCAACGTAGATGTGTGATCCAGCAAGACTCCAATGTACCCCAAAAGCAAAAATATGGATATGCAATACACAGAGTCACCCCTACACCCAAAAATTCCATATGTAGTACCTGGAAAGCCTCCGAAAGGTGAAGAGAGTGGTACGTGATACGCAGTAGCACCCATAAACTCAACAATTGCATATGCAGTACCCAGAAAGCTTCCGAAAGGTGAAAAAAGTAGTATGCAATACGTAGAGGCACCGCGAAAACAATAATGGCATATGCGACACACTGTTAGCCTCAACATGGACTAAAATACAGGCACGTATGCACAAAGGCAACCCCCAAAAAGAAAAATATGGTAAGAGTTACCTGAAGGAAAGGGCTTGCGTAACATCCCCAAATACGTGTATACGATTCTCATCCGTCTTCGTACCTTTGCGCACACAACTAGTGATGCGCGTCCCTTACCTTGTATTACAGTGTCATTGCGCCGTGTGGGAGCACTACATCCCACGCGTAGGACATAACTAACGCTTTAAGGGCATTTACTCTGTTTTTGGCTGCTACGGATGAGAGACGTACAACAGAGTTCCTCCTGCACAGAAACTGCAGATTCTGCCACCTACGTCCCTACTTTGCCTCACTCACTCCTTGTCTGCTGCTGCCTGCTTGAGTGTGAGTGTCTGCTTGGAACCAGCACTATCTTAGAGTGCCAGATATCCTATGTTTGCTTGTTCTCCTGTATTGGGCCTGTGACCACCTCTTCTGTATTTGTGACTTCCACCTCTCCCTGCCAACACCACCACAGCTCCACAGCACCTACCCAGGACCCAGTCAAGCTATACCTGCCTCAGGGGTGCCATGTCTGTACCATCGACATCCTTAGAAAAGTGCAGCACCCCAATGTTGAGGCAGAGGTCTGCCAACTTCTAAGTGCCACATTGCTAACATTCACAATCTAGTATGGGTGTGGGCAGGTTAATGTTCACAATTCTAACTAAGTGCCGAAGTGTGGCATTGCAAACATTCACAATCCTGTCTGGGTCTGGCGCAGGCTAATGTTCACAATTCTAACCAAGTGAGGCATTGCTAGCATTCACAATCCTATCAAGAAGTGACGCAGGCTACTGTTTAAAAGTCTAGCTACATGTGGCATTGCTAACATTCACAGTCCTGACTAGGTCTGGCGTAGGCCAATGTTCACAATTCTAACCAAATGCGGCAATGCTAACATTCACAATCCTGACTGAGTCCAGCGCAGGCTAATGTTCACAATTCTAACCAAGTGTGGCATTGCTAACACTCACAATCCTGTCCAGGTCTGGCGCAGGCTAATGTTCACAAATCTAATAGTGCGGCATTGCTAGCATTCACAATCCTATCAAGGAGTGATGCAGGTTACTGTTAACAAGTCTAGCTAGGTGTGGAATTTCTAACATTCACAATCCTGACTGGGTCTAGCATAGGCTAATACTCACAATTCTAACCAAGTGTGGCAATGCTAACATTCACAATCCTGAGTGGGTGCGGCGCAGGCTAATGTTCACAATTCTAACCAAGTGCGGCATTGCTAACACTCACAATCTAATATGGGTCTGGGCAGGCTAATGTTCACAAACCTAATAGTGTGCCATTGCTAGCATGGTCATTCACCTACAGCACTTTAAGGCCATTGCAATGGCACATGGGCACAGTGATATGTCACATTACATTACATTGCTTTACTATGTCACATGTAAATGGTGCATTCACAGTGTAGCTGGTTCTACATTCTCCTGTTGCAGTGCAACCAGTTGTGATGTACCAGGGAGTCCTGTGATAAGCTACAGAGATGGATTCTGCAGCAGTGCCCCCAGTTGTTCTGGCTAGAGGTGGATATGCACCTGGTATGCTTCATGTTGGTGACAGCTCAGTGGCGTTGAGGTATGTTGTTGGTCAACATTGGACTGGTAAGGGTGTAATGTGGCAGGGCCAGCCTGGGTTGTGTCGGAGGTGAGGGGGCACGTGGGTGGTGTCAGAACCTGAGGGGCAGCATGGGGGTAGTGTCGGAGGTGAGGGGGGCTGGTGGGTGGTGTCAGGGCTGGCTGGGGTAGTGTTGGAGGTGAGGTGAGCAGGTGGGTGATGTCAGGATCGGAGGGGCTGCCTGGGGGTGGTGTCAGAGGTGAGGGGGGCTGGTGGGTGGTATCAGGGCTGCCTGGGATAGTGTTGGAGGTGAGCGGGACTGGTGGGTGGTGTCAGGACCTGAAGGGCTGCCTGGGGGCAGTGTCAGAGGTGGAGGGGGCTAGTGGGTGGTGTCAGGGCTGCCTGGGGATAGTGTCAGAGGTAAGGGGGGCTGGTGGGTGGTGTCAGAACCTGAGGGGCTGCCTGCGGGTGGTGTCGGAGGTGAGGGGGGCTGGTGGATGGTGTCAGGATCGGAGGGGCAACCTGAGGGTGGTGTCAGAGGTGAAATGGCTGCTGGGTGGTCTCTGGGCTTGAGTAGTCTGTTGTGCAGTCGGAGTATATGCCTTGGGAGTAGGGTGAACAGTGCAGCTGTTACTTACGTTGGACCTTGTGCAGAATCGCAGAGATGTAGCCATTACTTATGTGGGATCTCATGCAGAATCGCAGGGGTGTAGCCGTTACTTACAGGGGACCTTGCCTAGAATCACAGGGGTGCAGCCGTTACTTATGTGGGACCTTGCACAGATTTGCAGCAGTCCAGCTGTTACTTAGGGGGGACCTCCCACAGTTTAGCTGGGGTGCAGCATTTACTTATGGGCGACCGCATGCAGTTTACCTAGGGTGCAGCCTTTACTTATTGAAGAACTTCTACAGTTTATCTGGGGTGTAGCCATTATTTATGTGGGACCTCACGCAGTGGTGCTGAGGTGCTGGATGTTGGTACAGAGGTAGACACAGAGGTTTGCTGAAAGGTTGGTCTATGGCTATGGTTTTGGTTTGCGTAGGGGTGTGCTGTGGGCATTCCTCACGCAGCTGGGTTTTCTTTGCAGGTCGGGTTGCCTTGCGATTTGGATTCCATGAATACATGGACCACGCATTGGTGACTTTCCACTAAGGGATGCGCAGTGTCATTTTCGGTGTGGGGACTTTGCAGGATCAATGCAAACTTTCCTGTGAATAAGCCCTTAAATTGGTTAGCCAGCCATTGGAAATTCACAAAGAACACACCCAAATCCTCTCCTTCTTGGTATGGTTGTTCTGATCCTTCTTGGAGTTGCTGATCCACCTGTATGTAATGGGGCAGCAGGCACTGCAGGAGGGTCTCAAGGATACTCATAATGGGGTTGAGGTCTGCCGAAGAGGTTGAGGTTTTGTAATTCTCTGTTTCGCTTCCTCCCACTCATCCGATTTCTCAAGAGTTGCAGGGTCCTCCTCTATTTCTTCCTCCTCATCTGAGACATCAGGTAATGCAGAACTCAGTGGGGTAGGAGGTACTTTTGTTTCTGAGATGGACTGTTTTCTTTCTCCTAACAAAGAATTTTTATCCAACAATCCAATAAAGGGGGTAGACTATCAATCAGGTTGGCCATATGTGTGTGGGGACTTTAAGATCCCACACTGACACCATATATGGCAGGTTAGAAGGACGATGCAGACTCTGTAAAGCCATTTTACAAAGTGTTTTATTAAAGAATAGAATAAGGCCAATATTTTCCTACTGCTATGGGGTGTTCCCTGACTACTTTACTAACTAAGGTGCTCATCAGTTGTGAGTAATAGTCAAAATAAATCAGTCCGCTACCCAAATCTAACTTAGCTGATCCTACCACTATAATAACCAACTAAGGTCAGAGTCCCTTCTCCTGAATGTCGCACCTTGGCCCAGATGCTTTCTGGATTTTAATGTTCTCTTTAGTAGACCATAGGTAAATAGTCTCTTGTGACTTGTTGAACTGATTTTTGTAACTCCTTTAGGGGATTGTCCATTTCTCATTCCCCTCTCTTATGTGTTTTTTTGGTCCTAGTGTACCTGGTGACCTCCTTCAAAAGTAATCCAAAGAAGAAAAATCCTTCAAAAAATTAGCGTACAGCAAACAAGAAGTAATGCAAGTTTATTGAACCCAAACAGTTGGCTGCCAACCTCTCCCACTGTGGCTAAACATTTTATATGAAATTTGTCAAATTAGCAAATAGCACACAACATTTTGGTTACATTTTTAAGGCAGGTCACAGGCGTTGATTGGTAGGACTATGTCAGTCCCCTACATCCATTATTATGTTGAATGATCCTAATTGGATGATACTATTTTTGGCTACACTTACAATAACACCCCTTGTGACATCACAACATTCCCCACACAGCCCCTCAGTTACCTCTCAGAATGCTAGCTCAGGGCCAATGCACTTGCCTCAGAAGCAAGACGACACAGAGGAACACAGGTTCGATCCCCGGGTCCGCGCTTAGAAAACATGGGTTTTAAGCACATTATAAGTAACCAATTACAATTACCAATTATGTGATTGTGTTGGCACTGTGAAATATACAAAATAGCTTGAGATGGCAAGGGGTGAAACATTCACACTGATTCTGACCAATGATGTGCCCCGCGGACATCAGTGAGGACACTGTATAATGTTGCACCCTAGGGACACCAAAACCCCTCTGCTGGTTAGCTCCCCATCTCATCCCCCAAAGGCGCAACCCCAATGCTCTGGCCCCCCAGCTCCCTTCTCATGCCTTGCTGCCAAGTGTGGGCATTACAAAAATGATCACACCTTGGCTAGAGTTCAATTAATGGTATTTCATTTCTATTTCTCAGCCAAATCCCCTTACGTACACGGTGCCTAGCTCGGTAGCCTCGAAAGTAACATTTTAGCGCACTGTTTCTGCTCAATGTCCAAAAAATACATATTTTTTATCACACAAGCGCCTGCAGATCTTGTTTTATCAGCTGCCTGAAAGAAATGTTTTCTCAATGTGGGCCTACAACCGAAGTGGCTTCTCTACTGTTCATATATTGCTCAAGGAAAGACCCCCATACTATAAGACCCATTGTAACATCATGTGCACCCACCCTAAGCCCACTCTATACAACTACCCCATACTGCCCCAGAAGCACCCAACCCTTCTTGAGTTACACACTCGCACTTCGCCCACTGCGTCTTCTTTTATGTCATTTTATCCAAGCAGCGTCACGTTGAATGATGTCCACATCTCCAATGTCGCCCACCACGTCATCCTTAGCATCACCACATCACTTGCACAATTGGTATGTGCATCCTCCTTGGCAGCGTTTTATCTGGACCTTTACAACATTATCCCCTTCGATCGATCTATGGATTGGCACATTTTGGGCTAGCAACTCTTTGTTAATTTCCTTTGGTTTCCACACCTTTGTAACCATCTTCAAACCCTCCCCTTACGCCTTGTAGGTGCTTTTCCCCGGCTTACTACGTGTGAGAGAAAATAAAATACCCACCCCTGTCGGGGAAGGAGGCACTGAGACCCGGCTGCAAGAGTTCAAAGGATGGTTTATTTCTCCAGCTAGGAAATAACCCAAAAAACCCCTACCTAACATTTACATCATACTCGTATATATATCAATTAAAGTAACTCTAACAAAAAGTGCTAAATGGACCCGATTGGCCAGGCAGTGTGGTGCTGTAGGTGTGGGTGGCATCTCTTCCTTCTGGTTGGCTGAGTGGCTGACGAGATGATGGACGTCAAATATCTTGTGCTCCACGCAGGTCAGGGTCCGGTCACTGTGGTCACTACCTAAGCTAATATGTTGCATTCCAAAAACACTAAATAACAAATTATCTAAACATTTTATGCTACTTTTCATATTTCTACACAAGTTACACATAATAATTATTGTCAGTACAATTGGGTCATTTGTGGCTTTAATTAGAGGCCTTGACCTTTATTGTGCAAGTAAAAAGAATCAAGCTGTGTTTCACATATCTCCCAAAATTCAAACCTATTACTATGAGAAAAAAAAACATATATTGTAGTAAAATGCTTAAGGTTAGTAGTGGGTGTGTTGGGTGGGTTTTGCAGCACAGGGGAGGGTCTGGCACTTGAAAGAAATACCTTACAGGGAGCGCAGGGTCAGAATGGCAATAAATTGCTCTAAATGGGTGTGGGTGGCTTGCACATTTATGGGGGTGAATGAGCAGAAAGTGCTTAGCTCATCCTGGTTCACATGCTGGTTCTCATGCTAGCAGTGATCTCAGAGGAAGAAAACTGTATCATATTGGTTGTTGCAACTTTCTCCGGCTTCTGCGTGAGAATGGGAGCGCAGAGCTTTCCTTCGCAGGGGGAGTGCAAGGGTGGGGGCCAGCCAGCTGCCTGCGTGCCTTGTGTGTGTGTGTCTCTGTCCTTGGCTGCGGCGGTGGAAGGGGAACTGAGCCATTGCTGTACTATCGCAGTGAGGCCTGTTTACCCAAGATGGAGTCGAAAGGGGGCACAAAAGATGGATGCCCCGTGTCCTGCTCAGTAGTCCCATCTATGTAGCAGTCAACCATGGTTAACTTTACATAAGGGCAAGGGGCAATCCCACTACCGGAGGCACGTGGTCCAAGCCTTGTACTGAGGAGTGTACGGCACGAGGGGGACTCGGGGCCCCTCACTCCCATATATTCCCCCCTTTCGTTACATCTAAAGTAACAAACTACTTATCTCGTTCTTTCCGTTCTCCCTTCGGTAGCGTTCAGCTTCAGCAACAGCCTCATCCCAAGCGGGTGTACCCTTTATTGGCATCCATGCTTTGCACACACTTCTTAAGCTGTTACCTCTTCTTGCGTATTCTTCTAGGGTGACCATTAAGTATATCCCACCATCCCCATCTAAATCTATCCAAACCTCGTTATACCACAGCAAGTTCTTTGGTTCTTTAATGGTAGTGTGATGTAGACTATCAACCACGTCCCCATACTGCCTATAGATGGCAGTCATTCTATACTGCGGTGTGGTGTATTCTCCAGTTTGTACTTGGGCATCTATCATGGTAACCACCGTTGTCTGTCGGCCCACTGTTACCATCATCATCGCTGAATTAGGCATTCTATTTTCACAGCATCTTAGTCCCAGTTGGCACACACAGAATATTACGAGAAGAAAGACAATAATGGGAATGAGTATGTTCGCTGCTATGTTCACCCATGATGGTATCCAGCTGAACAGATTGGCGAACCACGTGTTGTTGTCTGCTCCACCTTCTGTTCTCATTCTTTCTCCTAAATTATGCACTGCTGTTATCACGTCTGACAGTGTCCCGTTATCAGCATCTGAAGTTGGTACGAATGTGCAACACGCCCCCCCCCCCAATTTCTTTGCAAACACCGCTGTCCATCGCCGTGATAAGATCTAAGACATATCTGTATTGCATCATCATCAGGCGCAGTGCAGGGAGCTCTATTTTTATGATGTTGAATCCTTTTTCAGTGTCGTTAGCCAGCTGGATGAGCTCCCAGCGTGTTATCTGCAGCCATTTCGCGTTTGTCCTTGCTTGAACGCCTGGTGCTAGAAATGATGCAAAGAATGTCTCTGCAGATGAGAAAAGCTTGTACTGCTGTGGGATTTCGGCAAGGAGTTCTGACGATTTGGACGAAATATAATTGGATCTTTTGCTGCGTGACAACCTGGTTCTCAATGTTTCTTCTGACAATAGTTCGTATGCTGGGGGCTCCGTGATTGTCTCATCGGGCGCTGTCGATGGTTCAGCCGATTGCCCTGCTGCCGATATGTCAGCCGATTGGCCTGCTGTCGAACTGTCAGCCGAAGGCCTTGCTGTAAACTGAACATGGCTCTCTGGTATCACCATTAGTGCTGAGTGAAATGTGGTTAGGGCACAAGTGCCCCTCCAGGATGCTGGGAGATGCAGGTAAGCTTGTTTGCATCAGATCCAGTATATGTCCATTAATGCAGCAGTGCCTTTTTTCATATCTGGTATTATTAAAGTCTTATTGCACTGCTGTGCGGTTCCCATATTCACCTTCCCTTCTCCATGGAAGCAAAGTTTGTGCGGTATTTCCCTTTGAATCTTAATGGGTCTCTCCAGGGGTGTGACCCATGTCAGCTTGGTGATATGCTGTGACCAGATGGGGATGCACGTTTCTTTTGCCCATTCGTATGTTTCGTTTGGCAGCCCACGAAGCCCCTCAGCTTTGCATTTAATCGTTTCATCATGCCACTTGTCGTCTGCATTCCTTGTCCCCTTTTTGATGAAAAATGGCTCTTGGAGGCAGATTACTCCTTGTCGTCTGCTGGTGCATGTTTGTTCGTTTTCCAATTTTTCCATGGCGACTGTGTGTGCCTGAAATGTCTTTTTTATTCTACACAGAATCAGATGAATCAAACATTGGGCCTCAGATAAGGGTACTTTCTGTGGAACTAACATTTTTGGGGTTCCAGTTGCATGAGGAATAAGTGAGCACACGTAGCAACTTTCATTACTTGCTTGCTTTGCTGTGGTGCTCATGTCCAAATACCATTTATTTGATTGGTCAGGGTGTCGGGGGTCCTCTATTTCATCTAACCCCAGATTGTGATAAATATCATATCTGTTTTTTCCCGCCCCCCTTTTTCTCCTCCTTCTTTTGTTTTTTAATTGGGTACCAATTCGTTGATATTGCAGCGGGAATATTCTGGACCATGCATCATCAATGTTGTTCATGGTGACATGTGTGTATTCATTAGTGGTTTCTGGTGCCGTGTGTGTGTGTATGCTTGTATTTCTGGAGTTAGTCAACCAATAGTAATCGCCATTTACATTCCATCCAAGCTCTATTTCCTTAGCCATAGTATTACTCAACAATGGAATAGCAGTTTTGTTCACGTCTAATTGTACATAGGGTGGTGTTGCATTTATACTATTTGATTCAACATTATGTGTCCTTCAAAATGGTTGTTACTCCAGTCCATATTAGTTTAGATCTTGGTTTTGTCATATTAGCCCCGCTCCCCCCTTTGTTAATTTCATTTGCCACAAATAAAACAACATTATACCAAATAAAATAAAACATCATTATTGCAAATAATATGACAGCATATTTTATAATGCATTCTACATTGCTCAATCTACTGGCCCTAGTGGCATCCCCATTTCTATCTAACATTTCAGCCTGCTCAGCCGTTTCATCGCATTGGCTCATGTTGAACTTATGTGGGCGAGACAAATTCGTTAAGTCATCATGACAAGAAATATATTTGCAATTGTTCATTCTTTTTCATCTTTTTGCTCAGTTAGGCATTTAACAATTTCTTTCCATTTATCATGAAAGCAATGAAGAAAAATAGAAAAAATAACACGATTCATGAGATTTAAAAAGAAAAAAGAAAAAAGAGAGAGAGAAAGACAGAATATATAAAAAACATTTTGCTTTTTCACTATTCTTTCCCTGTCTTAGTTGCAGTTTTCATTGTTTCAGACCGTGTTAGCGATGCCATCCACACAGTCTGTTTCATTTTGGGGGAGTGCGACACTGTGCGCCCTTCTCACGTCCGATAGGTGCACCCAGTATTTCAGTCCCTTCACTTTAACTGCGGTTGGGGTGTTGTACACCACTGTGTATGGACCATGAAATCTTGGTGAATTCCACCTTCTTACAAAGCTTCTAACATAGATGTGTTCTCCTGGCATTAATGGCCCCTCTGGGCTATCTGCTGCCGGCATGGAGGTGTCTGTTGCTACATCTTCAGTAAATAGCGGAGCAATTTGTTTTGCTATGCTGCGTACTGCGCGCGTTAGTTGTGCTAGGCATTCCTTAAACTCTTCCCCTAGCACTGTGGCAGCCATGTGTGCATCAGACGCCCCCCTAACAGGACAGAGCGGCGTGTGCATTCTTCTCCCCGTCACGATTTCGTGCAGGCTTAAATGGTGATCCTTGCATGGTTGATTTCTAAGTTGGAACAGTGCTAGGGGCAGACAATATATCCAATTTTTTTCAACGTGCTGCATAATTTTGATGAATTGCTTTTGAGCAGCCCGTTGATCCTCTCCACAACTCCATTGGCCATTGGATGATAAATCGAACATAGTTTATGTTTCACCCCCAGAAGGGAGGTAACTTCTTTGAAGAGATCATTCACAAAGTGCGTGCCGTTGTATGAACGGATCACGTCACAGATTCCCCACCGCGAGAATACTTCTTGCACAAGGAACTTGGCAGCACATTTTGCATCAGGATGGGGACAGGGGCCCGCTTCCGCCCACCGTGAAAAAGGGCATACCACCACAATCAAGTATCTCGCTCCATTACATCTTTCTCCCATATCAGCGTAGTCGATATGTAGTTCTCTGAATGGACCCTTAGGGCGTGGCAAAATGCCACGCAGAGTTCGTAATGTCATTCCTGAATTGTAAGTTTGGCATGTAGTACATTCAACCACAAATTTAGACAAGTATTCGTGCAGATTGGGAAGAAACCAATCCTCCTGAATGTCTGAGGCGATGTGTTGTTTTGCAACGTGAGCTGGGAAATGCAGTTGTTGGAACGCTACTTCTAATAATTCTACAGGCATCATTACCTCGCCTGTCGTTTCCTGTCTTCAAATGAGATCTGTGGCTGATTGTTTACACCCTCGTTTGCCCCACAACTCCTGCTCTTCCGGTGGGGCCCTTTTCTGGAGTTCTATCAATTGTGCTATGGGCGTGTTACTGTATGCTTCTACTGGTTGTTCTGCTGTGGCTGTTTTTACAACGTACTCTGATGTTGGTGTCTTATTGAAGTACGAGGCTTCCTTCGCTGCTTTGTCGGCTGCCGCGTTCCCCAATGAGACAGCGTCTGTGTTATTGGTATGGGCTTGGCATTTAACCACTGCCACTACCGATGGCTCTGCTAAAGCTTCTATTAGTTCATTTAGTAATGTGGCATGTTGTACGGGGGACCCGTCTGCTCTTCTGAACCCTCTCCTTCGCAAGCGTGATAGCCCTGAGTGAACTGTGGTGGTGACGTAAGCTGATTCTGAATATATTGTTATGGCACAATCTTTGGCTGTGTGTAATGCACTGATTAGTGCAGTCAGTTCGGCTGCTTGTGCAGAGTAATGTGAGGGGAGGCGCTTTTGAACAATCACTAAGTATGTGTCTTCTTCCATGCGCACTACTGCCATCCCCACATGTTTCTCTCCTGTCTCTGAGTTTATGGATGCTTATCCGTCTATGAAATAGATTTCTCCTTCTGTAAGGGCATTTTCTCTTGCTTTGGGAATGTCATCGCCCTCTCCCTCATACGTGCTACAATCGTGTTCCTGTAAATCCTCAGTTGTGCATGGCTCTGTAATGAATGTGGCTGGGTTCACTGTCTTGCATCTGAACACATGTACATTTGGACTGGATATTATTATTTCATAAGCAGATGCTCTCTGTGTTGTGAGAGTACATTTTGATCTTTCCAAGATGGCAAATAATAAGTGTTCCGCATAAAGCGTCACTGAACATCCCATTACAATCCTGGCACTTTTCTCAATGGCGAAGGCCGCTGCAGCTAGGGCCTGTTCGCAAGCGAAATGCCCCTGCATTACTGGGTCTAATATTCCACTGCAGTACACTAATGATTTGTGGCCTAGCAATGTCTTTTGTGTCAATACTGCTGTCATCAATGTTCCATTGCTGTGTGAAAACAGGAAAAATTCCCTTTCATAATCTGGATTTGCAAGGACTGGGGCGTCTGCAATAAGGTCTTTTAATCGGGAGAATTGGGCAATTGTCTCATGTGTCCATTTTATTGGGGCCCTGTTCTTCTGTGCTTCCTTCAGTGCTTGTAACATTGGCCGTGTGTATGCTGCATAATCGAGGATCCATGCTCGGCAATAGTTACATATGCCAAGAAATTTCTGCATGTCCTTCACTGTTTTTGGTATGATAATGTGTCGAATGGCAGCAGCTCTGTCTGGTAGTATTCTTTTTCCATCTTTAGATATTTGCTGACCGAGATATACAACGTCTGCAAGGCAGTATTGTAACTTTCCTTTGTCCACCTTGTATCTCTTGGCAGCCAATACGTTAAGCAGTGTTATCGAGTCTTCTCTACACTCTTCTTCTGTTTTGCTGCAGACGGGTAAATCATCTACGTACTGTATAATGGTGCTCCCCACATCTATGTTGCTGATATCTTCTCGTAGTACTCTGTTAAAAATGCTTGGGCTCTCGCAATACCCCTGTGGGAGTCTGCAGTGTTCATATCTGCTGTTTCCTAATGTAGAGGCTGTAAGGTACTGCGACTCTGGTGCGAGTGGCACAGAGAAAAAGGCATTTTTCAAATCAATGACAGTGAAGCAAGTTGCCTCTTTTGGTATACTGCACAATTTTGATGCCGGGTTAGGCACTAATGGGAACTCTTTTTGGATGACGTCATTGAGTGGGCGGAGGTCCTGGACCATTCTCCATGCCCCTCCTTTCTCTTTCTTAATCGGAAAAATCGCTGTGTTGCATGGGGAAGTTGATGGCACTAAGATACCTTGGCTTAGGAGTGCATTCACTGTTTCTCTAATACCTCCCTCTGCTTCTTTGGATATTGGGTATTGTTTCACTCTGGGTGGGAGGGCACCTGGTTTCAGTTTTATCTTTATGGGAGTCACCTCATGCAACAATCCCACATCGTGTGGCCCTGTAGTCCAAATTTCAGGTACTACCCTGGCCATGTCTTCCTCAAATATTGTCAGTGGGGCCTTTATGTTAGCCATGAGTGGGTTGTGTATTTCTCTATATTGGATCATAATGTCACATGGTATGCTTATTTCCATTATTATTTCTCCATCCCCCTCGTAATCGGTAAACAATTCTTCATCAGTTATATCTTTTAGCATTATGTTCGGCGCTATGCATAGCACACTTCTCCACTCGCGTCCCTGCGCGTCCAGGCCTATGACCACAATGCATTTGTTGGAAACTTGAACTGCCTCAATGTCTATAAATATAATTGTGCCTGGCACTACATCTGTTGGTGTGATTGGGCGAAATATGAATTCTGATGATATTCTTCACTCTTTTTGTGTTATTTCAGGCACTACTTGGGCTAATAATCGTATTCCATAGATGAACATGTCCATGTCAATGGGGATCCCTCTTATTGCAACTTCCTTTGTAATCGTGTTTATTATCAGGAGTGCTCGTACAGGGCATACCCCTGCGTCGAGCACACTATCCCTCTTTCAGTAAAGGCTATGGTCATGTTTAACTTACTGAACAAGTCTCGTCCCATCAAATTGATTGGCGCGTCTTCGTAATACAATAAGAGTGCGCGCACGGTTTTTCCCCTTACTGTTACATCAAGATCTTTTGTATAGGAACTTTTAAAATAGCCCCAGAGAACCCCTGCATCTCCAAATTTCTTCCCGACAGCTGAAACCGCCCTTCTGTGAGACATGATTTTTCTGCTCCAGAGTCTACCATAAAGATAAACTGCTTGTTTCCTATCTCTGCCACCACTAGTAGTTCCTCATTTGCACTTTGTATGGTGGATAGGACTGGACACGCAAGTGCTCCCTGTGGGCTGTCCTAGTCTTGGTATCTTTGCTGACCTGGCACTGAAAAAACGTTGTCACCTACGACCGTTATACCCCGGAATGGTGCAAGAGCACCATTTTCGGCCGCTGCAAAAGGGTTATTGTTTATGTTCCCTACTGAGTTTTGTCTTGCCATGGGCTGTAGTGCGTTTTGCAGTTGTGGCTGTTGCTGTTGCTGCTGTTGTGGGGCTGGCTGTCTCTGTTGCATTTGGGGGTCATAGCAGTACTGATCTTGTTGTCCCCCTCTCCCCATTGGAGCTCCACAAGGGCTACCTGGGTGTGGGCAGCCCCACCCCTGTTCATTGTTCATGGGCTGCTGCTGCCCCTGAAAATACCCTGATGGTCGCATTCTACAATCTCGTGAATAATGTCCCCATCTTCTACAATTCCTACATGACCCCTGTTGTCCTCCTCTTGGTCATTGCCCACCATACCCTCTGTTTCCCATTCCTCCATATCCTCCCCTCTGCCCATGGTACCCACCTCTTCCTTGGGCCGGCCTGTTCTGCCACTGTGATCCTTGGCATGGCTGTTCCTCTCCGTTCTACTGTCCTTGGTCCTCTCCAACCCACTGCGCTGCTATCTCAATGGGTCTTCCACCCGCGTTTTCCTCTCCTTCGTTCCCTCTGTCTGCGGTTACGCTGGCAGTAAGGGCGGCAACCTTCACTAATTTCATCTGCACTAATTTTGCTTTGTCGGCCAGCCTCTTTTGCGTGACCTCCTTTTCTTTTTCTTTCATCCTCCTCCAATGGTGTACAATTATGCTCTGAATTTCAGGCCACCCTTTGGCTTCGATCCCAGCTATTTTGTCCAAGGCCTTCTGCACCTCTTTTGGCAACCCCTTTTTAATGATAAAATAAAATAAAGCTGTTGATTGATTCCATGCCGTACCAGTTTCGCTTCTCCATAAGTCTTGCACTTGCAAAATGAATTAAGCAGGGTCCTCGTTCTCCTCCATCGTGCACTGCATCACTGCATGTAAATCTGGAACGTCTGGAAATGCATGCCGCAATGCATCCCACACTTGTGCTCGAACATTATTGAATGGTGATCCATCGTGGCGATCACAGCTCATTGGTACTCCCGGGAACCCTGCCCTTTCCCAGATTGTGTCTGCTTGGTCCCCGATTGCTGATACTAATAATCTTTTCACATCACCTATAGCTAACGGCACACCTGCCGTGTTCTTTTCAAATACATGTATCCACTTACCTGCTCCTCCCGTCAGCGGAGGGAGGAGTTTTAACAGGTTGTTTTTGTCCATTTTGGCCCACGGAATATAATTTGGCCTACCTGCTCCTTTGTGTATCAATGTAAATTGTAGTTTCTGTTTCTTCCTGTTTTGCTCGTTCTCCCTTTTTTCGTTTTACTTACCAGTATGTTTCCTGTCCTCCCTGTTCGTTGTCTTAATCTACCTTGCCATAATGGTGGTGATAGTGTGTCTGGGTAACGGCAGTTTGCCAGTGGGGAACCTTCTGCGGCAGCTGCCTCTTCGTATTCATCTAAATCATCTCATACTTCTTCTATCTCTGACTCTAGCTCGTTATTATCCTCCCAGTTTTCCTTGGGTTCGCTTCCTTGTCTTTCACCCAGATCTCAACTTTGCTGACTCTCCGGTGTGTTTGGGGGTATAATTCTTACTGGCTTGTTATTCAATTGGAACAGGAACTGTCCTGACTGCCACTCTTGTTCCTGTCTTTGCTGTGATGACGTCCCTTGCGATGCTATAGATTGCCCTGATACCGAGGCTGCTGGGGTTGCATTGCTTACTGCCCCTATCGGGGGTGTGAGATCTGCCAGTGACAGCAGGGGTACCTCCCCTCCCCCTGGCAGCATTTGCCCTTTGTCACATAGGGCTCTTAACCGTGTTATTTCCATTTGTGCGTGTGCTAGCTGGCGATTTGAATCGCCTGTTAAATGTGCTATGTTCACAGGAGGCGCACTCGTGGGGCCGTACAGGCCTCCTTTGTCATATGGTGGAGGTTCAGGGGCTGTTGACCCACACTGAGCAGTGGGGGTGGGTGGTATATACAGGGGCTCACTAAACCCTACTGCTGGTCTGGTCAATAAGGGTTAGATTTTTGTTACTTCGTTCTCGGTTGTAGTTGTTGAGCACTCCCCTTTTGGTGTCCCGCGTACTTCTTCAGGTATTTTCTGCTTTTTTATCATTCGGCTGGTACCTATCTCTGCCGTCGGGGTAACTTCCTCAAACATTCGCCATAAATCTAATACTTCTCTCCGGTTCTGTAACTGTTTCCCTTTGTATCGTGCTAGCAAATGTGTTGATACTAGGTCCAACACTCTTTTGTCGAATGACCCTCCTTCTGGCCAAATTGGTATAACCCCATCTCCTTTTATCTCAGTGATCCACTGATCGTGATACTTCTGTATCCTGTCACTATATAGTGGAAGGTGCTGCCAAATATGTGCCAGTGGCGTTACTCCCCCCATGGCAATGCTTCTTTTCCTTTCTTGTGTGTTCTGGTACCCTTGAGCCCCTTCCCACCTCTCACTTGATATGTCAGTTACAATATGTGGAAATACGTTCTTTATCAATGCTCGCAATTATGATATGTCACATTAGCTGTTCTTTCTGAGAGGTGTTACCTGGTCACCTCTCACAATTTATTTCTTTGCCTATTATTCATCAATCAAAAAAGGTTACTTGTACTGAAATACTTTAGCATGTTCAACAAGACATGTACACAAAGCAGACCGACAAACATATAATCATGCAACATACACATGCACTGCCTGCGCGCGTTTGTTCTTTCCCTATTCCTGTTACTGTCCCTGATTTTTCTTCTTCCCTATTCTACCTACTATTTCGCATTCGCTCCCCACCTCTTTCACCTTTATTATGTCTCAAGATTTCTTACCTCCACGGAAAAAGGATATTCTAAAAACTACTCCAAATCTACTCAATATACGAGACCCCTACTATTTTTCTCTTTATCTCTATTCTGCACTTGGTCGGGACAAATGCTACGCAGCGCCGCCTTCTACCCCGTACGGGCTAGGATGCCACTTCTCTTCTTCCAACTTCTTACAACACCTAATGGCCATATAAAGGATAGATCAGAAAAGCCTCACCATCACTCACACAGACCCTATTCTTAACTACCTTCCCTTTGTTTGCTAATTCCCTTCTTCCCATATTTTCCCCTTACCTTCCTTTGGGGTCTTTGCAACCCGGACTCCACGTGTTCATTCAGGTACTCCGAGGGTCGCCACTCACAGCCGGACCTCGCTCAGGTCCGTCCCCCAACCAAGCCGTGGCCTGCCTTGGCGAGCAGCCTTTTCGATCGGGTATTCGTCAACCGGGAACCCTTGACCCTTTCTTCTTGGTGTGCACAGTCTGGTCAACCGCGGAGGCAATGGTTTTGCTGGGGGCGTCCTGGATCTCGCTGCCGGGCGGTGCAGGCCTCGAGGCACCTCTCTAAATCACGTCGCGGGGTCACCAAAAATGTAGGTGCCTTTCCCCGGCTTACTATGTGTGAGAGAAAATAAAATAACCAACCCTGTCGGGGAAGGAGGCACTGAGACCCGGCTGCAAGAGTTCAAAGGATGGTTTATTTCTCCAGCTAGGAAATAACCCAAAAAAACCCTACCTAAAATTTACATCATACTCGTATATATATATCAATTAAAGTAACTCTAACAAAAAGTGCTAAATGGACCCGATTGGCCAGGCGGTGTGGTGCTGTAGGTGTGGGTGGCATCTCTTCCTTCTGGTTGGCTGAGTGGCTGACGAGATGACGGACGTCAAATATCTTGTGCTCCACGCAGGTCAGGGTCCGCTCACTGTGGTCACTACCTAAGCTAATATGTTGCATTCTAAAAACACTAAATAACAATTTATCTAAACATTTTATGCTACTTTTCATATTTCTACACAAGTTACACATAATAATTATTGTCAGTACAATTGGGTCATTTGTGGCTTTAATTAGAGGCCTTGACCTTTATTGTGCATACCTATTAGTATGAGAAATAAAACATGTATTGTAGTAAAATGCTTAAGGTTAGTAGTGGGTGTGTTGGGTGGGTTTCGCAGCACAGGCGAGTGTCTGGCACTTGAAAGAAATACCTTACAGGGAGCGCAGGGTCAGGATGGCAATAAATTGCTCTAAATGGGGGTGAGTGGCTTGCACATTTATGGGGGCGAACGAGCAGAAACTGCTTAGCTCATCCTGGTTCACATGCTGGTTCTCATGCTAGCGGTGATCTCAGAGGAAGAAAACTGTATGACATTGGTTGTTGCAACTTTCTCCGGCTTCTGCGTGAGAATGGGAGCGCAGAGCTTTCCTTCACAGGGGGGGTGCAAGGATGGGGCCCAGCCAGCTGCCTGCGTGCCTTGTGTGTGTGTGTGTCTCTGTCCTTGGCTGCTGTGGTGGAAGGGGAGCTGAGCATTGCTGTACTATCGCAGTGAGGCCTGTTTACCGAAGATGGAGTCGAAAGGGGGCACAAAAGATGGATGCCCCGTGTTCTGCTCAGTAGTCCCATCTATGTAGCAGTCAAACGTGGTTAACTTTACATAAGGGCAAGGGGCAATCCCACTACCGGAGGCACATGGTCCAAGCCTTGTACTGAGGAGTGTACGGCGCGAGGGGGTCTGGGGGCCCCTCACTCCGATACAGCCTGGTACTGCTCCAGTGAGCAACCCATTATCTCACACTGTACAGCTGAACAATCTATCAAAAAGGCCTCATAGTTGTCAATATCTAGGTGTGGCATTGTGAGCATTCCTGGGGGACCATATTCAGGCATTTCTGTTGGTGTATGTGTGTGGTGTAAATGGTGGATACTTTTACCAGCCCGTCAACATTCAGGGTTGTCATATATTTCCACCTCCCCCTTTTTTCCTTCTTAAGTCTTAATCCTGACTGACATTCATAAAAGGTGATGAGCATCAGAAAGTGTATTGAGACAGTTGCTTTGAAAATGTTCGCCAACCACATGGGAACCCAGGCAAAAAGATTGTTGAGCCAGTTGTCTGATGTTACTGTGCTTGCTTCCCTTGTCATAGGGGGGTAATCCCAAGTTTGGAGGCAGCCTCCAAACTCGGCTCCGGGATCCGGTCAGTCGGAATGGGGACTTACCGGACATTCCGACCTATGTGGACCCGGTAAATCCCCATTTCAAAAACCATTCCCCATTCCCATTTGAGCCCCTATAGGGCTCAGTGTGAATGGGGAAGGAGCTAATAGCGAGCCCACAAATAGCAGGCCCGTTATTAGCTCCATGGTCCCTTAACGGGTCCCGCTAAGGACGGCTGGTCAGACCAGCCGGTCCTGGTGGGACCTGCTAAGGGACCTCGGAATGTGGCGGTAGGGGGTTAACGGCACTGGCATCCTTACACAGTCCGTTAACACCTTACTGCCATACTCGGAATGACCGCCATAGTCTCGTGGAGCATATGCAACTCCTCAGGCGCGAAAGTGTGGCAGCTGCTCCAATTTTCTTGCAGACATCCCCTCATTTGCTATAAGCATGGTCTAATATATATCTATTCTGCAGGGCAACTAACCTGACCGCCATCATATCTAATCTCACTGTGTTCAGCCCTTTCTCCGTCAAATTAGCCAATAGTAGCACTTCCCATCAGGTTATTTGTATCCACTTTGCATTGGCTGCTGTTTGGACACCTGGAATCAATAGGGATGCAAATAAAGCTGAGACTTTATTAAAAAGTCGATACACCGGTGGAATAGTAACCAATCTGTCCGATGACTTTTGTGACCAGTAATTAATGTCCATATTAATTCATTTCAAATTCAAGGATCATGGTGGCTGTGTATGCACTCCCCTGCTCAATGTTTTATTAGTGTGTAAATCCTTATTCAATAGTGTAGGATGATTGTGAAACAGAATGAGTTCTGAGCGGGGCACCATCAGGGCAGGGCTGTGCAGGGTGATGAGGTAAAACGAGCCTCCCCATTCTGGAGGGAGCTGGGTGTATGCCTTGGTTACGGAAGCCCACCATTCATCGATAATGACTGCAGACCTGCTCCTCAGACCCAGGATGCTCATCACCTTGGTGCGTCCAGTATTGGTCCCCAAATATACAGTGGATCCGAAACATAAAGAAAAGTGTGTAAGTTCCTTTATGTACAAAGGTTGTTTTTTCTCATCTATCGAGGTTAAAGCGTGAAAATGTTTGGTCCAAACTGTGACAGAGCTGGTATTCATTTTTCTCACTACACCTTCTTCAAAGCCTACCAATCCTTCTAACCTACATTGTAACATTCCCGCCTCCCATGCCCCGTCATGCAAGACCGACCCCACAATTCGCATCAATGGTCTTGTGTGGCACCACGAAATGCTGTGCCTGTTTCATTATGACACTTTAATCTGCAGTGGTTTGTGAACAGTTGCTCCCCCTTTCTTGTCCCTCCTGTCACATATTCTAATATAATATGTTTTGTGGCTTCTTGTTTCACCTTTCTCATGAGTTGCATATCATTGTCAGCATATATCACTTCCCCCTCATCTATCCATTGACCAATAACTGATTTCCCCTGAAACAAGCCCCTTGTCTTACACAATGAAATATGCATCAGGTACCCCGTTCATACGCTGACACTTCTTGAGGGAGAAAGAGCTTAGGCACCCCTGTAACGTGTATAATGAGCGAGCACACATAACATGTATCATTGGCCCTCTCTCACCCCACACATTTCATTTCATCATACCATATGTTGCCAGGTGCAGTGCTGTGACTGCCCCTAATGCCATCTTCAAACATCTCAGAATTAAATACATATTGTTTGGTGCATGCTCCTTCATTATTACTCTAATAGGGGCAAACTGTCCCTTTTCTGATAAAAGCCAAAAAAAACAAAAAAAACAGAAAATAAAAACACTGCATTACAACAGCATATCTTAAACAGTGTCCTTTCTCCTCATGCCACTTCCACGTGGTGCAAATCCTCCAGCCCGCTCCCAAGTTTGCTACGCAGGTGAAAGGAAGAGATCAAAGTGAACTTGTGTGAACAACACGAGCCCTTCAAGATGAAGTAACAATACTTTGAGATAGATGGGGATGCAGAATATACTCAAACATCAATAATCAAAAGGACTCAGGAAGTTGGCAATGTGGGTCTGTTTTAATATCAATTATCTAAAAAAGAGAGTATAAAGAACATCAACGAACACGCTCGAGCTTCTCACTCAATGCATTTCATTAAAAAAAACATTTATAGTAAAACCTTGTCATCATTGACATCAATCTACGTTGCAAATTACAAAAACCTGCTGGGGAAAGTGATCGGTTTACAGGGAACCTCCAGATATACGTTCCATACTTGTTAGGAAAGGTTGATAGGGTCTCCATCATCAGGTGGGACAATTAAGCCATCCTCTACTGCAGGTCACTATGAACATCATCAAATACACGATGTCCCATTGGTTATATAAACTATTGGGCTGTTTAGTATGCGGCCCTTCACAATTAGTTGGCACTCTTCTACCCCTATGTACTATTCCACCTACGCAAGCAGCACACAGGCTAACATCCAGGTGCTGGTGGGCTGGTCATAACCATAGCTTCCCACCAATCAGCCTGTCATCTATCATCACTCTTGCCGTCTGCCAGTCAATTAGCCCTTTGAACAGTAGCCTTGGAAATGTTCTTTGTGCCTAAGAAAAAGAGGGAGTATAGGCATACTCTGTCTCTTGGTATTGATACAGCTCATCCCAGTGTCTACTTTCATCCTACACGTGACTGCAGACCATGTTTCTGAGTCTTTCGGTATTTAAAACCCTATTAAATGATGAACCTCTGATGCCTTCGATGTTCTCACTCCTCATCGCAAACAGGAGTTTGTTCTTTTCAGACGTTCTGTAACTACTGCATGAACATTCAGTTTCACGGTGGCTTTGACTTCCTGGTAATGGGCCAACCAAGCCTTTCTTCAATTCACCTCTGAACTTAGATTGCTTTTCCAACTGCGACACACTGAAAGCCTTTCTTTTCACTGGAAGTAGCTCTGTTAAAATGTGTTTTGGAATTGTCCATAGTCCATACATTCCTACGCATATACGTTGGTGCATCACTGCAATCTATTCACTACATTGGTAGCCCTTAAGAATACTTCGCCTACTTACGTTACTGCATCTATACACTTGTAAAATGACTTGATGTCGTCTTCCTTATTTCTGTAGCATGAGCATCTTCATCTCGAGCCCGAAATGTGCTCACCATTAACACCTCTTCCTTTGGTTCTATGGAATGTCTATACTCTTCAGCCTTTTCTTCTGTGTGCGTGAGCTCTGCTTTGCATGACGTCACCAGGCTTCTTCCTTGCTTGTTTTCCCACTTCCTCTGGGATTTCATTCAAATGGCCATCATATTGTTGTTAATGCATGTATGGCTTCCTCAATGGGAACCTTACTTCAAATATTCTTTTCGGTATAGGCATTTTCACTGGCATTTTATGTGTCTCACACTCTGGTTCCCAACATATAGGCAGCATGGGGGGGGAGCTTTGGGTGGGGGTACTTGGCTCCACCTTAACACTCCCCCCTCTGGACGATTCATCGACCACTCTCTCATCAATCTTCACATCTAGACATCCATGTCTGAAGAAATGCTTCTTTGAGACCCATATTTGTATTACTCCTTTCAGGCATCCTGCTGATTTGACATACTCATCTTTATTCCATGACATAAGCATACATTGTCCACTTGGACTGCAGTAGATCCATTGATTGTATTGTCTCTGTATTTGGTAAATTCAGTTTCTGTTGTGCAATTTATTTTTATACGAAGTAATTCGCTGTATGGTATATTTTGTATAATATGACGAGGATGATTGCTTGTGGCGTGTAAAACAATGTTCACTGCTGTACTTTTGGTGTACAGGGCGGTGTGTATTGTTTGGTCTTGTATATAAAGATGTAGATCCAGAAAGTCTATGGCTTGTTGACTGTATGTAATAGTAAACTTCAAATTGTAGTTATTGTTGTTCAAAAATGAATAGTAATCCTGAAGTTGTTGTTCTGAATCAATCCATATGATGATAATATCGTCAATATATCTTCCCCAGAAGACTATTCTGTTTCTATCTGTAAAGTCCGGATGTTGCCAAGAATATTGTGTTTCAAAGTGTCCCATACATAGGTTGGCGTATCATGGTGCAAATTTCATCCCCATTGCTGTTCCTTGAATTTGCCTAAACAATGTGTCTCCGAAGCAGAAAATATTGTTTGTGAGGGTGAAATGAATAATTTCCAGTGTCATTAGATTTTGTTCTTGTAGAGATATTGACCAGGTTTTCAAGAAATGGCTGGCCGTGGAAATTCCTTTGTCATGTATAATGCTCGTGTACAGTGCCGTGGTCAAGAGTTACAAATCAAAAATTCTCTTCCCAATGTATGTTTTCGAGTTGCTTATTGGTGTGGGTCGTATCCTTGATGAAAGAGCTTAATCTTGAAGCAAGAGGCTTTAAGAGGTGATCAATATATTCTGAAATTCTTTCAGTGAGTGAGCCAATACTGTTAATGACGGGTCTACATTGTGGTAGTTCTATGAGGGGCTTATGTATTTTTGGCATAAAATATATGGTTGGGAGTATTGGGTGTGAAATGTTCATCCTCTATAACCAGACACTGTTCTTTCCAAAGCATACTTATGAGATTCCAATCTTGTTGTAGGTTTTTGATGGGGTTTTTATTTATTTTACATTTATAAAGCGCTCACACAGCCCGCAGGCATCGAGGCGCTGTTACAGGAATTGTTCGTTTTTCTTAGTTGCTTAATTGTGTTTTTTTTGTTGTTGTTGTTGTCTTAGTTACGTATTTATAACGCGCTTAAACACCCAGAGGTTTCTAAGCGCGGACCCGAGGATCGAACCTGTTGTTGCTTCGTGTCGTCTTGCTTCTAAGACGCGCACGCTACCGCTGAGCTATCCTCCCGGGTTCACATTAAGCGGTTGATAACATTCTGTGTTGTTCAAATGGTCCCTGGCTATTTTTATGTAATCCTCAGTTTTAAGAAGGACAATATTCCCTCCTTTGTCAGCTGTTTTCACTGTAATATCGTAATTTTCTCTAAGCTTCTGTGCAGCTAGTGATTGCTGCTGACTGAAATTATGGTTGATTTTTGGTTTAAGCCCTTTAAGATAGAGTTGTCTTAGTTCACCTTGTACTGCTTTCTGGAAAAGATCTATTGTGTTATCAGTTGATAATATTAGGGTGAAATGATATCGTGGTTTGAGCTTGGTGTGCTTTGCTAGTCCCAAAGTGATGCCTTGTGCTTGTGCAAATGTAAATTTCGAAGATTAATAGTGTTTTCCACATGAATCGTGGATAGGTCTGAGTGTATTTCTGTAGTTGGCTTTTTCCTCTGTTTTGTTGTGTGTAGAAAGAATTTTGTGAGTTTTAGGGTTCTACAGAAACAATGGAGATCTGTTACTGTCTCAAAATAGCCATAGCTGTTTGTCAGACAAGATGTAAGACCTTTGTTGAGTGCTGTGGTTAATCCGACAGGTATTTGTTGGTTGGTAAGGTTGATTACTAGGTTTTCCTCTTCGACTGTTGGTTCTTGGATCTTGTTTATACGCCATTGTTTTTGTCTGTTACATCTTCTTTGTTTGTTACCTTTTCCCCTGTGGCCCCTCCTTGTCCTAATGTGTTGGGTGTCATAGTAAAGCCCCATTTTTGATTTTGTCTCAAATTGGAACGTGTTCTTTTGAAATGTTTGTGTATTCTTTTTTAAAAAAAGAGGATGGCAATACATTGTTTGAAGTGTCTTGATATTGACTTTCTTCTATATTAAGTTCTGTTGATGCTTGATCTAATTCACTTACAGATTCCGTTTCTGAAGATGATGGAGTGGTGGATTGTGGCTGCTTAGATTTGGATTTATGAGGAGTTTGTATATTGGATTGTCTGCCTGGTAGTTTGTTGAAGGTATACACCCTCTTGAATTTGAAAGGTGGGAATATACAAATTCTAAGTCCTCTCGGTATGCATCCCACTTATAGGTATTGTTCCAGTGTTCTTATCTCCCACCAACGCGATAGTTCAGATTTCAACAGTTTTTCTTGTTGCTCAACAAGTTTTGAATTAGTCCAGAGTTCTTCAATTGGTGGTTCGTTGGAGTTTGAAAATAATGATTTTGCCTCCTTATTTCTTTCAGAAACATTTCTCAGCATTATGTGTTTCCTTTGTGTCTTAATTGAATATTTAGTTTCTACCAGGAGAAGTGCCTGAATCTGCTAAGACTGTTCCCAATATTTTCAAAATGCTGGCCTTCACGTAGTCTCTTATTTCTTCATCTGTCAGCTCTTTAATTTTCCATCCTGATTCAACATCAATCATAATCTTCATTCCTATTGCCTTGTTTGCAGTCTTCTTGCACTGTGCAATGATTATCCTGATCACAAAAAATCCAAGCAATAACATAACTATCAGGCCTCTAAGGAATTTGAACATATCTGCCATCCATTGTGGCACCCACGAGAAGATTGATCCAAACCAACTGTCATCAGCAATGTCTTCTACTTCGTCTATCATCTGGATGTGTAACTTCGTCAGCATCGTTATGGCCTCTGTCAAGGTGCCATTCTCATCATCATGAGAATGTATAAATGTGCAACATGACTCTCCAATTTTGGCACAAACACCTCCATCCATAACTGTGATCATGTACAGGACGTATCTGTTCTGAAGAGTCATCAGTCAAATGGCTCTCAACGAGTATTGGTTTGTCGAGCAAAAAGAAAAGGATGCTGTTCAATCAAGAAATAAAAGACCATTCCAAGCAGTTTGAGCGCATCTTCATCAGATATGACTATCTGCACGTTCTGTAATCAATTATGGCTGTGAGCAGTCTCCTCACGATTGGACCATTTTTTAGGATCTTGCAGGAACACGTGAATATCAACAGTTCTCCCAACCAGCACAGGATATGCACGAAGAAAGAAGAGGAAATCAGCAAGAATGATCTGATGAATGTTGCCATTAGGCATTACCATGGGTGCCTCCAAATAGAACCTCAGTGAGAAAGGAATCGGGGAACTGCTCCCTTTTCCAGTCATCGAAGATAAACTGAAGATTTGGCATTTTTCTTCTTCTGAATCACAATGCTTCACACTCCAATGTTTTTGCAAATTTCTGTGGCGCAAGAGAAATAGCTTTTTCACTCCTTGATTAGCAGCTACAAAGAGAGTCTCAAAAGAACTACAGTCCAATGTACTCTTTATCTGTCTACTGGATAATCTCAGCCTCCTTCATCCTCATCATTGATCTAGTCTTCACGTGCTTACTTCTTCTCTGTGGCTTGCTTCCGAAAGTGGTGGGGGGGTCTCTCCAGCCTAGACTTTCACGTCTTCCAGGTGCAACCAAGTGCGTCTCCCTAGGACCTTTACTGCCGAAGGAGTGACATCTTCCACTATGAAAGGACCGTTAAATCTGGGCTGGTAACATTTGCGGGTAAACTTCCTGAGCAAAACTTGATCTCCAGGAAATAAAAGTTCCTTAGTTCCGGTTATTGTATGGTCTTCATCTGTGTTCTGAGCCTGACACACCTTCCGTTTGATAGAAATACGTGTATTCATACATGTTCAGTAGGTACGTAACTCATCTCCTAACAATTCTGCTGTTGTCTGGGCATCACTTCTAGTCCTCAATGGAGGAGTGAGAGGTCGTTCTCATTCGCCTCCCCATTACTAGTTCATGGGGCATGAGGTGATGGTCAGAGCCTGGTTGATTCCTCAGTGCATATAATGCAAGAGGCAGGCAATACAGTCATCCTTTTTTCAATGTTAGGTTTAGCTTGGCTATCCTTTCCTTGAGCAGACCATGGAGTCTCTCATATATGCCGTTTGCTTGCAGGTGATAAGCAGTAGAACATGTATGTTTTATGCTGAGCAATAAGCTAATTTGCTTGAACAATTCATTCACAAAATGTGGGCCATTATCTGATCTCAACACCTCACATGTTCCCCATTTAGGAAAAACTTCTCGAACTAAAGATTTCACAGCACAAGTGGCGTCTGAGTGTGTGCATGGACCAACCTCAATCCACCTACAAAAGGGGCACACCACCACGATCAGATATCTATAACCATTACAAACTTGCAGCAGGTCAACATGATCAAAATGTAAATGCTGAAAAGGATCATTTGGTTAAGGCGTAACTCCTCTGACTGTTCGCAGCGTGTGCCCAGTAGTAAACTTTTGACATACGATGCAATTTACTACATAGAAAGCAGTGTTTTCTAACAAATTCGGTACAAACCAGTCCTCCGCAATAGTTGCTGCGAGGCTTTCCCTAGTGACATGCGCAGGGTAGTGTAGCAGTTCCAACGCCACCCTTAATAAGGCTACAGGCATCACTAGTTTACCAGTGATTTCCTGTTGCCACAGTGCCTTGGAAGAGGATAAAGAACACCCCCTCCTTATTTACAGGTCTTTCTCATCCTGTGGGGATCCACCTTGAACTTCCATCAATTGTGTCTTCAGTAAATTATTAAAGCTTTCATTTACAATCATCATCACCACCGTTCTTTCTTTCATATCAGGTGTATCAAAACTCAGTATATCAGGTGAATATGCAAACCTTTTTGCTTCTTCATCTGCAGCTTGGTTTCCACATGAAATAAAGTCTGCTCTCTTAGTATGAGCTGCACACTTGACTATTGCAATGGCTACTGGGAGTTGTAGTGCTCTAATAAGTCTGTTCAATAAAGCAGCGTGTTGCACTGCAGTGTCGTCTGCTCGGAGGTAGCCACTCCTTTTCCAATGTGCTAATCCTACGTGCACTGCTGTCATGATGCCTGCCCCCGGAAGACCAGACCAGGCCCAGCAGCCCCGGAAGCAGGTATCATGCCACTTGGAGCATGGCCAAAAGCCCCAGTTAGGGGCTGTTTGGGTACAGTCCTGGCGCCTATGGTGCCAGGCTCATAAAGATAAAGTCAGTCCTGGCGCCATGGGCGCCAGGCTCATTATTGATAACTTACCAGAAGCAGACTATGCTGCATACTCACCTGAGGCAGACCATGCTGCATGAAGACTCAAGCCAAATGAGGCTTAGGAGGGACTATTTTACTGAAGGGACTATTTTGTTACTTGGGTGGGGCTGTGGAAGAATACTTACCTGGATCTTCTTCCAAGGCTATTTAAACCTCGCCCGGACAGCCACACGTGCTTCGCGTTATTCTGCTTGCTGCAGCGTAACGCTCACCGTGTTTTCAGCAGCTCCAGTCTTCAGCCACGCCCGCTTCAGTCCTGGGACTCCTGAAACAAGAAGACAAAAAGGATAAAGGTTAGAACAGGAGTTTTAACTTAAATCCTTACCTGAATCCTGATCCATTTCGCCAAGGAACTGAAAGACAGAAGTCTTTGAAGCATTGCTTCGCATTTCTACGGCGCCGCGCTGAACTCACCTGCTTGGCGGTACTTCAGCATTCCATCATGCTCTCTCCATCTCACGGCCGCCCTCTGACACCTAAGGAGACAAAGACAGCAAGGTGAGCAAGGGGACTCTCTAAGGCCATACAAGCTACCCCAAAGGACTTACCTGATTTACCACGGGAGGTACTCACCGCATTTCGGGTCGGCGCAGTCAACTCTGCTTCATCGCCGTACCCCGGCCCATAAGGGGAAAAACACAATAAACTTAACTGAATCTTACCGAGTGCCATTTGGAAATCTTCGAGTGGATTAATCGGCAACCTGCAAGGAATCGGACAGAGTGAAGAGCAGACATTTGAACTCTTATGAACAATTGGACTTTAGAGTCAATACTGGAACTCACCAATTCCTCTACGCCATTGAAGTAACTGGTCATAAACGCGCCCCTGCGGTCGACGCAGGATGGAGAGCTCATCCTTCCAAACCATCAGGTGAGACTAAGGAGGGGACATGAAGAGTGATCAGTGGGAAGACAACGGGAGTGGGGAAAGTGGGTTGTCACTCAATTCCACGGGTGGTTAATTCCTCTTCTCCTATGCAGAAGAATATTCTTGCGAGCCAGACAAACTAGGCTGAGCGGGCAAGCCCAGTCAGTCATCTCAGCGCTACACGTCACGCTGGTGGAAATAACAGCGGCCCAGTTCCGGTCGACGCCCCCGTGGGAACCAGGTGAGCGTAACAGAACGCGAAGCCTACCCACAAATACCCACCTGGGCGTCATGGAGACCTCAGAAACTGATCAGTTGGCCCAATTATTAGGGGAATTAAGGGCCGAAGTGCATTCCGCCCGCCAAGAAACCAATGCCCTCAGGAGGGAACTGATAGTATCAAAAGAACGAACTGATGAGTTGGCCAGACAACTATTACAGAGCCAGGCTGGACAAACACCTCTACCAGGACTTGGGGCAAGTCCAGCTCCTGTACCATCGAGTAACCCGGTGCAGATAAATTTACCTGGAGCCGTTCCTTTGGCCCCGCCTGAATGTTTTGCTGGAGACCCAAAAGGGTTAGCAACATTCATGAATCAATGCCGCTTGCACTTTTTATGTAGACCTGGAGCTTTCCCAAACGATCAGGCCAAGGTAGCCTTTGTACTGTCATATCTCAGCGGCAATGCGGCGGATTGGTCCATTCCACTAGTTAACCAGGATGACCCGATTCTTCGAGATGTCCAGGGTTTTCGAACAAGCATGGAAAGACTATTCGCCCGACACTCCCAAGGACAGGCTTTGGACAACGAACTTTTATCCCTACGTCAAGGTAACCAGGATCTTTTATCTTACATTGCAACTTTCAACAGATTAGTAGTAAACCGAATGGCCTGAAGCCAAGCGAATCACATTATTCCATCGAGGACTTCGAGGAGAACTCAAAGATGTTTTGGCCCAAATCGTGAACCCGCCTCAAGACTGTGCTGAATATATAGATCTAGTGGTCCAGCTCGATCACAGACTTCAAACCAGGAAGGCTGACCAAACCAAGTTTGAGAACAGGGTTTTGGTTAAAACCCACGTAAGCTCCAAGGGAGTAGATGTCTCAGAACCAATGCAAATCGGGGGGGTTAAAGGACCCCTAACCCAAAAGGAGAGAGCTAGAAGACGGCAACTGCAATTATGTTTATATTGCGGAACTACTGGTCGTTTTCTTCGGAACTGCCCTATAAGACCACCCAAGAAAGTTAAAGGAGCAGCAGACGAAAACCATGTGAAATCTGACTCGGGAAACAACCACGCCCGGCAATCGTAGAGGTCCAGTTGCCGAGCTTAAAGAAGGACACTCTGACCTCGCATTTCACCATACCCATGGTCCTTGTAGATCCAGAGCAGCCATCAAGCATGCACGCGGTAAAGGCGTACGTAGACAGTGGAGCCATAGGAAATTACTTGGACTGGGAATTGGCTACCAGGATGAATCTATCTCTCACCCGCAAGACCACGGCCGATGTTGTCACCACTGTAGATGGAACGGAAATTGCCTCTGGACCCGTAACTCATTCCACTGCAGAGATGACATTGCTGAGTCAAGATGGGCATCGAGAGGCTATGATGTTTGACTTAATCAAGGCCCCACAGTTTCAGCTGATACTGGGGATACCTTGGTTGGAAAAACATAATCCCTGTATTGATTGGCGAGAGAAGAGACTAACCTTCCCAGAATGTGCTCACACCTTCTACCCAAGGAAAACTCAAAACTCAGTCCTGGCCCCAGTAATTCCAGTAGCCATGCAATTACCTGTTGAATACCAAGACTTTCAGGATGTCTTCCAAAAGGAACAGGCAAACACCTTACCACCTCACAGATCGTATGATTGTCAAATAGATCTTGTACCTGGAGCACAACCACCTTGCAGCAGAATCTATGCCCTTACTGAACCCGAAAATCTTCATTTGCGCCAGTACCTAGACCAGTACCTTGCTAATGGCTTAATTCGCCCGTCCAAATCCCCTGCATCTTCAGCTTTGTTCTTCGTACCGAAAAAGGAAGGCGACCTTAGAACATGTATAGACTACCGCGCACTGAATCAGATAACCATCAAGAATCGATGCCCACTGCCTTTGATCCCAGAACTACTAGACCAGGTGAAGGACGCTTGCATATACACGAAACTAGACCTTCGGGGGGCATATCATCTGGTACGTGTCAAAGAGGGTGCCGAATGGAAGACTGCTTTTCGCACCAAGTACGGACTATTTGAGTACCAGGTGATGCCCTTCGGACTATGCAATGCACCAGCAGCCTTCCAGTTCTTCATGAACGATGTCCTCCGAGAGCTTATCGACGTTTGTGTTGTTGTTTACATCAACGACATCTTAGTACACTCTTTATCAGAATCTGAGCATGTAAAACACGTCCGAGCAGTCCTAGAGAAGTTACGCCAGCATAAATTATATGCTAAACTGGAAAAATGCATCTTCCACACTACGGAAGTGGAATTGCTTGGATTTATTCTGACCCCAAGAGGAATCCGGATGGATACACGAAAAGTGGATGCCATTCTTAATTGGCCTTCGCCAAGTTCAATCAAAGGAGTTCAAAGCATGCTTGGCTTTGCCAATTTCTACCGCAGGTTTATCCCGGACTTCTCGCACATTGTACATCCCATCACAACGCTATTGCGAAAAAACAAACGCTTTGAGTGGACAGAGGAAGCCGAGAACGCCTTCCAGGAGTTAAAAGCTAAATTCACATCTGCTCCCATATTAAGACACCCGCGCCCCGAGCTTCCCTACATAGTGGAAACAGATGCATCCAGTTCAGCCATGGGAGCAGTCCTTTCCCAAAAGGATCCCGAAACTAACCAGCTTCACCCAGTGGCGTTTTGGTCAAGAAAATTTTCAGCCCCCGAATTAAACTATGCCATAACCGACAAGGAGCTGCTGGCCATCAAGTCCGCCTTCAAGGCTTGGCGGCACTATCTACTGGGTGCCAGACATACCATCACGGTCATCACCGATCATCGCAACTTACAATACCTAAAGACAGCTAAAGCCCAATCTTCGCGACAACTTCGTTGGGCATTGTTCTTCGCCGAGTTTGATTTTGTAATAACCTATCGACCAGGTTGTAAGAATGGTAAAGCAGACGCCTTGTCCCGGATTGGAATGGGAGAAGCAGAAATAACTTTAGAACCCATACCCATAATTCCGGAACAGAGAATCCTTGGCCTGACATCCATACAGACACTGGAGAACATTCAAAAGAAGATCCACCAACTCTTTGATTCCGTTGCCCTACAGGACTGGGCAAAGAAAGGTCCAGAGTACTCTGTCATCGATGATTTACCTTATTACCAAGGCCGGCTATTTTTACCGCAAAAGGAACTACAGGAACTTGTCATTTCCCATTACCATGACACCTTAATAGAAGGGCATCTGGGTATTGCAAAAACCGAAGCTAAAATTAGGAAGCAATTTTGGTGGCCTACCTGGCGAAAGGATGTCAAGTCATTTGTCATGTCTTGTGGCATTTGCGCACAAAATAAAGGGCAAAAGAAAAAACCTGCTGGATTATTGCAACCATTAGACATACCACCTACCCCTTGGCATACCTTCTCATTAGACTTCATCACGGATTTACCCCCGTACCAAGGTTACAATACCATTCTAGTTATTGTAGATCTTTTTTCTAAAATGGCCCACTTCATTCCTTTAAAAGGGATACCTTCAGCTTCAATCCTGGCCAAGGAATTCCTTGAAAATGTTGTCCGCCTGCATGGCTTTCCTTCAGTGTTAATTTCAGATCGGGGCAGTCAATTCATTTCACATTTTTGGAGGAAATGCTGCCAACTGGCACAAATTGATGTTAGGCTTTCGACCAGTCACCACCCTCAGACCGACGGTCAAACGGAGAGGACCAACCAGACTCTTGAGCAGTACCTCCGTTGTATGCTACATCAGTCTGAGGGGAATTGGAAAGACATTCTGTGGATCGCAGAGTATGCGTACAATAATTCCGTACACTCATGAACTGGACAAAGTCCTTTTTTTACCAACTATGGGCACCATCCTCGAACCTCGGATTTGGACTCACCCCAGCATTTAGAGATACCCGCAGTGGACCATCTCCACACTGTTATTACACAAGCCTTTAAAGAAGCAACCATACATTTGCAAAAGGCTAAGGAAAAATACAAAAAGGATGCGGATCAGCACAGAAGTGAAACTCCTCAATACCAAATAGGGGACCAAGTATGGTTAGCCACTAAGCACTTACCACTCAAGGGGACTCGGACCTTTAACCCCAGGTATTTGGGACCTTTTTCTGTCAAGGCAATTATTAACCCAGTGGCCGTCAAGTTGGACCTACCTGCTCATATGCGAATCCATCCCGTTTTCCACGTGTCTCTTTTGAAGCCAGTGCAACCAGGAACAAGGCTAACCACTCCACCTGAACCTATCCTCATAGACGGGGAGCCCGAGTTCGAAGTCAAGAATATTTTGGACTCAAAAAGAGTGAGATCAAAACTCTTTTACCTAATTGACTGGAAAGGTTAGGGTCCACAGGAAAGGTCTTGGGAACCTAGTGACCACGTGCATGCACCTCGTTTAGTGAAGAGGTTCCATCAGGAATTTCCAGACAAACCACGACCAAGGGGGGGAATGACTTTAGGAGGGGCCTTGAGGGGGAGTGCTGTCATGATGCCTGCCCCCGGAAGACCAGACCAGGCCCAGCAGCCCCGGAAGCAGGCATCATGCCACTTGGAGCATGCCCAAAAGCCCCAGTTAGGGGCTGTTTGGGTACAGTCCTGGCACCTATGGCGCCAGGCTCATAAAGATAAAGTCAGTCCTGGCGCCATAGGTGCCAGGCTCATTATTGATAACTTACCAGAAGCAGACCATGCTGCATACTCACCTGAGGCAGACCATGCTGCATGAAGACTCAAGCCAAATGAGGCTTAGGAGGGAATATTTTACTGAAGGGACTATTTTGTTACTTGGGTGGGGCTGTGGAAGAATACTTACCTGGATCTTCTTCCAAGGCTATTTAAACCACGCCCGGACAGCCACACGTGCTTCGGGTTATTCTGCTTGCTGCAGCGTAACGCTCACCGTGTTTTCAGCAGCTCCAGTCTTCAGCCACACCCGCTTCAGTCCTGGGACTCCTAAAACAAGAAGACAAAAAGGATAAAGGTTAGAACAGGAGTTTTAACTTAAATCCTTACCTGAATCCTGATCCATTTCGTCAAGGAACTGAAAGACAGAAGTCTTTGAAGCATTGCTTCGCATTTCTACGGCGTCGCGCTGAACTCACCTGCTTGGCGGTACTTTAGCATTCCATCACGCTCTCTCCATCTCGCGGCCGCCCTCCGACACCTAAGGAGACAAAGACAGCAAGATGAGCAAGGGGACTCTCTAAGACCATACAAGCTACCCCCAAGGACTTACCTGATTTACCACGGGAGGTACTCACCTCATTTCGGGTCGGCGCAGTCAACTCTGCTTCATCGCCGTACCCCGGCCCCTAAGGGGAAAAACACAATAGACTTACCTGAATCTTACCGAGTGCCATTTGGAAATCTTCGAGTGGATTAATCGGCAACCTGCAAGGAATCGGACAGAGTGAAGAGCAGACATTTGAACTCTTATGAACAATTGGACTTTAGAGTCAATACTGGAACTCACCAATTCCTCTACGCCAGTGAAGTAACTGGTCATCAACGCGCCCCTGCGGTCGACGCAGGATGGAGAGCTCATCCTTCCAAACCATCAGGTGAGACTAAGGAGGGGACATCAAGAGTGATCAGTGGGAAGACAACGGGAGCGGGGAAGGTGGGTTGTCACTCAATTCCACGGGTGGTTAATTCCTCTTCTCCTTTGTAGAAGAATATTCTTGCGAGCCAGACAAACTAGGCTGAGCGGGCCAGTCCAGTCAGTCATCTCGGCGCTACACGTCACGCTGGTGGAAATAACAGCGGCCCAGTTCCGGTCGACACCCCCATGGGAACCAGGTGAGCGTAACAACTGCTGACGTAACCTAGGCAGAGTCACTGTACATGGTTACTTCCTGGTCTGTGTGTTTCTCGAGCGTGACAATCCGTGCCACAAATTCTGCAGCCTGTGCTGCAAAGTGAGACGGTAGTCTAGCATTCGTCATTACTTCAAATTCCCCATTAGCCTTGTGCCTTACCACAGAGGCACCTGAATATCTTTGCCCATCAGTTTGATCGATCCTTGAAGAACCACCAGTGAGGAAAAGCTCCCCAGCTGCCAAAGCATTTTCTTTTACCCTGGGGATCTCATCATAGAAGTCCTTGTATTTTGAGCAATCATGTACATGCTCATCTTCTGCCAGTGGTTCAGCTACAAACATGGCAGCGTTCACTGTTTTACATCTTACTATTTTAATCGCTGGATTTGATATAGCTACTTTTGAGACGTCAATGTTCCTTTAGCTTTCTCTAGAACAGCAAATAATGCATGCTCAACAAACAACATCATAGAACACCCCATTACTATGCTGGCAGATTTCTCAATAGTGAACACAGCGGCTTCCAACGATTGCTCGCAAGAGAAGTGACCCCTCATTAATGGGTCCAGGATCACACTATAATATGCTAGAGGCTTGTACCCCAAGGCAGTTCTCTGCATGAGTACAGCTGTCATAAATGTTCTATTTGTGTGCGAGAATAAAAAGAATTGCTCAGAATAATTAGAAATCCCTAAGACTGTAGCTGTGCAAATTGCCTTTTTTAACTCATCAAACCCTTCCTCCATTTCCTCAGTCCATACAATCTGTTCCTGGCTTTGTGGGGCCTTTTTCAGGGCATGCAATAATGGCCTTTTGTATGAACTATAATCAAATACCCATGCTCTTACATAATTGCACAGTCCCAGAAATTGCTGCATGTGCTTTATCGTGTGCGGTTTCGCTGTTTTCAAAATTACCATAGCCCTTTCAGGTGTAACTTTCATACCTTCATGCGAAATTAACTGGCCTATGTATAAAACCTCTTCTTGGAAGTACTGCAATTTTTCTTTGCCCACTTTATATCCCTTCTCGGCTAAAATAATCATTAGCTGAACTGAGTCATGTCTGCACTCTTCCTCTGATATACTACTGACTAAAATATCACCTATTTATTGCAAAACAACAATCAATATTGCTTAAGTCCATCTGTTGGACTCTATTGAAAATCGATGGTGACTCACAGTACTCTTGGGGGTAATCTTGTACTTTTCAGTTTAGTCTGACGGAACGTAAATGACATCAGATCCTGAGAATCTTTATACAAAGGGGTGAGAAAAACGCATTTATCAAATATCGTTCTTCTGAGGAAATACTACATAAGATCGTCACCGGATTTGAAACTAGAGGAAACTCAGCCTCTACAATCTGTTTAATTGGGCGCATGTTTTGAATTAAACGCCACAATCCTCCCTTAGATTTTATGATAGGGTGCACTGCAGTATTGCATGGTGACTCTGACGTTACTAAAATGCCATGATTCATAATGGTGGATATCGTCTTAAAAATACTTTTGTCTGCCTGTCGAGACATGGGATACTGCGGTGCTCGAGGTAAAATTGCTCCTAGCTTCAGTTTAATTTTAACTTCTCCAACCCCTTTTAATAGGCCTACATGATAGGGGCCTGTGGTCCATAAAGAAATTGGCACTTTTGCCATATCTTCATAAAAAATGTGGGACGATGTCGCACTATCATCATTCTCTGTGGAACCTCTCATCTTTCTGCCTTAACCCAATATGTAATGCTCATCTTGAATACCACTTCGTCATCAGATGGGTCATCCTTAAATATGTCCTCATCAGTGACGTCAGTTAATCTGTAACCCTCTCCAATAGCAATTACTGTACTCCATGATCTACCATTGCCATCAAATCCTATGAGCATAGCCAAGACCCCTCGTACTACAGCTTCTTGTAACTCCAAGGGAAAAATCTATCCCCCTTCTTCATCCAAGGGAATTTCTGGCCTAAAGAGAAATTCATCAGGTATTCTCATAGTCTTACCCACTAACCCAGACAGCCAGGTTAACAGAATGCTCACCCCATAATGAAATATTTATGGTTCTAACGGTACTCCTCGTATGGCTATTTGCCCAGTAAATGCCATAATGAATTCATTCACATTTAAATAATGTATTCTTGGCGTTGAACACACTATACCTTGCTCAGTAAAAGAAATTGTCATGTTTAGCTTCGTCATTAAATATCGACCCAATACTGGTGTCTGTTTTGAATACAACAACAATGGGACAGACGTATCACATTCTGCTATAGAGACTGCCAATTTTTCAGTGAAAGGAACTCTGCTTGTTGCTCCTGTGAAACCTTGAGCATTCATGGCATTACCTGATAATAAAAATGTTCCCTCTCATATGCATGAGCGAGTTGCAGTCGTGTCTATCAAAAATGAAAAGGATTTGCCTCCTATCGTGACGTCAACCCTTGGTTCCACTTAAGGATTTGGCATTACTGATAGTATTGGACACATCAAGTCACCCAGTGAGCTGTCCTATTGTGGCTACATACTCATTCCTGGGCCAGTGAAAGGATTCCCACCCTCAATAGTGACTCCCCCTACTCTAGGGGTGAATAGCTGTCCTGTGTTTGCGCCCTGCTGTATCTGCATGGGTGCATGTTGCGACTGCCCTTGTGGTGGATTCAATGGTGCTTGCTGTGGTTGCAAAGCCTGTTGTGCTCTTGGTGCTTGTGTTTGATACACTTTTTGATCTTGGGGAAACCTGTCCCTACTTTGTAAGCCATATGCAGGTGGATAAGGAGTCCCCCCTTTTGAGAACTGCCCATTCTGTACATACCCTTGGCTCCCACATGTTCATGCTATGTGTCCTGTCATTCCACATGTCCAACATACAGGAGGGAGTCTTCTGACGTGTCCTCCCTGCATGCCCTGGTTATCATTCTGCATAGGCTAAAACACACCTTGGTTACTCTGAAACTTCCCTTGATTATTCTGAAAGCCTCCCCTTCCGCTGAAGTTTTCACTACCTCGTCGTATAAATCCATTCCCTCCTTGATCAAACTGCCTTTGGTTATTCACCTGCAGCATGTCTGCTACTTGCTGCAATACTGACCCCTCTCCACTAGTTAAAATTGCCCCTTCTATAGCATACTTCGATAGCTTCTTCTGTACTAATTTAGCCTCCTCAATCTTCCTACTATCGTCTCTCTTTTGATTTTTCTCCTGCAACAATCTGCAATGATGCGCTATGGTCAGCTGTATTTCTGGCCATGGTCTTGCTTCCATACCCACCAGTTTCTTGAGCAGTCTCTGTACCTTGTCTGGTAGCCCTTTACATAATATATGATAGAACAGAGGTATAGATTGTCCTCATGGCTCGCACCTTTCCAAAGACCAATGATCTTTGAAATTCTGAATGTAAACAAGAGGATCCTCAACCTTCCTGCATCTTACGTGCCATTATAGCACCCAAATCCGACATATCAGGATATTGTACTCGAAGCGCTTTCCAGACTGCCACTCTACAATTATTAAATGGCTCCATCATGGGCTGTGTTCTGGGCAGTGACACCTGCGTATGCTGCTATCGACAAAATGTCATCAGCTCTCTCCCCAAGTGTATCTGCTAGAAGTGCCTTAATGTCCCCTACAGCTTGTGTATTGCCTCCTGTCATTTTCTCTAATGCATTAATCCATTTTCCAGCACCCAACGTCAGACTCAGGAGTTTACACCTTAGATTATCATTATCCATTTGGGGCCATGTTATATACTGTGGTCTGACTCCTCCTTTTTCTAACAACGGGAACTGCGAGATCCCAAATTCGCACTCGTCTCCCATTGTCTTCCTATCAGTAGCAGGGACAATGGTTCCACACCGTCTTCTTCCTGGTAGTGACCTTAGCCTGCTCACATAAGGTGGCGAGATCCCCCTCACACTATGGGATTGCTCTTTAGGTCGGTCTGGCTGAGCCAGAGGCTCTGGCGTCCACGGTTTAGGTAGGTCCAGATCTGACCATCTTACTTTCCTATCTGTCGAAGAACATCCTTCAGGACACATGCATTAGCGCCCTCCTCCTCACGGAAGGTTTCTCTGTCTTCATCTGACATATCTTGTCCCCAACTAGTGTGGCTTCCCTCTTTCTCATTTCTGTTTAACATTATTTTGTCCAAAGACTAGGCTCTGTGCTCGAGGCTCAACAAACCTCCCTCTTTGCCTCATGACTGAGCACCTTCAAATGGATCATTTCTTCCTTTACTTTTTTATTCACTCTTGGCCTCATTTCATGACAAACTTTATTGATCATTTCTCCAATGCTTCTTATATGAAAATCATCCTCTAAATCTGCCCTAGGCGGTCCTGGCAATTGGTTTGTGTGTTGAGACAAATTCTTCTTGTCTTCCCATGCTACTATTGGATTCGGTTCCATTTACTCTTTCTCAATGTGATCAATGTTGCATGCCCTTTTCCTTCTCTTTCATTCCATTTACTTGGCAAACTCTCTTCATTTCTTTGCTTCCTCCCTGACGCTTTCCTCTTCCTGTCTTTTCACCTCCCTTCTCTCGTTTGCCATATGCACTTCTTCATCTGTGCATCTTTGCATTCTTTTATCTCTTAATTTCTGTTCCTCTTCTTCTTATCTTTTCTTTTCTAGCTTATCTCGTTCTTCGATTGCTCTTTGCCTGTTATCATATTTCTCTGTTCTTCTGCTCTCTCCTGCTTTTTCAATTGTTCATCTTGATACAGTTGTTCTCGTCTTTGTCTACTCTTTCTTTTAGCTTAATCTTCCTTCAATTGCTTCTCTCATTCTTTGTCTTTATTATCTTGCTCGTCCTGATCTTCCTTTTGTCTTACTTCCTCAATGCTCTTTCCATCAGGTTTGAGTAGTATCTGACCACCCAACCATTCATTCTGTATGAGCGCTACCTCGACAATTTTGTCTTTTTCTCCTTTCCATCTTTTATCTCTCTCTCTATATTTAGAAACATACCTGGTCGATCACTTCTCTCCTTGTCCCGTGGGACTTTAGGGATCACATCTCTTTCTAGAGTCTTTTCTGGACCCTCGTCACTGCTATGTGTAGCCAACTTATATGTAGGGTTGCTATACCATGTCGCTGCCTTAGGCTCTCGTAAAGGATATAATCCTTCATCCTTTGGACAATAACCATTTGCTTCAGGCATGGTAGGGTGAGCAGAAGGCTCAACACCCCCTCTTTTAAACTGGTTAAGCATCCAGTCTTCAGGAGGCAGGTCTTCCTGTTCCTCCTGGTACATCTTCCGAAGCTCTAAGCTGGCTAACCTCTTTTCTAACTTTTTTCCCGTGTATGCTGCATGTAAGTATGTCGTCATGTATTGCAAAACTGCTTTAGACAGTGATCCCCCATGTGGTCATGGCATGAACATTTTATCTGGCATGCCCTTAACCCATTCTTTACTGTAGTGCTTAAGCTTGCGTGCGTGTTTTGGCAACTGTCTGCACAAGTGTATAAGCGGAGTAATATCCTCCATCATGACTTAGTCACAATTGACTGTCACTACTTACCGTTATTTTACACAAATAAATGCTTTCCAGAAAAATAATACAATATGAGCGTGCACCAATCCTCGCAGCTCCAAGCCTCTATGTCACTTTACTTCAATCTACTTATTCAATAAACATCATTGGTCGAATAATAAATAAATAATTACATTTCAACTCTACCTATTCTCTATCTTAGTCTATTTCTTCCTTATTTTTTCAAACTTAATTTCTTTTACCACATACGTCATATATAATATACAGACAGACAGACAAACTAACAGTCTGGCCAGCCCACCTAAATCTCTCTGAACACTCCACATGACTTTATTCCTGCCCCTAATAATGACTCCGATCAGAGTTTGCACTGTCCTCTTTAACGATCCTTGATTGTTTGTAGCCTAGGTATGTCCACTTGGACTTTCAGATAAGCTCCTTCTAAACGTCCTTGACATAGGATTCCAGGTTTATCATATAGATCGCTCCTCGTCTATATATCTTAAACTATGATGCTCTTCATCTTAAACCAAAAACTAAAATTCCCCAACCAACCCTCCGTTACTCTTTCCCCATTATCACTCTTCCCCACTTAGTGCTCATTCAGTTTGCTACCTCACTCATCCCTACTCACCATTCGCTTTTTCGACTTCCGGGATCGCCTCCTCCTCAACCAGCCTCTTCAGCCTTCGGTCCACTCAGCTTCCTGTAGAAGTCGGGAGGGAATTCCACTTGAAAATGAGGGACCAGTCCCACCTGTAGGTGTAGGTGTAGGATTTTTAAGTAATGGCCACTCTCCAGAGGGAGCTTCAAGTTCCTCCAGCTAAATGGCAGAGGACATCCGATATTTCCGGGACCCCAAAGCTTACTACGTCAAAGGATTTTTAACCATCCTCTCTCTGCTACCACGTGAACGTTTGTGCCCAACACAAGCCCTTTAAGACGAGGTAACAATACTTTGAGATAGATGGGGATACAGAATATACTCATGCATCAATAATCAAACTGACTCAGGAAATTGGCAAAGTGCGTCTATATCAATTATCTAAAACAGGGAGTATAACAAACATCAACGAACACGCTCGATCTTCTCACTCAATGCATTTCATAAAAAACATAACATTTATAGTAAAACCTCGTCATCATTGATGTCAGTCTATGTTGCAAACTACAAAGACCTACTGGGGAAAGTGATAGTCTTACAGGGAACCTCTAGGTATACATTCCATACTTGTCAGGGAAGGTGATTGGGTCTCTATCATCAGGTTGGGCAACTAAGCCCTCTTCTGGTGCAGGTCACTATGAACGTCATCAAATACACAATGTCCCATTTGTTATAGAAACAATAGGGCTCTTTAGTACATGGCCCTTCATAATTGGTTGGCACCCTTGTACCCCTCTGTAATATTCCACCTATGCAAGCAGCTTAGAGGCTAACATCCAGGTGCTGGCGGGCTGGTCATAACCATAGCTTCCCACCAATTAGCCTGTCATCTATCATCACTCTTGCCATCAGCCAGTCAATTAGCCCTTTGAACATTGGCCTTCGAAATATTCTTTGTGCCTGAGAATAAGAGGGAGTATAGGCGTACTGTGTCTCTTGGTTTCGATACAGCTTGTCCCAGTGTCTACATTCATCCAACCATGTGACTGCAGACCATGTTTCCGAGACTTTCTGTATTTAAAACACTATTAAATGATGAACCTCTGATGCCTTCGATGTTCTGACTCCTCAGCTCAAACAGTTTGTTATTTTCACACATTCTGTAACTACTGCATGAACATTCAGATTCACAGTGGCCTTGACTTCCTGGTGCTGGGCCAACCAAGACTTTCTTCGATTCACCTCTGAATGTCGATTGCTTTTCCAACTGTGACACACTGAAAGCCTTTCTTTTTACTGGATCTAGCTCTGCTAAAATGCATTGTGGAATCGTCCATAGTCCATACATTCCTTTGCATATACGTTTGTGCATCGCTACAATCTATTCACTACATAGCTAGCCTTTAAGAATACTTTGTCTACTTGCATTACTGTATCTGTACACTTGTAAAATGACTTGATATCTTCTTCATTATTTATGTAGCATGAGCATCTTCATCTCGAGCCCGAAATGTTGCTCATCATTAACACCTCTTCCTTTGTTTCTCTGGAATGTCTATACTCTTCAGCCTCTTCGTCTGAGTGCATCAGCTCTGCTTTTCATGATGTCACCAGGCTTCCTCCTTGGTTGTTTTTCCCACTTCCTCCGGGATTTCATTCAAATGGCCATCATATTGTCATGAATGCATATATGGCTTCCTCAATGGGAACCTTACTTCCAAGATTCTTTTTGATATAGGTATTTTCACTGGCACTGCACATGTCTCATACTCTGGTTCCCAACATATAGGTGTACAAAAGGGTAGGGTGGCCCTTGTAGTGTCAGTGTGGATTCAGGGCAAAATATGAAACAAACAAAGTAGAGCAATCCACACTGTGGTCAGACATAAAAATGACGGTCCTTATTTTACATATTTTTATCAAAACATGTTTTGTGCTCATATATAGAGTCACAGGTAGGAAAAAAACAAAGATACGTCTGGAAAGATATTGACCATTTATTAATGATAAGAATAAAAAGATTCAAAGAGGTAAATTAAACAATACCTAACAACAAATTGTTCAAACATAGAAGGAAATACATTTCTCTAAAAGTGAAAAACAAGTTCAAAGAAAAATATCATATTCAACAATAAATAGCAAAGACATTGCAAGAAAAAATGAAAGCAAGAATAAATACAAAAGTTACTCTACAATAGACTTAATATTTTTGTTCATAAATTTTACTAAAGCTGTCTATTCCTAGAGAGTTCTCTATTTTTCTGTGTCATGAACAATGTATGATCATGTTTTGTAATCTGCCAACGTGCCGGTTTTTAAGCAAAAAATGATTTTTGTCAGTGTTGCTGCTCTAAAACATTCAAATAAACAAGTACTGAAGGCACGTTTCAGCTATCGCCATTTTGGTTGGCATGGATTTCGGAGCCTTCCTCAGGGCAAGATGGACCTAAAAAGAGTCCGGGAGACAAAAGGAGGCAGATGTATATCTTTATCAATATAGTATTTTTCCAGCATATATAAGGTATCTCTTACCAAAAAAAGAAAAGAAATTTAGAGGAGGGATAGTACTGCTTGTATGGGTTTGAAAAAAAGGGGGTCTGCATAATACTCACCCTGTATGTTAAACACGGGTATGCAAACTAGTGAGCCTTTTGGTAGCTGGCGACAGACTTTTCCTCTTGGGACTGCGATCCTGAGTCTCGCAATTACTGACTTGGATCACTGAAGAGTCCAATGACAAAGGGACTGGAGGGTCTGGAAACAGGAAAGAGAAATCAGAAAAGGAAAAAGAGATCAATGTGTGGGCCACATCAACATGTGTCATTAGTTAATCTTAGGTGCTGTGGCAAAACAACAACCTGATGGCATAGGAACAAGTAGGAATGCTGGAGGTTGTAAAGGAAAAATAACGGACCATAGGTATCTTACCAAAAGTATTCCTGGATGCAGGGGTAGGGATTTAGTTTGTTTGCTCTTAGAATGGTGTTATTTCTTTAGAGTACACGAGTCTGGACCGGAGTTCCGGCAAGGAGTGGTATATGTAGCAAGAGGAGAAAGTCTTGTCTTGAGGACAACGTACAGCACTGTGCACAGAGGTAGACAGGGGAGAGAGAAGGAAGAAATATGGATAACGGATGAAGGAATCATTCGAAAAAATGGTCACCAAAGCAGTTGGTGATCATGAGCTGCCCAGCTGGTAGAGTTACGAAGCGTTAGGGCAGAAAAGGGAAAGGAAAGCAAAAAGGAAGAAAAGGGACGAGAGAACAGAGATGAAGGGGACCTTAGATGGGGTGTGACGGAGGAGAGGGGGGAGGGGGAAGGTGAGGGAGAAAGGTTCAGTGGGGAAAGGGGGAAAAGGGAGAAGAAGAAAGGAGTAAATAGCAGAGTAGTGGAAAAGAAAGGAAGGAAGAAAAGGGGGAGAAGAAAGAAGGGAAAAGGAAAGTGTACATAAATGCATATATACCTGACATTCAGGTGTAAGCTTTCCTCATAGATAGAAACGGGTTGAAGCTCTTTGAGTTTGTTTCAGGCTGGAAGCGTGAACGTGACAGATCGTCACCGTTGCAGGGCATGCAGGATGCGCCTGCATAGGGTCAGGCACGTTAGGAAGCTGAGCCTCTTGCCAATAATAAAATCGAATGACAGATGTAAGGACTGAGTTACAAAAAGGCTTCCGGCTGTGGTTACTAGTGATAGTGCATAACGCAAAACTTACTGTAATAATCAAGCTGATGCAGATAATCCTTCAGTTGCAGATCACAAAGGAGCTGCTCAGTGAAGTGTTTGTAGGAAACTGGACGGATCTTGTAGTCATGGAAACCTGTCGTGGCAAAACCCATCATTCCACGGGGCAGGGCAAACCATGATGGGCGCTGGGGGTAGAACCAAGAAAACAAAATCTTGTAAACCCGGGACGGCCCGCCTGTTTGCAGCCTATTACTGTGTGCATATTATTTACGTTTCATAAGGAAAAAGAGAGAGAAAAAAATAAGGACAATAAAGGAAGGGGAGACAAAGAGTTTCGCCGAGGAAATGGTATGCTCGGACAGGTGAGCAGCCATTGCGTTACGCACGGTGGCAAGTGGACACTGTGTTTCCATGGTGACCTGGATAGTGAAACTGGGAAAGAGGCAGAAGCAAAGTGCACAAACGTTGTGACAGATGACTGCACAAGTGAGTTGTGGTACAGATAAGAAGGAAAGGCGCATCGCGTATGCGCGTAAATGTATGTTGTATGAGCAACATATAGATAGCATGAAAGAGGAGCATTGGGTGGGGGTACTTGGCTCCACCTCTGCAAAAGTTAAGGACAGCTGGGTAATACCTCCCATCAGCTGGCCCCCCTCTCTTCTCCTGTGAGGGGAGTGATGGTCTGGTCCCAGCAGACGTCTGAGAGGTGAATCCATGGTCACCCCTGTAGGGGTGCAGTATGTGACCATATAGCTGCCAGTGAAACTTGGGACTTTCCAAGATCTTGTAAAGTTCCTGATGAGGACTTTGTTCCCCGCATAGGGGGTGGCTGTGCTGTGAATGTCTCTTCTTCTTGTGCTAATAGAATGTCTGTGTTTGATGCTGGGTTGGCAGGCCTGTCTTGATGTGGTTGCACCTGACGTCACATATAGGTGAGAGACCAGGTAAGTTCACTCAAAGATACTTTAACCTTGTCACCAAGGAGTTGGGCAGAGCTGTTAGCATTCAAAATTGATGCGGGCAGGAGCAAGAGAGCCCATGAATTCTCCTGCCAGTAACAATTTCACGCGATTCGAATGATAATCTGTGCCATGAGAATTGCATAGTGCAAAAATAGCGAGTGGAAGACAGTACAGCCAATTCTTGCCAAGTCTCGCTGACAGCCTGGCAATGTGCTCTTTAACCAGGCCATTGAGGTGCTCAACAAGTCGGTTGGCTTGATGATGGTGTGCTGAGGAGGAACGCTAACTCCTTAAATAGATAATTGGCAAAGTGCTGTACATTGTCAGTTCTCAACACATCAAATACCCCCCACCTTGGGAATACTTCATGGACCAAATGTTTTTCGGCAGATTTTGCATCATTGTGAGCACATGGGCCAGCCTCAAGCCAATGTGAAAAAGGACATGCGATGACGATCATGTATGTATAATAGCTACATCGATCCTGTATATCAACATAGTAAATATGTAAATGCAGGAAGGATCCCTCCGGGCGTAGTAATGTTGCCCTAATCATTTTAAGTGTATACCCTGCTGTAAATTGTTGGCACGTGACACAATTGTTTACAAACTCAATTCTTGTAAATTGCACATGAACCACTGTTCATTAATCTCTGCAGCTTCATGCTCCTTTGACACATGTGCTGGGTAATACAGCTGATGCAGGACTGTGTGGAGCAGCCTCTGTGCATTACTGGTTTCCCTGTACTGTTCTGTCTTCACATCCGATCTGTAGGTGACAGTGAGCAGCCCCTCTTTTTCCATAACTCCTGTACCTTTTGGAGTGCACCTCCCTGCATCTCAATGACGTGGGCAATGGGCAATGCTTAAATGGCTACCTGAGTGTAGGGTGCTGCTTTTGCAGCAATTTCACACAGGCACGTTGCCTCTTTTAGAAGGCATGAACCATGGGCTGTGCAATAGTAAATAAACTGCTTCATTGGCTGTGAGTCTGCCCTATCGTTGCCATGTGAAATTAAATCTTTGCCGCTGGTATGGATGGCACAATTTATTACTGCCAGTTTTTCTGGGAGGGGCAGTACCTCGATTAATCAGGACACTAACTGCATGCTCTACGGGGGAGCCATTGATCCCCCTAAAATCCCTGCTTTCCCAGCAAGTCAATCCTGAGTGCACCAGGGATGTGACACAGGTTGAATGTGAGAAAATGTTTACCCCTCTGACATGCTCACAGCTGTTATTGACACTGCCAGTTCAGCTGTCTGTGCTGAATAATTTAGTGGCAACCTCATCTGAGCCCATACCTGAAATTCTCCTTTGTGGTACAAAACCAGTTCTGCACCCATATGTCGACACTCTGTGCTCGAATATATCATTGATGACCCATCAACAAAGAGCATTTCTCCTACTATGGGCTCATCGTGTACCTGGGGGTTGCCTCCGCCGGTTGTGCTATGAATGTGACTGGGTTGACAACCCAACACTTCACTACCTCAATTGCTGGACTGTCAATGTGTTGTCAATGTGGATTTTGATTTTTTGATTGTAAAAAAAATGATGTACAAATAGCATAATGGCACAGCTCATCATTATTGTTGCTGACGTCTGTGCTGAATCTTGCATAGTCATCACTGAACCCAAACCTAAGATCTCCTCTTATGTAGCCTGGGGAAGGCAGTTGCTACTTGATCCTAACCCTGGGGGTGGTATCAGGAATGAGCATCACATGGGAGGAGATGGCTGTCAAGGGGAAGTGGCGACTCCTTTAGGAGAGATGCAGTATTCATCTTCTTCTTAGGATGAGATTCCCATGATTCCCAAAAACCTAATGGCATGCTGTCATTGCACAAGTCCCTCCCATGAAACTACCCAAAGCTGTCTTAAGTAGAGGTCCTAACGCCAGTGTTAAAACACAAACCTTTTCCACATTTCCTAACTCTGACAACTCTCAGTTTACCAAGCAATCCAAACAATTATTTATGGATTTCAAGATCCATAATGTTTGTGGCACTGGGACAAGGACGAAGGGCCCAGAGTTTGTAAAGATCAACGGTGCTGTTGGCCAGAATGTGCCGTCTAGTTGTTATAGAGGAAGACACCTGAGCAGGACATTTAAACTCAGGAATGAGTTGCAGCTGAAGGAAGACGATGAAGGAGTATCTGAGGCAGAGGCAGTCCGGGGTGCTGGATTTGCCACAGAAGCAAAAGGAAGAACACCAGCTGAGCTATGCTAGAAGTGAAGGCTGGCTGAATTGCAGAAGGCGCGCCGTGGGAAGCAGCATCTGGAAGAGAAGCACAACCGAAGTAGAGATGTGCTCCCAAGCCAACGTGTGGCGCTTCGGTGTGCAAGAGGACAAGGATAATCAACGAAGCAGGCAGAGCTCCAAAGGAGAGCCATGCAGTCTGTGGGAGTTAAGCAGGAGCTGGCAGTAGAGCGGACAGAACACAGAAGGTCCGCCGCAGTACCAGCGAGTGAAAAGGAGACACAAAGAAGACCGGTGAGTTGACCTGAACCTACAGGTGACCCAGTGGTGCTCCAAGCAGGACATTTAGCAGAAACTAATATTTTTGAATAACGAACAATTAAAGCAAGACAAGGGCAGCAGGGGGCCATCTGGGGGAACCATCTGGGGAAAACCTGTAACCCGCATTGCCAAAAGCCAAAAGGCTGTAGAGGAATAGTAGAGGCAACAAGGGCACAACTCCCATTATATGGGATATCAATTGGTGGAAACCTGCAGCTCACATTGCCAACAGCCAAAAGACTGTAAAAAAGTTGTACAAAGACAACAAGGGCACAATTCCCCTTTTATGGGGTAACACCTGGGGAAATCTGCAATCCACATTGTCAAGAGTCAAGAGATTATAAAAGATGCAACCATTGTTTAGACCTCCTCACATAAGACACTGGAGCGGAGAATCGTGGAACAAATATTGCCACTAAGCACAATTGTAGTTGTAGGAGTTTTTCATTCAGGCAGGTGAGTAAACCAGGAAAGGGACCAACTGCAGTTAGTAGCAAAGGTCTGAGAAGGGTAGTTAAGACAGGCAAGACTGGCTGTGTGATTCCCATTCCAGCGCTTTTCTAAGCGTGATTGCAAAGAACTGTATTTCACCACTCTGAATACCCTACTGAACTACAGGAAGTCCCTCTACTGTGGCAATGAAGTGTGGAGCCAGTTGGGAGGCAGCGACTTCACTTCCCTTCAAATACCGGATGTTGGCGTGAAACCCCACGAAGGGCTGAGAAGAGTAGTTAAGACAGGGAAGACGGCATGTGTGATTCTCATTCCACCATTTTTCTAAGCGTGATTGCAAAGAGCTGTTTTTCACCACTCTGAATACTGCATAGAACTACAGTAAGTCCTTCTATTGTGACAGTGAAGGGTGGAGCCAGTGAGCAGGTGGTGACTTCACTTCCGTTCAAGTACCAGATCTTGGAGCGGAGTGCCGAGAAGGGCTGAGAAGGGCAGTTAAGGAAGGGAAGACTGGGTGATTCTCATTCTAGCATTTTTCTAAACGTGATTGCAAAGAACTGTATTTCGCCGCTCCAAATACCCTACTGAATTACAGGAAGTCCTTCTACTGTGGCACTGAAGTGTGGAGCCGTTGGGGAGGTGGTGACTTCACTTCCCTTCAAATACCGATCTTTGCGCGTAGGACTGCGAAGTGCTGAAAAGGGCAGTTAAGGCTTGGAAGACTGTGTAAGTGATACTCATTCCAGTGTTTTCCTAAGCATGATTGCAAAGAACTGTATTTTGATGTTCCTAATACCCTATGGAACTACAGGAGGTCCTTCTACTGTGGCAGTGGAGTGTGGAGCTGGTGGGGAGGCAGCAACTTCTCTTTCCTTCAAATACAGGATCTTGGTGCGAAGAGCCACGAAGTGCTGAGATGGGTAGTTAAGACAGGGAAGACTGCCTGTGTGATTCTCATTCCAGTGTTTTTCTAATCGTGATTGCAAAGAACATTATTTTGCTGCTCTGAATACCCTACAGAACTAAAGGAAGTCATTCTACTGTGGGAATGTAGTGTGGAGCCAGTCAGGAGGTGGCGACTTCACCTCTGTTCAAATACCAGATCGTGGCGCGAAGCGTGTGAAAGGCTGAAAAGGGCAGTTAAGGCAATGAGGACTGTCTGTGTGATTTTCATTCCAGTGTTTTTCGATTGCAAAGAACTGTATTTTACTGCTCTGAATAACCTACTGAACTACATGAAGTCCTTTTACTGTGGTAGTGAAGTGTGGAGCCGGTGGGGAGGCAGTGACTTCACTTCCCTTCAAATACTGGATCTTAGAGCGAAGAGCCACAAAGGGCTAAGATTGCCAGTTGGGGCGTTTCAGACTTGTAGCTTCTTGCCCCCTGTATGCCCTTTACTTAGCCTGGAAGAACTATCTCCAAGAAGGAAGAAGGCTTCAACAACTACTGACAGTTGAACACAGGGTGAGTGACGGCTTGAAAGCTTATTTTCTTTCTGTGGGAGTCTTATATGGGAGTAATATATAATATTGTGGCAAGGTCTTGAGTACCACTCACCAAAGAATGAAACCGACAAACAACTCTAATCTTGTCTTGCAAAGAAGTAGAAGCAATAACAAGATGCCCAAGAGTGTAACTCATTGCTCAGGATCAATTGAAGTAACAAAGATCCCCAACAACACACTACAGAGGACGGCCAGTGAAACTGAGTCTGATGCTGAATCTAAGATTACTGGGTTTTTCCCAAAAAACTCGGCAAATAAGTTATCACACGAAAGAGCAGAATCCTTACTGACAGCGTCACCGCTATGAGCTATTAATCAACCTGATACTACTCATAGCTCTCCTGTCATAGACAATAATGACTCCCTATTGAATCTAAGTCTCATCCTACAAAGGGATTCCATGGGAGGAATGGCTGTTAGGCCTGTGAATTATGCCCCCTTGAAGGAATTCAACAATATTATTAGGACTCATTTATCAGCATTGCCGGATTTGTCCAGGGTACGAGAAACTGACACCTCATGATCCTCGATCAGTGACACAGAGTCAACCATACCCTCTAACTCAATGAATAGCACGGATGGAGTAACCACCATGCACATGAGTGCTGTGGCAGCAACTGCAGATGAAGTTTTTGTGTTATGCTCAACCATGGCTAGTGAGCAGAGAGAACTTAAAAGGGTACTGGCAAGAGTGGTTGAAGTATTAGGACAAGAGGAAACAACAAACTCACCTGCGGAAGAAATATGTTTTCAACCTAGGGACCACAGGCGACTGTCTGGCCCATCAATTCTAAATGCCCAGAAATCTACTCATGATATGGTTCGAAGAGTAAGCTATACAGACCTAGCCCCAGAGTTACAACCGTTGGTAAATAGGTAAAATGCATTGAAATCAAGCCTATGATGGACAGTCCTTTTGTAAACATAATATTTTTACTAAGCCTGTTAAAGCAAATTCCTTGTTTGAAATCACATGCTTCAGCGGACATTGAGCATGTGGAGCTCCCTGTAGTGGATAGCCTGCAAATTGAGCACTGGTGGCATTTGTGTCTCCTTAAGTGGTGTAAGTATTATGTGCTAGTTTTGAATCAATACAATGTCTGGGGTTCAAATTAATTATAAACCGTAAACTCTATGTGGTCCCATCCCACACAGAAGTAGTATAAGTGTGTTGTCTATTGAGTCTCAACTTGGACATGTAACTGAAAGATGTCTGCTAGCATGCATCATGAAGCCAAAATGTGTTAATCAAAATTAGAATCAGATCAAGCAATGGGTTCTTGAAGTGTTGAGGTAGGAATCCCCACGATATGGATTTACCCATAAATGCAGATTACCAAAGACGGCTTTAAAATCATATGTCACTTGTCGATCTCCCACGAAAGCAGGAGACCTGTAGGGGGCCTCTGCATTTGAGCTAGGACTCATTTCAATCTGACTAACTTCGAGGTGGGGCTCCCTTTGCTTCATGATGAGTGTGATAGTGGGAGGATTGCCCCTGCCTTTGAAGGAGATCTTGATCATTAACTTGTACGCCCGCCACCCCCCGTGAAGACTCCACACTTTAGGAATCCAAAGGAAGATTAAGAATATAGTAAGAAAATGGTTCTGTACCATGCGTGGGAAGAATGTGATAATTCTGTGTGATTTTAATGATTGCAGCATAATCAATCAAATAAGAGAGTTCAAGCTCACTCCAATCTGCCTCTAATTGTGATCGGGAAGTTGAGCTGAAGCAAAGAACTATGGGAACGGCGAGAGAATGAGTGAAATATTTATCTGAGTTTGACTTGGGTTTATGGCGATGGCCACAGTGAAGGGAGGTGATGAGCTCTATACTTGGTCTAATTCAAAGGTTAACTCCCACCTAAATTATGTATTTGCCAACCCATTAACCCCTTAAGTGCCAGACTATTATGCAAGTCTATGCAAAAAGGATGAGCATAATCGTCCTTGGCACTTTTATTGCTTCTACCATAGGGGTGAACCATAATGGACTGAATGAACATGCTGTGCTCACTTGGACTTTAAATTACAACCAAGTGAAATCATGATGTAAATTGGTTAATAATGCAGAGGTTAATGGCACTGGGAATATACTGATATGGAATTCCTTTAATACAAATACCCTTAATACCGATTTAATGAGAAACACTATCCCCATCGGGGAACTGATGGAAATGCATGAGTGGATTCTTGGCAATTTGGTCGGTGATATCATTGCCCACAGCTGAATAAGTGAGGATGTGTCTGCTCAGAGAGGGGTGAGACTTGGCCTTTATCACATTTAAATTACTGAAAGAAAGAGGGAATTTCAAAGCGAATTAAAAACTGCCCAAAAAGTTTACTTTTAACACCTAAAGAAAAAATCAGATGTTGTACCAACCTAAGAAATAAATATTAGATTTGGTTGCAACATCATAAAAGTAGTCTGAACAACACCAACTGGAGTTTCCCCTTTACATTATTAAAGATGAATGACAGCCGGAAATTCTGGCATAATTACAGAAAGTTTTTGTCTGGTGAAACTCCCCTGATATTGAATCCGATATCTGAAGATAACTGGGCAAAGCATATTTCCAATCAACAGTCCCAATGTCGAGAGATTGGCAAGACAGCAAATTACCTCTATCAGGGTGGGTTGACCAAAAAGGATTTGAAGAGACAGATATCCTGATGAGAATGATTAAACTCAAGGGATACCAAGCCCCAGGACCTGGCAGGTTAGCAAATGCTGTAATTAAAAGTAGCCCAGAGTACTGGGTACAGGTGTTGGCAATAGTATTTGTGAGAATGTTGGATATAGGCAACATACCTAACTGCTGGAAAGAAACAATCACTATCCCTGTATTTAAGAAGAGTAACAGGAGTGGTCCTGCTGCTTACAGACCATTAGCAATGATTGACTCTTGTTGCAAAATCTTTGCAGGACTTATCCTGAACTGAACATTTGGGTTCAAAAGCTGGACTTGTTTCTTCCTTAGCAGACCGGCTTTAGACAAGGATGTAACACTTCTCATAACATCTGGGCCTTCAATTACATTAGGGCAGAAACTATGCGCAACCTTGGTAGGAGACTCTATCTATGCTTTATAGATTACTCTTGCACATTTCATAGAGTCTCCCGACCCACTCATTGGGATAAACTCAGGTCCTGGGGTATAGATCTCAATCTACTTTACTACATAAAGTTACTATACATGGATAACACGTCTTAGTCCAATTAGACTCTGAAGGCTCTGTCTCCTCTCCCATTAAAGTAAATGTGGGGTTGAAGAAAGGCTGTGTTCTTTCGCCCTTGTTACTCAACCTTTACACTGCAGATATAGACATGGCTGTAAGAGCATCACGAAATTTCCATCCATGAATGGGTAATGTTGCAGTATCATGGATGGCATATGCTGATGATACTATTCTATTGGATTTAACCTCAATATGTTTACCTCACTCTATGGAGGCACTTGCTACTTATGCCACTAACAATAACATGAAGATCAAAACCTCAAAAACCAAAGTTATGGTATTTAATAGGAAACATCATAATACTAAATATACTCCTTTCTGGCCCTTTGAAGAGAAACAGGAAGTTCCATAGTGCCCACAATACTGCTTCGCACAATAGGCCTGCCTGGTTGAGGTAACTTGTGCTGGGATGCTTATGGGAACAACTGAGCATCAGCTCTTCGTTGAACTGGCCGCTGCTGTAGCAACATTCACACTGGGGCTTTGTGAGCCCTTTGTCCCACTGTGAGGATTGACCATGGCTGGCTACTACATACCAAGTCCAAGGGAGCTGGCTGGCAAAGCTGGCCCTCCTCAACGGACCCCCTATAAGGAATGGCACACCTGTTTGGCCATTTGACGAGAAACAGGCTCCTCCAGCATGCCCACAACTGCATCCCCCAACAGGCCTACCTAGTCGAAGTAAGCCATGCCAGGCTTCTTATGGGAACCACAGAGCAATGGCTCCTCGTTGAAATGGCTGCCAATGTGGCAACATCCACACTGGGGCCTTGTGAGCCCTTTGTCCCACCCCTGCTGGGTGAGGATTATCCATGGATGGCTAAAACATACCAAGTCCAAGGTCTGGTGAAGCCAGCCCCTCTCAAAGGGCCCCCCTACAAGGACCAGCACTCCTGTCTGGCTCTGTCCGGCCAAGGTAGGCCTTGGAAACACAGCCTGTAAGGTACTATACTTAATGTGCTATGACACTGGTGATGCAGCTTGCCATACAAAGGCCACTCCAAATGCTATGTGTTACCCACGTGACTGTGCAATTGCATTTGTTCGAACTACCCCGGACACTCTTCAATATATCCCAATATGCTAACCTCATGACTTGACCCTATTGTGTCCCCGTGCCATTCCGGTGAGGCACATCTGGCCCTCGACACTTTCCATTCACTTTTTTCTATGTCTCTACTACGCCAGCTAAGTCTAAGGTCTCTCCATAAATACCTGCATGTTCAATATTCCGTTATCTATCCTGGCATGCACAGCTAGTTTAGCCCAAGCTTTATTATCAAAGAAAACATCATAATAGAAATGAATGACAGTTTTAGACATGGTGAATCGCTAGACAGCCGACACGCGTTTCGACCTAAGTCTTTTTCAGGGCCAATTGAGTTAGGGGTTGGGCTCCGTGGTGTTGTAGTCTGGTCCTCCCAGGTAAGGGCACCAGCGCGGCTGGCTAGCCATTTTCGTATGCAGGGTTCGGCGAGTTGATCTGCGCGAGGGATCTCAGGAGGGTTTGTAGCGATTCACCATGTCTAAAACTGTCATTCATTTCTATTATGATGTTTTCTTTGGTGCTAATTAAACCAAGAAATAAATAACTAAATTTATGACAAAGACTTGACTGGACCACATGATAATTCATTTCGCGCAACAGCGATCATTGGACTAATATATCCAACCAGCGCCCAACTGATCCATGGGTTTGTCATCCCCACAATTCTTCTAAAGTAACTCGGAACCTCTGAGTTGGTTCCCTGACAAACCAGGAGCCAGGCTGCGAGCAGACCCAGAAAACAAGTAAAGAGGAGGTGCGCAGGTGAGAGGGAGTCCCGACAACTTTAACTCCAAACAAATGCTGAAGCATTGTCAGTAATTGTTCACAAATCTATGAAACACTCAGCAGATTTTCAGCGCTAAAAATGGACTGTGGATTACTTAACACCTCTTTTAAAATCTATTTACTTGTCCTACAGCCACATTCCTTCCTCAAGAGATTGATATCTAACATGCCCAAGGCTTTATCTATTTAAAATGGAAAAAGGCCAGCACTCTCTGTTTAGGTCAACAAGAATCCACAAAATCAAAACAGCCAATGAGGTGTACAAGGCTTTCACCAAATATCTATTTCTATCTTCCACCAAACCTCTGCTGATTCTCTTATTTAGGGTGCATTGGCCATTCTTCTTTGCACCCTATTTTAGTGTGTTGTAAGTGTTTGTGACTGACATATCTACTGACATATCTACTGGCATACAAAGTGGAAATAAAATTGCTATGAGGCAGCAGGCAAACAGATCTTGAGCCAGCCCAGTTAAAACAACATTCAGCACTTAGGCAAAATAAGAAAAATACATGGTTTAGAATGTGGTGTGTATGTGTTGTAAGGGTGCAGAAGGGGGAGAATGACACACAGGTGGCATAGTGATTGCTATAGACTTATATTAGTTTAATAAAAATAAAGAGAACACATAACTTTCCCCAACTCTAAGCAGGGGTTCCCTGCCTCATCTAAAACACTAACGCTTCTATCAGAATGTCCAGGTCCAAATCAATAGTCCACTCTCCTCTGTCAACAATCCTACTTTTGCCCCTTACACTTAAAACTAAACTAGAGATAAAGTAGATCTTTTTGGTCCAGAAGAATGACTCCTTTCTTCTGGACTGGCGATAGAAGTCCACTTCTAGGCTTTGACTTTTTTCTTAGGGCAATGACTTGGCAGACCAACTGCTTATCTTTTAACACTCTGTATCAGAAAGTCTGTATAACTTTGGTTACCAGGAGAATGGCTCCATTCTCCTGGTATCTTGACTTTAGAGTTTGATACAACCAGGGGGAATGACACCCTTCCCTGGTCACTTTTCACTTGGTTGCACAATCCAACATCACCAGGGGGAATTACTCCCTTCCTCTGGCCTCTCTTTCACTTTGGTTTCACAGTTTAACACCAACATGCGGAATGACACCCGTCCCATGGTCTTGGTTACCAAGAGAATGACTCACTTCTCCTGGTATCTTTGATCCATCCCTCAGGATATTTTGCAGCAGTCAATATCAATGATATTCAAGGTCCCAGACCCAAACTTATTCACATCTTGAGTTTGTCTAGCTTGGTTCACTGTCCTGCCAAGTACTGCCATGAGCAAGATGATTTGTGCTTTCTTTCTGTTTTGGGTGTGGGTCCCTGACCCGTGCTTCTGCACTTCTTTTCTCTCGCAGACTTAGTTCACTCACCTGACAAGTGCTGCTATGAGGAAGATGATCCACTTGCCCTGGGTTTACAGTACCACACAAGCGAGTTACCAGGAGAATATCTCCCTTCTCCTGCTATGGAAAAATTCCTTCCTTCTGCTCACCAAGGCAGGTTTTAACTTCCCACGACTGGGAAACTGCACACCTCCAGATCCTCATGGCTTCCCATCGCTCAACCCCCTCAGTTAGTCCATTGTTACTTTTTATACAATGTTGCCAGTATTGCCTGGCTTAACCGTATGAGTCCTTTGTTCCTTTCCTCTGTCTTGTCTTCATCACTCCACAGTTCCTACTGGTCTCAGTACTTGGATGACTCGTATTTTGGCTTATCTTCTTCATTCCAGTTTTCAGACTCTTGAACTGTCGACCTAAGTAATAAAGGCAAGTCCCTGTTTATGCAAAGTCAAGAGTGAATACAACCTTCTAGGGAAATAAGCCAGGAGATAGCTTGCAAGGATAACAAGGTTTAATTATACAGAATACAGAATATCAGCAAAGGACTCTGCTGCTCAAGAACGTTCTGCCTTCTGAATAAATGTCAGTGCCTTATAAGGGGCCACAGCATCATAGGTGACATCACATATAGGGTCTAAACCCACACAGTTCAATGGGTGGTCAGTTTACATGATCATGCTCCATATGGGAAGCTAGGCTACAATTGGTTGGTCTCTTCGCCGTTGGTCAGGCTCCATGTGGGTCAGCTGGGCTCATCCGCCAAATTAGTAGGTATATATGGTAATGGTTAAGTACACTTAGTAAGAGAGGGTGTTGTTTATGAAGGTAGGAGGAGTTGTTGGGAACAAGAGTTAATAAAGTTGTGTTATGGATGGTATACTAAAGTATGTTAAGTATGTTCTAAGAACAATTGGATTATGAGTAGTATGTGGGGGATTAGAAAGAACAGGGCAGAAATGGGTGTAAGAAAAAGGTCCATGTGTTGGTTACTTTAGCGCTGCTGATTTTAATGAAAGAAGTGCTGTGTTTATGGGGCAATGCATTTGTAATGTGTTGCAGTGTTTTTTTCAGAATCGGGAAAGTGTGGCCTAGAGGTCATGCATTGGAGTGTTGTTGTTGCGGCAGTGTTTGGTGTCTTATAATAGAGGTTGGAAAAGAAGAGTACTTTATACGTAAGGTGAAGAGTTGTATATAGATACTTTGGTAGCATACACATATGTGTGAGCAGGCAGACAATGGTGGCAGTGTAAGAGATGTAATGAGTGAGGTTGGAAAGTGTGACATGTTTGTGGAATGGAAAATGGAAAATGCTGAGCGTTTACAAGTGTTTCTTTTTAGGAGCATTTGTATGAAAGTAATGCATATGTGCATTTATAGGGGCACTGTGTGCAACTTCTTTTATAAAAGAAAAGAAAAGCAGATGGAAAAGATTTGTAGCACTCGGGTGTGTATTTTTAATATGTTGGCAGTACATGCATACTTTCCAACGTAATCCATTCCAATCTATATGTTTTAATGTAGTGCTAGGTGTTTTGTTTGCGTTCTAGGACTTGTAGTTCCACTTTTCCCATTATTAGATTTGGACTACAAGTTCCAGATTGCCCAGAAAAAAAAGGACTGGATAAGCACCTTCAGATTTGAATCGGTTACTTAAGCAAGTATGCATGTACTGCCAACATGTTATACTTCCACATACCAAGTGCAACTTAAAATTGTTGTGGAAATGTTTTGCATTTGCTTTTTCTTTCTTTTAGGATAAAGTTACACACAGTGCTGCTATAAATGCACATATGCATTTTTGAACTTTCATGAAAATGCTCCTATAAAGAAACATTCTTAAATGCACAGAATTTTATGTTTCATTCGATGTATATGTCACACTTGCAAATATTCCATTCCAGTCCTGTTTTTTTTCTTTTCATTTTTGGAATAGTAGTCTGAGTTGTATGATGGGAGGAGTGGAACTCCAAGTCATAGAATGCACCGAAAAAATGAAGATTTGATAAGCACCTAGACATTTGAATGGGTCATGTTGGCAGGTATGCATGGACAACCAACATGTTAAACTTGCACACACTTAGTGACACTTAAAATGCTGTACACATGTTTTGCATCTGCTTTTTCTTTCTGTTAGAGGAACATTACACACAGTCCTGCTATAAATGGACATATGAATGTTTTAACTTTTATCAAATTGCTCCTCAAAAGAAACATGTTTAAATGACAGCATTGTAAGTATTTGCTGCTTTATGTGAGCAGGCGGTGAATGCTGCAATGCATGGATTTTGCTGGAGTGGTTAAACAAGAGAATATGGTAATGGAGAAGCTTATAAGACTGTAATTAGTAGGAAACCTATATTACATGGCCACAGTAGTGGCCATGTAGTTATAGTTAAGTTGCTGTTTCCATAGGAAGAGCACTTTTTGGGCGGCTTATAACTTCGCTCCGCCTGGACGAGTCCTCACCAAACTTTGCAAAAAAAGTATATGGCCCACTCTGACTCTGCAAAGTTTGGTGAGGATTCGTCCGGGGGGGCAAAGTTATAGGGGGGGTCCCAAAACTTTTTTTTTCCCCATAGACTGAATTGGAAAAAAACTTTGCTTGCGCTTACAGCCCAAACCGCTGGACGGATTTTCACCAAATTTGGACCAGGAGTAGCGGCTTGGTCCCGAAAGCGTGCTTTTGCAGATTTGGTGAAAATCCGTCCAGTAGTTTTTTTTAGAATGACCAAAAAGTAGGTCATAAAAAATTAGTGATATCTGTGTTCGGTCCACGGACACACTTCCCTGTTCGCTCTGCGGACAGTGTCCTGATTGGCCAATCGGCTTGCGTGATGTCTGCGGACATGCGACATGTTTGCTGATTGGACGGCGTGGAGCGTGAAGCGCGTCAGATTTTCAGTAGCGCACGCCATCTTGGATTCGCGGAAGTCTACGGACAGCACAGTGAAGCTTGGTTTAAAATGTGTATTTAGTAGAGTATGTTGGTGTGTAAGAGTGTTTGGGGAGGGTGGGAGAGTATGAGATAGGTTAAATGTTGTGTTTTTCCATGTGGTGGACACTCTTGTTGTGTTCGATTTGTCTGCGGACAACACGGCTGTTCTGAAATGTTCTAAATAAACTAAATGGGGGGGTGTTCTTAGGACGCAATATGTGTCCGTTTTGTTCACAAGCAAGCTAAAACTGTTCTAAGAACACTCGCGGTGTCCTGATGCAATATGTGTCCGTTTTGTTTGCAAGCAAGCTGAAACTGTTCTAAGAACACTCGCGGTGTCCTGAAATGTTCGTAAATAAACAAAATGGGGGTGTCCTGAGGACGGTATCCGTATTGTTCTCTGGTAAGTTGAATGTGTTCTAAGAACACTTGTGGTGTCCTGAAATGTTCGTAAAAAAACAAAATGGGGGTGTTCTGAGGACGCTGTCCGTATTGTTTGTTGTGAAGTTTAAAGTGTTCTAAGAACACTTGCGGTGTCCTGAAATGTTTGTAGAGGGTGTCCTGAAGACGCTGTCCGTATTGTTCTCTGGTAAGTTGAATGTGTTTTAAGAACACTCGTGGTGTCCTGAAATGTTTGTAAATAAACAAAATGGGGGTGTCCTGAGGACGCTGTCCGTATTGTTTGATGGGAAGTTAAATGTGTTCTAAGAACACTCGCGGTGTCCTGAAATGTTCGTAAATAAACAAAATGGGGGTGTCCTGAGGACGCTGTCCGCATTGTTCGTTGGGAAGTTGAATGTGTTCTAAGAACACTCGCTGTGTCCTGAAATGTTCGCAAATAAACAAAATGGGGGTGTCCTGAGGACGCTGTCCGTATTGGTCTGTGGAAATTTGAATGTGTTCTAAGAACATTCGTGGTGTCCTGAAATGTTCGTAGGGGGTGTCCTGAAGACGCTGTCCGTATTGTTCGCTGGCAAGTTGAATGTGTTCTAAGAACACTCGCGGTGTCCTGAAATGTTCATAAATAAACACAATGGGGGTGTTCTGAGGACGCTCTACGTTTTGTTCATTGTCAAGTGTAAAGTGTTTTAAGATCACTCGCGGTGTCCTGAAATGTTCGTAGGGGGTGTCCTGAAGACGCTGTTCGTATTGTTCTCTGGCAAGTTGAATGTGTTCTAAGAACACTCGTGGTGTCCTGAAATGTTCGCAAATAAACAAAATGGTGGTGTCCTGAGGACACTGTCCGTATTTTTCGTTGTCAAGTTGAAAGTGTTCTAAGAACCCTCGCGGTGTCCTGAAATGTTCGTAGGGGGTGTCCTGAAGACGCTGTCTGTATTGTACGGGGTGTCCTGAGGACGCTGTCCGTATTGTTCGTTGTCAAGTTGAAAGTGTTCTAAGAACCCTTGTGGTGTCCTCAAATGTTCGTAGGGGGTGTTCTGAGGAAGCTGTCCATATTGTTCATTGTCAAGTTGAAGGTGTTCTAAGAACTGTCGCGGTGTCCTGAAATGTTCGTAGGGGGGGTCCTGAAGACGCTGTCCGTATTATTCGCTGGCAAGTTGAATGTGTTCTAAGAACACTCGCGGTGTCCTGAAATGTTCGTAAATAAACAAAATGGGGGTGTCCTGAGGACGGTATCCGTATTGTTCTCTGGTAAGTTGAATGTGTTCTAAGAAAACTTGTGGTGTCCTGAAATGTTCGTACAAAAACAAAATGGGGGTGTCCTGAGGACGGTATCCGTATTGTTCTCTGGTAAGTTGAATGTGTACTAAGAACACTTGCGGTGTCCTGAAATGTTTGTAGAGGGTGTCCTGAAGACGCTGTCCGTATTGTTCTCTGGTAAATTGAATGTGTTTTAAGAACACTCGTGGTGTCCTGAAATGTTTGTAAATAAACAAAATGGGGGTGTCCTGAGGACGCTGACCGTATTGTGTGATGGGAAGTTAAATGTATTCTAAGAACACTCGCGGTGTCCTGAAATGTTCGTAAATAAACAAAATGGGGGTGTCCTGAGGACGCTGTCCGCATTGTTCGTTGGGAAGTTGAATGTGTTCTAAGAACACTCGCGGTGTCCTGAAATGTTCGCAAATAAACAAAATGGGGGTGTCCTGAGGACGCTGTCCGTATTGGTATATGGAAATTTGAATGTGTTCTAAGAACATTCGTGGTGTCCTGAAATGTTCGTAAATAAACAAAATGGAGGTGTCCTGAGGACGCTGCCCCTATTGTTCGATGGCAAGATGAATTTGTTCTAAGAACACTCGCGGTGTCCTGAAATGTTCGCAAATAAACAAAATGGGGGCGTCCTAAGGATGCTGTCCGTATTGTTCGTTGTCAAGTTGAAAGTGTTCTAAGAACACTGCTGGTGTCCTGAAATGTTCATAGGGGGTGTCCTGAAGACGCTGTCCGTATTGTTCGCTGGCAAGTTGAATGTGTTCTAAGAACACTCGCGGTGTCCTGAAATGTTCATAAATAAACACAATGGGGGTGTTCTGAGGACGCTCTACGTTTTGTTCATTGTCAAGTTTAAAGTGTTCTAAGAACACTCGCGGTGTCCTGAAATGTTCGTAGGGGGTGTCCTGAAGACGCTGTTCGTATTGTTCTCTGGCAAGTTGAATGTGTTCTAAGAACACTCGTGGTGTCCTGAAATGTTCGCAAATAAACAAAATGGTGGTATCCTGAGGACGCTGTCCGTATTGTTCGTTGTCAAGTTGAAAGTGTTCTAAGAACCCTCGCGGTGTCCTGAAATGTTCGTAGGGGGTGTCCTGAAGACGCTGTCCGTATTGTACGGGGGTGTCCTGAGGACGCTGTCCGTATTGTTCGTTGTCAAGTTGAAAGTGTTCTAAGAACCCTTGTGGTGTCCTCAAATGTTCGTAGGGGGTGTTCTGAGGAAGCTGTCCATATTGTTCATTGTCAAGTTGAAGGTGTTCTAAGAACTGTCGCGGTGTCCTGAAATGTTCGTAGGCGGGGTCCTGAAGACGCTGTCCGTATTATTCGCTGGCAAGTTGAATGTGTTCTAAGAACACTCGCGGTGTCCTGAAATGTTCGCAAATAAAAAATGGGGTTGTTCTGAGGACGCTGTCCATATTGTTCACTGGCAAATTGAAAGTGTTCTAAGAACACACATAATAATGTCCACGGACATTAAAAGTTTCAGTAGGCCATAGTTGAAATGTTTGACTCTATGGGTGTGATATGCTGCGGTGGTTGTGGCCAGGGCATAGAGTTCTAGGTGCATGGCCATTTGTCCATGCACCCAAGACTCTATGCCCTGGCCACAACCACCACAGCATATCACACTCATAGTTGCTTATAACTTTGAGTCAAAAACAAATTTATAAGGAACAAAGTTATAAGCCACTATGGGTGTGATATGCTGTGATGGTTGTACTCATTATAATATACTTACTGTTTGGTTTAATAACTGGAGTACATGTATTTCTTGTTCATTTCTGTGATAAAAGAAAATAGCATGTTAGTATTAGTATTTTGTAATGACTTATTACATTGTATAATCAACTGTTTTTTTTGGACCCTCATATTTAGTAGATTTCAAACCAGAGTACTGTGCAATTTGCTCAGTTTCTGTGTTTGTTGCTAAAATCATTGGGTCTGTGGGAGAAATTTCATGTTGGATTAAAAAAAAACGTTTTCTGTTATGCTACAGTTTATTTGTTTGTATGTTTTCAGTGTTCACTTGTTGTTTCTGGCTAATGCTTTATACATTGGCTTGTTGCAGTTTTTTGGAGCAGTAACATATAATTTTTTTTTGGGATATTATAAAATGTTAGAGCAGTTAGATACCAGTAGGTGTATTCTAACTGTCTATTTTCTTATATATTTTAGTGGTATTGATTATTCTGTTTGGCTGTTGTTAAATTTTGGGACAGTTGCATTCCAATTGGCGCATTCTAATTGCCTATTTTGTGCTCTAATTTAGTGGTATTCATTTATCTGATTAGTTGTTGTAGAATCTTTGGGCAGTTAGATAGCTTTTGGAATATTCTAACAGTTTATATGTTTTTACTATAAGTTTACTGAAGGTTTAAGTACAGTTTAGTTATCAAATTTGGGTTTTAAGAACATTAAATAAGTGTTTGTAAGATTTGCTGGTAATCTCTGCTTTAGAGTAATGGTACTATCATTACATTCAAACCATCCACATTTCTTTTTTATATATGCAGTGTAGTGCCCTGAATTGGTTGTGGCTCCTGCGTGATAGATTATACCTATTGTTGTGAAGGTTTTCTTACCAATTGATATTTGAGTATGTGTGAATCCAGTCAGCTTGCAGTTGTTTTTGGTACCATCTGCATTGTAACGTAGAAGCATTAGTATTACGTATTTACTATGTGTTTGTATTACTAACATGGAGCGATTATCCGAATTGCAGGTAGTACATAATCTACCATGGTTTGCATTTTGTACAAGTTGCTGAAATGGAATGGATTCACAATTAGGTATTGATATATATATGAAGCGTTCATTGGGGATTTCTTTTTGTGTCACATTGTTGCAGAGAGTGCATGTATGTTTCCACATGTATGAAATCTGGAAGATTTCATTTATAGGTATGTTTTTATTTTCCAGTACTTGTAGTAAGTACATTAGAAATTCTTGTGGATCTTCCTGTGAGTTTATAGCGAATTTAACCATTCCAGCACATTAGTCCAATTGTTGTCTTATTCCATAAACACTATACGTGTTATCAGGATTGTTTGTTGTATTTCTGTGAAGTACTAACATTTGCAAACACAATTGGTCTGTACTGTGTAAGTAAATGTTGTCAACAATTGGTGGCAATTGAAATAGAACATTCATTGCTACATTTGCATAGCAACTTACTCCAACTATATTTGAAAGTTTAAATGGACCAGGTAGTTCTGTATCTGATTGATTTTTTTTTTTTTGTTTGTCTGCCTTCTTTGATGAAGTGCCTGGTTTACTTTCCCTAATGGGTTCTTTTATGTTTGTGGTACTTGATGAAGTTTTAGTTTCTTTTACTCTCTTTGGAGGATTTGCAGTGACATCCTGTTGCATTTCTGTTTGATTTAGTTTTCTTTTACAACGTTTTACTTTTTGTGGTACAGAATATGTGTTTAGATGGGGGGTGTATAGTGAGTGAAGTCTATTGTATTATAAAATGCAAGGAATATCAGCGTTTACTTTACTTGCATCAAAGTTGATTAGAAATAGACTGTCAAGTGTATGTAAGCGTGATAGTGCTACGTAGCTCATGCCTTCTTTAAAGACCGTGTTACCAATGTCTATCATTGCTTTGTCTAGGGTAAGAGCTTGTGATTTATGAATGGTGACTGCGTATGAAAGAGTTAGAGAAAATTGTTCTCTGCGTACATACATGTCTTTGAAGAGAAGGAATCGAGCTGTTGAGTGCCCTATCCTTTTTACTTCTGAAAGTTTGTCAAAGAGAATATTGACAAACTGAATTTTGTTGTCACGTGGGTGTGTTTGAAAGCCAACAACTGTACCCAGTGCTCCATTATCTAGTCCTTGGTCCACGTCAAGGTTACGTTTAAGCATTACTCTGCAATTTCAGGATAATTTTAATATCTTTTCCAATCCTGCTGTGTTTGAGATTGATTTTTCTAAACTATTTATTCTTGTTGGTGCTTGGTCACACATGGGTAGTGTCATGCCATGTACATCTAGTTTGTCTGTGGCGCTAATTTCCATTATTGGTTGCATGTATTTACTTAACATTATTTCATTGAATTTGAAACAGCTTGCAAGAGTTTGCATTAAGGCCATACAATTTACATTTTTGTGGTCTAATTGTTCCATAGCATCTGTAGCACATGCATTATCACCATAAAGTGCATGAATGTGCCAGGTTTTCAATATTGCTTCTGCTTCTTTAGAAACTATACCAACTCTGATACTTTTTAAGATGTTGGCATAATGTCACGTTCAATCCTTGGTTCAGTCGGTTTCACACCACTCCCCCAAGTACCCCCTATGGCCGCCTGCTCACCTGCAGTCTCCTCGCCTGACTGGAGTCCAAATCTCCTTATCCTCAATGCCTCTTCTCTGGAGTGCAGATGAGGTCTGCCTCGAGAGGAAGCCACCCTGCCCCTCTAACTCGGGGCCAAGGGGGCCCCCGTACCAGGGCAGACCGGTGAAGGGGAAAAAGCCGAAAGGCACAAAAAAAACCCTTCCTTGTTGGTTATGGCGGCAGGATACCAGGCAGGACTGCGAGAAACGAAGCATCCAGCGGAAGAATGGTGACTATTTCAGGGAGTGTTGGGAGAGTGCTCACGGGAACACAACAATGCAGAGAAGGAAAGGTAAAATGCACGAGCCGAGAGGAAGCGAAAAACAGGAGATCTGGGAAGGTAGAGAGAGAGAGAGCCAGGGAGGTATGGGAGAAACCGAAGAGCCAGGCGAACGGAAGAACAACAGGAGGCAGAGGAAGAAAAGGGAAGAGTGCGGTGGGGGCCGCGGAGGAAAGAACTGAAGCGTACCAACCCGGAAGCCTAACGCGATTAGGTTGCAACACGCGGGCTTCCGGGTTGGTGCTCGTAATAAGGGATGCCTCTGGTCGAAAGGCGGAAAGCTGGACCGCTGCTGAAGAACGCGCGGCGGCGTGACGGCCATATTCAATGGCCGCTCCAGCACCAGCGTCTCCACAGTTGCCAGCGACCGCCGTGCGTGACAGTATGCCCCCCTCCAGATCCGAACCCTCCGGGCTTTCCCGGATGTATCCGGTGAAAGCGACTGACAAGCTTAGGTGCATGTACATAAGACCTGGGCTCCCAGGAATCCTCTGAACTGGGATAGTTCTTCCAAGACACAAGATATTCCAACCTCCCCCTACGATATCTGGAATCTAAGATGGCAGATACCTCATATTCTTCAGGCATAGACTTGGGATTGCCCGATAATCCTGTAGTCTTCCTAACTGGGGTGCATAGATCAACTGGGCAGAGAAGAGAGGAGTGAAAGACTGGGTGTACCCGAGACATGGACTTGGGGAGTTGTAATTTGTAAGCCACTGGGTTAATCCTCTTGATTATCTTGAAGGGTCCTATAAACCGGGGGGTCAGCTTGGTCGAGTGTACCCATCTAGGCAAGAATCTAGTAAATAACCAGACCCGATCGCCCTCCTTCCAATCGGGACAGGGTAAACGAGCTCGATCAGACATATCCTTATACCTGCGTCTGACCGAAGCTAAACTTCGTTGAGCTGTAGTGTGGGCTGTGGATATTTGATCTAAGGTGGATTCAATGGTGGGTATATTAGTGGGTGAGGAAAAAACCGGGAGAATACTGCGAGGGTGGAAACCGTAAGAACAAAAAAAAGGGCTGAGTCCCGTTGCCGAGTGCACAGCGTTGTTATACGCAAATTCGGCGGTGGGCAGAAGGCTTACCCAATTGTCCTGATTCTTATTGACATAGCACCGGAGGTATTGCTCGAGAGAGGCATTGAGGCGCTCGGTTTGACTATTGGTCTGAGGATGGAAGCCTGATGACAAAGCCCTCTCTATACCTAACCGCTGACATAGGGCTCCCCAAAATCGAGATGTATACTGACTCCCCCAGTCAGAAATGATCTTATCAGGCAGACCGTGGAGCCTAAAAATGTCCCTAAGGAAAACCTTGGCCATCTCGGTGGCGGACGGCACTGCCCGCCGCACGGAGAAATGGGCCAGCTTGGTGAATGAATCAATCGTTACCGTGACACCGGTTGACCCTTGGCATCGGGGTTGGTCTACTATAAAGTCAGTGGAAATTTGGAACCATGGCCGGCTTGGCAAGTCTGGTTGCATCAGCAACCCGTAGGGTTTGTGGGTGGAGTTCTTATTCTGGGCGCAAACCACTCACATCTTACAGTGTTGCTTTACGTCGTGAGAAACTGAAGGCCAAAAAAAAGAACGAGAGATTAACTCTAATGTACCTCGGACTCCCCTATGTCCGGCGGTAACGTGGTTGTGACCCCGTTCTAGAACCTTCAATTGTAAGGACTTAGAGGAGATGTACAATCGCTGCCCCACCAGTAAAAGACCTTCAGACCAACGGAGTTGAGGACGTAAGTCACCAGGTACGGTGGTTGGCAAATTGGGTTGGGTTGCTGTCTTAACCTCTTGAAGAAATGAAGAGACCATCCCCACTATTCTGTTTTGGGGAAAGATAGGGTGGCTAAAGGAAGGAGAGTGGTACTGCGGAGACTGACACCTAGATAGGGCGTCCGCCAAGCTGTTTTGGGTGCCTGGAATGTAGGTGATGGTAAAGTCATACTGGCTGAAGAAATGCGCCCAGCGAGCCTGTCTTGAGTTAACACATTCCATATTTCTGAGAATCTTCATATTCTTATGGTCAGTACGTAAAGTAAATGGATGCGCTCCGCCTTGTAGCAGGTGTCTACACTCTTCACAAGCCACCTTGAGAGCCAAAAGTTCTTTTTCGATTACTGAGTAGTTCTGTTGACTTGTGGAAAGAGTCTTGGAAAGATATGGTACCGGATGTTCCTTGCCATCCTTGAGTTGAAGAAGTACTGCAACTAAGGTGCAAGCGGAGGCATCGGCCTCAACTATAAAGGGCTGGTCCTGATCTGGTTGAGATAGAATAGGAGCGGAACAGAATCTCCTCTTTAAATCAATAAAGGCTTGATTGGCTGGTTCCGGCCAGTGAAAAGGTTTGGCATCTTTCTTAAGCAGTGAGGTAATGGGCAGTACTAACTGCGAAAAATGTCCGATGAACTTCCTATAGAAGTTGGCTAGACCCAGGAACCGTTGAACCTCTTTCAAAGAGGCGGGTGTGGGCCAGTCCAGGATGGCAGATGCCTTCCTTGGATCCATGGTGATGCCTTCCTGGGATAAGATGTAACCCAAATATGGAACGGAAGTCATATTGAAAAGGCACTTCTCCGGTTTAACTAATAGATGTTGTGACTGCAGACGGTGTAGAACTGTCTGAAGATGCAATGTATGTTCGGAGGAGGACTTGGAAAAAACCAAGATGTCATCTAGGTAAACTATGACACTGAGGTATAATAGGTCAGAAAACAGGCGATCCATAAAACGCTGGAATATAGCAGGAGCGTTAACCAAGCCAAATGGCATCACTTGATACTCGAAAAGGCCAAACGGTGTCCGAAAGGCTGTCTTCCATTCGTCCCCATCTCTTATACGGAGAAGGTGGTAAGCACTCCGGAGGTCTAACTTAGAGAAGATGGTAGAACCCTGGACTGCCTCCAGTATGTCTGCTATCAAAGGCATTGGATAGCGGTCACGAACCGTGACCTTGTTCAGACCCCGATAGTCAATGCATGGCCTTATGTCAGAGGAATCCCTCTTAGGTATGAAGAAAAGAGATGCTCCAGCCGGTGATTTGGAGGGACGAATGAGGCCATTGGTCAGATGGGAGTCCAAATAATTGCGAAGCGCCCTCTTCTCCAGTAGAGACAAGGAAAACATGCGACTAAAAGGAACCATGGCATCTGGCACCAGCTCGATGGCACAGTCTTTCAGCCTATGTGGAGGGAGATCCAAGACAGGATTGTCTTTAAAAACTTCCTTGAACTTGGTCAATTCCGGGGGAACCTTACAAATTTCATTTACTCCTTCTTGTTGGGGAGTAAGGACTTGTACCAAATCTTCCGAAGCATGAAGTAAACAATTTTGTTTACAGTATGAGGAGGTAAAGGCCATGGTGTTCTGCGTCCAATCGATGAGCAGATTATGCCTCCTCAGCCAGGGTATACCGAGGATTACTGGGAAATGGGCTGCTCGAATTAAGTCAAATTGTATCTGTTCCAAATGCTGGAGAATGCAGACCTTCAAGGATACAGTGGAATGGGTGATTGGCCCCGACGAAAGTGGAGAACCATCAACTCCTTCCACCTTCTGGACTTCTTCCCGTTTCAGCAGAGGGAGACCTTGTTTGTGCGCCCACATGGTGTCCATAAATACTCCTGCGGCGCCACAATCCAGCAAAGCCATGGTGGTAAGGACTTCTGTCGGGGTTTCCAACTGGATGGGAACAGCCATAAGGCGGGAGTCCAAGGTGGTTAGATGAGAAGCTACCGTCACAGTGACATAGGGACTTGCGATCTGACCTCGGTTACTCGTCCCCTTTAGTTCCGAAGTCGATCGTTTCCCGAGCGTCTAGGCGGGACTTCTGGACAGTTCCGAAGTAAGTGGGTGCCTGATCCACAATACATGCAGAGGCCAGCTTCCCTCCGACGTCTTCTCTCTTTGGGTGTCAAGGGGGATCTAGCGGACCCAACTTGCATTGGTTCCTCCTTGTTACTGGAGTGAGACAGGGAGGGCATTGAGTAGGCACTTGGTAGAAGGGAGCCAGGGGTTTTCTGTTTCTTTCTTTCCGCTTTGCGTTCACTGAGGCGATAGTCAATCTGAGTAACAATGGAGAATAAGTCAGACAGGGTAGTGGGATGGGCTATCCTTGCCAGCTCATCCTTTATTTCCTCTTTCAACCCTCGACGAAAAATTGTATACTGGGCCCGTTCTGGCCAACCAGCCTCTGAGGCCAAACGTTTAAAGGTGGAGATATATGTCAGCAGGTCACTGGAACCCTGATGCACATCCAAAAGTTCTTCTGCAGCCACATGTGTTATCTCGGGTTGTTCAAACGTCTGGCGCAGTAAGGTCAAAAAGCCCTCATAATCTCTGATGAGAGGATTATTGTTGGTCACTAGAGGGGTGGCCCAAGCTAAGGCGTTTCCGATCATATTGGATATCATATACCCCACCTTGGCATGGTCATTAGAGAACAACTGAGGTCTAAAGGCGAAATAAATGGAGCAGGCTTCCAAGAATTCCTTAAGGCGCTTCGGGGTGCCGTCGTATTTGCCTGAGGATAAGGCCATGGGAGGTAAGTCGGAATCCCTAGCTTCCCGGGTAGAGACCATCTGCCTCAGGACTGCGTTATCTGCCTTCAGGTTCTGCAATTCTACGTTCATGGCCTGGACTGCGGCCACTAGTTCTTGTATTTGTTCAGGGTTGGCCATACTTCCTTTTTGGCGTTGCAAACTGTCACGTTCAATCCTTGGTTCAGTCGGTTTCACACCACTCCCCCAAGTGCCCCCTATGCCCGCCTGCTCACCTGCAGTCTCCTCGTCTGACTGGAGTCCAAATCTCCTTATCCTCAATGCCTCTTCTCTGGAGTGCAGATGAGGTCTGCCTTGAGAGGAAGCCACCCTGTGTCATGATGCCTGCCCCCGGAAGACCAGACCAGGCCCAGCAGCCCCGGAAGCAGGCATCATGCCACTTGGAGCATGCCCAAAAGCCCCAGTTAGGGGCTGTTTGGGTGCAGTCCTGGCGCCTATGGCGCCAGGCTCATAAAGATAAAGTCAGTCCTGGCACCATGGGCGCCAGGCTCATTATTGATAACTTACCTGAAGCAGACCATGCTGCATATTCACCTGAGGCAGACCATGCTGCATGAAGACTCAAGCCAAATGAGGCTTAGGAGGGACTATTTTACTGAAGGGACTATTTTGTTACTTGGGTGGGGCTGTGGAAGAATACTTACCTGGATCTTCTCCAAGGCTATTTAAACCATGCCCGGACAGCCACACGTGCTTCGCGTTATTCTGCTTGCTGCAGCGTAACGCTCACCGTGTTTTCAGCAGCTCCAGTCTTCAGCCACGCCTGCTTCAGTCCTGGGACTCCTGAAACAAGAAGAAAAGAAGGATAAAGGTTAGAACAGGAGTTTTAACTTTAATCCTTACCTGAATCCTGATCCATTTCGCCATGGAGCTGAAAGACAGAAGTCTTTGAAGCATCGCTTCGCATTCCTACGGCGCCGCGCTGAACTCACCTGCTTGGCGGTACTTCAGCATTCCATCACGCTCTCTCCATCTCCTGGCCGCCCTCCGACACCTAAGGAGACAAAGACAGCAAGGTGAGCAAGGGGACTCTCTAAGGCTATACAAGCTACCCCCAAGGACTTACCTGATTTACCATGGGGGTACTCACCTCATCTCGGGTCGGCATAGTCAACTCTGCTTCATCGCCATACCCCGGCCCCTAAGGGGAAAACCACAATAGACTTACCTGAATCTTACCAATTGCCATTTGGAAATCTTCGAGTGGATTAATCGGCAACCTGCAAGGAATCGGACAGAGTGAAGATCAGACATTTGAACTCTTATGAACAATTGGACTTTAGAGTCAATACTGGAACTCACCAATTCCTCTACGCCAGTGAAGTAACTGGTCATCAACGCGCCCCTGCGGTCGACGCAGGATGGAGAGCTCATCCTTCCAAACCATCAGGTGAGACTAAGGAGGGGACATCAAGAGTGATCTGTGGGAAGACAACGGGAGTGGGGAAGGTGGGTTGACACTCGATTCCACGGGTGGTTAATTCCTCTTCTCCTTTGCAGAAGAATATTCCTGCGAGCCAGACAAACTAGGCTGAGCGGGCCAGTCCAGTCAGTCATCTCGGCGCTACACGTCAAGCTGGTGGAAACAACAGCGGCCCAGTTCCGGTCGACACCCCCATGGGAACCAGGTGAGCGTAACACCCTACCCCTCTAACTCGGGGCCAAGGGGGCCCCCGTACCAGGGCAGACCGGTGAAGGGGAAAAAGCCGAAAGGCACAAAAAACCCCTTCCTTGTTGGTTATGGCGACACGATACCAGGCAGGATACCAGGCAGGACTGCGAGAAACGAAGCATCCAGCGGAAGAATGGTGACTATTTCAGGGAGTGTTGGGAGAGTGCTCACGGGAACACAACAATGCAGAGAAGGAAAGGTAAAATGCACGAGCCGAGAGGAAGCGAAAAACGGGAGATCTGGGAAGAGAGAGTGAGAGAGAGCCAGGGAGGTATGGGAGAAACCGAAGAGCCAGGTGAACGGAAGAACAACAGGAGGGAGAGGAAGAAAAGGGAAGAGTGCGGCGGGGGCCGCGGAGGAAAGAACTGAAGCGTACCAACCCGGAAGCCTAACGCGATTAGGTTGCAACGCGCGGGCTTCCGGGTTGGTGCTCGTAATAAGGGATGCCTCTGGTCAGAAGGCGGAAAGCTGGACCGCTGCTGAAGAACGCGCGGCGGTGTGACGGCCATATTCAATGGCCGCTGCAGCGCCAGCGTCTTCACAGCTGCCAGCGACGCCGTGCGTGACACATAAGTGAGATCTGCAGATTGCTGCATGTTTTCTTTTAATTCTCTGTATTGGAAATGTTGCCAAAGGTTGACATTTCCAATGCTGCCAACAGTTTTACAGCAGAGTTTGTGTCCTAATGTTTTAAAAATAGGCACACCTTTTACTGGTGTCAATTGAAGAAGATCTCCGAAAACAATAATGTGTTTTCCTGCAAAGAGCTCTTCATAGTTTGTTTTGAGTACTTCCTGTAATCTGAGGTGAATCAAAGCCAACATCAGGTTGGACACCATGCTCACTTCATCTATTAGAAGCATTTTCATTTGTTTCAATGCTCTGCATAGTTCTACTGCAGCTTCTGTAGAAAGTTTGTAATAGGCTAATTTGTTTTGGTGTTCTACTGGCAGGAGTAGTAATCGGTGTAAAGTGACACCACCAATGTTGTAGGCAGCTAAACCTGTGGGGGCAATGACAACAGCTGACAGTTTGTTGTTTGTCAGTTGTTGAGGGAACTTACTGATGATTTTGATTAGGAATGTTTTGCCAGAACCAGCTTCACCACTGACGTACAATAGTATAGGTTTGTAATTTTGCAGGTGCATTCTTTGTTTTCATGTTGTACACCAAGTGCAATTTCTTTTGTTACTTCTTGAAAAATGCTACATTGCTCATTGTTTAGTTTTGATTGTAGTATAGTTAAGTCTTCTTTATCTTCATACTGACACATGGGGGCCGATTCATGGAACAAACGTGCGCCGAAAATCCATGCGCAAGCAGGCGCAAGGGAGCACAAGCGTGAGAAAAGCAGCGCACGCGTGCGATTCAAGGAAGACGCTCCGCGTGTTTCCGCTGTCCGTGCGCCCAATCCAGCCATGGCGCACGCAGGCATCCACGGCGTGCGCTACGTGCACAGCAAAAGCGCACATAGCGCGGCGCACACAACCAAAGTGGGCGGAACAGTGGGCGTAACACGCGGAATGGGGAACAACGCGTGCAAAAGAAGGCGTAACTGGGGAAGTACTGCAGGGAACTACACGGAATGCCCACACGCACGTGAACAACCCGTATTCATGGATCCGAATACGGGAAACCCACGCACGGCAAAAGACGCGCACAGGCGTCAACTTGTCCGCCACACGAAGGCAGGCGGAAGCGTCCCCGTGCACAGTATAAAAGTGCGCCAAACAACAAACGCGTATATACAGCTACGATGAATGCCCCATTTGTCGCAGCACTGATCGTGGGACACCGCAGGAGGAGGAGAATAGCCAGGGCACGCATTTTTGCACCACGGACAAGCCTTTTTGGGATGCCTGATGACCAGGTTTATGGCAGGTATAGGTTTCCACCCCATATCATCCTAGACCTGGTCAGGGAGTGGGAAGATGACCTTACATCCCCCACCCTTTGCTCCCAAGCATTGAGCCCCTTGGAGAAGCTGCTCAATGTCCTGCATTTTTTGGCCACTTGGTCATTTCAGCGGACCACTGTCATAGTGGGGGGGGGTCTCACAGGCCACGCAGTCACGCTGCCTACACCAGGTACTGGCAATCATGACAGCGCGCCCCTCAGTCCGCAGGCACATATACATGCCCAGAACACCCGCAGAAAGGCAGGCCATTGTCCTGGATTTTTTCAGGGTGGCACACTTCCCCAAAGTGCTCGGTGCCATAGATTGCACCCATGTGGCCCTACGTCCTCCTAGGGCCACTGAGTACATCTACCGTAACCGCAAGCACTGGCATTCCATCAATGTGCAGGTGGTATGTGATGCAAAGGAAATCATCACCTCTGTCTATGCAAACTACCCTGGCTCCACCCATGACAGTTTCATATACAGAATGTCCGCCCTGAGCCGGGCCCTGGAAGCTGGGCAGCATGGCGACACATGGCTCCTAGGTCAGTACAAATGCCCTTGCACATGCATGCAAGTCACACACAGACAAATATCCAAACCCTAATAATCTCAGCTATTATCACCTCCCCAGGGGACAGTGCCTACCCTCTGAGCAACCACATGATGACGCCAATCCGGAACCCCACCACACCACCCCAGGTAAGATACAACGCCGCCCATATTGCAACCAGGGCCATAGTGGAGCGCACATTCGGAGTGCTCAAGTCAAGTTTCCGCTCCCTTGACCGCTCTGGCGGGCAACTACTCTATACACCACCAGTAGTGTGCAGGATCATTGTGGCAGCATGTGTCCTGCACAATGTTGCAACACGGCAGGGCGTCCCGGTGAACATGGTGGTGCCCCCACATCCCCAACCACAGGCACAGGTGCTGCCCATGGGAGGGGACAGGGCATGTGGCGAGGAAGCCCAGACCCAGCTTGTGGCCACATTTTTCTCCTAAACTCCCACCCCTGCGGAGTGCACACAGGCCTGGCACATACCAGGTGACAATCGATGATGACAAAGAGACAGTCAACTGTCACAACCCTACCACCCTGAGATAGTTGCCATGGAAGTGCCACATCGTCTGCATCCCTAGCTACTTAAACACAAGCTATCCCGTGTGACCAAAAGGCACACATATGACATAAGACATGATATGGCCTATACACAAGTATTTCAAGGTGCGATGAGGCAGGGAGGGGGGAACAAGGGAAGACAGACAACGGTACTACTAGGCCAGGTGTCATTTAGATTGTGCAAGTGCAGGGGTAGGGGGAAGGGAAAAGTGCAAGGGGAAGTGGGTGGGGGGGAGTGCAGTACAGGGGAAGTAGACCAAAAAGAAAATACATAGGTCGGCTGGTGGCAACTGCAAAGGTAAGTGCAGACAAGTGCTGGGAATGGTGGGCTGTAGGGATAGAGAGACAGTACCGCAGTGCAGGGGTTGCCAGGGAGGCAGTGCAAGTGGAGAGTGGCTGGGCCAGGGACCGAGGTCGGTGAGAGTGGCCCAGTTGCAGCTCCAGTGCAGTTCCAGTGAAGAATTCTGCAAGGGAGAGGCAGAGAGAAAGCAGAAGCAAAGAGGAAGGTCTTGAGGTGCTTCCAGAACTGAAGATGGTTCCCCTCAAGTTCAAGTGAGGCAGGAAGGCTGTTCCAGAGGGAGGGCCCTGCCGCGGAGAGAGATCTACCCCCAGCTAGGTGCTCTGAGAAGCGTATGACCCTGACATGCAAGGTGTGCATCACACAGAGCTGCAAAACAGGCCATGGCCATCACTGTCATGTCACTCAAACCCTCCCAAACCACAACATGACATGGCAAGCAATACCCATACACCAACACAGTAACAATAAGGTACACATTGCCATGTCCTAAATGTACAGTGGCATCAGACAATGATGCCTGACCCGAAATCAGATGAAATGACAGACCAACAAAATCTCCCACCCAAAATAAGTCATTTCCAAATGCATCACAAGAGTTGTAGATGTAACATAACAATGAATGCTTGTCTACATGCACATTGTGCATTGCAAAATCAACACTGCAGCTCATGTGTGCCGTGTCCTACTCCTGCAACACACTGCTCAGCGCACAGCACAATGAACAGCCATTGTGTGTGATGCACACCCTGAGCATCAACATCTAAGTGACAGACCACATAAAACAGCAAATTAGGCATGTACAGGATCCATAATCGGTCACAGAACATGTGCTGCAGAGGCACAGTGGGCACCAGAAGGCAAACAGTGTACACGTGGATATGCAAGGGTGGGAGTACATGTAGTGCATCAGAGTGCAAGTGTGTGGTTCTGCAAGGACATGCACTCCACATATGCATGTGCCCTCAAGTGACCATTAGTGTTCTCTACACATCACATGTGAACATTCACCATGTGTACACCCCAGCATGTCAAACCACAACTATCCCCTCGCACCTGAAAGGGAAACACAACACATGAACAGGCATTGATCAGCAGAACACAACATGTACATAGGATACCACCATTACAATGTCAGAGTTCCCATCACACTGCAGGGCAAGGCAATTATCAACAACAACCCCCCCTCCCTCACAAATGACCATCACCCACTGAACAACTGCACCTGGGTCATGGAGCCTTCAAACCTCAATTCCACCTGGCCACAGGATCACCTTTAGCCTTTGTCACCATCTCCCACCTTGTGTGTAAAAAGGTGCCTGCACCCTCATAATCCACACTCATGTCCAAAATCACAAAATCCAAGCCAGATAAACGAACCAGAACACCCTCCAGTAGATGACTTGACAGAGCAGTACCTCACAAAGGCCAAGTACTACCACAATGATGCAACAACCAAGGTAGCACAGTAAAAAATGTCACAACAGGATGTGAAACATGTGTGGTACATGACATAGGATGATACACCATGAACGGATGTGTACTGTCACAGGTGCCCTGTACAGGTGCGGGAGTGTCACGAAACAACCACCCCCACCATGTCCCGGGTGCCTGCAAGGTCAAACTCACACAGGCCCATGAGACCCTGGTGGGGAAGGAGGTTCAGGGATATGCAGTTGGGACAGGTGTTGACATACTGGATGACTGGAATGAGTGGCAGGAGAGGGGAGGAGGAATGACACATGAAACTAGGGAATGCACGAAAATGTACTACCTGCATGAACACATACACAATCCAAACAAACTTGGACATCATTGTCATGGCCTTCTGTAGTCCAGGCTCAGGAGTGGTACGAACCAACCACCCCCTCTAGGGTTTTGGTGCCTGCAAGTTCGGGGCTTACACAGGCATCCGCAACCCCAGCGGGGAAAGAGGGTCAGGGAACGTTGCTTGGATAGGTACGGGAAGCAGGAACACCGGGTAGAGGGTACAGGGTTCAAAATTGCATAGGATTACGGCTGATTATGGAGAAAAAACATACCAAATTGAACCACACATACATCCATGCATTAGTACACTCCCCAGCAAGCCTATGCAGAGCAGTTTGAAAGAAAAACAACAAGACACTTAGCTCTGGTTTTGAGGGCTGGCCTCCTGCCTGCGCACTCTCAGGTCCGGTTACAGGAGCACTGCAATGCTGCAAAGAGAGCCACAGTCAACAACCTGTACGTGCCAATTACACAAAAACACAACACCAAACATGCCCCATAGCAACAAACTACTCTACAAACAGACAATCTGGTGTAGATGCTTCGTACCCATATATAACATCACCCCTGTGACGGTTCATATACAGTCAATGCAGTAAGTCAGCCGCCGGTGGGTGTGTGGCAAATGGAACATCAATGTGTCACAATTCACACAACATGCTATGTTCCCTGGGTAAGCAGACAGAACCATATAGCAAGCCATGACTTCTGAGCAAGTTGCGTACCACCATGACCGAAACAAAGTTGGTAGTGCATTTATCATTAAGTCCATGGAAAAGACATGCACTGCACCCGAGTATGTCCCTTGCTGTGTGTCCCTGTGAGCTGCCCCTTTCCATGTCTCGGAAGGCTACATGGATGATACAAGTGCCTCAATGGACCTTGCTGTACCGGAGGGTATGTGCCACTGCCCCTGCATGTGTCCCAGACAACCTTACTATCAACCGCCATCAGTCCACCAACACATCTGAGCTGTATTGTGTGCTTCAACACCAATATTCGTCTAAGCTCACCCTCAGTGCTGTGACTAAACCTGCATGTGCAACTCGCCTTGTGCAAGCTTTGCTGTGTCGTGGCCCCCCTGTGCTGCTCACCTTGCCTGGAGTTCCTTGGAACATGTCAGCAGTTCGAGGATGTGGGTCTGCAATCCCTGTGCCTCTGCTTGTGCACACATGTGCATGTGGGCACCAACAAACGTGTCCAGAATTCCGTCGTCCAATGGGCCATGTCTGCTGGCAAAGGTGCTCTGGAGGCTCATCCCCCTGCAGAAAGGGCATGAAACACATGATTAATGCTTCAAAGTCATCTGTGTGTGTCTCATCAGGCATCTCATTACTTGACCATGTCAGAGAGTCACATCACAAATCACACCATCAGTCCGTCTTTCACATCCAAAGTGTGGAACACTATCTACAGCATGAATTGCAACAAGCACGTGTACAGTAAAGATATGAAACATACTACACAATGCATAGCAATTAATGTACACATTAATCATGACACATGCCATCTAGCAAAAGCTGAACAGTGGACAATAACACCAAAATCATCCCCACTAGGGGTGTCAACACAAGTCACACAGCACCAGACATGCCACAGATATGACAGTCCAAAGCCCTTGTGTAAAATTCTGTAACACCGAACCATCCTTGCTAGCCCATGGATAAGGGAGGCAGGAGTGGCATATGTGAGTCAATAACCCCAAGCAGCAAACACATACACAAGACAAGCCTGAAGGGCCCAGCTGGAACAGACAGTGGATGCCTTCAAAAGCCACAAAGCACCGCACCATCACATGAAAGCACAATAGACTAGCAATTTTAAACTAAATCAACTATTAACTAATTACACTAACAATGGAAAACATACATTACCTAATTAACCTAACGATCAAACAGAAACTTAACTAACTAAACTAAAAGAAAAATCAAAAATGGCCACATACGACCCGGGGGGGAGAGGAGGCACCCAGGAGGGGGGAGATACAGGGTGCTGCTCAACATCCACATGCGATGATGCTGAGCCAAAAAAAAAAAACCTCCATGGGCTCAACGCCTGCACAGCCTGACCTATGTGGAAGATAGATGGTCGCCCGAGTCTGGCTCATCCTGTAAAGGAGGACGTGGCACAGTAGCCTGGCCACACCTAGCCGCAGCTTGCCCCTCGTCGGCAGCAAGTCTGCCGGAAGGGTGAGCCTGGTTCTGTCTGGTGATGTGACGTAGGTCTGCATGCAGAACCTCACGTGATACACGTGCTTCCTCTTGCAAGGTAGCACGTGTAACATGGAGTTCCTCCTGCAAGGCCTGGCTGGACAACCGCTGCACCTCCCGGCAAGCCTGTAGCTCAGCCGAGATGGTACGCTCAAGCTGTACAAACCTCTCCTCTGCCTGCTGCCTCTGGGACATCATAAGGACACCCAGAGTGGATCTGAGGGAAGCATACTCCTCCCTCAGGGCATCCATGTGCGCCTCTGCGTGAGCAGCAATTGCTTGACGCAGAGACGACATTTCAGCCTGGCGTGCCCTGTCTGAGGCCGCTATGCCCAGCCTGAGCGAGCGGGCCATGGACCGTGCCGCCTGCTGCAGGAGAAGCACCTGCTTAGCAGGGGGGAGAACAGATCGGGCCACACGTTCCATGCTCTCAGCGATGTTCTCCATTGCTGCCCCCTGCCATTTGGAATTGGCAGTCATGTCTTGCTCCTACTCAGTATACTGCGGTTGCGCGCGGCGACCGCGTTGCCGAGCTTGACCCCTGCGGGACCCAAGCACCGGGGTCCTCGCTGTGTTGGCACCGCCCGCGGCTGCACGACTACATGCCCCCGTCGACGTGATGTCCCAGGCACATCAGTGACTGGTGTGGAGGGTGACCCTGCGTCCCGATCCACCACGGGCGGAGGAACCAAGACTGTCTGATCCCTCAGTGCAGGGGTCGCAGACAGAGGAGTGTCCACATCAGAATCACTCACCCCTGACACATGGACTTGATGCTCATCCAACTCAACATGGACGTCAGAGTCGTCATCAAGGCTGGACTCATAGGCAGCCAGAGACAAGATGGACTGCAGCACTTGGGGATTTTCGTGGCCTACCACCCCACGACCCCCACTAGTGCCGGGTTGATGTGGTGTTACCAACCCTGTGTCTGGCATGACAACACCATCCTCCGCCTCCATTGCGTCATCACCTGAAAAATAGAGAGAAAAAAGGTCACTACACATGTCAGAAGCACACAACACACACACACACCGACAGCAAACACATCCGGCAGACATGTGACACACAACATATAACCTGGCATGCATGCTGGGTCAACTTTGAATAGCTTCTGTGATCAGACCTGTTGAAAGGTGGCAGTTTCCATGGAAGTGAGTCTATGCAGTGCAGAAAATGTGTACGCCACTCACTACCTACATGTACAAGGACTCCATGGTGTGTGCCAGGAAATGTGAAGGCAGTGCAATGTCAAATTCAGACATCACGTGCATTGTGCATTCAATGTGTACCATATCTAGAAGCCAAGCACCCCTCCACCCCAGTACCAAAGCAGGGATGCCTAGCATGGTATCAAAAGGCTAACCATACACCTGTGTATTGACAGGCAGTGTTGACTGGCATCAACAGCTTAATGTGATTCAATTGACAACACTGCAAATGATGCTGGGACAGTAGGCAGGACACATCATAAAAACTCTGGAGGCCGCCCACGTGTGAAGAAGACACAACAAGAGTTGGACAGAGTCATTGGCCATTGAACAGGCTGAGGCCTGTGAGCCACACAGATTGTCAGAGCCTAAACATGTGTGCAACGCAGGACTGAGCCACAGTTGACATGGGAAGGCTGATGAGATGGCAGGCAATGTATGTAACCAAGGACTTGTATTACAGTGATCATCCAGTCAAGGACACATAGGGGCATGCATGCAATGCACATGGAGCATGAATGGGCACTCATGTCCCTGCGGGACATCTGACCCATGCACAGTACAAGTGAGATACCCTGCATCAAGTACTAAGGCTGTACCACACGGCATATGTCTGGCAGATTCTACGCTGGAAGTTAGCATCTACACAGGACACATGAACAAGAAAGTACACATTGGCAAGATTGAAGCAGACCAGTGCAAAGGTGGAACTGGGGTGCAGAGTGGCAGAGGAGGGGCAAGGGAGCATGCCTACATGGAGTCCCGCATGCAGGCAGAGGAGACATGCATGACGGAAGCATTGCATTACTTACACATCAGAACCATGTACACGTCACATGTAGCAGCAATCATGCACAACATATCCCACAAGTGAAACACACACGTCCTCAACAAACACGCATCAACACTCACTGGACTGCGCATCAAAGTCCAGCATCTCTCCCACTCCTTCGACCAATTCAGGTGGTATGAACTCTGCAACAAGAGCCTCATGCGGAGTGAGCTCTTCCTCCTCTGGTGCAGGCCCACCGCCAGTCACCAGAGTCAAGTTGTAATTAGAGGCACGCTTAGCCTTAGTGCTGCGCTTGATGTCATTCCAACGCTTTTTGCACTCTTGTGCCGTGCGCACCTCATGGCCGAATGAACTGACATGTTCCGCAACATGCTTCCAGTGGGTGTCATGTTGGGCAGCCGTAGTCTGACTATTGGCACCCACTAGCATGTCACGGCTGTGGTCCCGAACGTAGTCTACGAGGAAGTCCAGTTCCTGCTTACAGAAAGGCTTCTTCCTCGACGTGCAGGAGGTCGTGGCTGTGTGTGGGGTCCCAGCCTGTGCTGCAGGTGCAACCTTCCTCCTCTTGGACTCTGGCGCAGACCCTGGCTGGCTAATGCTGCCCTGACCAGTATGGCCAGTGGGTTCGGTGGATTGAGCCAAGGGAGTGGCAAGTGGAGGGATGACCAAATGCCTGACTTGTGTCAGTGGCAGCTGGGTGCCCACTAATGGACCCTGCGCAGCAACATCAGCGGTGGCAGGGTCATTGACCGCAACGGTCCTGGTTGGCAGACTCACAACTGGGGTGCTGTTGGGTGCATCTGCCCCTGCACTTGCCAACACCCAGCTGTTCGGGGCAGCAGATGACATGACTGCCCCAGAGACACGTGTCTTGGTCTGAGCAGCCCGGCCTGCCCCTATGGTTTCCCCCTGGCCTGTTGGAGATCTACCAAGGGCTCTTCAAGTGCCAACGCAGCCTGCGCTGGCAGACCCTGAGCCTGGGTGGCGGTGTCCACAGCTGCACCTGCAGCTACCACTACCCTTGGGCCCGTGGCAGTCGATGGAACGGACTGCTGGGTCAAACGGGTGCCAGTGCCAGATGCAGGAGCTGCATCCCCCAGAACCACAGGGAGTGGTGGCATGACTGCACCGACACATGGCACAACATTGTGCTCAAGTGGCGCACCCCTGCCTCTTCCCCCTCTGTGGCCGCCCTGGACACCCTGGAGTCCCCCTACTCCCTGGTCACCACGGCCACGTCCCCGACCACGCCCGCCACGAGGAGGACGCCCAGCTGAGGCGCCCCTCACCTTTGGTGGCCTCCCAACCATGGCACTGATGTAGTAGTGCTGGCACAGATGGAGTGGTGCCAATGGGAGGTGTACACCATAAATGACCTGGGCAATTGGGGTGAAGGGGGTGGGAAGCAAGATGTTAACAGCCCTCCTGCACCTGCAAGGCTGTATGTGACCCCGGTGATGTGGTGACGGGTCACGCAACGCTCAGGCACCCCAAAACTGCAGTAAAACCGTGCACGCAACCCTGCAGCCTACGTGCGTGGATTAAACCTACCGCAGTACGCGGTGGCACCCAGTAACACGAATAACGCGTACGCGTGGGACACGCAGGCTACTATGACATTGAAAATGGGTGCGATACACAGGGGCACCCGCAGTGGGAAAAGAGCGTGTGCGACTCACCGTCTGACTAGCGCGATGCAGAAAAAAGAAAAACACGCGTAGCCAATACCCCCGCCAAAAGAAGATATACGTCCTTGATAGCTGTGAAGTTGTGATGGCATGCGAAACAACAGGAAGCAGCAACAAATGTCGGTCTCCACGAAAGGCACATACAGCGAACTGCTGGGCCCGCTCACCTTTAACCCATGCTGAGGGAAACGCACGCTCGCGTCACATCACTTATGCGCATGGGCCCTTTCCTCGTATTACACGCGGACGTGCAGTTTTTCACACGCGCTCAAATGCCCATGCGTGCCTGTACACGTCACGTCACAGGGGCGCTTGCGCTTCAGGGGCCTTCTGTCCAATGAAATTGCGTATGCGTGCAGATGCGCTTACGCGCTAAGGGCCTTTCCTCGAATTACATGCTGACGTGCCGAATTTTCACGTGCCAAATCACTCCGTATCAAGCTGGCCACGCGTAAGCACACGGAAGACCACGCTCCTGCCCAGAAGGCCGAACTACTGCCCCCCAGAGCCCTGAGCACGCTCCCACCTGCCATCTGCTTCTGCCTGACTGCCTGCTGCCTACGTGCCCTGCCATTTGCTGCCTGCACATCAGCCAGGGGTGCTGTTGCTGTGAACACCCCTGCTGGAACAGAAGACTCCCGACTGGGATTCCATCGCTCCACAGCCCAGCCCCAGGACCCAGTTGCCCACCCACTCCTGCCTCTGGGGTTGTCATGTCGGGGCAAACACCACCTGAGACCACTGACAACCCCCGGCCAGAGAGGCAGAGGGGCACCAGCTTCAGTGCCACCAAAGTTGGTGTCCTGGTGGAGCAAGTCCTGGGGCAGTATGATGCCCTCTTCGGAAGTTCCCGCGCCGACAAGGAAGGACGGACTCGGATCTGGACTGACATCGTGACTGCCATCAATGCGGAGGGGGTGGCAGTCAGCGACTTAAAACATGTCAAGAAGCGCTGGGAGGACTTCAGGTCCAGGACCCTGAACAAGGCCCGGCGCCTCTTGAAGGCAGCGGATGCCAAGGGGCGCCGGGGCCACTTGTCGGAAGAACAGATGAGGGTCCTGGAACGCATATCCCCAGCGCTCCACGTCCAGGTCCTTGAGAGGCAGACCCGTCTGGAGTCGAGCGGTAAGTGTACATGCATCCTGATTGTGATCTGTGCGTGTGGTGATTTTTCAGTAGTGTGCAGGTTGCACATCTGTTTGTATGGGGTCGAGTATGGGTGGGGGTGTACAGGGCCGTGGGGCTAACACATGCAAGGGCTGGAATGTGTGAGACATGGATGGTGCTTGTGTGTGTAGGCGTGCATGCCAAATGCAGTTGTGTGGGCACACATATTTGGATGAATGTGTATGTAAGTAGACATGTCCGTGATGTCACGCATGTATGTTGGTTTCAGCTGCATGTATCTGCACTGTGTACATGTGCATCTGTGTGTATTTGACAAGGGTGCAACAGTGATGCAACATGGATGCATGTGACAGCGGTATGTGGAAGCCTGATTGGCAGATGTGACATGGATGCCCATCTGAACACTGCGACACTTGGCAGAGGTGTACACATGCATGCAAGTGTGGTGGTGTGTGTACATGTGTGGTGCACTTCCTGTGTTGCATGTGATGTCTGGCTCACCTTTGCCTGCTCATGCTGTTGTATGTGTATGGATGGTGCTGGCAGTTGCGATATGGCTGTGGTATGGCTCATGTGTGCGAGTTGAAATGACATGTGTGTTGGGGATTGTGATGGCATGTCTGAGGTTTGTCAATGCCACTCATGTACAACTGTCATGTGTGTATGTGTCCATTGTACAGTGCCCTGATGCCTGTGTTTTATTTCTCCCTGTCTGCAGCGTCAACTGATGAAGAGGGCGGAGAAGGTGCTGTGGAGCACAGCGGCGGGGATCCCACCGCCAGCCAGAGACGCAAGGCCCGGCTCCCCTCCCATGTTGTCATCTCGTCGGGGAGTGAGGAGTCCGGTGCCGCGTCCCAGGCCGCAGCTGCCAGGGGAGGTCCAAGAGGCGGAGGTTGGAGTTGGACTCCTCGGCAGCAGAAGGGGTAGCTGGTACCCCACAGGGCCCAACGGGGGAAGATGGCACGGAGTCATCCAGGTTGGTGGGGGGTTTGGTGGAGGAGGAGGCCGTGCAAGCAACAGAGACGGGGTCTGGAGGTGGGGATCCCACTGGTGCTAGTGGTGCAGTGCAGGACCAGGGACAGGAGGCAGCACAGGCCGCCGCAGAGGTGCCTGTGTGCAATCCTGTCCCTGATCCTGTCCCTGCATCATCTTGCACCAGCAGGGATGCCTACGTCCAGACCCATTTTCAGGCAGGGGATGAGCCCACGACAACTGACCTTCCTCTGCCTGCGGACGTGGCTATCCGGGTCCGGGTTGAGCCTGTTCTGACTGGTGTGGCGTTGCGTCAACGAGCCATGCGAGGTGACCTGCAGTATTTTCATGAGGAAACTGCACGTCATCTCGAATGGCTCGTTGACCACGTCAGCCTGCTGGGACAGGACACCCAGGCCGGATTCCTCCGTATGATGGGGCTTGCTACGACCCCCTCCTCAACTGAACCCCCTACGTGCCAGTCGTCCTCCGTGCCATCTTCCCACCCATCAGTCACCTGGGTGCCCTGTGGAGCTGCCTCTGACGGTGTGGCCAGGCTGGTGGAGGAGGCATCCCTGCCACAGTCGGGAGTCGGACGTCCAGCAGGGATGGCCACATCAACGACTGCACCCCAGCTGGCGGAGGATATGCAGGCAGCAGGAGGCAGTGCACGGGCAGAGGCACAGCAGCAGCAGCAACGTGGTGGGAGCCATGATGGCTTGGGGCCTTCCACATCGGAGGGGCAGGCATCGGCCGGAGGGCAGGAGGACCCAGGACAGAGAGTGTCTTCCGTGTGGCAGCGGTTGGGCCACGCCATAGATGCGGAGCGGCAGCGGGCGGAAGAGGCACGGCTCATAATGGTCAGGGCAGAGAACTCCATGCGGAGGGCCCTGAGGCGGGTCGAGTGCCTCAAGGCAATCCGCAGGGGTTTGGAGGTGGACACGTCGACAGCCCTGCGGACCCTCGGGGCCATGGAGGAGGACCGCCTCTGGGACATTGAGCAGGAGTTTGATGATGCCCTGGCCCGGGACATCAAAAAGTGAGCCGTCAAACTAGCCCTTGTACATAGTTATGTAGGTAGTGTTAGGTTTCCTTTTTTTTGGATTTATTTTGGACCTTTTGGTCATTGGCCACATTTCTGTGTATAGTTTATTTTATTAGTTAGTGTAGTTAGATAGGTTTCATTTCTTTTGTTGGGATAATGGACCCTGGCTTGTTCGTATGTACATAGTTCACTGTTGGATTGTATTTTTCTTTCACATTTTAACCATGGAGCAATGGCTTTCAATTTTATTTCCCATTGGATTTTGTTTTGTGGACAGTGACTTTGGACACCATTACTTTGGATTATGATTTTTGGTTTTGCTTTTTTTCACGGACATGCTTCTTTTCATTTTTGTACATTCCCATTTCTGTTTCTTTATTTTTGATTCTATTTATGTTTCCTTTAATACATATTTTTTTATTGAACTTCAATGTGTAGTATCTCATTGGTTTCATGCATATCATGATATGGGTTTTGAGATTCACTGACACCCATTGGGTGTATGTGAGGGAAATGTGTTTGTTTCGGAACTTGCAATTGGTGTTCTGTTATGTAATTGCCAATTATGAGTGGGTGGATGCAATACTCGGGTGGGTGTTTTGCATTTGGAGACTGACCATAGGGACCAGGGATCTAGATTGTGATGACATGTTGGCTGGGGAACATGAGTTGGACATGGGTGGGGGCCTGGTGGCAGGTGCCCCACAGTGCTGCGGGGTGGGGGTGGTGGGAGACATGGGTGGGGGCCTGGTGGAGGGTGACTCTGCACTGCTGGGGGGTGGGGGTGGTGGGGAACATGAGTTGGACATGGGTGGGGGCCTGCTAGCAGGTGCCCCACAGTGCTGGGGGGTGGGGGTGGTGGGAGACATGGATGGGGGCCTGCTGGCAGGTGCCCCACAGTGCTGGGGGGTGGGGGTGGTGGGAGACATGGGTGGGGCCTGGTGGAGGGTGACCCTGCACTGCTGCGGGGTGGGGGTGGTGGGGTACATGAGTTGGACATGGCTGGGGGCCTGCTGGCAGGTGCCCCACAGTGCTGGGGGGTGGGGGGGTGGGAGACATGGGTGGGGGCCTGCTGGCAGGTGCCCCACAGTGCTGGGGGGTGGGGGTGGTGGGAGACATGGGTGGGGGCCTGGTGGAGGGTGACCCTGCACTGCTGGGGGATGGGGGTGGTAGGGAACATGAGTTGGACATGGGTGGGGGCCTGCTGGCAAGTGCCCCACAGTGCTGGGGGGTGGGGGTGGTGGGAGACATGGGTGGGGGCCTGCTGGCAGGTGCCCCACAGTGCTGGGGGGTGGGGGTGGTGGGAGACATGGGCTGGGGCCTGGTGGCAGGTGCCCCACAGTGCTGGTGGGTGGGGGTGGTGGGAGACATGGGTGGGGGCCTGGTGGAGGGTGACCCTGCACTGCTGGGGGCTGGGGGTGGTGGGAGACATGGGTGGGGGCCTGGTGGAGGGTGACCCTGCACTGCTGGGGGGTGGGGGGGGTGGGAGACCTGGGTGGGGGCCTGGTGGAGGGTGACCCTGCACTGCTGGGGGGTGGGGGTGGTGGGGAACATGAGTTGGACATGGGTGGGGGCCTGCTGGCAGGTGCCCCACAGTGCTGGGGGGTGGGGGTGGTGGGAGACATGGGTGGGGACCTGCTGGCAGGTGCCCCACAGTGCTGGGGGGTGGGGGTGGTGGGAGACATGGGTGGGGGCCTGGTGGCAGGTGCCCCACAGTGCTGGGGGTGGGGGTGGTGGGAGACATGGGAGGGGGCCTGGTGGAAGGTGACCCTGCACTGCTGGGGGGTGGGGGGGTGGGAGACATGGGTGGGGGCCTGGTGGAGGGTGACCCTGCACTGCTGGGGGGTGGGGGTGGTGGGTAACATGAGTTGGACATGGGTGGGGGCCTGCTGGCAGGTGCCCCACAGTGCTGGGGGGTGGGGGTGGTGGGGAACATGAGTTGGACATGGGTGGGGGCCTGGTGGCAGGTGCCCCACAGTGCTGGGGGGTGGGGGGGTGGGCGACATGGGTGGGGGCCTGGTGGAGGGTGACCCTGCACTGCTGGGGGTGGGGGAGGTGGGAGACATGGGTGGGGGCCTGGTGGAGGGTGACCCTGCACTGCTGGGGTGTGGGGGTGGTGGGAGACATGGGTGGGGGCCTGGTGGCAGGTGCCCCACAGTGCTGGGGGGTGGGGGTGGTGGGAGACATGGGTGGGGGCCTGGTGGAGGGTGACCCTGCACTGCTGGGGGTGGGGGTGGTGGGAGACATGGGTGTGGGCCTGGTGGAGGTTGACCCTGCACTGCTGGGGGGTGGGGGTGGTGGGAGACATGGGTGGGGGCCTGCTGGCAGGTGCCCCACAGTGCTGGGGGGTGGGGTGGTGGGGAACATGAGTTGGACATGGGTGGGGTCCTGCTGGCAGGTGCCCCACAGTGCTGGGGGGTGGGGGTGGTGGGAGACATGGGTGGGGGCCTGGTGGAGGGTGACCCTGCACTGCTGGGGGGTGGGGGTGGTGGGAGACATGGGTGGGGGCCTGGTGGAGGGTGACCCTGCACTGCTGGGGGGTGGGGGTGGTGGGGAACATGAGTTGGACATGGGTGGGGGCCTGCTGGCAGGTGCCCCACAGTGCTGGGGGGTGGGGATGGTGGGAGACATGGGTGGGGGCCTGGTGGAGGGTGACCCTGCACTGCTGGGGGGTGGGGGTGGTGGGAGACATGGGTGGGGGCCTGGTGGAGGGTGACCCTGCACTGCTGGGGGGTGGGGTGGTGGGAGACATGGGTGGGGGCCTGGTGGAGGGTGACCCTGCACTGCTGGGGGGTGGGGGGGTGGTAGACATGGGTGGGGGCCTAGTGGAGGGTGACCCTGCACTGCTGGGGGGTGGGGGTGGTGGGGAACATGAGTTGGACATGGGTGGGGGCCTGCCGGCAGGTGCCCCACAGTGCTGGGGGTGGGGGTGGTGGGAGACATGGGTGGGGGCCTGCTGGCAGATGCCCCATAGTGCTGGGGGGTGGGGGTGGTGGGAGACATGGGTGGGGGCCTGGTGGCAGGTGCCCTACAGTGCTGGGGGGTGGGGGTGGTGGGAGACATGGGTGGGGGCCTGGTGGAGGGTGACCCTGCACTGCTGGGGGTGGGGGGGTGGGAGACATGGGTGGGGGCCTGGTGGAGGGTGACCCTGCACTGCTGGGGGTGGGGGGTGTGGGAGACATGGGTGGGGGCCTGGTGGAGGGTGACCCTGCACTGCTGGGGGGTGGGGGGTGGGAGACATGGGTGGGGGCCTGCTGGCAGGTGCCCCACAGTGCTGGGGGGTGGGGGTGGTGGGAGACATGGGTGGGGGCCTGGTGGAGGGTGGCCCTGCACTGCTGGGGGGTGGGGGTGGTGGGGAACATGAGTTGGACATGGGTGGGGGCCTGCTGGCAGGTGCCCCACAGTGCTGGGGGGTGGGGGTCGTGGGGAACATGAGTTGGACATGGGTGGGGGCCTGGTGGCAGGTGCCCCACCGTGCTGGGGGGTGGGGGGGTGAGAGACATGGGTGAGGGCCTGGTGGAGGGTGACCCTGCACTGCTGGGGGGTGGGGGGGTGGGAGACATGGGTGGGGGCCTGGTGGAGGGTGACCCTGCACTGCTGGGGGGTGGGGCGGTGGGAGACATGGGTGGGGGCCTGGTGGAGGGTGACCCTGCACTGCTGGGGGGTGGGGGGGTGGGTAGCATGAGTTGGACATGGGTGGGGGCCTACTGGAGGGTGACCCTGCACTGCTGGGGGGTGGGGTGGTGGGAGACATGGGTGGGGGCCTGCTGGCAGGTGCCCCACAGTGCTGGTGGGTGGGGGGGTGGGAGACATGGGTGGGGGCCTGGTGGAGGGTGCCCCTGGTGGCTGGGGGTGCAGGGGGACATGCGTTGGTGGGCAGTAGTGCAAGTTGACATGTGGGTTGGCTGGGGGGCATGGCCATGGTGGATGGGGTGCCTGCAGGACATGTGCAGGGTAGGCCCCTGTGGTGTGAGCCACCTGCAGGGGCCGTGGAGGGTGTAGAGGGAACACCTGGGAGGACCCACACGTGCAATTCACGTGTGGTGCTCCCCGCGCACCCCTGTAATACACGTACCCTGATGGAATCGCGTGTGGAACCTCCCGCGCACCCCTGGAATACACGTACCCTGCTGATGTTGCATGTGAAACTTCCCCCGCACCCCGAAATACACGTACCCTGATGAAATCGCGTGTGTAACTTCCCGTGCACCCCTGTAATACACGTACCCTGATGGAATCGCGTGTGGAACTTCCCGCGCACCCCTGGAATACACGTACCCTGCTGATGTCGCGTGTGAAACTTCCCCCGCACACCGAAATAGACGTACCCTGATGAAATCGCGTGTGGAACTTCCCGCGCACCCCTGAAATACACATACCCTGCGGAAATCGCATGTGGAACTTCCCGCGCACCCCTGAAATACACGTACCCTGCGGAAATCGCATGTGGAACTTCCCGCGCACCCCTGAAATACACGTACCCTGCTGAAATCGCGTGTGGAACTTCCCGCGCACCCCTGAAATACACGTACCCTGCGGAAATCGCGTGTTGAACTTCCCGCGCACCCCTGAAATACGCGTACCCTGCTCGCATGGGGCCAATCGCGTGAGGTACTTCCCGCGCACCCCAGTGATACACGTAGCCCGCTTGCCATGCTGGTACAGGGTTAGCGCAGCCCTTTGCGCTGGATTGGGGATTTTGATGGCTTTTCCCTGCGCGAGAGACATTCTTGGGGGTGTAACTGGCGCTGCTGCAGGGTCGCTGCGCCACTGTGCGCCATGGCTGGTTTTGGTGCCTGGAATCCATGAATACGCTGTGCGCGGAAATGGATTTTAGCGCACGTGGCTGGTGCAGGGATTCGCACGCGCACACTGTGCGCCAGCCGCGTGCGCCACTTGTGCGCTGAATTCTATGAATTACCCCCATGGTGTTTTCTACTTCTATCATAACTAATTCTGCCTCATTTATTATTAGCGGCTCTTCCATCGGTTCTTGGCTTCCTGTTACAGAAGGTTGACTACTGTCAGGAGTGTCCTTATCTAGTTGGGCCTGGAGTTCTTCTTCGTGTTGCTGTTCATTGTGCAACATTGTTTTGTATTGTGTAAAGTTTACATCAGTTATAGTGCTTTCATTTGCTTTGAAAGCATCTTCATATGAGTCATAGTTATCTAGTATTTCTTCTTTTCTCCATGGATTAAAGAGTTGTAGCAGGAATTTGATATGATTAATTAAATTTGGTTTGGTGAGTTTTACTAAGCTGCCTTCACAGTTTGTCACTTTGTATTTACCGTTTTTTTCATTAGATTTTATATTATTTTTGTATGTGTAGTTTTGGGCTATGTGGTATAGACACATGGTTTCCAAAGTGGTACTCCTGTTTGGGTAGTATGTGTCCGATAAATAGTTTTTGAAAATGTTTTGGCTGTTGGGATCATGTTTGGCTATTGTTTCTATATCTTCGTATGATTTTATAACTCTTTTAATAGATTTAGCTGGACCAAGACTTAGCCATACTATATTTCCAGATTTACCATACAGTGCATTACCAGTTAAACGATCAGCTGCTTCTTAGGATCCACATTCTCTATGGGACAGCATTTTTATGCCCAAGCTGTATAATTTTTGAGACACTGTTTTATCTGATGACAGGTCATTCCAGAGGTCTTGCAGCTCTGTCTTTTCTGCTTTGGTTAGGTATGCTGTGATATATCGTGCAACTGCAGTAGAATTGTCTGCAATGTACTGCACATCTATGTTTGGATTCCATAAGTGGGCAATGATTGCATTGTAATCATTGATATATTTTTCTTCTTCCTTTCTTTTTATGTAATCTGTATTTTTAGGTGACTTACCTTTAACACTATTTCTAACTGAAGACATGAGGTTGTGCACTTGACCTGTATTTGTAACTGGTCTAGGGAAACCAAATCGGCATTTGGTGTAGTATTTCCCTTTGTTTTTGTATTTGCGACGACAATATTTGCCACATTTGTTTCTTTGAAATTGTAAAATTTGTGCATGAAGATCACCATTTTTGGATTCCGATGGAATTTCACAAGTGACATATTTTTCAATAAATTGTAAAACAGTGGCATCACTGTCTTGACCAAATTTAGGAGCATCTTTAATCCATAAAAGCATGTGGATATGTGGTGCTCCTCTGGCTTGGTATTCTTTTCTCCAAAAGAAGTGTTGCACTTCTCCAAGGGGAGGAACAGTTTTATTACAAATAAAATGTAGCATAGCAATGAAGCGATGGTGAAAATATCTTGAAACATTAACAAAGTTCTTTAGGTGTTAGTATATCTATGTTTGTTTTGTATTTGTTTGATATGCGTAGGAAATCATGTAAATCTTCCCATGCATATTCTGCACAACTTAATGTAACAAACCAAGTGGGTGGGCCAAGGTTTCTGATCATACAACGTACATCTCTGTGACGTCGAAACCAGTACTCTTTAGTACCACACATATCTGCTAATAGTTTTGTAATATTTGATTGTAAAACCTCTTCTTTTTGTTGCACTTTTTGTAATAATTGTGTAGCTGTCATATTTTTAAAGTGTGATCCTGATTTTAATATGTGTGCAACTCCGTAACATAAAGTTGCTAGTTCACTTTCAAAGAGTAGGTGGAATATGTATTCCACATTTTGTCTAAATCTGGAATCCTCAGAATACATTCGTAATGAGCGGTATTCTGATGCTGATATTTGAATAGGTCTATCATCGTACCTTCCTCCTTTGCCAGTAGGAAAGAGTAGAAGAAAAGCACGTGCTTCTATACTTTTTTCCCATATGCTGATTGGTGATCTTTTTGTTTGACGCATTTGGTATGTTTCCAGTGCATCTTCTATGGTGTCATTAAAGTGCAATGGATGAATTGTATAAAGGTCTAAAGTGTTTGATATTGTAGCAGGATCTAGGAGCTCAAATTGGCCAGCTTCTTGTGTCTCTTGAATTATTTCAGTTGTATCCTTCAAGTTTTCTTCAATATTAATTTATTTGTAATATTAATTATTCTCTTTAAGATATTGCAAGTCTTCTCTAACTTTTTGTAAATCTACCAGCTGTTTCCAATTTTTTTTGTCTTTTGTAGGTACTCCATTTACCAAGATAATTAAAGATTGTTGCATTGGATGTTGCACTCCTAGAGTGTGCACATTTTCTTTTAGATCTAATGGTTAATACACTACTTTTCCACAAATACCTTTCACTAATTCAGAGGTAGGTAATTTTGCAGTTTTTGGTTGAAGGCGTATTATTGCTTGAAATGGGTGCACTGTTTGAATTATGATGCTCTCAATTAAGTTGTTGAAGGGGTTTTGGTAGTGGATATAATTCCAAATTATTTGTGATAGCACGTGAAGGAGTTTGGAAGGAGTTTGGTTGTTGTCAAGTTTTGTAGTGCAGTAACTACAAAGTATTACGGGGTCAGTTATTTCGTATTTGTTTTCTGCTATAAGGTAGAGAGCTAATTCAAATCATTTAGAATCTTCATTGGCCCTCATTAGGACTCCGGCGGAAAACCATGGTGCTATTAGCACCATGGTCGATGCCAGAGTCCGCCATGGCGGAATGGGGAATTACCACCCCATTCCAAGGTTGGCGAGCCCGTAATTCCCCATGCCACCATGGACCTTCCCCATTTTTGCCCCATAGGGCATAATGGAACTGGGGAAGGCGGTAAGTACGGTACCGCAAATTGCGGTACCGTACTTACCTCGAGAGTCCCTTTGCGGGTTCCTACTTTAGCGGCTGGTCTAGACCAGCCGTTAAGGTCGGGTCCCGCAAAGTGACCTCGTAGTAAGGCATTAAGGGTTTAACGCGCCGACACCTTTTACGGCGCCGTTAACCCCTTGACGCCAGGGTCCTAATGTGGCCCATTGTCTTCTATTTTGTATGCTAGGTCTCCAGTTTTTGTGTTACTTTTATAAAAAGATGTGCGGCAACATACACACACATGGTTTGATACTTCAGCTGATGTACTTTTAAATTTTAGTATTTCTTTTTTGTATGTGTGTAGTAAAAGGTTGCCATGTGTAGAATTGTTACTAATTTGGTTTACAGCTATTTCATTCTGTAAGTGGGTTTCTCTTCCAAAATATTTTTTCTGAATATAGTCGATTTCTTCTAGTAGGTCTTTTGCTATACCAAGTAGAAGAATGTTATTTAAATTGGCTAGTGCTAAAGCAGGACCTTTAGCATAGTAGAGTTTATAAACTAGATTTCTTATAGTTGAATGATGTGTTGATATCCTTTTCATCTCATAGAAGGTGGTTTTGCAAGTAGGTCCTGTAATGCAGGCCAATGAATGTCGTTGTAGTCCTGTGTACTTGCGTACTGGACAGGTATCCATATTTTGCAGTAGTTTAATTTTGATTTTGTCTTTGCTCTTCACATATTGATTGAGGAATTGGCGTAAAGACTTGAAAAATTGTTTGGAAATGTTACACATTGACGTGCATGGCCATTTGTACACTAGACATTGTGAATGGAGGGGTACTTCTGAGTTTTTATGACATATCTTTGTAAGGAGTACTTCTTGTTCCATTACGGTATTATTAACTTTTTCATAACCTCGACCACTGCTATGTATGGCAATTGTATTTGTTTGCTTTTGTTTGTACGCTTCTTCATTAAAGTATGGTTCTGTGCTCGTAGTGTGACTCCATTCACCTCCGCAGATACTTAAGAAGTTCTTTCTGTTGATATTTCGTTTATTGGGAAGTCTTTTTTGTAATTTAGTTATTAGTTTTGTAAGTGGTTTCATTTTGTTTAACACTAAAATAAATAACTTTCTTTTGAGAAGACTTGCACTGTTTATCAACGCTTCTAAGATTAATTTCCTACGATAGGTTTTAAGCGTTGAACCTGGTTTCTCTCCTGTTTTTATAAGATTTTGAAGGACTTTGTGACGGAACATTTTGGCTAAAATACTTTTCTTGGTATGCTTACTTTGAACTACATCAATATTTAAAGAAGCAGTTTTATCTGTATTGATAGCTGATTTTCTGCTAATTGTTTTTTGGTTTGGTTTACATTTTGATAGAGGAGGCAAAGTTTTTGTACTTGAAACTTCTTTTGTTTCACTAAATGACTATATTAGCTGTTTTGTTTCAACTTCTTTTACAAATTGTGCTAGATGGATGCAAATGGATGCTTATGTTGTACACTTTTATTTTCATTTGCTCTACTTCTGCGTTGCTTTCTACGGACTTGATTTTTGGTAGGCATTCTTTAGGGTCTATTGAAAAAAATAAAGAAGGTATGGTTGTGGTGTTCTGCAATGTATGTGTGCTGTGTGCATGAGTGTTTGAGTAAGATGATAAAGATGTATGTAATGGTGTATGATTGTGCATTGGGAACTACAACTAGACGGATGGGTATTCTTGAATTAATGTGTTACTAAACTGGGGTTCAATTGACAGAAAAAAGTAAGCTAGTGGTGTGGAGAAGTATAAATAGTATACCTAATACTAGACGATTAAAAATGTTGTTTGTTCTATAACATCTAGGGGGTAATTCAAAGAATTAAGCGCACAAGTGGCGCACGCGGCTGGCGCACAATGTGCGCGTGCGAATCCCTGCGCCAGCCGCGTGCGCCAAAACCCATTTCCGCGCACAGCGTATTCATGGATTGCAGCCACCAAAACCAGCCGTGGCGCACAGTGGCGCAGCGACCTTGCAGCAGCGCCAGTTACGCCCCCAAGAACGCCTTCCGCGCAGGGAAAAGCCATCAAAATCCCCAATCCAGCGCAAAGGGCTGCGCTAACCCTGTACCAGCACGGCAAGCGGGCTACGTGTATTTCAGGGGTTCACGTGAAGTTTCTCACGCGATCGGGCCTGGGGGAGCGTGCTACGTGTATTTCAGGGGTTCGCGTGAACTTTTTCACGCGATCGGGCCTGGGGGAACGGGCTACGTGTATTTCAGGGGTTCGCGTGAACTTTCTCACGCGATCGGGCCTGGGGGAACGGGCTACGTGTATTTCAGGGGTTCGCGTGAACTTTTTCACGCGATCGGGCCTGGGGGAACGGGCTACGTGTATTTCAGGGGTTCGCGTGAACTTTTTCACGCGATCGGGCCTGGGGGAGCGGGCTACGTGTATTTCAGGGGTTCGCGTGAACTTTCTCACGCGATCGGGCCTGGGGGAGCGGGCTACGTGTATTTCAGGGGTGCGCGGGAAGTTCCACACGCGATTGGCCTGGCCGCGTGTATTTCAGGGTTGCGCGGGAAGTTCCACACGCGATTGTCCTGGGCGCGTGTATTTCAGGGGTGCGCGGGAAGTTCCACACACGATTGTCCTGGGCGCGTGTATTTCAGGGGTGCGCGGGAAGTTCCACACGCGATTGTCCTGGGCGCGTGTATTTCAGGGGTGCGCGGGAAGTTCCACACGCGATTGTCCTGGCCGCGTGTATTTCAGGGGTGCGCGGGAAGTTCCACACGCGATTGGCCTGGCCGCGTGTATTTCAGGGGTGCGTGGGAAGTTCCACACGCGATTGGCCTGGCCGCGTGTATTTCAGGGGTGCGTGGGAAGTTCCACACGCGATTGTTCTGGGCGCGTGTATTTCAGGGGTGCGCGGGAAGTTCCACACGCGATTGGCCTGGCCGCGTGTATTTCAGGGTTGCGCGGGAAGTTCCACACGCGATTGTCCTGGGCGCGTGTATTTCAGGGGTGCGCGGGAAGTTCCACACGCGATTGGGCTGCGTGCGGGTATTACAGGGGTGCGCACGAAGTTTTACACGCGATTCCAGCAGGGTACGTGTATTTCATGGTGCCGTGGAGTCCTACATGTGATTTGCCAGTGTGGGTCCTCCCAGGTGTTCCCTGTACACCCTCCACGGCCCCTGCAGGCAGCCCACACCACAGGGGACTACCCTGCATCCCTGGTCATGTCCCGCAGGCAGCCCACCCAACATGTGCATGCCCCCCAGCAAAGGCACATGTCTCCCTGCACCAATGATCACCAACTCATGTCCCCTTGCACCCCCACCCCCAGCATTGCGGGCACCTGCCAGCAGGCCCCCACCCATGTCTCCCAGCACCCCCACCTCCCTAGTCACCAGGGGCAGCCTCCACCAGGCCCCCACCCATGTCTCCCAGCACCCCCACCCCCCCAGTCACCAGGGGCAGCCTCCACCAGGCCCCCACCCATGTCTCCCAGCACCCCCACCCCCCCAGTCACCAGGGGCAGCCTCCACCAGGCCCCCACCCATGTCCCTGACCACCCCCACCCCCCAGCAGTGCAGGGGCACCCACCACCAGGCCCCCACCCATGTCTCCCAGCACCCCCACCCCCCCAGTCACCAGGGGCAGCCTCCACCAGGCCCCCACCCATGTCCCCCACCACCCCCACCCCCCAGCACTGTGGGGCACCTGCCAGCAGGCCCCCACCCATGTCCAACTCATGTCCCCCACCCCCCAGCACTGTGGGGCACCTGCCAGCAGGCCCCCACCCATGTCCAACTCATGTCCCCCACCACCCCACCCCCCAGCACTGTGGGGCACCTGCCAGCAGGCCCCCACCCATGTCCAACTCATGTCCCCCACCACCCCCACCCCCCAGCACTGTGGGGCACCTGCCAGCAGGCCCCCACCCATGTCCAACTCATGTCCCCCACCACCCCCACCCTCCAGCACTGTGTGGCACCTGCCAGCAGGCCCCCACCCATGTCCCATCCATGCCCCCCTGCACCTGGGTCCCAACAATCCCCAATCATGTCCGTAATGGCCATCCTCCCCTGCCAAAAGGCCCAACCAACTATCACATCCACCCACATATCAAAGGCAATTACATGTTACACACCCAATGTAAATAATGCAAATGAACACATGTCTGTCACACACAATGGCTGCAAGTGAATGTTAAAACACCCAACATGACATGCATGAAAGTAATGAGCTGATACGACACATTGAAGGATGAAAATAAAAATGTATTGAAAATCAACAAGAATGGAAATGAAATAAGAAAAACCACAAAGCAAAACAACAAAAAGAAGTTGAATGTCCATGAAAAAAATCCAAAAAATCCAAAAATCCATAGAAGAACTATATACAAGACAATCCCGGGTCCATGAGCCCAACCAAATGAAACATAACTATGTCAACTAACTAAAAACTGAACTATATACAAAAAAGTGGCGCATTGTCCAATCGCAACCAAATAAAAAAAAAATAATTCAAAGGAAACCTACCACTAAATATATAACTATATACAATGGCAGCGGGCAAGTCCTGCGGCTCACTCTGTGATGTTGCCGGCAAGGGCATCATCGAACTCCATGTCGATGTCCTGGAGGCAGGACTCTGTCCTGGCCCCGAGGTCTCGCAGGGATAACCCCATGTTCACCTCAAACTCCCTGCGAGCTTCCTCGAGGCACTCAGCCCGCCTCAACGCCCGACGCATGGAGAACTCCGCCCTGACCATGGTGAGCCGCTCATCTTCCGCCCGCTGCCGCTCCGCACCTATCCGCTGGACCAACTGCTCCCACACGGAAGACACTACCATCCCAGGGTTCTCCTGCATCCGGCCGATGCCTGCCCCTCTGATCTTGATGGCCCCGAGCCATGATGCCTCCCACGTCGAGCCTGCTGCTGCCTCCGACGCCACTGCCTCTGCCAGCACGACGGCATCCAGGATGATGGAAACCACCGACGCCGTTGTGCACGTGCCCTGCCCGATGATGCCGTCACATCCTCCATCTGCTGGGGTCCAGTTGCTGTGTTGTCCACCCCTGCTGGACCTCTGACTCCCGACTGTGGCAGGGATGGGATCCCCACCGAGCTGGCTGCATTGGTCAGGGCAGGTCCACAGGGGGCCCTGGTGGCATCTGGGCCGGAAGACGGCAAGGAGAATGACTGGCGTATAGTCTCCACAGAGGAGGAGAGGGCCGCCAGTTTGGCCGACACATACAGGAAACCACCGAACATGGCCGATCCCAATTGGGCCAGGTCCGCACGGTGCTCTTCGTGATGACGTGCATGCTCCTCCTGGAAAGCACGCACGGCATCACGAATCACAGCCGTGCGCATCGCGACCCCAATCAGGACCTTCTCCACACGGCCAGGGGTCCCCTCGTCCGCAGGTGGAGGGGAGTCAGATGACATGGACATCCCCTCTACCTGCGGACGGGCCTGGGACGGGGCATCCCTGCTGGTGCAAGCTGGTGCACCCACAGGTTCAGGGACAGCGACATGCACAGGCCCCTCCACGGTGACCTGTGCTGTCTCCTGCTCCTGCCCCTGGACTGCACCACTTGCACCAGCAGGGATGCCCCCACCAGGCCCCATGTGCGCCTCAGTGGTGGCCTCCTCCTCCTCTGTGGAAACCACAAACCTGGATGGCTCCTCGCCGTCTACCGCCGTAGCAGGCCCCTGTGGGGGCTCACCCACCCCTTCCGCTGCAGCCGTGGGGGCATCCCCGCCGCCTTGCTCCACAGCGCCGTCTCCGCACTCTCCTTCACTAGCCGCTGCGTAGAGGGAGACATAGAACACAAGTATCAGGGTACTGTACAATGGTCCCCTAGACAGGAAGCAATAGCAGATGAGTGCCACTGTCAAAGTACACTTCCATCATGTCACACCACAACACTTGTGTCAGTCCAGGCAAAACACACACAGTGACAGTCATGGTGCGTGCCATGGACATTTCAATGCATGTCCAATGGACTCTCGAATCATACAATGTAATGGGACTCACATGCATCATGGGTCATGCCTATCACATGCACACACTTCACCTCAGTCACATCCATCTGGCCCTGTACACCCCAATCACAGTGCATACAAGGATGACTAGGCTGCATCAGTGAATCTGTACATTGTCACAGACATGTGTCATGCATCCATGGCACTCACAGACACGCACGTCAGGCACACAGACATGGATACCACATATGTATCTGGCATCAGCACCCATCCCTCGCCCCCACCCATGTCCAGGAACAGAGACTGCCATGCTCTCATGTGTGCAATCTGCACAGGGCTCCCCATGTCGCATTCAAACACATGAAACAACCGTGCGGTTCACACATTACAGGTCGCACATGCATTCCCATGATGTCCCTGCACACATACATGCGTACATGGCCTATGTCACACATGCAGGCAAGTATCAGACAACCAGCACACTGCAACATGCCCTGTCTCACATAGCAATGCTTGGCCACTTACCGCTCAACTCCAGACGGGTCTCCCTCTCAAGGACCTGGGTGTGGAGCGCTGGGTGTGCGCGTTCCAGGACCCTCAACTGGATGGAACTCATGCGGCCCCGGCCCCCCTCCACGAGGCGCCGGGCCTTCATGAGGGTCCTGGACCTCAAGTCCTCCCAGCGCTTCTTGACCTTCTGGATGGTGCGGGTTGCCACCCCCTCCGCGTTGATGGCAACCACACAGTCGGCCCAGATCCTATCCCGTCCTTCCCTGTTGGCGCGGGACGATCCCAAGAGGGCATCATACTGCCCCAGGACTTGCTCCACCAGGACACCAACTTCGGTGGCAGTGAAGCTAGTGCCCCTCTGCCCCTCTGGCCGGGGGTTGCCACTGGGGTCAGATGTGGATGTGCCCGACATGGCAACCCCAGGGGCAGGAGTGGGTGGGCAACTGGGTCCTGGGGCTGGGCTGTGGAGCGATGTTATTTGAGTCGGGAGTCTTCTGTACCAGCAGGGGTGGACACAGCAACTGGACCCCTGCAGATGGCTGATGTGCAGGCACCAAATGGCAGGGCACGGTGGCAGCAGGCAGGCAGGCAGGCAGCAGCAGATGGCACATGGGAGGCTGCTCGGGGCACTGGGGGGCAGTAATTCGACCTTCTGGGCAGGAGCATGGTCTTCCGTGTGTTTTCGTGTGGCCAGCTTGATACGGAGTGATTTGGCACGTGAAAATCCTGCACGTCAGCGTGAAAATCGAGGAAAGGCCCTTAGCGCGTAAGCGCGTCAGCACGCGTATGCAATTTCATTGGACCAAAGGCCCTTACAGCGTAAGCGCGTCTGTGACGTTTTGCGCATGGGTGTTGCCCTGGCAGGGCTTGGAGATCCCGCGTGCCTTTATGTTCTGTACGTGCTTTTCGTGCGGTGCGTGTGTTTTCCATCCGTTGGGGTTCACACGCTATTACTTCACAGCGGACCCCTGAAATACACGTAGCCCGCTCCCCCAGGCCCGATCGCGTGGAAAAGTTCACGCGAACCCCTGAAATACACGTAGCCCGCTCCCCCAGGCCCGATCGCGTGGAAAAGTTCACGCGAACCCCTGAAATACACGTAGCACGCTCCCCCAGGCCCGATCGCGTGAGAAACTTCACGCGAACCCCTGAAATACACGTAGCACGCTCCCCCAGGCCCGATCGCGTGTGTAACTTCCCGCGCAACCCCGAAATACACGTAGCCCGCTCCCCCAGGCCCGATCGCGTGGAAAAGTTCACGCGATCCCCTGAAATACACGTAGCACGCTCCCCCAGGCCCGATCGCGTGGAAAAGTTCACGCAAACCCCTGCAATACACGTAGCACGCTCCCCCAGGCCCGATCGCGTGAGAAACTTCACACGAACCCCTGAAATACACGTAGCCCGCTCCCCCAGGCCCGATCGCGTGAAAAAGTTCACGCGAACCCCTGAAATACACATAGCACGCTCCCCCAGGCCCGATCGCGTGTGTAACTTCCTGCGCATCCCCGAAATACACGGGCCCCGCTCGCACAGGCACTATTGCTGTATGTTGCCACTTTTGTAATGCGCAGGGATGCTACCGCCTGCCTTCGTGTGGCGGACGTGTTTGGGCTTGTGCGTGTCTTTCGCTGTGCGTGGCTTTGCCCTATTCGATTCCATGAATACGTGTGGTTCGGGTGCGTGTGGGCGTTCCGTCTGCTTCCCTGCAGTACATCCCCAGTTACGCCCTTGTTTTCGCGAGTTGTTCCCCATTCCGCGCGTTACGCCCCGTGTCCCGCCCACTTTCTAGTGTATACGCAGAGGTTGTGCGCTTTCACTGTGTGCGTCGCGTACGTCTTTCGGGATGTTGCAGTGACGTGTGCGCCATGCACGGGTTTGGCGCACATCCCGAGGAAGACACGCGCAGGGACTTCCATGAATCGCACGCGTGCGCGTGCGCCTCTTTTTTTCCGCTTGCGCCTGCTTGCGCCTGCTTGCGCGTAGATTTTCGGCGCACGTTTGTTCCATGAATCGGCCCCCTAGATTCTAGCGGTTGACTTGGGTAATTTGTGTGTCGAAAAATAGGAATTTGTGGGCCATTCTGGCTGTAAATCGATGTTTAAGACATGGGGATTTTTGGACAGAATGGTGCAGAATCTCTATTTTTAGGCACAGAAATAGCATAAATTAACCTTACAGTGTGTTTGAGTAATAATACAAATATTATGGTGATATTCTACTTACTTTTTTTGTGAAATGAGCAGGTTACTTCTTAGTTGTTCTTTGTATTTCAAATTCGGTTGCTTCTTTTCAGCAGAATGGTCTTCACTGCAATTGTAAAAGAAACAAATTAGTCATTTTGTTTGTATATTGCACTGATTTTAATTTAGACATTGATTCTTTTAATTGAAATCCTCAGCGCCTTCCTCAAAACCATTAAAACTATCTTATTTACATAAGATATGTCGCACCAGTTGAATACATATGATATGTTCTTAATGAACAAATTGTATTGCAATGACTAACTGTAGCAAACAAAATATCTTTACTATGTCTTGTGAAATTCATAATGTACCACTGAATACCATTATTCCTGTAACTAAGCTCTTCCAAGTAATAGTGCCTCGGGCTGCTTGTCCTATATAAATGTAAGTAATCAAATAAATAAAGAAATAACAAACATTATGTAATTGTGCAAGTATTATTGTTTGAGATTTGAACATAGAGTGTGCATGCAATTTTGTTTGACTATATGCAGTCTATCGATTTTATTTAAAAAATGTTAGTTTTACATGATTTCAGTGTGTGTGTCTATAAAGAAATTAAATAGTATAAAGATTTGTAAGTGACAGTTGATTTTAGGAGATTGAAAAAAAGACAGTAGATTCATTTTACAGATTATACAAGCTAAAAGTCAGTTAGAAAATGTGTTCATGTACTGCATAGAAAATATGCATACCTGTAGTGTGTGTTCATGTATATGGATATGCATGGAGCTGCAAGTAGAAATCTTGGAGACTTGTACAGTATTTCTTGTAGATGGTGCTTGCCAATGATATGACACTTGTACTCAGAGAAATTCACAGTACATTTGCAGTGCTGATCTATGATGATGCAGTTAGATGTAGGGGTCTTGAATGTGATTGGTGGATCTTCATGTGACTTCTTAGCTACATCCAAAGAGGGAATGGCACAGAGAGTGAACTGGAAATGGTAGAAGGGCTGTTCATGTTACGATATGTCTGCGGACATGGCGGTAGTTCGCGGACATCGGGTGTTACATCCGGGGATTTTTGGGTTCAGAAGTCATGCAAATGAGAATGAGCACTGAAGGGGATTGGTCAGGAAAGTTTAGTGGGTGTGTTGTGCCAGGAGAGAGTTTCTCAGATACTCTTTTTGCTGAGAGAAGAACAGATAGCTATGGCTGTGTGTTTCAGAAAACAGATTGTTTGGATTTTGGTAGACTCGTGGATACATTGGTTGAAGGTGCATGCAGAAACCTGTGGAGTAGCTGTAGATCTTGAATTCCCACATGTGGAAGTACACTGGCATGGAGTACGTGGAATGAAGTTGTTGAATGTGTTACCTCTCTGTGCTACTTTGGAGTCAGCAACATCCGGATATAATTATAATTCATTGTGGAGGGAACAGTTTAGGACATGTGTCTGGAATTTCTTTGCAATTTGCAATGAAAGAAGGACTTGGGAAGGTCATGGACATGTTTTTTCACGGATTGCGCAGAGACAAATATGGCTTTGTTCTTCTTCATTTGATCCACAAATGGAGAAAGCAAGGCACAATGTCAATAAGGCTGTTTGTGCCTGTCTAAGAGATTTTGGCATGTCCTCTTTTCACAATGAAAATATTATTTTTCGTAGTACATACATTTTTCGCAGAGATGGAGTACATCTAACTTATGCTGGCAATCAGATTTTTCTAAGAAACATACAAAATGCATTGCGAGCTTTTTTAGAATGACAGCATCCATTTTGAAGTAGGTGTTGAGTATTTATAATTTTTGAAACACAAACACCTCCCAAAGGCTCTTTTCAGAGCCACCACTTCCTCCCAGAGAAAATTGCAATGGTTTTGATAGGGTAGAACCCCAAAATTGGACTGTCTGCGGACTTCTAAAAAATACAAAGAGCCCTGCTTCATTTATTTTCACTTCTACTTTTTAACTGTGAAAGGCGGCTCTGAAAAGAGCCTTATTTTGTTTGATTTTTGTTATTTTATATTTCTTTTGTTTTTTATATACACGACACACTAGGAGAGGAGGGGAAAGGAGGGTAAAGGGGGGGCACCAACCACAGGGATGAAAGGGCGAGCTGAGAGAGGAAGATGTAGAGTGGGTTTTATTTAGGTAGTGAGCAGGTCTTCTCGTGCTCTGAGACGATAGTCTCAAAAGCACTACGAAGTCGCTCCCCCCTGCAGAGTACTGTGTCGCAGTACATACACTCAACTGTGAACCTCGAAAGGTAAGGGTCATCAGCATTATGTAGGGCCTGTGAGGCAGCTTGAGGAAGACGCTGTCCCAAAGAGGTGTTCCTTGTGGTGACAGGATCAGAAACGGAGGATGAAGTAGAGGAAATCAACCTACTACGCTCCTCGCAAGGTACAACCTTGCGAATGGCCCCAGAGTTAAATGACCTTAGGTGTCGCTTCATGGTAATGGTCCCATTTTGCACTCATAGCAGGTGACTCGGTTCGCACAAGCCTTAGGACCATCCCCATGAATAGTAAATTACAGCCACACCCAAGACTCAGGCTGAGTGCGGGTAGTAGGGATTTCCACTACCTCATTCTCGTCTTCCTCTTCTTCCTCCTCTGCATCCTAACTCCTGTTCCCCTCTTCAGGCCCTTGGGGGAGGGTGGTGGTGGAGGGGGTGGGGTGGTGCTGAAGCAGGTGCAGCACCGGGTGGCAGTAGTGCAGCCATGGATGCCATCTCGATGATGGTGTAATCTGCAAGTTGCAGGAAAAATAGCTGTGCTCTGAAGAATAGCCAGAAACACAATGAGAATAAGCTCTAGGACGTTGTCTTTTATAGGGGTGCTTGTACGCGGTTTGTGGACATGCGCGCTGTCCACGGACAGATCGAACACAAAAAAAGGTCCAAAAACTTTCAAAAAGTATGTAGAAACTCAGGATTAGTATGTGGGACTTGTGCTATGGTGAGTTTTTATTGACAAATATTGTGGATTACTTGAAAATGTACTTTTAAATTGTTCAGGGACACGAACAGTGTCCGCATTCAGAACATGCAATCAGCATGGGCGCGGTCACATGATCGCTTCGCGAACATGTTCGTGAAGGAAGCGGCTGTCCGCAGGACACCAAATGCACAGACATTGGTTGGCGCATGTGCATTGATGTTCTACGGACACTGTTCGGGTCCTGAAGTAATAGAAATTGCGTCACACATCAAATGAACAGTTACGGACAACTGTTTGTTCTTAGAACAGTTCAACTTCCTTGCGAACAATACGGACAGACATAGCATCCTCAGGACACCTCCATTTTTGTTTATTTACGAACATTTCAGAACACCGCGTGTGTTCTTAGAACAGTTTCTACTTGCTAGCGAACAGTACGGACAGGTATACTGTTCTTCAGGACACCTCCATTTTCATTTATTTACGAACATTTCAGGACATGCTTGTGTTCTTAGAACAGTTTCAACTTAGTAACGAACATTATGGACAGGTATAGTGTTCTTCAGGACACCTCCATTTTCGTTTATTTACGAACATTTCAGGACACCACTTGTGTTCTTAGAACAGTTTCAACTTGCTAGCGAACAATACGGACAGGTATAGTGTTCTTCAGGACACCCCCATTTTATTTATTTACGAACATTTCAGGACATCACGTGTGTTCTAGAACAGTTTCAACTTGCTAGCCAACAGTACGGACAGGTATAGTGTTCTTCAGGACACCTCCATTTTCGTTTATTTACGAACATTTCAGAACAACGCTTGTGTTCTTAGAACGGTTTCAACTTGCTAGCGAACACTACGGACAGGTATTGTGTTCTTCAGGACACTTCCATTTTCATTTCTTTACCAACATTTCAGGACACTGCGTGTGTTCTAGAACAGTTTCAACTTGCTAGTGAACAGTACGGCTGGTATAGTGTTCTTCAGAACACCTCCATTTTCATTTATTTACGAACATTTCAGAACAACCATGCAGTCCGCGGACACCTAAATTGTTTTTTTTTAAAACTGAAACTAATTACAACACAATATAAAAATGTTACTTTATTTAACTACATTAACAATTCATGACAGAGAAGATGAGGCAGAAACGGAAACAAAAACAGGAGAATTAGGGGTTTCAACATGATTGGTATCAGGTGAAGAAGGGATGGAAGTCTCATCAAAACATTTTGGGTTATGGAGAGGGTTTGGGAATAATTGACTGGGATATAGTGAGGGGGGACAAGTACATGTGGTACAATGGTATGGTGTTTTTGTTTTAAAATGCTCCTCAACAAAAGTTTTGAAATTATTAAAATTGGTCAACAATAAATCAATTTTTTTCTTTTATGCTGTCAAGAGTGTTATCCGTAACAGTTTCTTCAGAGGTATTTTCTATTTTGGTATGCTATGTACAAAAAAAATATATATATGTTAAATGTATATAAAATAATAATAATTAAATGGTTTATATTGTAAAGTGTGTACCATTAGTTTCACTATCTTCTGACATTTCCTCATGTTGGAAATGCTCCTCTAGCCATTCCAGATTACTAGACATTTCTGTGAGAAAAAAAAAGATAATATATATTTTTTAATCTAATACAGAAAGTTTATAAATATATGAGTAAAATGAAGCACACTTACTATTTCAGGTAAGATATGTACTGAGTACTCTGTAGGTCTGGTCTTGCTCTTAGTTGTGGAGTGTCTGTGAGGTAATTTTGTTGGAAGCTTATTTATCTTCTTTTTGTATATTCCATTTTAGAACATATTGTATTTAAGTGAATGGTTAGTGTGTTACATATATGGGTTACATTTCTTATGTATTACTACATATAATATGTATGTGTGCTGCTTTGTGAATTTTTCAAATGTTACTATGTTATGATATAACCATTAAACATACCCTCCCAGAGTTTTTAGGTAGTGGTACTGTTGTCCGAACATGTCTGTGGACATCAACAAACTTCGCGGACATCAAATTCAGTAGAAGGGGTTCAGTATGTTCCATATTACATGTACATAAAGTCAAAGTTATTATTGTTAATTTGTGATACTAAAAACCTATGAAATTCAGTGAAAAAACATTGTTGAAGAGACGTTATGGTTAAGTTGCGCTACTAAAAACCTATGAAATTCAGTGGAAAAAACGTTGTTTAAAGGATGTTATGGTTAAGTTGTGCTGCTAAAAACCTATAAAATTCAGTGAAAAACCTTTGTTAAAGGGACGTTATGGTTCCAAGTAAAACCAAAAAACCATTGAAATGCGCCACCACCGTGCACTGCTAAGCCTAACACCCAGGACATCAAAGATGACATCACACGCCCCCTTTTTTCCTTTCCTGACATATCTATCTAGGTTTTTTCACTGAATTTCATAGGTTTTTAGTATCACAACTTAACCATAACGTCCCTTTAACAAAGTTTTTTCACTGAATATATATATATATTACATGGCCACTTTAGTGGCCATGTAGTTATGGTTAAGTTGCTGTTTCCATAGGAAGAGCACTTTTTGGGCGGCTTATATCTTCGCTCCCCCTGGATGAATCCACACCAAACTCTGAATCGTTTTGCAAAGTTTGGTGAGGATTCGTCCAGTGGAGGCAAAATTATAGGGGGGGTTCCAAAACTTTTTTTTTCCCATAGACTGAATCGCGCCTACAGCCCAAACTGCTGGATAGATTTTCACCAAATTTGGACCAGGAGTAGTGGGTTGGTCCCGAAAGCGTGCTTTGGTGAAAATCCGTCCAGTAGTTCTTTTTAAAATAACCAAAAAGTAGGTAATAAAAAATTTGTGATATCTGTGTTCGGTCTGCGGACACACTTCCCTGTTCGCTCCGCGTACAGTGTCCTGATTGGCCAATCGGCTTGCGTGATGTCCACGGACATTCGGCATGTTCGCTGATTGGACGGCGTGGAGCGTGAAGCATGTCAGATTTTCGGTAGCGCCCCCCATCTTGGATTTGTGGGCGTCCGCGGACAGTGCGGTGAAACTTGGTTTGAAATTTGTATTTAGTAGAGTGTGTTGGTGTGTAAGAGTGTCTGGGGAGAGTGGGAGAGTATGAGATAGGTTAAATGTTGTGTTTTTTTATGTGGTAGACGCTCTTATGTTCGATTTGTCTGCGGACAACACGGCTGTTCTGAAATTTTCTAAATAAACTAAATGGGGGGTGTTCTGAGGACCCAATATGTGTCAGTTTTGTTCTTTGGTAAGTTGAATGTGTTCTAAGAACACTTGTGGTGTCCTGAAATGTTCGTAAATAAACAAAATGGGGGTGTTCTGAGGACGCTGTCCGTATTGTTCGTTGTCAAGTTTAAAGTGTTCTAAGAACACTTGCGGTGTCCTGAAATGTTCGTAGGGGGTGTCCTGAAGACACTGTCCGTACTGTTCGATGGCAAGTTGAATGTGTTCTAAGAACACTCGCTGTGTCCTGAAATGTTTGCAAATAAACAAAATGGGGGTGTCCTGAGGACAATGTCCGTATTGTTTGATGGGAAGTTGAATGTGTTCTAAGAACACTCGCGGTGTTCTGAAATGTTCGTGAATAAACAAAATGCGGGTGTCCTGAGGACGCTGTCCATATTGTTCTCTGGCAAGTTGAATGTATTCTAAGAACACTCGTGGTGTCCTGAAATGTTTGTAAATAAACAAAATGGGGGTGTCCTGGGGATGCTGTCCGTATTGTTCGTTTTCAAGTTTAAAGTGTTCTAAGAACACTCGCGGTGTCCTGAAATGTTCGTAGGGGGTGTCCTGAAGACGCTGTCCGTATTGTTCTCTGGCAAGTTGAATGTGTTCTAAGAACACTCGTGGTGTCCTGAAATGTTCGTAAATAAACAAAATGGGGGTGTCCTGAGGACGCTGTCTGTATTGTTCGATGGAAAGCTGAATGTGTTCTAAGAACAATCGCGGTGTCCTGAAATGTTCGCAAATAAACAAAATGGGGGTGTCCTGAGGATGCTCTCCATATTGTTCGTTGTCAAGTTGAAAGTGTTATAAGAAGCCTTGTGGTGTCCTGAAATGTTCGTAGGGTGTGTCCTTAAGACGCTGTCCGTATTGTTCGCTGGCAAGTTGAATGTGTTCTAAGAACACTTGCGGTGTCCTGAAATGTTCCCAAATAAAAAAATGGGGGTGTTCTGAGGACGCTGTCCGTATTGTTCTCTTGCAAGTTGAATGTGTTCTAAGAATATTCACGGTGTCCTGAAATGTTCGCAAATAAACAAAGTGGGGTGTTCTGAGGACGCTGTCCGTATTGTTTGTTGTCAAGTTGAAAGTGTTCTAAGAACTGTTGCGGTGTCCTGAAATGTTCGTAGGGGTTGTCCTGAAGACGCTGTCCATATTGTTTGCTGGCAAGTTGAATGTGTTCTAAGAACACTTGCGGTGTTCTGAAATGTTCGCAAATAAAAAAATGGCGGTGTTCTGAGGACGCTGTCCGTATTGTTCGCTGGCAAGTTGAAAGTGTTCTAAGAACACTCATAATGTCCACGGACATTAAAAGTTTCCATAGGCCATAGTTGAAATGTTTGACTCTATGGGTGTGATATGCTGCGGTGGTTGTGGCCAGGGCATAGAGTGTTGGGTGCATGGCCATTTGTTTATAGTTGCTTATAACTTTGAGTCAAAAACAAATTTATAAGGAACAAAGTTATAAGCCAATATGGGTGTGATATGCTGCGATGGTTGTACTTATTATTATAATATACTTACTGTTTGGTTTAGTAACTGGAGTAAATGTATTTCCTGTTCATTTCTGTGATAAAAGAAAATAGCATGTTAGTATTAGTATTTTGTAATGACTTATTACATTGTATAATCACAATATTTTTTTTGGACCCTCATATTTAGTAGATTACAAACCAGAGTACTGTGCAATTTTCTCAGTTTCTGTGTTTGTTGCTAAAATCATTGGGTCTGTGGGAGAAAACAAAAATCCATGTTGGATTAAAAAAAAAAACTTTCTGTTATGCTACAGTTTATTTGTTTGTTTGTTTTCAGTGTTCACTTGTTGTTTCTGGCTAATGCTTTATACATTGGCTTGTTGCAGTTTTTTGGAGCAGTAACATATTATTTATTTGTTTGAATATTGTAAAATTATGGAGCAGTTAGATACCAGTAGGCGTATTCTAACTGTCTATTTTTTTATATATTTTAGTGGTATTGATTTATCTGTTTGGATGTTGTTAAATTTTGGGACAGTTATACACCAATTGGCGTATTCTAACTGTCTTTTTTTTGCTCTAATTTAGTGGTATTCATTTATCTGATTAGTTGTAAAATCTTTGGGCAGTTAAATAGATTTTGGAATATTCAAACACTTTATATTTTTTTACTATAAGTTTACTTAAGGTTTAAGTACAGTTTAGTTATCACATTTTGGTTTTAAGAACATTAAATAAGCGTTTGTAAGATTTGCTGGTACTCTCTGCTTTAGAGTAATGGTACTATCATTACATTCAAACCATCCACATTTCTTTTTTATATATGCAGTGCAGTGCCCTGAATTGGTTGTGGATCCTGCGTGGTAGATTATACCTATTGTTGTGAAGGTTTTCTTACCAAGTGATATTTGACCATGTGTGAATCCAGTCAGCTTGTAGTTGTTTTTGGTACCATCTGCATTGTAACGTAGAAGCATTAGTATTACATATTAACTATGTGCTTGTATTACTAACGTGTAGCGATTATCCAAATTGCGGGTAGTACATAATCTACCATGGTTTGCATTTTGTACAAGTTGCTGAAATGGAATGGATTCACAATTAGGTATTGATATATATATATATGAAGCGTTCATTGGGGATTTCTTCTCGTGTCACATTGTTGCAGAGAGTGCATGTATGATTCCACATGTATGAAATCTAGAAGATTTCATTTTTTGGTATGTTTTTATTTTCCAGTACTTGTAGTAAGTACATTAGAAATTCTTGTGGATCTTCCTGTGAGTTTATAGTGAATTTAACCATTCCAGCACAGTAGTCCAATGGTTGTCTTATTCCATAAACACTATACATGTTATCAGGATTGTTTGTTGCATTTCTGTGAAGTACTAACATTTGCAAACACAATTGGTCTGTACTGTGCAAGTAAATGTTGTCAACAATTGGTGGCAATTGAAATAGAATATTCTTTGCTACATTTGCGTAGCAACTTACTCCAACTGTATTTGAGAGTTTAAATGGACCACGTAGTTCTGTATCTGATTGATTTTATTTAGTTTGTCTTCCTTCTTTGATGAAGTACCTGCTTTACTTTCCCTAATGGGTTATTTTATGTTTGTGGTACTTGATGAAGTTTTAGTTTCTTTTACTCTCTTTGGAGGATTTGCAGTGAAATCCTGTTGCATTTCTGTTTGATTTAGTTTTCTTTTAAAACGTTTTACTTTTTGTGGTACAGAATATGTGTTTAGATGGGGGTGTTTAGTGAGCGAAGTCTATTGTATTCTAAAATGCAAGGAATATCAGCGTTTACTTTACTTGCATCAAAATTGATTAGAAATAGACTGTGAAGTGTACGTAAGCGTGATAGTGCTACGTAGCTCATGCCTTCTTTAAAGACTGTGTTACCAATGTCTATCATTGCTTTGTCTAGGGTAAGACCTTGTGATTTATGAATGGTGACTGCGTATGCAAGAGTTAGAGAAAATTGTTCTCTGCGTACATACATGTCTTTGAAGAGAAGGAATCGAGCTGTTGAGCGTCCTATCCTTTTTACTTCTGAAAGTTTGTCAAAGAGAATATTGACAAACTGAATTTTGTTGTCACGTGGGTATGTTTGAAAGCCAACAACTGTACCCAGTGCTCCATTAACTAGTCCTTGGTCCACGTCAAGGTTACGTTTAAGCATTACTCTGCAATTTAAGGATAATTTTAATATCTTTTCCAAGCCTGCTGTGAGATTTTTCTAAACTATTTAGTCTTGTTGTGGCTTGGTCATACATGGGTAGTGTCATACCATGTACATCTAGTTTGTCTGTGGTGCTAATTTCCATTATTGGTTGCATTTCTTTACTTAACATTATTTCATTGAATTTGAAACAGCTTGCAAGAGTTGGCATTAAGGCCATACAATTGACATGTTTGTGGGCTAATTGTTCCATAACATATGTAGCACATGCATTATCACCATAAAGTGTATGAATGTGCCGGATTTTCAATATTGCTTCTGCTTCTTTAGATAGTATACCAACTCTGATACTTTTTAAGTTGTTGGCATAAGTGAGATCTGCAGATTGCCGCATGTTTTCTGTTAATTCTCTGTATTGGAATTGTTGCCAAATGCTGACATTTCTAATGCTGCCAACAGTTTTACGGCAGAGTTTGTGTCCTAATGTTTTAAAAATAGGCTCACCTTTTACTGGTGACAATTGAAGAAGATCTCCAAAAACAATAATGTGAGCTTGTCATAGTTTGTTTTGAGTACTTCTTGTAATGTGAGGTGAATCAAAGCCAACATTAGGTTGGACACCATGCTCATTTCATCTATTAGAAGCATTTTCATTTGTTTCAATACTCTGCGTAGTTCCATTGCAGCTTCTGTAGAAAGTTTGTAATAGTCTAATTCGTTTTGGTGTTCAACTGGCAGGAGTAGTAATCAGTGTAAAGTGACACCACCTATGTTGTAGGCAGCTAAACCTGTGGGGCAGTGACAACAGCTGACAGTTTGTTGTTTGTCAGTTATTGAAGGAACTTACTGATGATTTTGATTAGGAATGTTTTGCCAGAACCAGCTTCACCACTGACGTACAATAGTATAGGTTTGTAATTTTGGCAGGTGCATTCTTGGTTTTCATGTTGTACACCATGTGCAATTTATTTTGTTACTTCTTGAAAAATGCTACATTGCTCATTGTTTAGTTTTGATTGTAGTATAGTTAAGTCTTCTTTATCTTCATACTGACACATGGTGTTTTCTACTTCTATCATAGCTAATTGTGCCTCATTTGTTATTAGTGGCTCTCCCAGTGGTTCTCGACTTCCTGTTACAGAAGATTGACTACTGTCAGAAGTGTCCTTATCTAGTTGGGCCTGGAGTTCTTCTTCGTGTTGCTGTTCATTGTGCAACATTGTTTTGTACTGTGTAAAGTTTACATCAGTTATAGTGCTTTCATTTGCTTTGAAAGCGTCTTCATATAAGTCATAGTTATCTAGTATTTCTTCTTCTTTTCTCCATGGTTTAAAGAGTTGTAGCAGGGACATGTAATATACTTCTTTATGTTGAGGAGTCTGTAATGACAATTTGATATGATTAATTAAATTTGGTTTGGTGAGTTTTACTAAGCTGCCTTCACAGTTTGTCACTCTGTATTTACCATTTTTTTCATCAGGTTTTATATTATTTTTGTATGTTTAGTTTTGGGCTATGTGATATAGACACATGGTTTCCAAAGTGGCAGGAGTACGGTACTATGTGTCCAATTCATTGTTTTTTTTTTTAAATATCTTGGCTGTTGGGATCATGTTTGGCTATTGTTTCTATATCTTTGTATGATTTTGAACTCTTTTTCTAGATTTAGCTGGACCAAGACTTAGCCATACTATACTATATTTTCAGATTTACCATACAGTGCAGTACCAGTTAAATGATCAGCTGCTTCATAGGATCCACATTCTCTATGGGACAGCATTTTTATGCCCAAGCTGTATAATTTCTGAGACACTGTTTTATCTGATGACAGGTCATTCCAGAGGTCTTGCAGATCTGTCTTTTCTGCTTTGGTTAAGTATGCTGTGACATATCGTGCAACTGCAGTAGAATTGTCTGCAATGTACTGCACATCTATGTTTGCATTCCATAAGTGGGCAATGATTGCATTGTAATCATTGATATATTTTTCTTCTTCTTTTCTTTTTATGTAATATGTATTTTTAGGTGACTTACCTTTAACACTATGTCTAACTGAAGACACAAGGTTGTTCACTTGACCTTTATTTGTAACTGGTCTAGGGAAACCAAATCGCCATTTGGTGTAGTATTTCCCTTTGTTTTTGTATTTGCGACAACACTATTTGCCACATTTGTGTCTTTGAAATTGTGAAATTTGTGCATGAAGATCATTATTTTTGGATTCCGATGGAATTTCACAAGTGACATATTTTTCAATAAACTGTAAAACAGTGGCATCACTGTCTTGACCAAATTTAGGAGCATCTTTAATCCATAAAAGCATGTGGATATGTGGTGCTCCTATGGCTTGGTATTCTTTTCTCCAAAAGAAGTGTTGCACTTCTCCAAGGGGAGGAACAGTTTTATTACAAATAAAATGTAGCATAGCAATGAAGCGATGGTGAAAATATCTTGAAACATTAACAGGATCCAGAGAACAAACTTCTCCAGGTGTTAGTATATCTATGTTTGTTTTGTTTTTGTTTGACATGCGTAGGAAATCATGTAAATCTTCCCATGCATATTCTGCACAACTTAATGTAACAAACCAAGTGGGTGGGCCAAGGTTTCTGATCATACAACGTACATCTCTGTGACGTCGAAACCAGTACTCTTTAGTGCCACGCATATTTGCTAATAGATTTGTAATATTTGATTGTAAAACCTCATCCTTTTGTTGCACTTTCACTAATAATTGTGTAGCTGTCATATTTTGAAAGTGTGTTCCTGATTTTAATATGTGTGCAACTCTGTAACATAAAGTTGCTAGTTCACATTCAAAGAGTAGGTGGAATATGTATTCCACATTTTGTCTAAATCTGGGATCTTCAGAATGCATCCGAAATGAGCGCTATTCTGATGCTGATATTTGAATAGGTCTATCATCGTACCTTACTTCTTTGCCAGTAGGAAAGAGTAGAGGAAAAGCATGTGCTTCTATACTTTTTTCCCATATGCTGATTGGTGATCCTTTTGTTTGACGCATTTAGTACTTTTCCAGTGCATCTTCTATGGTGTAATTAGAGTGCAATGGATGAATTGTATAATGGTCTAAAGTGTTTGATATTGTAGCAGGATCTAGGAGCTCAAATTGACCAGCTTCTTGTGTCTCTTGAATTATTTCAGTTGTATCCTTCAAGTTTTCTTCAATATTAATTTATTTGTAATATTAATTATTCTCTTTAAGATATTGCAAGGCTTCTCTAACTTCATGTATATCTACCAGCTGTTGCCAAGTTTTTTTGTCTTTTGTAGGTACTCCATTTACCAAGTTAATTAAAGATTTTTGCATTGGATGTTGCACTCCTAGAGTGTGCACATTTTCTTTTAGATCTAATGGTAAATGCACTACTTTTCCACAAATAACTTTCACTAATTTAGAGGGAGGTAATTTTGCAGTTTTTGGATGAAGGCGTGTTATTGCTTGAAATGGGTGCACTGTTTGATTATGATGCTCTCATATAAATTAAGTTGTTGAAGGGGTTTTGGTAGTGTATATAATTCCAAATTATTTGTGATAGCACGTGAAGTAGTTTGGTTGTTGTGAAGTTTTGTAGTGCAGTAACTACAAAGTATGACGGGGTCAGTTATTTCGTATTTGTTTTCTGCTATAAGGTAGAGAGCTAATTCAAACGATTTAGGGGCCGATTCATAGAATTCAGCGCACAAGTGGCGCACGCGGCTGGCGCACAGTGTGCGCGTGCGAATCCCTGCGCCAGCCGCGTGCGCTAAAATCCATTTCCGCGCACAGCGTATTCATGGATTCCAGCCACCAAAACCAGCCGTGGCGCACAGTTGCGCAGCGACCCTGCAGCAGCGCCAGTTACGCCTCCAAGAACGCCTCTCGCGCAGGGAAAAGCCATCAAAATCCCCAACCCAGCGCAAAGGGCAGCAGCAAACGCAGAGCTGGGAGCGTGTATTCCAGGGGTGTGCGGGTGTTTCCATACGCGACTGGGCTGGGTACGTGTATTTCAGGGGTGCGCGAGAAAGTCTACACGCGATTGGCCTGGGTACGTGGATTTCAGGGGTGCGCGAGAAAGACTACACGCGATTGGCCTGGGTACGTGGATTTCAGGGGTGCGCGAGAAAGTCTACACGCGATTGGCCTGGGTACGTGGATTTCAGGGGTGCGCGAGAAAGACTACACGCGATTGGCCTGGGTACGTGGATTTCAGGGGTGCGCGAGAAAGTCTACACGCGATTGGCCTGGGTACGTGGATTTCAGGGGTGCGCGAGAAAGACTACACGCGATTGGCCTGGGTACGTGGATTTCAGGGGTACGCGAGAAAGTCTACACGCGATTGGCCTGGGTACGTGGATTTCAGGGGTGCGCGAGAAAGTCTACACGCGATTGGCCTGGGTACGTGGATTTCAGGGGTGCGCGAGAAAGTCTACACGCGATTGGCCTGGGTACGTGGATTTCAGGGGTGCGCGAGAAAGTCTACACGCGATTGGCCTGGGTACGTGGATTTCAGGGGTGCACGAGAAAGTCTACACGCGATTGGCCTGGGTACGTGGATTTCAGGGGTGCGCGAGAAAGTCTACACGCGATTGGCCTGGGTACGTGGATTTCAGGGGTGCGCGAGAAAGTCTACACGCGATTGACCTGGGTACGTGGATTTCAGGGGTGCGCGGGTGGTGGGTGTGCGGGAAGTTCAAGACGTGAATTGGCAGTGTGGGTCCTCCCAGGTCTCCCCTCTACCCCCTCCACGACCTCTGCAGGCATCCCACACCACAGGGGACTACCCTGCACCCCATGTCATGTCCCACAGGCAGCCCATCCACCATGGCCATGCCCCCCAGCCAAGCCACATGTCCCCTTGCACCCCCACCCCCCAGCACTGTGGGGCACCTGCCAGCAGGCCCCCACCCATGTCTCCCAGCACCCCCACCCCCCAGCCACCAGGGGCACCCTCCACCAGGCCCCCACCCATGTCTCCCAGCACCCCCACCCCCCAGCCACCAGGGGCACCCTCCACCAGGCCCCCACCCATGTCCGACTCATGTCTCCCAGCACCCCCACCCCCCCAGCCACCAGGGGCAGCCTCCACCAGGCCCCCACCCATGTCTCCCACCACCCCCACCCCCCAGCCACCAGGGGCACCCTCCACCAGGCCCCCACCCATGTCCGACTCATGTCTCCCAGCACCCCCACCCCCCCAGCCACCAGGGGCAGCCTCCACCAGGCCCCCACCCATGTCTCCCAGCACCCCCACCCACCAGCCACCAGGGGCAGCCTCCACCAGGCCCCCACCCATGTCTCCCAGCACCCCCACCCACCAGCCACCAGGGGCAGCCTCCACCAGGCCCCCACCCATGTCCGACTCATGTCTCCCAGCACCCCCACCCCCCCAGCCACCAGGGGCAGCCTCCACCAGGCCCCCACCCATGTCTCCCACCACCCCCACCCCCCAGCCACCAGGGGCACCCTCCACCAGGCCCCCACCCATGTCCGACTCATGTCTCCCAGCACCCCCACCCCCCAGCCACCAGGGGCACCCTCCACCAAGCCCCCACCCATGTCTCCCAGCACCCCCACCCCCCAGCCACCAGGGGCAGCCTCCACCAGGCCCCCACCCATGTCTCCCACCACCCCCACCCCCCAGCCACCAGGGGCAGCCTCCACCAGGCCCCCACCCATGTCTCCCAGCACCCCCACCCACCAGCCACCAGGGGCAGCCTCCACCAGGCCCCCACCCATGTCTCCCAGCACCCCCACCCACCAGCCACCAGGGGCAGCCTCCACCAGGCCCCCACCCATGTCTCCCAGCACCCCCACCCACCAGCCACCAGGGGCAGCCTCCACCAGGCCCCCACCCATGTCTCCCACCACCCCCACCCCCCAGCCACCAGGGGCACCCTCCACCAGGCCCCCACCCATGTCTCCCACCACCCCCACCCCCCAGCCACCAGGGGCAGCCTCCACCAGGCCCCCACCCATGTCCGACTCATGTCTCCCAGCACCCCCACACCCCCAGCCACCAGGGGAAGCCTCCACCAGGCCCCCACCCATGTCTCCCAGCACCCCCATCCACCAGCCACCAGGGGCAGCCTCCACCAGGCCCCCACCCATGTCTCCCACCACCCCCACCCCCCAGCCACCAGGGGCAGCCTCCACCAGGCCCCCACCCATGTCTCCCACCACCCCCACCCACCAGCCACCAGGGGCAGCCTCCACCAGGCCCCCACCCATGTCTCCCACCACCCCCACCCCCCAGCCACCAGGGGCACCCTCCACCAGGCCCCCACCCATGTCTCCCAGCACCCCCACCCCCCAGCCACCAGGGGCACCCTCCACCAGGCCCCCACCCATGTCCGACTCATGTCTCCCAGCACCCCCACCCCCCCAGCCACCAGGGGTAGCCTCCACCAGGCCCCCACCCATGTCTCCCAGCACCCCCACCCCCCAGCCACCAGGGGCACCCTCCACCAGGCCCCCACCCATGTCTCCCAGCACCCCCACCCACCAGCCACCAGGGGCAGCCTCCACCAGGCCCCCACCCATGTCTCCCAGCACCCCCACCCCCCAGCCACCAGGGGCAGCCTCCACCAGGCCCCCACCCATGTCTCCCAGCACCCCCACCCACCAGCCACCAGGGGCAGCCTCCACCAGGCCCCCACCCATGTCTCCCACCACCCCCACCCCCCAGCCACCAGGGGCAGCCTCCACCAGGCCCCCACCCATGTCTCCCACCACCCCCACCCCCCAGCCACCAGGGGCACCCTCCACCAGGCCCCCACCCATGTCTCCCACCACCCCCACCCCCCAGCCACCAGGGGCAGCCTCCACCAGGCCCCCACCCATGTCCGACTCATGTCTCCCAGGACCCCCACCCCCCCAGCCACCAGGGGCAGCCTCCACCAGGCCCCCACCCATGTCTCCCACCACCCCCACCCCCCAGCCACCAGGGGCACCCTCCACCAGGCCCCCACCCATGTCCGACTCATGTCTCCCAGCACCCCCACCCCCCCAGCCACCAGGGGCAGCCTCCACCAGGCCCCCACCCATGTCCGACTCATGTCTCCCAGCACCCCCACCCCCCCAGCCACCAGGGGCAGCCTCCACCAGGCCCCCACCCATGTCTCCCAGCACCCCCACCCCCCAGCCACCAGGGGCACCCTCCACCAGGCCCCCACCCATGTCCAGGAACAGAGACTTCCATGCTGTCATGTGTGCAATCTGCACAGGGCTCCCCATGTCACATTCAAACACATGCAACAACCATGCGGTTCACACATTACAGGTCGCACATGCATTACCATGATGTCCCTGCACACATACATGCGTACATGGCCTATGTCACACATGCAGGCAAGTATCAGACAACCAGCACACTGCAACATGCCCTGTCTCACACAGCAATGCTTGGCCACTTACCGCTCAACTCCAGACGGGTCTCCCTCTCAAGGACCTGGCTGTGGAGCGCTGGGTGTGCGCGTTCCAGGACCCTCAACTGGATGGAACTCATGCGGCCCCGGCCCCCCTCCACAAGGCGCCGGGCCTTCATGGGGGTCCTGGACCTCAAGTCCTCGCAGCGCTTCTTGACCTTCTGGATGGTGCGGGTTGCCACCCCCTCCGCGTCCTCTCCTGTCCTTCCCTGTTGGCGCGGGACGATCCGAAGAGGGCATCATACTGCCCCAGGACATGCTTCACCAGGACACCAACTTCGGTGGCAGTGAAGCTGGTGCCCCTCTGCCCCTCTGGCCGGGGGTTGCCACTGGTGTCAGATGTGGATGTGCTCGACATGGCAACCCCAGGGGCAGGAGTGGGTGACCAACTGGGTCCTGGGGCTGGGCTGTGGAGCGATGTCATTTGAGTCGGGACTCTTCTGTACCAGCAGGGGTGGACACAGCAACTGGACCCCTGCAGATGGCTGATGTGCAGGCACCAAATGGCAGGGCACGGTGGCAGCAGGCAGGCAGGCAGGCAGCAGCAGATGGCATGTGGGAGGCTGCTTGGGGCACTGGGGGCCAGTGAATTGGCCTTCTGGGCAGGAGCGTGGTCTTCCGTGTGTTTTCGCGTGGCCAGCTTCATACGGAGTGATTAGGCACGTGAAAAATCTGCACGCTGCGTGTAATGCGCGTAAGCGCGCGTGAAAAACTGCACGTCCGCGTGTAATAGGAGGAAAGGGCCCATGCATAAGCGTGCGCGCGTGAAAAACTGCACGTCCGCGTGTAATGCGCGTAATCAAACGTGAAAAAGTGCACGTCCGCATGTGACGTGACGCGCGCGTGCGTTTCCCTCAGCACGGGTTAAAGGTGAGCGGGCCCAGCAGTTCGCTGTACGTGCCTTTCGTGGAGACCGACGTGTGTTGCTGCTTCCAGTTGTTTCGCGCGCCATCTACTTCACAGCTCTCAAGGACGTATCTCTTCTTTTGGCGGGGGTATTGGCTACGCGTGTTTTTCTGCATCGCGCTAGTCAGACGGTGAGTCGCAAACGCTCCTTTTCCCACTGCGGGTGCCCCTGTGTATCGCACCCATTTTCAATGTCATCGTAGCCTGCGTGTCCCACGCGTACGCGTTATACGTGTTACTGGGTGCCACCGCGTACTGCGGGAGGTTTAATCCACGCACGTAGGCTGCAGGGTTGCGTGCACGGTTTTACTGCAGTTTTGGGGTGCCTGAGCGTTGCGTGACCCGTCAACACATCACCGGGGTCACATACAGCCTTGCAGGTGCAGGGGGGCTGTTAACATCTTGCTTCCCACCCCCTTCACCCCAATTTCCCAGGTCAATTGTGCTGTACACCTCCCATTGGCACCACTCCATCTGTGCCAGCACTATTACATCTGTGCCATGGTAGGGAGGCTACCAAAGGTGAGGGGCGCCTCAGCTGGGCGTCCTCCTCGTGGCGGGCGTGGTCAAGGACCTGGCTGTGGAGCGCTGGGTGTGCGCGTTCCAGGACCCTCAACTGGATGGAACTCATGCGGCCCCGGCCCCCCTCCACAAGGCGCCGGGCCTTCATGGGGGTCCTGGACCTCAAGTCCTCGCAGCGCTTCTTGACCTTCTGGATGGTGCGGGTTGCCACCCCCTCCGCGTCCTCTCCTGTCCTTCCCTGTTGGCGCGGGACGATCCGAAGAGGGCATCATACTGCCCCAGGACATGCTTCACCAGGACACCAACTTCGGTGGCAGTGAAGCTGGTGCCCCTCTGCCCCTCTGGCCGGGGGTTGCCACTGGTGTCAGATGTGGATGTGCTCGACATGGCAACCCCAGGGGCAGGAGTGGGTGACCAACTGGGTCCTGGGGCTGGGCTGTGGAGCGATGTCATTTGAGTCGGGACTCTTCTGTACCAGCAGGGGTGGACACAGCAACTGGACCCCTGCAGATGGCTGATGTGCAGGCACCAAATGGCAGGGCACGGTGGCAGCAGGCAGGCAGGCAGGCAGCAGCAGATGGCATGTGGGAGGCTGCTTGGGGCACTGGGGGCCAGTGAATTGGCCTTCTGGGCAGGAGCGTGGTCTTCCGTGTGTTTTCGCGTGGCCAGCTTCATACGGAGTGATTAGGCACGTGAAAAATCTGCACGCTGCGTGTAATGCGCGTAAGCGCGCGTGAAAAACTGCACGTCCGCGTGTAATAGGAGGAAAGGGCCCATGCATAAGCGTGCGCGCGTGAAAAACTGCACGTCCGCGTGTAATGCGCGTAATCAAACGTGAAAAAGTGCACGTCCGCATGTGACGTGACGCGCGCGTGCGTTTCCCTCAGCACGGGTTAAAGGTGAGCGGGCCCAGCAGTTCGCTGTACGTGCCTTTCGTGGAGACCGACGTGTGTTGCTGCTTCCAGTTGTTTCGCGCGCCATCTACTTCACAGCTCTCAAGGACGTATCTCTTCTTTTGGCGGGGGTATTGGCTACGCGTGTTTTTCTGCATCGCGCTAGTCAGACGGTGAGTCGCAAACGCTCCTTTTCCCACTGCGGGTGCCCCTGTGTATCGCACCCATTTTCAATGTCATCGTAGCCTGCGTGTCCCACGCGTACGCGTTATACGTGTTACTGGGTGCCACCGCGTACTGCGGGAGGTTTAATCCACGCACGTAGGCTGCAGGGTTGCGTGCACAGTTTTACTGCAGTTTTGGGGTGCCTGAGCGTTGCGTGACCCGTCAACACATCACCGGGGTCACATACAGCCTTGCAGGTGCAGGGGGGCTGTTAACATCTTGCTTCCCACCCCCTTCACCCCAATTTCCCAGGTCAATTGTGCTGTACACCTCCCATTGGCACCACTCCATCTGTGCCAGCACTATTACATCTGTGCCATGGTAGGGAGGCTACCAAAGGTGAGGGGCGCCTCAGCTGGGCGTCCTCCTCGTGGCGGGCGTGGTCGGGGACGTGGCCGTGGTGACCAGGGAGTAGGGGGACTCCAGGGTGTCCAGGGCAGCCACAGAGGGGGAAGAGGCAGGGGTGCGCCACTTGAGCACAATGATGTGCCATGTGTTGGTGCAGCCATGCCACCACCCCCTGTGGTTCAGGGGGATGCAGCTCCTGCATCTGGCACTGGCACCCGTATGACCCGGCAGTCCGTTTCATCGACTGCCACGGGCCCAAGGGTAGCGGTAGCTGCAGGTGCAGCTGTGGACACCGCCACCCAGGCTCAGGGTCTGCCAGCGCAGGCTGCATTGGCACTTGAAGAGCCCTTGGTAGATCTCCAACAGGCCAGGGGGGAAACCATTGGGGCAGGCCGGGCTGCTCAGACCAAGACACGTGTCCCTGGGGCAGTCATGTCATCTGCTGCCCCGAACAGCCGGGTGTTGGCAAGTGCAGGGGCAGATGCACCCAACAGCACCCCGGTTGTGAGTCTGCCAACCAGGACCGTTGCGGTCAATGACCCTGCCACAGCTGATGTTGCTGCGCAGGGTCCATTAGTGGGCACCCAGCTGCCACTGACACAAGTCAGGCCTTTGGTCATCCCTCCACCTGCCACTCCCTCGGCTCAATCCACCCAACCCACTGGCCATACTGGTCAGGGCGGCATTAGCCAGCCAGGGTCTGCGCCACAGTCCAAGAGGAGGAAGGTTGCATCTGCAGCACAGGCTGGGACCCCACACACAGCCACGACCTCCTGCACGTCGAGGAAGAAGCCTTTCTGTAAGCAGGAACTGGACTTCCTCGTGGACTACGTGCGGGGACACAGCCGTGACATGCTAGTGGGTGCCAATAGTCAGACTACGGCTGCCCAACGTGACACCCACTGGAAGCATGTGGCGGAACATGTCAGTTCATTCGGCCATGAGGTGCGCACGGCGCAGGAGTGCAAAAAGCGCTGGAATGACATCAAGCGCAGCACTAAGGCCAAGCGTGCCTCAAATTACAACTTGACTCTGGTGACTGGCGGTGGGCCTGCACCAGAGGAGGAAGAACTCACTCCGCATGAGGCTCTCGTTGCAGAGTTCATACCACCAGAATTGGTCGAAGGTGTGGGAGAGATGCTGGACTTTGATGCCCAGTCCAGTGAGTGTTGATGCGTAGTTGTTGAGGACGTGTGTGTTTCACTTGTGGGATGTGTTGTGCATGATTGCTGCTACATGTGACGTGTACATGGTTCTGATGTGTAAGTAATGCAATGCCACCGTCATGCATGTCTCCTCTGCCTGCATGCGGGACTCCATGTGGCCATGCTCCCTTGCCCCTCCTCCGCCACTCTGCACCCCAGTTCCACCTTTGCACTGGTCTGCTACATTCTTGCCAATGTGTAGTTTCATGTTCATGTGTCCTGTGTAGATGCTAACTTCCAGCTTAGAAAGTGCCAGACATATGCCGTGTGGTACAGCCTTAGTACTCGATGCAGGGCATCCCACTTGTACTGTGCATGGGTCAGATGTCCCGCAGGGACATGAGTGCCCATTCATGCTCCATGTGCATTGCACGCATGCCCCTATGTGTCCTTGACTGGATGATCACTGTAATATGAGTCCTTGGTTACATACATTGCCTGCCATATTATCGGCCTCCCCATGTCAACTGTGGCTCAGTCCTGCGTTGCACACATGTTTAGGCTCTGACAATCTGTGTGGCTCACAGGCCTCAGCCTGTTCAATGGCCAATGACTCTGTCCAACTCTTGTCGTGTCTTCTTCACACGTGGCCGGCCTCCGGATCTTCCATCATGTGTCCTGCCCACTGTCCCAGCATCATTTGCAGTGTTGTAATTTCAATCACATTAAGCTGTTGATGCCAGTCAACACTGCTTGTCAATACACAGGTGTATGGTCAGCCTTTTGATACCATGCTAGGCATCCCTGCTTTGGTACTGGGGTGGAGGGGTGCTTGCCTTCTAGACATGGTACACATTGAATACACAATGCACGTGATGTCTGATTTTGACATTGCACTGCCTTCACATTTCCTGGCACACACCATGGAGTGCTTGTACATGTAGGTAGTGAGTGGCGTACACATTTTCTGCACTGCATAGACCCACTTCCATGCAAACTGCCACCTTTCAACAGGTCTGATCACAGAAGCTATTCTAAGTAGACCCAGCATGCATGCAAGGTCATATGTTGTGTGTCACATGTCTGCCGGATGCCTTTGCTGTCGGTGTGTGTGTGTGTGTGTGTTGTGTGCTTCTGACATGTGTACTGACCTTTTCCTCTCTATTTTTCAGGTGATGACGCAATGGATGCAGAGGATGGTGTTGTCATGCCAGACACAGGGTTGGTAAGACCACATCAACCCGGCACTAGTGGGGGTCGTGCGGTGGTAGGCCACGAAAACCCCCAAGTGCTGCAGTCCATCCTGTCTCTGGCTGCCTATGAGTCCAGCCTTGATGACGACTCTGACGTCCATGTTGAGTTGGATGAGCATCAAGTCCATGTGTCAGGGGTGAGTGATTCTGATGTGGACACTCCTCTGTCTGCGACCCCTGCACTGAGGGATCAGACAGTCTTGGTTCCTCCGCCCGTGGTGGATCGGGACGCAGGGGTGGATCGGGACGCAGGGTCACCCTCCACACCAGTCACTGATGTGCCTGGGACATCACGTCGACGGGGGCATGTAGTCGTGCAGCCGCAGGCGGTGCCAACACAGCGAGGACCCCCGGTCCTTGGGTCCCGCAGGGGTCAAGCCCGGCAACGCGTTCGCCGCGCGCAACCGCTGTATACTGAGTGGGAGCAAGACATGACTGCCAATTCAGAACAGCAGGGGGCAGCAATGGAGAACATCGCTGACAGCATGGAGCGTGTGGCCCGATCTGTGCTCCCCCCTGCTAGGCAGGTGCTTCTCCAGCAGCAGGCCGCACGGTCCACGGCCCGCTCACTCAGGCTGGGCATGGCGGCCTCAGACAGGGCACGCCAGGCTGAAATGTCGTCTCTGCGTCAAGCAATTGCTGCTCACGCAGAGGCGCACATGGATGCCCTGAGGGAGGAGTATGCCTCCCTCAGATCCTCTCTGGGTGTCCTTATGATGTCCCAGAGGCAGCGGGCAGAGGAGAGGTTTGCACAGCTTGAGCGCACCATCTCGGCTGAGCTACAGGCTTGCCGGGAGGTGCAGCGGTTGTCCAGCCAGGCCTTGCAGGAGGAACTCCGTGTTACACGTGCTACCTTGCAAGAGGAAGCACGTGTATCACGTGAGGTCCTGCATGCAGACCTATGTAACATCGCCACACAGAACCAGGCTCACCTGTCCGGCAGACTTGCTGCCGACGAGGGGCAAGCTGCGGCTAGGCGTGGCCAGGCTACTGTGCCACGTCCTCCTTTCCAGGATGAGCCAGACTCGGACGACCATCTATCTCCCACATAGGTCATGCTGTGAAGGCGTTGAGCCCATGGAGGTATTTTTTTTTGGCTCAGCATCATCGCATGTGGATGTTGAGCAGCACCCTGTACCTCCCCCCTCCTGGGTGCCTCCCCTCCCCCCCGGGTCGTATGTGGCCATTTTTGATTTTTCTTTTAGTTTAGTTAGTTAAGTTTCTGTTTGATAGTTAGTTTAAATAGGTAATGTAGGTTTTCCATAGTTAGTGTAATTAGTTAATAGTTAGTTAGTTTAAAATTTGTAGTCTATTGTGCTTACATGTGACAGTGCAGTGCCTTGTGGTTTTTGAAGGCATCCACTGTCTGTTCCAGCTGGGCCCTTCATGGTTGTCTTGTGTATGTGTTTGCTGCTTGGGTTCCTTGACTCACATATGCCACTCCTGCCTCCCTTATCCATGGGCTTGCAAGGATGGTTCGGTGTAACAGAATTTTACACAAGGGCTTTGGACTGTCATATCTGTGGCATGTCTGGTGCTTTTTGACTTGTGTTGACACCCCTAGTGGGGATGATTTAGGTGTAATTGTCCACTGTTCAGCTTTTGCTAGATGGGGCGTGTCATGATTAATGTGGACATTGATTGCTATGCATTGTGTATTATGTTTCATATCTTTCCTGTACACGTGCTTGTTGCAAATCATGCTGTAGATAGTGTTCCACACTTTGGAGGTGAAAGACGGACTGATGGTGTGATTTGTGATGTGACTCTCTGACATGGTCAAGTAATGAGATGCCTGATGAGACACACACAGATCACTTTGATGCATTAATCATGTGTTTCATGCACTTTCTGCAGGGGGATGAGGCACCAGAGCACCTTTGCCAGCAGACATGGCCCATTGGACGACGTAATTCCTGACCCGTTTGTTGGTGCCCACATGCACATGTGTGCACAAGCAGAGCCACAGTGATTGCAGACCCACATCCTAGAACTGCTGACATGTTCCAAGGAACTCCAGGCAAGGTGAGCATCACAGGGGGGCCACGAGACAGCAAAGCTTGCACCAGGCGAGTTGCACGTGCAGGCTTAGTCACAGCACTGAGGGTGAGCTTAGACAAATATTGGTGTTGAAGCACACAATGCAGCTCAGATGTGTTTGTGGACTGATGGCTGTTGACAGTAGGGTTGTCTGGGACACATGCGGGGGCAGTGGCACATACCCTGCGGTACACCAAGGTTCATTGAGGCACTTGTATCAACCATGTAGCCTTCCAAGACATGGAAAGGGGCAGCTCACAGGGACATACAGCAAGGGACATACTCGGGTGCAGTGCATGTCTTTTCCACGTACTTCATGATAAATGCACTGGCAACTTTGTTTTGGTCATGGTGGTACGCAACTTGCTCTGTAGTCATGGCTTGCCATATGGGTCTGTCTGCTTACCCAGGGAACATTGCATGTTGTGTGAATTGTGACACATTGGTGTTCCATTTGCCACGCACCCACCAGCGGCTGACTTACTGCATTGACTGTGAATGACCCGTCACAGGGGTGATGTTATATATGGGTACGAAGCATGGAGCACAGATTGTCTGTTTGTAGAGTTGTATGTTGTTATGGGGCATGTTTTGTGTTGTGTTTTTGTGTAATTGGCACGTACAGGTTGCTGACTGTGTCTCTCTTTGCAGCATTGCAGTGCTCCTGTAACCGGACCTGAGAGTGCGCAGGCAGGAGGCCAGCACTCAAAACCAGAGCTAAGTGTCTTGTTGTATTTTCTTACAAACTGCCCTACATAGGCTTGCTGGGGAGTGTACTGATGCATGGATGTATGTGTGGTCCTATTTGGTATGTTTTTTACCCTAATCACCCGTGATCCTATGCAATTTTGAAACCTGTACCCTCTACCCGGTGTTCCTGCTTCCCATGCCTATCCAAGCAATGTTCCCTGACCCTCTTTCCCCACTGGGGTTGCGGATGCCTGTGTAAGCCCCGAACTTGCAGGTGCCAAAACCCTAGAGGGGGTGGTTGGTTCGTACCACTCCTGAGCCTGGACTTCAGAAGGCCATGACAATGATGTCCAAGTTTGTTTGGATTGTGCATGTGTTCATGCAGGTTGTACATTTTCGTGCATTCCCTGGTTTCATGTTTCATTCCTACTCCCCTCACCTGCCACGCATTCCAGTCATCCAGTGTGTCTACACCTGTCCCGACTGCATATCCCTGAACCTCATTCCCCACCAGGATCTCAGGGGCCTGTGTGAGTTTGACCTTGCAGGCCCCCGGGACATGGTGTGGGTGGTTGTTTCATGAGACTCCGGCGCCTGTACAGGGGACCCGTGACAGTACACATCCATTCATGGTGCATCATCCTATGTCATGTACCACACATGTCTCACATCCTGTCGTGACATTGTTTTGCTGTGCTACCTTGGTTGTTGCATCATTGTGGTAGTACTTGGCCTTTGAGACGTACTGCTACGTCAAGTCATCTACTGGAGGGTGTTTGGGTTCCTTTTCATGCCTTGGATTATGTGATTTTGGAAATGAGTGTGGATTCTGAGGGTTCAGGCATCTCTTTACACACAAGGTGGGAGATGGACACGAAGGGTAAAGGTGATCCTGTGGCCAGGTGGGAATGAGGGTTGGAGGCTCCATGACCCAGGTGCAGTTGTTCAGTGGGCATGGTCATTTGCGAGGGGGGGGGGTTGTTGTTGATAGTTGCGTTGCCCTGCAGTGTGATGGGAACTCTGACATTGTAATGTTGTTGTCCTATGTACATGTTGTGTTCTGCTGATCAATGCCTGTTCATGTGTTGTGTTTTCCTTTCAGGTGCGAGGGGATAGTAGTGGTTTGACATGCTGGGGTGTACACATGGTGGATGTTCACATGTGATGTGTAGGGAACACTGATGGTTACTTGAGTGCACATGCATATGTGGAGTGCATGTCCTTGCAGAACCACACACTTGCACTCGGATGCACTCCATGTACTCCCCCCTTTGCATATCCACGTGTACACTGTTTGCCTTCTGGTGCCCACTGTGTCCCGGCAGCACATGTTCTGTGACCGGTTATGGTTCCAGTACATGCCTAATTTGATGTTTGATGTAGTCTGTCACTTAGATGTGATGCTCAGGGTGTGCATCACACGCAATGGCTGTTCACTGTGCTGTGCGCTGAGCAGTGTGATGCAGGAGTAAGACACTGCACACATGAGCTGCAGTGTTGATTTTGCAATGCATAATGTGCATATTGACAGGCATTCATTGTGATGTTACGTCTACGACTGTTGTAATGCATTTGGAATCGACGTATTTTGGGTGGGACTTTTTGTTGGTCTGTCATTTCATCGGATTCCGGGTCAGGCATCATTGTCCGATGCCACTGTACATTTAGGACATGGCAATGTGTACCTTATCGTTACTGGGTCGGTGTATGGGTATTGCTTGCCATGTCATGTTGATGTTTGGGAGGGTTTGACTGACATGACAGTGATGGCCATGGCCTGTTTTGCAGGTGTGTGTGATGCACACCTTGCATGTCCAGGTCATCCGCTTCTCAGAGCAACTAGCTGGGGGTAGGTTTCTCTCCGCAGCAGGGCCCTCCCCCTCGAACAGACTTCCTGCCTGACTTGAACTTGAGGGGAACCATCTCCAGTTCTGGAAGCACCTCAAGACCTTCCTCTTTGCTTCTGCTTACTCTCTGCCTCTCCCTTGCAGAATTCTTCACTGGAACTGGACAGGAGCTGCAACTGGGACACTCTCACCAACCTCGGTCCCTGGGCCAGCCACTGTCCACTTGCACTGCCACCCTGGCAACCCCTGCACTGCGGGACTGTCTCTCTATACCTACAGCCCTCCCTTCACAGCACTTGTCTGCACTTACCTTTGCAGTTGCCACCAGGCGACCTATGTATTATTTTTTTGGCCTACTTCCCCTGTACTGGACTCCCCCCCACCCTTCCCCTTGCACTTTTCCCTTCCCCCTACCCCTGCACTTGCACAATCTCAATGACACCTGGCCTAGTAGTACCGTTCTCTGTGTTCCCTTGTTCCCCCCCCCACTGCCTCATTGTGCCTTTGAATACTTGTGTATGGCTCATGTCATGTCACATGTCATATGTGTGCATTTTGGTTGCACAGGATAGCTTGTGTTTAAGTAGCTAGGGATGCAGACGATGTGGCACTTCCATGGCAACTATCTCAGGGTGGTAGGGTTGTGACAGTTGACTGTCACTTTGTCATCATCGATTGTCACCTGGTATGTGCCAGGCCTGTGTGCACTCCGCAGGGGTGGGAGTTTAGGTGAAAAATGTGGCCACAAGCTGGGTCCGGGCTACCTCGCCACGTGCCCTGTCCCCTCCCATGGGCAGCGCCTGTGCCTGTGGTTGGGGATGTGGGGGCACCACCATGTCCACCGGGACACCCTGCCGTGTTGCAACATTGTGCAGGACACATGCTGCCACAATAATCCTGCACACAACTGGTGGTGCATAGAGTAGTTGCCCACCAGAGCGGTCAAGGGAGCGGAAACGTGACTTGAGCACTCCGAATGTGCGCTCCACTATGGCCCTGGTTGCAATATGGGCAGCGTTGTATCTTACCTGGGGTGGTGTGGTGGGGTTCCGGATTGGCGTCATCATGTGGTTGCTCAGAGGGTAGGCACTGTCCCCTGGGGAGGTGATAATTGTTGAGATTATTAGGGTTGGTATATTTGTCTGTGTGTGACTTGCATGCATGTGCAAGGGCATTTGTACTCACCTAGGAGCCATGTGTCGCCATGCTGCCCAGCTTCCAGGGCCCGGCTCAGGGCGGACATTCTGTATATGAAACTGTCATGGGTGGAGCCAGGGTAGTTTGCATAGACAGAGGTGATGATTCCCTTTGCATCGCATACCACCTGTACATTGATGGAATGCCAGTGCTTGCGGTTTCGGTAGATGTGCTCAGTGGCCCTAGGTGGACGTAGGGCCACATGGGTGCAATCTATGGCACCAAGCACTTTGGGGAAGTGTGCCACCCTGAAAAAATCCAGGACAATGGCCTGCCTTTCTGCGGGTGTTCTGGGCATGTATATGTGCCTGCGGACTGAGGGGCGCGCTGTCATGATTGCCAGTACCTGGTGTAGGCAGCGTGACTGCGTGGCCTGTGAGACCCCCCCCACTATGGCAGCGGTCCGCTGAAACGACCCAGTGGCCAAAAAATGCAAGACATTGAGCAGCTTCTCCAAGGGGCTCAATGCTTGGGAGCAAAGGGTGGGGGATGTGAGGTCATCTTCCCACTCCCTGACCAGGTCTAGGATGATATGGGGTGGAAACCTATACCTGCCGTAGACCTGGTCGTCAGGCATCCCAAAAACGCTTGTCCCAGTGCAAAAATGCGTGCCCTGGCTATTCTCCTCCTCCTGCGGTGTCCCACAATCAGTGCAGCAACAAATGGGGCATTCATCGTCACTGTATATACGCGTTTGTTGTTTGCGCGCACTTTTATGCTGTGCGCGGGCGCGGGACGCCTCCGTGTGGGCGGACTCGTTGGTTTCCCGTATTCGGGTGTCATCGCGTGTGATCGGAGGGGCCTGGCCTGGGTACGTGTGTTTTGGGGTGCGCGGGTAGTTCCACACGCCATTGGCCTGGGTACGTGTGTTTCGGGGTGCGCGGGTAGTTCCACACGCCATTGGCCTGGGTACGTGTGTTTCGGGGTGCGCGGGTACTTCCACACGCCATTGGCCTGGGTACGTGTGTTTCGGGGTGCGCGGGTACTTCCACACGCCATTGGCCTGGGTACGTGTGTTCCGGGGTCCCGTGAACTTTCACACGCGATTGGTTGGAATCCACGTGTGTACTGTCATCACGTGCAATGAGGGATACTCCCTCGCACGTCACGTCACAGACGCGCTCACGCGCTGAGGGCCTTTGGCCCAATGAAAATGCGTATGCGTGCAGACGCGCTTCCGCGCTAAGGGCCTTTCCTCGAATTACACGCTGACGTGCAGAATTTTCACGTGCCAAATCACTCCGTATCAAGCTGGCCACGCGTAAGCACACGGAAGACCACGCTCCTGCCCAGAAGGCCGAACTACTGCCCCCCAGAGCCCCGAGCACGCTCCCACCTGCCATCTGCTGCTGCCTGACTGCCTGCTGCCCACGTGCCCTGCCATTTGCTGCCTGCACATCAGCCAGGGGTGCTGTTGGTGTGACCACCCCTGCTGGAACCAAAGACTCCCGACTGGGATTCCATCGCTCCACAGCCCAGCCCCAGGACCCAGTTGCCCACCCACTCCTGCCTCTGGGGTTGTCATGTCGGGGGAAACTCCATCTGTGACCACTGACAACCCCCGGCCAGAGAGGCAGAGGGGCACCAGCTTCAGTGCCACCGAAGTTGGTGTCCTGGTGGAGCAAGTCCTGGGGCAGTATGATGCCCTCTTCGGAAATTCCCGCGCCGACAAGGAAGGACGGACTCGGATCTGGACTGACATCGTGACTGCCATCAACGCGGAGGGGGTGGCAGTCCGCGACTTCCAACATGTCAAGAAGCGCTGGGAGGACTTCAGGTCCAGGACCCTGAACAAGGCCCGGCGCCTCTTGAAGGCAGCGGATGCCAAGGGGCGCCGGGGCCACTTGTCGGAAGAACAGATGAGGGTCCTGGAACGCATATCCCCAGCGCTCCACGTCCAGGTCCTTGAGAGGCAGACCCGTCTGGAGTCGAGCGGTGAGTGTACATGCATCCTGATTGTGAGCAGTGCGTGTGGTGATTGTTCAGTAGTGTGCAGGTTGCACATCTGTTTGTATGGGGTCGAGTATGGGTGCGGGTGTACAGGGCCGTGGGGCTGACACATGCGAGGGCTGTAATGTGTGAGACATGGATGGTGCCTGTGTGTGTGGGCTTGCATGCCATATGCAGTTGTGTGGGCACACAAGTTTGTATGAATGTGTATGTGAGTAGACATGTCCGTGATGTCACGCATGTATGTTGTTTTCAGCTGCATGTATCAGCGCTGTGTACATGTGCATGTGTGTGTATTTGACAAGGGTGCAACAGTGATGCAACATGGATGCATGTGACAGCTTTAAGTGGAAGCCTGATGGGCAGATGTGACATGGATGCCCGTCTGAACACTGCGACACTTGGCAGATGTGTACACATGCATGCAAGTGTGGTGGTGTGTGTACATGTGTGGTGCACTTCCTGTGTTGCATGTGATGTCTGGCTCACCTTTGCCTGCTCATGCTGTTGTATGTGTATGGATGGTGTTGGCAGTTGCGAAATGGCTGTGGTATGGCTCGTGTGTGCGAGTTGTAATGACATGTGTGTTGGTGATCGTGATGACATGTCTGAGGTTTGCCAATGCCACTCATGTACAACTGTCATGTGTGTATGTGTCCATTGTACAGTGCCCTGATGCGTGTGTTTTGTTTCTCCCTGTCTGCAGCGTCAACTGATGAAGAGGGCAGAGAAGGTGCTGTGGAGCACAGCGGCGGGGATCCCACCGCCAGCCGGAGACGCAAGGCCCGGCTCCCCTACCATGTTGTCATCTCGTCGGGGAGTGAGGAGTCCGGTGCCGCGTCCCAGGCCGCAGCTGCCGGGGGGAGGTCCAAGAGGCGGAGGTTGCAGTTGGACTCCTCGGTAGCAGAAGGGGCAGCTGGGACCCCACAGGGCCCAACGGGGGAAGATGGCACAGAGTCATCCAGGTTGGTGGGGGGTTTGGTGGAGGAGGAGGCCGTGCAAGCACCGGAGACTGGGTCTGGGGGTGGGGATCGCACTGGTGCTAGTGGTGCAGTGCAGGACCAGGGACAGGAGGCAGCACAGGCCGCCGCGGAGGTGCCTGTGTGCAATCCTGTCCCTGATCCTGTCCCTGCATCATCTTGCACCAGCAGGGATGCCTATGTCCAGACCAGTTTTCAGGCAGGGGATGAGCTGACGTCAACTGGCCTTCCTCTGCCTGCGGACGTGGCTATCCAGGCCCGGGTTGAGCCTGTCCTGGCTGGTGTGGCGTTGCGTCAACGGGCCATGCGAGGTGACCTGCAGTCTTTTCATGAAGAGACTGCACGTCATCTCGAATGGCTCGTTGACCACGTCAGCCTGCTGGGACAGGTCACCCAGGCCGGATTCCTCCGTCTGATGGGGCTTGCCACGACCCCCTCCTCAGCTGGACCCCCTACGCGCCAGTCGTACTCTGTGCCATCTTCCCACCCATCAGTCACCTGGGTGCCCTGTGGAGCTGCCTCTGACGGTGCGGCCAGGCTGGTGGAGGAGGCATCCCTGCCACAGTCGGGAGTCGGACGTCCAGCAGGGGTGGCCACGTCAACGACTGCACCCCAGCCGGCGGAGGATGTGCAGGCAGCAGGAGGCAGTGCAGGGGCAGAGGCACAGCAGCAGCAGCACCATGGTGGGAGCCATGAAGGCTCGGGGCCTTCGACATCGGAGGGGCAGGCATCGGCCGGAGGGCAGGAGGACCCAGGACTAAAAGTGTCTTCCGTGTGGCAGCGGTTGGGCCACGCCATAGATGCGGAGCGGCAGCGGGCGGAAGAGGCACGGCTCTCTATGGTCAGGGCGGAGAACTCCATGCAGAGGGCCCTGAGGCGGGTCGAGTGCCTCGAGGCAATCCGCAGGGCTTTGGAGGTGGACACGTCGACGGCCCTGCGGACCCTCGGGGCCATGGAGGAGGACCGCCTCCGGGACATTGAGGAGGAGTTCGATGATGCCCTGGCCCGGCACATCCAGGAGTGAGCCGTGGAACTAGCCCGCTGCCCTTGTACATAGTTATGTAGATAGTGTTAAGTTTCATTTTTGTTTTTATTTCATTTGGACCTTTTGGACATTGGCCACATTTTTGTATATAGTTTTTTTTATTAGTTAGTGTAGTTAGTTAGGTTTCCTTTATTTTGTTGGGATAATGGACCCTGGCTTCTTGCATTGTACATAGTTGTGGACTTGTACATACTTTCTTTTTTAACATTCTCCATGGATCAATGGCTTATTATTTTTATTTCACATTGGATTTTGTTTGGTGGACGTTGACTTTATACTACATTACTTTGGATTTCTATATTCTTTATTTTTTTAAGTTTTGAACGGACATGCTTCTTTTCATTTTTTTCCATTCACATTTCTGTTTCTTCATTTTTGTTTCTATTCATCTTTCCTTTAATACATTATTTTTTTGTTGAACTTCAATGTGTGGTATCTCATTGTTTTCATGCATTTCATGTTATGTGTTTTGAGAATCACTGACACCCATTGGTTGTATGTGAGGGACATGTGTTTGTTTTGGAACTTGCAATTGGTGTTCTGTGATGTAATTGCAAAATATGAGTGGGTGGATGCAAAACTCGGGTGGGTGTTTTGCATTTGGGGGCTGACCATAGAGACCAGGGATCTGGACTGTGATGACATGTTGGGTGGGGAAAATGAGTTGGACATGGGTGGGGGCCTGCTGGCAGGTGCCCCACAGTGCTGGGCGGTGGGAGACATGAGTTGGACATGGGTGGGGGCCTGCTGGCAGGTGCCCCACAGTGCTGGGGGGTGGGAGACATGAGTTGGACATGGGTGGGGGCCTGCTGGCAGGTGCCCCACAGTGCTGGGGGGTGGGGGTGGTGGGAGACATGAGTTGGACATGGGTGGGGGCCTGCTGGCAGGTGCCCCACAGTGCTGGGGGGTGGGAGACATGAGTTGGACATGGGTGGGGGCCTGCTGGCAGGTGCCCCACAGTGCTGGGGGGTGGGGGTGGTGGGAGACATGAGTTGGACATGGGTGGGGGCCTGCTGGCAGGTGCCCCACAGTGCTGGGGGGTGGGAGACATGAGTTGGACATGGGTGGGGGCCTGCTGGCAGGTGCCCCACAGTGCTGGGGGGTGGGAGACATGAGTTGGACATGGGTGGGGGCCTGCTGGCAGGTGCCCCACAGTGCTGGGGGGTGGGGGTGGTGGGACACATGAGTTGGACATGGGTGGGGGCCTGCTGGCAGGTGCCCCACAGTGCTGGGGGGTGGGAGACATGAGTTGGACATGGGTGGGGGCCTGCTGGCAGGTGCCCCACAGTGCTGGGGGGTGGGGGTGGTGGGGAACATGAGTTGGACATGGGTGGGGGCCTGGTGGAGGGTGCCCCTGGTGGCTGGTGGGTGGGGGTGGTGGGAGACATGAGTCGGACATGGGTGGGGGCCTGGTGGAGGCTGCCCCTGGTGGCTGGTGGGTGGGGGTGGTGGGAGACATGGGTGGGGGCCTGGTGGAGGCTGCCCCTGCACTGCTGGGGGGTGGGGGTGCTGGGAGACATGGGTGGGGGCCTGCTGGAGGCTGGCCCTGCACTGCTGGCGTGTGGGGGTGGTGGGAGACATGAGTCGGACATGGGTGGGGGCCTGGTGGAGGCTGCCCCTGGTGGCTGGTGGGTGGGGGTGGTGGGAGACATGGGTGGGGGCCTGGTGGAGGCTGCCCCTGGTGGCTGGGGGGTGGGGGTGCTGGGAGACATGGGTGGGGGCCTGGTGGAGGGTGCCCCTGGTGGCTGGGGGGTGGGGGTGCTGGGAGACATGGGTGGGGGCCTGGTGGAGGCTGCCCCTGGTGGCTGGTGGGTGGGGGTGGTGGGAGAGATGGGTGGGGGCCTGGTGGAGGCTGCCCCTGCACTGCTGGTGGGTGGGGGTGCTGGGAGACATGGGTGGGGGCCTGGTGGAGGGTGCCCCTGGTGGCTGGGGGGTGGGGGTGGTGGGAGACATGGGTGGGGGCCTGCTGGAGGCTGCCCCTGGTGGCTGGGGGGTGGGGGTGCTGTGAGACATGGGTGGGGGCCTGGTGGAGGGTGCCCCTGGTGGCTGGGAGTGGGGGTGCTGGGAGACATGGGTGGGGGCCTGCTGGAGGGTGCCCCTGGTGGCTGGGGGGTGGGGTGCTGGGAGACATGGGTGGGGGCCTGGTGGAGGCTGCCCCTGGTGGCTGGGGGGTGGGGGTGCTGGGAGACATGGGTGGGGGCCTGGTGGAGGCTGCCCCTGGTGGCTGGTGGGTGGGGGTGGTGGGAGACATGGGTGGGGGCCTGGTGGAGGCTGCCCCTGGTGGCTGGGGGGTGGGGGTGGTGGGAGACATGAGTCGGACATGGGTGGGGGCCTGCTGGAGGCTGCCCCTGGTGGCTGGTGGGTGGGGGTGGTGGGAGACATGGGTGGGGGCCTGGTGGAGGCTGCCCCTGGTGGCTGGTGGGTGGGGGTGCTGGGAGACATGGGTGGGGGCCTGGTGGAGGCTGCCCCTGGTGGCTGGTGGGTGGGGGTGGTGGGAGACATGGGTGGGGGCCTGGTGGAGGCTGCCCCTGGTGGCTGGGGGTGCAGGGGGACATGCGTTGGTGGGCAGTAGTGCTAGTTGATATGTGGGTTGGCTGGTGGGCATGGGCATGGTGGATGGGGTGCCTGCAGGACATGTGCTGGGTAGGCCCCTGTGGTGTGAGCCACCTGCAGGGGCCGTGGAGGGTGTAGAGGGTACACCTGGGAGGACCCACACGTGCAATTCACGTGTGCTGCTCCCCGCGCACCCCTGTAATACACATACCCCGCTCAATCGCGTGTGGAACTTCCCGCGCACCCCCGAAATACACGTACCCCGCTCATTCGCGTGTGTAACTTCCCGCGCACCCCCGGAATACACGTACCCCACTCAATCGCGTGTGGAACTTCCCGCGCACCCCTGAAATCCACGTACCGGCCAAATCGCGTGTGGAACTTCCCGCGCACCCCTGAAATCCACGTACCCGTGTGGAACTTCCCGCGCACCCCCGAAATACACGTACCCCGCTCATTCGCGTGTGTAACTTCCCGCGCACCCCCGGAATACACGTACCTCGCTCAATCGCATATTTGACTTCCCGCGCACCCCCGAAATACACGTACCCCGCTCAATCCCGTGTGTAACTTCCCGCGCACCCCCGGAATACACGTACCTCGCTCAATCGCGTGTGGAACTTCCCACGCACCCCTGAAATCCACGTACCCGGCCAAATCGCGTGTGGAACTTCCCGCGCACCCCTGAAATCCACGTACCCGGCCGAATCGTGTGTGGGACTTCCCGCGCACCCCCGTAATACACGTACCCGCTCATTCGCGTGTGTAACTTCCCGCGCACCCCCGGAATACACGTACCTCGCTCAATCGCATATTTGACTTCCCGCGCACCCCCGAAATACACGTACCCCGCTCAATCCCGTGTGTAACTTCCCGCGCACCCCCGGAATACACGTACCTCGCTCAATCGCGTGTGGAACTTCCCGCGCACCCCTGAAATCCACGTACCCGGCCAAATCGCGTGTGGAACTTCCCGCGCACCCCTGAAATCCACGTACCCGGCCGAATCGCGTGTGGAACTTCCCGCGCACCCCCGGAATACACGTACCCCGCTCAATCGCGTATTTTACTTCCCGCGGCGCAACTTTTTTGATGCGCTGGGACTCTACCGCCTGCTTTCGTGTGGCGGCCGTGTTTCAGCTTGTGCGTGGCTTTGGCTGTGCGTGGATTTGCCCTATTCCATTCCATGAATACGTGTGGTTCGAGTGCGTGTGGGCGTTCCCTCTGCTTCCGTGCAGTACATCCCCAGTTACGCCCTTATTTTCACGTGTTGTTCCCCATTCCGCGCGTTACGCCCCATGTCCCGCCCACTTTCTGGTGTGTGCGCTGAGGTTGTGCGCTTTCACTGTGCGCGTCGCGCACCGTCGCGCACGCCTTTCGCGATGTTGCAGTGACTTGTGCGCCATGCACGGGTTTGGCGCACATCCCGCGGTGAACACGCGCAGGGACTTCCATGAATCGCACGCGTGCGTGTGCGCCTGTTTTTTTCCGCTTGCGCATGCTTGCGCCTGCTTGCGCCTAGATTTTCGGCGCACGTTTGTTCCATGAATCGGCCCCTTAGAATCTTCATTGTCATCTATTTTGTATGATAGGTATACAGATTTTGTGTTACTTTTATAAAAGTTTCTGCGGCAACATACACACACATGGTTTGGTACTTCAGCTGATGTACTTTTAAATTTTAGTATTTCTTTTTTGTATGTGGGTAGTAAAAGGTTGCCAAGTGTAGAATTGTTACTAATATGGTTCACAGCTATTTCATTCTGTAAGTGGGTTTCACTTCCAAATAATTTTTCTGGATATAGTCGAATTCTTCTAGTAGGTCTTTTGCTGTACCATGTAGAAGAATGTTATTTAAATTGGCTAGTGCTAAAGCAGGACTTTTAACATAGTACAGTTTACAAACAATTTCTTATAGTTGAATGATATGTTGATATCCCTTTGATATCATGGACGGTGGTTTTGCAAGTAAGTCCTGCAATGCAGGCCAATGAATGTCCTTGTAGTCCTGTGTACTTTCGTACTGGACAGGTATCCATATTTTGCAGTAGTTTAATTTTGATTTTGTCTTTGCTTTTCACATATTGATTGAGGAATTGGCGTAAAGACTTGAACAATTGTTTGGGAATGTTACACATTGATGTGCATGACCATTTGTACATTAGACGTTCTGATTCAGTCGAATGGAGGGGTAATTCTAAGTTTTCAGGGCATATATTTGTAAGGAGTACTTCTTGTTCCATTATGGTGTTATTAACTTTTTCATAACCTCAACCACTGCTATGTATGGCAATTGTATTAGTTTGCTTTTGTTTGAACGCTTCTTCATTAAAGTATGGTTCTGTGCTCGTAGTGTGACTCCATTCACCTCTGCAGATACTTAAGAAGTTCTTTCTGTTGACATTTCGTTTATTGAGAAGTCTTTTTTGTAATTTAGTTATTAGTTTTGTTAGTGGTTTCGTTTTGTTTAACACTAAAATAAATAACTTTATTTTGAGTAGATTTGCACTGTGTATCAAAGCTTCTAAAATTAATTTCCTACGATAGGTTTTAAGCGTTGAACCTGGTTTCTCTCCTGTTTTTATAAGATTTTAAAGGACTTTGTGATGGAACATGTTGACTAAAATACTTTTCTTGGTATGCTTACTTTGAACTATATCAAGATTTAAAGAAGCAGTTTTCTCTGTAGTGATAGCTGATTTTCTGCTAATTGTTTTTTGATTTGGTTTACATTTTGATAGAGGAGGCAAAGTTTTTGTACTTGAAACTTCTTTTGTTTCACTAAATGACTGTATTAGCTGTTTTGTTTCAACTTTTTTTTATAAATTGTGCTAGAGATGGATGCTTATGTTGGACACTTTTATTTTCATTTGCTCTACTTCTGCGTTGCTTTCTACGGACTTGATTTTTGGTAGGCATTCTTTAGGGTCTGTTGAAAAAAATAAAGAAGGTATGGGTTGGGGTGTTCTGCAATGTATGTGTGCTGTGTGCATGAGTGTTTGAGTAAGATGATAAAGATGTATGTAATGGTGTGTGATTGTGCATTGGGAACTACAACTAGTAGGGATGGGTATTCTTGAATTATTGTGTTACTAAACTGGGGTTCAGATGACAGAAAAAAGTAAGCTATTGGTGTGGAGAAGTATAAATAGGATATCTAATGTTATACAATTAAAACAGTTGTTTGTTCTATAACATCTAAATTCTAGAGGTTGAGTTGCGTAATTTGTGTGTCGAAAAATAGGAATTTGTGGGCCATTCTGGCTGTATATCGCTGTTTAAGACGGTTTATAGTGATGCATTTTTTTTATAACGTTTTTAATTATTTTTTTTTGTTTTACCCATTTTTTTTATTCCCGGACCCCAAAATAAATATATAATTAAAAAAAGAGGAATTCGACTTTTTTTTTTTCTACATTTATTTTTCTACATTTTTGTCTTTCGACTTTTTATTTTCGACATTTTGACTGAGCACCGTTTAAGACATGGGGATTTTTGGACAGGATGGTGCAGAATCTCTTTTTTTAGGCACAGAAATAGCATGAATTAACCTTACAGTGTGTTTGAGTAATAATACAAATATTATGGTGATATTCTACTTTTTTTCTAAAATGAACAGGTTACTTCTTATTTGTTCTTTGTACTTCAAATTCAGTTGCTTCTTTTCAGGAGAATGGTCTTCACTGCAATTGTAAAAGAAACAAATTAATAATTTTGTTTGTATATAGCACTGTTTTTAATTTAGACATTGATTTTTTTTATTGAAATCTGCAGCGCCTTCCTCAAAACCATTAAAACGATCTTATTTACATAAGATATGTCGCACCAGTTGAATACATATGATATGTTCTTAATTAACAAATTGGATTGCAATGACTAACTGTAGCAAACAAAATATCTTTAATATGTCTTTTGAAATTCATAATGTACCACTGAATACCATTATTCCTGTAACTAAGCTCTTCCAAGTAATAGTGCCTCGATGTAATGGGCTGCTTGTCCGATATAAATGTAAGTAATTAAATAAATAAAAAAATTTAAAAAAATATGTAATTGTACAAGTATTACTTTTTGAGATTTGAGATTTGAACATAGAGTGTGCATGCAATTTTGTTTGACTATATGTAGTCTATATATTTCATTTCAAAAATGTTAGTTTAACATGATTTGAGTGTGTGTGTGTATAAAGAAATTAAATAGTATAAAGATTTGTAAGTGACAGTTGATTTTAGGAGACTGAAAAAAAGACAGTATATTCATTTTACAGATTATACACGCTAAAAGTCAGTTAGAAAATGTGTTCATGTACTGTACAGAAAATATGCATACCTGTAGTTTGTGTTCATGCATATGGATATGCATGGAGCTGCAAGTAGTAATCTTGGAGACTTGTACAGTATTTCTTGTAGATGGTGCTTGCCAATGATATGACACTTGTACTCAGAGAGATTCACAGTACATTTGCAGTGCTGTTCTATAATGATGCAGTTAGATGTAGAGGTCTTGAATGTGATTGGTGGATGGTCATGTGACTTCTTAGCTACATCCAATGAGGGAATGGCACAGAGAGTGAACTGGAAATGGTAGAAGGGTTGTTCATGTTACGATATGTCCGCGGACATGGCGGTAGTTCGCGGACATCGGGGGTTGCATCCGGGGATTTTTGGGTTCAGAAGTCATCCAAATGAGAATGAGCACTGATAGGGATTGGTCAGGAAAGTTTAGTGGGCGTGTTGTGCCAGGAGAGTTTCTCAGATACTCTTTTTGCTGAGAGAAGAACAGATAGCTATGGCTGTGTGTTTCAGAAAACAGATTGTTTGGATTTTGGGAGACTCGTGGATACATTGGTTGAAGGTGCATGCAGAAACCTGTGGAGTAGCTGTAGATCTTGGATTCCCACATGTGGAAGTACACTGGCATGGAGTACGTGGAATGAAGTGGTTGGACTTGTTACCTCTCTGTGCTACTTTGGAGACAGAGCAACATCCAGATATAATTATAATTCATTGTGGAGGGAACAGTTTAGGACATGTGTCTGGAATTTCTTTGCAATTTGCAATGAAAGAAGGACTTTTCTTTGTAAGAGATTTTGGCATGTCCTCTTTTCACAATGACAATATTATGTTTCGTAGTACATACATTTTTCGCAGAGATGGAGTAATCTAACTTATGCTGGCAATCAGATTTTTCTAAGAAACATACAAAATGCATTGCAACCTTTTTTAGAATTACAGAATCCATTTTGAAGTAGGTGTTGAGTATTTATAATTTTTGAAACACAAACACCTCCAAAAGGCTCTTTTCAGAGCCACCACTTCCTCCCAGAGAAAATTGCAATGGTTTTGATAGGATAGAATCCCAAAATTTTAGATGTCCGCGGACTATCCGCGGACTTCTAAAAAATACAAAGGGCCCTGCTTCATTTATTTTCACTTCTATTTTTTAACTGTGAAAGGCGGCTCTGAAAAGAGCCTTATTTTTTTGTAATTATCTTATATTTTTTTTTGTTTTTTTATTTCCACGACACACTAGGCGAGGAGGGGAAAGGAGGGTAAAGGAGGGGACACCAACCACAGGGATAAGAAAAGGCGATCTGAGAGAGGAAGATGTAGAGTGGGTTTTATTTGGGTATTGAGCAGGTCTTCTCGTGCTCCGAGACGATAGTCTCAAAAGCACTACGAAGTCGCTCCCCCCTGCAGAGTACTGTGTCGCAGTACATACACACAACTGTGACCCTCGAAAGGTAAGGGTCATCAGCATTATGTATGGCCTGTGAGGCAGCTTGAGGAAGACGCTGTCCCACAGAGGTGTTCCTTGTGGTGACAGGATCAGAAACAGAGGATGAAGTAGAGGAAATCAACCTACTACGCTCCTCGCTTGCGAATGGCCCCAGAGTGAAATGACCCTAGGTGTCGCTTCATGGTAGTGGTCCCAAAGCTGTACGAACCATGCCTCCCGTGACTTGGTACCAATTTGCACTCATTGCAGGTGACTCGGTTCGCATGAGCCTTAGGACCATCCCCATGTATGGTAAATAACCGCCACACCCAAGACTCACGCCGAGTGCGGGTAGTAGGGATTTCCACTACCTCATTCTCGTCATCCTCTTCTTCCTCCTCTGCATCCTCACTCCTGTTCCCTTCTTCAGGCTCTTTGGGAGTTGGTGGTAGTGGATGGGGTGGGGGTGGTGCTGAAGCAGGTGCAGCACCAGGTGGCAGTAGTGCAGCCATGGATGCCATCTCGATGATGGTGTAATCTGCAAGTTGCAGGAAAAATAGCTGTGCTCTGAAGAATAGCCAGAAACACAATGAGAATAAGCTCTAGGGCGTTTTCTTTTATAGGGGTGCTTGTACGCGGTTTGCGGACATGCGCGCTGTCCGCGGACAGATCGAACACAAAAAAACGTTCAAAAACTTTCAAAAAGTATGTAGAAACTCAGGATTAGTATGCGGGACTTGTGCTAAGGTGAGTTTTTATTGAGAAATATTGTGGATTACTTGAAAATGTACTTTAAAATTTTTCAGGGACACAAACAGTGTCCGCATTCAGAACACGCGATCAGCATGGGCGCGGTCACATGATCGCTTCGCAAACATGTTCGCGAAGGAAGCGGCTGTCCGCAGGACACCAAATGCACGGACATTGGTTTGCGCATACGCGTTGATGTTCTACGGACACTGTTCGGGTCCTGAAGTAATTAAAAGTGCATCACACATCAAACAAACAGTTACAGACAACCGTTTGTTCTTAGAACAGTTTGAACTTGGTAGCGAACATTATGGACAGGTATAGTGTTCTTCAGGACACCTCCATTTTGCGTTTATTTACGAACATTTCAGAACACCGCGTGTGTTCTTAGAACAGTTTCAACTTGCTAGCGAACAATACGGACAGGTATAGTGTTCTTCAGGACACTTCCACTTTCGTTTCTTTACGAACATTTCAGGACACCGCGTGTGTTCTAGAACAGTTTCAACTTGCTAGCGAACAGTACGGACAGGTATAGTGTTCTTCAGGACACCTCCATTTTCATTTATTTGCGAACATTTCAGAACAACCGCGCTGTCCGCGGACACCTAAATTGTTTTTTTTTCAACTGAAACTAATTACAACACAATTAAAAAATGTAACTTTATTTAAAATATATTAACAATTTATGGAGAGGGTTTGGGGATAATTGACTGGGATATGGTGAGGGGGGACAAGTACATGTGAGACAATGGTATGTGGTTTTTGTTTGAAAATGATCCTCAACAAAAGTTTTCAAATTATTAAAATTGGTCAACAATAAATCCATGTTTTCTTTTATGCTGTCAAGAGTGTTATCTGTAACAGTTTCTTCAGAGGTATTTTCTATTTTGGTATGCTCTGTACAAAAAAAATATATATATGTTAAATGTGGTCGAACCTGTAAATGGGTAATGTTAAGTTCCTTTTTGTTCTTCTTCCCCCTTTCCCCACCCCCTCTTCAGCTGGTCTAATCCCTTTCCTACCTTTACTTGTTGTTATGTTGGTACGCCAGAATGGCACACCTGTAATTCAAGGTTATGTAAATCTCACAAAATAATGTTTAAAAAAAATATATATATATGAAATAATAATAATTAAATGGTTTATATTGTAAAGTGTGTACCATTAGTTTCACTATCGTCTGACATTTCCTCATGTTGGAAATGCTCCTCTAGCCATTCCAGAGTACTAGACATTTCTGTGAGAAAAAAAAGATAATATATTTGTTTTAATCTAATACAGAAAGTTTATAAATATATGGGTAAAATGAAATACACTTACTATTTCAGGTAAGATATGTTCTGAGTACTCTGTAGGTCTGGTCTTGCTCTTAATTGTGGAGTGTCTGTGAGGTAATTTTGTTGGAAGCTTATTTATCTTCTTTTGGTATATTCCATTTTTAGAACATATTGTATTTAAATGAATGGTTAGTGTGTTACAAATATGGGTTACATTTCTTATGTATTACTACATATAATATGTATGTGTGCTGCTTTGTGAATTTTTCAAATGTTACTATGTTATGATATAACAATTAAACATACCCCCCCAGAGTTTTTAGGTAGTGGTACTATTGTCCGAACATGTCCGCGGACAGCAAAAAAGTTCGTGGACATCAAATTCAGTAGAAGGGGTTCAGTATGTTCCATATTACATGTACATAAAGTCAAAATTATTATTGCTAAGTTGTGCTACTAAAAACCTATGAAATTCAGTGAAAAAAACGTTGTTAAAGGGACGTTACCAGATATGGTAAGCTAAGCAACCATAACTCGCGCCACCACCGTGCACTGCTAAGACTAACACCCACGACATCAAAGACGACATCACAAAACTAAAAAATGTATTTTATTTGTAGACATATCCTTCAAGAGAGACAGCCATAAAAAAAACAACAGAACTATCAGAAAGTGCTCATAAGTCTATTGATTATCTTTATGCACAAAAAGGATTGCTGTCTTTCAAGCTTGTGTCTTCCCGTATGTATATGTTTCATATGATGTGACTGGACTCTAACAGAATTACTGTAAGAACCTACTTGAAGGATACGTCTACAAATAAAATAAAATGTTTAGTTTCCAACATGTGGCCTAGATATGTCAGCAAAAGAAAAAAGAGTGAGCCAGACATGTGATGTCATCAGTGATGTCATCCATGAAATTTGTGATGTCATCTTTGATGTCCTGGGTGTTAGTCTTAGCAGTGCACGGTGGTGGCGCGAGTTATGGTTGCTTAGCTTACCATAACTGGCGAATTTCAAGGGTTTTTCAGTTTCACTTGGAACCATAACGTTCCTTTGACAAAGTTTTTTCACTGAATTTCATAGGTTTTTAGTAGCGCAACTTTACCATAACGTCCCTTTAACAATGTTTTTTCACTGAATTTCATAGGTTTTTTGTAGCGCAACTTAACCATAACGTCCCTTTAACAATGTTTTTTCATTGAATTTCATAGGTTTTTATTAGTGCAACTTAACCATAACGTCCCTGTAACATTTTTTTTTTACTAAATTTTAAAGGTTTTTATTAGTACAACGTGACCATAACATCCTTTTCAATAGATGAAGACCACTAACATCTTATGTCCTCAAAGTGGGAATTCCGGGTGGTAAAAAAAACAAAAAGATTTTCCTTCCTACACCGGGACGCCTGCGGCGTCTCGGTGTAGGAAGGAAAATCTTATACCAAGATGGCCACCATGGAAAGGGAAGGCGGGGTGTATAAAGAACACAACGGCGCATGAGCGGGTTTGGGGGTGCACAGGGGAGACACATGGGCTTGAGCGGTGGGTGAGAGGGAACAGGGTACAAACGGGGCATGAGCAGGGGGTGGGGGGGAAAAGGAAGGAAACACAGGGCATGAGCGGTGGTGGGGGGGAACATGAGGGAGACACGGGGTATGAGTAGGGGGTGGGGAGGAACACGAGGGAGACACAGGGCATGAGCGGGGGTACAGGGCACATACGGGACATGAGCGGGGGTGGGGAGGAAAGGAGAGAGACAAGGGGCATGAGCAGGGGGTGGGGGAACACGAGGGAGACACGGAGCATGAGCGGGGTCGGGGGGTAACACGAGGAAAACATGGGGCATGAGCAGGGGGTGGGGGGAACACGAGGGAGACACGGGGCATGAGCGGGGGGTGGGGGGCAACAGGAGACAGACACGGGGCATGAGCAGGGGGTGGGGCCAACAGGAGAGATACACAGGGCATGAGCGGGGGGTGGGGAGAACAGGAGACAGACACGGGGCATGAGCGGGGGGGTGGGGAGAACAGGAGACAGACATGGGGCATGAGCGGGGGATGGGGGTACAGGAGACAGATACGGGGCATGAGCGGGGGTGGGGAGAACAGGAGACAGACAGGGGGAATGAGCAGGGGGTGGGGGGCAATAGGAGACAGACACGGGGCATGAGCGGGAGGCGCGGGGGGCAACAGGAGAGAGACACGGGGCATGAGCGTGGAGTGGGGGAATGCAGGAGACAGACACGGGGCATGGGTGGGGGCAACAGGAGACAGACACGGGGCATGAGCGGGGGGTGGGGGGAACAGGAGACAGACACGGGGCATGAGCGGGGGGTGGGGGGAACAGAAGACAGACACGGGGCATGAGCGGGGGAATCGGGGGCAACAGGAAAGAGACACGGGGCATGAGCGTGGGGTGGGGGGGTACAGGAGACAGACACGGGGCATGAGCGGGGGGTGGGGGGCAACAGGAGAGAGACACGGGACATGAGTGGGTGGGGGGAACAGGAGACAGACACGGGGCATGACTGGGGGGGCAACAGGAGACAGACACAGGGCATGAGTGGGGGGTGGGGGGGTACAGGAGACAGACATGGGGCATGTGCGGGGATTGTGGGGGGCAACAGGAGAGAGACACAGGGCATGAGCGGGGGGTGGGGGGAACAGGAGACAGACACGGGGCATGAGTGGGGGTGGGGGAACAACAGAGACAGACACGGGGCATGAGCAGGGGGTGGGGGGCAACAGGAGACAGACACAGGGCATGAGCGGGGGGTGGGGGGCAACAGGAGACAGACACGGGGCTTGAGCGGGGGGTGGGGGGCAACAGGAGGCAGACACGGGGCATGAGCGGGGGGTGGGGGGCACCAGGAGACAGACACGGGGCATGAGCGGGGGGTGGGGGGAACAGGAGACAGACACGGAGCATGAGCGGGGGGTGGGGAGAACAGGAGACAGACACAGGGCATGAGCGGGGGGCAACAGGAGACAGACACAGGGCATGAGCGGGGCTGGGAGGAACAGGAGACAGACACGGGGCATGAGCGGGGGGTGGGGAGAACAGGAGACAGACACGGGGCATGAGCGAGGTGGTGGGGGCAACAGGAGACAGACACGGGGCATGAGTGGGGGTGTGGGTGGGGCAACAGGAGAGAGACACGGGCATGAGCGCGGAGTGGGGGGTACAGGAGACAGACACGGGGCATGGGTGGGAGCAAGAGGAGACAGACACGGGGCATGAGCGGGGGGGGTGGGGAGAACAGGAGACAGACATGGGGCATGAGCGGGGGATGGGGGGTACAGGAGACAGATACGGGGCATGAGCGGGGGTGGGGAGAACAGGAGACAGACAGGGGGAATGAGCAGGGGGTGGGGGGCAACAGGAGACAGACACGGGGAATGAGCGGGGGGCGCGAGGGGCAACAGGAGAGAGACACGGGGCATGAGCGTGGAGTGGGGGAATGCAGTAGACAGACACGGGGCATGGGTGGGGGCAACAGGAGACAGACACGGGGCATGAGCGGGGGGTGGTGGGAACAGAAGACAGACACGGGGCATGAGCGGGGGAATCGGGGGCAACAGGAAAGAGACACGGGGCATGAGCGTGGGGTGGGGGGGTACAGGAGACAGACATGGGGCATGAGCAGGGGGTGGGGGGCAACAGGAGAGAGACACGGGACATGAGTGGGTGGGGGGAACAGGAGACAGACACGGGGCATGACTGGGGGGGCAACAGGAGACAGACACAGGGCATGAGTGGGGGGTGGGGGGGGTACAGGAGACAGACATGGGGCATGAGCGGGGATTGTGGGGGGCAACAGGAGAGAGACACAGGGCATGAGCGGGGGGTGGGGGGAATAGGAGACAGACACGGGGCATGAGTGGGGGTGGGGGAACAACAGAGACAGACACGGGGCATGAGCAGGGGGTGGGGAGCAACAGGAGACAGACACAGGGCATGAGCGGGGGGTGGGGGGCAACAGGAGACAGACACGGGGCTTGAGCGGGGGGTGGGGGGCAACAGGAGGCAGACACGGGGCATGAGTGGGGGGTGGGGGGCACCAGGAGACAGACACGGGGCATGAGCGGGGGGTGGGGGGAACAGGAGACAGACACGGAGCATGAGCGGGGGGTGGGGAGAACAGGAGACAGACACAGGGCATGAGCGGGGGGCAACAGGAGACAGGCACAGGGCATGAGCGGGGCTGGGAGGAACAGGAGACAGACACGGGGGATGAGCGGGGGGTGGGGAGAACAGGAGACAGACACGGGGCATGAGCGAGGGGGTGGGGGCAACAGGAGACAGACACGGGGCATGAGTGGGGGTGTGGGTGGGGCAACAGGAGAGAGACACGGGCATGAGCGCGGAGTGGGGGGGTACAGGAGACAGACACGGGGCATGGGTGGGGGGCAACAGGAGACAGACACAGAGCATGAGCGGGGGGTGGGGGGCAACAGGAGACAGACACGGGGCTTGAGCGGGGGGTGGGGGGCAACAGGAGGCAGACACGGGGCATGAGCGGGGGGTGGGGGGCACCAGGAGACAGACACGGGGCATGAGCGGGGGGTGGGGGGAACAGGAGACAGACACGGAGCATGAGCGGGGGGTGGGGAGAACAGGAGACAGACACAGGGCATGAGCGGGGCTGGGAGGAACAGGAGACAGACACGGGGCATGAGCGGGGGTGTGGGTGGGGCAACAGGAGAGAGACACGGGCATGAGCGCGGAGTGGGGGGGTACAGGAGACAGACACGGGGCATGGGTGGGAGCAAGAGGAGACAGACATGGGGCATGAGCGGGGGTGGGGGGAACAAGAGACAGACACGGGGCATGAGCGGGGTAGTGGGGGGCAACAGGAGAGAGACATGGGGCATGAGCGGGGGTGAGGGGGGCACAGGAGACAGACACAGGGCATGAGCAGGGGGTGGGGGGCAACAGGAGAGAGACACAGGGCATGAGTGGGGGTGGGGGGGTACAGGAGACAGACACAGGGCATGAGCGGGGGGTGGGGGGGTAACAGGAGAGAGACACGGGACATGAGCGGGTGGGGGGAACAGGAGACAGACACGGGGCATGAGCAGGGGGGCAACAGGAGACAGACGCGGGGCATGAGTGGGGGTGTGGGTGGGGCAACAGGAGAGAGACACGGGCATGAGCGCGGAGTGGGGGGGTACAGGAGACAGACACGGGGCATGGGTGGGAGCAAGAGGAGACAGACATGGGGCATGAGCGGGGGGTGGGGGGAACAAGAGACAGACACGGGGCATGAGCGGGGTAGTGGGGGCAACAGGAGAGAGACATGGGGCATGAGCGGGGGGTGAGGGGGGTACAGGAGACAGACACAGGGCATGAGCAGGGGGTGGGGGCAACAGGAGAGAGACACAGGGCATGATTGGGGGGTGGGGGGTACAGGAGACAGACACGGGGCATGAGCGGGGGGTGGGGGGCAACAGGAGAGAGACACGGGACATGAGCGGGTGGGGGGAACAGGAGACAGACACGGGGCATGAGCAGGGGGGGCAACAGGAGACAGACATGGGGCATGAGCGGGGGTGTGGGGGGGTACAGGAGACAGACACGAGCATGAGCGGGGGGTGGGGGGGTACAGGAGACAGACACGGGGCATGAGCAGGGGGTGGGGGGCAACAGGAGAGAGACACGGGGCATGAGCGGGGGTGGGGGGAACAGGAGACAGACACAGGGCATGAGCGGGGGGTGGGGGGAACAAAAGAGACAGACACGGGCATGAGCGGGGGGTGGGGGGCAACAGGAGAGAGACACAGGGCAGGAGCTGGGGTGGGGGGCAACAGGAGACAGACACGGGGCATGAGCGGGGGGTTAGGGCAACAGGAGACAGACACGGGGCATGAGCAGGGGGTGGGGGGAACAGGAGACAGACACGGAGCATGAGCGGGGGGTGGGGAGAACAGGAGACAGACAAGGGGCATGAGAGGGGGGTGGGGGGCAACAGGAGACAGACACGGGCATGAGCGGGGGGTGGGGGGCAACAGGAGAGAGACACAGGACATGAGCGGGTGGGGGGAACCGGAGACAGACATGGGGCATGAGCGGGGGGGCAACAGGAGACAGACACGGGGCATGAGCGGGGGGTGGGGGCAACAGGAGAGAGACACGGGGCATGAGCGGGGGTGGGGGGAACAGGAGACAGACACGGGGCATGAGCGGGGGGTGGGGGAACAACAGAGACAGACACGGGGCATGAGCGGGGGGTGGGGAGAACAGGAGACAGACACGGGGCATGAGCGGGGGGTGGGGGGCAACAGGAGATAGACACAGGGCATGAGCGGGGGTGGGAGGAACAGGAGACAGACACGGGGCATGAGCGAGGGGGTGGGGGGCAACAGGAGACAGACACGGGGCATGAGCGGGGGTGTGGGGGGCAACATGAGAGAGACACGGGCATGAGCGCGGAGTGGGGGGTGCAGGAGACAGACACGGGCCATGGGTGGGAGCAAGAGGAGACAGACATGGGGCATGAGCGGGGGGTGGGGGGAACAGGAGACAGACACGGAGCATGAGCGGGGGTGGGGGGGAACAGGAGACAGACACGGAGCATGAGCGGGGGGTGGGGAGAACAGGAGACAGACAAGGGGCATGAGAGGGGGGTGGGGGGCAACAGGAGACAGACACGGGCATGAGCGGGGGGTGGGGGGCAACAGGAGAGAGACACAGGACATGAGCGGGTGGGGGGAACCGGAGACAGACATGGGGCATGAACGGGGGGGCAACAGGAGACAGACACGGGGCATGAGCGGGGGGTGGGGGCAACAGGAGAGAGACACGGGGCATGAGCGGGGGTGGGGGGAACAGGAGACAGACACGGGGCATGAGCGGGGGGTGGGGGAACAACAGAGACAGACACGGGGCATGAGCGGGGGGTGGGGAGAACAGGAGACAGACACGGGGCATGAGCGGGGGGTGGGGGGCAACAGGAGATAGACACAGGGCATGAGCGGGGGTGGGAGGAACAGGAGACAGACACGGGGCATGAGCGAGGGGGTGGGGGGCAACAGGAGACAGACACGGGGCATGAGCGGGGGTGTGGGGGGCAACATGAGAGAGACACGGGCATGAGCGCGGAGTGGGGGGTGCAGGAGACAGACACGGGCCATGGGTGGGAGCAAGAGGAGACAGACATGGGGCATGAGCGGGGGGTGGGGGGAACAGGAGACAGACACGGAGCATGAGCGGGGGTGAGGGGTACAGAAGACAGACACGGGGCATGAGCGGGGTAGAGGGGGGCAACAGGAGAGAGACATGGGGCATGAGCGGGGGGTGAGGGGGGTACAGGAGACAGACACAGGACATGAGCGGGTGGGGGGAACCGGAGACAGACATGGGGCATGAGCGGGGGGGCAACAGGAGACAGACACGGGGCATGAGCGGGGGGTGGGGGCAACAGGAGAGAGACACGGGGCATGAGCGGGGGGTGGGGGGAACAGGAGACAGACACGGAGCATGAGCGGGGGTGAGGGGTACAGAAGACAGACACGGGGCATGAGCGGGGTAGTGGGGGGCAACAGGAGAGAGACATGGGGCATGAGCGGGGGGTGAGGGGGGTACAGGAGACAGACACAGGGCATGAGCAGGGGGTGGGGGCAACAGGAGAGAGACACAGGGCATGAGTGGGGGGGTGGGGGGTACAGGAGACAGACACGGGGCATGAGCGGGGGGTGGAGGGCAACAGGAGAGAGACACGGGACATGAGCGGGCGGGGGGAACAGGAGACAGACACAGGGCATGACTGGGGGGGCAACAGGAGACAGACACAGGGCATGAGTGGGGGGTGGGGGGGTACAGGAGACAGACATGGGGCATGTGCGGGGATTGTGGGGGGCAACAGGAGAGAGACACAGGGCATGAGCGGGGGGTGGGGGGAACAGGAGACAGACACGGGGCATGAGTGGGGGTGGGGGAACAACAGAGACAGACACGGGGCATGAGCAGGGGGTGGGGGGCAACAGGAGACAGACACAGGGCATGAGCGGGGGGTGGGGGGCAACAGGAGACAGACACGGGGCTTGAGTGGGGGGCAACAGGAGGCAGACACGGGGCATGAGCGGGGGGTGGGGGGCACCAGGAGACAGACACGGGGCATGAGCGGGGGGTGGGGGGAACAGGAGACAGACACGGAGCATGAGCGGGGGGTGGGGAGAACAGGAGACAGACACAGGGCATGAGCGGGGGGCAACAGGAGACAGACACAGGGCATGAGCGGGGCTGGGAGGAACAGGAGACAGACACGGGGCATGAGCGGGGGGTGGGGAGAACAGGAGTCAGACACGGGGCATGAGCGAGGTGGTGGGGGCAACAGGAGACAGACACGGGGCATGAGTGGGGGTGTGGGTGGGGCAACAGGAGAGAGACACGGGCATGAGCGCGGAGTGGGGGGTACAGGAGACAGACACGGGGCATGGGTGGGAGCAAGAGGAGACAGACACGGGGCATGAGCGGGGGGGTGGGGAGAACAGGAGACAGACATGGGGCATGAGCGGGGGATGGGGGTACAGGAGACAGATACGGGGCATGAGCGGGGGTGGGGAGAACAGGAGACAGACAGGGGGAATGAGCGGGGGGCGGGAGGCAACAGGAGAGAGACACGGGGCATGAGCGTGGAGTGGGGGAATGCAGGAGACAGACACGGGGCATGGGTGGGGGCAACAGGAGACAGACACGGGGCATGAGCAGGGGGTGGGGGGAACAGAAGACAGACACGGGGCATGAGCGGGGGAATCGGGGGCAACAGGAAAGAGACACGGGGCATGAGCGTGGGGTGGGGGGGTACAGGAGACAGACATGGGGCATGAGCGGGGGGTGGGGGGCAACAGGAGAGAGACACGGGACATGAGTGGGTGGGGGGAACAGGAGACAGACACGGGGCATGACTGGGGGGGCAACAGGAGACAGACACAGGGCATGAGTGGGGGGTGGGGGGGTACATGAGACAGACATGGGGCATGAGCGGGGATTGTGGGGGGCAACAGGAGAGAGACACAGGGCATGAGCGGGGGGTGGGGGGAATAGGAGACAGACACGGGGCATGAGTGGGGGTGGGGGAACAACAGAGACAGACACGGGGCATGAGCAGGTGGTGGGGGGCAACAGGAGACAGACACAGGGCATGAGCGGGGGTGGGGACAACAGGAGACAGACACGGGGCTTGAGCGGGGGGTGGGGGGCAACAGGAGGCAGACACGGGGCATGAGCGGGGGGTGGGGGGCACCAGGAGACAGACACGGGGCATGAGCGGGGGGTGGGGGGAACAGGAGACAGACACGGGGCATGAGTGGGGGTGTGGGTGGGGCAACAGGAGAGAGACACGGGCATGAGCGTGGAGTGGGGGGGTACAGGAGACAGACACGGGGCATGGGTGGGAGCAAGAGGAGACAGACATGGGGCATGAGCGGGGGTGGGGGGAACAAGAGACAGACACGGGGCATGAGCGGGGTAGTGGGGGGCAACAGGAGAGAGACATGGGGCATGAGCGGGGGTGAGGGGGGCACAGGACACAGACACAGGGCATGAGCAGGGGGTGGGGGGCAACAGGAGAGAGACACAGGGCATGAGTGGGGGGTGGGGGGGTACAGGAGACAGACACAGGGCATGAGCGGGGGGTGGGGGGGTAACAGGAGAGAGACACGGGACATGAGCGGGTGGGGGGAACAGGAGACAGACACGGGGCATGAGCAGGGGGGGTACAGGAGACAGACGCGGGGCATGAGTGGGGGTGTGGGTGGGGCAACAGGAGAGAGACACGGGCATGAGCGCGGAGTGGGGGGGTACAGGAGACAGACACGGGGCATGGGTGGGAGCAAGAGGAGACAGACATGGGGCATGAGCGGGGGGTGGGGGGAACAAGAGACAGACACGGGGCATGAGCGGGGTAGTGGGGGCAACAGGAGAGAGACATGGGGCATGAGCGGGGGGTGAGGGGGGTACAGGAGACAGACACAGGGCATGAGCAGGGGGTGGGGGCAACAGGAGAGAGACACAGGGCATGATTGGGGGGTGGGGGGTACAGGAGACAGACACGGGGCATGAGCGGGGGGTGGGGGGCAACAGGAGAGAGACACGGGACATCAGCGGGTGGGGGGAACAGGAGACAGACACGGGGCATGAGCAGGGGGGGCAACAGGAGACAGACATGGGGCATGAGCGGGGGTGTGGGGGGGTACAGGACACAGACACGAGCATGAGCGGGGGGTGGGGGGGTACAGGAGACAGACACGGGGCATGAGCAGGGGGTGGGGGGCAACAGGAGAGAGACACGGGGCATGAGCGGGGGTGGGGGGAACAGGAGACAGACACAGGGCATGAGAGGGGGGTGGGGGGAACAAAAGAGACAGACACGGGCATGAGCGGGGGGTGGGGGGCAACAGGAGAGAGACACAGGGCAGGAGCTGGGGTGGGGGGCAACAGGAGACAGACACGGGGCATGAGCGGGGGGTGAGGGCAACAGGAGACAGACACGGGGCATGAGCAGGGGGTGGGGGGGAACAGGAGACAGACACGGAGCATGAGCGGGGGGTGGGGAGAACAGGAGACAGACAAGGGGCATGAGAGGGGGGTGGGGGGCAACAGGAGACAGACACGGGCATGAGCGGGGGGTGGGGGGCAACAGGAGAGAGACACAGGACATGAGCGGGTGGGGGGAACCGGAGACAGACATGGGGCATGAGCGGGGGGTGAGGGGGGTACAGGAGACAGACACAGGGCATGAGCAGGGGGTGGGGGCAACAGGAGAGAGACACAGGGCATGATTGGGGGGTGGGGGGTACAGGAGACAGACACGGGGCATGAGCGGGGGGTGGGGGGCAACAGGAGAGAGACACGGGACATGAGCGGGTGGGGGGAACAGGAGACAGACACGGGGCATGAGCAGGGGGGGCAACAGGAGACAGACATGGGGCATGAGCGGGGGTGTGGGGGGGTACAGGACACAGACACGAGCATGAGCGGGGGTGGGGGGGTACAGGAGACAGACACGGGGCATGAGCAGGGGGTGGGGGGCAACAGGAGAGAGACACGGGGCATGAGCGGGGGTGGGGGGAACAGGAGACAGACACAGGCATGAGCGGGGGCTGGGGGGAACAAAAGAGACAGACACGGGCATGAGCGGGGGGTGGGGGGCAACAGGAGAGAGACACAGGGCAGGAGCTGGGGTGGGGGGCAACAGGAGACAGACACGGGGCATGAGCGGGGGGTGAGGGCAACAGGAGACAGACACGGGGCATGAGCAGGGGGTGGGGGGGAACAGGAGACAGACACGGAGCATGAGCGGGGGGTGGGGAGAACAGGAGACAGACAAGGGGCATGAGAGGGGAGTGGGGGGCAACAGGAGACAGACACGGGCATGAGCGGGGGGTGGGGGGCAACAGGAGAGAGACACAGGACATGAGCGGGTGGGGGGAACCGGGAGACAGACATGGGGCATGAGCGGGGGGGCAACAGGAGACAGACACGGGGCATGAGCGGGGGTGGGGGCAACAGGAGAGAGACACGGGGCATGAACGGGGGTGGGGGGAACAGGAGACAGACACGGGGCATGAGCGGGGGGTGGGGGAACAACAGAGACAGACACGGGGCATGAGCGGGGGGTGGGGAGAACAGGAGACAGACACAGGGCATGAGCAGGGGGTGGGGGCAACAGGAGAGAGACACAGGGCATGAGTGGGGGGGTGGGGGGTACAGGAGACAGACACGGGGCATGAGCGGGGGGTGGAGGGCAACAGGAGAGAGACACGGGACATGAGCGGGCGGGGGGAACAGGAGACAGACACAGGGAATGACTGGGGGGGCAACAGGAGACAGACACAGGGCATGAGTGGGGGTGGGGGGGTACAGGAGACAGACATGGGGCATGTGCGGGGATTGTGGGGGGCAACAGGAGAGAGACACAGGGCATGAGCGGGGGGTGGGGGGAACAGGAGACAGACACGGGGCATGAGTGGGGGTGGGGGAACAACAGAGACAGACACGGGGCATGAGCAGGGGGTGGGGGGCAACAGGAGACAGACACAGGGCATGAGCGGGGGGTGGGGGTCAACAGGAGACAGACACAGGGCTTGAGCGGGGGGTGGGGGGCAACAGGAGGCAGACACGGGGCATGAGCGGGGGGTGGGGGGCACCAGGAGACAGACACGGGGCATGAGCGGGGGGTGGGGGGAACAGGAGACAGACACGGAGCATGAGCGGGGGGTGGGGAGAACAGGAGACAGACACAGGGCATGAGCGGGGGGCAACAGGAGACAGACACAGGGCATGAGCGGGGCTGGGAGGAACAGGAGACAGACACGGGGCATGAGCGGGGGGTGGGGAGAACAGGAGACAGACACGGGGCATGAGCGAGGTGGTGGGGGCAACAGGAGACAGACACGGGGCATGAGTGGGGGTGTGGGTGGGGCAACAGGAGAGAGACACGGGCATGAGCGCGGAGTGGGGGGTACAGGAGACAGACACGGGGCATGGGTGGGAGCAAGAGGAGACAGACACGGGGCATGAGCGGGGGGGGTGGGGAGAACAGGAGACAGACATGGGGCATGAGCGGGGGATGGGGGGTACAGGAGACAGATACGGGGCATGAGCGGGGGTGGGGAGAACAGGAGACAGACAGGGGGAATGAGCGGGAGGCGGGGGGCAACAGGAGAGAGACACGGGGCATGAGCGTGGAGGGGGGGAATGCAGGAGACAGACACGGGGCATGGGTGGGGGCAGCAGGAGACAGACACGGGGCATGAGCGGGGGGTGGGGGGAACAGAAGACAGACACGGGGCATGAGCGGGGGAATTGGGGGCAACAGGAAAGAGACACGGGGCATGAGCGTGGGGTGGGGGGGTACAGGAGACAGACATGGGGCATGAGCGGGGGGTGGGGGGCAACAGGAGAGAGACACGGGACATGAGTGGGTGGGGGGAACAGGAGACAGACACGGGGCATGACTGGGGGGGCAACAGGAGACAGACACAGGGCATGAGTGGGGGGTGGAGGGGTACAGGAGACAGACATGGGGCATGAGCGGGGATTGTGGGGGGCAACAGGAGAGAGACACAGGGCATGAGCGGGGGGTGGGGGGAATAGGAGACAGACACGGGGCATGAGTGGGGGTGGGGGAACAACAGAGACAGACACGGGGCATGAGCAGGGGGTGGGGGGCAACAGGAGACAGACACAGGGCATGAGCGGGGGGTGGGGGGCAACAGGAGACAGACACGGGGCTTGAGCGGGGGGTGGGGGGCAACAGGAGGCAGACACGGGGCATGAGCGGGGGGTGGGGGGCACCAGGAGACAGACACGGGGCATGAGCGGGGGGTGGGGGGAACAGGAGACAGACACGGGGCATGAGTGGGGGTGTGGGTGGGGCAACAGGAGAGAGACACGGGCATGAGCGCGGAGTGGGGGGGTACAGGAGACAGACACGGGGCATGGGTGGGAGCAAGAGGAGACAGACATGGGGCATGAGCGGGGGTGGGGGGAACAAGAGACAGACACGGGGCATGAGCGGGGTAGTGGGGGGCAACAGGAGAGAGACATGGGGCATGAGCGGGGGTGAGGGGGGCACAGGAGACAGACACAGGGCATGAGCAGGGGGTGGGGGGCAACAGGAGAGAGACACAGGGCATGAGTGGGGGGTGGGGGGGTACAGGAGACAGACACAGGGCATGAGCGGGGGGTGGGGGGGTAACAGGAGAGAGACACGGGACATGAGCGGGTGGGGGGAACAGGAGACAGACACGGGGCATGAGCAGGGGGGCAACAGGAGACAGACGCGGGGCATGAGTGGGGGTGTGGGTGGGGCAACAGGAGAGAGACACGGGCATGAGCGCGGAGTGGGGGGGTACAGGAGACAGACACGGGGCATGGGTGGGAGCAAGAGGAGACAGACATGGGGCATGAGCGGGGGGTGGGGGGAACAAGAGACAGACACGGGGCATGGGCGGGGTAGTGGGGGCAACAGGAGAGAGACATGGGGCATGAGCGGGGGGTGAGGGGGGTACAGGAGACAGACACAGGGCATGAGCAGGGGGTGGGGGCAACAGGAGAGAGACACAGGGCATGATTGGGGGGTGGGGGGTACAGGAGACAGACACGGGGCATGAGCGGGGGGTGGGGGGCAACAGGAGAGAGACACGGGACATGAGCGGGTGGGGGGAACAGGAGACAGACACGGGGCATGAGCAGGGGGGGCAACAGGAGACAGACATGGGGCATGAGCGGGGGTGTGGGGGGGTACAGGAGACAGACACGAGCATGAGCGGGGGGTGGGGGGGTACAGGAGACAGACACGGGGCATGAGCAGGGGGTGGGGGGCAACAGGAGAGAGACACGGGGCATGAGCGGGGGTGGGGGGAACAGGAGACAGACACAGGGCATGAGCTGGGGGTGGGGGGAACAAAAGAGACAGACACGGGCTTGAGCGGGGGGTGGGGGGCAACAGGAGAGAGACACAGGGCAGGAGCTGGGGTGGGGGGCAACAGGAGACAGACACGGGGCATGAGCGGGGGGTGAGGGCAACAGGAGACAGACACGGGGCATGAGCAGGGGGTGGGGGGGAACAGGAGACAGACACGGAGCATGAGCGGGGGGTGGGGAGAACAGGAGACAGACAAGGGGCATGAGAGGGGGGTGGGGGGCAACAGGAGACAGACACAGGCATGAGCGGGGGGTGGGGGCAACAGGAGAGAGACACAGGACATGAGCGGGTGGGGGGAACCGGAGACAGACATGGGGCATGAGCGGGGGGGCAACAGGAGACAGACACGGAGGAATGAGCGGGGGGTGGGGGCAACAGGAGAGAGACACGGGGCATGAGCGGGGGGTGGGGGGAACAGGAGACAGACACGGGGCATGAGCGGGGGGTGGGGGAACAACAGAGACAGACACGGGGCATGAGCGGGGGGTGGGGAGAACAGGAGACAGACACGGGGCATGAGCGGGGGGTGGGGGGCAACAGGAGATAGACACAGGGCATGAGCGGGGGTGGGAGGAACAGGAGACAGACACGGGGCATGAGCGAGGGGGTGGGGGCAACAGGAGACAGACACGGGGCATGAGCGGGGTAGTGGGGGGCAACAGGAGAGAGACATGGGGCATGAGCGGGGGTGAGGGGGGCACAGGAGACAGACACAGGGCATGAGCAGGGGGTGGGGGGCAACAGGAGAGAGACACAGGGCATGAGTGGGGGGTGGGGGGGTACAGGAGACAGACACAGGGCATGAGCGGGGGGTCGGGGGGTAACAGGAGAGAGACACGGGACATGAGCGGGTGGGGGGAACAGGAGACAGACACGGGGCATGAGCAGGGGGGCAACAGGAGACAGACGCGGGGCATGAGTGGGGGTGTGGGTGGGGCAACAGGAGAGAGACACGGGCATGAGCGCGGAGTGGGGGGGTACAGGAGACAGACACGGGGCATGGGTGGGAGCAAGAGGAGACAGACATGGGGCATGAGCGGGGGGTGGGGGGAACAAGAGACAGACACGGGGCATGAGCGGGGTAGTGGGGGCAACAGGAGAGAGACATGGGGCATGAGCGGGGGGTGAGGGGGGTACAGGAGACAGACACAGGGCATGAGCAGGGGGTGGGGGCAACAGGAGAGAGACACAGGGCATGATTGGGGGGTGGGGGGTACAGGAGACAGACACGGGGCATGAGCGGGGGGTGGGGGGCAACAGGAGAGAGACACGGGACATGAGCGGGTGGGGGGAACAGGAGACAGACACGGGGCATGAGCAGGGGGGGCAACAGGAGACAGACATGGGGCATGAGCGGGGGCGTGGGGGGGTACAGGAGACAGACACGAGCATGAGCGGGGGGTGGGGGGGTACAGGAGACAGACACGGGGCATGAGCAGGGGGTGGGGGGCAACAGGAGAGAGACACGGGGCATGAGCGGGGGTGGGGGGAACAGGAGACAGACACGGGGCATGAGCAGGGGGGGCAACAGGAGACAGACATGGGGCATGAGCGGGGGTGTGGGGGGGTACAGGAGACAGACACGAGCATGAGCGGGGGGTGGGGGGGTACAGGAGACAGACACGGGGCATGAGCAGGGGGTGGGGGGCAACAGGAGAGAGACACGGGGCATGAGCGGGGGTGGGGGGAACAGGAGACAGACACAGGGCATGAGCTGGGGGTGGGGGGAACAAAAGAGACAGACACGGGCTTGAGCGGGGGGTGGGGGGCAACAGGAGAGAGACACAGGGCAGGAGCTGGGGTGGGGGGCAACAGGAGACAGACACGGGGCATGAGCGGGGGGTGAGGGCAACAGGAGACAGACACGGGGCATGAGCAGGGGGTGGGGGGGAACAGGAGACAGACACGGAGCATGAGCGGGGGGTGGGGAGAACAGGAGACAGACAAGGGGCATGAGAGGGGGGTGGGGGGCAACAGGAGACAGACACAGGCATGAGCGGGGGGTGGGGGCAACAGGAGAGAGACACAGGACATGAGCGGGTGGGGGGAACCGGAGACAGACATGGGGCATGAGCGGGGGGGCAACAGGAGACAGACACGGAGGAATGAGCGGGGGGTGGGGGCAACAGGAGAGAGACACGGGGCATGAGCGGGGGGTGGGGGGAACAGGAGACAGACACGGGGCATGAGCGGGGGGTGGGGGAACAACAGAGACAGACACGGGGCATGAGCGGGGGGTGGGGAGAACAGGAGACAGACACGGGGCATGAGCGGGGGGTGGGGGGCAACAGGAGATAGACACAGGGCATGAGCGGGGGTGGGAGGAACAGGAGACAGACACGGGGCATGAGCGAGGGGGTGGGGGCAACAGGAGACAGACACGGGGCATGAGCGGGGGTGTGGGGGGCAACAGGAGAGAGACACGGGCATGAGCGCGGAGTGGGGGGTGCAGGAGACAGACACGGGCCATGGGTGGGAGCAAGAGGAGACAGACATGGGGCATGAGCGGGGGGTGGGGGGAACAGGAGACAGACACGGAGCATGAGCGGGGGTGAGGGGTACAGAAGACAGACACGGGGCATGAGCGGGGTAGTGGGGGGCAACAGGAGAGAGACATGGGGCATGAGCGGGGGGTGAGGGGGGTACAGGAGACAGACACAGGGCATGAGCAGGGGGTGGGGGCAACAGGAGAGAGACACAGGGCATGAGTGGGGGGGTGGGGGTTACAGGAGACAGACACGGGGCATGAGCGGGGGGTGGAGGGCAACAGGAGAGAGACACGGGACATGAGCGGGCGGGGGGAACAGGAGACAGACACAGGGCATGAGCAGGGGGGCAACAGGAGACAGACATGGGGCATGAGCGTTACAGGAGACAGACACGAGCATGAGCGGGGGGTGGGGGGTACAAGAGACAGATACGGGGCATGAGCAGGGGATGGGGGGCAACAGGAGAGAGACACGGGGCATGAGCGGGGGGTGGGGGGAACAGGAGACAGACACAGGGCATGAGCGGGGGGTGTGGGGAACAAAAGAGGCAGACACGGGGCATGAGCCGGGGGTGGGGGGCAACAGGAGAGAGACACAGGGCAGGAGCAGGGGGTGGGGGGCAACAGGAGACAGACACGGGGCATGAGCGGGGGTGAGGGCAACAGGAGACAGACACGGGGCATGAGCAGGGGGTGGGGGGAACAGGAGACAGACACGGAGCATGAGCAGGGGGTGGGGAGAACAGGAGACAGACACGGGCATGAGAGGGGGGTGGGGGCAATAGGAGACAGACACGGGGCATGAGCGGGTGGCAACAGGAGAGAGACACGGGACATGAGCGGGTGCGGGGAACCGGAGACAGACACGGGGCATGAGCGGGGGGCAACAGGAGACAGACACGGGGCATGAGCGGGCGGTGGGGGGTACAGGAGACAGACATGGGGCATGAGCGGGGGGTGGGGGCAACAGGAGAGAGACACGGGGCATGAGCGGGGGGTGGGGGGAACAGGAGACAGACATGGGGCATGAGCGGGGGGTGGGGAGAACAGGAGACAAACACGGGGCATGAGCGGGGGTGTGAGGGCAACAAGAGAGAGACACAGGGCATGAGTGGGGGGGTGGGGGGTACAGGAGACAGACACGGGGCATGAGCGGGGGGTGGGGGGGGTACAGGAGAGAGACACGGGACATGAGCGGGTGGGGGGAACAGGAGACAGACACGGGGCATGAGCAGGGGGGGCAACAGGAGACAGACACGGGGCATGAGTGGGGGTGTGGGTGGGGCAACAGGAGAGAGACACGGGCATGAGCGTGGAGTGGGGGGGTACAGGAGACAGACACGGGGCATGGGTGGGAGCAAGAGGAGACAGACATGGGGCATGAGCGGGGGGTGGGGGGAACAAGAGACAGACACGGGGCATGAGCGGGGTAGTGGGGGGCAACAGGAGAGAGACATGGGGCATGAGGGGGGGTGAGGGTGGTACAGGAGACAGACACAGGGCATGAGCAGGGGGTGGGGGCAACAGGAGAGAGACACAGGGCATGATTGGGGGGTGGGGGGGTACAGGAGACAGACACGGGGCATGAGCGGGGGGTGGGGGGCAACAGGAGAGAGACACGGGACATGAGCGGGTGGGGGGAACAGGAGACAGACACGGGGCATGAGCAGGGGGGGCAACAGGAGACAGACATGGGGCATGAGCGGGGGTGTGGGGGGGTACAGGAGACAGACACGAGCATGAGCGGGGGGTGGGGGGGTACAGGAGACAGACACGGGGCATGAGCAGGGGGTGGGGGGCAACAGGAGAGAGACACGGGGCATGAGTGGGGGGTGGGGGGAACAGGAGACAGACACAGGGCATGAGCGGGGGGTGGGGGGAACAAAAGAGACAGACACGGGGCATGAGCGGGGGGTGGGGGGCAACAGGAGAGAGACACAGGGCAGGAGCTGGGGTGGGGGGCAACAGGAGACAGACACGGGGCATGAGCGGGGGGTGAAGGCAACAGGAGACAGACACGGGGCATGAGCAGGGGGTGGGGGAGAACAGGAGACAGACACGGAGCATGAGCGGGGGGTGGGGAGAACAGGAGACAGACAAGGGGCATGAGAGGGGGGTGGGGGCAACAGGAGACAGACACGGGCATGAGCGGGGGGTGGGGGGCAACAGGAGAGAGACACAGGACATGAGCGGGTGGGGGAACCGGAGACAGACACGGGGCATGAGCGGGGGGGCAACAGGAGACAGACACGGGGCATGAGCGGGCGGTGGGGGGTACAGGAGACAGACATGGGGCATGAGCGGGGGGTGGGGGGCAACAGGAGAGAGACACGGGGCATGAGCGGGGGGTGGGGGGAACAGGAGACAGACACGGGGCATGAGCGGGGGGTGGGGGAACAACAGAGACAGACACGGGGCATGAGCAGGGGTGGGGAGAACAGGAGACAGACACGGGGCATGAGCGGGGGGTGGGGGGCAACAGGAGACAGACACAGGGCATGAGCGGGGGTGGGAGGAACAGGAGACAGACACGGGGCATGAGCGGGGGGTGGGGAGAACAGGAGACAGACACAGGGCATGAGCGAGGGGGTGGGGGGCAACAGGAGACAGACACGGGGCATGAGCGGGGGTGTGGGGGGCAACAGGAGAGAGACACGGGCATGAGCGTGGAGTGGGGGGTACAGGAGACAGACACGGGCCATGGGTGGGAGCAAGAGGAGACAGACATGGGGCATGAGCGGGGGGTGGGGGGAACAGGAGACAGACACGGAGCATGAGCGGGGGGTGGGCGGTACAGAAGACAGACACGGGGCATGAGCGGGGTAGTGGGGGGCAACAGGAGAGAGACATGGGGCATGAGCGGGGGGTGAGGGGGTACAGGAGACAGACACAGGGCATGAGCAGGGGGTGGGGGGCAACAGGAGAGAGACACAGGGCATGAGTGGGGGGTGGGGGGTACAGGAGACAGACACGGGGCATGAGCGGGGGGTGGAGGGCAACAGGAGAGAGACACGGGACATGAGCGGGCGGGGGGAACAGGAGACAGACACAGGGCATGAGCAGGGGGGCAACAGGAGACAGACATGGGGCATGAGCGTTACAGGAGACAGACACGAGCATGAGCGGGGGTGGGGGGTACAGGAGACAGATATGGGGCATGAGCAGGGGGTGAGGGGCAACAGGAGAGAGACACGGGGCATGAGCGGGGGGTGGGGGGAACAGGAGACAGACACAGGGCATGAGCGGGGGGGTGTGGGGAACAAAAGAGACAGACACGGGGCATGAGCCGGGGGTGGGGGGCAACAGGAGAGAGACACAGGGCAGGAGCGGAGGGTGGAGGGCAACAGGAGACAGACACGGGGCATGAGCAGGGGGTGGGGGGGAACAGGAGACAGACACGGAGCATGAGCGGGGGGTGGGGAGAACAGGAGACAGACACGGGCATGAGAGGGGGGTGGGGCAATAGGAGACAGACACGGGGCATGAGCGGGGGGCAACAGGAGAGAGACACGGGACATGAGCGGGTGGGGGGAACCGGAGACAGACACGGGGCATGAGCGGGGGGGCAACAGGAGACAGACACGGGGCATGAGCGGGCGGTGGGGGGTACAGGAGACAGACATGGGGCATGAGCGGGTGGTGGGGGCAACAGGAGAGAGACACGGGGCATGAGCGGGGGGTGGGGGGAACAGGAGACAGACATGGGGCATGAGCGGGGGGTGGGGAGAACAGGAGACAAACACGGGGCATGAGCGGGGGGTGAGGGCAACAAGAGAGAGACACGGGGCATGAGCGTGTGGGGAACAGGAGACAGACACGGGGCATGAGCGGGTGGAGGGAACAGGAGACAGACACGGGGCATGAGCGGGAGGGGTGGGGGGCAACAGGAGATAGACACGGGGCATGAGCGGGGGGTGAGGGGAACAGGACACAGACATGGGGCATGAGCGGGGTGTGGAGAGAACAGGAGACAGACACGGGGCATGAGCGGGGGGAACAGAAGACAGACATGGAGCATGAGCGGGGGGTGGGGGAAGGGGAGAGAGACACACAGGGCATGAGCGGGGGTGGGGGGAGGGAGAGAGATACACGGGGCATGAGCAGCGGTAGGGGGAGGGAGAGAGACACACGGGGCATGAGCAGGGGGTGGGTGGGAGGGAGAGAGACACAGGGGACATGAGTGGGGGGTGGACGGGAGGGAGAGAGAAACACGGGGCATGTGCGGGGGGTGGCCGGGAGGGAGAGAGGGAGAGAGACACATGGGGCATGAGCGGGGGGTGGGCGGGATGGAGAGAGACACATGGGGCATGAGCGGGGGTGGGGGGAGGGAGAGAGACACACGGGGCATGAGCGGGGGTTGGGGGTAAGGGGAGAGAGACACACAGGGCATGAGCGGGGGGTGGGAGGGAGGGAGAGAGACGCATGCGGCATGAGCGGGGGGTGGGGGGAAGGGAGAGAGACACACGGGGCATGATCGGGGGTGGGCGGGAGGGGGAGAGACACAAGGGGCATGAGCGGGGGTGGGCAGGAGGGTGATAGACACGGGGCAAGAGCGGGGGTGGGCGGGAGGGTGAAAGACACGGGGCAAGAGCGGGGGTGGGCGGGAGGGTGAAAGACACAGGGCAAGAGAGGGGGTGGGCGGCAGGGGGAAAGACACAGGGCCAGAGCGGGGGTGGGAGGGAGGGTGTAAGACACGGGGCAAGAGTGGGGGCGGGCGGGAGGCGGAAAGACACGGGGCAAGAGCGGGGGTGGGCGGGAGGGGGAAAGAGACACAGGGCAAGAGTGGGGGTGGGAGGGAGGGGGAAAGAGACACGGGGCATGAGCAAGGGGGTGGGGGGCAACAGGAGACAGACACGGGGCATGAGCGGGGGTGTGGGGGGCAACAGGAGAGAGACACGGGCATGAGCGCGGAGTGGGGGGGTACAGGAGACAGACACGGGGCATGGGTGGGAGCAAGAGGAGACAGACATGGGGCATGAGCGGGGGGTGGGGGGAACAGGAGACAGACACGGAGCATGAGCGGGGGGTGGGGGGTACAGAAGACAGACACGGGGCATGAGCGGGGTAGTGGGGGGCAACAGGCGAGAGACATGGGGCATGAGCGGGGGATGAGGGGGGTACAGGACACAGACACAGTTCATGAGCAGGGGGTGGGGGCAACAGGAGAGAGACACAGGGCATGAGTGGGGGGGTGGGGGGTACAGGAGACAGACACGGGGCATGAGCGGGGGGTGGGGGGTAACAGGAGAGAGACACGGGACATGAGCGGGTGGGGGAACAGGAGACAGACACAGGGCATGAGCAGGGGGGGCAACAGGAGACAGACATGGGGCATGAGCGTTACAGGAGACAGACACGAGCATGAGCGGGGGGTGGGGGGGTACAGGAGACAGATACGGGGCATGAGCAGGGGGTGGGGGGCAACAGGAGAGAGACACGGGGCATGAGCGGGGGGTGGGGGGAACAGGAGACAGACACAGGGCATGAGCGGGGGGTGTGGGGAACAAAAGAGACAGACACGGGGCATGAGCCGGGGGTGGGGGGCAACAGGAGAGAAACACAGTGCAGGAGCGGGGGGTGGGGGGCAACAGGAGACAGACACGGGGCATGAGCGGGGGATGAGGGCAACAGGAGACAGACACGGGGCATGAGCAGGGGGTGGGGGGAACAGGAGACAGACACGGAGCATGAGCGGGGGGTGGGGAGAACAGGAGACAGACACGGGGCATGAGAGGGGGGTGGGGGCAATAGGAGACAGACACGGGGCATGAGCGGGGGGTGGGGGGCAACAGGAGAGAGACACGGGACATGAGCGGGTGGGGAAAAACCGGAGACAGACACGGGGCATGAGCGGGGGGGGCAACAGGAGACAGACACGGGGCATGAGCGGGCGGTGGGGGGTACAGGAGACAGATATGGGGCATGAGCGGGGGGTGGGGGGCAACAGGAGAGAGAAACGGGGGAAGAGCAGGGGGTGGGGGAACAGGAGACAGACAGGGGGCATGAGCGGGGGGTGGGGGAACAACAGAGACAGACACGGGGCATGAGCATGGGGTGGGGAGAACAGGAGACAAACACGGGGCATGAGCGGGGGGGTGGGGGGCAACAAGAGAGAGACACGGGGCATGAGCGTTTGGGGGGAACAGGAGACAGACACGGGGCATGAGCGGGTGGGGGGAACAGGAGACAGACACTCGGCATGAGCGGGAGGGGTGGGGGGCAACAGGAGATAGACACGGGGCATGAGCGGGTGGTGGGGGGAACAGGACACAGACATGGGGCATGAGCGGGGTGTGGAGAGAACAGGAGACAGACACGGGGCATGAGCGGGGGGAACAGAAGACAGACATGGGGCATGAGCGGGGGTGTGGGGGGGTACAGGAGACAGACACGAGCATGAGCGGGGGGTGGGGAGGTACAGGAGACAGACACGGGGCATGAGCAGGAGGTGGGGGGCAACAGGAGAGAGACACGGGGCATGAGCGGGGGTGGGGGGAACAGGAGACAGACACAGGGCATGAGCAGGGGATGGGGGAACAAAAGAGACAGACACGGGGCATGAGCGGGGGGTGGGGGGCAACAGGAGAGAGACACAGGGCAGGAGCGGGGGTTGGGGGGCAACAGGAGACAGACATGGGGCATGAGCGGGGGGTGAGGGCAACAAGAGACAGACACGGAGCATGAGCGGGGGGTGGGGAGGAACAGGAGACAGACACGGAGCATGAGCGGGGGGTGGGGAGAACAGGAGACAGACACGGAGCATGAGAGGGGGGTGGGTGGCAACAGGAGACAGACACGGGGCATGAGCGGGGGGTGGGGGGAACAGGAGACAGACACGGGGCATGAGCGGGGGGTGGGGGGAACAACAGAGACAGACACGGGGCATGAGCGAGGGGTGGGGAGAACAGGAGACAGACACGGGGCATGAGCGGGGGGTGGGGGGCAACAGGAGACAGGGCATGAGTGGGGGTGGGAGGAACAGGAGACAGACACGGGGCATGAGCGGGGGGTGGGGAGAACAGGAGACAGACACGGGGCATGAGCGAGGGGGTGGGGTGCAACAGGAGACAGACACGGGGCATGAGCGGGGGTGGCGCGAGTTATGGTTGCTTAGCTTACCATAACTGGCGAATTTCAAGGGTTTTTCGGTTTTACTTGGAACCATAACGTCCCTTTAACAAAGTTTTTTTCACTGAATTTCATAGGTTTTTAGTAGCGCAACTTAACCGTAACGTCCCTTTAACAAAGTTTTTTTCACTGAATTTCATAGGTTTTTAGTAGCGCAACTTAACCATAACGTCCCTTTAACAAAGTTTTTTTCACTGAATTTCATAGGTTTTTAGTAGCGCAACTTAACCATAACGTCCCTTTAACAAAGTTTTTTAAAGGAATTTCATAGATTTTTAGTAGCAAAACTTAACAATAATGACTTTGACTTTATATACATTTAATATGGAACTGACTAGATCTCTTCTTATGAACTTGATGTCCGCAAACTTATTTAATGTTCGCGGACATGTTCGGAGAACAGTACCACTACCTAAAAACTGTGTGGGTGGGCGGTGGGGGTGGGTATGTTTGATTGTTATATCATAATATAAGAACATTTAACAAATTCAAAAAGAGCACACAAACACATTATATATAGTAATACATAAGAAATGTAACCCATATATGTAACACACTAACCATTCATTTAAATACAATATGTTCTGAAATGGAATATACCACAAGAACATACATTGGCTTCCAACATAATTACCTCACAGACACAACAGAACTGAGAACAAGACCAGACCCACTGAATACATAGGACTTATCTTACCAGAAATAGTAAGTGTACTTCATTTTACTCATATATTTATAAACTTTCTGTATTAGATTAAAAAATATATTATCTTTTCTTTTTTTTCTCACAGAAATGTCTAGTACTCTGGAATGGCTAGAGGACAATTTCCCACATGAAGAAATGTCACAAGATAGTGAAACTAATGGTAAACACTGTTTTACAAAGGTAGCGGGCGCCCCTCTCTCGCTGTATTTCGGTGCTGGACTGCCCCTGGGCAGGACAAAGACTGATATGCAAATGGATATTTCCCATCTGTGAAAGGCACAGTGAGTAAAAGCAGTGGCTGCGAACTCTCAAGTGGTTAATAACCACTGAACAGGTTATCATGTCTGTTCTTGCGAGAGAGGGGCGCCCGCTACCTTTGTAAATCTATTTTTTAAGGAACCTGGGATTGGTAACCCTAGGTCTCCTGGGGGCAACCAGACGTGGTCTCCCTCTCACTGTGCTCAGAGAGGCATCAGCTTCACCTCACTGATGATCCCCAACAAGGGTGAAACACGTGTATGGGGTTGCTGGTGGTACTCTCGTTCAGATTGGAGTTGCCATTGTATTTCGGTGCTGGACTGCCCCTGGGCAGGACAAAGACTGATATGCAAATGGATATTTCCCATCTGTGAAAGGCACAGTGAGTAAAAGCAGTGGCTGCGAACTCTCAAGTGGTTAATAACCACTGAACAGGTTATCATGTCTGTTCTTGCGAGAGAGGGGCGCCCGCTACCTTTGTAAATCTATTTTTTAAGGAACCTGGGATTGGTAACCCTAGGTCTCCTGGGGGCAACCAGACGTGGTCTCCCTCTCACTGTGCTCAGAGAGGCATCAGCTTCACCTCACTGATGATCCCCAACAAGGGTGAAACACGTGTATGGGGTTGCTGGTGGTACTCTCGTTCAGATTGGAGTTGCCATTGTATTTCGGTGCTGGACTGCCCCTGGGCAGGACAAAGACTGATATGCAAATGGATATTTCCCATCTGTGAAAGGCACAGTGAGTAAAAGCAGTGGCTGCGAACTCTCAAGTGGTTAATAACCACTGAACAGGTTATCATGTCTGTTCTTGCGAGAGAGGGGCGCCCGCTACCTTTGTAAATCTATTTTTTAAGGAACCTGGGATTGGTAACCCTAGGTCTCCTGGGGGCAACCAGACGTGGTCTCCCTCTCACTGTGCTCAGAGAGGCATCAGCTTCACCTCACTGATGATCCCCAACAAGGGTGAAACACGTGTATGGGGTTGCTGGTGGTACTCTCGTTCAGATTGGAGTTGCCATTGTATTTCGGTGCTGGACTGCCCCTGGGCAGGACAAAGACTGATATGCAAATGGATATTTCCCATCTGTGAAAGGCACAGTGAGTAAAAGCAGTGGCTGCGAACTCTCAAGTGGTTAATAACCACTGAACAGGTTATCATGTCTGTTCTTGCGAGAGAGGGGCGCCCGCTACCTTTGTAAATCTATTTTTTAAGGAACCTGGGATTGGTAACCCTAGGTCTCCTGGGGGCAACCAGACGTGGTCTCCCTCTCACTGTGCTCAGAGAGGCATCAGCTTCACCTCACTGATGATCCCCAACAAGGGTGAAACACGTGTATGGGGTTGCTGGTGGTACTCTCGTTCAGATTGGAGTTGCCATTGTATTTCGGTGCTGGACTGCCCCTGGGCAGGACAAAGACTGATATGCAAATGGATATTTCCCATCTGTGAAAGGCACAGTGAGTAAAAGCAGTGGCTGCGAACTCTCAAGTGGTTAATAACCACTGAACAGGTTATCATGTCTGTTCTTGCGAGAGAGGGGCGCCCGCTACCTTTGTAAATCTATTTTTTAAGGAACCTGGGATTGGTAACCCTAGGTCTCCTGGGGGCAACCAGACGTGGTCTCCCTCTCACTGTGCTCAGAGAGGCATCAGCTTCACCTCACTGATGATCCCCAACAAGGGTGAAACACGTGTATGGGGTTGCTGGTGGTACTCTCGTTCAGATTGGAGTTGCCATTGTATTTCGGTGCTGGACTGCCCCTGGGCAGGACAAAGACTGATATGCAAATGGATATTTCCCATCTGTGAAAGGCACAGTGAGTAAAAGCAGTGGCTGCGAACTCTCAAGTGGTTAATAACCACTGAACAGGTTATCATGTCTGTTCTTGCGAGAGAGGGGCGCCCGCTACCTTTGTAAATCTAATGGTAAACACTTTATAATATAAACCATTTAAATATTATTATTTTGTATACATTTAACATATATATATTTTTTTATACAGAGCATAACAAAATAGAAACTACCTCTGAAGAAGCTGTTATGGAAAACACACTTGACAACATAAAAGAAAAAATTGATTTACTGTTGACCAATTTTAATAATTTGAAAACTTTTGTTGAAGATCATTTTAAAACAAACAAAAACGTCATACCATTGCCCCACATGTACTTGTCCCTCCTCACAATATCCCAGTCAATTATCCCCAAACCCTCTCCATAATCCAAAACGTTTTGATGAGATTTCCATCCCTTCCTCACCTAATACCAATCATGTAGAAACCCCAAATTCTCCTGTTTTTGTTTCTGTTTCTGCCTCACCTTCTCTGTCATAAATTATTAATATATGTTAAATAAAGTTTAATTTTTATATTGTATTGTGAACAGTTTCCTTTTTTTTTTTTAAAACAATAAAAGTGTCCGCGGACAGTGCGAGTGTTCTGAAATGTTCGTACATAAACGAAAATGGAGGTGTCCTGAAGAACACCACACCTATTCGTACTGTTCGCTAGCAAGTTGAAACTGTTTTAAGAACACACGTGGTGTCCTGAAATGTTCGTAAAGAAACAAAAATTAAAGTGTTCTAAAGAACACTATATCTGTCCGTAATGTTCGCTATCAACTTAAAACTGTCCTAAGAACACAATTGGTGTCCTGAAATGTTCGTAAATACACGAAAATGATGTGTCCTGAAGAACAGTACAACTGTTGGTAGTGTTCGCTACCCAATTGAAAGTGTTCTAAGAACACAATTGATGTCCTGAAATGTTCCTACATAAACTAAATTACACGTGTCCTGAAGAACACTATATCTGTCCTTACTGTTCGCTACCAAGTTTAAACTGTTCTAAGAACACACGCGGTGTCCTGAAATATTTGTTTCACGTGTGATGCACTTTTAATTACTTCAGAACCCGAACAGTGTCCGTAGGACATCAATGCGCATGCGCTAACCAATCTCCGTGCACTTGGTGTCCTGCGGACAGGCGCTTCCTTCGCAGACTAGTTCGCAAACAGATCATATGACCGCGCCCACGCTCATCGTGTGTCCTGAAATGCGGACTCTGTTCGTGTCCCCGAACAATTTAAAAGTACATTTTCAGTTAATCCATAATATTTTTCAATAAAATCTCACCATGCCACAAGTCCCACATAGCAATCTTGAGTTTCTATATACCTTTTGAAACTTTCCGATCCTTTTTTTGTGTTCGATCTGTCCGCGCACAGTGCGCATGTCCGCGGACCGCGCACAAGCACCCCTATAAAAGACCACGCCCAAGAGCTTATTCCCAATGTGTTTCTGGCTATTCTTCAGAACACAGTGATTTTTGCTGCCACCTGCAGACTACACCATCATCGACATGGCATCCTTGGCTGCTGAACTGCCACTTGGTGCTGCACCTGCTTCAGCACCACCACCACCCCCTCCACCACCACCACCTCCCCAAGGGCCTGAAGAGGGGAACAGGACTGAGGATGCGGAGGAGGAAGAAGAGGATGATGAGAATGAGGTAGAGGAAATCCCTACTACCCGCACTAGGCGTGAGTCTTGGGTGTGGCGGTTATTTACCATTCATGGGAATGGTCCTAAGGCTCGTGCGAACCATGTTACCTGCAATGAGTGCAAAATGATACTCAGTCGCGGGAAGCACGGTAACTACAGCTTTGAGACCACTACTATGAAGCGACACCTGAGGTCATTTCACTCTGGGGCTATTCACAGGGTTGTACCTTGCGAAGAACGTAGCAGGTTGATTTCCTCTACTTCATCCTCTGTTTCTGATCCTGTCACCACAAGGACCACCTCTGTGGGACAGCGTCTTTCTCAAGCTGCCTCACAGGCCATACAGAATGCTGATGACCCTTACCTTTCGAGGGTCACAGTTGTATGTATGTACTGTGACACAGTACTCTGCAGGGGGGAGCGACTTCGGAGTGCTTTTGAGACTATCGTCTCAGAGGACGAGAAGACCTGCTCCCTACCCAAATAAAACCTACTCTACATCTTCCTCTCTCAGCTCGCCCTTTCTTATCCCTCTGGTTGGTGCCCCCCTTTAACCTCCTTTACCCTCCTCTCCTAGTGTGTCGTGTCTGAAAAACCAAAATAAATACAAAATTACAAAAATCAAAAACAAATAAGGCTCTTTTCAGAGCCGCCTTTCCCAGTTAAAAAATAGAAGTGAAAATAAATGAAGCAGGGTTCTTTGTATTTTTTAGAAGTCCGCAAACAGTTCGCGAACATTAAAAAAATTGGGTTACTACTCCATCACAAACATTGTAATTTTCTCTGGAAAGAAGTGGTGGCTCTGAAAAGAGCCTTTGGGTGGTGTTTGTAAGTCAGAAATTGTAAATGCTTAACATCTACTTCAAAATCGTTGTTGTAATTCCAAAAAAGGTTGCAATGCATTTTGTACATTTCTCAGAAAAATCTCATTGCCAGCATAAGAGGGACTCCATCTCTGCGAAAAATGTATGTACTACAAAACATAATATTTTCATTGTGAAAAGAAGACATGCCAAAATCTCTTAGAAAGCAACAAACAGCCTTATTAACATTGCGCCTTGCTTTTTCCATTTGTGGACCAAATGAAGAAGAACAAAGCCACATTTGTCTCTGCGCAATCCGTGAAAATATCACTTGTGAATTAGGAAACATGTCCATAACCTTCCTCAGTCCTTCTTTCATAGCAAATTGCAAAAAAATTCCAGTCACATGCCCTAAACTGTTCCCTCCACAATGAATTACAATTATGTCTGGATGTTGCTCTGTCTCCAAAGTAGCACAGAGAGGTAGCAAATCCAACCACTTCATTCCACGTACTCCATGCCAGTGTACTTCCACATGTGGGAATCCAAGATCTACAGCTACTCCACAGCTTTCTGCATGCACCTTCAACCAATGTATCCACGAATCTCCTAAAATCCAAACAATCTGTTTTCTGAAACACACAGCCATAGCTATCTTTTGTTCTCTCAGCAAAAAGAGTATCTCAAAAAATCTCTCCTGGCACAACACACCCACCAAACTTTCCTGACCAATCCCTTTCAGTGCTTATTCTCATTTGCATGACTTCTGAACCCAAAAATCCCCAGATGTAACTCCCGATGTCCTGGAACTACCGCCATGTCCGCGGACATATCGTAACATGAACAGCCCTTCTACCATTTCCACTACACTCTCTCTGCCATTCCCTCATTGGATGTACCTCAAAAATCACATGACCATGCACCAATCACATTCAAGACCTCTACATCTAACTGCATCATCATAGATCAGCACTGCAAATGTACTCTGAATCTCTCTGAGTACAAGTGTCATATCATTGGCAAGCAGCATCTACCACAAATACTGTACAAGTCTTCAATATTTCTACTTGCAGCTCCATGCATATCCATATGCATGAACACAAACTTCAGGTATGCATATTTTCTCTATAGTACATGACATAGCTCTCAACCATTTTTGTTTTACAGGTGGGTGAAATCACCCGATTTTGTTTTTAGCGGGTGAGACGCCCATTGGAATGAATGGGCGTGCAGGAGGCTTGGCGGGTGAGTCTGCCCTTTACAAGGCGTGTGACACCCTCCAAAAGCGTGTGACTTGAGAGCTATGGTAGATGAACACATTTTCAAACAGACTTTTACCTTGTAAAATCTGTTAAATGAATTTACTGTACTTTTTTCAATTTCCTAAAATCAACTACCACTTATACACCTTTATACTTTTTACTTTCTTTAAACACACACACTCAATTCATGTTAAACTAACATTTTTTAAATGAAATATATAGACTACATATATTCAAACAAAATTGCATGCAAACACAATCTATGTTTAAACCTTTATAAAAATACTTATACAATTTCATATTTTTGGTTTATATTTATTTATTTACTTAATTACTTTAAATTAGACATGACATTGAGGCGCTATTACCTAGAACAGTTTACTTACAGAAATAGTGGTATTCACTAAAATATTATAAATTTCACAAGACATAGTAAAGATATGTTATTTTTGCTACAGTTAGTCATTCAATACAATTTGTTCATTAAGAACATATCATATGCACTGAACTGATGCAATGTATTTTATGTAAATAAATTAGTTTAATGGTTTTACAGAAGGCACTGAGGATTTCAATTAAAAAAATCAATATCTAAATTAAAAACAGTGCTATATACAAACAAAGTTACTAATTTGAAGCTTTCACAGTTGCAGTGAAGACCAGTTTCCTGAAAAGAAGCAGTCGAATTCGAAGAAGAAAGAAAAACTAAGAAGTTACCTGTTAATTTAAAAAAAAAAGTAAGTAAAATATCACCATATTATTGATATTATTAATCAAATATACTATAACATTAATACCAGCTATTTTGGTTTCTTAAAATAGAGATTTTGTACCATTTTGTCCAAAAATGTCCATGTCGTAAACAGCGATTTACAACCAGAATGGCCCACAAATTTCTATTTTTGGACACACAAATTAGCCAACTAAACCACTACAATTTTCATATTATAGAACAAACAACTGTTTTAATTGTATACATTACATTTACTATTTGTACTTTTCCACACCACTAGCTTACTTTTTTTTGTCATCTGAACCCCAGTTTAGTGACACATAAATTCAAGAATACCTACCCCTACTAATTTTAGTTCCCAATGCACAATCACACACCATTACATACATCTTTATCATCTTAATCAAACACTCATGCACACAGCACACATACATTCCAGAACACCCCAACCCATATCTTCTTTATTTTTTTCAACAGACCCTAAAGAATGCCTACCAAAAGACAACTCCGTAGAAAGCAACGCAAAATTAGAGCAAATGAAAATAAAGGTGTCCAACATAAGCATCCATCTCTAGCAGAATTTGTAAAAAAAAGTTGAAACAAAACAGCTAATACAATCATTTAGTGAAACACAAGAAGTTTCAAGTACAACAACTTCGCTTCCTCTATCAAAATGTAAAACAAACCAAAAAATAATTAACAGAAAATCACCTATGAGTACAGATAAAACTACTTCTTCACATTTTAAAATAGTGCAAAGTAAGCATACCAAGAAAAGTATTTTAGCCAAAACATACTGTCACAAAGTCCTTCAAAATCTTATAAAAACAGGAGAGAAATCAGGTTCAAACCTTAAAACCTATCGTAGGAAATTAATCTTAGAAGCATTGATGGACAGTGCAATTCTTCTCAAAAGAAATTTATTTATTTTACTCTTATACAAAATGAAACCAATAACAAAACTAATAACTAAATTACAAAAAAGACTTCTCAATAAGCGAAATGTCAACAGAAAGAACTTCTTAAGTATCTGCGGAGGTGAATGGAATCACACTACGAGCACAGAACCATATTTTAATGAAGAAGCGTACAAACAAAAGCCAACAAATACAATTGCCATAAATAGCAGTGGTCGAGGTTATGAAAAAGTGAATAATACCATAATGGAACAAGAAGTACGCCTTACAAAAATATGCCCTGAAAACTTAGAATTACCCCTCCATTCAACTGAATCAGAACGTCTAGTGTACAAATGGCCATGCACGTCAATGTGTAACATTCCCAAACAATGTTTCAAATCTTTACACCAATTCCTCAATAAATATGTAAAAAGCAAAGACAAAATCAAAATTAAATTACTGCAAAATATAGATACCTGTCCAGTGCGCAAGTACACAGGACTACAAGGACATTCATTGGCCTGCATTACAGGACCTACTTGTAAAACCACTTTCCATGATATCAAAAGGATATCAACACATCATTCAACTATAAGAAATCTAGTCTATAAACTGTACTATGCTAAATGTCCTGCTTTAGCACTAGCAAAGTTAAATAACATCCTTCTACATGGTACAGCAAAAGACCTAGTTGAAGAAATTCACTATATCCAGAAAAAATATTTTGGAAGTGAAAGCCATTTACAGAATGAAATAGCTTTAAACCAATTAAGCAACAATTCTACACATGGTAACCTTTTGCTAAACACATACAAAAAAGAAATACTAAAATTTAAAAGTACATCAGCTGAAGTACCAAACCATGTATGTGTATGTTGCCGTAGATTTTTTTATAAAAGTAACACAAAAACTGTGGACCTATCATAAAAAATAGAAGACAATGAAGATTCTAAATGGTTTGAATTAGCTCTCTACCTTCTAGCAGAAAACAAATATGAAATAACTGAGCCCTTAATACTTTGCAGTTATTGCACTACAAAACTTGACAACAACCAAACTCCTTCACGTTCTATCACAAATAATTTGGAATTATACCCAGTACCAAAACCTCTACAACAACTTAATTTATATGAGAGCATCATAATTCAAACAGTACACCCATTTCAAGCAATGATACGCCTTCAACCAAAAACAGCAAAATTACATCCCTCTGAATTGGTAAAAGGCATTCGTGGAAAAGTAGTTTATTTACCATTAAATCTAAAAGAAAATGTGCATACTCTAGGAGTGCAACGTCCAATGCACCAATCTTTAATGATATTAGTAAATGGAGTACCTACAAAAGACAAAAAAATATGGCAACAGCTGGTAGATTTATATAAAGTTAGACAAGCCTTCCAATATATTAAAGAGAATAATGAATATTACAAAGAAATTAATACTGAACAAAACTTGAAAGATACAACTGAAATAATTCAAGAAACACAAGAAGCTGGTCAATTTGAGCTACTAGATCCTGCTACAATATCAAATACTTTAGACCAGTATACAATTCATCCTTTGCACTGTAATGACACCGTCCAAGATGTACTGGAAACTTACCAAATGCGTCAAACAAAAGGATCGCCAATCAGTATATGGGAAAAAAGTATAGAAGCACGTGCTTTTCCTCTACTCGTTCCAACTGGCGAAGGAGGAAGATATGATGATAGACCTATTCAAATATCAGCTTCAGAATACTGCTCATTACGGATATATTCTGAAGATCCCAGATTTAGACAAAATGTGGAATACATATTCCACCTACTCTTTGAAAGTGAACTAGCAACTTTATGTTACAGAGTTGCACACATATTAAAATCAGGATCACACTTTCAAAATATGACAGCTACACAATTATTAGTGAAAGTGCAACAAAAGGATGAGGTTTTACAATCAAATATTACAAATCTATTAGCAAATATGCATGGTACTAAAGAGTACTGGTTTCGACGTCATGGAGATGTACGTTGTATGATCAGAAACCTTGGCCCACCCACTTGGTTTGTTACATTAAGTTGTGCAGAATATGCATGGGAAGATTTACATGATTTCCTACGCATATCAAATAAAAACAAAACAAACATAGATATTCTAACACCTGGAGAACTTTGTTCTTTGGATCCTATTAATGTTTCAAGATATTTTCACCATCGCTTCATTGCTATGTTACATTTTATTTTTAATAAAACTGTTCCTCCCCTTGGAGAAGTGCAACACTTCTTTTGGAGAAAAGAATACCAAGCCAGAGGAGCACCACATATCCACATGCTTTTATGGATTAAAGATGCTCCTAAATTTGGTCAAGACAGTGATGCCACTGTTTTACAGTTTATTGAAAAATATGTCACTTGTCAAATTCCATCAGAAGCCACAAATAGTGATCTTCGTGCACAAATTTTACAATTTCAAAGACACAAATGTGGAAAATATTGTCGTCGCAAATACAAAAACAAAGGCAAATACTACACCAAATGCCGATTTGTTTTCCCTAGACCAGTTACAAATACAGGTCAAGTAAACAACCTCATGTCTTCAGTTAGACATACTGTTAAAGGAAAGTCACCTAAAAATACATATTACATAAAAAGAAAAGAAGAAGAAAAATATGTCAATGATTATAATGCAATCATTGCCCACTTATGGAATGCAAACATAGATGTGCAGTACATTGCAGACAATTCTACTGCAGTTGCACGATATGTCACAGCATACTTAACTAAAGCAGAAAAGACAGAGCTCCAAGACTACTGGAATGACCTGTCATCAGATAAAACAGTATCTCAGAAATTATACAGCTTGGGCATAAAAATGCTCACCCATAGAGAATGTGGATCTTATGAAGCAGCTGATCGTTTAACTGGTACTTCATTGTATGGTAAATCTGAAAATATAGTATGGCTAAGTCTTGGTCCAGCTAAATCTAGAAAAATAGTTCTAAAATCATATGAAGATATAGAAACAATAGCCAAACATGATCCCAACAGCCAAGACATTTTAAAAAACAATTTATTGGATACATACTACCCAAACAGAAGTAATACTTTGGAAAACATGTGTCTATTCCAAAACTACACATACAAAAATAATATGAAACCCGATGAAAAAAAAGGTAAATATAGAGTGACAGACTGTGAAGGCAGCTTAGTTAAACTCACTAAACCAAATTTAATTAATCATATCAAATTGTCATTGAAGACTCCTCAACATAAAGAAGTACATTACATGTCCCTGCTACAACTCTTCAAACCATGGAGAAAAGAAGAACAATTACTAGATAACTATGACTCATACGAGGATGCTTTCAAAGCAAATGAAAGCACTATAACTGATGTAAACTTTACACAGTACAAAACAATGTTGCACAATGAACAGCAACATGAAGAAGAACTCCAAGCTCAACTAGATAAGGATACTCCCGACAGTAGTCAACCTTCTGTAACAGGAAGCCAAGAACCACTGGGAGAACCACTAATAACAAATGAGGCAGAATTAGCTATGATAGAAGTAGAAAACACCATGTGTCAGTATGAAGATAAGGAAGACTTAACTATACTACAATCAAAACTAAACAATGAGCAAAGTAGTATTTTTCAAGAAGTAACAAAACAAATTGCACATGGTGTAAAACATGAAAATAAAGAATGTTCCTGCCATAATTATAAACCTATACTACTGTACGTCAGTGGTGAAGCTGGTTCTGGCAAAACATTCCTAATCAAAATCATTCGTAAGTTCCTTCAACAATTGACAAACAACAATTTGTCAGCTGTTGTCACTGCCCCCACAGGTTTAGCTGCCTACAACATAGGTGGTGTTACATTACACCGATTACTATTATTACCAGTAGAAAACCAGAACAAATTAGACTATTACAAACTTTCTGCAGAAGCTGCAATGGAATTACGCAGAGTATTGAAACAAATGAAAATGCTACTAATAGATGAAGTGAGCATGGTCTCCAACCTGATGTTAGCTTTGATTCACCTCAGATTACAAGAAGTATTCAAAACAGACTATGAAGAGCTCTTTGCAGGAAAACACATTATTGTTTTTGGAGATCTGCTTCAATTAACACCAGTAAAAGGTGAACCTATTTTTAAAACATTAGGGCACAAACTCTGCCGTAAAACTGTTGGCAGCATTGGAAATGTCAACCTTTGGCAACATTTCCAATACAGAGAATTAACAGAAAACATGCGCCAATCTGCAGATCTAACTTATGCCAACATTTTAAAAAGTTTGAGAGTTGGTATACTTTCTAAAGAAGCAGAAGCAACATTGAAAACCCGGCACATTAATGCACTTTATGGCGATAATGCATGTGCTACAGATGTTATGGAACAATTAGCCCACAAAAATGTCAATTGTATGGCCTTAATGCCAACTCTTGCAAGCTGTTTCAAATTCAATGAAATCATGCTAAGTAAAGAAATGCAACCAATAATGGAAATTAGCGCCACAGACAAACTAGATGTACATGGTATGACACTACCCATGTGTGACCAAGCCACAACAAAACTAAATAATTTAGAAAAATCAATCTCAAACACAGCAGGCTTAGAAAAGATGTTAAAATTATCCTTAAATTGCAGAGTAATGCTTAAACGTAACCTTGACGTGGACCAAGGACTAGTTAATGGAGCACTGGGTACAGTTGTTGGCTTTCAAACATACCCACGTGACAACAAAATTCAGTTTGTCAATATACTCTTTGACAAACTTTCAGAAGTAAAACAGATAGGACGCTCAACAGCTAGATTCCTTCTCTTCAAAGATATGTATGTACGCAGAGAGCAATTTTCTCTAACTCTTGCATACGCAGTCACAATTCATAAATCACAAGGTCTTACCCTAGACAAAGCAATGATAGATATTGGTAACACAGTCTTTAAAGAAGGCATGAGCTACGTAGCACTATCACGCTTACGTACACTTGACGGTCTATTTCTAATCAACTTTGATGCAAGTAAAGTATACACTGATATTCCTTGCATTTTAGAATATAATAGACTTCGCTCACTATACACTCCCCATCTAAACACATATTCGGTTCCACAAAAACTAAAACGTTGTAAAAGAAAACTAAATCAAACTGAAATGCAACAGGACGTCACTGCAAATCCTCCAAAGAGAGTAAAAGAAACGAATACTTCATCAAGTACCACAAACAAAAAAGAATCAATTAGAGAAAGTAAACCAGGTACTTCTTTAAAGAAGGAAGACAAACTCCAAAAAAAGCAGTTAGATACAGAGCTACCTGGACCATTTAAATTCTCAAATATAGTTGGTGTAAGTTGCTATGCAAATGTAGCAATGAATATTCTATTTCAATTACCACCAATTGTTGACAACATTTACTCACACAGTACAGACCCATTGTGTTTGCAAATGTTAGTACTTCACAGAAATGCAGCAAACAATCCTGACAACACATATAGTGTTTTTGGAATAAGACGACAATTGGACTACTGTGCTGGAATGGTGAAATTCACTATAAACTCAAAGGAAGATCCAAAAGAATTTCTAATGTACTTACTACAAGTACTGGAAAACAAAAACATACCTATAAATGAAATCTTTCATATTTCATACACGTGGAAACATACATGTACTCTCTGCAACAATGTGACACAAGAGGAAATCCCCAATGAACGCTTCATATATATATCAATACCAAATTGTGAATCCATTCCATTTCAGCAACTTGTACAAAATGCAAACCATGGTAGATTATGCTCTACCTGCAATTCAGATAATCGCTCCACGTTAGTAATACAAACACATAGTAAATACCTAATACTAATGCTTCTACGTTACAATGCAGATGGTACCAAAAACAACTGCAAGCTGACTGGATTCACACATGGTCAAATATCACTTGGTAAGAAAACCTTCACAACAATAGGTATAATCTACCACGCAGGAGCCACAACCAATTCAGGGCACTACACTGCATATATAAAAAAGAAATGTGGATGGTTTGAATGTAATGATAGTACCATTACTCTAAAGCAGAGATTACCAGCAAATCTTACAAACGCTTATTTGATGTTCTTAAAACTAAAATTTGATAAATTAACTGTATTTAAACCTTTAAGTAAATTTGTGTTAAAAAAATATAAACTGTTAGAATACTCCAAAAGCTATCTAACAGCTCAAAGATTCTACAACAACTAATCAGATAAATGAATACCAGTAAATTAGGCCAGAAAATACACAGTTAGAATACGCCAATTGGTACCTAACTGTCCCAAAATTTAACAATATCCAAATAGATAAATCAAAACTACTAAAATATCTTAAAAAACAGAATACGCCAATTGGTATCTAACTGCTCCAAAATTTTATAATATCAAAACAAATGAAGAATCTGTTACTGCTCCAAAAAACATACAACAAAGCAAAGTATAAAGCATTAGCCAGAAACAACAAGTGAACACTGAAAACAAACAAACAAATAAACTGTAGAATAACAGAAAAAGGTTTTTTTTTTAATCCAACATGGATTTTTTTTTCTCCCACAGACCCAATGATTTTAGCAACAAATACAGAAACAGAGCAAATTGCACAGTACTCTGATTTGTACTCTACTAAATATGAGGGTCGAAAAAAAATAAAGGTATATTTCTTATACAATGTAATAAGTCATTACAAAATACTAATACTAGCATGCTATTTTCTTTTATCACAGAAATGAAGAAGGAAAACATGGACTCCCATTACTAGACCAAACAGTAAGTATACAATAATAAGGACAACCATAGCAGCATATCACATCCATAGTATCTAATACCTTTGTTCATTATACATTTGTTTTTCACCCAAAGTTATAAGCAAATATGAATGTGATATGCTGCGGTGGTTGTTGCCAGGGCATAGAGTCTTGGGTGCATGGCCAAATGGCCATGCACCCAAGACTCTATGCCCTGGCAACAACCACCGCAGCATATCACATCCATAGAGTCAAACATTTCAACTATGATCTATGGGAAACTTTTAATGTCCGCGAACAATGTGAGTGTTCTTAGAACACTTTGAACTTGCCAGCGAACAATACGGACACCGTTTTCAGGACACCCCCTACAAACATTTCAGAACAACGCGATAGTTCTTAGAACACTTTCAACTTAACAACGAACAATACGGACAGCGTCCTAAGGACAACCCCTACGAACATTCCAGGAAACCGGGAGTGTTCTTAGAAGCGTCTTCAGAACACCACCATCTTGTTTATTTGCGAACATTTCAGGACACCGCGAGTGTTCTTAGGACACATTCAACTTGACAAAGAACAATACGGACAGCGCCCTCAGGACACCCCCTACGAACACTCCCCGGACACCGCAAGTGTTCTTAGAAGCGTCTTCAGAACACCCCCATTTTGTTTATTTGCTAACATTTCAGAACACCGCGAGTGTTCTTAGGACACATTCAACTTGACAGAGAACAATACAGACAGCGTCCTCAGGACACCCCCTACGAACACTCCCCGGACACCGCGAGTTAGTGTTAGCAGTGCACGGTGGCGCGAGTTATGGTTGCTTATGTTACCATAACTGCCGAATTTCAGGGATTTTTCGGTTTCCATAACGTCCCTTTAACAAAGTTTTTTCACTGAATTTCATAGGTTTTTAGTAGCGCAACTTAACCATAACGTCCCTTTAACAAAGTTTTTTCTCTGAATTTCATAGGTTTTTAGTGCACAACTTAACCATAATATCCCTGACTTCATATACATGTAACATAGTACATACTAACCCCCTCATAGACATTTTCATGTCCTCGGACTACCGCCATGTCCGCGGACACATCGAAAATCTGAGCGTGGTGAATGTAAATTTAAATAGTGTGCCCCTTTTCCCCTTTGAAGTTGACAGACACCTGTTATTTTGTATTTTTTTTCTTGTTTTTTTTTTCTTACTTTACTCCTAAAATCTTCACATAACCTTCTCCAAAGCAACCCTTACATTCCAAAATAGAAAGGCATTTCCCGTAAAAGATAAAGAAATGCCATCTTCTTTAAAATTAACAGCTTTACTGGCATCAATATTCTCATTGTTACAGAAGAACATACCAGCTCTAAGCATGAAGGCACACATGCCTCGGTTGATGACACACCTAGCAATATTTTGCTGAGGACAAAAAACTGAACTATTGTCCCATATTGCCCTAGGTAGTAATCCAGAAAAAATAACTTTTGCATTTGGAAGGATCCTCATTACTGCTTGAACCAAGCGTTCCAAATCAGCCAACAAAGTAGGGGCACTGACGTTGCCCAAATGGAAAGCACCATAGTGCAAAACTACCACATGCGGACTGTTCATCGTGGCCATATCCTCACAAACTTGTACAATTCCCTGTACATTGCAATCAGGCACAATGCTCCACACCACCTCCACTCCTTTCACATCAAAGTTCTTTGCAACGTGCCTGCATTCAGCGTACTGCTGTAAACCATGCACAAACCTATCTCCGAGCACCAACATCCTGACTTTCTCCACTTCTGCCATCTTCACCACACACAGTCTCTTTCAACACAAATCCACAACCTCGACATCTGATTGGCTGATCCGTACAGTCTTCTTTCCATGTTGGATTTCCTGGAAAAACCCGGATGTAGCACGCCCTGTCCACGAACAGCCGCGTTGTCCGCGGACGGCGTCCACTTTACTCTCTCTGCCATTCCCTCATTGCATACAGCTAAGCAATCACACAATACGAATAACGTCCTCAGAACAACCCCATTTTGTGATTTTTCGAACATTTCAGGACAATTATTATTTCATTATTCAACATATTAACATTACACATATTATTCTTTCATCTTGTACTCTGCACACAATGCTATGTTTCTCCATTAGTAGCTCAGTATACTAGATAGAATCCCATAATACAATGCTATTTATATCAATGCATCGTTCAAAGCACTAATAACGGTATGATATTTATTGCAATATCCTTGACACTTTTTTCGCAACATTATAATAAAAATCCCTAGTACACAAATTCCATGAAAAGTACATACACACGTGATGTCATCAGTGATTTCATCAATGACATTTGCGATGTCATCTTTGTTGTCCTGGGTGTTAGTCTTAGCAGTGCACGGTGGTGGTGCCAGTTATTTTTCAAAGCTTATCACAACTTGCGATTTTCAGGGGTCTTTCGGCTGTACTTAGAACCATAACGTCCTTTAAACAAACTTTTTTTAATATCACGCAAACAATATACAAACATGGCATGCAAAAACCAACTTCTACAGATGGCTTTACACAGAATGTTGCAAAGTAAGAATTTATGCTTGTTCACAGTGAAGGTCAGCTGCTTCCACAACTTCTACAGATGGCTTTACACAGAATGTTGCAAAGTAAGAATGTATGCTCGTTCACAGTGAAGGTCAGCTGCTTCCATTTTTTTCTCGGGCCCCGGAGAGGCTCATGAAGCGGACTATAAGGTTGTATTGTGTTTTGACCTTGACAGACAGAGATTGTGATGAAAGACTTCTCTTGAAGGAGTGTTGCTAAAACGTAAGAGAAGATAAAGATGAAATTTCTGAAACAAAACCACTTTTATATATTATATCACTATGCGAAAGATCGTTGGCACACGCGGAGTCGTATTTTGGGACTGCACCACTCGTAGACAACGGACATTGCAATTGTACTGTAAGTAACCCTTTAGATTACTTTATACCAAATATAATTACAATAGCGTAGCATTAAAGACCGCTCAAGTTGAACTTGTTCGTTGAAAGTGGCATAATGTTTTCTACTGCGCACTATCACCGCCGAATTGATCCCCTGTCGTTTAGAGGGCACTAAAAAAGGCAGACGACACAGGGTGGGTTAATAGAAATAATTTAACCGGTCTATAGGCGGTCAAGCTCTCTACTCGCTGTGCCACTTCATTGTAGCCTGTCAAGTGGCACAGCGAGTACAGCGCTCGCTTTGACATCCGTGCACAGCTTGCTAACGTAAGTTTGAATCCCGGCAAGGCCAAACTCAGCCTTTCATCCTTCCGTGGTCGATAAATGAGCACTACACACCGTGGTTAATAATAAGCACCGCTTAGATACCTCACGGTTCTTAGCGCTATATGAATGGGAAAATATTATTATTTTATTATTAACATACTCTGTTGCACTATCTTCGATAGCAAATATTTTTACGCCCTAATAAATAAAATGATGATTTTTAATGAAGATCGGCTGGTGAGACTAATTTATGTTTTTTAAAACAGGTATGTGGCTCCATTTTGCCTATGTCACGATTTACAGACTCCAGCGGATGGGGTCTTCAACTGCCAGGTGCAGGTCCAAATATGCAACTTCATGACCCTCACCATTTTATGGGACAATCGCCAAGGACCAATATGCCCTTACGCAGTACTAGCGGCTACAAACAACATACCAACCAATAGGGTGGTCTAATGGCTTGTTGTTGGACCAACCTTCCGATTATTGGAGCGACCATTTTTTGCTTTTATCATAAACCAACAGCCTATCTACCGCAAAGGAACAACGCGTGGCTCCAAATAAACTTTTGCTGATCGACAGCAGAGACAATAGCAAATCGCTGAATATTCACTAAACATTTCATGTGAAATAAATGTACTTTACCAAATGTACAATCCTGCTGTTTACTTTTAAACCACAGTTTCATATTCCGAATTGTGGCGCACTGAGTTGTAAGCTGATCTAACACTCTCTGTACCGCAAAGGAACATCGCGTGTCTCAACATGAACTTTTGCGGATCGACAACAAAGACAAATGCAAATTGCTGAATATTCTCTAAACATTTGATGTCAAATAAATGTACTTTACAACATTTACAATCTTGCTGTTTGCTTTTAAATCACAGTTTCATATTCCGAATTGTGGCGCGCTGTATTGTGACATAATGTGTGTTGTCTTTGGGTTCTGTGTAAAGTCGCGTAGTACTGGAGACGACTGGGCGCGTTTGATTACGCACCCTGTAACGTCACGGAGAGAGGCGGGGAATGTGAATGCTTTGATAATATCAGGCTTAGGGGTGGGAGATATGATTTAGTGTCGCAAAAGCAAGTCAGCCAGGTCAATAGCGCCAGTCATAGGATTATCACATAATGTCAGTGCACACCAGCCGGATTTATCGTTTCTTTAGTGGACAAAAAGTCGGTTGACGCCCCTAGGAAATTGTACTATTAGCGGACAAAAGGAGTGCTCTTAAAACACTTTCACCCTGACAATGAACAATACAAACAACGTTCTCAGAACACCCCCATTTTGTGTAATTGCAACCATTTTGGGACACTGCAAGTGTTCTTAGAACACATTCAACTAGACAGATTACAATACGGACAGCATCCTGAGGACACCCCCAGTTTGTGTATTTACGAACAATTAAGTACACTGCGAGTGTTCATAGCTCATTTTTACCTTCCTTGCAAACAAAAATGACACATACTTCGTCCTCTAAACACCCCACCATTTAATTTATTTACAAAATGTCAGAACAGCCGTGTTCTCCGCGGACAAATCGAACGTCTAGCACATAAAAAACAAAACATTGAACCTATCTCATACTCCCCCAAGTGGTCACTTGGCCACAGACCCATAATGAGGAAAAATCCCATGGTGCATTTCTTAGAAACAAATTGATGATATTGAATGTGACATCTCCGATGATTTGAAAGAAAAACACTTTAGTACTACGAGTTGTGAGAGACACCTAATGATAATGATTTGTTATTTATATAGCGCCTTAAGCCAAATCGCTTTACAGAGAACATATTTACATACATTTATCATCCCAAATAAAGTTGGTACTCATTTATCTACCTCGGAAGGATGAAAGACTGAGTTGGCCTTCTTGGGACCTGCAGATCACACATAGATTGCAGCAGTGAGCGCTCAACCCGTTGAGCTATCTTACCGACTTGGAGCCACAAGCAAGCTCTGTATTCAATCTGACTTGCTCCCAAAGCAAAGGCCCCTGTTCATTTTATCAGCGTGACGCTGTGCTCTAGAAGGCTTAATGAGCGTTTTACAAGAAACGTTATGTTAAAAGTGTTAACCAACTTTCTCTTTAATATGCATGCAAAAGTAGTATTTTAAACAACTATGTTGAATACAGTCGCGAGTGCCATTTTAGTACCCATTATCCACATTTAAGATGTTTTGTTGATAAGTGCAAACGGTTTAGTGGCGAATAAAAGACGTGATAGAATTTACAGTGCATTAAGCAATTGCCTCGCTCCTAATGTACGTGTGCATTTATTTCCTTTTACTGCAGGCTAACACAGTGTCTTTATTTTGCATTAGAGCAGGCAACTATTGAAATACAGATGTCAATATTTGTCACTGCCATGCAAATGAATTGACCTCTCAACCACTCCCTTCTTGTGACCAATTCACCGTCGATTTAGTCCTTAAAGTGATGGGATATATCATAAAACCAATTGTAAACCGATGGTTATCTGCGAAGAAATATTTCAAAAGCCATTCCCATTGCAGCCTACCTGAAATGGCTGCAATGAACGCGCGAAAAGCTTCTCTCTGTACATGCAGACCTTTGAGTTAAACGGAAATAAATTGACAGCCCAGCAATGACTTAAAGCGTACTCTCTGGAAGCAATGGCGCTGAACATATGTCGAAATGTTGCCTGCACAGGTCACACATTCTTACAGCAGTATTTGTATTCGGCCTCTGTGAGTGAATTACTGTTGCTGTGCCATTCTAGTACATGTGACGTTTACTGCTGTACCTTATACTGGAATACTCTGCTGGGAGATGGTAGCTTTGGGGGCTGTAGTGTCCTGTTTCTATGTTTGACACTTTGCTCTCTATTTATGTCTGCTCTAGTGGGAGACGAAGAAGAGCAGATTACGTGTAAGGGGCTGGGTCGGTGGAGAGCAAGTTTGAGAAATAAAGAAGAAAGTTGCCTGGCATTTAGGCTCTGTGTTCATATCGTTATTAAGAGTGTGAGGGCTCATATTATCATCACGGATGCCTGTCCAATAACAATATAACAGGGGCGCAGTTGGAAACAAGGCCCCCTTGTGCTTCTGCTTTGGGATTTCTTTCTTATGCCAACACAAACACTGTCTGGATTCAGACGAAATTCAGGCTCTGTTGGAAGGCCTCAAATAAAACTGAGCTCTGCTTTCAGGTTGTGTACAATGTTCTGTTTTCTGTTGTTTGCGGGAGTGATATTGTATTGGTTACTTACAGTAGATATACCCACCATGAAAGCTTGAAGGCTTTTGATAAGAAGTAAGCTGGAAGCAAAGTGGCACATCAAATATGATTTTTTTGGCCAGTATTGCGTGTCGCCATTTTCATTATCTGCAACCCCTCCCTATTACCTTACTGTGGATCAAGTGGGATGCTAAATGGAGGTGGTGGGGGGGCTCTCATTAGGGGCAGACCTAAGTATGTATGTATTTAGGCAACAACCCGTAAAGAGAGCCCTCCCTCGCCAATCGGGCAAATAGGGGCTGGTGAAAGTAGGAGGGCTGGGGTGCGCCAAAGGTGTGACAACAGTGTGGCCCAGCTCTCACATGCAGCAGGCAGCCCGTTCATACACGGCGTATCATGGTTAAAACCTATGGCTCCTTGAATGAAAGGTCTGCCTGCTGCATGATGACTGAACTCTTAAACAGGAGGAGGGCTGGAGGGGCCAGTCTCTCCTTTTGTTTCCCAGTAAAGGGTCATCACGCATCATAAGGCCTTGTTTAAAGGTCTTTCTGCTGCATACTGACTCTTTACTCTGAAACAAAAGGAGAGACTGGGACTTCCAGCCCTCCTCCTGTTTTGGAGTTAATAGTCATCTGGCAGCCGTGTAGCAGAAGCCATGGTTAAATTGGCTGTCTGCAGATGTCAGTACTTCCTAAGTGCTGACATGTAGGCAGTCCGTGCAACTGTGCAGCACTTCGGCTACACGGCTGCCTGAGGTGTCGGCATAACTGTGGCTAGTTTGGGGGGGAGCAGCTACCCCACCTAGCTCTGGCCCACTTGAAGCCCTGCTTACTGAGCTTTCTCTACCTGTTAGGCGGAAACCTGTGCAGTTCCCTCTGGGACCACTGCAAAAGATTTAGGACTACAGGTGTTTGGCGGTGAACCCACTTGGTAGCAGTCTGTACCACACAGATTCACTTGGTAGCTGTGGCTGAGCAGTCAGACTTCCCTCAAGAAGAGTTGAGCAGTATGTGGAGTATACAAGATAGGGCAATTCTTCACAGCAAGACAAGAAAACACGCAACGAGGCTTAGTGTAAAGATATTAAGGTATTTATTTATAACGAAACATCTATCAAAAACACTATGGCACTTTCACGGCAAACAAATCAAACACAATTACTCTACGCAGAAGACACAATCAATCCCCCTAGCAATATTTCGACAAGTCTAGGTTCTACCGGTACCACTTATTTACAGACAGAGGTGTATACCTCAACCTAGATGGCACTCTAATATTAGTTAGGACGGGAGAGAAAGAGATAGGCGGTTACGAAATCAACACAGTTCAATACTTCACGGATAAAATGCAAGGCAGGAAGGCAAGAATCACAATAGATTGTAAAGTTCAGAGGCCAGGCCCACTCGGAGAGAGGCAAGGCGATATGTCCCAAAAAATCTCTAGTGGAGATGCATTCAAGTGTTTGTAGCAAATTGTTATCGGCAGATTGAACCAGTTCAGAACAATAAATGAGAAAAGCTTGGAGGCGACCCAACGGAAAGGAGAGGATTAAGACACCTCACTCGAACCGATCGAAAGGGAAGCCAGGCGGACACGGTACCTTGTTGTGGAGGGCAGCTCCGGCGGGGGCAGTTGTTCCTGGTGGTGGATGCACGTCGGGTCTTTGCCAAGAGTAGAGATGATCTCGTCGTCGAAGAAAAGTGAAGTCCGGTGCACCACCAGGGAAGAGACCAGCCGCGGAGTGCTCCGTCACAAGGCACCACCTTTTGGTCGCAGTACAGGGGTAGTGGCTATCCGGTTGCCGAGGTGCTCTGCACGGGCAATTCGACCACTGCTTCCTGAGGCGAATAAAAAGCAAAGGGGACTGGTTGTTCCCACCAGTCAGGGGAAGAGACTCTCCGGCAGGGAGATCTCCTCTGTCGTCGGGAAGTGGTGAGTCGGTTCCGCAGGGCTCCACCGGAGGTGTCGTCATGCAAGTCGGCTCAGCGTTACCCTCGTCGGATTCTTATGTCCTGTGGTGACTTCTGAAGATCCAGTCCCAAAAGCCCTGCTTTTATGCAGAAAACCCCCATTCATTCAGCCTAGCTGTCAATCAACACATGCTAAGTGGTGAGCGGGAAGGCTCACCACTTGGGCCAATCATTCCAGAGTGCGACCGGGGTTGGCAAGGCAACTCGGTCCAGGGTTCCTAAACCCCCTCCCACACCCCTGTGGTAACCCAGACAGAATGGCACCACTTTGGAGGGTCTCTGTACAGAGTCCGCCAAAAGTGGAACAAAGGGCTCAACCTTTGGTTTCGGAGTTACAGAGACAAACAGAGACGCCATTTTACAAACCGAGTTCTGGCAGAAAATACCATCCGATAAACTTATTTAAGATAAGTAGATCAATGGTACGTTAGAGATTAACGAGAAAAAGTATCAATCTCCAACAATGGGACGAATCCCATAGGGTTATGTTCGGGGTCGAACATAACAAGTAGTTTCCACTGCCACCAGCCAAAACTCGATGAGGGGGGACGGGACAGTGCCCCCTCGAGTAACAGATCCAGGTGTAATCGAATTACCCCTACTAGTACGTCCACAATAAGATGGTTTGTACTAGTTCTGTTAGTAAATTTAGGTCTAGTAAAGCCAATGGTGACTTTACATGCCCGGGGAGACAGTAGTCAGTCCCCGGGTATGGAGTCTATGGTGGAGGTCCGCTAGGACGCCCCAGTGTTACGGCACGTAGGGTGCGGTGTAACACACATAGAAAAACATATGAGACCCTATGGAGTAAAAGACCCCATAGCCCATAGAACACATTGACATTCAAAGGAATTACACACATTCATGTCCAAGAGTGGGAGGAAAAGAGTCTCACTCTTGGCAGGATGGAAAAACAAACTCCAGAAATCCAGCAAAGCTGCTGGGGGACTCACTAGGTTAGGAAATTCAGCCTAAACAGAGAATTCTCCCTAACACTACCTCATGAAATAACTTTTCTTTCCGATCATATTCTCAACTTCCTTGCACAACCGTAATACTTGCTCCTCCTCTCAGGACCACCAATAACCACACTGCTCTCCCTGTAAACCTCCTGAGTTCAACCAGATCATAGACCTGTTATTGCCCACTAGAATAGTTGGAAGGGACGTGAGTAGGGTGACAATTCACAGGCTTTAGGTCATGGAAATTACCATAAATAATACCTTCACTACCCCACACCCCTTGCTCATCACCTGCCTCACTTATTGAGGATTTTCCAAAGAACACAGTGACTGGTAATAAACAATCATGCATCAACACAGCGTTTATTCAACTCAAGAGCCCATGTTTACCATACACAAAGCTGAATATGCTAGCAGCTCTTAGCAGTGCACTGTGACCTTATAATGCTCGGTGAGCGTCATAGGTGTGGCCCAAGTTACAGCCCGACAGATGACTTTCAATGGGGCACACAAGGTGTTTGCCTAAGAGGCAGACGCTTACCAAGACAACCTAACCTGCCTTGCACAATGGAAAGGGAACCCCTCTCTTCACGCCTAGAACCCCTAGTTTACAAGTGCGTTATAAATGACTTCTCATATAATTCCTATCATAGGCAATAGCAATCACCAGATGAATCCATCTGCCTACTACAGATATAGCTGTTTTAGACCACCTTTTTCCCAAATGTCACAAAAAGGTTCTTGAATACTCAAAATGATGGGTACACTAACCACTCTCCTTACATCAATAGGGGCCAATCTCTGCTTCTGCTTGGAACCCCGCTGTAAAGAAATTACTTCTGCTCTGAAGGTGTAGAAGGATAAGTAGTGGCTAAACCACATGCTCAGCCTTCAGACTTCTCCAAACGAAAAGTGAAGCCAATCATAAAGGCAAAACAGGCGGAGCTAAGAGATGTACCGACATCAACCTTTTTGATAACATGGGCAGAGGGAAAGCTATAGTCTCAAGAGGGGTGTGAATGTGATCCAGTAGCAACCCAAACAACAAAGTATCACAGTTCAAAATAAAGAAAGTCCAATCAAGGTTCTAGAAAATATATACTTTAATTACACAAATCAATTGTGGACTAAATTTACCAAAGCCCACACCTGGAAAGGAAGACAAAGAAACTCAGAATATAATGTTGCAGCCCTGTAGATACTTAGGAGGGGATAAAACAGTCAAGAAATGGAACAAAGGCTTACAAAATGTAGAGGTTCTTGGTGGGGAAATGTGCAAAATGGACATAACTGGTCTCTAGGGCCCCAAAAGGTGGACCAGGGGGTCAGGGTCGCGTCCAAATACCTGATTCGAAGTTTAGGCAGTGCAATGGTGTCGAGCCAGGCTTCGAGCTGTTGTGTTTGTGGGCACAACTGGAGTTGGAGGCAGTGAGTCACGTTGATGGTTCCATGTGATGATTCAGCATTTTGAAGACAGCACACAAAAAATAACAATTTTGTTTGACCGATTTTTGAGGTCTTCAAATGCAGAATTATTTCACAGCCCCCCTAACGTGCCTGTGAGGAGATACCCCACCCATCTCCAACCCCACAATCCCCAATTCCCTACCCTCTGCACCCCCGATCTATCCTTTGCTCCCCTGCTCCCCTTCATCTTCCACAACATTCCCTTCAATGCCCCCACCACAGACATATATTCTTTAATTTGGTTGTTGGACATTTTTATTTTTTTGTACATCTTTGGTTTACTGCATTATCTAGTTTTCCATTCCAACATGTCTGCCTGCATTGCCTTTTTGTCAAGGTCTACCACTACTGTTGCCAAAAAGGGAAAAGGGACTACTCTGTATTATAACACTCTGTGGCCACATGAATCATTGTGTGAACAAGCACTTCTGTGTGTGAAACGCGTTACTCTGAATTTTTTTGTTCCGTTGTAACCTGCATTTGGATGTATTTTAAACAATAAAGTCTTTGTGTCATTACATCATGAACTTTTGTGATTTTTTAAAATTTCCTGCCTTTGGAGTATTTGTCCGGCTGCTTTTCGTGGCATTCTTATTTTGGTTTTCAAATAATATATATTCAAAGAAAAAACTCTGTTAAAGGGATGTTATGGTTAAGTTGCACTAATAAAATCTATCAAATTCAACTTAAACACTTTGTTAAAGGGATGTTATGGTTACAAGTAATATTTTGTATTTACTTTTTTGCTGTACGGATTTACAAAAGCATGCTTTGGGGGCCAAGCCGCTGCTCTTGCCACAAATTTGGTGAAAATCTGTCCATCGGTTTGAGCTGTAGGTGTGAGCAAATTATTTTTTCCATTGCGTCAATGAGGATTTCCACACATTATGGGACCCCACCTAGAATTTTGCCCCCCTGGACAAAACCGCACAAATCCACGCAGAATCCTTCTGAGGGGGGCATATACTTATTTTCCAAGGTTTTGTGAGGATTCATCCAGGGCAGGGCGAAGTTATAAGCCTCCCAAAAAGTGCTCTTTCTATGAGTTGATCAATTTAACCATAACTACATGCCCGCTATCGCAGGCTGTGTAATATATTGTAGGGTGGCAATAGCTGCCCTAAAGTTAAGGTGAGTCGAACTCCTATAGGAACATCTTAAAATTCTATGGTTAATACATTTTGGTTCTAGAGACAAATTTGGCAGACATTTTGGAAATTATCAGGAACCCGCACCTCGCCCCCTAGACTGCAGAGTTTGGTAAAGATTTGTTAAAAAATGTAAAAAGTTATTAAGAAGGCACAAAAAAAATTCCAAATTTGCGACCTACTTCCCATTCATTTTCCCACAGACAAACAAGGTTAATTTTCGGCAAACCGCACAGCCCAAACCGCTGGACGGGTTTGGACCAGGTGTGAAACAACTTGGCCAAAAACAGTTTAAAAGAGGCCTTTTTGTGGTTTGGGGTTATTCCGTGCAGTAGTCATTTTAATTATTTCTCCAAAATAGATAGCTATATCTCGGGTAAATTGCCAACACTGGTTGTTTTTAGAAATGAAACAGCCACCATCCTGTTTTTCTCTCAATGCAAGAGATATCCGCGGCTTTAGCCGAGGATACTGGAAAAAGAAACACAGGAAAAAAAGTAATTTGCAGGTCAAAACATGAAAATTGCATCAGGCTAGAGGTGGGGGGTGGCCAGCTAGAGGGCACCAAGTGAAATTCGGGAGTTGGATGGGGTCTAGGTACTGACTTTGCAGCACAACGCTTTCTGTAGCCTCGGCTATAGCCACAAATAGTTGACATCTCAAAGCCAACTGGGTCACTGAAACAGCATGCATTGTGGGGGGAAAGGGAGAGGGGAGGTGAGAAGGCCATCTGGGGATGGGGGAGGTGGCACTTGGTGAGGGCCTGGAAAGCATTTTTCTAAGGCTGTCTTTTCCAATAACTGTGGCTATGAAGGACTACAGATAGTCGAGAGTATGTGTAGTTCCATACCTGCAGAAATCACTGGCCATGGCAGAAGGCCATGGCTAGTCACACAAAAGCCATCCAGGTCTTCCATACATGCAGTAACAAGAACAGATCCTGCTTAGATTCAAAGTGAGGCAGATGCAAGCCTCCTCAGGCCATGTGACCTAATAAATGAGCAGATGTTACAAGACCACATGGCTTGAGGGGACCGGGCCTTTTCTAGCTTTGAAGCTAAGCAGGATCATTCCCTGTTGCGGCATGAATGTGTGACCGAAAGGGCCAACCAAATTATAATTTTTTAAACCATGCTACTGTCAGTTCCTGAAAGTTTTGAACTCAGAAAATTATTTTTGCCTTTTGCTGCATTGCATTCTCGTATTTGTAGTCTCCCAGTCAAGATGGGGGGAATAATGCCACAATTGTACACTTTTTGCCTAACATAGTTCTATAATGATTTATATATTTGAGTGAGATTATGGTATGTGTACTTTTCAAGTTATCTTTCTAAAGCACAGTATTTTGAAATCCAAATATGGAGTGAAGAGGGGAAATGATGAAGGGGCAAGTAAGTCATGAGTATTTGCCCACAATGTGGAAAGACAGTTTGCATTCTTGGACACTGGTGCAGTTATTTTCCCCTGATTGTGGCTGCTTGTCAGGGTACAAGTAAAGGACAAATGTGGGTGGACAGCGTAACTTATTTCAGAGGGCGGACGCAACCCACTTGATTTTTTTTTCAGCTGGCAAGCTTGCTCAAGTTTTTGGCTGCCAGGACTTTATTCAGGCTGTCATGTACCCAGTGCAGACACTTTTACTCACAAGCCCACAACATTTCGTATTGGGATTTTGTTTTCCAGGGAACATTTCACGACAGATTGCTGGGTTTAAAAGGTGAGCCCTTTTTATACTTTGCCAGCATATTATTGGAGCATTTCCTCTCTCAGGTTATTTTTATGGTGTTCATTACTTTTTTTAAAAGTCCAATGCTAATTTGTCTTGCA